>NC_139160.1:17019328-18388570 GCF_964270905.1 Leucopleurus acutus | reverse complement strand
TGAGTACCATTTGATTTCTACAGTTCAGGTCTATGAGAAGATACTTATTTGATTGATTAAAATTGGGGAATTTTAGTGCAGGGGAAGTAAAAGGAAGATATGAATGGGAAAAAAGATCAGGCCATGAAGACAGTGGTGGATCAGGAGAAATGGGAAATCATTATGAGGAAGACCAGATGTTGTAGAAGAAAGAGAACTGGAGAGATGAAAGATAGATATAGTGGCCAGAGACAGAAACATGAAAGTTTAAGATTTCAAAGATGAAATAGTGGAATTCTAAGTGATAAGTTCCAAGATATGTCTTTGAACATGGGTTACTAAAAACAGAATGGAAGAGGAGAGTTCAGGAAAAGTTGAAGTTAGGTTTTCTTGGACATGAAAGTCATTGTGCTGATGGGCAAAAGCTGGGAAAAACACTGTGAACATGATGCCAAAGTTCTCAAGAAATGAGGACTGAGCATGACAGCAGTGAGAAGGGGTAGAGGGTGGTATGTTCCTATGGCATGATCTCAAGAAAGAAGAAACAGGAAGGACAGTGGTAATGGAAGCAGCCTTGGGGGGTCTGGAGACTGCCGCAGGGGAGAATGGGAAGCCTCTGCTCCCAGTGGCTGCTGGAAAAACTGTCCTGAGGAAGACCAGGTTTCATTTAAAGAAAGCACATGAACAGGTGTGCTGTGAAAAGGTTGAGGATATAGGGGAATTTATACTAGAGAAAAGGTTCTAGTGAGCACAGTGGAAAGAATTGAGACGGAGATCATCAGTTAAAGAAAGAGTCAAGAAATGGAAACACAGCTGTGTGAGAACATGAGCCAAAATGAGGAAGTGGGCTGCCGGGGCTTGGTTTTTGTTTAGGGCCTGAAGATCAGAGGCATGATTGGATTTACTGGGAGCCCTGAATCCATCATTTATGAGGAGATACTGTTGAGACCAGGAGACTCTCCGCTATTAAGTCATGCTCTTCAGGGTAGCCTTGCCTTTTAGTAGGAACTTAGAAGGTAACAATTTCCCTTCCCCACTGGTGAGAATGATCCTTTAGTGCAGGGGACCCCAGCCCCAGCCCCACCCCCGCTGGGCTGCACAGCAGGAGGCGAGTGGCTGGCAAGAGCAAAGCTTCATCTGCCGCTCCCCATCACTCCCCATTGCTCACATTACCGCCTGAACCATCCCCTCCCCACCCTCCGCCCTGTCCAAGGAAGAATTGTCTTCCACGAAACCAGTCCCTGGTGCCAAAAAGGTTGGGGACCACTGCCTTAGTGTCTTATCTCCTCTGGAGTGTCTGGCATGTATTGGGTTGGCCAAAAGTTTGTTCAGTTTTTTCCATTAAGATGGCTGTAGTAGCACTTAGTTGTCTTTAATTTCATTCAAAACAAGTTTGCTAGATTGTATGTGACAGCTGTTATATCGGCATGCATTTTAAAAAAGGCTTATCAAGGGACTTCCCTGGTGGAGCAGTGGTTAAGAATCCACCTGCCAATGCACGAGACACGGGTTTGAGCCCTGGTCCGGGAAGATCCCACATGTCTTGAAGCAACTAAGCCCGTGTGCCACAACTGCTGAGCCTGTGCTCTAGAGCCCACGAGCCACAACTACTGAGCCCACGTGCCACAACTACTGACGCCCACGTGCCTAGAGCCTATGCTCCGCAACAAGAGAAGCCACCGCAATGAGAAGCCTGCGCACCACAACGAAGAGTAGCCCCCACTCGCCGCAACTAGAGAAAGCCAGCATGCAGCAATGAAGACCCAAGGCAGCCACAAAAAAAAAAAAAAAATCCTGTCAAAACTGGTGAATTTTTGTGTACCCATTTCAATATTGAAGATGGAAGAAAAAAAGCAACATTTTTGGTATATTATGCTTTATTATTTCAAGAGAGGTAAAAACGCAACTGCAACGCAAGAAAAAGATTTGTGCGGTGTATGGAGAAGGTGCTGTAACTGATCAAACGTGTCAAAAGTAGTCTGAGAAGTTTCATGCTGGAGATTTCTCGCTGAATGATGCTCCATGGTCGGGTAGACCAGTTGAAGTTGATAGCGATCAAATCGAGACATTCATTGAGAACAGTCAGCATTATACCACGCAGGAGATAGCAGTCACATTCAGAATATCCAAATCAAGCGTTGAAAATCATTTGCACCAACTTGGTTATGTTAATCGCCTTGATGTTTAGGTTCCATGTAAGTTAAGCGGAAAAAAACCTTCTTGATGATATTTCCGCATGCAATTCTCTATTTAAACATAATGAAAACGTTCTGTTTTTAAAACAAATTGTAACGGGTGATGAAAAGTGGATACTGTACAATAATGTGGAATGGAAGAGATCGTGGGGCAAGTGAAATGAACTACCTCCAACCACACCAGAGGCTGGTCTTCATCCAGAGAAGGTTATGTGTACGTGGTGGTATTAGAAGGGAGTCCTCTGAGTTTCTTCCAGAAAATCAAACGATTAATTCCAAGAAGTACTGCTCCCAGTTAGACCAACTGAAAGCGACACTTGACGAAAAGCCTCCAGAATTAGCCAACAGAAAACACATCATCTTCCATCAGGATAACCAAGGCTGCATGTTTCTTTGACAACCAGGCAAAAACCGTTACAGCTTGGCTGGGAAGTTCTGATTCATCCACCGTATTCACCAGACATTGCACCTTCGGATTTCCATTTATTTCGGTCTTTACAAAATTCTCTTAATGGAAAAAATTTCAATTCCCTGGAAGACTGTAAAAGGCACCTGGAACAGTTCTTTGCTCAAAAAGATAAAAGTTTTGGGAAGATGGAATTATGAAGTTGCCTGAAAGTGGCAGAAGATAGTGGAACAAAAGGGTGAATATGTTGTTCAATAAAGTTCGTGGTGAAAATGAAAAATGTATCTTTTATTTTTACTTAAAAACCGAAGGCACATTTTGGCCAACCCAGTATTTATTGAAATCTATTGCTCCAGGTTATCCCTTGCCAGTTCTTTTCTACCTTTTTGGAAGACTGAGTCTTTCAACATCGTTTACGTATTTTTAAAATATTGCCTTATTGTTAGAGTATCCTGGCTTTGCCTCATTGTGTGCCCTCATCAAGTTACTCAGTTGCATTCTGCTTCAATTTCCTTAACCTATAAATGATGCCTACTTCAATTATTGTGAGGATTAAGTGAGTTAACACTTGTAAAACACTGGATAGTGCCCTGTATATACTCTGCACTATATCATTATTATTTTTTAAAACATATAGTGATCATACTTATAATAATAACTATATTTATTGAGTGCTGCCAATCGTATTTGGTACTTTAAATTTATCTAATTTGATTCTCTCAACAGTGCTATGAGGTTGATTATTTTAACCTTTTTACAGAAGGAAACAGACTCACAGAAGAGCAGTAAATTGCCTTGCTAATAAATATTGAAGCTGTTATTAAAACTTACATCTTTTGATACCAAAATCCATTTTCTTTCCACTGTGCAACTTGTTACAAATCACAATCATTATCATTACCTGTATATGCATATTAGCTGTTAATAAATTTCCTTAACTGCATAGCACCATAAAGTAATGAAAAGACCCCCAAAAGTTCTCACAGTCTTATTCCCCTCTTTTGTAACTGAACATCTGTAGTCTCTTTCCTGGTCTCCACACATGCTTGAATACAGTGCTCTAAGCCCCAATCATGACCTGTCTTTTCAGATTTCATGGATATGAGTGAGAATGCCATCCACCAAGTATCTGTATTAATGTCTGGGTTAAATCTTTAATAACAACAACAAAAAATCAGAAAAAAAGGAAGTAGAACCAGCAATAAAAGTGGTAGCCTTTATTAGCTTGAGAGGTTAAATGCCAGCCTGAAATAAAAACCCCATGTTTGAGGAACACGTTGATCAAGCCTGTGTTTTACAGACAATTCTTTTGTATATGGTGGGCATTCCTTATGGGTTGAGTATGGAGAGTGGGTCAATTTACACAAGGACATTTCAGAGCGAATCTTGTAAATTAGTAAGTGTTATATGTATTCTAAAATTTATAAATGAAAAGCAGCCACCTGGGTAATAAAACGAATTAGTAGATAGTGCTCATTATGTTATCAGAGGAAGGTAAGAACAAAGAGACTTGTTTTACATCAAATATCTATTTCTCCATGTATATTTTGATGAGCTTTTGAGTTGGTTCATAAGGGAGTCCTAAAATGGTCAAATCGAAGGCAGAATCAGTAGAAATCATTTAATCATTTACTGTATCCCAAACACTGCCGGCAGGAACGCTTGGTTGTTTTTTTCCCCCTTTCCGCGGGTCACTGCGGGTCACGTGATATGCATCACGTGACTCGGTCAAAGGATCTTTTCCTCTCACAGCTTCGCAAAAAAAAAAAAAAAAAAAACAGAAAGAAGCCGCGGTCGTTCTCCAATTAAAGCTGTTAACGTGTACTACGCTGTTTCCTTGTTGGATTTTCTTCTCTGCTGCTACTGTAAAAACAAAATGAGTGGTAAGATTTTAAACATTCTGCTTTTATTTTAAAATGTAGAAAGTATTGTATTAATCTGAAGTCATGCCATGTGTTTTTTCAATAGATGCCAGATCTACCGCTGTAAAAATATTTTAAATTGTGGCCATGTAGTTATAAAAAGATTAGACTTTACTTAAGAGTTGAGCTGATTTTATATTCCACAGAATATATTTTATATTCCAGAGCCTTTTCTTTACTAGGCTTTTCTTTTTACAACTGAAATCTGTAAATTGGCATCAGATTATTTGGAAGCCATTGTGAAAGCTTGCTTAAAAAGGGAATGTGTGGCACGTCAGCAGCCCGTTGCATTTTAAGAATTTAAACCCAGACAAATTTCTAGTTTCGTTTTTTTAAATGTTAATGTATACTAATAAAGAAAAAATAAAAAGAGTTTAAATTATACTAGGTGAAATATCGTCCTTATTAAATCATTGATGCCACTTTTTAAGAAATTGAGGCTTCTCAAATTTCTTAAGATAATTGGTGAATAGAGTTGTTTACTCTTATGCACGATTTTGGAAAAGGAAATACGCCCTTAAAAATCAATAGCTGTGTGATTTGGGGTAGATTTTGCTCAAATTATATAGATTATTAAGGAGTTACTAGGTGTATCTACAGTTATACAGATATAGCCACTCTCCTGCCAGATGTGCATTTAATGGTACAATCAGTAACAGATGTAGCTTCTTCATTGGGACAAAATCTCCCTCACTGACCTTAATCGGGGTTTAGTAGTTACTAAATTAAAAAGTATTGTTGGAACTAAGGAGGTAATCAAACTTTTGCATCATTAAGTAAGCAAGATTTTAGAGTTTTGCTACTATATACAGGAAGAGCAACAGAAGTGGTGCTGTAAATATTGTAGTTCTAAACATGAATACTTATATTTATTATGTTTATACAATGGGAGTTTTATGTGTTCAGTGTTGCATGTTACTTCACACCAGTATTTTAGATATTCAATAATGATATACATGAATTGTCTTTTTTTTTTTAATCTAACCTTGTACCATTTCTGTCTCAGGGTAAGAAAATTCACTTGCTAAAGTGAAATGATTACTTCATAGGGATATGAGTTAATCATTATTCCTGGACTGCAACTAGTAATGGATTTACTGTTGGTCTATTTTAGATTGGGTTTGTTTTGTTCTCTTTTCAGTATCACACTTAAATATAATTAAAGAATGAAGTAGAATTTTATACTACTAAGTTATAAAAGATTTTAGCAGCTTTCAAAGTATAAAATGGTTTGAATTATAACTACTTAGTATTTATGTATTCATATTTTTATTAAAAGAAGAGCAACCCAAAGCAGTTCTGTAGTCTTACAACTTTAAATGTAATCAGTAATAACTTATTTTTTACCCTGAAGGCTAAAAATCAAACAAAGGCTTGTTCTGGTGACTTGAAGTAGGGATTAAATTTGACCACATACGCAAGGAACCACAGTCTCTGGCATATATAGTAGAAGCTCAACAGAATAATTTCCTTTATTAAGATTATAGATGTGATTTTCAGTGAATTCTCTTTCTGGTCCTCAGCTAAATTTCACATGTTCTGAATAATATCTAAGCCAGCTCTCAGGATTCAGAAAGCTAGTTTTATATAAATTAGCTAATAGAAGTAAACCAGCGTTACTTTAAAACTGCTGTCATTTTCTCTTGAGTCCAGTGTATAGAAATTAAAAGGTGAGTTTCGGATGAAGCCTTTCTTGCCTAGAGATATAGAGCACCTCACAAGTTTTATTTAGTGAATTTATAGGTAATGTTGCTTATATGTAGAAAAATTTTGTTCTTCCTTCTGTCTTGTTTTTCAAGGATATGATGATAAAGAAGGCCTTAATTTTCCTTAGAAGCATCAGAGCATAGTTCTTAAGGCTCAAATTGTATCAGTTGCCAAATTGCATATTTTAGTGTTTACTAAATACATAGTAGAGAGATATCCTCAGAAATGAAACTCCTTGGTTTTGAATCCTAGTTCTACCACTAGGGCTGTATTAACCTTTCTGCTTCAATTTCTGCATCTGGAAATGGGAGTAATAATATTTACCTAATAGAATGATTATGAGGAGAAAAAAAATACATAAAAGGCCTGGCACATAGTAAGTTAGTATTAGGTATTTTAAGATAATATTCTGAACAACTTCATGTATTTGGTGGGCTTGTTTTAGATAGGAAAAGTATTGTTGAAAAGTTATTTTATAGTCATATATAGTATAATTTGGTAGTCTGCTCACATACACATCACTCCTTACTTCCTCTTAACGACTTGAGTCTTTTCCCTACTTTCTTCCTTCTACTACCTGCCTCTTCTTTCTTTCCTTTCCTCCTCCCACATTCTTCCACCCCTTTCCTTCCCCTCCCCTTCACTCCCTCCCTTCCAGCCCTTTTCACTTTCCTCCTGTCTTCTCTCTTATCTTCCTATTACCTCTCCTCCTTTGCCTCGTCCTCCCTCCCCTCCTGCCTTTATCCTCTCCCCCTCCTCCCTCCCTTCTCCCTCTTCTCTCTTCACCCTTTCCTTACCACTATTTAGTACTTATCCACCTGCATCCTCCTCTTTCCTACATTCTCTTTTTTCTTTCCTTCCCCACCTCTCACCTTCCTTGCCCTACCTTCACCAGCCTTCACCACTACTTTGTTGTTTGGTCCTCACCCCTCCCCCTTCCGTAGAAAGAGGAGAGTGGCTGTAATCTGATTTGCTGTAACCTCCATGCTCTTCATTCTGTTTTTCTGAAATATGTATAATGCTACCAGTGAAATTTGTTTCTTTTCTGTCCTGTGATTTAGCTTTTCCTCCTTGGTTTCTTTTATGAGTGGGATCCATTATATGTACTCTGCAGGTTGAAATCTACATATAAAAGGAACTCTTCCTTCATTACATTCTTCATCAGACTCTTGGGTACCTTTATTTCCCTAGAAATGAGTAAAGCTCTCTGAGAAGGTTTCATTTCAACTTATTAAAAACTAGTGGGTGAGGGGACAGTGCAGTCTAAAGTTACAGGGGAAAAAAAGGATCTGAGGGTAAGATATTCTTTTTTAAAGTCATGTAAAGCAAGTAAGATTTTAGTTCCTAGAAAGAACAAAACACACCTTCCAAGAGTGCCTGGTTAGAGAAGGGAAATGAGATAATACTTTTGAAAGTTGTTTGGAAAGGATATCACTATAAAAACGAAAGGAAATGAAGAATAAGACAAGCTGAGTTTTTTTTAAAGAACTTTTCAGTGTAAGAAACAAAAAAATTTTCTTTGGGTAAATATGCATGTATAGCATTTCTCTAACTTTGTTCTCAAGCCCCCACAGACATGACTTAAACGTTCACAAGAGGTTTTTAACCCTAACAAAGCAAATCCCAAATTTCTAACTATTCTTCCTCTTACTGCTTTTCCCTCTTGACTTTTGATTTTTGCCTTTTGTATTTTTCATTGATTTTATATGCAAAGTTTAGTTTGAGTTTCCTCTAGGTCAGTGTTTCTTAACTTGCACAATTATAAGAATCACCTTGGATATTTGTAAAGTAAATATGCTGATTCAAGACCCCCATTTACTGTAAGCATACTAAACAGCGATCTGTAGGAGAACCTGGAAATCTGTGGGGGGGGGGTTGTTTTTCGTTTTTTCGGGGTTTTTTGGCCATGCCGCACACAAGTGGGAACCTAGCTCCCTGATCAGGGATCAGACCCACGCCCCTGCAGTGGAAGCGTGAGTCCTAACCATTGGACTGCCAGGGAAGTCCCTGTGTGTTTTAAAAAGCTCCCCAGGTGACTGTTATGATCACTAGGCAAGTTTGAGAAACAACTATAGGTAAAGAGCAATCAGTGCACTTTATAAGTTAAACTTTTGTTTTTTAACATCTAAATTTCTTTTCATAGTAATACAGTCACTATTAGTTTGAGTGTTTAGATGAAGAATTCAAAATGTAATTCAGATTGTTCTCAATTTTAGCTTGCTAAGTAATCCTGGATTAATACCTCATTTCTGTGACCCATGCAGGTCCTGCTCAGGTTCCAATGATGTCCCCAAATGGTTCTGTGCCTCCTATTTATGTGCCTCCTGGATATGCCCCACAGGTACGTTTTATGCAATTTTCCTTTTTATACCTATATAATAGTGATCGTAATGTTACTGTTTAATTCAGACAAAAAGTACCATTTAAGTGCTGAAGCTTACCCAGTACAGTATATCTTTGGTAAATCTATTTCAAATATTTTAGTACATTTAGTATACTTGTAAAGGAGGAAAAATTAAGTTAGCAGCACTCATCATTTGTCTTTGGGTGTTGAATTATAATACAGAATTAATTTTAGAGTTTTATCTCCTTGGGTATGTGAGTAATATAAGTAGTATCTTAAGATTTAAAGGTACCTAAACTAACTTTTTAAAATTAATCATTTGCTTAAAAGTAATCCAAGACGGTACTTCCAATTTTATTCTTACAGTCATTCACAGACACCCATAATAATTGTATGGCACATTGTGGTCAATAGAGGAGAATTTAGACCTATAGACCTGCAGCCATAAGGGCTAAGGGGATCAATATCACCACACACCTGTAGCCCTTTCCTACATACTAGTTGGAAAGCTCTGACTTAAAGAAAAAAATGATAGCTAACTTATTTGCACAGGCAAACTTAATTAAACTGTAGTATCTGTAGGTGTTCAATATCTGCTACTGAGATTCTATGTAGTCGGCACTCATTGCTTCAAAACCTTTTTGGAAATAGCCAGTTTCTTACCTGGCACTGAATTTATACTTGAAATTTTCTTCAGACCCTCTCTTACTTCCTCTCTGATTATGCCAGAATATTGGTGGGATATTGTGGTGGACTCACTGCTCTCTCTGTGAAGCCTACCGCTATATGAATGAGAGCAAAAGAGGACCACGATGCTGGGGAGAATGGAAGCAGTATGAGAATTAGAGTCAAAAAGCTGGATCCATGTCATTCTTAAAACCCTCACTAGCTGCGTGGCCTGGGACAAATCAATTTACTTGAGCCTCAGTGTCCTCACTGTAAGATGAGATGATAACATATTAGAAAATGCTTCGTAAGCTTTTCAGAAGAGTAATCTGCTCACTTTCTACTTTTGTTTAGCACACTGACTCCTTAGCCTGCATTCTGCCTTTATTACCCTACTAAATCTATTCCCTGGTATATACCAAACCAAAGGCCTTTTTCCAGCCTGATCCTCTTTGACCTCTAAACATTTGACCCTATTCATATGATTTATCCCAGATTATCCCCGATTTCCTTGAAGTAATGCTATCCTGATTCTTCCTACTTCTCTGGTTGTTCCTTCTCAGACCTTTCTCCACCTAAAGAGGATACCCGGTCTTTTCTCTCGAGCACAGTTCACTTTAACAAATGTGTTGAATGGTACCACGTGTCAAGCTCTGCATTGAGTGCCAGTGACATAAAGATGATTAAGACATTCTTTGAAGGCAATTATAGCACATCCTCTTCTCTCAGCTAACAGTACCTTTTATTTTTATGGCAAATTTCTACCCCTCTCCTTTCACTCAATCATGACCTTCTAGAATTAGCTTTACTTGAACCTTTTCAGGTGCCTCTCCTTTGGGGTTCTCATGGCACATTATGTATATCCTTCTTTTAATGAATTTTTCACATTGTTTAGTTAATAAATTCTCTTTCCCGAGAAGATTATGGATTTGTACAGTTCCTGTATTCAACAGTGTTCAACAGATATGTATTGAGTGCTCATATATGTCAGGTGCTCTTTTAGGTGCTTGAATAAAAAGAGGCAAGGACCTCCGTACTTCTGTAGTTTACATTCTTGTGGGGAAAAGGAAACAATAAGCATAATAAATGGATAAATTATATAATATATTAGGTGGTGAGTAATAGAAAGAAAATAGAGCTAGTTACATTTTAAAATAGGGTGATCAGACTAGGTATCATTGGAAAGGTGACTTTGAACCAGGTCTTGAAGGACAGTTGGGAGTTAGCAATGCATCTGTTTGTGGAAAGAGGATTCTGGGAACAGAAACAGCCAATGCAAATGGCCTAAGATGAGAACATGCCTGAACAACAAGGAGGCCATCGTGGCTGGACTGAGTCCCTTAAGGCAGAATAATAGTAAGCAATGAGGTCAGAGAGATAATGGGACTAGATCATATAGGATTCATATTCATTGTTATTTCCTCGATGCTGAGTACAATGCCTGTCCTATATTAAGGGCTCAATAAATATTAGTAAATCAATCAAATAATCATCCAAGTTGAGGTTCTATATCTTTTTTTTTTTTTTTTTTTGTGGTATGAGGGCCTCTCACTGTTGTGGCCCTTCCCGTTGCGGAGCACAGGCTCTGGACGCGCAGGCTCAGCGGTCATGGCTCACAGGCCCAGCCGCTCTGCAGCATGTGGGATCTTCCTGGACCAGGGCACGAACCCATGTCCCCTGCATCAGCAGGCAGACTCTCAACCACTGCGCCACCAGGGAAGCCCTATATCTTTTTTTTTAAAAAGATTTTTTTTTTTTGATATGGACCGTTTTCAAAGTCTTTATTGAATTTGTTACAATATTGCTTCTATTTTATGCTTTGGTTTTTTGGCCCCAAGGCATGTGGGAACTTAGCTCTCCAACCAGGGATCGAACCTGCACCCCCTGCATTGAAAGGTGAAGTCTTAACCACTGGACCGCCAGGGAAGTCCCGAGGTTCTATATCTTTAGGCCAAGAGCTACTGAAATAATCTTCCTATATTACTTATTTGATTTTTTTCACTTCTGTGCTTATTATTTGGTTTGCCCACTCAATGAGTCTGGATTTCTTGATATATAAGGCCTTAACACAGTTCTCTTCTAGTTTGTCTTCGTACCCTTCTCTTGATACATCTAATCACATAATCTGTTTTTGCAGCCAAACATGACTACTCACATGCTCACTTGATGTTTTTCTTTCTCCATGCTTTTGTTAATGCTGTTATTTGGGGAATGTTATTCATTCCCTCATTTCTGCCTTTTGAAATTCTACCCATCCTTGAGAACCTAGATCGAGTTATTTGTACCATTCTTTGGTTATATGTTATATACTACCTGGTATTATAATTGTGTATATATATATTCTTCTTATATGGGATTTTAAGTTTCTTGAGCATAGGGAGGTACCTTTTAATTATTATTTTTGTTCTGTGGTAACTCAAATATAGTAGATGTTTCATAAATATTTGTCAAATAAGTGAATGAACTTTAACAATAACCTTACTGGAAGGATTATGTGAGGCTAATTATTAATTAACAATTAATCAACCTTAGTTTAAGATTATCTCTAGGAAATGTATCATTTTAAGCACACAGTGGTAATCCAAGGACAAAAATCTAGTTTCATCATCATTGAAATAATTTAAGTACCCACTATGGATTCTAACATTTTAACATCACTGTTGAAGTACATCCCCCATTGCCTGACATATGCAATTTCTGATGTTAGAAAATACTTATAAAGAGCCAAGTTTTAGGCACAACTAAGAGCTTGATAATTGTCCAAAACTTGGCACATAAGCAAACATAATTATATTAGCAAATATAGAAGCTGGGAGTTGAACCAAATGTTAAGACACAGAGATGGCTGTTGTTAAGTACAAGCTATATTTGGCTCAGCAGGAGCCAAGTAGCACACACACTAAATCCATGAATAGCTATCATCTATAGTCTCCTTTTAGACTTTCGTACACTGTTCTCCCCTCAGGGCAGCAGGTTTAATCACCTCCTTCCCGGCCTTAGGTGTATCTCTTATTGAAGGCCAGTGATCCAAGGAGGGTCAAGTAATGTTTTTGCTATATCATCATGTAATTCAATACATACTAATAGGATTCAGCAAATGTATGTATCCTAAAACGTTTGGTCAGGCAAGCAAGGACTGCAAAAATTAAAATCCAGTGTTGGGACCGTTAGCTCTACCACTGAGGAAGTAATGATGCTACATATCTAGGAGCATATTGAGGCTGAATAATGAAAGGTTCAAAAGATAGATCTTAATTTAAGATGAAGATTGAGATTTAACAAAAATACTTATTAGTAGAAACAAGAAGAAATCATGATTTAGCCAGGATAAATCAACCTTCAAATTTTTGATGTTTTACCAGTGGCATGTCCCCATTAAGTTTAGAAGCACTTCAGGTGTGAACTCATCATTAACTCATATATTTTAACTTAATTTTTTTTTTTTTTTAATTTCATTTATTTATTTATTTTTGGCTGTGCTGGGTCTTCTTTTCTGTGCGTGGGCTTTCTCTAGTTGCGGCGAGCGGGGGCCACTCTTCATCGCGGTGCGCGGGCCTCTCACTGCCGCGGCCTCTCTTGTTGCGGAGCACAAGCTCCAGACGCGCAGGCTCAGTAGTTGTGGCTCACGGGCCCAGCCGCTCCACAGCATGTGGGATCTTCCCGGACCGGGGCACGAACCCGTGTCCCCTGCATTGGCAGGCAGACGCTCAACCACTGCGCCACCAGGGAAGCCCTTAACTTAATTTTTGAGAATAACAGACAGGGTATTATACACTGGGTAATTTGGGGATTAATTGGTTCTGTTTTTCTCATTTGTAATTTGCAAAACCCAAACTCGCCATTAAAATTGCCAGTTGTGTTATAGTTCCTTTGCATATCTATTCAAGAGCTCCACAATATTGTTTATTTTATAATATTTGTACCTTATTGCTCTGATACTTTAGCATTCTACTCAGCAGTAATGGGAATAGTCAGACTTAATTTTTCAGTTACATAACTTTTACTGTTGGATCAGAAAAATGGATCTTTTTTAAAAAAAATTTTTATTAACCATGACACTGTGTAAGATACCATCCAATATGATAGGGAAACCTAAAGTTAATTAAAATGATATGCATAAAGCAAAATGTAATTCACCGGAAGCTTAAATATAGTTCAAAATGTAGTTCACCGGAAGCTTAAGTATAAAGGAATATTAATTTTGCAAACAAGCCAATGGGAAATATATTTAGTGCTAAAGAACAAATATAGTTGTATATTTTAAAAGTTGTATATTTTTCTGATCATTATTACGTAGAAAACTTAGAAAACATGTAAAAGGGTAGGGAAAAAAATTGCATCGAGTGTTATGATAACCTGGAGACATAACCTTCCCGAACTCTATTATTATAGTTTAACAAGTAAGAAAGGGAGGTTTACGAGAGACTTGACACACTGCATAGAGGCAGAAATATGTGCCAACTGAACTGAGACATCAAATGGAGAAACAAACAGCAACAGTAAAACTCAAAAAACAAAGCAAATGATGACACGGAAAGCAAAAGGTGACAAGTGTAGAAGGAACTTAATTTCCTGGCAAATAATAATAACTTATAGTTGCTAAGGGCATTGCAGCTCAGAACACTTGGTATTTTAAGGATGAAGTTAATGAATTATCAAGAAAATATTATAGATTTACCTGAATGGAACTCCTGAAAGGTAATAGCAAAAGTTCTCTCCTTCTGCCTTTCTTGTAATGAATGGCTCCCCTGTTTTTTATAGAATGTGGGTTGTTATGGTGATGAGAGGGCACCTAACAGGGAGGGGATTGTAGATCTCATAATGTGGGGAAAGGGCCTATGTCAGCTTCATGAAAAGTTTCAGATTACTCCTTTGAGCTGGACTTGGTATTTCACTGTGCCTTTATGTCAGCACGTAATGAGGTCAGTAAATTTTTCAAAGATTCTACAAACCAGTCTGATCTCAGTCTTCCCTGTCTCTCGTGGAGAGAACAGCCAAAAAAAGATGGGCAGCAGTGTAAGAGACTGGAAGGGGACTTAGAGGATTAGATGGAGGATTAGATGAGGACGAAGAGTCACAGTAAGAGCTGAAGAGAAAGGCTGTAGTCGCTTAGTGACATTGATTAGATATATAAAATAAATATCTCTTGGATGAATGGCCAGAAATATCTTTATTATTGTTCAATAGCTTAAAGTTGGAGTAGTTCAGGGTTCAGGGTGAGGCAATAGAAGTAGGTTGCTAAAAGTAGTGAGGAAGCAGAGACTGTAGGCATTGAAGAGGTCACAAAACCCTAGTAGTTTGGTGTTGTTAAGGGGGGAGCAGGGGAGCATTCGAGTAGAACTAATAGAATTTATTTCTGGTCATATCATCCATTAAACAAAAAAACTTTTGAGCATCTGTCATATGCTAGGTGTATTATACCAGATATTGGGAAGAAAACAGTATACAGATCTGTCATGGAATGTATATTCTGGTGCACAATATAAAATGTCAGACAGTAAACACAACCTCCTTCCTCTGCAGTCCCTCTCAATTACGTCTGTGTTCAATAACGAAAAGAAAACAGGGCTTTGTCTAATTAGAAATTGCATGGCATATGTGGTTAGGTGGTCAGACTATGCTGATAGTTCCATTTAATTTTATCTCATTGCCTTTAATTTTTTTTAACATAGACTAATTTGGGTATTTTACCTTTTTTTTCCTTTTCATGACTTGATTTTATTTTAATCATCACCGTCAGTGTACCCTGTTGATATAAAATTCAATGTCCTGGCTATTTCTTGGCAGCTGGAGACTTAGCAGATAGTTTTGAGGTCTCTGGCCTTACTCTGAAGTTACTGGCTGCTCAGGTGGTTATTGGAAGTGGTGGAGTTCTCCACACACTCTTGGTCCTGCTCTGGCTCTTTTTTTTTTTTAATCTCTGCATCTTAGCTTTTTTTTTTTTTTTAAATTGTGGTAAAATACACACTAAAAATTTACCATCATAACTATTTTAAATGTACAGTTCAGTGGTATTAAGTACATTCACACTGTTGTACTACCATACATCCACAAGAACTCTTCACCTTGCAAAGCTGAACTCTGTACCTTATCAATCTTAAAAATAAAACACATAGTTATTATAGCAGCGAAATGAGGTTATTCAGGAATAGCAGAGGAATTGCAGTTCAGGGCATGCAAACTATAGCAAACCACAAGCAAGTCCCCAAAACAAAGAAGAGGCCTATTCTTTTATAAAGAAAAGAGGGGGGTTGGGAAGGGGTGGTTTTTTGAGCAAAATCCATTGGAGGAAAGAGAGTTCAGGGTTATGGCTGCTTCTCATTAGGCTAGTTGTGGTGGCTTCTCATTGGCTGGGCTGTTGCTGGGCAAGGAGAAAAATCTTCCTTCCTCCAGCTGGGGTATGTAAAGTAAGCTTCTTCTGGATGGGGAATGCAAGGTATGCTTCTTGCTAGTGTCTCCAAGGGGCAGCAAGCAGTAGTAAGTGAGAAGCCTTCAGGGCTTCCCAACTCTTTTTTTAAATGAGGTTTCTTTTATTCATTTTCACAACCTGTTAATAACTCCCCAATCTCTCTTCCCTCAGTTTATCTTTATATTTGAAATGTTCTTTTTCAGAAGAAATAAAAACATTTCTTTTGAAATGTTCTTTTCAAAAGAAAAGTTTTAATTTCAAAAGTAATTTAGCCATTTCTTTTTTAACCGATGAGATCTCACTTGTGTTTGTGAAATTTTTAAAGGCAGTAGAAGGCAGGTGTTTGTGGATTCTATGCCCACAAAATGAATAAGAACATAGAATTGAAGCCAGATTACCTGAGTTCAGTTACTAGCTCCTCCACTTACTACCTGTGTGACCTTGCAAGTTATTTGACATCTCTGTGCCTCAGTTTCCCCATCTAAAAATGGAGATAATAATACTACCTATTTGTAGCATTGTGTTGAGGATTAAATAGTTAATACATGTCCCTTGAGAAACTTACAGTTAAATTATAGAGTAAGACATATAGAGTAAGACATATGCTACCTATTTGTAGCATTGTGTTGAGGATTAAATAGTTAATACATGTCCCTTGAGAAACTTACAGTTAAATTATAGAGTAAGACATAAATTATAGAGTAAGACATATAGAGTAAGACTTACAGTTAAATTATAGAGTAAGTAAGTAAGTAAGTAAGACATTATAGAGTAAGACATATGGATTTGGAAAATTAACAAATACTACAGTGTTATGGATACCAAACAAGTGATAGAGAATAAATGCAATGGAATTGTTAGGAAGCAGAGATCACTGAGATTGTGGTGTCTAGGAAAGGGTCACAGAGAATAATCAAAAGAAACTATCTACCGGCTCCTAACCCCACATCTTTACCAATATCTGGAGTTATATGCTCTACCTTCTCATCTCATCAGTCCATACTTCTTTTTCATCTAGAACAAAGACGCACTTTTCTGCTCCTGTGCCCCAGCTGGAGCCCTGAATCTCATCTCCTTTTGCCTGCTCAAGGACATTACTCTAGCATTCTCTCTCCTACGTCATCAATTTCTTACTCTCTGATGGATTGTGCTGATTAGTATATCAGTATGTTGTAATTGCTCTCACTAAAAACAACACATTTTTTAAGCTGCTTGACTCTACTACTGTCAGTCACCACCCTATTCCCATATTCCTCTCTGCAGGAAAACTTTCCAGAATTGTGCTGTTACCTCTCTAGTTCTCCTCCCCACTTTCTCTCTTAAATCCACTCCAATCAGGCTTTGCCCCTATGATCATACTAAAACTGCTCTCATCGAGGTCACTATGACTTACATATTGCTGTATCCAATGGTCAGTCCTTAGCCTTCATCTTATTGAACCTGTCAGCAACATTTGACAGAACTGATCCTTCCTCCCTGACACACTTAATGAAACTTCCAGACTCCACATTCTTAAGTTTTCTTCCTGCCTTACCTGGTTGTCCTTTCCCAATCTTTCTGCAGCTGCAGACTACTATTATCTAACTGCCTACTCAACATTTACACTTAAATGTCTTACAGGCTTACCAAACTGACATGCGCAAAACCTAAAACTCCAAATCTTCCCTGGCCCCCACCCCCCAAATGACTTGTTCTAACTGCAGCCTTCCCTTTCACTGTTGGTGAAATACCATCGTTCCAAAACTTCTTTTTCACACTTCTCCGTTGGAATTATCAGCTAATCTTGTTGTTCTACCTTTAAAGATACGCAGAATGTGGACCACTTCTTACCACCTCCACTGCTACCACCGTGGTCCAAGTCTCCACCATCTCTTGCCTAGATTTCTGCAGTAGCTTCCTGAATGATTTCACCTTTTTTGCCCTTGCCCTACAATCTCTTCTCAACTCAGGAGCCAGAATAATCCTGTAAGAGTATGTCAGGAGCTTCTCACCCTCAGCACTGTAGACATTTAGGCGTGGTGATTTTTTGTTGCGGGGTTGCCCTGTGTGTTGCAGGGCATTGAGGCAGCATCCCTGACCTCAGCTCGCTGGATGCGAAGTAGTGCTGCCAGCTCCAGGTGTGACAACCAGAAGTGACTCCACGTGTTACCACAGAATTACCCCTGGATGAGAATCACTTGTTTGTATCCCTCTTCTGCCCAGAACTCTGTGATGCTTCCCTGTTTCACTGAGTAAATACAAATCCTTAATAAGCCTATACAGCCCTACGTGACTTGGCCACCTCCCTTTTTTTTTTTTTTTGGCCACGCACGGCATGTGGGATCTTAGTTCCCCCACCAGGGATGGAACCCACACCCCCTGCATTGGAAGCGCAGAGTCTTAACCACTGGGCTGCCAGGGAAGTCCATCCCCTACCATTTTGTATCTCTTTTTGTTGTTGTTTTTTCGCGGTACGCGGGCCTCTCACTGCTGTGGCCTCTCGTGTTGCGGAGCACAGGCTCCGGACGCGCATGCTCAGCGGCCATAGCTCACGGATCCAGCCGCTCCGCGGCATGTGGGATCCTCCCGGACCGGGGCACGAACCCGTGTCCCCTGCATCGGCAGGCGGACTCTCAACCACTGCGCCACCAGGGAAGCCCGTGTATCTCTTTGATCTCATCTGTTTCTGTCTTCCTCCTCCTTTATGCTGATCCAGTCACACTGGCTTCCTTCTAGCCACTTCTACCTTAGAGGCTCTGTTCTAACTGTTCCCTCTACCCAGAACACTCTTTCAGATTTTTGTGTGGCTAATTCTTTCAGTTCCTTCAAGTCTCTGCTCAAATTTCATTTTGCCAATAAGGCGTATCCTGATCACTCTTTTATACTACAACCTGTTCCCCTCCCACAATCCTTCTAATCCCCCTTACCTGTTCTGTTTGGGGTTTTTTTTTTTTTTCCATAGTATTTATCACCATGCAGCATGCTCAGTAATTTACTTTTGATGTCATGTTTGTCTGCCCCTGTTAGTGTATGTGCCCGCATAAACACATCACTCTGTATTTTCTCTCCTAAATTAACAATTTCTTTTTGTTCAAAAACAAATCTTTTGTTTTTTTAATGAATGGAGGAGGGTATTGCTAGATTTGGAAGGAGAGATGGGATTTGCATGGTTATGGATTAAGGGGAAGCAAAGTGAAGAGGGTAGATGGCATAAACCAAAGTACAAGATAAAGAAATATGTAGGTTAGGTATGAAGATAGGTTTTTTTAGTATACCAGCCTGGCTGGAATTAAGGGTTCAGGATTTGGTGTGGAAGAAGATACAGCAATAACGATAGGTGGCAACCAGATGGGATGGTAGGTTTAAGAGTATGTATAGTACAATCCTATCAGAAATGGCGGGATCATTTAAGATTTGTGAGTCAGAGAGTTGAGAAAGATGAAAGTAGTATGTTAATGACAGACACCATGGTTTGGGTCACTCAGAATCCATTTCAGACTTCGTCTAATGTCCATTCCTATAGGTTAGAGGCTGAAAAAACAACAGTTTCCAGATTATCTTCAGCTATGCTTCCAGGTATGATTTAGTTTCCACCAGTCAGTCATAGGCACTTGTCTGAGGCTTGAATCCAGAACTCAGTTAAATAGGGAGAGAGGTGGGATATGAAGCATCCATTGTGCTAGAAGCCAGGCATTGTAGTTCTAGAGCTAGTGTATAAAAACTGATTCATTTGCTCTTCTGGTCCCATATTACAGACAAGTCATCTCACACTCCAACAGGTAAGGTTAGTTTAATAGGCTATTTAGTAGCAACTATATTCTTTCTAAAGCAGTAATTTATTTGTAATCTAGGCTTACCTTTACCCAAATAAGTGTGTTTTCTAATATTCCTCCCAAGCACATATGTTTATAAACAAAATTTGCAATTTGTTTAAGCATAGTAAAACATGTACTTCCTGAAAATATCAGGATTTGCCTTTAAGTTAGCACTTTACATTTTAATCATTTTCTGTTGTTAGCCATTTGTTGTACTACAGTAGTAATCATTTAAGTCTAAAAGATTAAGGACCCTGTTTTAGTAGAAGGATTTCTAATTTTGAGGTTAAATCTTGTATCTTTTTAGGCCTTCCTGTATGTCCTTGTTGCCCAGTGAGGTTCAAAAGGAATAAATCTGGCGTTTTAAAAAATCCTTTGCTACAGTGTGACCCCTATTTAAAAACATGTAATTTCTACGACTCAGAGCCACAGATATTTTTCTTAACTGGGAGTTAATATATTAGGTGTTTGCCTCCCTTGAAATGATCTTCAGTTATTAAAAGTGTTCTGGTCATGGTCCTAAGAGTTTTATACCTAAATTCAATATATGGTTGATCTTAGGAGTCTGGATCCAGCTTTTTTCCCATATTATGTTCAAACCAAAAGTTCCTTTGAGACTCCCTTCATTTTTACTGTATCACTAAATGTATGTATCACGTAAGATAAATACCAGATGTCATAACTCATTGTTTAAATTATTAGCTTGTCTTCTCAGTGTTTTAAGATTTATACTGCATTGTATAACAAAAACTACTTCATGTTGTTCAGTGCTAATTCATATGTATGTAATGTACTTAATAAAATCTTTTCATGTTGGTTCTGTAAAATTTCTTAATTAACTCCTAATGGTATAAAAATTCTTACTCTAACATATTTGAAAAAGATTGCTTAACATCCTATGGAAGAAACTTTTAATCTGTTCATTTTGTAGGTTATTGAAGACAATGGTGTTCGAAGAGTTGTTGTGGTTCCTCAGGCACCAGAGTTTCATCCTGGTGGTCACACAGTCATCCATCGTTCTCCACATCCTCCTCTGCCTGGTTTCATTCCTGTACCAACCATGATGCCCCCTCCACCACGCCACATGTACTCACCAGTAACTGGAGCTGGAGACATGGCAACACAGTATATGACACAGTATCAGTCTTCACAAGTATATGGAGATGTAGGTAAGGATCTAAAAATATTCCTGTTTTATGGAGTTGGCTATTTTTTGCTTGGATATAATAGGTACTATTACTATATAAAAGAAACAAAAAATGGTAACAATATCACAATCATTTTCTGTTATTCAAACACTATGTTAAGGGAACTCTATTCAATACTCTGTAATGACCTATATGGGAAAAGATTCTAAAAAAGAGTGGTTACATGTATATGTACATAACTGATTCACTTTGCTGTACACCTGAAACTAACACAACATTGTAAATCAGCTCTACTCCAATAAAAATTAATTTAAAAACAAAACAATAAAACACTACGTTAAATGTTTCATCCTCATGATCACCTTTCAAGGCAGATGAGTAAACAGAAAATCAAAGAGGGGAAGTAACTTCTGTCATGCAGCAGTATTTATTTGGGGACACATTCAAACAAGAGGTCTTCTTTGTCCTGCTGCTCTCTAGGCTCTGAGGAAATTTTTTAGCCAGGAATAATCATGCTGCTGTTAAAACCTGAAGCCTCTGATGCCACTAACCAAAGTTGCTAGGTTCTGTAAGATACTGAAAAAAACAGTAAGACATAACATCTGCCCTCAGGGAGTTTAAATTTTGGGAAGGACAGACAACTACACACACAGAAAATAATAATCTTATTCTTTCCTATGGCTTTAAATACCATCTATATACTGACAGTTCTTAAATTTGTATCTTCAGTCAAAACCTCTCCTCTGAGTCACAGACTTTTATTTCTATCTGCCTTTTTTTTTTTTTTTTTTTTTTTGACCATGCCATGCGGCTTACGAGATCTCAGTTCCCCAACCAGGGATTGAACACTGGGCCACAGCAGCGAAAGCCCGGAATCCTAACCACTAGGCCACCAGGGAACTCCCGTAAATGCCTTCTTGATAACTCCACTTAAATTGTCTCATACATCTCAGTTATAGCATTTTAAAACATAAATCTCAATGATGGAACCTGCTTTTCTCTGCCATCTTCATCCCGATAGATGGTGCCACTGTCCACTCAGTTTGCTCAAGGGAAAACCAGATGTGGCCACATTTGATTCCTCCTCTTTCAACCCCCACTTCAACTGGCATCTACTTTCAGAAGTTTCCCAAATCAATCTACTTTTTCTCCACTGCTCCTCAGTTCTAGTCCACCATCAGCTCTTGTCAGGACAGCTGCAACAACAGCCTTCCAGTTAGTTTTCTGCTGTCATTCTTGCGGCCCCCAACCATCCAGGCTCAGCCAGAGTAATCATTTTAAAATATAAATCAGACCATTCTTCTGTTTAATGGATTTCAGTGACTTTCCATTGTACTTAGAATAAAATCCTAAACCCTTCTCCTGGACCAGGATTTCTCAACCTCGGCACTCTAGATCTTTGAGGAAGGATGTCTTTATTGTGGAGGACAGAACTGTGCATTATAGGATATTTAGAAGAATCCCTGCCCTCTACCCACTAGATGCCAGTAGCACACACCTCCAGCCCTCACCCTGACTCGATTGTGACAACTAAAAATATCTCCAGACTTTCCAGATGACTCCTAGGGGCCAGGATTGACGCTGGTTGCAAACGGCTGCCCTGGACAAGATCCTGCCTTGTCCCACTTTTTCCCATGCATGTGCCCCACCTCCAGTTTTTCAGAACCAAGCTCTTTCTTGCCTCAATGCTTCTGCAAATGGTGTTCTCTCTACCAGAAGTGCTCTTCCCCCTTTTCCATGCAAGGCTTCTTTATTTTTTTTTTTTTTTCTTTAGATTTCAGCTTTCAGAGAGATCTTCCCTAACCTATCCTTATCAGTCTCTAGCACTGAAACCTTTTGTTTCTTTCACAGAACTTAACACAATTTGATTTTTTTGTTCTTTTCTTGGATGTCTTTCTCCCTTATTTAACTGTAAACCACCTAAGAACTGAATCTGTTTTATTCATCACTGTTTTCCTTGCATTTAATCAGTACCTGTCATTTATGCTTAGTAAATCTGTAGAAGAAATAACTCTAAATACAAAATTTAAATTGTGTAGCACAACCTGTAAGTAGTAGATGTATTATATATATTATGTAATATATTACATTTTTTTCAAACTTATTTCTGTTGCCCAAGTAATGCATATTAATTCCATAGGTCTGAGTGTGGTTTGGTTTTCTGTATTTCTAACAAATTTCCAGGTGAGGCTCATGCAGTGGTCCAATGAACTTAATTTTATTTTATTTTATTTTATTATTTTTTGCGGTACGCGGGCCTCTCACTGTTGTGGCCTCTCCCATTGCGGAGCACAGGCTCCGGATGCACAGGCTCAGCGGCCAAGGCTCACGGGCCCAGCCGCTCCGCGGCATGTGGGATCCTCCCAGACCGGGGCACGAACCCGCGTCCCCTGCATCGGCAGGCGGACTCTCAACCACTGCGCCACCAGGGAAGCCCCATGAACTTAATTTTGAGTAGCCAGAGTAAATACTATAAATCGGTCTCTTCCATTTTTTTACTCCTAATTATGACTTAGTTTTTTAAAATGTGTTTGAGAGGGACTTCCCTGGTGGCGAAGTGGTTAAGAATCCGGCTGCCAACGCAGGAGACACAGGTTCGATCCCTGGTCCGGGAAGATCCCACATGCCACAGAGCAACTAAGCCCGTGTGCCACAACTACTGAGCCCACGTGCTGCAACTGCTGAAGCCTGCACACCTAGAGCCCGTGCTCCGCAACAAGAGAAGCCACAGCAATAAGAAGCCCACGCACCGCAACGAAGAGTAGCCCCCTCTGGCCACAACTAGAGAAAGTCTGTGTAGCAGCGAAGACCCAATGCATCAATCAATAAATAAATAAATAAATATTTTTTTTAAATGTGTCTGAGAAAATTATAAGAAAAGGCTAAATATTACATTTTACTACTGTTTTACATTGTTAAAACCCATTGTTATTCAGAGGAGATATGCATTAGAATGTATGAATATGATTCACAGCGATGAGAAAGAAAGTGAAGCATACAGATCTACGAAGAGCACTAATCTGAAAACCAGCTACCCAGTGATGGAAGATAAGAGTCATATCTATTTGAGGTTATAAGCCAAGGAATTTACCACTAGATCCTAGTAACTTACAGTAGTTTTACAGTAGTTTTATAATTAGTAGCTGCCTCCATGACCCCTTTTCCATGCATATTTTGTTTGGATTCCCAAAGTGGGACCTAATCCAACATTTCACTGTCAACAACTATGGTTATTGAGCCTGAACTTTGCTAGACACTATGCTCATACATGTATTACCTCACTTAAGCCTCAATAAAATCCTCCAAAATACAGATAAATAAACTGAAGCTCAGAAATGTTAAGTAATTTCTGCAAGGTCACAACTAGTTCATTGTTGAGGATGTTAACCCTCTCAGATCTGTTTGATAATAAATTTCCTGTTATTACAACGTATTTTTTATTTTTCCCTCATGGTCCATTTATCATTCTATTTGCATAGTAAATGAAATATAAAAACATTTGGATAACTACATTTTTAAAGTATGCACTAATTAATTACAGTCCCTGTGTTTTATTCTTTTTTATTGAGATAATTCACATAACAAAATTCACCATTTTAAAGTGTACAGTTCAGTGATTTTTAGTATATTCACTAGATACTACATTCACTACTGCTATCTAATTTCAACACATTTCTATCATCCCAAAAAGAAACTCTGTGTCTATTAAGAGTAAGTCCCAATTCCCCCACCTCGTAATCTACTGTCTGTCTCTATGGATTTGTCTAGAGATTTCATGTAAATGTTCATACAATATATAGCCTTTTGTATCTAGCATTTTTCACTTAGCATACTGTTTTCAAGGTATATTTCAAGCTTGTACCATGATAAGTACTCCTTTCCTTTTTATGGCTGAAAAATATTCCATTATGTGGATATAATTTTGTTTTTCCATTCATTAGTTGATCGACATTTGGGTTGTTTACACTTTTTGTCAGTTATGAATAATGATGCTGTGACATTTGTGTACAAGTTTTTGTGTAGACATATGGTTTCATTTCTCCTGGGTATATAACTAAGAGTGGAATTACTGGCTTATATGGTAATTGTATGTTTAACTCTTTGAAGAACTGCAAAATTGTTTTCCATAGTGACTGTACTATTTTACATTCCTACCAGCAACGTATGAAAGTTCTAATTTCTTCCTATCGTTGCCAAAATTTGTCTTTAGATTCTAGCCATCCCAGTGAGTATGAAGTATTATCTCAGTATGGTTTTGATTTGCTTGTCCCTAGTAACTGCTGATGTTGAGCATCTTTTCATTTGCTTATTGGCAATTTTTATATCATCTTTGGAAAGATGTCTATTTAAATCCTTCACCTCTTTTTTTTTTTCCGGTACGCGGGCCTCTCACTGTTGTGGCCTCTCCCATTGCGGAGCACAGGCTCTGGACGCGCAGGCTCAGCGGCCATGGCTCACGGGCCCAGCCGCTCCGCGGCACGTGTGATCTTCCCGGACCGGGGCACAAACCCGTGTCCCCTGCACTGGCAGGCGGACTTTCAACCACTGCGCCACCAGGGAAGCCCCTTCACCTCTTTTTAATTGGGTTATTTATCTTTTTGTTGAGTTGTAAATGTTTTTATGTATTTTGGATACAAGTCGTCTTATCAGATATATGATTTGCAGATATTTTCTCCCATGTTGTCTCTTACTTTTTTGATGGTATCCTTTGATGCAGAAAAGTTTTTAATGAAGTCTACCTTATTTTTTCTTTGATTGCTTTGTATTTTTGGTGTCATATCTAAGAAATTATTATCAAATCCAAAGTGCAGATATGTGCTTGTTTCCTTCTATAAATTTTATAGTTTTAGCTCCTACATTTAGGTCTTTGATTCATTTTGAGTTAATTTTTGTGTATAATATGAAGTAAGGCTCTAAACTTACTCTTTTACTTGTATATATCCAAATTCCTGGGGTTTTAATATTATTGTGCATATCCTTACAGTATTCAAGAATATTATACTAATTTTCTTAAATCACTGATAAATTAAAACTTTTCTTACTGAGATTTTTGAGACTTTTCCTTTGAAAAATATTTTCCTCACTACAGATTTTAAATTTACAATGAAAATGAACTCTGAGGACAACTGATTTAACAATATTCATGAGGGTATTGATTTATATTATATTGCTCTATGACTTATTAGAATGAATACATTCTCAGTCTCAGCCCTGAGTTTACAATATCTGAAAATGTAATACTCTGTACCTAGATTCTGTTATTAGTTAACAGTCCCACTCACTTCTTTTTGCTGACTCTTAAAACCTTATTTTTTTAGTGATGATTTGCTTTTTTTGAGTCATAAGGGAATTTAGGTAGTTGGAGATTTTCTGTTTCCTAGTTGATATGTTTGAAGTTGAAAGAGATGCTAAAAGTAATGGCTACAAAAGAGTAAAAGAAGAACTGTACACAGCTCAGTTCAGCTCTTATTCCCCACCTGTAATAGTCATAGCATACCAGCAAGCTGTTTCTATGGAGATTAATAGTTGAGAAAAGAGGAAGGAAAGAAGTGTCTATAAGATTACAGTTATAATCAAGTCACAAAGCTTGGTTCTTTCAGTTGGTGGAGACACAGAAATAGCTTTGTTATGCAAGATTATTCTTTGAAATATTTTATAATACATAAGTTTTATATAATATAGATAGATTTATTTCCTGTTCTTTTCTCATGCCATAAATGGGTTTGGAGACAGTGACCTTTTTAAATGTCTTATTTTTTATTTCTTCTCAGATGCCCACTCTACACATGGAAGGTCCAACTTTAGAGATGAAAGATCTAGTAAGACATATGAACGTTTGCAGAAAAAATTAAAGGATCGCCAAGGAACACAGAAGGATAAAATGAACAGTCCACCATCATCACCCCAGAAATGCCCTTCTCCCATAAATGAACATAATGGGCTTACGAAAGGGCAGAATGCTAGTGGTGTAAACATAGGATCAGCAAAGAACAAGTCAGGAAGGGGGAAAGGTGGTGCACAAATTGATACAGAAATAGAAGGTAACTATTTAAAATACAATATATTCTAATTGTACTTTTTATCATCATTTAACCTACTAAAAGTATATTCTAACCTTTCAGTCATTTCATCATGCTTCACATAAACTGTCGATTAATAGCCTAACACTTCTTAAATGTGACGGGAAAGTTTTAGAACCTAAATTGTTACTAGGGTATTTCTTTTTACATTTTGGGAAAGCTCAATTAATAATTTCACCTATATCTAAACTTTACTAACCAAGAGAAATTTCTCTTTGATAGGAAAACTCAAAGGTCATCCAGATTCCTTTCCTTCTTCTTTCTGGACCTAGATAAGGCTATGCTGATTTTTATCAAAACTCTTTAATCCTCCCAGCTTCTTTATACACAAGTCCTTGATAGCAACTAGTTCTGTCATTCACCAATCTATTTATATACTCTGTAGTTAGGATAGAGTATTGTCCATTTCTTTCTTCAAAAGTTCTTTTGTTTCAAAATCCCCATGTTTCCCTTGGATCCTTCCTTTAACCTGTGACTTTCACCATATGAACTCTGAGCATTACTTCCTTTTCTTTAAAATTTCCATTCCCCATCAACAAATTTAATGCTTTAACAGCCTCTTGGCTTGCCTATTAACGTTTATCAAAATGTTCTCCCATATTTTTGAGACCTTCTGATCATTCTTTTCAGCACTGATGTTTCAGAAGAGTTAAGCTAAAGTTTCAGATACATCAGTGGTGGCTATAAGTTATGGTCAAGTCAATTATATTCCTATTTTGGGAACCACAGTTAAGGCATGTCATGAAACAAATACTTAGTTAACTTGTCATTAAGAGGTATGAGATTGGCAAATAAGGACTTTCCAGAGAGAGAATATTCTTTACTTTTTTTTTTTTAAGTATAAAAATACACTTTCCGTAAAACTTATTGACTAGTTCAGATGTATATAGTGGTATTATAATTAGTAATCATGGTTAAAACAGACATAGAAACTGAGGCAGAAGAACTCTAAAGAGCCACAAGCTGCTGAATATGAACTAAGAGGTAAAAACCAGACAATAAAACTCTCAAAATACCAACCACTTGGTATATGTTTTAGAAGACATATTGGGAAGGGAGTGGGATGATTGCATTTAGGTTCATTTTTTGTTTTGTTTTGTTTTGTTTTTAAGAAAAAGATGAAGAAACTAAAGCTTTTGAAGCACTTCTTTCCAACATTGTCAAACCAGTGGTAAGTATCTTATGTATTTTCTTGACATTTATATTTAGTATATTCATATAGGATTTTGGTATATTCAGGCCTTGTTTAAAACTTAACTATATGTAAGGAATGTGAGGTCAGTAGTGGATCAGTACAGATCTGACATAAGGTGAGATAGTTTAGTTTAATCAGTGAAGCAGACTACTCAACCAAGAATTTTTAAACAAGGTTTTAATATATGCTCAATGACATTGGGAATGACTGGACCAAGCAAAGATCTAAGGAGTGTAGGTACAACTGATTATCATTTTTTAAAAAACCCATTTATATTATTTCCAAATTAAATATATCCAATTAACTCCATATACAGAAAGAGTTAAAATCAAACCATAGAAGAAAGTTAATATTCCCCAGTCCTTTTTTTGTGTAGATGTAATAGAAGAAATCAGAAAATCAGAAAAAGGTATGACAGCAAAACTGGCTACATCTGCATATTTTTAGAATAGCCTAAATAAAGGCTATCATTCTAATAGAAAAAATATTTCCATCAGATAAGAAAAAAGATTAAAATGCTTGTACGAACTGAATTTTTTTTTAATAAATTTATTTATTTATTTTTGGCGGCGTTGGGTCTTCGTTGCTGCACGAGGGCTTTCTCTAGGTGCAGCCAGTGGGGGCTACTCTTTGTTGTGGCGTGCAGGCTTCTCGTTGCAGTGGCTTCTCTTGTTGCAGAGCACAGGCTCTAGGTGCGCGGGCTTCAGTAGTTGTGGCTCATGGGCTCAGTAGTCATGGCGCACGAGCTCTAGAGTGCAGGCTCAGTAGTTGTGGCGCATGGGGCTTAGTTGCTCCACAGCATGTGGGATCTTCCTGGACCAGGGCTCGAACAGCTTTTCTTCAAGAATGGTTTTGATCACTACCCAACAAAGACCACAAGCTTCCTCAAAAGTTAAAATATACTGTACATAATTCAACCACTTCTATTTTCATGTTTGCCTACTACCATTTAGTCTTTGTCAGTACTCACACGTATTTTTACACGGTCATGTCTATTTTCAGCTACTGTCTAGAAGTGGATTCAGAATGGAAGGATTGTGGGGACTTCCCTGGCAGTCCAGTGGTTAAGACTCCACACTTGCACTGCAGGGAGTGTGCGTTCGATCCCTGGTTGGGGAACTAAAATCCTGCATGCCATGTGGCATGGCCAAAAGATAAAACATTTTTTTTTAACTTTTTAAAATAAAAAATGGAAGCATTGTGTAGCAAAAAAAGAACTGAATTATTCAGGCCCTAGTCACTAGTTGAGTGACCTCAGACAAGTCACTTAACCTTTCTGAATGTGTTTCATCTATGAAACAAAGATAGTTATGTCTGTTTTGCCTGCTTTAGAGCATAATTATAAGGATCAAGTAATATAAAAGGAAATAAAAGTGGATATAAAAGGAAATTTTACTTCTAAAGTAGCATACAAATAGAAGACATATTTCAGATGATTTCTGTATCTGTATTTTTAACCCTCATTATTCACCTCTTTCTCTAGAACCACATTTCCTGAAGCATCCTAAAGAATACCCAAGTTTGTATGTTTTGCCAACAACTAGAACTTCATCTAGAAAACCAAATTCTTCATCATTTTTCCTATTTTCTCTTCTCCATTGTTCCTCTAAAATAAAAAAGGAATTGGATTAGATCCCTTTAGTTTTCTAATTTCAGTATTTCCATCAATGAACACTTACTCATCCAGATTTCTCTGGCTCACAGTATCAGTATTATCTTAGATTTCTTCTTTACCTTTAATTCTCCCCATGCCAAACTGAATTGCAAGCTTTATCCTTTTTTTCGCTATAAATTTCTAGGATCTACTTTTTCCTGGACACACACACACACACACACACACACACACACACACACACACACACTCATCTTTACACAGGAATTTCACAGTACCTTAATGGCAGTCCACTTCTCTTTCTTCTTTACAACTGGTTACATCCTTCTGAAACCAGCACCAGAAAACAGCATTTTTAGGCATTTTTCAGACTACATTCATTCTCCTTGATCTCCCTCCAGTGTTTGACATTGTTGATCATTTCCTTGTTCTCCTATCATCCTTTTAATGGCCCACTATCTCTCTCTCTCTCCCTTAGTCTATGGTTTTCATGAACATGAAATTACTAGGTAACCTTTAAAAATACACACTCACACATGTTCCAGCAGCTTACCCATTTCTTTTCTACCGAAATTATATCCCATCCCAAATCCTTTAAAATTCTATTCAAAATTCACTTCTCATGAAGTTTTCCACAGCAACCCTAGTGTAATCTTTTGTGCCTTAACATTTATATGCAAGTAATAAAATATCTTTTTTAAAGAATGAGTTGGGACCGAGAGTTATTCTGTAAAAATGGATTGTCTAGAAAAGCTGAAATTAGCAGTGTGTCTAATTTTTTTGTTTAAGCTATACTTGGTAAATTCAACTAGTATCCTGGAAAAGCCTATTTAGTTTAAATTTTAATTGATAGTATTCTACCAGTGTTAATTTCTTAGTTTTGACAGAAGTACATCATTATATAAAATGTTAACATTAGAGGAAGCTGGGTAGAAAGTATACAGAACTCTGTATCTATACTATCTTCCCAACTTTTCTGTAAATCTAGATTTATTCCCCAAAAAAAGCCATTTTAAATATACTGTATTTGATTAATTAAGGTAAACAGATCATTTCACTCATTTGTATAGATGACACCTGGAACCTAAAAGGTTGAGAGTTTAGTATCACCAAGCAAATTAGTGACAAGTCTTCTGTCTCCCTGCTTAGTCTTTTCTCTATTGCCTATACTTTTGATGATGTAATCAGTACCCACAAAGCCTAATAAGCTTTATAATGTAGATGCCAGTTAATGCTATTAACTTACCTACCTTCAGAATACTGTTCACTTCCCTGTTCTCACAGTTTTAACACAGTTATGATCATCCCATAAAATCAAGAAACTCTAAAGGGTACAGATATATGTATGTTAACAGTATGTTTGTTTAAAAAGGAAAGAAAACCTTACACAGTTACAGATTAATAGCCAGATGGACACTGGTTAAAACAAGGAATCACTTTTAAGTCCATTGTAAATGCAACATAGTACTGTACTAAGACTTTTTAAAGACAGCATGACAGTAAATATTACATTTCCTGTGACTCAGCAGAAGCAAAATAAATACAGTAACAGTCTTCTAAACTTATTCAAGCTTTGAGAGCTTTGAAAAGGAGAGAAAGTTATGCTTGTGTATAGACTGTTTATTCTGCCTAATTCAAGATAGGGGCTTCATCCTAGTGGTTAGTGGTTTTGTTTTGTTTCTGTTTGTTTTATTGTCTTCGACTAAGATAGTCATTAAATGTAGATAATTTTAAAGCAAGCTTTTACATTAATGTCTGGGTATTGATATAATCTGATACCTTTCTTACCAATCTTTAGTTTAAATCAAATCCCTAGACTTTTTTTCCTCTTTATTAGACTTTTTTTATAAAAGTAATCCAAAATGTAAAAATGCTATTGAGACCTCCTGTTTTTCTCTCATATCTCTCTTCATCCCACCACACATACTCACAAAATCCCCAAAGGTAAGGATTAGTACATTTTTACAGTACATTTTCAGATATTTGTGTGCATTTTTTAATTTCTTTAACACAGCTGAAATCATAGCATATATATATTGCTTTGCAGCTTCCGTTTTTCCTCTATTACATAGCACCAGTATATTGAGGATCTCTTTAAATGTCAGCACGTACATGTCTACCTCATTATTTGAACACCTGCATAGTAATATGTTAAGAAGCTATACCAATTTCCAGTTTCTTGCCACTATTAAAAGTGCTGCGACGAGTATTCTTAAGGGTGTATATTTATGTACTTATGTAAGTTTATGGAATATTATCATGAAAAAAAATTCCTGGAAGTAGAATTCCTGAATCAAAAAGTAAACACACTTTAAATTTTTATAATGGTTCCCAAGTAGCTCTACATAGGGATTGTACCAATCTATACTCCTATCCTCATTTAAGAGACCACCCATTTCTCCAGACCCTCACCACACTAGATATTAATCCAGTATTTCATCCATTAATTAATTTTAATCTTCCCTAACCCAGTGGATGAAAAGTAGTATCTTGTTTTAATTTACATTTATTTAATTATGAATGTAGTTAGATATATTTTATATCTTTTTATTTTAAATTATTCAGTTATATTTCTTTGGACAGTCCATGTCCTTTGCTCATTTTTCTGTTGAGGCTTTGGTCTTTTTCTTATTGTTAGACACTTTCTAAAGTGAGGAAATGGAACCCTTTCAAGCATGTTACAAGTGGGTTTTTTCTGCCCTTCTTTTGACTGTATATGATGTTTACACTAATAGTTTTAGACAGCCCCAAACGGTCTTTAAACCTTTGTTGAACCTATCTGCCCTTGCACAGCAAATTGTATCTCATCTACAAAAGGACAGGTTTCTATTTGTGAGCCATTTTATGTAAGTAGATATATTTTATTTAAGCTTGAAACCCCATTAGATTTTTTTTTACTGTTTGTTGTACACATTACAGTTGTTTCAAAGAGCTTTCAAATATTATGTTTTTGCAGGCCTCAGACATCCAGGCAAGGACAGTAGTACTTACCTGGTCACCTCCTTCCAGCCTCATTAATGGCGAAACAGATGAGACTACTGTACCAGAGCTCTATGGTTATGAAATTCTGGTCTCAAGTACTGGAAAAGATGGGAAATATAAAAGTGTATATGCGTAGGTATTTGTTACGTTTTACTCCCTGCCATTATATAAGTTAATGGTTTATCAAAAACAGCTTAAAACTAATTCTGTGCTATTTTCCCTCTTCATGCTTTTATTTTGACTCTATAAGTTGACCAGTGATAGTAATTTCAATGTAAATAGTCCAAATGCTGGCTGGTTCACATTTCTGTCTACACTCCCTTGGAATAATCACTTTCATTGCCCACATTCAGCTTTTTTATTTTGCAGTAGGCTCCCTAATAGATATTTCACTATTCACGTATTCCTGAGACATAAATATAAATTGTAGTATGTAGAAGCCAGGACCTGAAATGGAGAACTCTTATACTGTGAACTCATGCAATGTGATATTGCTCCTCTAGGGAGTTGGATTTAATTCTTATATGTACAAGCTCATATCCCATTGTAAAATGAATTTAGTGCCATTGTTCCTCATTTGTGTGTTGGTATGTTAATAATCATACTTTGAAAAAATCATAGTTCTCTTTTCTTGGTTCTAAAGCATATTATATACCAAGAAGCCTTAGGAAGTATCAGTGGCTAAAATTGTGACGTTTATGATTGATGGTTGTAAAATAAATTATTTTTCTCTTCTTATTCATATAGAAATTGCTTATTCTGATGAAAAAGAATAAAGTCGATTACTAGTTAAAATTTCACCATCAGGAAGATTGTAAAGGATGTGGTTAGCCATTTGAATGATCATTATTAACACACAACACTGGATACATCAGCCTTCTTGGTATCTTTTTTCAAAAAAATAGCTAGTGTGGGGAAGAAAGGAAAGAGAAACTGCTCCAGTGACTGTCATCTAGCAACATAAGGTTATAAAAATGTCCTATCTCCTTCTCTCTTTTGAGACTTCCTTGTGTTTATTCTATTTCTTTTTCTTAAAAGAGACAAAACCTACCTAAGAGGTAAACAGAGGGTAAAGGAGCATCAACGTAAAGGTTTCTTTTTGTGTTAATGGCTGTTCTAGTTTGATATGGCTGCTTTCTAAGAGGAAGGATTTATCTCCATTTGCAGCCTGACCAGAGAGCACAAGAGGGACATTAGTCAACCTTAGTCACCTTTTTTTACCCTGCACCAATTAAGGTCTCTTTCTGAGGCTGCTACTACAACTGCCTGATTCATTAAGGTGTACTTCTATCAGTGAGACATGTTTCCTTTCTCATACGATTCACTGGCTTTGATTTGAGAAACAGGATAGCTGTGGAAGGAAAGTGGGAGGGAGGTGGGAGGTTGGAGGAAGAAGTCCATAAAGTGGAAAGGAGAGAAACTTAACTGAAGGAAATGAAACAGAGAACAGTGATTTAAAAGAAAAGGAAGAGAAAACAGGCTAGTTTGTTGGCTACATACCCAAATAATAGTTGTATCAAATGATTATTTAAGAAAATATGTGCCATTATATTTGAAAATTTAATAGTGGCCATAAAAAATGCTTTACCTTAAATTATGATTCAGTTTTTTTTTATCTACTCATTAAACTGTAACATTTTAAATAAAGTTCCATGTTATATTTTAAATAAAATCCAGTAGTGGCAGACTCCTTGTAGAAATTTGGTAGGTTTGATTTCAGTAGTACATGTGTTATTTAGCATTTTAATTATATACCAGTGGATTTTTAAATAATTGAAAATGGTTCTGTTTCTTCAGTAAGCTAAGTATCTTCCCTAACTCCACAGGGGGGAAAATAAAAAAGTCTGGCTTACACAATTGATTTGCTTAGCATACCTTTTTGTTTTAAAGTGGTATTCAGGTACATGCTTAAGTTCGGCATATATCTTAATTACACAAATTGCATATTAGTGCAATCTGAATGTGGTTACAGTTGGAAAAGTAAGAAGCAGTATAATTTCATAAAGTACCACAAACTGTAGTGTACATAATACATATCCTCTGGAATGCTTTATCATACAACGAAATGTTGCCTTTTTTTTCCCCAGAGGAGAAGAAACCAGTGTCACTTTAAATGATCTCAAACCAGCTACAGATTACCATGCAAAGTAAGGAATTCCTATATGTTGCTTTTATATGATATAGCATAGGGTTTGTTTGTTTTTAATGATTTCCTTAAAAGTCTAGAATATAATTTAAATATTAATTTTGGATTAAAAACATGGGTTTTGTGGACTTTGATTTTTCTTGTGGTATAATTATCAACACTTTCCAAAAAAAACAAAAACATTTAACTCAAATGTTATATTGAAGTGGTAAATCACCCTGTTTGTAGGACCTAGGGATTAGAATGAATATACAGATAATATGTATAATATAGCTGTAATATCTAATTCAGCACTGGAAAATTGTCCCAGCTTTTGAAACTTTTACAAAACAGAATCATAAATAATATTTGCTACTTACGTATTTTTACTCCATCCTATTTTGTACAAGTTTGGGATATTAAAACTCTGAGAATTTCATAACATTTAATTAGGATAACTTAGATACTACTGTTTTGTTCTGCACCGTTCTTCTTTTATAATTTACTGAAATTATTTTATAGACTCTAGGGTCTCCCCAGCTGGGACTCAGTGTAACAATTTAGTCAGTCACCTCTTTTTAAAAATAACACTTGTAGTTGGGATTATTCCTATTAAACTATTAAATTAAGTCTTCAATTATACATCCTATGGATAAACCCAAAGTATCATCCAACCTAATATTTTTCAAACTGTGGATTGCAACCATTATTGAAATCATAAAATTAATTTTGTGGGTTATATTCAGAATTTTTAAAGTTAAATATCAAATGGAATAGAAAGTATCAGTATATTACCCTAGTTAAGGATATTGTTTCAGGGTACTTGTGCATGCATGCGTGTGTGTGTGTGTATAAATGCATATCTCAGAGACACAGTCACAGTTTAAAATGTATTCTTACTTTCGGCAATCAGAAAAATATGAAAGCCCCTGGCCTATTCTATTTTTCTTTCTTTTAAGGGTCACCCTTTATTTCTGATATGCATATTTTCTCAATAGAACATTTAGAGGGCATCTTACTGACTTGCCCGTACTTAAAGGTGATGCTATAGAATGGTAGGATACAGTGATTCTATCTGCAGGTTAAAACAATTTATTCTATCACCTTAGAGTCCAGGCAGAATACAATTCTATAAAGGGAACTCCTTCCGAAGCTGAAACCTTTACCACCTTGAGCTGTGAACCTGACATACCTAATCCACCAAGGATAGCCAATCGGACCAAAAATTCACTCACTTTGCAATGGAAGGTAAGAATATTCTCTAGAGTATTTCCAACTGGACATTTGTTTTCCTTTTTTTTCTTCTGTAGTATTAAACTTCATTTGTTTTTGGAGACAAAAAGGTTTAAGCTAAATTGCTCTTGCTCTTCACATGTATTAAATAGGCATTTGTTCCTTATAAAATAACACTCTTATTAGTGTTATTAACACTCATCAGTTTTTCTTACTGATGTATAGCAGAAAAGATTGATTTATAATTAGCAGCCCTTATACTGAATTTGTGATGACACTGCAATGTGTAATTCTCAGGCTCATTACTACTTTCTATAATACTCTGTAATGACACCTTTATATCCTGAATTTTATCCTAAAATGAGATTCATAATAACTAGACTCATAGTTTTTAAAATATTAATATGTCTTAAAGGAGGAATAAAATTATTTTTAATAGAATAATATATTTTTTGATATATAAATATTTGTGCCCAGCTACACAAGAAGATGTAATGAAATGGAGAGACACTAGATAGAATTGGTAATTCACACACCACAGACATCATTGTCATTGGTGACATGATTTTCTGAAATGATACCTAGGTCTTGGTAAATTTTTGAATAAAATTAAGTACAAGCTTTCCCAACTTGCATAGTAGTTGCATTTGGGGGAATACAGTAACTGTTAAAACTATACCGCAAATACCTTGTAAAATGGAATTAGGGTCTAGGCAGTAATAATTATAAACAGATATTTCACCTGTATGGATGTCCAGGAGCACATTCAGAAGTCCTAGAGGAAAAGACCAATTCTTCATTGTACTGAAATGAAGGTGAAATTCTTTAGTTTTAGAGTGATTAAATACTGGGGAAAAAATGACCAAAAAAGCTGAAATTTTCACCACTGAAAATTAACAGATTGGTGAATTAGCAGTCTTAGGCGGTTGATACGTGGAGTCTAGAAGCAGAGATCCAGACAGTATGCCCTCTTGGAGTTTCTTTCAGAACACTAGTTCTTTCACTTTTTAGTGTATTACACAATATCACTTTCAGATTGTAAGTTGAGTTTTAATGAAAATGACAGGATCTATCCCAGGAGCTTAAAGCTGATAAAACCTTCTGATAAAAGGCAGTTTATTTATTTTTTTTTTTAAAGGATTATAGGGCTTCCCTGCTGACTCAGTGGTTAAGGATCTGCCTGCCAATGCAGGGGACATGGGTTCGAGCCCTGGTCTGGGAAGATCCCACATGCCGCGGAGCAACTAAGGCCGTGTGCCGCAAGTACTGAGCCTGTGCTCTAGAGCTCACAAGCGGCAACTACTGAAGCCTGCATGCCTAGAGCCTGTGCTCTGCAACAAGAGAAGCCACCGCAGTGAGAAGCCCGTGCACGGCAACAAAGAGTAGACCCCGCTTGCCGCAGCTAGAGAAAGCCCACACAGCAACAAAGACCCAACACAGCCAAAAATAATAAATTTTTTTAAAAAAATTATAAAAGTTAAGAGATCTTGAGAAAAGAGATTGTTCAGTGTTCATAAAAATTTGAGTAGCCTCTTGATTTGTTTTATTTTCTTGAAGTTAAAAGGATTATAGGATACACATGTATTTCTGTATTCTCTGTGCACATTTTTCCAGGGCTAAATCCCAGAGAACATCTGCAACACACAATAGATGCCTTAGATTGGATCGTCACAATATCTTTTATAAAAGTACTAATTTGTACTCATTTTGTTTGTTTTTTGGTGTTTGTTTTAGGCACCTAGTGACAATGGTTCTAAAATCCAAAGTTTTATTTTAGAATGGGATGAGGTAAGTACATTTAAACTTTTTAAATTAGGCTAAAATGTATGCATATCCTCAGGCAGAAATACCTTTTTGTTTATGAGTCAGCTGATGGTGTTCTTAGAAACCATTACTGACCAGACTTCCCAGTGTTCTAATTGTTTTCAACTAAACCACCATCAAAGCTATCACTTGGTTAATTAACTTGATGGAATATTTTCTTTCACATCAGCCTTAAAGGCAAGCATGTTCATTTACTGTGACTGCTTTAACAAATTACCACAAACTGAGTGGCTTAAAACAACACTTTTAGTCTCTTATAATTCTCGAAACCAGAAATCCAAAATAGCTTTCACTGGGCCAAAATCAAGGTGTCACCACAGCCGTGCTTACTCCAGGGACTCTAGAGCAGAACGCATTTCCTTGCCTTTTCCAGCTCTGGAGGCTGTGCTCATTACTTGGTTCATGGCCACATCAGATTGCCTTTTCTCCCCCTGCTGCCATTATCACATGGCCTTCCTCTTCTGTCTTCAAGTCCTTCTCTGCTTCCCTCTTAAAAAGGGAATTTAGGACCCACCCAGATAATCCAGGATAATCTCTCCACATCTCAAGAGCCTTACACCTTAACCACATTTGTACAGTTCCTGCTACCATGTGAGGTTAACATTCACAGGTTCCTGGGATTAGGATCTGGGTAACTTCGGGGGCTGTTATTCAGCCTACCACAGCAAACATACTGGGCTTTATTGTTTAGTACTTTGTTTTACTGTCATTTATATATATCATGTTCTCTTTTGCGCTGCTGCTTCACTGCAGCTAAGAGGAGGGGCCAGAGGGAGTAGAAGAAATTCCACTGATAATTTGGGAATTCAAATTGAGGCACAACCCAAGTAAGTTTTATTCCAGAAGGTCTAAGAGAATTCAGAATTAGGAAGTCTATTGCTGTATCATAGTAACTGAGAAGAAAAACCGTATCATCTTAATAAATTATGACAGATATTTGATAAAATTTATCACCCATCTCATTTAAAACTCAAAACAAATTAGGAATAGAAAGGTAATTCCTTATTTGATAGTTTTGTATTAAGTGCAGTACTATCACTAAACAATAAAAGCGCTTCTAGTCAAAGCAAATACAAGTTAAAGTTGCCAGTTTTCCCCACCTTTATTTGACATTATTCAGGAAGTTACAGCTAATACAGTATGATTTGGAATCAAAACAAGAGGTAGAGCTATGGTGGCTGGGCTGTGGGGAGCAAGATTATCATTTTTTAGAGATCACATGATTTTCTATTTAGATAACTTGATAGAATCAACTATAAACACGATTAAAACTAAAATTAGAGTTCAATAAAGCAACCAGATTCAGACTAAAGGTATTCTTTGAAGCAGAGGTCACCCTAACCGCCCTTTACCTCTACCACACAATAACGAGAAATGGGTAGAAAATAAAAAATGTGTTGATTTTATGTAGCATCTTAAATTTCTAAAACTCTTCAGTTGTCCTGAACTGCAGACTTTTCTCTCTCCCATCTTAATGTCTGTAATGGGATTTTTCTCTCTGTTTATACTCTTTCAGTATTAAATCTAAGCAGTAGTAGTGCCAAAATCTTTAAGGAAGTTTAGCAGCTATCTAGGTGGTTTGGGGATGGGTAGGGACCTTTTCTTGAAACTGTTTGCATAGAACTTTTCATAGGTTGAGGAAAGCTGCCAGTTATGCATATCAAAGATCAACCTATTTCCACCGCCGCCAGTCCCCCCATAGAGATTGTGGGATCCATACCTGGAAAGAATTTCTTTTACTAAAAGCCAGAGGTTAAGCATCAGCTATGAAACAGGGTGCTTAGTTCAAGAAGCTATACAGAGATGCCTGCTCTTCAGTTTTTGAATTCTGCATTAATGAACAGTGAGTATCATATAAAAGATGTGTTATCTTAGACTTCTCTTGAGATTCATGACATGCATGTAACAAAGATGATTTTTAATGTACACTAGCTAATATGTTACTATCAATTAGGAATTAATGTGGATTTCTTCTTACAATAATGTACAATGATATATAATAACTGTTTCTTTTAGGGAAAAGGAAATGGAGAATTTTGTCAGTGTTACACGGGCTTACAGAAGCAATTTAAAATTACTAAACTGTCACCAGCAATGGGTTGTAAATTTAGACTATCAGCCAAAAATGACTATGGTCCAAGGTAAGATACATTTTAATGTAGATATTTTAGACTATTCATTTGTATAAATTATTCACAGTCCAAATTATCCACTAAAAATTCTGCCTTAGTTATCACTTCGTTGATATAGTTAAGATGTGTTACTAACCTAGCAAAGCTATGAGAGAATTTGTTAATTACATAAACTGCAGTTTTAAAACAATACTAATTCACTTTTAGGTATCTGACCTGGTTACCATAAAGATATTACCAAATCCAAGATATATTACTGGATTATAATTAGTTATCAAAATTATCATTTGCCCCAAAAATGTCAGTTATCAAAATGAGTTCTTTGGCTATAAAAAATAACTATTTTTCATTCCTTCTTAAAAACCATTTGCTTCAACAGTGGTTTTAGTGAAGAAGTCTTATATTACACCTCAGGCTGTGCCCCTTCTATGCCAGCAAGTCCTATATTAATTAAAGCTGGGGTTACTTGGTTATCCTTACAATGGAGTAAACCCTCAGGAACACCATCAGATGAAGGAATTTCTTATATTTTAGAGATGGAGGAAGAAACTTCAGTAAGTATGTATTTTAAATATGGTATTTAAAACATTTCAGTGTGACATTAATCCTGATACAGTAAATATTGCCACAATACTTAGATCGTTTCCCAGATGCTTTGAAACCTTGGTTGGTTACTGTTTGGGAGGGACTGGAAGTGAGGGACAACTCAGCCTTTTGTTTTCTTGATGTGTTGGAGGGGGTTTTGGTTTTTATGTGTGTTTGGATACATTTTATGCCTGGGAACAACACAGACTACACTTTAAGTATATATGTTTTGGGGAAAATAAAGAGAGGGAAGGATCACCACAGCCTTAGACTAAGCAACTCTAAAAGATAAGAAAAGAGAATGTCTCCCTTCTCCAACTGTGTTCATGCATTGCTTCTCCAAGTGCCACAGAAACTTTGAAGAGCCTCACAGACTATATAGTGCAGCCTGAATCTAGTTACCAGTGTCTCATCTCCTGTAAGCTAGACCTGAGCTAAACAAGAGTTAGGCTGTCTTCTCCTAGTTATATATAGTTCCATAGCTTTTCAGAGTTACTTTGAAGCAATATGAGTCAAAACTGGCTTGGTCCATAGACAACTAATGAGAACATACTGTATAGCACAGGGAACTCCATTTAATGCACTGTGGTGACCTAAATGGGAAGGAAATCCAAAAAAGGGGATATATGTATATGTATAGCTGATTCATTTTGCTGTACAGTAGAAACTAACACAACGTTGTATAGCAACTATACTCCAATAAAAATTAATTAAAAAAAAATAGCTTGGTCCATTCTAGGTGTATACCCAGAAGAATTGAAAATACATGTTTGTACAAAACTTTGTACACCAATGTTCACAGCAGCATTAATCATAATAGCCAAAAAGTGGGAATAACCGAAATGTCCATCAACTGATGAATGGATAAACAAAGTGTAATATATCCGTGCAGTAGAATACCATTCAGCCACATAAGGGAATGGAGTACTGACATATTATGCCACAACATGAATGAGCCTTGAAAACATTATGCTAAATAAAGAACCCAGGCACAGAAAACTGCATATTGTGTGATTCCATTTCTATGGGTATAGGCAAATCCATAAGAGAGAAAGTATATTGGTGTATAAGAAAAGAGAGAAAGTGACTGCTAACCAGAAAGTAAAGTACAGGCTTTATTCTGGAACTAGGAATTAAACAATGGTTTCACAAGCTTGTGACTATACTATAAACCATTGAACTTTATACTTTAAAAATGGGAATTTTATGGTTTGGGAATTATATCTCAGTCTTTTTAAATTTTAAAAATAACATTGGGAAAGTATAAGCATTGTCCCTGGGGCTATAAATAATGCCAAACTAAATAATGCCAAACATAAGTGACATCACAACCTGCCAGCACAACCAACTATTCATCTATTCACCTAAACACAGTTATGTGTTCAGGGAAAGTTAAATATGTTAAATAGTTATGGTTTTGTTTAGCTCTTGCAACATCTGTCTGGGAAACTCCTGTTAGTTCTAGGGATAAGCTTACTGATGGTGATGTTACCATTGTCTCTCATTTTCCCTCAACACAAAGATCTTCTCTTGGCTACTGTATTTACTGAGAATAAGTGGTCTTCCCCATCCTCCTACAAATGTTCAGTAGCATTTCTGGATCTGTCTACTCAAGATAGAAGCATCAAGGTGAAGATTACCCTCAACCAAGCATTAATCACATTGCACGTAACAGAAGATGAAGAGGACCTGAGTCTTTTCACATATTCCTTATTCCCCATATTTCTGCTGTTAGACCTCTAATGAAGACTTATTTTCCCTTTCCAGGGATATGGTTTTAAGCCTAAATATGATGGAGAAGACCTTGCTTACACAGTGAAAAATCTCAGACGTAGTACAAAGTATAAATTTAAGGTAAGCTTTGAAAGCCCTTGAAAGATTTGCTTGTTCTTATTGTTCCTGTTTTAAAGGCAGGTACATGCCTCACTCCTGTGGGGCTTTTTGGGTTTTTTTGCGGTACGTGGGCCTCTCACTGTCGTGGCCTCTCCCGTTGCGGAGCACAGGCCCCGGATGCACAGGCTCAGCGGCCATGGCTCACGGGCCCAGCCGCTCCGCGGCATGTGGGATCTTCCCGGACCGGGGCACGAACCCGTGTCCCCTGCATTGGCAGGCGGACTCCCAACCACTGCGCCACCAGGGAAGCCCATTCCTGTGGTTTTATTTATTTTTTGCGGTACGCGGGCCTCTCACCGTTGTGGCCTCTCCCGCCATGGAGCACAGGCTCCGGACGTGCAGGCTCAGCGGCCATGGCTCACGGGCCCAGCCGCTCCGCGGCATGTGGGATCCTCCCGGACCGGGGCACGAACCCGTGTCCCCTGCATCGGCAGGCGGACTCCCAACCACTGCGCCACCAGGGAAGCCCCCTGTGGTTTTAAATCTTAAATATTTTGGCCTTTTCAAATGAGCTTTAATAAGTTTTACTTTCTTACTATATAATAATGCTTCTCAAACTTTATTTAAATTCAGAACAGTCTCAATGTTTTACGGGAGTCTTATTTGCAAAACGTGAACAAAACATCTTTTAAAATGTGGATGTCAAAAAAAATGTGGATTTCATTGAACATAGTCAGAATATGCTTTTTTGGCAGGTATATCAGAAAAAAGTAATGATATTTTAATGCTCTATCTAGTGGTGCAGTTTCAATTGTCCAGTCACTAGTAGTTACTTGATGAAGGTGATATCTACCATGTTTCTTCACTGTAAAGTTGTTCTTTTTCTCTTTGTAATAAGTATTTTGTGAATACTCTGTAGACATCTTGTTCCTCATCAAAGTTTCACCCACTAGTTTTAACACCCATTGATAATTCCTGCCTGAATCAGTTATTCAGTAATCATGATTAATGGTTGCCAAGTGGTGATTTTTTTAATTTTATCATTCCTTCTACATTTATTAATTTGCATTATACTATAAGGAAAAGCTTTCTTTTCTCAGTATGAACTCATGGATTCCTGTTTACTGAGTGGGTTATATTTTGTTGCTATGGCTATCAGTTATGAGGTTCAAATTGTCTTAGATTTGGGAGCCCTTGTCAGGCTGACTTTTGAATTTTTTTGACATGTCCCCACCCCATCATTCTTTGAGCCCACCCTTTCTGGAACATGGTATTTCATTCTCATCTTGTACTTTCTCTTCGTCAACCTTGATATTGGCCATTTCTCAAAGCACCTGGGTCCTTTAAGTGGACAATGGTATTTAGAAGTCAAGATCTGGGTAGTAAGTATACTTAATGCTATAAGGGTATTGCTACTCCTGGGCATCCTCTCAGTGGACAAGGCTAAGAACTAGATGTATGTGTGCTTGTCTTGTGTGTGTGTGTATACACACACACATACACAATTTACATGCACAAACACATTTATATTCTTATTTCTAGAATATCTATTTTTAAAAATCATGAGTTTGCACCAAAAACCTCCATTTAATCTAGTGCCATGGGTTAATTCTAATTTTCTCCCTTTCCTTATTTCTAACTCCTCCCATCATCATCAGTGAGAAACTTTGCCCCACATATGTTCACAATATTTACTTATTGGATGAAACTCCTCCTCTTTCCTTTATATCCTTCCCTAGAGTCCTATTCAGGGTGCTCAAGTTTCTACTAGGCAGACGCTGCTGCTCCCACCCAACCTACCTCATGTCATTCTTGCTTGCTTGAGGCCTGGAGACTCTACGTCTTGCTCACTTGAAGCAGTAGCAAGCTTTGAAAATTCTTCTCCTATGGAGACTTCTGAAAATTCTGTCTTTCCTAGTATTTCATCCATTCTAGGATATATTTTAGCTCTGACTTGGTTGGTGATATGCATTGCTATTTCTTGGTAGACAGTGCTTGAATTAGCTAATATACCAGTTAATATAAGCCAGCCTACATTTTTATGCAGAGGTTTTCCCCAGACTGTAACAGGATGCTTATTAGTTGATAAATTCAACATTTGAATTTTCCTACCATTGCTTGTTTAAACAACTTATTTCAAATAAATGATAAAAGCCATCGTAAATTGTTTTCACTATTAAAAAGCAAAAGATAACTTTTATTACTCCTTGAGAACCTATGAAAGAAAATTTTAATGATAATGGGAAATTTGATTATGCAGTGCATAATGATTATATTTGTCATGCTTTATTTTGTATATCAGCTTCATTTTTAAAACTTCTGATAACACTGGGTCATTTTAATTTTCAAATACAGTTTTTATTATTGACAAGATTTATAAAATACCTAAGAAGTATTATGTACATTTATTCTAGTTTTCCTCTTATGGTGTTGGATTGCATTTTTGCTTTAGGTAATGATTATCATACCAGCAGATCTTCAAAAGAGACGTTGTTAATGTCTTTATAATCTGCTAAATTTATTTAAAAATTCTGGGGGTAAGGCCTAGCAATCTGTATTTTAGTAGGCTCTTCAAGTGATTCTGATGCTTGTGAAAATTTGAGAACCACTGATCTAGAGGAGGGAAAAAAATATTAGGAAATAGAAAATGGTGACTGTATGAAGTTTTCTAGAAGCTCAAACATTTATTTTGAATCTGCCATGTACTGGGTGCCAGCTGAGGTGGGGTTGAATCATTAAATCCTACTTCTATTGTTTGAGTCTTCCTTTCTAGCTTGACATTTGCAGTCTCCTCTTTCAAGCAAACATATCAAAATAAAATCTTAACACTCTAAAAGAAATCATAGAATACTAAGCAAAAGCAATAAAAATATTATAATGCAGGAAGAAGTGACTAAATAGTATATTATTGTTTGTAAAGAAACAATAAGGATACGATTAACATAAAATTCTAATTTGAGCAAGTTTACCAAATGCCAGAGTTCTAGGTTGTACAGTAAGGACAATCCTAGGACACTCAAAATACTAAAACAAAATTAGAACAAAAAAATTTAAAGGACAAAAGAAAAATGAAAATAAAACTTTAAAGCATAAGTGAGCAATGAGAATTCTTAAAATCATTTCAAATTCAGAGTGATAAACAACTGAACAATGCTAATTCCATCCAGTGGTTCACTTGGAAGCTGGGCTAGGACCTAGTGTCCAGATTTTCAAGAAAAGAGTTAAAACCGTCAGAGACTAGTGGCCAGTCCCTATGACTCTGGGCCACTAGAAAACTAATGCCTTATTTCCTGAAGTTCCTGAAAAAATATGTTTTCAAGTAGCAAGGCTTCTAAAAGTCAGGGTCTGAGTACCTTGAGCTGAGAACCCTCAGATACCTTTACTTCAGCTTGTTACTTGTTTTTGAGGCCTTCTCACAGGTGAAGAGAAATCAAAACAGTATCTGGGTCCATCAATTTCACTTATCTTCCATCCTTGAAATTTGCTCATACATCAGCATCTATGACAGTACAGAGTCACGTTCCCTCTTCTTTCTCATCTTGTCTGTTGTCATTTTATGACGTCTCCCTTTCTCCTCTGCCCTATCTAAGTGTGGCCCAAGTTTAGTCCTCAGTTCTACCTGGAATATCCCTTTCTGCCTTGGATGTATCGTCTCTCTGCCGTATGCGAGCTGTCATTTCTGCCCTAAAGAGGACTAAATCTCCAAACCTGTTCTGGATCACTTTCAAGCTGATTGCTCACCTTCTAATCCAAGTTGTATTTTATACCTAATCTATCTGAAACACAGCTTTGCCTCCAAAATGTAATTTCCTTAATTTGCTGTAAGGTTCTTTATATTCCAACCCATTCAGTTTTTTAACTGCACTGCCTTTCACTTCTTACTTGAACTGGCTCCCTCACCACACTGAATACTCATCCTTCCCTGAGCAGAGCTCACTATTTATTATTCCCTTCTGCTCCTGTACTCACATCTTTCTATTCTCTCTTACCCAATCTTCCCCTTTTCACTGCTGTTGTCTGTGAAAACCCAGTTATCACTTTCATTTGCTTTTTCAGAGCCTTTCTGGACCATTTTAGGCCATAGTAATCTTTCTTCTGTTGCGTAATTCTTTTGATATGCATATTGCCTGTCTGCATAGAATCTGCACAAAGATTCTAAACTCTGAAGGTAAAAAGTGCACCACACCTAGAGTTACAGTGCTCCCTCTGTGGTGGACAATAAATGAATGCTTTGATTATTCGTAAAATTTGGGGGAAAATACGGTTTTATACCTTACTGGCTAACTGAAGTAAAAGGCAGTGCTGACATATATAGCTTTAAAAACATAATTAGTGGACCTTATGGTTTTTATGGAGTCTGCTTTTACTTTAAAAGCTTCCTCAGACTTCCCTGGCGGCTGGGGGGTGCGGGTTTGATCCCTGGTCGGGGAACTAAGAGCCCGCATGCGGCATGGTGCAGCCAAAGATTTTATTAAGTATATAATTTAAAAATAAGAGCTTCCTCTGGAGGGGGCACTGTAGGGGTAGGGGACTAAGAGGTACAAACTACTAGGTATAAAAAAATAAGTATAAAGACATACTGTACAACGTTGCCATATTTAAAATGGATAACCAACAAGGACCTACTGTATAGCACAGGGAACTCTGCTCAATGTTATGTGGCAGACTGGATAGGAGGGGAGTTTGGGGGAGAATGGATACATGTATGTATATATATATGGCTGAGTCTCTTTGCTGTGCACCTGAAACTATCATAACATTGTTAATTGGCTAAACTCCAATATAAAATTAGAAGTTTTTTAAAAAAAGACATTGGGACTTCCTTGGTGGTGCAGCGGTTAAGAATCCACCTGCCAATGCAGAGGACACGGATTCGAGCCCTGGTCCAGGAAGATCCCACATGCCGCAGAGCAACTAAGCCCGTGCGCCGTAACTACTGAGCCTGTGCTCTGTAGCCCGTGAGCCACAACTACTGAAGCCTGCACGCCTAGAGCCTGTGCTCCGCAACAAAGAAAAGCCACCACAATGAGAAGCCCGTGCACCGCAAGAAAGAGTAGCCCCCATTCGCTGCAACTAGAGAAAGCCCGTGCGCAGCAACAAGGACCCAACACAGCCATAAATAAATAAATAAATTTCTTTTTTTAAAAAGACATTGTACAATACAGGGAATATAGAAAATATTTTATAATAACTATAAATGGAGTATAACTTTAAAAAATTGTGAATCACTATACTGTACACCCTGTAACTTATACATCAACTATACTTCAGTTTTTTAAAAAAATCTTCCTCTAGTTGTGAGGTTTAAGTAAACACTGTACTATGTTGAAAGTGTTTTGACCCCCTTTGAAGTCTAATTTGTAAAGCAGCAGAGTGAGAAAACATCCTGAAATTCTATCTGAATATGTGGGAGGACTGATGAGGAAGCCTGAGCAAAACTGAACAACTGCACTAAATTTTACTGAGTTCTCATGGGTTGCATGAGTTATTTGGGGTAATAGATTTTATTTAGATCCTCGTCTGTAGTGTCACGTCATAGTGGTCCTCACCTATGGCTCATTCATTCTGCCAGTAATTATTGAGCATCTGCTCTATGATAAGCGCTCTTCTAAACAATAAGAATTCAACAGTGATCAAAACAGCTAATATCCTAGTGGAAGGAATAGACGACAAACAAGCAAACAAACATTAGATAGTGATAAATGCTATGCAAGTTAACTAAAATAGGGTGAGTTGACAGAATGACTGGGTAGTCGAGGAAGTTCTGGAAATGACATTTAAACAGATCTGAATAACAAGAAGGAGGTGGCATGTCAAGATTAAAAAGAACATTCCAGGCAAAGGAAATAACTGCTAACGTAAAAGACTCGAACCTTTCGAGTGGAGGTAGTCGGGTGGAATCACATAGGGCTTTGTAGATAAGAATTTAGATTTTATTCTGGTAAAATGAGAAGCCATGAAGCTGAGAAGTGATAAAGTCCCTCTGGCTGCCATGTAGAGAATAGATGAGGTTAAGGAAAGGAATGGAAGCTGAGAAACTAATTAGTAGTATGTTACAGTCATTCAGCAAACATCAAATAAAGGAGGCTTTAACTAAGGTTGTGGTAGGTATAGAAAACAGAGAAGTGGAGGTAGAGTACAGGATTTACTAATAGATTCAACAAATAAGTTTAGAGAAAGGATCAAAGATCCTTCTAGATTTTTGGCTTGAGTAACTAGGTAAATGGTAGTAGTGCTTATTACTGATGGGGAAGAACAGAGATGGAGCAGGTTTGGAGAAAAAATCATATCAAGTTTGATATTGGACTTGAGGAACTTTAAGTTCAGTAGAAGAAATAGGTAAAAATATAAACATAGGGCTTTCCTGGTGGCTCAGTGGTTAAGAATCCGCCTGCCAATGCAGGGGACACGGGTTCGAGCCCTGCTCTGGGAAGATCCCACATGCCGCGGAGAAGCTAAGTCCGTGTGCCACAGCTACTGAGCCTGCGCTCTAGAGCCCGTGAGCCACAGCTACTGAGCCTGTGTGCTCTGAGCCCGTGCTCTTCAACTAGAGAAGCCACCGCAATGAGAAGCCTGCACACCTCAACGAAGTGTAGCCCCCGCCTGCCGCAACTAGAGAAAGCCCATGCGCAGCAACCAAGACCCAATGCGATCAAAAATAAGTAAAATAAATAAGAATTTTAAAATATATATGTAATTAAATTTCTGAAGTGAAAAATATAATTATATTGAATAAGTAAATTATTATAAATATGAATTATATTTATCTATTGTTGCACAACTTAGCTTGAAAAAATGAACATTTATTTAGCCCACAGTTTCTGTGGGTCAGGAATTCAGGACAAGCCTGGCTGGATGGTTCTGATGCAGGGTTTGTATGAGGTTGCAGTCAAGATGTCATGTGGGGCTGCAGTCCTCTGAAGGCTTGACTATGGCTGGAGGATGTGCTTTCAAGTTCACTCAAGTGAACTTTTTGCCAGGAGTCCTCAGCTCCTTGCTGTCTCTTGGTCAGAGGTTTTAGTTCCTCACCACATGGGCTTCTCCATAGGGAAGCTACACATACCGTCATTTCTTCTACATTGTTTGTCAGAAGCAAGTCATTAAGTACAGTTCAAGGGAAGAGGAATTAACCTTTACCTTTAAAGAGAGGAAATTCAGAGAATTTGTGGGCATTTTTTTAAACCCCTGAAGAATAATAAAAGAATAAGTTAAAGCAAGCCTAAAGCCCATCAAGTATCACCAGATTATAGCTTGTTCCAGTGATGACTCTTGTTTAGTATCAAAATGTTAGACTTATACTTGTATTTTCAAGACTGATTCTAAAAGGGGATTATTTTATACCTGAATTTTCTTCATATATGCTAAGTCCCTTTTTTTTGTTTTTGTTTTTATTTATTTTTTAAATTGGGGTATAGTTGTTTTACAATATTGTGTTAGTTTCTACTGTACAGCAAATTGGTGTTCCCTGTGCTATACAGCAGGTTCTCATTAGTTATCTATTTTATACATATTAGTGTATATAGAGACGTAGATGGATCCCTTTTTGTTTTTAATGCTGAGTCCCTTTTGAAGACAAGCAATTCTCACATAAATCATTTGACTGAGCCTAGTTGTCTCTCATCACTTTTGTTCGTTAAGCCAATATCATTAGGTATCAAACATTAATTATTTTATGTCTTTGTGTTCTCATCATAGGTTATTGCTTATAACTCAGAAGGTAAAAGTAATCCAAGTGAAGTAGTTGAATTTACTACATGCCCTGATAAACCGGGAGTACCTGTAAAGCCCTCAGTTAAAGGAAAGATACATTCACATAGTTTTAAAATAACTTGGGGTAAGATATTATGCATACTTGTATATCATTACCTTTATATTTGATTAAAATGATTTGAATATTTAGATCATTCTTAAGATACTTGAATAAATTTGTTAGCTCAAGTAAGTTCAGTAAGAAATGTGAGACTCATTTACTGTTTGAGAATGGCTTTGTAGTCACACATACTAAGTTCAGATTTGATGGAGGAAGAACTTGGGGTCCACTGTAGAACTTTGAGCAGGGGCAGCAATGTGTGAAATGAAAGATTACTGAACTTGTAGCTACAGTTTCTTGTCATCCTGGTTTTCACGAGAAATTAAAATCACTTATTCATTTAAAACAAAAATTAATTGAGCACCTGCTTATGTACTACCTTATGCAAAAATGAGAGTAAATGAGATGCTGGAGTTAACTTTTTAAAAAATCATTGCAGGTGATTCTTCTTTCTTTTAGAGCAACCCTGAGTTTGGTATTCTGTCTATTATGAGTTTATGTGATTTTTTTAATTGTGTATACTCTACCTAATAACACTTTTGCTTCTTTGGATAGACCCACCAAAAGACAATGGAGGGGCAGCCATCAATAAATATGTAGTAGAGATGGCAGAAGGTTCTAATGGTAAGAATATCTATTAAAAATTGATATTTATTCTATTAAAAATTGATATTTATACCAGTCTACCTTTACTCTTCATGATTTTAAATGTTGTATAATCTCTTTTTTTTCCTCTTGATTTTTTCCTTTGTTTGTAGCATTTAAGATTTTGTCTATTATGACCCACTTTAAGTTGTAATCTCCAGAAATACAGTGACTCAAATGCAAGGCTGCTGTATAGCTATATTATTTTCTTATTTTTTTCCCTCCTTTGTTTGCACTACTCAGTTCCAGTATACCTAAAGTCTTATGAAGGTTAGCTTACTCAGTTAGATTTATACCCAGATGTATCAGAAAAACCATCTTCTAAAACTTAACTTACATTATACTAGTTTTAGTAATAAATTCTTTGCCTAGTAAAATTTATTCTTGAATCACACATTTAACAATCTTTATTTCTATCAAATGGCCTATTTCCTTGCAAAAAATAAGGATGTCTTTTAATTAAGACTAAACTTCCTATGGTATTGGTTCTTTCTATTCTTTGTGTGTTATAATGTTATTACCGGCCCAGTAAACACATTTAAAATGTTTAATTAAAAGTAAATTATCAATCTAAGCCAAAGTCTGTACAGAGTTACAGAGATATTTCACTTCAACAAAGCCATGCAAATTTGTCTAGGAAGCTGCACACATAAAGAAAATTGGATCATTTCCAGGAAACTCAAAACAGGCTTAAATTGTTTCTGACAAATTACATAAACACTTACCTAGTGAAGCTAGGATACCTGCTGTGTCTATGATACCAAAATGTTAAACATTACCTGGTAGCTGATTGAACATAATTCTTCACCTTACAGGAAACAAGTGGGATATGATATACAGTGGAGCTACTAGGGAACATCTTTGCGATCGACTGAATCCAGGCTGTTTCTATCGTTTTCGAGTTTACTGCATCAGTGATGGAGGACAGAGTGCGGTAATACTTACATGCAGATTTTTTTTTCCAAGTTTGGTCAAATGAGATGAGATCATCAGATGCCACCTCAATTATTGAAATAAATCATAAATGTATAACGTAGGTGGTTAAATTTATAGTGACCACACTATTCTAATACATATAGTACTTAGTTTATGGTCAAAATTCAGTGAATATCTATTGTCTGGTTGCTGTTTAGCTTTGGGAGAATAAATATATGAAAACATTGCAGACAATTTTATAAAGATAAATTTTAAGATGATGCTCAATAATAACCCTAACGAAAATAGAAACAAAATAATCGTAGGTTTATTTAGTGTACCGTAAATTATGTGTATCAGGACAAACCATAAAATACCATTTACTGTTTAAATACAAATTCTAAATATCCACTTATTTCAGAAAAGTTTCACAATTATTTCACTTATTAGAGACCCCAAAACCAAAATGGACTTATATGTGCCATTGATTATATATGAGACATTTGTAATGTTCTGGAGAAGTATGTTTTTTAATAGAAGTGATTTTTTTGTTTTTTAATGAATTCAACCAAGAATGTTTCTTGGAGCATTCATAATTGTTATTATTTTTCAAATGGGATTTAATGCAATGAAAGTAGGGTTTTTTAATGAATTATAAGCATTTTGTTGAAAATGAGAGTACTGTGAAACTGAGTTGCAAGTCCTGCCCAACAGGCTTTGGATCCAATTGCTTCATTTTCTTTAATAAGAAAATCTTCCTAGGTTTAAAATAAATGCAAACCCCCACTCCCCTCCCCCCCAGCAAAAAAACACCTATCTTTCTAATATAGCATCTATAGTATTCTTATATGAATGCCTTTCTGAATAAGGTGATGACCAAATATTTTATTTATGTTTGGAATAAGTTTAAGTGTAAACCTTAATACAGTGCAGATAATGAATATGGCACTGAGTTTGTGTCAGTGTTTTTAAGAGAAAGTTTTTTAAAATAAAACTAAAAGATTTTTTTTAATAGCATAGAAATTAAAAGTAATACCAAATACCTGGAAAGATGCCAAATACTTGGGAAGACTTACCTGATTTTTAAATTATTTTTAGGGTGAAAGAAAGAAGGAAAGATTTTTTTTTAAATAATAAATAAATTAATGTTTAGGTTAAAAATACAGTCAGGTGGACAAAATAGTCTAAACCTCCTGAAAACAGAGCAGATAGCGTTTACAGAATGTTAAAACATCCTTTTTTAGAAGAGGTTTGTAGAGCCATTTGGACATGATCAAAAATAATGTCCATTAGGTTATATGGAGGGGTTTTTTTGTTGTTTTTTTAATTATGGAAAGAAGAAAAGAGAGGTTTTTTTTGGGGCGGGGGGGTTCCGGTAACTTTCTTTGTATCTAGTAGTCACATAATACATGTCTATTTTATTTGCCTGTGTAAAATTTGAGTTTTAATGATTTAATTGGGTTTGATTTTATTCAGAACTTTATTCCTTTTCTGTTGATAGTCAAGTACAGTTTCAAATTATTGGTGCAATCTTTGTGTTTGTCTTATTTTCCTCTAACAAAAGCAGTCTGATTATTTGGCTTGGGGCATTTTCGTTTTGTTTTTGCTTTTGTTTTGGCAGGTATCTGAATCTTTACTTGTGCAGACTCCAGCTGTGCCTCCTGGCCCATGCCTCCCTCCCAGATTACAGGGTAGACCCAAAGCAAAAGAAATACAGTTACGATGGGGTAATTTTCACTTTGGTAATAAATTATAATTAAGTTAGTATTAAATATATTCCTCTTGCTAAATTGCATGAATCTTTCCACCTTTAGGACCCCCTTTGGTCAATGGTGGATCACCCATTTCTTGCTATGGTGTGGAAATGTCTCCTGTAGAAAGAGATGAACCCAGAGAAGTTTACCAAGGTTCTGAAGTGGAATGTACAGTGAGCAGCCTTCTTCCTGGAAAGACTTACAGCTTCAGACTGCGTGCAGCTAACAAAATGGGGGTACGAAGACGGAGCTGACTGAATTATAATCACAGTGGTATTTCATATAACATACGTCATTGTACCCATTATTTGACCATTTTGCTTTCAACATGCAACTCCAAATTTTACAATTTTTAATAAGCCTCTGTTGATAAATAAGAGAGAAGTCAGTGTATACCATAACTTAATTGTTATAGAATCTCAGTATTTTCAAACCCCACTTACACTATGTGACACTTTGGACTTTAGCTAAGCTAAAGCTTGCCTTTCAGGCAGTGCTAATAGGGTTTACTTTGTGAAAAGAGTAGAAACATGATCATAAGATGAAATACTTAGAGTTATTAAGTGTTTTGAGGCTGGTTAAATGCGGCATTTACTTTCAGTTTGCAACTAGTTGTGATTCATTTTTTGCCTAAAGGAGAAAACTTACATTCTAAGCATTCTGGTTTTGTGTGGGTTTTTTTAAAAAAATATTATGTATGTACAACTCCATAAAATGGACAAAGCAGGTGATGTCTCCATTTTACTGCTGAGGAAGCTGGGGCTCAGAAAAGCTAATAGCTGCCCCAGCAGTCACACAGACGAAGAAGTGGTGGAGGCCAGCCACTTCCTCAGACCCCAGAGCCAGCGCCCTTTCCACCCAACTGTGACACCTACCGTCCCTCTGAATTAAAACTTCTCTAAGGACAAAGCAGTGATTTCTTACTTTAACTGAGTTAGCACTGTGTTTCTTTAAACTACAGTATAAAATTTCATAAAGTTAAACTGACAAGTCTCTCCCCATTATTTCAGATTTTAGTAAACTGTGCTGTTTTATGTCTCATTCTCCAACTGAGTTCATTATATCTGTAAACTTACTTACTTTTAAATTTCTTACATGCCAGTTTTATATACTTGGTTGGTATTCCAACCAAGGAATGCGTACGTCATTCCTTCCTTTCTGAAGTCATGATCTTGTCAGCCCCTCAAGGCTGCAGTACACTGGGATTAACATCTTTAGTGCTAGTGTCTTTAACCTATATTTTCAGGTTTGTAATAACCTGTCAAAATCATCTTAAGTAAATATTTGTTCTCTGTATTTCCAGAGAATTTAATTTTTACACCCTACTAAAGCTATTCTAAATTTTAAGATATAATTTATGCCCATCACCTCTCATGCCTTTAATTGGTATCCATTTCTTCACCCTTCACAGAATTTTTTCTTATTTATTTGACCAGCCCAATTGCTGAATGCCCCGCCCTTTTTACAAAAACCAATTCATGAAGTAATAGGGGCAAGTGAAGAAACTATAGTAAATGAAACTTTAAAACACCCCACATATTTACTTCCATGATCATTAATTAAATCTTTACTTTCTGTGATTTCTTTTAGAATTTTATGTCCAATTAGTCTTAAAGGAAAGGGATGATGAATTTGATTTTTTGTGAATATTTATGGAGAGCTGTGCAGTTGGTAGGTGAAAAATGAAAACACTAGTTAATATTTGTTTTTCTAGTTTGGACCATTTTCAGAAAAATGTGATATTACTACAGCCCCTGGACCACCAGATCAGTGCAAGCCCCCTCAAGTTACATGGAGATCTGCAACTTGTGCACAAGTGAATTGGGAGGTATTGTAATTTCCTTGACTTATATTTAAGTGATTGAAACAGTTTATATAAAAGAATAAAGACACTGTGCATTCATCTCCATAAATTATACAAAGAGTAAGTCCTAGTTAAATTCACTTGGTAAAAAGTGAATTCTTTTTTCTCTTTGAAGCATTTAAATAAGGTATATTTACATTACAAGTATTTAGATTCTTGTTTGTGATGTGCTTTGTATTTTATCAAAGGCTTTGTCTCGGTACTGAGATATTTAGCCACGGTGAGCTTAATGTTCAGAGCAAACATTCATAGAAATTACTATAATACTATTTCTCTTATGTTTATCTCTAGTATATTTATTGCATATAGTAATAATCAATAATGATAATTACATTTTCATTTTCCTTTGAAATTTAACAAAGAAAATGTCCTTGTACGATTTAACATTTATATTACTTAATAGAATTGTTTTGAAGTATATTTACATTAAAGTACTCTTTCTAAAGTGTTTCAGTGATATTTCTACTTCTAATTGAAAACAAAGTTATACTTTTTGACAAATCTTAAATTCAGGTGGCCTTAATGAATAAAAATGTAATATTGAACAGTTTAAATTCTGTTAAACATTTTTTAAAAATCCAAAAACAATTCAGTTTTTTATATGCTCAGGTAAAGAACATTTTTGCCCAAAGCTATTTAATCATGTCAGGACTTAAGACGTTTATCCTCTTCTTAATTTAAAGGTCCCTTTGAGTAATGGAACTGATGTCACTGAATATCGATTGGAGTGGGGAGGAGTTGAAGGAAGTATGCAGATATGTTACTATGGGCCCGGTCTCAGTTATGAATTAAAAGGACTTTCACCAGCAACTACCTATTATTGCAGAGTCCAGGTAAAGGCGGTCAGGGCCTTGTCACTTACTCTATCCAGAGTTTTGCGTCTTGTGAGCATTTTCATGATCGCGTCTTTACCTTTTGGGCTCTGTTAATTTGTAGGCTCTGAGTATTGTGGGTGCAGGCCCGTTCAGTGAAGTAGTAGCCTGTGTGACTCCACCATCAGTTCCTGGTATTGTGACTTATCTTCAAGAAGTAAGTGATGATGATATAGAAAATCCCAATTATTCACCGTCTACATGCCTTGCAGTAAGCTGGGAAAAGCCTTGTGATCATGGTTCAGAAATCCTTGCCTACAGCATAGACTTTGGAGATAAACAGCCCTTGACTGTGGGAAAGGTTACAAGCTACATTCTAGACAATTTGCAACCAGATACAACATACAGGTACACAGTAAAAACTATGTTAATTTTTGCCTAGACCAGAGGGACACTTTAAATAGAATAATCATAAACTAAACTTTTTCTTTTTTTTTTAATATGGCACTTAGAATACGAATTCAAGCCTTGAATAGCCTTGGAGCTGGTCCTTTCAGCCACATGATAAAATTAAAAACTAAACCCCTCCCTCCTGATCCACCTCGTCTGGAATGTGTTGCCTTCAGCCACCAGAACCTTAAACTGAAGTGGGGAGAAGGAACCCCAAAGACATTGTCGACAGATTCTGTTCAGTACCACCTTCAGATGGAGGATAAGAATGGAAGGTAGGTGTTTCTAATTGCTTCTTTATATAGTTTCTCAGGTCTTAAGTACATAAATTTTTTTAACAATAGAAATAAATTAAGTTTTAAAAAACAGAGTTAGGGCTTCCCTGGTGGCGCAGTGGTTGAGAGTCCGCCTGCCGATGCAGGGGACACGGGTTCGTGCCCTGGTCCGGGAAGATCCCACATGCCGCGGAGCGGCTGGGCCCGTGAGCCATGGCCGCTGAGCCTGCGCGTCAGGAGCCTGTGCTCTGCAACGGGAGAGGCCACAACAGTGAGAGGCCCGCGTACCGCAAAAAAAAAAAAAAAAAAAAAACAGAGTTAGAAGTCTCATAAATAATTTTTAAGTATGCCATTTTTGAAACATCAGAAGACATAATGAAGATTTTCTGTTTATAATTGGGAGGGTGATGCAAGAGAGAAAAAATTAGGGGAACTATTATTTGGCTCTCATCTCTAACCCATTTCCTCTCTTCAAGCTAGTAAAAGAAACGTAATCTGTGCTGGAAAATAATCTCTTCAGTGCTTATTTCCAGCAAGAGGCAGTTTTTACAGTAAATCATTGATTGGCTTAAGGCCTTTGAGATCCTTGAAGGCAGGGATTATATCTCACCCTCCTCCACACCCTCACAGGGCCTGCACACTAAGTGAATGCAGTAGTTTACTTCCTCACCATCAGATCTTAGACTCTGAATAAATAGTCCAGTCCCCTGGCTACTCAGGTTCTTCTCTGTGCTACCATCCTTTACAGTCTCGTTACATCCATGCCATATTTTACCCCACTAAATCATGCATTTGAATTATAGTGTTACTCAAAATAAGTGTGGTGTAAATTATTCAAATTCCAGTCTGGGTAATTTATTATTATATCCAAAATAAACAATGCCATATATCTTTCACAGTCGTTACTCTAATCTTTTAAGAATTTGGTGGGTTTTTTTGTTGGTTTTTCTTTTTTATTTGTTTGCTTTTTCACTAGTTTATTAGAAATAATTTGTATGTCTGATAGATTCAGAGTACCAGGGACAGTATTTCCCAAGATTACTTTGTTTTTTGTGTTGGGTTTGTATCTTAGCCAAGTATTCAATAATGGAATATTCAAGGTACTTGTATATAAGTACTCTCTATCAGAAGTACTTACACATTTAAAATAGCATACAGAATTAAACATACTGTATCAACAGTAAGAGCATTACACAGAGCAAATAGTATTGATCATTTCCTGAAATATGTGCCTCTATGAATGTTCGCCTTTGTTCTTGGCAGAATTTTATGTACTGTTTGTAGCCTTATCTCTGGAAGGAAATTCTTTGCCTTGCCACAGGTTTTTGGTATAGCCATTTATCTTTAATATATGTTGTTACTGTTAGGTTAATTAATTCTTTATTTTTATCCCCTTTCTAGCATTTACATTTGGGGTAGTGCAAGAAGGTTTACTGGAAACAGGTTTAATTGGTGTTTGGTTGAAAGATAATAGAACAAAGATTCTATTAAGTATAGATTATATTAGTTTATATTCTTATTTTAGAATTTTAGCCGTAATTAATATTTAGCTAGCATCTAGAGAATTGTTGTAGGGTATGGGGTATGGTCTTTGGCTGTGGAAAATAAATAAATTAAAACGTTTTATGATACTGTAAATTTACCATATAAACTTAATGCACTAAATCAATTTAATATCTTTAGTTACTTTCTTTTGACTTTTCACAACTCTTTACACTTGCTGTGGGATCATGTCAGAATGCTACCTCAGCTGTTCCCTGACCACAGGTTTTATCATCGTTCACCTTTTTTCGACAGTGGTTTTGCCACTGGTTGTTTTCCTGTCATTAAAAAAAAAAAATTGGAGATTCAAAAGGCAAGGCTTATCTAATTACTGCTTCTTGGAAATACTCTTACTAAAGATTATTAAATATTTCTTCATTTTTAATCTAACTACAGTTTTCAGACTGTTAGAACTATAAGAGTATTCATTATTCATTCCTCAGTTTCCAAAAATTTTTTAAATAGCCAATCAAAAATTTGGGGAACATTCAGCATACGGATAACATATATGATGTTAAACTTTCCATTGAACAGTTCAAGTGGATAATTTATGGGAAATTATATATTATCTCATACTGTTATGTAAATCTTAAGAAAACCTCACCAAATCAATTAAAATTATGCCTGGGAAAGGGAATTCTCTTTTTTATGTGACAAATTGTATGCCTATGACTCTAGTTAGAAATAATTTATATTGAAAATTGTGATGTACTGAGTATCCTTTAAAATGTAAACATTAAAAAACAGCAGTCAGAAACAAAGCTTATACCAGAAGCCTGAAGAGAAAAATTTAGCAATAAATTTTCAGGAAACCATGTCAAATTGGGAAATTTACTAATTCTGTGATTTTCATCATCTGCTGAAAAAACACAGATTTATTGTGTGACAAACCATTCCTGGCATTAAATTCTAGGAGTAACTTATTACTCCTAGGAGTAACTTATTACTCCTAAATAATGTCTGAACTGTATTTTTTTTTTTAGTGGTTTTTAAACGTTTTTCATAAGGTAGTCAAGGTTTATTTTTCATAGGAGTCATTTCCATTTTAGGTTTATATCCCTGTACAGAGGTCCATGCCATACATACAAAGTACAAAGACTTAATGAGTCGACATCTTATAAATTCTGTATTCAAGCTTGTAATGAAGCGGGGGAAGGTCCTCTTTCCCAAGAATATATTTTCACTACTCCAAAATCTGTCCCAGCTGCCCTGAAAGGTAAGTTATACATCCTCAAGTTATTTTCTTTAATAATAAATTAAATGCACTTTTCATAAAGTACTTTTGTACTATTAAAATTTATCATCCAGGGGGCTTCCCTGGTGGAGCAGTGGTTGAGAGTCCACCTGCTGATGCAGGGGACACAGGTTCGTGCCCCGGTCCAGGAAGGTCCCACATGCCGCAGAGCGGCTGGGCCTGTGAGCCATGGCCGCTGAGCCTGCGTGTCTGGAGCCTGTGCTCCACAACAGGAGAGGCCACAACAGTGAGAGGCCCGTGTACCGCAAAAAAAAAAAAAAAGAAAATTATCATCCAGGATGTGTCCAACATTTAAATTATAAAAAGGAAATTAGACAAGCCTACCTACTGGGACTTTCACTTAATAATAATAAAAGCTATTTTATCTGGCATATTGATAATCAGACAAGTGCTGGTTTTTGTCACTGATCTTTTTAATAAACATAAAAGTACTAAACTGAATAGGTAGGCTCGTTTTCTAATAGGGTTGTTTGCTGTTTCCACTATTGTTACTTAAAGAAAAAAATCACAATTCTGGTTGTTTTGAGTCATTGCTGTTTTCATTCGGATTTCAGGGAGAGAGCCAGGTCATCTGTTTAGCAAAACATGAATAAATACTTAGTTAACTTGAATTTTTAAATCAAATTTACATATACACACACATTTGTGTATATATTATATATTTAAAATTAATTTCAGCAGGGTTCTTTAAAATGACCCTGGAAAGTAAAAAATACTAAAATTCCTCACCCTCTGAGGACAAATTACAAAGATTTCTGGTACAGTGTCCTGGATCATATACTTGAATGTATCATTTGTTAAGCAGATGCATAGTTAGCAAGACTGTTCTTTGAATAGTCTTTCTAATAATGCTGATGGATTTCACTGAGTTATTTTTCTGTTCCCTCATCTGGTTTAGTGTCTCTTTACCTTAAGAAGATTGCTGATTTTAACACCTTTGTACCCCACTATTGAGTGAGGCAGTCATATATGTGGTCAGACAGCTAGGTGTATTTTTCAACTCATTCTCTTAGAAGATTTCTTAAATTATAAAATTTCATGTTCTAGTTATGCTCTTTGAAGTACCATAAAAGATGTTGTAGAACTGCCATTGGCTTTTTTTAGCTCAGGGAAAATAGTACTTATCTTTACAGATCTTTTAATCAGTCTGGCCATTGGAGTGCTTGTAGATTGTATGGCCTGGAGATGATAAGAGTTAGCCATTGACCGTTTCTCTGAAAATTTCAAAAATTCACTAATATTTATTTCAAGTTTGTAACTATGTTTTAAAGTCTGTTGATTTTGATTGAAACAAGTGTCTGTGTGATGTGCCACGTTAAAAATCAAGTAGAGCAGATTTTATTTATATTTGTTCTCTACAGCCCCCAAAATAGAGAAGGTAAATGATCACGTTTGTGAAATTACATGGGAGTGTTTACAGCCAATGAAAGGTGATCCAGTTATTTACAGTCTTCAAGTTATGGTGGGAAAAGATTCAGAATTCAAACAGGTATGTGCCAAAATATAATTCTATAGATACACACTTTCACCTTTTTCATTTTTATGTATTTTCAATGCAGGATTTGACTACCTTTATCTTCCTAATTCAAAAACATTTGTTCAGTGCTTACTATGTGCCAAAAAATAGTAACTACACAGTATATCAGGATTCAAAATCTTTTGGATGTGACCTGCACTTAAACAGAGTATTCGTTCATTTGACAGGTATTTATTGAACTCTGTGCCAGGCACTCAGGATACAAGTGAACAAAAAGTCCTTGCCTCCGTGCAGCTTACATTCTAGTAGAAAAAGAGATTCTAAAAGCAGATAAACACATCAGTATATCATATGTTAGATAGTGATAAGCACAATAGAGAAAAAATAAAACTGGATAAAAGGATTAGGGAGTACTAGGGTGAGGGACAGCTAGTGCTATTTTATATAGGGCCGTCAGGTGACATTTGAACAGAGACCCAAAGGAAGTGAATATGGGGAGAAGAGTGTTTCAAGAAGCAGAAACAGTAGGTGTAAAGGCCCTGAGGCAGGAGCATGCTTGTTAAATTTACTGTACAAGACGAAGGCCACTATGGCTGGGGCGGCATGAGCAAAGGGAGGAATAATAAATGAAGTCAGGGCTTTAATGGTAGGGGGTCTGTGAGCAGGCATGGAGATCGTGTAGGGCATTATAGGTCATACTCTGAGTTTTACTCCATGTAAAATGAGAAGCCAGTGGAGGATTTTGACCAGAGTAGGCACATGATCAGACACAAGATTATTGTGACCAGAGCAGGATGAGGACAGATGCAGAGACAACATTGAAGAGGCTTTTACAATGTTAGTAATAGTCATAGTTATAATGCAGTGTTGTAAATATGACAATTGACACAGTTATTATGGAAGCCTAGAGGAAGTATCACCTTCCTCTAGGTAAAATTTCAAAGATAGGTTCCTGGTAAACAGTGAATAGCCGATGAAGTGGGCAGCTGTCAGTGTCATTATGACTTTTATAAAGAAGTTTTTATGCAACTCAAAAGCCTTATTTCTGTAAGCATTTCATCTGCTTCTTCCTTTTTGCTGTTACTCTTCTTGATTTTGAGAGCTTTTAAGCTGGGTTGTTTTCATTTTAGTTTCTTATTTTGTATTTTCTTTTCTCACTATTAAAAAATCATTCATCTGTTTTATTTCACTCTTCTGCTATTGTAACTATTAATAATAGACTACCTTTCAATAAGGTATAATTTTTTCCTTTCAATTTTGCTAAATATGGAAGCATAATTTCTTAACCAAAATTACAAAAGGCCCCAAAGAGCTGGATTAAATTTGGCATGTGATTGTTTTTCTTTATTAAGCCATCTGCAAATTGACATGATAATTAGACTTGAATATGATTTATAGATAAGTAGGTTTCCTTCCAAGGAGGAAACAAAATTAATATTAAAGAAAATGTAATTTCATTACATATTTAAAGGAAATAGGGACCCCACATTTGAGTAGTATATGAATTTTAATAAACATATCACTACATGAAACAGCAGTGCTAATTCTAATTTAACTTAAAAGCTAAATTAACCCTATCACCAATTTTACTTTAGATTGTAAGCATACTGTAAAACTTAAAATACTGATTTCCTTAGAACTTCATCATATATATGCTCATCTAAATCTCTTAAATGTTTATAAAATTTTATGATTTATTGGCAAGTTGTATTCCAGAAGTTTAAAGGTCATTTTTTAAGAGTTCAATCTCATTCATGGGATTTTAATATTTTACCTAAAATTGACTTGCTATTCAACACACATGTATTAAATACTACATATGAAGAATTTGAGGGGGCTGCATTATTAATGTTACTGTTCTGATTTCAAGAAAGTTGTTTATTAGACGTTAGCAAGCAAGCAGAAATTTCATAATCATGACATTCTGTGTAAGCAAATAAAAGATCATAATAAAGATAAAACATACTTTATTAAAAGGAATGATTTTTTTTTTCCAGCTGGACTTTGGAATGTTTTCCAAAAGGATTATCATTAAAGGGAGTCTATTTGGGGAGTTGATGAGCTTAGGAGGAACCATGAACTCTCAAGTATGACTTGAGTAAGGCTCAAGAATGGAGTGTGTACAGTGGGGGAAAGCAGGGGGTATGCTTGTGGGATGAACTGGGAGATTGGGATTGACATATATACACTAATATATATAAAATAGATTACTAATAAAAAATAAAGCTTAAAAAAAAAAGATTGGAGTGTGTAGTGGAGGAGGCCAAGTCTCAGTGGGTCTTCATTCTACAGCAGTAGGAACTGTTGATGTTTTTAAGAAGAGGATTATTATTTATAAGTTGGTGGTTGAGTTTCTAGGCTAGCCTATTTAAAAACTGTTTAACCTGTAGTGTTGCTGGGTTTGGGGACCTGGAAGCAAATTAGCCTAGCAGCCAGTACTTACAACCCTGGGCCAAACTTAGAAACATATTGATTTCTTTACATTCTTCCCTTGCTTCATCCCTCTTTGATCAGTCAGTGGCTTTCACCAAACTCTTGCTGCCTTCTTGCTGCTCTGTGCCCTGCTCTGCAGCACCTCCCCAAGGCTTGGCCCTGTTCTCTAAAATTACACTCTTCCTCTGACTCTTGCCTCCCTCTCTCACATACATCATAATTCTCATATACACAGTATAACTGACCTTATTGCCATTAGGAAAAAGACTCTTTCCTTGGGAAAATTCATGTCAAAAGTTGAGTGTCTGCTGGCTCTTTAATCTTCCCAGAAGTGTATACATTTTTTAAAGCAAGTGCTTTTAAACCAAAAGCAGCATTTCAAGTGGTATAACAGGGTGAAGTGAAAATATTGGGGGACAGTAGAACCACTGTCAAAGCGGATAAGCACCATCTGGGAGTCTGTACCTAAGAGAGTTCTTGTGTCCAAGCTCATTAATGTTACAAGTACCAGAAAAATTAATACAAATTGGCTTATACGGGCTTCCCTGGTGGCACACTAGTTAAGAATCCGCCTGCCAATGCACGGGACACAGGTTCGAGCCCTGGTCCGGGAAGATCCCACATGCCGCAGAGCAACTAAGCCTGTGTGCCACAACTACTGAGCCTGTGCTCTAGAGTCCGTGAGCCACAACTACTGAGCCCACATGCCACAACTAATGAAGCCCACGCGCCTAGAGCCCATGCTCCGCAACAAGAGAAGCCACCACAATGAGAGGCCTGCGCACTGCAAGGAAGAGTAGCCCCCACTCGCCACAGCTAGAAAAAAGAAAGCCTGCATGCAGCAACAAAGACCCAATGCAGCCAAAAATAACTAAAAAAATAAATTAATTAAAAAAAATTTCAAATTGGCTTATAAAGTATAAATCCTCTTAGGGAGAAGCCTGTAGGTAGGTAGGTAGGTTGATCGAGGAGCTTAATGAAGTCATCAGGGACATAGTTTCTCTCAGTGTTCAGTGCCTGCCATGGGGAACTTACACTTCCTTATTCACATTCAGGGAAAAGATAGCACTTAGGTTACAAAGTCATCCCTGAAGCAGTGACTGTGCCAGGGCTTAAGCCAGCCAGGGCCCACCTCTGGACTTAAGCCTCGCCAGCTTCTCCTAGTACAGGGACTGTACTTTGGATACCCCATCCAAAATTAGGGTATTGTTGGCAATGTAGGAGAACGGTTGCTGGGACAGTGGCCTGTTGGATTCTATACAATTTCTTCCGTTCTTAAACTTCTGAACTTGAGATTCTCAAAAACAGTTGTTCCTCAGAGTGGCCTGCAGACCAAATAAATCTGAATGTCTAGGAGTGGAACCCACAATTCTGTTTTTCTTTCGCTGGTTTTGTTTCTTTGTTCTTAAGTTCCAAGTGGTGCTTAAACACCATAAATTTCAGAATTGCTCTAGAGATAGCCTCATCCACCAGAGGACAGACAGCAGAAACAAGAAGAACTACAGTACTGCAGAGCCTATGGAACAAAAACCACATTCACAGAAAGACAGATGAGATGAAAAGGCAGAGTGCTACGTACCACATGAAGGAACATGATAAAACCCCAGTAAAACAACTAAATGAAGTGGAGAGAGGCAACCTTCCAGAAAAAGAATTCAGAATAATGATAGTGAAGATGATCCAGGACCTCGGAAAAAGAATGGAGGCAAAGGTCGAGAAGATGCAAGAAATGTTTAACACAGATCTAGAAGAATTAAAGAACAAACAAAGAGGTAGGTGAACAACACAATAACTGAAATGAAAACTACACTAGAAGGAATCAACAGCAGAATAACGGAGGCAGAAGAACGGATAAGTGACCTGGAAGACCAAATGGTGGATTCACTGCCATGGAACAGAATAAAGAAAAAAGAATGAAAAGAAATGAAGACAGCCTAAGAGACCTCTGGGACAACATTAAACACAACAACATTCACATTATAGGGGTCCCAGAAGAAGAAGAGAGAGATATAAAGGACCAGAGAAAATATTTGAAGACATTATAGTCGAAAACTTCCCTAACATGGGAAAGGAAATAGCCACCCAAGTCCAGGAAGCGCAGCAAGTCCCATACAGGATAAGCAGCAGCAAGGGAAAAATGACAAATAACATACAAGGGAACTCCCATAAGGTTAACAGCTGATTTCTCAGCAGAAACTCTACAAGCCAGAAGGGAGTGGCATGATATACTTAAAGTGATGAAAGGGAAGAACCTACAACCAAGATTACTCTACCGGGCAAGGATCTCATTCAGATTTGATGGAGAAATCAAAGGCTTTACAGACAAGCAAAAGCTAAGAGAATTCAGCACCACCAAACCAGCCCTACAACGAATGCTAAAGGAACTTCTCTAAGTGGGAAACACAAAAGAACAAAAGGACCTACAAAAACAAACCCAAAACAATTAAGAAAATGGTAATAGGAACATACATATCGATAATCACCTTAAACGTGAATGGATTAAATGCTCCAACCAGAGGACACAGGCTTGCTGAATGGATATAAAAACAAGACCCATATATATGCTGTCTACAAGAGACCCACTTCAGACCTAGGGACATATTCACACTGAAAGTGAGGGGATGGAAAAAGATATTCCATGCAAATGGAAATCAAAAGAAAGCTGGAGTAGCAATACTCATATCAGATAAAATAGATTTTAAAATAAAGAATGACACTACATAATGATCAAGGGATCAATCCAAGGAGAAGATATAACAATTATAAATATATATGTGCCCAACATAGGATCACCTGAATACATAAGGCAACTGCTAACAGCCGTAAAAGAGGAAATCGACAGTAACACAATAATAGTGGGGGACTTTAACACCTCACTTACACCAATGGACAGATCATCCAAACAGAAAATAAATAAGGAAACACAAGCTGTAAATGACACAACAGACCAGATAGATTTAATTGATATTTATAGGACATCCCATCCAAAAACAGATTACACTTTCTTCTCAAGTGTGCACGGAACATTCTCCAGGATAGGTCACATCTTGGGTCACAGATCAAGCCTCAGTAAATTTAAGAAAATTGAAATCATGTCAAGCATCTTTTCTGACCACAACACTATGAGATTAGAAATCAATTACAGGGGGAAAAAACATAAAACACACACACACATATGGAGGCTAAACAGTACGTTACTAAATGACCAAGAGATCACTGAAGAAATCACAGAGAAAATCAAAAAATACCTAGAGACAAATGACAAAACACAGGATCCAAAACCTATGGGATGCAGCAAAAGAAGTTCGAAGAGAGAAATTTATAGCTATACAAGCCTACCTCAAGAAACAAGAAACATCTCAAATAAACAACCTAACCTTACATCTAAAGGAACTAGAGAAAGAAGAACAAACAAAACCCAAAGTTAGCAGAAGGAAGGAAATCATCAGCAGAAAATAAATGAAATAGAAACAAAGAAAACAATAGCAAAGATCAATAAAATTAAAAGCTGTTTCTTTGAGAAGATAAACAGAATTGATAAACCATTAGCCAGACTCATCAAGAAAAAGAGGGAGAGGACTCAAATCAATAAAATTAGAAATGGAAAAGGAGAAGTTACAACAAACACCACAGAAATACAAAGCATCCTGAGAGACTACTACAAACAACTCTATGCCAACAAAGTGGACAACCTGGAAGAAATGGACAAATTCTTAGACAGGTATAACCTTCCAAGACTGAACCAGGAAGAAATAGAAAATGAACAGACCAGTCACAAGTAATGAATTGAAACTGTGATTAAAATCTTCCAACAAACTAAAGTCCAGGCCCAGATGGCTTCACAGGTGAATTCTATCAAACATTCAGAGAAGAGCTAACACCCATCCTTCTCAAACTCTTCCAAAAAATTGCAGAGGAGGGAACACTCCCAGATGCATTCTGTGAGGCCACCGTCACCCTGATACCAAAAGCAGACAAAGATACTACAAAAAAAGAAAATTACAGACCAATATCGCTCATGAATATACACGCAAAAATCCTCAACAAACTGCTAGCAAACAGAATCCAACAACACATTAAAAGGATCATACAGCATGATCAAGTGGGATTTATCCCAGGGATGCAAGGATTCTTCAATATACGCAAATCAGTCAATGTGATACACCATATTAATTTGAAGAATAAAAACCATATGATCATCTCAAAAGATGCAGAAAAAGCTTTTGACAGAATTCAATACCCATTCATGATAAAAACTCTCCAGAAGGTGGGCATAGAGGGAACCTATCTCAACATAGTAAAGGCCATATATGACAAACCCACAGCAAACATCATTCTCAATGGTGAAAAACTGAAAGCATTTCCTCTAAGATCAGGAACAAGACAAGGATGTCCACTCTCACCACTGTCATTCAACATAGTTTTGGAAGTCCTAGCCATGGCAATCAGAGAAGAAAAAGAAATAACAGGAATACAAATTGGAAAAGAAGAAGTAAAACTGTCACTGTTTGCAGATGACATGATACTATACATAGAGAATCCTAAAGATGCCACCAGAAAACTACTAGAGCTAATCAATGAATTTGGTAAAGTAGCAGGATACAAAATTAATGCAAAGAAATCTCTTGCATTCCTATACACTAATGATGAAAAATCTGAAAGAGAAATTAAGGAAGCACTCCCATTTACCACTGCAACAAAAAGAATAAAATACCTAGGAATAAACCTACCTAGGGAGACAAAAGACCTGTATTCAGAAAACTATAAGACACTGTTGAAAGAAATTAAAGATGATACCAACAGATGGAGAGATATACCATGTTCTTGGATTGGAAGAATCAATATTGTGAAAATGACTATATTACCCAAAGCAATGTACAGATTCAATGCAATCCTTATCAAATTACCAATGGCACTTTTTACAGAACTAGAACAAAAAATCTTAAAATTTGTATGGAGACACAAAAGACCCCGAATAGCCAAAGCAGTCTTGAGGGAAAAAAATGGAGCTGGAGGAATCAGACTCCCTGACTTCAGACTATACTATGAAGCTACAGTAATCAAGACAATATTGGTACTGGCACAAAAACAGAAATATAGATCAATGGAACAAGATAGCAAGCCCAGAGATAAACCCACGCACCTATGGTCAACTAATCTATGACTAAGGAGGCAAGGATATACAATGGAGGCAAGGATATACAATGGAGAAAAGACAGTCTCTTCAACAAGTGGTGCTGGGAAAACTGGACAGCTACATGTAAAAGAATGTAATTAGAGCACTCCCTCACACCATACACAGACGTAAACTCAAAATGGATTCGAGACCTGAATATAAGAATGGACACTATAAAACTCTTAGAGGAAAACATAGGAAGAACACTCTTTGACATAAATCATAGCAAGATGTTTTTTGATACACCTCCTAGAGTAATGGAAATTTAAAAATAAACAAATGGGACCTAATGAAACTTCAAAGCTTTTGCACAGCAAAGAAAACCATAAACAAGACAAAAAGACAACCCTCAGAATGGGAGAAAATGTTTGCAAACGAATCATTGGACCAAGGATTAATCTCCAAAGTATATAAACAGCTCATGCAGCTCAATATTAAAAAAACAACCCAATCCTAATATGGGCAGAAGACCTAAATGGACATCTCTCCAAAGAAGGCATACAGATGGCCAAGAAGCACATGAGAAGGTGCTCAACATCACTAATTATTAGAGAAATGCAAATCAAAACTACAATGAGGTATCACCTCACACTGGTTAGAATGGGCATCATCAGAAAACCTACAAAGCAAGAAATGCTGGAGAGGGTGTGGAGAAAAGGGAACCCTCTTGCACTGTTGGTGGGAATGTAAACTGATACAGCCACTATGGAGAACAGTATGGAGGTTCCTTAAAAAACTAAAAACAGAACTACCATATGACCCAGCAATCCCACTACTGGGCATATACCCAGAGAAAACCATAGTTCAAAAAGACACATGCACCCCAATGTTCATTGCAGCACCATTTACAATAGCCAGGTCATGGGAGCAACCTAAATGCCCATCGACAGACGAATGGATAAAGATTTGGTACATATATGCAATGGAATATTACTCAGCCATAAAAAGGAACGAAACTGGGTCATTTGTAGAGATGTGGATGAATCTAGAGACTGTCATACAGAATGAAGTAAGTCAGAAAGAGAAAAACAAATATCGTATATTAACGCATATATGTGGAACCTAGAAAAATGGTACAGGTGAACCGGTTTGCAGGGCAGAAGTTGAGACATAGATGTAGAGAACAAACGTATGGACACCAAGGGGGTAAAGCAGCGGCGGGTGGGGATGGTGGTGTGCTGAATTGGGCGATTGGGATTGATATGTATACACTGATGTGTATAAAATTGATGACTAATAAGAACCTGCTGTATAAAAAAAAATTAAATTCAAAAAAAAGATTGCTCTAAAAGCTCCAAGTTCACTTACAACTCCCTGGACAATAATAGAGGGGAAGAATGGTAGAGACGAATTATGTGGTTATTTGTCCATATTCAGTTGTTTTTGAGGGTTTTTACTGTTCCCTTCATTTATTGATCACTAGGAAATAATTATTTGCAATAATACATTCATAAGTTACAAAAGGATCACATTATGTGACCATATGTGCCAAATTATATGACAACATATGCCTTATTATTTGTCTTAATGAATACAGTTGACCCTTGAACACCACAAGGGTTAGGAGCACTGGTTTTTCCCCAGTGCAGTGGAAAAACCACATAGAACTTTACAGTCAGCCCTCCGTGTTCGCTGTTCCACATTCATGGATTTGGCCAGCCTCCGGTTGTGTAGTAGTGTAGATTGTACTTATTGAAAAAAAATCTGTGTATAAGTGGACGCTTACAGTTCAAACCCGTGTTGTCCAAGGGTCAACTGTAATTACTTTTAAATGCAGTCAAATCTATAATAAATCTTAGGAAAGTTTTGAGTAAGTCTGCATTCAGTCTAATAGTAATGTATTGCTGAAATCATTGTCTTACACTAATTTCTATAAATAATACAGACTGTATTATTACTCATTATAAGATCAGATTGTGGATATGTAATGTACACAGAAAGTAGAAATAAACAGAATTTGTTCCTCTATAATGACGCTTCAAAAGTGGTTGTCTTTGGTAGTAAACATGTATACTTGTCCTTAAAAGGTAACAACAAGGACTGTCTTGAATTTTAGTATGGGTACTTGGTAAATTAATCTCACCAACCAAATAGATTTTTAGAATGTAGATATAGAGGTAGATATAAATAGGTAAAATAGTGATTTCAGTCTTATTGGCCCCAATTCCACAGTTGTTATTTTCTCCATGCTGTAAATATATTCACAAAGCTAAAGTAAGGATAAATACCAATTTATGAAACTCGATAAGCTTTCTATAAAGGTTTCCTGTAAATTCTGTTGCAGGTGGTATATTGTTTCAAAGTTCTTGGCCAGCTAGATATGCAGACTTTCCAAGCTTAAGTTTTAGTTTGCATTTCTCAGTTAAAATGCAAAGAAAGTGAAAACATTAATGTCTTACCTGCCATCCTCTTAACTACAAATCTGCATTAATTTATATTTGCCACATTCTGCCTAAGTAAATGGATAGTTATTGATAGCAAATATAAAGGGGATATTTTAGTTTTTCTTCTGTTTTAATTGTATGTAATACTATCTGTGAGCAATAGCTATGGACCAAAACATTATGAATTTATTAGAGTTTCTACTTGCCCTCTTGTTTATTAGGGTCACAGAATTTATCTTGTCAATATGAAAGGGGGTGGTGGAAATGGTGTTACTCATTTTAATTCTTATTTCTCATTCTAAGGCCTAACCCAGCTATCTTGAGCTTGAGACTCTTTGAATAGCTTCACTTAGATCTATAAAACTTTTAAAATCAGCTCTAGCAGATGTATCTGTTTTCTTCAGTCCTGAGTCTACAGTTACCTATAGGATGTCTCCCTGTTTAGATATCTTCCCAACATCTAAAACAAAATTGAAAATTTGATCTCGTCTTCCTTCCCAGTCTCTCCTCTCCAACTTCTTCCTCATTCGTCAGGATCATAAACACTAACATCATTTTGGTCCCCAAGCTTTAAACTCTTGGAAGATTTTTTTTTTTTTTTGCCTGCCAACTTTTATTAAAATAAAAAGTCACTTTTTAAGTGATCCATGAAAATTATACCAGGGCCTCATAATTCAGCAAGAGCCCTTGTCCTGCCCAACTCCCTCAATCCCTCTCAGCCTTATGATCAGGATTCCTTAAACAGTTTAAATATCACACACTACAGTGGCCCCTGTAGAATTAAACTTAAATTTCCAACTAGTGTATTAACATATTCCTCCTTTCAATGTCCAATCTCTTCACCTATCACCCTCATGCCATTTGTTGAGTTTTTTTTCCTGATCACATTACCACGCTCATTTGGAGACAAATGGAAAGTAAAGAAAATTTTAAAGACAAAAATAAATATCACCCATTATACCCATAAGACAAATACATATTTTTTATTTTTACTAAATTGACTTCATTGTATGTATACTGTTTCACACTGCTTTCTAATACAGTCTTCTGATATACTTAAGTTCATCCTTTTACTGTCGCTGAGACATAAATCATTTCTACATTCTCACTTCCTGAAATGCTCATATGCATCTGCAGAACTAACTCATATTCCGCATTTTTTTAAGATTTGTCTTAAAGCTTACTTTTTCAGTAAAGGTTCATTTATATATCTTCTCAGTATCTTCTGATATACATTTTGATGTATACACAGTACTAATTTAGTGGCCTTTCATTAAGTACCTATTATATGCTATATTCTGGAGACACAAAAATGAGGGAAAGATCTTACCTTTCTCCTTTGGAAGCAAACCAGTATGTAAAAATGTAGATTTACAACACAGATACAACTGAGGCTACTAAAATTGCTTGAGGGAATGCTAGCCCACAGGTTTTGGTTGATCTCTTAATATAACCCACCAACTAGCTGGGGAAACTCAACTGGGAAATCACTAAGTCTTGGTCTTTTCATTTAGAGAATGAGTGAAGGGGTGCAGTAGTGGAAGTGATAGCTTCCATATATTGAGTACTCACTATATGCTGGGCACTGTGCTAAGAAGTGCTTTAACAAGTATTAGTCTATTTCATTCTCGTAATTACCGTACAAGATAACTACTATTATGCCCTGGAGGAGTGTGCAGTGGTAGAGCAGAGCTTGGACCCCAGTTCCACTACATATCCTCTCAATCACTAGCACACTCTCTTGAAAAATCTATGGAATTCCATTCTTGTTATTTCCCTTCTAAGGGATGAGCCAGAGGAGCTGGGTTTTAAAATCCCATTCTTTGATTCTAAGGGATCTCTCCTTTTAAAGTTTATAAAATGATTTGCCATAGACACCTACAGAGAGCTCTCCTTTTTCACTTATTGTTTCATTTAGCAGATCTGTTTGAAACTTTACAGAAACCAGTTATACAAAGATATCATGGGAGAGCAAGGTTAGACACTGTTCCTCCTTTCATGGAATGATTTCACAGAAGTCTGACTTCTTACATTTGGTGAAACCAGAGAAATGCCCGTGGGCTGATTTTGCTTGTTCTCTAGCTGTTCTGGGAACACATCTTCACTCTTCAGCTGGTCTGTAAGCTCTGTGAGGGTAGATATCACATCCTTACTTTTCAGATTTCTCCAGCCATTATACAGCAAACAGTTGAGTTCTTTAATGGATAGGTATTTTTAAAATGTCATTTAAAAGATACAAGCAGTGGCACTCACTAGCTTCCATGTCAAAAATAATTCTAAAACTAGCCAGTTTTAACATAGATTTTCTACCCAGCCTTCCCATATAATTCTTTTTCTAATGTCTTACTATCAGATTTACAAAGGGCCTGACTCTTCATTCCGGTATTCAAGCCTTCAGCTGAACTGTGAATATCGTTTCCGTGTGTGTGCCATTCGCCAGTGCCAAGACCCTGTGGGGCATCAGGACCTCGTAGGCCCCTACAGCACAACAGTGCTCTTCATCTCTCAGAGGACTGAACCACCAGCCAGCACCAACAGAGACACTGTGGAAAGCACGAGGACCCGGCGGGCACTCAGTGACGAGCAGTGTGCAGCTGTCATCCTTGTGCTGTTTGCTTTCTTTTCCATTTTGATTGCCTTTATCATTCAGTACTTTGTAATCAAGTGAAAATATAACTTTATTTTTAATATTGTATTACATTTTATTTTGTCATGTACTAAAATTATTTCTGTATTGCTTTTACAAAATCAGTGACATTTAGCACTGGCATTGAGACTATAGTACATCATTTTTGCCATTTTTAATGCTTATATTGTTAGGTAGAGGCTGGCACCTTATTAGAATGCAAGCCACAGAAATAGCACGTTTCGGTTTTTTGTTCGGTTGGGGCTCTTTTTCTTTTCTTTTCTTTTTTTCTTTTTTTGACATGCCTTCTTGTGAAACAAACTTTCTGAGAGGCAACAATATATAATTGATACTTTGACCAGTCAGCATGAGTGTAACAGTGACAACCTGATCTGTTTGTTTTAATTATTACCTAGTGAAAAATTCAGAATGATTAAAATTTACACTAACATGCTATATAGAAATGTTAAAGTATGATGCTGTGAAAGCAATCTAGTGCTATATTTCTACCTCCTCATTTGTCTTAATTTGGTAAGTGGGATTATGATGAATAACTGGAGGGGCTTAGCAGACAAAAACTGGATGAAAGAATATGCATGGGAAAAAGAAGCTTCTTGTTTGATAAATGTGGAGTTCTTCATTATAAGTATATATTCATGAATTCACAGGTAAGTCACTTGAAAGCACATACAGTTTACTTGGCCTAAAAGTATTTTAATGTTTACTCAAAAACCCATCTTCAGGTCTTGAGAACATGGAAAAGAACAGAGGGCTTTTACATACTTTTTAAAAGTAATCATAATTCTGAACTTCAAACCTATTTAATTTGGTTTTGTGAGCCTTTGAACTATATGTGTGTGTATAAGGACATGCACGTACATATATGGCTTTATATATACCAAGTGTAAAAATATATACACACACACACACACACTCACTCACTCTCACTCCATCTATCTGGTACAGGCTAATTTTGAAGAACTCCCGTAAGTTTTGCTGCTTCTCCCATAACTACTGCCATCACCATCAGAATTCATAATCAAACCTAACCTTTTGTTTGGGGCACCAAATCCGAAGACAAAATTAATTTGCACCAGTAAACTTCAAGCTGCTTTCTTTCTTGAAAAACTAATGTTTAATGTAATGTCTGTTTGGATACTGTTCCAGTTGTTGATTGCATGTGGTTAATGTTGCATTAGAGCACTTTGCAATTACATAATTCGTTAATGTTTTGTGAGCTTGCATTTGTGAGTTATTGGGTGATCAGATTGAATTTTGTCAAGTATCACATTGTACATCTTGCATAGATGTCCATGACTGCCAGTAATAATAGTTTGTAATGAAACTATCTAAAATTCTTGTTTTATCACATCTGTTATCTGTGAAACACTTGTAACTAGACTTTTTAATTTATTATTTGAATTTTAGGATAGCGAGTCACTAATTTTTAGTTGCTGAGGTTAGCAGTTTAGTGATTACTAAGCACTTCTGTCAGTCTTTCAAAAAAAGGACGTATGTTTTGTGCTTTGAAGATCTCTGAAGAATTTCTTATATTAGAATGAGCATGTATTGTAATTGTTTTATGTCAAATGATCTGTGCTGTAGAAAAAACATTAACCTTTGTTCAAAAAAGAAATGGATAAACTTGGCCTTCCCAAGTGGTAAGAATGATCTGTCACTATAAAATACTGTATGTTTACATTTTATTTAAATTTAATCTCTTATGTGTAGGCTAACTTCCCCCAAAACAGTGATTGAGATTGTTTTCTAGAAACTTCTTAAAAGTGCCACATTTGGCAGTACAAATGAGTTTGAGTGTAATAACCCAGAGATTTCTATATAGTTGAATGTCTAAAATTGTAAAATGTGCCACTGTGGCAGTTGCAGTGGCTTATGTTTTTCATAGTAACTCAAATGAACTCCTATTTTTGATAGTAAATGTCATTTAATAGTGTACTTGCCATTTGAGCCTCACTGCAAAATTAGTGCAGAGGAGAAACAATTTTTAATGTAATCTTGGTTTTACCTCATATACCGTACATTCCAAAAACTCTAAAAACTTTTTAAAGATTATAGATACACTACCAAACGTATCACCTTGAAATTGTATAAGGTTGAACTTCATACAAATGAAAAAATATAATCTCATAAAAATACATAAACTATGTAGCAAAAGTATCTTTAAATCCATGGAAAATAAAAGTTGTATCATTCTTTTTTGAGATGTGTTTATTGTATTCATAAACATTATTTGCTGCCTCTTTTGGAAAATGAAATGTTAAGGTCTCCCCTCTTGCAGTTGGCTTACAACAGTTTTCTCAAAATATTTAAATCGTCAACATGAGAGGATCCATATTCAAGAAGGTCAAGTTTTATCCTAGTGACCGATTCTGTTGCACATTATATGTATTCTTTTATATATGTGTGTGTGTGTGTGTATATATATATAAAGGAAACAATATATCTAATGAATAAGGTAAACTTATGAGGTAAACTTCCCATTGGAAAGAAAATCGGACCATGCCTCACCTATCCTGCATTCTTTACCTACTTCCTAGTACCTTCTCTTTCCCACCTACAGGGGCCCAGAACCTTCCTATTACTGGCACTGCAATCTGCCCCCAGGTCTGCTCTCCACCAGAAAGTTCAACGTTCCCATCTACTTAATACCACACCAGAAAGTTCTCACATGCACCAAGACATTCAACATTCCTCCTCAATCTCTTTAAAATTTCCATCCCACAGACCTCATCCAGGGATACACTGCTTTTTAAAATCCAAGTGGGGCTTCCCTGGTGGCACAGTGGTTAAGAATCTGCCTGCCAATGCAGGGGACACAGGTTCGAGCCCTGGTCCGGGAAGATCCCACATGCCACGGAGCAACTGAGCCCGTGCGCCACAACTACTGAGCCTGCGCTCTAGAGCCCATGAGCCACAACTACTGAGCCTGTGCTCTAGAGCCTATGCTCCGCAACAAGAGAAGCCCACGCACCACAACGAAGAATCGCAACAACTCGCAACAACTCGCCGCAACTAGAGAAAGCCCACGCGCAGCAACGAAGACCCAAAGCAGCCAAAAATGAAAATAAAATTAATTAAACAAAAAAAAATCCAAGTGGATCTCTAATTGCCACAACTGCAGGCACCACAGTAAAGTTTACAGTGTTAGGCTGGGGAAGAGGAGATAAACTTTGGATGTAGGAGCATCACTCCATGGAAGCAACTGAGTTGGAATCCAGCCTTGAGAACAATATGATACTGACTTACCTATCACCTCTTTTCTGCAGATTGGAAATAGGAGTATTACACGTTGTACTTGAGCATTTTGTGGGTTGGTTTCCAACGCAAGTACCTTACCATCATCATCATGAACAGATTCTCTGCAGGAGGATCCCTTGTGTATGGTGGCTCAATTAGGCAAACAGACTGCAAGAGGAAATGGGTCCCCAAAATCTAACACCAGTCTTCCTACAATCTAATCACCTACCATCAACATAGGTGATGATAGTGCCTTGTATTTTTTAAACGCTTTTTAAATATACAGTTTTAGGATAATCTATATGCCCTCAAGAGTACCCCTTTATTCATTTGTCATTTTCTCCCTTACACTCTTAAAGGGGAAGTTGAGAGAACAACTAAGATTTTAATAGTTGGGGGTCAGCAAACCTACAGTGTATGGAGTGGTGCCTTCAAATGTTTAGATGCTATAAGGACTATTTTTCATCTTATGTGACAGGATGCTATGGGAAATTTGCCAAGAGAAAAGTTTCAAAACTGGATAGATTTTAAAGCCGCATGACCATTCAAATCCTAATAGTGTCTATTGGCCACTCAGTGTGTGCTAGGTGTTGTGTTCAGGGCTTTACCTTAGTTATTTCATAATCCTCTCAATTGCTCCACTAAGTATAAACTGAAACACGGAGCAACAAGCATCTGCCAAAGATCACATGGCTAATAGGTGACAGAGCTGAGATTGAGGTTTGAACCCATGTGATTGGTCTAGTGCTCCCACACTTGACCACTACCCTCTACTGTCTCCCAGAATTCTAAGAAGGAAATCAAAATAATAGTTGACTTTAATATTGCATTTATGATAGCATTTACTGAGAGCTTCCTGTATGCCAGGCATTGTGCTGAACACTTCCCCACATCCAAAACAGCCCACAGCCCACTAAGTATTGAACAGAAAGAAAACAGACTAGGAGACTGGTACAGGCGTATCAGACAGATTAAACACGAAGCTCTAATTTCTTTTCTCTAGAATTTCATCCTTTGCTACACTGATTCCCATTTTGAGCCTCCACCCTGCCGTAGGAATAACCCATTCTCTTAAATACTCATTCATCCACAAATGAGAGAAGCTAACTTGTCCAAAAAGGGAATATAGCTACAATGTGGATGAAGCTCAAAAACATGCTAAGTGAACGAAACTAGACACAGCCAGTCACATATTGTGTGACTGCATTCATAGGCAATATCAAGACTAAGTAAATCCATAAAGATAGGTTAGTAGTTGCCAAGAGCTGTAAGGAGGGAGAAATGGGGAAAAACTGCGTAATGGGTATGGAGTTGTATTTGGGAAATGTTTTGGAACTTGACAGACGTAGATGGGTGTTGCACAACGTTGTGAATGTACTAAAAGCCACTGAAATGCTCACTTTAAGATGGCTGGTTTTCTGTGAATTTTTCACCTCAGTTTCTAGAAGGGATTATAAGACATTCCTAAAGACTGATATACAGAAAGCACACGACTAGAGACTCCTGGACATTGAGTCAATAAAATAAATTCACTTAAGTCCATGTTTCTAAGGACACAGACCAACTTCTCACTTCCTTTTCAGACTTCCCAGACCTCCTTGGGCGTTCCTACTCCTTTGAGTCGGTGCGTTGTGCATGGTACAACTGAATCTTTATGGATGTCATTGATAGCTATTAAATGATTTGGCCTGCCCAAGCCTAAGTTATCAGCTCTCTCTGACTTTTTTTTTTTAATTTTATTTATTTATTTATTTATTTATTTATTATCTTCCGCTGCGTTGGGTCTTTGTTGCTGCGCGTGGGGTTTCTCTAGTTGCAGTGAGTCGGGGGTTGCAGTGCGCGGGCTTCTCATTGTGGTGGCTTCTCTTGTTGCGGAGCACGGGCTCTAGGTGCGTGGGCTTCATTAGTTGCGACACGCGGGCTCAGCAGTTGTGGCTCACGGGCTCTAGAGCACAGGCTCAGTAGTTGTGGCGCACGGGCTTAGTTGCTCCGCGGCATGTGGGATCTTCCTGGACCAGGGATCGAACCCGTGTCCCCTGCATTGGCAGGTGGATTCCTAACCACTGCGCCACCAGGGAAGTCCCTCTCTGACTCTTAATGTTTCTAGGATGACCCGGTGGTCTTGGAGAGGAAATTACGTTTTACAGTTTCAGTTTACCAACGACAGCAGCTGTGTAGTAAGAAATGTTCACATACAGTAATATAAGACCTTTTTCCTCACAGCCTATATTCTGAAAAGCAACCTAAAAAACATTTGAGGAAAATTCATGTATTAATGCTCAAGTAGTAATACTAACAGAATTAATTTGTGATTCTCTAAATTTTGATTCAGAACATTAAAACCAGCTACTACTAAAACCAGCTACTAAAGTCTAGTATCCAGTCATGCTATGAAAAACTTGGAATCTATTCACTGTAAATCTGGCTCAAAATGACCTCAGAGGGGTGAGGAGTGTAAAACTACAAAGGGTCCAGAGAGTACACATTATTCTAGAAAGAGCACATGCAGTTTATAACAATATCATTAATTTTTTTTAACAGGACACCAAATTTTAAAAGATACTATAAATCCACTGTAAATAAATGAGTATAATACTGCCATTCATTGGGGAAAATAAAAATAGAAAGACCCTGAAAAAGAGCAATGAGAGGGGATTAGCTGCACTAAATTATAAAGATTTCATAACTGATAATACCAGTACAAAAAAATTAAAGGACAGAATAGAAAGCCCGTAGTCCCAAGTACATAGAAGAATTTAATACTTGATAAAGCTGACACCTCAAGTCAATGGAGTAAAAATGATCAAGTCAATAAATGATATTGGTACAACTGGGTAGCAACCTAAAAATTAAAGTTGGATCCGTATCTCACACCTTACACCAGGATGAATGCCAAATGAATTTAAATGTGAACAATGAAACCAAATAAATGAGAAGATGTGGGAATACTCCTTTATAATCCTGGAGCGGTGGTGACCTTTTGTGCCTCAAGATACAAAAGTCACAAAAAGGCTGATCATTTAAATGCCATAAAAATAAAGACTTCTGCATATGAAAAAAAAAAGTTAAAGCAAATAGCAAACCAGGAAAAAATACTTGCGCACATATCCCAGAAAAGGGCTAATCTAGTCTCTCTAACATAGGAAAATGTAGTAAGTTCTGAAATATGGAGATGAAAGGATTAATAACCCAATATAAAAACAGGCAGTTCACATAAAAGGAAATACAAAGAACTCAATCTCACACACAAAAGGAACACAAACTAAAAACACAGAAAAACCATTTTCACTCTCATTGGCAAAAATGCAAAACTTGAATTACACACTATATTGGTAAGTATAGAAAAACAAGACATCGCCGGTGTAGCTTAAGCTGTACAGTCCCTATGAAGGGAAATTACATATTGTTTATACTCTGAGGAGGCGAATTCACTGACAAATATTCATCTACACCCACATGTGACACATTAGACACCACTATTCATTGCAGACGTGTTTGTACCAGCAAAAGACTGGAAATGACCTAAATGAGCAAAAATGGGAGACTGGTTAAATAAATTGTACATCCAATACAACTGAATACTATGCAGCTATAGCAAAAAGATTACAGTAGCCTTCTATTTACCAATCTGGAAAGAAAGCCAAGATGTATCATTAAATGACAAAGTGCAGAAGGCTGCAGCCTCCCGGGGCAGGTGCCCTAGTCCTCACATCTCCTGGGCCCAGGCCAGCGAGTGAATGAGCTTTCAGATGACGCCAGCCCCCAACTGTCTCCCAGCCTTTGGGGCTTTACAGCTGAGGCCCCAGTCATCATGGGGTGGAGACAAGCCATTCCTCAATTCCTGATCTGCAGAACTGGCACAATAAAATGGTTGTCTGAAGCCACAAAGGAGTCGGAAAATTTTTTACACAGCAATAGTTACTGGAACACATAATTCAAATTCTAAAACACATGGTTCTTGACCAAATATTGATTCTCCTTCAGGGCACTCCCCACACACCCGCCCCCATAACACTGAAGTTGGGACTGGCCAGGTGACTTTCAGCCAGTGAAGTGTGAGCAGAAAAGACATTCACCCCTGTACTCGATAGGGTTCAATCAGGAAAACAGATGCCACACTAGGTATTTAACACGGATCATTTAACATTGGGCATTTGGTTAACAAGTGTTAGAAGACTGAAAAAGCAAGCAGGTGGCACTGAGGTAATAGCCGTATTTAAAATCTGCCACTTTGGGGGTTGGGAGCAAAGGAAAGATGTTAAGGGTTTCAAGCTTAACAGGTTGGAGGAGGAGCCCCGGACACCAGGACTGAGACTCCTGAAAGTGGCTGCTGTCTGCTGCTGATGGTAGGGCTTCTGTTTGTGTCCAGAGAAGCTGCAGACTGGAGCCCATGCTGCCGGGAGGGCACGGGGCTGTCATGGGATGAGCAGACAGGAAGGAGCCAGTGCCTTTTCCCCTCCCCTACCCGCTAGCAGCCCCACTGACAAGCCCAACGATGGGCAAAAGCGGTTCGCAGAATCCAAGAAGGGAGAGTTTGGAGCCCAGAGACAGCAGTTTAAAGCTTCTACTTTCCATTTTATCTCTTCCCCTGCCTCAGAGATTATGGGAGCATCTGCTCTTTACAGAGAGACCGTGTGATCAAAGCAGCCTTTGAACTGGTGGAACAGTGAGCCATCAAAGAGAGAAGACTGCTCTGGACCGTCCCCCAGATGCGAGGCAGACTCTTGGGAAGCAAGAAACAGATGCGTGGCGTGTTAGGCTGTTGGCTCTGTTACAGAGTCCAAGCTTGTAGTGCTTGCTGCACGACAGGCCAATAAATCAAGAGTTGTTGGGACAAGGAATAGCGACTTTAGCTGGAAAGCCAGCAGGCCACGAAGATGGTGGGCTTGGGCCCCAAAGAACCATCTTGCCTGTGTTAGGATTAAGGTTTATCTTATACTAAAAGGGGAGTAAAGTGAAGCATTTCCTGGTTCCAGTCAGCCTCCGGAGAGGATGTGTTCATTTCTTCCTTCCGGTAGTCTTCACAGGTGGGCCAGGTCTGGATGTTTCCTGTGAGCTAAACAAAGGCCTTTACGTTTAATGCTCACTACCTGGGAGTCAGGGCTCCCAGAGATGGGCCATTATGAATAATTTAAGCTTACAGGCAACATCCCTTTAGTGATTAACTTGTAATTGAATACAAAGTTTCTTCCCTATTACAATTCCCCACTATCAATGTCCATTCCAGAATCTTGTGGGAAAAGGGATATAAACGGCTCTGGCTACTTCCTGCTGAACAGAGGCAACAAATATTCCTTAGAATCTCTAGTCAATCCTTTTTTTATGTACAACTCTTTGAAGCTGATGAAACCCCGCTTCTTCACAAAATAGCTATAAAGTCATTCAAAAGCCACCGTAAAAAAAATAGCAATTGATCATTTCTAACCATTAAAAGGATGCCTTTTTACTTCAGCATCAACCAACAGGGATCACAATGCAGTTGAAAAGAAACTTGGTTACTGCTGTGATACACAACGATTTAAGGTAATTACTAAAATTATGACTGATTACCATTTACCAGGATATACCAGAATTTTAGGAATTTCATGTAATTTCTAAAATGTGTATATTAATAACGTTTACCCATATGATACAATCTAAGAAGTTTTATCACCACTTATTTGACCGTGCTTCCCATGTAGTTCAACATACTAAATAAGCCTAATTAGTTTGATATTCCTCTCTCTGAGATGGAAAAAATAATTTGAGGGGTTCCAGGGACCCTTTGGAAAACCTCAAAGTTAGCTAGAGGTCAAATGAACTTCATTTAGAATTTGATCTTTGGGAATTTTGTCAAAAATATCAAAAAATTTTAACCAGTGATAATAAAAGATCTCAATGGTAAGTACAGATCACTTAAAGAAACTCACAATTACCCAAAGTAGTCTGGTATTTTAAGAAACCTTTGTCCTCTTAGAGAGCCAAATTCAGGTTTAGTACCACTTTACCTTTAAAATTCATTTTCTTAATTAAGTTCAATCGTATCTTAGCCAATCCTGACCATGCACAAAACTCTTTCGCTGTTCCTCCTCCACAATCCTTCCACAATTTTTCTGTACCCATATTAATCTGTCCCTCACTTTCTTTTCCATTCATAAACAACCAGCTCTAGGACAAAACCACCTTCTTCCTTTAATAAAATGCATTTTCATTCCTCATACCTTCTTTGCTGAAAACACACGTCCTACATCTTTGTATATTGAAATTTTACCTTATAATTCTTAACCTTAAAACCTTCACCTCTAGTAAAAAAACAAGAAGCAAGTAATTGTAAACTGTGTGTCATAACAGCATTTCCTGACTGACAAACTTACACTCTAGTCTTCCTTTCCTAAGAAGGCAAAGGTAGGTAAACTTAGACCTGCCCAGCAATTAATGCTCTAATATTTTATCCCATTTGAAATGACCCAGATATTCAATGAATTCTCTTCGTTTAACTTAGTTTAGTTTCAAGTTACAGAACTCTGGAGAGACTATTTTAGATAGACATTCCCCAAATACAATTATTCCTATAGAGTTTACCTAAAACTCTTACCTCATTTATCTCTATTTTATTTACTTAAAAGCTCTGTCATATGGTTATTTTTCTTGCTGACAAACTTTGTAATAGAAATAATGTCATTTGATTTCTAGTAAACCTAGGTACAATAAAAGTATTATACTTAATGTTGATGACTCTAAAAACATGCCTATATTAATCAAACCAACAAGCTTAAGCTAACTTTAATACCAGATATTAATTCAATACTGAATATTTCCCAGGTCATGTGAACGCAAAATTCATTCTGGCCAGTTTTTTTTTTTTTTTTATAATTTTTTTAATCAAAAATTTATTTATTTATTTACTTTTTCGCTGTGCTCAGTCTTCCTTGCTGCGCGTGGGCTTTCTCTAGTTGCGGCAAGCGGGGGCTACTCTTCGTTGCAGTGCACGGGCTTCTCATTGCGGTGGCCTCTTTTGTTGCGAAGCACGGGCTCTAGGCATGTGGGCTCCCGTAGTTGTGGCACACAGGCTTAGCTGCTCCACCACATATGGGATCTTCCCGGACCAGGGCTCGAACCCATGTCCCCTGCATTGGCAGGCGGTTTCTCAACCACCGAGCCACCGGGGAAGTCCCCTGGCCAGTTTTTTACATCTGAGTATTTATTTAAATGCTTCATCTCCTTTAAGCCAATTAAATAGAGCTCTTTTACAAATTCATTTTGACAATGCCATACATCTATAACATGTACAAACACACAAACACAGGGACCTCAGAGCTCCCATTCCAAAATTTCAGCCATGAATCAGGTACAATGATCTGATCGGGTAAAACCCCTCAGTTACAAAAGAGGTTCGATTCAAATTGGGTTTCTGGCAGATGGGACCAATCAAGGTCATCTGTCTAGATGGCTAAACCCTTTTTTACTAATATTTATGGAAAAGACACTTCTATTTCTATTCGTAGCTTTTGGTGACTTCAGGAACCAAGCAGAATCTTTCTCTTCTTCCTGGGAATGTCTCCCTCTTGGACAAGAACAGACAGGTTTTGTTTTGTTTCTGTTCCTTTCCTCTATTTGACATTAGTAAAAAAGTTTTAAATATCACAAAACTGATTTGACTGTAAATGGAGAAAGAGTATCAAACAAAATGAAACAAAAAACCCAAAGGACAAACAGAAAATCCTAAACAAACCCTCAAGTTTGGTCTTGGGGTTTTACATATACCAATGACACAGGAGACCCTAAATTACATAATTAACACAACAAGGATCGCAGTACATGGTGCACAGGGCCCCAAGATAACCCTGCCTAAACCCCTTGTGGAGATCCTAACAGGTACTGTGGCTACACATTGTTTCAATAAAATATCATCTTCCTTTCACCCAGGGGCTCACAGCTGTAATCAGATCCCTTATTAAAAATGCACCTCAGGGCTTCCCTGGTGGCGCAGTGGTTGAGAGTCCGCCTGCCGATGCAGGGGACACGGGTTTGTGCCCCGGTCCGGGAAGATCCCACATGCCGCGAAGCGGCCGGGCCTGTGAGCCATGGCCGCTGAGCCTGCGCGTCCGGAGCCTGTGCTCCGCAACGGGAGAGGCCACAACAGTGAGAGGCCCGCGTACCGCAAAAAAAAAAAAAAAAAAAATGCACCTCAGAGGACTTTCTTTCGCGATAGTTGAAACATTTCCCATTTTTGAAGACAGAAATTCAAGACAAACAAAACAAACTGCACACACAAATGATGGCATCCAAAGAAACAAATGAACCGGTTCACAAATCAGGTAAAGGTCCAACAACTCTTTCCTCTCTCCAGCACGTTACTGTAAGGCCAGCAGGTCCGGGGAAGGGCCCAGGGAGCCAGACGGAACCCCCGCCAAAATGGCTGATGCAACCGACACCTGACATTGCCACACCACTCGGCCCCGGTCTTCCCGCTCCCCGAGGGGCGGAACCAACGGCTCTGAGGCTGATGCAACCGAAACCTGACATTGCCACACCACTCGGCCCTGGTCTTCCCGCTCCCCGAGGGGCCGAACCAACGGCTCTGAGGCTGATGCAACCGACACCTGACATTGACACAACACCCGAGAGATTACGAAAAAAGTGCTGCTTCACACAGCAAGCACCTCCCCTGCGTCCACCCCTATAAATTTTGTTCGCGCCCACACCCGGGCGCGACTTCTCTGGCCCCTTTCTCTCGGACCAGTGAACCTCGCCCGGGAGCGTTCCCAGATAAAGCTTGTTTAAGCTCTCCTCCATCTTTGGTGCCGTTCCTTACAGTTACCCCACTCAAATACAAAACAAATTGGCTTATTCTGGAGAAAATGCCCCAAACGGAGCGGAAACAAAGTTCCCGGCTGTACACACCGGAGCGACTTACCCTACTGTAGCCCGTCAGCTCCCAAACGTCGATTCCTTGCTCCAGCTGCCAAGCACGGGGGGCAGCCAGGGCCGTTTTGCGGAATTCTGAAGGGAAGACCCTCCAGACAAGTGGTCCCGGCAGCTGCCAGGGCCTTACCCGGAAATTCCACAAATCGGACCGGGAGCCACGAGCAGCAAGGCGCCCGGCCGGCTGCACCACAATTCGTCACCAAGTCCAAGCTGGTACTGCTCGCCACACAAAAGGCCAATAAATTGAGCAACTTTATTCAGAAAGCAAGCAGAGCAAGATGGTGAACCGTCTTGCCTGAGTTAGAATTCAAGCTTCGTTTTTTACTAAAAGGGGCGGGAGTAAAGTAAAACACTTCCGGGTTCCGAGTCAGCCTCCTGAGGGGTCGTGTTCATTTCTTCCTCCCTGCAGTCATTCACAGGTGGGCCTGGTTAGGATGTTTCCCGGGAGCTCAACAAAGGTGTTTTAGCTCAATGCTCATTACCTGGGAGGCAGGGCTCCCAGAGATGGGCCGTTATGTATAATTTAAGCTTATAGGCAAGGTCTCTTTAGTGATTACCTTGTAATAGAATACAAAGGTTCTTCCCTATTACAGTTGGGCCGAAGAAGCTCTCCTCTCCTCCAGGCTGATCCTGCACTCCACCTGAGGACCAGGTGGTACTGTGGCCCGCCCCCAGGCACCTGTGCAGGTGCAAGACGCTGCAGCCTAGGGGCAGCTCCCTAGGGAGGTGAAGGTGAGCGGCAAGGGTCTGCTCAGTGATGCCTCAAGCCTACATGTCAGGAGTGTCAGGAGGTAACAAGGGCTCCAGGAGCATCAGAGAAGACACTTGCATCCAGATGAGGAGGTGGGGAAACTTGACCTGGAAAGCGCGACATTTTCGGTGCCCTTAAAGGGCAATCGGGATGGGCTCTTGAGAGAGAGAGATGGCGCAAAGGCGGGAGTGAAGACGTAGGGACCAGAAAGCACAAGATTTGGCCAGAGAAAGAACTAGATGGGGGCTAGTTTGGACCCAAGGACAGCCTCATTCTTTTGTTATTATTATGATTAATAAGAACTAATAGTTATAGAGAGCTCACTATGTGCCGGTCGCCGAGCTAAGGACTTTATGTTTTCTTGCTGGTACAATCCAGTGAGGTGGGTCCTGGTATTAGCACCTCTATTTACAAATGAGGAGTAGAGACATTAAGTAACTTGCCCAAGTTCACATACTAAGCGGTAGACCGTGCCCCCTGGGAGCACTTCGGCATCCACACTCTTCATCTCTCCGTTCAGAGTTCCCTGAGGAAAATCCCCACATTGATCCCTGCACGGAAGACTCAGGGATTCCCCAAGGACAAACTTCCTTCAATCTCCATTCCATTCCCCAGAAATGCAGTGAGAACACTCATATTCCTAGTTCCTGAGACAGAAAGTTACACCTACGGGGCCCCCTTAGGAGGTAAAAAAATAATCAACAATAAAAACTCTGTCCACCTAGGAGATGAATATTGGGGTGAGGGTTGCCCAGAAAACTCCCCTTGTTACTTTACGCAACTCTTCCTTACTGTATGTCCACGGCCACTGTGGTGCTCCGATGGGGCTCTACTGAGGTCTGAAGGGCAGATGGTGTTTTTTTAAACTCGAAAGGAGGGAGGTGGGAGCAGATGACTCAGGGGGAGTACTTGGAGGTGTTTCCAGATGTGCACTTCAAGTCAGTTGCATCATAAACAATGGTTTGAGTGTTCCTTATCTTTATTTTCATCTTTCTGAACATGTTGGGATCTCTGCTACTACAGAGCAGTGAGACTTGTGGCTTACATCTCCCCGTCTCCTTAATTTGGAGGGCGGCACCACACTTCTAGCAGTGGCGGCTCCACAGCTGTGAGACAGCTGTGTCCCGTGGCTGATGGCTGTGGAAGTCAGTGGAAGATGCCACTGACTCCATCACGGCAGAGAGGGCATGTGAGGGGAGCCTAAGCTGGGCCCAGGTGAGCTGCTGTATTGTGGGAGGAGGATGATCATTCTTGACCACAGACTGGGTCTTTGCACGTCCTATACCCTCTTCCCATCCACCCCTCACAGGGACTTGCTCCCTCTCTCCCACCCACCTTGATCATTGTGGCCGTGGTGAGCCTGTCTCCCTCTTAGGAGAAATGGAGACCAAAAGAAACTGCTAAAGCAACAGCTGCAGAGCAATAGGCCCCCAAAGTCTTGCCTTGAATTTGCCCTGCCGTGTCCCTGCTGTGCAAAGAGAAACCTGGGAAAGCCTGAGGCCCCAGCTCCATGTATCCGTCAGGTGCTGGAGGTGAGGTCTGGCCACAGTTGGCCCCTGGTCTTCTCTGTCAGAGGCTCCCCCACCAAGGCCAGCTTTGCCATCTCAGCACTGGATTAAATAAGATGCCGCTTGCTAGCACCTGGAGTCTAGAGGTGTCAGCAGGTCATGCCAAGGAAGCAGGGGCTGGGCGTGAAGCCCACACCACCTCTGTGCAAGCGAGGAGGGCTGCAGGGGGCAGGCACAAGGTGGCCTGTCCACAGGGGCAGCTGCTACTCAGCCTGGATTCCATGGCCTGTGGGCAGTGTGGGACCAGAGTAGATCTTCCCCTTTTGCAAGACAAGCTGGAAATCTGGAACTCCACGTGAAGTTTCCCGACTCTAGGAGGTTGGCTCAGAGTGTTATGAGATGTGGGTCAACCGCTGTACAAACTCACTTTTCAACCTCTGCCTCATATCCTGCTCTTCTATGGAGAAAAGAGTATAAAACCTATGGAGTTTTTGCAAGTTTCAACAGGTACACTGAAATTTATGGATGTAATGCAATTCCTAACGCCCCTTCAAACCTTCCATATCTTTTCAAATTATGGTTTTGCCCCTTCAAACCTTCCATATCTTTTCAAATTATGGTTTTCTCTGGATATATACCCAGGAGTGGGATTGCAGGATCATATGATAGCTGTATTTTTAGTTTTTTAAGGAACCTCCATACTGTTTTCCATAGTGGCTACACAAATTTACATTCCCACTAACAGTGTAGGAGGGTTCCTTTTTTTCTCCACATTCCACTCCTGGGCATATATCTGAAGAAAACCATACTTCAAAAAGAAACATGCACCCCAGTGTTCATGGCAGCACTATGTACAATAGCCAAGACATGGAAGCAACCTAAATTTCCATCGACAGAGGAATGGATAAAGAAGATGTGGTACATATATACAATGAAATACTACTCAGCCATAAACAAAGAATGAAATGTTGCCATTTGCAGCAACATGGATGGACCTAGAGATTATCATACTAAATTAAGTAAGCCAGACAAAGACAAATGATATGCTTATATGTGGAATCTAAAAAATAATGATACAGATGAACTTATATACAAAACAGAAATAGACCCGCAGAGTTAGAAAACAAACTTATGGTTGCCAGAGGGAAAGCAGGGGGAGGGAAAAATTAGGAGTTTGGTATTAACATATACACACTACTATATATAAAATAGATAACCAACAAGGACCTACTGTATAGCACAGGAAACTATACTGAATATTTTTTAATAACCTATAAGGGAAAAGAATCTGAAAAAGAATATATATATATATATATATATATGTATAAATAACTGAATCATTTTGCTATACACCTGAAACTAACACAACATGGTAAATCAACTATATTTCAAATTAAAAAAAAGAAACCAAACTTCCGTTTTCTTCCATTTGTCCACAAAATCTGGTTTCTGGAATCCGAGCTGAAAAACACTTTTCTAGCAGAAGCCGATCACACCAGCCACTCCTAAGGTTAGTTGTGCTATGGTCTACATAGCAAGAGGTCCTGTGCCCATGGCCTCATGAAGCAGACAGTACTCCCATTTATTGGCTGCATGACCTAAGGCAGCTTCTCTGTGCCTTGGTCTTCTCATCTATAAAATGGACGTACTAAAAGCACCCACTCAAAAGGCTGTTGTTAAAGACTCAACGAGTTACCATATGCAGGTACTTGAAACAGTGCCTTGCGCACAGCATGTGTTAGATTTATTTTTCTCCAGAACATTCCAACCTGTGAGGTCTCCAGCCAGGGGCCAAGTGCCTATTGAGGACACCAACCCTTTGCTTCCAGGTTAACAGGGGGACAGCAAGGCCAGACCTAGACTCAGTTTTGCCCCGCACGATCACCAAGTGTGGAGGTAGAAGAGAAAGGTATCCACACACCTTGGACTACTGAGAACTTCCTCTTCCTCTCCTCAGACGAAGTATGAAGTCATGAGCTGGTGGATGACTTAGAAATACAAAGTACAAAAGGCTTTAGTCATTCTTCAGATGTCTGATCCCGTTTCTTCCTAAAACATGGAAGGCCAAGCCGTTATAATAGGGTTCAGATCTGCTCTAGGGGGCAAGTCATGCTTGAGCCAAAACATAACAAAAAGCCAGCCATGAATCTAATTCTCCATATCAGTATTCTATTTCCAACCAGGTTATCACGGAACACTTGCTGAGCACCCGCTATAATCAGAGTACTGTTCTCAGCTGCTGGGAATTGTAAAGAAAATAATGGTACCTGGTTCTGCAGAAGCTTATTCATTCCCGGAGTTAACAAATATTTGTTAAATTCTCACTTAGTACCAGGCACTAGGGAAAGATTAAAGCCTGCCTCCTGGAGCATGTGATGTCAGGAGATGGAGCGGGGCAGATAACAAACAAAGAGCTACGTAAATTCAATAGTAGGTCAGTTGGTAATAAGCTATACAGAGAAAAAACAGCAGAACAGGGGAGTGTCTGAATGGAGGGTGTGTAGTACAGAACAGTCAGAGTGGGTGGACTTGGCATTCGTGAGCCTGATGGTGCAGACACTGTCTGAGCCCCAGTTAGCCTTTCTCAGAGCTGCTGTGGTGGTGGAGAGGGGTGAGGGAGCCTTCAGCAGAGGTGGGCAGGCCACCAGGCCATGGAGCAGAATGGATAAAAGGAAAGAGACTCAGGGGGCTGCAGCCTGTGAGAGCCAATGGGAAGGTACCAGGTGCGCCCAGGAGCATCACTTGAGTCAAAGCAAGAGACCACAAATTCATTGGCCACAGACCTCTGCCTTTGGGTTAGCAAAGCACCTGGTGGCCAAGCGGGAAGGGGACACTGAACTGGAGTCTAGCAAATGCCAGCCCGGTCCCCCCAGGAACTGGTACAAAGCTAGGTACCCCTCTCCCTCCTAGTTTCCTAAGGGCCTTTAAGCCACCTGACCTTCCCTCCCCATCCACCTGGGCCCCCTTAGGGAAAGACAGGGCAGGGGGAGGAAGCCACTGGAGAGGAGAGTATGTTATTATCCAAGACGACTGAACAGTACCCAGAGGAGCTGTTTAATTCATCCAACTGGACAGTGCTTTACTCAGGCTGGATAATTGCTTCTTGCTACCCAGTAGGTGAGAGTCCAAGGCAAGTTGAGATCAACTAGAGATGGAGAAATTACATTTCCGCTGCTTAGGAGGAGGAGGGAAGGAGGGAGGGAGGAAAAGTGGAGAGAGTGAATGCAGAAACTCTTTTGAGTTTTGCTGAAAACATGGAAATGATCCAGAAGAGGGAGAAAACTTGATGATGCAAGAGAGAGAGAGACTTTCTAAAGTGATTTCTAGAATTTCGAGGAGGCGAATGAAGTGCTGAGGGGCAGAGTTCACTTCAGGCACAAGTACCATCCACTCATTCATCTGTCCAGGGGGTGGACGAGGGGGGTGGTGGTGATGGGAGCATGTAGTCCTCTTCCAGCTGTTTCTATTCTTTCCAGGAATTGGAATGCAAGATCATCACCTGAGAGCGAGGATGGGGACGAGGTCTTGGGGATTAAGGAGAGAGGAGGATGTACGAAAGAGTGGTTTGGAGGGCGAGAGAGCGAATTAAATAGGATAAGTATGAGGATGGTGGGAGAAAACTAAGCATCCAGCTAGAGGTTGTGAATTTCAAGTGAAACAACTCTAGGTGCTTGGGAGACTGCACAGAGTAAGCAGAGGGTTCCACTTAACCAGGGTTATGGTTGTGCTCTCGTAAGGAGACAAGTATGACAACAGAGAAAAGAGCACGGGAATTGAGGGTGTTTTCCTTGGGGCGATTAGTATTGCTCTCGGAGTTTAAATCCATTAAAGTGGGGAAGCGTGGACTTGAGGCAGGTGAGGGACAAGGAGAAGGTAGGAGGAGAAGCCGAATGGAGGTCCCAGCGCGGTTGAAGGATTGTAGGAGTTGAGGTATTAGAGAAAGTGAGCTAGAAAGACAGAGGGTGAAGGTCAGAATCTGGGAGGGCTGAAATTGAGATGAAGGCGAGCTCCCAGGTCCTGGTAATGATAAGGTGTAAGGGATGTACACAGGAACCGCTGCCTGAGATGGGGGGGAGGACAAGACCATTGATAGAAAGGAGAGGCAGGGGAATTGTGCAGGGGTGTGAATTTTAGGAGAAGTGCTCGAGAGAGTGAAGGTCAGGCACCCAAATTCTCAAGAATGAGGGTGAGCGGTGGGGGAGGGGGCTGCAGAGGGCAGAGTGTGAGGAAGTTAGATTCAAAGGTAGGTTTTAGGATGGCTGGGAAGAGCAATGATGAGGAAGGTGACAGGTACCCCTCCTCGCAGCCCATGGCTCTGCTTGTGAAAGAGGACCACGGGGAACGGGGCGGGGATGCGAGGCACTAGAGCAAAGCCTGGTTTCAGTTCCAGAAAGAGGAAGGGAACCTTGGGAAAAGAAGTTGAGGATTTAAACCACAGTCGGATGGATGGAAAAACCTCTAGAGGAGCGTCTATCCATGAAGAAATAAAAAAAAAAACTCTGTTCTAAGGACTTGAAGATTAAATGGAAAGCACAGCACCAAATACATCCTGAGCTCTCAGTGTCAGCTATTGTCATTAGGACCACAATGAATTGACTCATAAACCAGTTTTTAGTCTCTTCCCCAGAATTTTAGTTCTTTCTGGTGTTGGCCAATACTCTGCTTTATTACATTTATAGCATATTTTGTACACAGGAACAAAAGAGCACACGTTTAAGTACGCAGAGGTAAACGTAAATACTTAAGCCTTGTTCTTTAAAATGAATAGCCGTGGTCATATCCATAGATTTCAGAGTCATAGACATCGTTGAAATTACTCGGTCAACTCCATCACCGCTTGAAAATTTACAGAAGAGGAGAACTGGCTGGGCAAGCAAGGCTGGGACTGATCCGAGATGATTCGGTTGTTGAGCCGCGACCAGAACCCGGGAGGGGCTCTAGATTCTGGTCTAGGCTCCTCTCCTATTATTGGTATTGCGGCACCTTCCCGAACCGTCAAGACGGAGCCACCAGCCGAGGTCCCTCGGAAGGTTCCCCTCTGAACCCAACCTACAAAAGAGCCCAAGCTCCGCTGGGTCCAGTAACCAACCTCGCTGGAGTTCAGGAATCGCTTCCCGCGTCTGGGCGGGGCTCGTCCGTGGCGGCCGCCTCCCGCGTTCAGTTGGTGGGGAGGGAAGCGCCTGGAATACGTGGAATACCACGGGCCTGGGAGCGGAAGCGGGGCCGAGGCAGGCCGGGCGGTGACTGGGGGTGGGGACTGCGCTTCGCCTGGTTGGCAGCCCTCAAGGCGGACCCTGCAGAGCCACGTTCCCGCGCGCGGTGCCGCTGGGCTCGGGCTGTGCAAGCGGCAGGGGTTTGGCGCGCCCAGCGCGCACCGGCCGCCAAAGGAAGCGCTTTTGCCTTGGGACCAGGCGCTAGGCTCCTGGCCCGGCCCGGGGGCGCGGCGCGCCCATGGGCAGCGTCGAGAACCGCAGCGACGGCTCGGAGGGCGCGGGGGAGCCGCCGTGGGCAGAGGTGCTGCCTTGCGACGAGCGTCGTTGCTCGCCCTTCCCCCTGGGGTCGCTGGTGCCAGTGACCGCCGTGTGCCTGGGCCTGTTCGCCGTCGGGGTGAGCGGCAACGTGATGACGGTGCTGCTGATCGGGCGCTACCGGGACATGCGGACCACCACCAGCTTGTACCTGGGCAGCATGGCCGTGTCTGACCTGCTCATCCTGCTCGGGCTCCCTTTCGACCTGTACCGCCTCTGGCGCTCCCGGCCCTGGGTGTTCGGTACGCTGCTCTGCCGCCTCTCGCTCTACGTGGGCGAGGGCTGCACCTACGCCACGCTGCTGCACATGACGGCGCTCAGCCTCGAGCGCTACCTCGCCATCTGTCGCCCGCTCCGGACCCGCGACCTCGTCACCCGCCGCCGCGTCCGCGCGGTCATCGCCGCGCTCTGGACCGTGGCGCTGCTCTCCGCCGGGCCCTTCTTCTTTCTGGTGGGCGTCGAGCAGGACCCCGGCCGCTACGCGGTCCAGGACCTTAACGGCACCGCTTAGCTCACCCCCTCGCCCCGCCGCCACCGCCACTCCTCGGGTCCTCGCGGGCGCCACCGCTGTCCCCGCCGTCGGGGCCCGAGGCGGCGGCGGCCGCGGCGCTGTTCAGCCAGGAGTGCCGGCCGAGCCCGGCGCAGCGGGGCGCGCTGTGCGTCATGCTGTGGGTCACCACCGCCTGCCCTTCCTGTGCCTCAGCGTCCTCTACGGGCTCATCGGGCGGGAGCTGTGGAGGAGCCGCGGGCCGCTGCGAGGCCCGGCCACCTTCGCTCGGGAGAAGGGACACCAGCAGACGGTCCGCGTCCTGCGTGAGTGGCGTCGCCTCTGTTCCAAACACCCCAACCCACGGTCCAGGCTGTGTCGCCTTCCCCTGGTCTCCCAGCCCTCGGCGCCTCTTCTGGCCACGTTTCATTCTGTCGTTCTACCCCAGCCTCCACCTGCTTCTCCTTCTAGTCTCCAGAGAAAACCATCTCCCGTCCTCCAAGGGCTCTGGGTCACCCCAGGCGTCCCTTGAGAGTGGGATATCTGGGTCCTGTAAGCAGCAATTATTTCCCAAAGCCTCTGTGATCAGCGAGCTGGGCTGATCCAAGATGGATAATTGCAGGCTCTTAAGCCAACTGCCTGTCTCTGTTTGATGCTGCAGTTATGGAATTACAGAACCCTGGAGAAGACGGGATAGCTCACGTTAAGATAAAGTTTCTTTACTTAATGTTATGTTATCCTGAAGACTAAAGTGAATCATGCCCATATCAAAAAAATAAAGATTGTGCAGACTTGTTGCAGAGTTCTTTTCAACCGAAAACAGAGAACATGTCAACGAAGTGGGTTTGTGGAAGGAAGCCTGCCAGAACAGCTTGTTAGTAGAAATCACTCCTTCTGGTTTATGTCAGGCCTTGATAGTAAATGTATGAGCCGAATACTCAGCTTTAAAGCTAATATCGATGCTGTCTGCAACCTGGTAGTTTTTCTGGGGTGGGGATTTGGCTAGGCAAGAGTTTTATTTATTTTGCTTTTACTTATTATTTCAACTGGTTTCCTGGGGATGCTTATTTGTTTTCGGATGCTTTAGCTAATTCTGGCGCCTATGTCTTGTTTTGCAGTGGTGGTGGTTCTGGCGTTTATAGTTTGCTGGCTGCCTTTCCACGTTGGCAGAATCATTTACATAAATACCAAAGATTCCGGGATGATGTACTTCTATAGTACTTTAACACTGTGCCCTGCAACTTTTCTATCTGAGCACATCCATCAACCCCATCCTCTACAACCTCATTTCAAAGAAGTATAGAGCAGCGGCCTGGAAACTGCTACTAGCCAGGCGGTCCAGACAGAGACGTTTCTGCAGAAGCAGGGAGGCTGGGGGGGACCCTGGAGGAGACATGGCTGGCTGCACCGAGACCAGCGCTAATGTACAGACACCAGCAACCAGCATGGCCAAACACAGTGCCTCATCCCACAGCTCTGGGACTGAAGGGAAAACAGGTCTGCAGGAAGAAGAGAACTGCGAGGGGGGGAACCGAAGCTGTTAGGGAGAATTAGAAAGAGTGGTTGACATTTTGCAAGTTGGTCAGCAACTTAGCATGATTTTTTTTTTTTAAACAAAGGTATGCAATGTAACTGTACCAGTCTCTCTGGTTTTCCTTTCATGTACCCCCCTGGGGACGTTCATTTTATCCTCCTGATATCCCACATCACAAAATGTTCTCTGGGGAGGTTTTGTAAGTCCTCATTCTTCTACTCTGGGGAAATATGACCACTCATTTTCCAGTTAACAAGTGATTCAGAGAGATGCTCCCGTAAAAATTGTCACCTGTGAGGTCAGAGGTGTATTTTGTTTTATGTTTTGGATATAAATGTGACGGTGCATCTACAAGGAATCCAGGATGATGAGAGTTTTAATCCAAGAAATTACTTAATGCTTATATATGACAGCAAAAAATGTTTAGAAACAAGTGAAAGGAATTCTGGGTAGAGTGCAGTGTTCAGGGGTCCCGCCTCTCTCAGGCTCAGAGCAAATCGTTAAGTTTAGGCACAGTACCCTCTTTCAGAACCTGGGTACCGAAGTCTGAGGGCAGGGAGCTGCAGCAGGATGTATCTTCCACAAAGTGACTGTTGATCACATTGATAAGAGCTTTAATACGCCTTATTCGCCTCAGCTTGGTGGGATAAGCAATGATGGAACCAAGTCTGGGGTCTGAGTCTGAAAACTCTTAAGAGCCTTACCCACTCCCACCCCGAGAAGCTGCACTAACAGAAAAAACGAGAGTCAATGGATGTACTCAAGGGTGAGAGAGACTGTGCTGGACATTCTGGCCAACAACTCTGTAACTCTGTTTTAGTTTTTACAGTTTAAAACATAAACCTGTTTTTGGAGGGCTCCTACTGCCTCGCTGGACTCCAAAGGGCCTCAGTCAACCCAGGGTCTTATGAATGGCGCCCCCTGGAGGTAGGCAGGATACAACTAGGTCAGCTGTAAACTACAAATGGTGACTCCATAAACAAGGGTCCGCTCCACACGCTGACAAGGTCCTTTGCTTTTTCATGTGATTGACTATGTACAGTGATGCCTTCAAGTCCCCTTGAAGTGTCTTAACACCCTGGCCCTGCCCTCAACTGGTGTGGCAGTGAAGAAGTCCCCCGTCTACACTGTGTTTCTTCCAACTTGGGGCAGTGGTCCCTAAACTGTGTTCTGCAGATTTTCAGGGAGTATTTGAAAAAAGGATTCTGTGGTCACATATGGCAGAAGAACAGTGCATGCTGTACCCACCTTCCCAAGAGTCACAACACAAAATATCCCATCAGAGGCTCTGAGAAGTTGTTGCTGGGGACACTGATGGAGGGTCTCACGGTGCAGGTGCCAGCCTTGTGCCACAGCCACTCCCCTGCTTGGTGGCACTAAGGGGGAACGTCCTGGAGATGCAACCACACAGTCTTTCTTCTCTCGGGAGTTCCTCTCTGGGACAGTCAGAAGCGGCTTCTTCCCTGTAGAAAATCATGGCTAAGAAACTTACTGATATGTTATATGTAGTATAATATTTTAGATATAGAAGCAAAGACCTCTCCTTTGAGTTTTCTTGTTCAGATTCTAGAAAAGAGGGATTTGCATCACCCTTTCCTGTGACCTAGGTGTGTTCCCAGGTGTGGGCAGAGAAGGATCATCCTTTCTTGCCACTGGGTCCCTGAGATGGAGTATCTGAATTCCATCCCTCCTGTGGATTGCTGTGCACCTGTTTTCAAAATGCCGATCTTACCCATTAGTGGATTGTGAGATGAGTGGAGTGTGTCACATGTTTCTTTATTGGATTGCGAATAGAATAAAGAATCAGTGCGTCATGTGTAGTAAGGCTAACTGTTGTGTTGTGAAACTTTTGTTTCAATTATATATTGGTTGGTATCTTTCATGGTTCGTAAAATAAAATATATTCTCATTGTGGGTCATGGTCAAAAATATTTGAAAAGCTGTTCTAAGGTCTAAAATTGTTCTCTACCACAGAAGAAAGTGTCCTCTGGTGTTAACAACTGGCTATAAAGGGGAGGGGCATGCTGGGAAGACTTGGGGTGGCCAAGTCAGGGATCACTGGAGAGGGATGGCTGGGCTGTGGGCCTCCCTCCACCCTGGGGATGGTATCCTGGATGCTGTGTCTGGGACCTCTCGCTGCCCTCGGATGAAGATGTGTGCTGGGTCCCTGCAGGGCTCTTTCTGTAGGCCAAGTCGCTTTTTTTAGGTGAGGCACCAACCTTGGGGAAGGGTTTGTGTTTCATTCATTCACTCCACAAATATTCACCAAGCAACTGCTAAGTGCTAGACGTGTATGTCAAAATACTCTAGAAACATTAGTACATGTCATGGTGTTGAAATCAATCAAATTTTTAATGGTCTTTTTTGCCTTGAAATGTGTGATTGTTCATCTAGACTAACCTCAGATTCAGCTCACAGGCCAATAAAAGCACTCACATCGGACGGACCTGCAGAATTTCAGGTTAGTGTCATCTACACGACTTCCCTCCACCTTTCTATAGGAGACTTTCCCACTTCTGAAGCAATTGCACAGCACCTCCGAGGACCCAGGAGTCCAGGGGACATGAGAGCAATGTGTTGATGATGTTTGAAAGTCTGAACATGGCCTCTCCTACAATTTCTACCCAAGTAACAGTAACATTTGCTAGTATGTGGAACCATTCACATATAAGTATTAGTGATTGTACAAGTGTTTTAAGTGGCGCTTTAATAAAAGGCTTTTCATAAACTGTGGGGCCATTTTCTATTGTGAGCCAACTTTCTAAAGATTCAGAACTCTAAATATTACAAAGAACCTAGTCAGCTCTGAGCAGCCTTCCAAAATCAGCATCCCTGCTCCTAGGAGCACAGGAACCTTTGTCATTGAGAGGCGTGTGCTCTGTGGGTGGCATGCTTTGTGGCAGTCACTCAGCATGTCCCTCACTCTGTGTAAGCTACAAGGAGGTGACAGAGGTAGACTCTACTGGCCACCTTCTTAGGAAAACAACACACACACTTTCGAAAGATTAGCAGACGCTTGTGTCATAAGGGGCCAAAAAGTGCCATCCGGACCAGGAGAGCTGAGTGTGGGCAGACAGTCAGGCGATGCTCTACGTGAATCTTTTTCACGGCACTTGGTCCGTCACGTCTTGGGGACTGGTTCCCAGAGTTTGTAACTTGCTCCCTAAGGACAGACTGTGCTTTATCCCCCTTGGCATCTCTTGCCCACAGGTAGATATGTGTTGAACTCAAGTGGACAGGGATCTTCACCCCAGTGGGTGGACAGAGATGGAGGCTGAGTAAGCAGATGACTGGGACGTCCATTCTGAGCCATCGGTCAGCCAGAGGGAAAGCACAGGACAGGGGTGAAAATGGCACACAGGGGGCGTGGGTGCTGAAGGGAGGAGAGGACAGGGCTCTGAGGAAGAGAGGAGGGAGGCAAGGGCACTGGTGTAATCAGGAGTTGGAGCCTGCAAAGCAAATGAAGCAGGGTCTGGGAAGGCTGAGCCTGGGAGGCCAGCTGGGACCAGTTAGGTACTGTAATCCAGGCACAGGGCACTCGTGGGGTAGAGTGGTGACACTGGATCAGTAACACAACCAGGTTCAGCACCTCCCATAACCAAGACGCCGGCAACCTCGTGGCCTCAGAACAGGGAGCATCCCTTTCCCCATCCTCAATCCCCAGTGCCAGGCATCCCCACCTTATTTTCCTGCATCTGTGCCTTTGCGCCCCACCCCAGCTCAGGCAGGCCCACAGCATGACGGGTCCAGTAATGACATCTCCTTTCCCTCATCTTTGCAGTGAGTGTGCAAGTCTCGAAAATGTTCCAATAATTCCTATGACTTATGATGATACAGAGATAAAAAAAAAAACTTAAAAAAAATTTTTTTTTAAAACCTGCAGTTTTCAAAGTCGTGGTGTCTTAATTTTACTGTAATGGTTATACCTGTTCATAACTGGAACATACATAGGGCTCCACGTGGTCTCTCTTTCTGTCTTACTTCCACAATAATTCATTACTTTGTCATTACAGTGATTATTAGCGCCCTTCCCTCAGGCTTTTTATTCCCCTCTGTAATTCTCTACAGCAGTGGCTCCCAAACTTTGGCACGCGTGAGAATCACCTGGAGGGAGAGTTAAAACACAGCTTGCTGGGCCTCATCCCCAGAATTCCAGATTCCGCGGGTCTGGGCTGGGACCCGAGAACGTGCCTTTCTCTCAAGTTCCCGGGTGATGCTGATTCTGATGGTCTGAGGACCACTCTCTGGGAGCCTCTACGTAGATGGTTGCTACAGAAAATGTGAGCCACAGAGCAGTGGCATGCGCATTACCTGGCGTCTTGTTAACATGCAGACTTTCAGGCCCCACCCCGGAGCCTTCTGAGTCAGAACCTGAATTTTAACAAGAGCCCCAGGCGCCTCCGACGCACATTAAAGTTTGAGAAGCACCAGTCGAGAGGCTAGACCGACGGCATCAGAATCTCTGGGGGTTGAACCCAGACGTGGTTTTTACAGCTCCTCAGGCGATTCCAATGTGCAGACAAGACTGCGAACCATCAGTAGGCTCTCCCTCACCGAAATCTCTTCCGTTCTCGCTCCACCCTCTTCCCCTGCCCCACCCCTTTCCTCCCTTTCCCCGTATTTACCTCAGGATAAAGGAAAAGATACGAAGCCAGTAAACAAAGATAACTGCAGGTGGCTTTGGGCGGTGGATCCATGGGAAAGTCATTTACATTCCAGCAGAAACTGTGGAATGACTGTGGTCCGGCGATGGGTCCCTGACTCCTCAGCCCCCCGGTCCCCTTAACGTCTCCCGCCCACGCCGAGGTCCTTCCACGCACGGGCCAGGCTGCGCCCACGCCTCCTCGACTGCTCCCTTCTGTCACCAGGCCTCCACCCCGTTTCCTGCTCTTCTAGACATCTTCTATTCTTCTTTTCCCTCAAGTCCTGACTGGCTCCTTGCGCTCTTCCTCCATTCCTCCAGAAAAGGCCTTCTCAGCTCTTCCGGGGGCCTTCTCGGAGGTGAGACCCCATGTCACCTGTGGCCCTGGGGGGCAGCCCCAGGACTTGTGCCTGGTGCTGGTTACTGAGGTCAGCCGGGCGGACGGGCCGGCCTGCGGGTCCCAGGGAGCGGGCCTTGACTCTGCGAAGTCTCAACAAGAACTTGCTTCACGCTCCAAAGTCACGTCAGGTCTCCACCCTTTCAACGTTATCGTAACTGAGTCCCTAAAACTCAGAGGCTGACTGCATACGGAGAAGAGGAAGTCAGAACTCCAACATTTGAGGTGTGTTTGAAAGGAAAGGGATGCCAGAAGCCCGGGTGCTTGGCGCAGCGAGCGGCGCGGGGCGTGTGCGCCGAGGTCTGCCGTCTGCGCCTGCGCGCGCAATCTCTGCGACGGCCCGGACCTTGGGGACGCTGGCCCTGCGGGGAGCCGCGCCCAGTCCCAGCTCCGCTCTCCGCGCGTCAATTCACAGGCGGACGTAGACAGATCACAACAGAAAACGGTGTTGCAGCAGCGGGAATCAGCAATTTTGCACAGGGAGCTTTGAGAGATGTTGCTTACTGTAATCTGCCTGAAGTTGGGACAAAATTGAACAAACAAGAGGAGTTTGGTGCTTTAGAAAGTTTGAAAGCTGCTTGTCTGCTCTTCTTCCTCCATCAGAAGTAACTGAAATTAATGAAGCTCTGGCAGAAAATCCAGGACGTGTCCAAAAAATCTTGTTATGAAGATGATTGGCTGATCAATGTGACACTCAGTAACCCTTCAGAACTAGATGAACTAATAAGTGAAGAAGCATATGAGAAACACATAAAATCTATTGAGTGAAAATGGAACCCCTAAATAAACTAGTATGAAACAACTTAATCTAGCATAGTTGTCTTAAATTAGTTGTGGATAGATTTTTTAAAAAGCAACTTGTAGCAAAGGAAACTACTTGCAACATGTTACCAGAAGAAAATACCCCCTAACTTCCTAATGACTGCAGATAAACACTATGCATCTTTTCCACAGCACCCTATGATTTTTAGGCTAGGCTCCAGTTTACAATACTCAGAATTCCTGAAATTATCTGTAGTAAAACTAGTTATAAAAATTATGTAATTCAAAGATAACATTGTTATATTAAGCCTTATAACAGTTTACAATCATCCCTGGATTGGGTCAAAATACTTGATGAGGGCTTCCCTGGTGGCGCAGTGGTTGAGAGTCCGCCTGCCGATGCAGGGCACACGGGTTCGTGACCCGGTCCGGGAAGATCCCACATGCCGCGGAGCAGCTGGGCCCGTGAGCCATGGCCGCTGAGCCTGCGCGTCCGGAGCCTGTGCTCCGCAATGGGAGAGGCCGCAGCGGTGAGAAGCCCGCGTACTGCAAAAAAAAAAAACCAAAAAAACCCCAAAAAACTTAATGATCTTCCCATTGGAAATAACTGGAGGTGGAGAAAAGTTTTTGTTAGTTGTACAGTGTCAGATGAAGAACAATACTATCTTAATTTTGCAACATACTGTGTTTGCTGGTGCTATTTTTATACAGTGAAGCTACAGCCTTGCAGGAAAATAAGAAAGAGTTTAATAATAAAATATTCAACTTAAAAAAATTAAAAAGAAATAGGCTGTAGAGGTGGTTTAGCAGGGGACAATAATAAATTCCTTTTTTTTTAATTGAAGTATAGTTGATTTGCAATATTGTTAGTATGAATTCCATTTCAATGCATCTCTTTTCCAGTGACGCCATCCTGTTGTTGCATCCTCCCACAGCCACTGGGAAATAGGTCCCAATAGTCAAATCTTAAGAAATGCTGCAATACCATGGAAACTGTTTTTTTGGGGGGTGGGTGGGGGGAGGGCAGGGAATTCCCCCATGGAAATTCTTTTTGACCATAGAGCTATGTTTTTTTTTCCTCCCATTTCGTAACATTCCACAAAACACTCCAGTTTGAAATACCAGAGGGAAGTGTGGGTATAAAATCAGGGCTAATGATAAAGATTGGGGAGTCAACAGCTTAGAAGTGATCATTTAAACAAGTGGTTCTCAAACTTTAGCGTGCATCAGAACAACTGACGGGCTTCTTAAAACACAGATTGCTGGGCCCTACCCCAGAAGACCTGATTCTGTATGCCTGGGCCCGGGCCTGAGAATGTGCACTTGTCTGGTTTCCAGGTGATACTGCAGCTGCTAGTCCAGGACCACACTTGGAGAGCCACTGATGTAAGTGACAGGAATAGATGACCTCTCCAAGGAGAAAGCTGAGAGAGAGAAAAGAAGAGGCTTAGGGTTACATGCTGATGTTACAGCACAGGCTGGAGAACTCACTGAACCAGGCAGGAGGAGCAGAAAAAGGGAAAATGATGAATTGATACTACCCAAAGGAAGAGAGTTTCAGGGATCAAGTACCCAGAGAATACAAAGAGAATGAAGTAGGGTTATTAGATAAAATACAAGATTACTAGTTCAATTTGAAATTTGGATGAACAACAAATGATTTTTTTAGTATAAGTTTAGTAAGTATACAAATGATGTACTTAATCCCAATTTACATGACTCAACTTATGATTTTTCGACTTAATGATGGTGTGAAAGTGGTACGTGTTGTATAGAAACCATACTTTGAATTTTGAATTTGATCTTTTCCCGGGCTACCTATGTGCAGTATGATCCTCTCTCGTGATGCTGGACAGCAAGCCATAGCTCCCAGTCAGACCGTGATCACGACAGTAAACAACCTGTACACTTAAAACAATTCTGTACCCAGACAGCTATTGTTTTTCCCTTTCAGTACAGTATTCAATAAATTACACGAGATATTCAGTAACTTATTATAAGATTGGCTTTTTGTTAGATGATTTTGCCCAACTATAGGCTAATATAAGTGTTCTGAGCACATTTAAGGTAGGCTAGGCCAGGCCATGATGTTCAGTAGGTTAGGTGTGTTAAATGCATTTTTGACTTATGATGTTTTAAATTTATGATGGGTTTATCAGGACGTAACCCCATCACAAGTCAGGGAAGATCTGTACTAAAAATATCATTCGTTATTTATCTGAAATTCAAATTTAACTGGACATTGTATTTTTATTTGTTAAATCTGGTATCCCTAAAGGAAGGGTAATGGAAAGGCCCCAGAATTTGGCAAAAGGAAGGAACTTGGAGAACCTTTCAATGGAGTGTTGAGGGCAGGAGCCAGAAGCTGCTAAGTTACAGAGGAAATGGCTGTGGAACAGGGCTGAGGTGGTCCTGCCTTGGGGCTTCCATGAAAAGGGATCCCAGCAGCTGAGTAAAGGGCTTTGCTGCTGGTTCTGCCCTAACTGTACCCCAGGCCAAGAGCCAGTCTCTCTTGCTGTGGCTTGTGCCCAAGCTCCTGGGAGCACGGGGCACTTGTGTGCTGAGTATTTGCAACTCGCACTGATGTTCTTAAATCACAAAACTGAAGAAATGTGTCTGATTCAGAACCACCTGAAACAGAATATGTAATCAAAATGTGTTGAACTGAACGCATTTAATTTATATATAATCCATTCCTGGCAACTTTGAAAGGCCTTATTTATTTTTCTTTCTGCAAAGGTGTGGAGTAAAATAAAATTTTGTTAAGTGACCGATTAATTCACAAGGTTGAAGGGGGGGATTCTCATTCTGGAAAAATGTATCTCTGTGTGACAACTGAGACCACAGATAATGAAGTAATATTTAACTGTATGTATAGAATCTGGCACCATGCCCAGCACATAGTAAGGACTTAATAGAAGTACTTGTATGTGTATAGAGGATACTACACATTTTGAGCAGGCAGAAAGACTGATTTCTTAAAAAGTTAGTGCATTGCAATATTATAATTGAATGTTTAATTACATAATTATTGCAATGTATTTATAATAATAAAATGTACTTGGCACACCGTTCAGCATGCAGTAATCCTCAGTGTGAGCTAGCATTATTGTCCTCAGTTCATATGCTACTAACTTTCCCTCGTTAGAAAGAATCACTCTTTCTCCCTGTCCAGAATGTCCTCCATACACACAGTGGAGCCTGATCGTGGAGTAGTGATGTGGTCAGGTATATATTGTGTCCAGTGAACTGCTTTCCAAAATGAAAGTCCTGCCCACCCAGCTTTTACAGAAATATTCCCAGGGTATCCATACACTCTGCTCTTCATGGAAAGTCAGGGCTTGTTATTGTTATTGCATTGAGAACACCTGAGGAAGACCGTTCTCTTTTTCAACAGTCGCTGCAGCTGCTTATAGGATTTGACAATGTAATAGCTGCCATTTTTAGAGCACGGAAAAAGGTATACTAACTGAAGGAAATGGGCCTTCTTCAATAGGCAGAAGGATATTGTGCTTTTGAAATGTAAGTGGAGCTCTTGTAAGCCTTTGTTTTATATAAAGACAGTATAAAGAATGACACAGGCTGAAGGGAATAGCTTTATAGCTGGTCAAGCATTTGTGCTCTGTAGTATGTTAACAGATTTCTATTTCATTGGTTTCATTTGTCCTTCTTAAAAATGTCCCATCTTAACAAGAGCTGTTGGGGAAAAAAAATCCAGCAACAAACTTCTGGCATCTTCTTGGCAGCCAGCTGCTCGACTACTGTGTCACATTCACAAATGAAGTGATGGAAAATAGGGAGTTTTATTATGATTTCTGGTTTGAGGAAGCCACAGATTTGGTCACTAAACACGATATTCAAATGAAACTTTGTGGGAAGTTCTGCAGGGCTTGCCAAGGTAACCTAGAATCTCAACTAACCTTTGAGGTTATTATAAACAGTCAATGTTCCAACAGTGGAGGACATTATTCAGCAAGTTGGAGAAAGATTCCCAGATCAGCACCTCAAAGCCCTCACATTAACAAACGGATCATCTCCAGCTCAACATGTCAGAGGAGCACTGTGCCAACACGTATAGAGTGACTTACCAATCCTGACACTCTGTGGAGATTCATTCCCAGAGGCTCAAGTGGAAAAAGAGGAAAAGATAAAGTGCTTCTGCCCACAATTTATGAGGCTCTACAGCTGCCTGATATTTATGTATTTTTCCTAATGCTTCCGTATTGCTTAAGGTCCTGCGGATTCTTCCCAGGATGAAGATGGAGAGGAAGCACGAATGCAAGCATCACAAAACACACTCCCAAACACTGACTCAACAGAGGTCAAGTCACGGGGCTTTGTGAACGTAACTCTTAATACAAAACATGATCTGGATTTCATGAGACACACACAGAAAACTCTACACAATGTGTCAGAGCTTCCTAAAGTAATTCAGAAATCACTGAAAATATCCAAGAGAATTTTTAAAGGTGCCTTTTATTGGTTTATTAGAAGGCAAAGTTGTAAGGTACATGCAGGCCACTTAGTCATTGAAGGTAAATTTGCCAACAGGCCTCTCACCAAATCCATCAGCCACTGACCACTCACCTGTTGAACAGCCACAATCTGAACTTGCAGACTTTGAAGACTTCTGTGTTCTCCCAGAAGACGGTATGGAAAGTGCTGCTTTGAGATTCCCCCCTGGTGGCATAATGGCAGGGCTGAAGTCATTTGGGACATGATGTTTATTATCATTGATCTAATGACCAGGATTTGAGTTATCAGTTCTTTGAAGAAATAAATGTTGAGGAGGTAGGGAGTGAAAAGGGAGGAGAACACATTTATAAAGTGCAATGGTGCTTCTGACTTAAGTACATTATGTTTGGAGTATGTTGTTAAAAATCTGTAATAGCTGGTTGTGGAAGTTACCAGACAGTGACAGAAGCCATGTGCTCACCTGAAGAGGATTTCAGTGTAGCTTTTGTCCTCAAGGGAATGTAAGTCCACCGAACTGGACATCAGCTTTTTAGCAGATGTACCATGAACACTGTTTCACAGGCAAGATAGAATCTGAGTTCGGAGACATTGATGACTGATTTGTCTGGTTTTGCCTGTTTTCCTTTGGGTGTTTTTCCATGAACATATCTGCTTCCTCATCTTGATTTATATGCATAACCAGGAAAACTGGTCTTCTTGCAAAAACAGGAGTTTTGTGGTTTACCTAGGAAGAATACAGAAAACATTGCTTTCTTATTGGTGAAGATGAACAATTTTGCGGTTTATTTCAATCTAATAAAATGTGGATTTTGTTTCAAAAACAAAACAATAAAGTAGCACTGTAGAGTAACTGTCTAGGGTTCTTAGGCGGGATGAGGTGAAATAGGTGGGATGCACATGTCAGCCAAGAACATTCACCTTTGGTCATACAAGTGACCATCTAAATGTGAGTACCTTATGTTTAAGTTGGTGTGTTACGATATCACATGTGTTGTTTTCTAAATATGCAGATACCAGCTTCACTTCCCCTTCATCCTCAAGGCACATTGAACTAAAGAATCCTCAAATTTCAACATTCTCTTTTTTTTTTAGCGAATTAATTAATTAATTTTTGGCTGCATTGGGTCTTCGTTGCTGCACACGGGCTTTCTCTAGTTGCAGCGAGCGGGGGCTGCTCTTCGTTGCAGTGCGCAGGCTTCTCATTGCGGTGGCTTCTCTTGTTGCGGAGCACAGGCTCTAGGTGCATGGGCTTCATTAGTTGTGGCACATGGGCTCAGTAGTTGTGGCTCATGGGCTCATTAGTTGTGGCTCACAGGCCCTAGAGCACAGGTTCAGTGGTTGTGGCACGTGGGCTCAGTAGTGTGGCAAACGGGCTTAGTTGCTCCGTGGCATGTGGGATCTCCCCAGACCAGGAATCGAACCTGTGTCCCTGCATCGGCAGGTGGATTCTTAACCACTGCGCCACCAGGGAAGTCCTGAACATTCTTTTTGATTTAAATGAATTTGTATTCCAAAAAGGACAGAAGACAATTTACAAAAATGCCCCCAAATAAGACAAACATTAAGGAAATAGAGAAAGTAGAAACTAAGTAAGAACTAGTGTAGGTAACATAAGATTATAACACCAGAGAGAAAGTGAGGACACGAAACTCATGCCTTGGTGTCTGGTTAGGAAGGTCACATGATTCACAGGAGACAGGAGAGTTTATCCTGTGGGGACTCCAAGATGACATCCTATAAGCTAGAAAACCATCATAATCTTTACAGCATAATAATAACCAACAGTAATCCTTACAGCAATCAGCACTGAGTACCATGGGGCTTTTTCTCATCAGGCCAATGAGAAAAGTTATCCCACACTTGGAAAATGATAGAAGGTGATTACTTGATTTTTTAAAATGCCTTTTCTATTATTAGAAAATAATATGGCTGCTTGAGTAAAAGCAGGACCTTGTCAAATGGAACTCTCACTTGATATTCTCGGGGAAGGCAAATTTGTTGGCACGCCTTTTTTTTTTTAATTAATAACACAAATGATAAAAAACAGTGACAATTTATAGCCTGTGAGATGAGAGGTTTGCAGAAAGTGATAAAGTATTAGGATTTTATAGCCTGGTAGAAAAGTTACCCCAAAGGTGTTATGGTTTAATCAGCCTGAAGAAAGTTAACTAGGCATATGGTATGGAGGGGGTTCAGAACAGGCTGCCCTAAAAAGTACCACTTTCACATGTGGATTATTTTGAACTGAAAGCAGTCAAGACCCAGCAGACTCAGAAAAAGCTTTTTACCTCCCTCTTAACTGCCTAAAAGAAATTAGAAAGGGGCCCTGTACGAGGAAGAGAGCTATTACCCAATATCACTTTTTCTTCTGAGAGACTTATCTGCACCTCCGGCAAACATCTGTTCACCAAACATCTGCTCTTCTCCGCTTCCCATGAATGGCCCTCCTCCATTTGAAGCCCCAGACCCTTGTCCCTTTTCTCAGCTCAGGGTGGTATATAAGCCTCAGTTGCCTGGCTGCCTTTTGAGTCTCCTATCTTTGCGGCTCTCCCTTACATACTAATTTAAATGGTTTTTCTTTTGTTAATCTGTATTTTGCTACAAGGGCGTCTCAGCCAAGAACCTAGAAGAGTAGAGGGGAAACTGTTTTTCCTCCCCTACAGTATGAGCTATTTTACTTAGTCCTCTCCTTTCCAAATGTTAAGATCCCCATTCTTCAAATCCGCTCTGCACTAGGGCATGCTGCCATCACCAGAGGTTCCCTTGGTTCTGAGTTAAAGGAGGGGGAGTTGATTGAGTTTTACTGGAAAACAAACACACTGATTTGTTTACGTACTGACCATGGCTGCTTCTGTGACATGACAGAGACCCAGTGGCCCACACAGAGTAAAATATCTACAGTTTGGGCCTTTACAGAAAAAGTCTGTCAACCCCTGAATTAAAATGAAACTTTGACTCCTGTTCCTAAACTGGTATGAAAATTTTGCTTTTCAATATCAGCTAATGTTGGTAGATGATGTGATGCCAAAAACAACTTATGGAAGCAACTCTACAGAGGGCCAAAATACTGCTGCTAAACACTAGGGACTCAGCATCTCCAAGGGTGGGTGGGGCCCAGGAATCCAGGTTTTAAGACGGTCTCTGGGTGACTCACATGCACGTGCAAGTTTGGGACTCGCTGGGCCCTCTGGTCTAGACCGGTGGTTCTGTCCAGATTCTGCCTCAGTAGTTTTGAAGTGGGGCCAAAGATTTTGCATTTCTAACAAGCTCCTGAGTGATGCTGATGTCGCTGGTCCAAGGGCCTTAGTTTCTTGCCTGTAAATTGGAGATGATGAAAATCTGTATCATCGGGTTGTTGTGAGTATTAAATGAAGTGATGAACATATATATCCTGCTCCCACCCCTCTCAAGCTGTGTCTGCTTGATCAAGGTACTCAATGTCTTGGTTCTTATAAGCAGGGATAATAATAAAAATACCCACTTCATAATAAGGTTGCGAAAGGAGTAAATGAGATAATATATGTAAAGTAGCTGGAACGGAGCCTGGAACATAGTAAATGCTGAGTAATGTAAGATACCATTATTATTACTATCATCATTGTTACATAAGCTGACTGATGCAAGCAGCTATTCCATCTGCATTAGTTTCCTCTCTATTTCCTCTTACCTGTCCTCTCATCCCTACGCCTCCCTCCAAATTCTGTTGATTTCTAACATGTCTAATTAGAGAACCTCTTCAGGCTGCTGATTCAGAAATGCCCAAACCCAGTCCAGAGCATGCCATATTAATGGGGACCCTGACCCCATTTGGACCATGGTATCAGGCCCACTGCCTGCCCACTCCCAGGCTGCCTATGGTAGAGTGACCCAGGGTAACATAGGAAGTGGCTTGCCTGTCCTTCCCATCTCATGGGGCACAGACGTTCTCAGGGTTCCTGGACAGTCTTACTTTGTAGCACATTAATCTATGTGGCACCAAGTTTACTTTTCTCGGGACACCATTAGGGACAATATATGGAAAACCTGAGAAGTCATTTCCCTTTGGCAGCACTGCCCTCCATAACAAAGCAAACGTTCCATGAAGGGTATCTGGATTTTGTTTTGGCTTCTCTTTGCTTCTTTGGGGTTTTAGTGCTGCCAGGAACTGCCTTCCAAGAACTGCTTGGGAAACCTTAATTTCTGGATTCAGGGTGGTGTTTATAGTTACATCTTTGCCTGAAATGACCAAATTAGGGCCAATCCTTTATACAAGGGTGCACTGGCCACCAGGAGTCCCTATTGGTCCTGTGGCTGCCTTATCTCCAGGCATGCAGAAGACATGGTCACCGGTCATGTGTGCCTTCCACGTACGAGAGCAAGACCGAGTGTGAGGTACATTTTCTTCTACAAGCCAGGTATTCAGTCTCTGCTAAACATCACCAGTATCAACAAATCCAATATAGATTCTATGTATGGATGATGAGCTCCACAGGACCTCAGCTTGTTTTGCTGTGAGAGGATTCTGTCCAAATAAACACATTGCTAGGACCAAGATTCCCAACCAACAGGACCTAGAATAAAAGGAAAAGATCTGGGTTATCTATAGAGAATAAGCAAATGAAACACAAAGTGGGGAGGGATACTAATTAATGATGCTGAGCACCTATTCTTTGCAGGAGCTGTGCTACTTGGAATCATTTAGTTTTCAAGAAAATTTGTGGTAAACATATATCCCTCCCTCCCTTCCTCCATCCCCTCTATCCGTCCCTCCTTCCTTCTCTTCTCCCTCTCTGAATAATTCAGTCAAAAAAAACATTTGACAGGACTTCCCTGGTGGTCCAGTGGTTAAGACTCTGCACTTCCACTGCAGGGGGTGTGGGTTCAATCCCTGTTAGGGAAGTTCCACATGCTGCACAGTGTGGCCAAAAAAAAAAAAAAAAAAAAAAAAAAAGCAAAGTCATTTGACAACCTCTCCTCCCCTCCTTTTCCCCTCCCTTCCCTTCCCTTGAAGGCAGAAGGGGCTGTAGAGGCAGCAGCACAGGGGCTGGGAAGCCAAGGAGGTAGCCACTGTGCTAGGGAGATTGGTCACATAGTGGGAATTGAGTGGGGGGAAAAAAAACGATATTGAGAATAATGGGAGCCAGGTTTCCTGCTGTTTGGAGAAGAGATTTGCAAGTATGGCAAGGGGGAAGGCTAGAAAAAACCCTGGTGTGCTAGACTGGAATTGAAGGTATTGGTGTGAACTCTTTTAGACAGTTAGCTAGCTAGCTATTGAGAGAGAGACAGTTATATGAGTGTGTGTACATGTATTTATACACACATATATAGATATAAATGTTTTGTAGATCTAGCCTCTCAGAGGGTCTACTGGTAATGACATACCAGTAGCAATGAGCACACTTACTGCCTAGATCTTAAGTTTTTAAATACTAAGGAGCGGGGGATTGGAAACAAGATGGTGGAGTAGAAGGCCCTTGAGCTCACCTCAAGGTCTCATGACAACATCAAGAACACAACCAACTGCTGAACAGCCATCAATAAAAGAGACTGGAACCTACTAAAAAAAATATTCTACATCCAAAGACATAAAAAAGAAACCAAATGAGACAGTAGGAGGGGCGCACGTGTGATCTAATCAAATGCTATACCTCCCGGATGAGCAACCTACAAACTGAAGAATAATTATATCACAGAAGTCTTCCCACAAGAGGAAGAGTTCTGAGCCCCATGTCAGGCTCCCCAGCCTGAAGGCCTGGCATGGGGAGGATGAACCCCCGGAGCATTTGGCTTTGAAGGTCAGTGGGGCTTGATCACAGGAGCTCCACAGGACTGGGGGAAACAGAGACTCTACTCTTGGAGGGTGCACACAAGGTCGCATATACACTGTGACCCAGGGCAAAAGCAGTGACTTCATAGGAGTCTGGGCCAGACCTACATGCTGGTCTCAGAGGGGGATGGGGGGGAGGGTGGCCATGGCTCTCTCTGGAGTCATAAAAGCCGGTGGCAGAAATATCAGAGAGTGTTCATCTACTTGAACTCTTGTTGGAGGCAAACATCTTGCTTGGGTAATTAGCACCAAGATCTGGCTCCATCCAGAGCCTGTAGGCTCCAGTGCCTCAGGCCAAACAACCAACAGGGTGGGAACACAACCTATCCATCAGCAGACAGTCTCCCTAAAGACTTCCTGAGCCCACAGCCACATTTAGACATGCCCTGAGACATGGCCATGCCCATCGGAGAGCCAAGAACCAGCTCCATCCACCAGTGGGCAGGCACTGACCCCTCCCACCAGGAAGCCTGCACAAGCCTCTAGACCAGCCTCATCCACCAGAGGGCAGACACCAGAAGCAAGAAAACTACAATCCAGCAGCCTGTGGAACTGAGTCTGCAAAGGCAAGTCAGAACCTACCCTGGGACCAGCTGGTCATTGGCCCTTAGATGACAAGAGGGGAGTGCACTGCTGGGACATATAGGACATCCCCTACAGACGGCCACTTTTCCAAGGTCGAAAAACATAACATTCCACATACATAAAAATACAAATAGAAATTGAGACAAAATGACATGGCAGAGGAATATGTTTCAGATGAAGGAACAAGATAAAACCCCAGAAGAACAACTAAGTGACATGGAGCTAGACAATCTACCCAAGAAAGAGTTCAGAGTAATGACTGTGAAGATGATCCAAGAACTTGGGAAAAGAATGGATGCACAGAGGGAGAAGTTACAAGAAGTTTTGAACAAAGAGTTAGAAAATACAGAGAGCAACCAAACCGAGTTGAAGAATACAATAACTGAAATGAAAAATACACTAGAAGGAATCAATAGCAGAATAAATGAGGCGGAAGAATGGGTAAGTCAGCTGGAAGACAGAGTGGTGGAAATCAGCCATGGAACCGAATAAAGAAAAAAGAATGAAAAGAAATGAGGACAATCTAAGAGACCTCTGGGACAATGACAAACACACCAACATTCACATTATAGGGGTCTCAGATGCAGAAGAGAGAAAGAAAGAGCCTGAGAAAATGCTGGAAGAGATAATAGCTGAAAACTTCCCTAACATGGGAAAGGAAACAGTCACCCAAGTCCAGGAAGCACAGAGAGTCCCAGGCAGGATAAACTCAAGGAGCAATACACTGAGACACAGTAATCAAATTGAAAAAAAATTAAAGATAAAGAGAAAACATTAAAGGCAACAAGGGAAAAGCAACAAATAACATACAAGGGAAACCCATAAGGTTACCAGCTGATTTTTCAGCAGAAAGTCTGCAGGCCAGAAGGGAGTGACATCATATATTTAAAGTGATGAAAGGGGAAAACCTATAACTAAGAATACTCTACCCAAGTAAGACTATCATTCAGATTTGATGGAGAAATCAAAAGCTTTACAGACAAGCTAAAGCTAAAAGAATTCAGCACCACCAAACCAGCTTTACAACAAATGCTAAAGGAACTTCTCTAGGTGGAAAAGGCTGCAACTAGAAACAAGAAAACTATGAGAAGACCTAAATAGACACTTCTCCAAAGTAGACATAAAGATTGCCAACAAACACATGAAAAGATGCTCAACATCACTAATCCTTAGAGAAATGCAAATCAAAACCATAATGAGGTATCACCTCACACCAGTCAGAATGGCCATCATCAAACTCTAGAAACAATAAATGCTGGAGAGGGTGTGGAGAAAAGGGAACCCTCTTGCACTGTTGATGGGAATGCAAATTGATAAAGCCACTATGGAGAACAGTATGGAGGTTCCTTAAAAAACTAAAAATAGAACTACCATATGACCAAGCAATCCCACTACTGGGCATATACCCTGAGAAAACCATAATTCAAAAAGATACACATACCACAATGTTCATTGCAGCACTATTTACAATAGCCAGGACACTGAAGCAACCTAAATGTCCATCGACAGATGAATGGCTAAAGAAGATGTGGCACATATATACAATGGAATATTACTCAGCCATAAAAAGGAACGAAATTGAGTTATTTGTAATGAGGTGGATGGACCTAGAGTCTGTGATACAGAGTGAAGTAAGTCAGAAAGAGAAGAACAAATACTGTGTGCTATCGCACATATATGGAAACTAAAAAAAAAACGGTACTGATGAACCTAGTGGCAGGGCAGGAATAAAGATGCAGACGTAGAGAACAGACATGAGGACACAGCAGGGGAAGGGGAACTGGGACGAAGTGAGAAAGTAGCATTGATATACATACACTACCAAATGTAAAATGGATGGCTAGTGGGAAGCTGCTGCATAGCACAGGGAGATCAGCTCAATGCTTTGTGACGACCTAGAGAGGTGGGAGGGAGGCTCAAGACAGAGGGGATATGGGGATATATGTATACATATAGCTGATTCACTTTGCTGCACAACAGAAACTAACACAACATTGTAAAGCAATTATACTCCAATAAAGATACAATAAAATAAAAAAGAGAAAACTATTAAATGGGAAAACTACCAGTAAAGGCAAACATACAGTAAAGGTAGGAAATCATCCACACACAAAAGTGATATATAAACCAGTAATCCTGAGAGAAGAAAAGTACAAATGCAGGATATCTGAAATGCATTTGAAATTGAGAGATCAGCAACTTAAAACAATTATGTATATATAGACTGCTATATCAAAACCTCATGGTAGCCACAAACCAAAAGGCTATAATAGATATACATACAAAAAAGAAAAAGGAACCTAAACACAGCACTAAAGATAGACATCAAATCACAAGAGAAGAGAACAAAAGAGGAAAGGAAGAAAAAAGACTTACAAAAACAAATCCAAAACATTAACAAAATGGCAATAAGAACATACATATTGATAATTACCTTAAATGTAGACAGATTAAATGCTCTATTTCCAAAAGACATAGACTGGATGAATGGATACAAGAACAAGACCTGTATATATGCTCTCTACAAGAGACCTGCTTCAGATCTAGAGACCCACAGAAACTGAAAGTGAGGGTATGGGAAAAGGTATTCCATGCAAATGGAAATCCAAAGAAAGCTGGAGTAGCAATACTCATATCAGACAAAATAGACTTTAAAATAAAAACTGTTACAAGAGTCAAAGAAGGACACTGCATAATGATAAAGGGATCAAATCAAGAAGAAGATAACAACAATTGGAAATATATGTGCACCCAACATAGGAGCACCTCAATATATACGGCAAATGTTAACAGACATAAAAGGAGAAACTGACAGTAGTAACACAATAACAGTGGGGGACTTTAACACCCCACTTACATCAGTGGACATATTATCCAGACTGAAAATCAATAAGGAAACACAGGCCTTAAATGACACATTAGACCAGATGGACTTAATTGATAGTTATAGAGCACTCCATCCAACAGCAGCAGAATACACATTCTTTTCAAGTGCACATGGAACATTCTCCAGTATAGATCACATGCTGCGCCACAAAACAAGCATTGGCAGATTTAAGAAAACTGAAATCAAGCATCTCTTCCAAATACAACATTATGAGATTAGAAATCAACTACAAGGGACTTCCCTGGTGGCACAGTGGATAGAACTCCACACTCCAGGGGGAGGCTGGGTTTGATCCCTGGTCAGGGAACTAGATCTCACAGGCATGCCGCAACTCAGAGTTCACATGCTGCAACTAAGGAGCCTGCGAGCTGCAACTATGAATCCTGTGAGCCGCAACTAAGATCTAGTGCAACCAAATAAATAAATATTTTTTAAAAAATCAACTACAGAGGGGCTTCTCTGGTGGCACAGTGGTTGAGAGTCTGCCTGCTGATGCAGGGAACATGGGTTCGCGCCCCGGTCTGGGAAGATCCTACATGCCGCAGAGCGGCTAGGCCCGTGAGCCATGGCCACTGAGCCTGCACGTCTGGAGCCTGTGCTCTGCAACGGAGAGGCCACAACAGTGAGAGGCCTGCGTACCACACACACACACACACAAAAATCAACTACAGAAAAAAACTGCAAAAAACACCAACACGTGGAGGCTAAACAACATGCTACTAAACAACCAATGGATCGCTGAAGAAGTCAAAGGAGAAACAGAATATCTAGAGACAAATAAAAATGAAAACATGACAATCCAAAACCTATGGGATGCAGCAAAAGCAGTTCCACAAGGGAAGTTTATAGCAACAAAAACTTACCTCAGGAAACAAGAAAAATCTCAAATAAACAACCTAACCTTAAACTTAAAGCAACTAGATAAAGAGGAACAACAAAACCTAAAGTTAATAGAAGGAAGGAAATCATAAAGATCAGAGCAGAAATAAATGAAATAGAAACGAAGAAAACAATAGCAAAGATCAATGAAACTAAAAGCTGTAGTGAGGTGGGTGGACCTAGAGACTGTCAAACAGAGTGAAGTAACTCAGAAAGAGAAGAATGAATACCGTATGCTAACACATATATATGGAATCTAAAAAAATGGTCATGGAGAACCTAGGGGCAAGATGGGAATAAAGACACAGACCTACTAGAGAATGGACTTGAGGATACGGGGAGGGGGAAGGGTAAGCTGGGACAAAGTAAGAGAGTGGCATGGACATATATACACTACCAAACGTAAAATAGATATCTAGTGGGAAGCAGCCGCATAGCAGAGGGAGATCAGCTCGGTGCTTTGTGACCACCTAGAGGGGTGGGATAGGGAGGGTGGGAGGGAGGGAGACGCAAGAGGGAAGAGATATGGGGACATATGTATAACTGATTCACCTTGTTATAAAGCAGAAACTAATACACCATTGTAAAGCAATTATACTCCAATAAAGATGTTAAAAAAAAAGAATCTAAAAGCTGATTCTTTGATAAGATAAACAAAATTCATAAACTTTTAGTCAGACTAATCAAGAAAAAAAAGGGAGGGGGGCCCAAATCAATAAAACTAGAAATGAAAAAGGAGAAGTTACAACCAACACCACAGAAATAAAAAGGACCATAAGAGATTACTACAGGCAACTATATGCCAAGAAAATGGATAACCTGGAGAAATGGACAAATTCTTAGAAAGGTACAATCACCCAAGACTGAACCAGGAAGAAAGAGAAAATATGAACAGACCAATTACAAGTACTAAAATTGAATCTGTGATTGAAAAACGCTCAACAAATGAAAGTCCAGGGCCAGATGGCTTCACAGGCGAATTCTATCAAACATTTAGAGAAGAGTTAACACCCATCCTTCTGAAAGTATTTCAAAAAATTGCAGATGAAGGAACACTTCTAAACTCACTCTATGAGGCCATGATCACCCTTATACCAAAACCAGACAAAGATACCACAAAAAAAGAAAATTACAGGCCAATATCACTGATGAACATAGACACAAAAAACCTCAACAAAATACTACCGAACCAAATCCAATGATACATTGAAAGGATCGTATACCTCATGGTATTTATCCCAGAGATGCAAAGATTTTTCAATATCTGCAAATCAATCAGTGTGATATATCACATTAACAAATTGAAGAATAAAAATCATATGATCATCTTAATAGATGCAGAAAAAGCTTCTTATAAAGTTCAATATCCATTTATGATAAAAACTCTCCAGAAAGTGGGCATAGATGGAACCTACCTCAACACAATAAAGGCCATATATGACAAACTCACAGCTAACATCATACTCAATGGTGAAAAGCTGAAACCATTCTCTCAAAAATCAGAAAGAAGACAAGGATGTCCACTCTTGCCACTTTTATTTAACATAGTTTTGGAAGTCCTAGCCACAGCAATCAGAGAAGAAAAAGAAATAAGAGGAATCTATATTGGAAAAGAAGAAGTAAAACTGTCACAGTTTGCAGATGACATGATACTACACATAGAAAACCTAAACACATTACCAGAAAACTCCTAGAGCTCAACAATGAATTCGATAAAGTTGCATGATACAAGATTAATATACAAATCTGTTGCATTTCAATACATTAGCAACAACAGATTAGAAAGAGAAATTAACAAAACAATCCCATGTACCACTGCATCAAAAAGAACAAAATACCTAGGAATAAACCTATTTAAGGAGGCAAAAGACCTGTACTCCAAAAACTATAAGATGCTGATGAAAGAAATTGAAGATGACACAAACGGAAAGATATACTATGTTCTTGGATTGGAAGAATCAATATTGTCAAAATGACTATACTACCCAAGGCAATCTGCAGATTCAATGCAATCCTTATCAAATTACCAATGGCACTTTTCATAGAACTAGAACAAAAAATTTTTTAAAATTTGTATGGAAACATAAAAGACCCTGAATAGCCACAGCAATCTTGACAGAGAAAAATGGAGCTGGAGGAATCAGGTTCCCTGACTTTACACTATATTACAAAGCTATGATAATCAAAACAGTATGGTACTGGCACAAAAACAGGAATATAGATCAATGGTACAGGATAGAAAGCCCAGAAATAAACCCACACACCTATGGTCAACGAATCTACAACAAACGGGACAAGAATATACAATGGAGAAAAGACAGTCTCTTCAGTAAGTGGTAATGGGAAAACTGGACAGCTACATGTAAAAGAATGAAATTAGAACATTCTCCAATACCATACACAAAAACAAACTCAAAATGGATTAAAGACCTGACTGTAAAACAAGATATTATAAAACTCCTAGAAGAGGGGCTTCCCTGGTGGTGCAGTGGTTAAGAATCCGCCTGCCAATGCAGGGAACATGGGTTCGATCCCTGGCCCGGGAGGATCCCACATGCCACGGAGCAACTAAGCCCATGCGCCACAACTACTGAGCCTGCGCTCTAGAGCCTGTGAGCCACAACTACTGAGTCCGCATGTCACAACTACAGAAGCCCACGCACCTATAGCCTATGCTATGCAACAAGAGAAGCCATGACAATGAGAAGCCTGCACACTGCAATGAAGAGTAGCCCCTGCTTGCCACAAATAGAGAAAACCTGCACACAGCAATGAAGACCCAACACAGCCAAAAATAAAAACAAATAAAGTAATTAATTAAAAAAAAACTCCTAGAAGAAAACATAGGCAGAACACTCTTTGACATAAATCACAGCAATATCTTTTTGGATCCATCTCCTGGAGTAATGGAAATAAAAACAAAAATAAACCAATAGGACCTAATTAAACTTAAAAGCTTTTGCATAGCAAAGGAAACCATAAACAAAACAAAAAGACAACCTACAGAATGGGAGAAAATATTTGGAAACGATGCAACCAACAAGGGATTAATCTCCAAAATATACAAACAGCTCATACAGATCAATATCAAAAACAAACAAACAACCCAATCAAAAAATGGGCAGAAGATCTAAATAGACATCTCCAAAAAAGACATACAGATGGCCAAAAGGCACATGAAAAGATGTTCAACATCGCTAACTATTAGAGAAATGAAAATCAAAACTACAATTAGGTATCACCGGGCAGAATGGCCATCTTCAAAAAGTCTACAAATAATAAATGCTGGAGAGGGTGTGGAGAAAAAGGAACTCTCCTACAGTGTTGGTGGGAATGTAAATTGGTACAGCCACTATGGAGAGCAGTATGGATGTTCTTTAAAAAACTAAAAATAGAGCTACCACATGATCCTGCAATCCCACTCCTGGGCATATACTCGGAGAAAACCATAATTTGAAAAGATATTTGCACCCCAGTGTTCACAGCAGCACTGTTTACAAGACATGGAAGCAACCTAAATGTCCATCGACAGATGAATGAATAAAGAAGGTGTGGTGTGTGTGTATATATATATATATATATATATATATACACACATATATATATATAATGGAATATTACTCAGCCATAGAAAAAAGAATGAAATAATGTCATTTGCTGCAACATGTATGGACCTAGAGATTCACTTCATACTAAGTGAAGTAAGCCAGACAGAGAAAAACAAATATCATATGATATGGCTTATATGTGGAACCTAAAATAAAATGATACAAATGAATTTATATACAAAACAGAAACAGACCCACAGACATAGAAAACAAACTTTTGGTTACCAAAGGGGAAAGAGGAGGGGGAGGGATAAATTAGGAGTTTGGGATTAACATATACATACTACTATATATGAAATAGATAACCAACAAGGACCTACTGTTCAGCACAGGGAACTATACTCGATATCTTGTAAAAACCTATAATGGAAGAGAATGTTAAAAAAAAAAGAAGAATATATAACTGAATCACTTTACTGTATACCTGAAACTAACACAACATTGCAAATCAACTATATTTCAATAAAAATTAAAAAAAAAAAACACTAAGAGGAACCAGGGCTACTTGGGGGAATGGTTGATTCCAGGTCTGGGGCAGGGAAGGAACATGATGAGCCTGGACACCAGAATGTAAGAAAATGCTCAAAGAATGATAGGGTCACATCAAAAGAGTAAAGGAGTCAACTTGTAGGGGATTTTATCAGCCAAATGTGGGACAATTTGAGGATTAAAATAAATAACAGATTACAAGCCACTGAATGAAACAGGAATTCACAAATCCATACTGATATACATGAATAAACGAATGAATGAGGAGGAGGGAAGAGCTCTTCCTTATAGTAGAATGACAACTACTACATGTAGAAGAAATGATGGAAACAGAAAATCACAATCAGACAACCGTCATGATGGTAGTTAATTCATGTGGGAATCACCAATAGATGTAAAAGTTGGTGCATGCGGGTTTAACATATAGGGTATTGGTATAGTTTTGGGAGTATCTCCCCACAAAATACTTATAAATTACAAAGGGAAAAATAATGACTTTATGGTGTAGAAAACTGACAGGCACTAACTTGCCAGATGATTGAGGTTGGCATCACCAGGGGTGGGATAAGTTAACACAGAGTTGCTTCCTGAAGTCATCCATGGAAAACAGCACAGCATCTTCTGCAGCATTCCCACCTGCGTCTGGTTGTGAGGAAACCTCAGAATGACCCTCGTTGACAGAAATCTTACAGAATGAAAAGCTTGTACCCTTTAAAACTGTTAATGTTGTGAAACAGAGGGAAAGACTGAGGAAAATGTTCCAGGTTGAAGGAAACTAACAAGATGCAAAACTCAGTGATTCTGGATGGGATGCTGAACCAGAAAGGAAAATGACACATTGAAACACTTTTTGAAATTTGAAAGGGCCTGTGGGTTGAACAGCAGTGTCCAAGCCATGGTGGTTTCTTGTTTTGGATGGATGAATTAGCATGAGTTAGAGTCCTTATTTGGGGGCAGGGTGGAATTGAGTATACTGTCTTTAACCTGCTCTCAAATGATTCATAAAAAAGAATGAGGGGGAGTGGTGTGCAAAGGTTAAGAGAGAGAGAAAGAATTACAAAAGATAGTATAAATGTGGTAAAATGTTGAAAACTGAAAATTTGGCGGGGGAGAAGATATGGGAGCTCTTTGTACTGACAAGAGGTGAAGTAACAGGCAAAGGAGCCATGATTGGTGGGTAATTTAGTAATATGTACAAATTTTGAGAAAAATATAACGTACCAAAAACTGACCAAGAAGAAATAGACAGTCTGAGTAGTCCTTTAACCAATAAAGAAATTGAATTAGTAGTGAAATATTTTTCCATTTAGAAGACACTAGGCTCAAATGGCTTTTCCAAGAGAATTTTAATAAACGTTCAAGGAACAAATAATTCCAATCTTACACAACTTCTTCCTGAGAAAAGAAAAATAGGAAACACTACCCAACTCATTTAAGAGGTTGCCCTAATCAAGATATCAAAACCAGAGACCACGGTAAATTACACACTAAGCTCACTCATGAACACAGATTCAAAAATCTTAATAGGATATTAGAAATTTTAATCCAGCAGTGAATAAAATAATAACCCATAATGACCAGGATGGGTCTACCAAAGGAACACAAGGCTGGTTTAACATTAAGTAATCTTTTAGTACAATTCACCACATTAATTGATTAAGGGAGAAAAAGTATAGGATCATATTATTAGATGCAGAGAATGCATTTGATAAAACTCAACATCCATTCATGATAATAATTCTCAGCAAGACAGTAGAGAAAGGACCTTTCTTAAGCTGATTAGAGGCATACCGTGAGCATTTAATAAAGTTCAACATCTGATTAAAAAAAAATAAATAGAAGTGAATTTGCATAATATGATAAAGGAAAGCTATCAAAAGCCTACAGCAAAAACCATACTTTAAAGTTTAACATTAAAATAGTTTCCTCTAAAATCAGGAACAAGAAAAGATGCCTGTGCCTTTATCTCTACTCAACATTTCCCTAGCGATTCTAAAGTGCAGTAAGACAAGAAAATGATATAAAAGGTTTGAAGATTCGAAAGATACAAATAAAATTTTCATTATTTATAGATAATATAGGTTCAGTCTAGAAAACAAAAGAAACTAAAAATAAATAGTATTAGAATTAATAAAATTTAGCAAGATTGCTTAATATAAGATTAATATATAAAAATCACTTGCATTTCTATATATTAGGCACAAATACAACTTTTAAAAAGATGTTATTTATAATAGCAACAAAACATAAGATTAAATCATAAAATATATGCAGAATCTTTATGGAGAAAAATTTTAAAACCTTTTGAAAAACCCAATATACAAAGTTAACACAGATACACCATGTTCAGGGATGGGAAGCCTCTATATCTCAAACTGATCTATAAATTCAACGCCCTTCCAATCAACATGTCAGAGGAACTTTTTGAGGAATGTGACACTATGATTCTAAAACTTACATGGCAGATTAAAGGGTCAAGAATAACCAAGAGGGACTTCCCTGGTGGTCCAGTGGTTAAGACTCCACACTCCCAATGCAGGGGGCCTGGGTTTAATCCCTGGTTGGGGAACTAGATCCTGCATGCATGCTGCAACTAAGAGTCCACACACCACAGCTAAGAAGTCCGCATGCCGCAACTAAGAAGCCCGCATGCCGCAACTAAGAAGCCTGCATGCCACAACTAAAGATCTCACATGCTGTAACGAAGATCCTGCACGCCGCAACTAAGACCCGGCACAGCCTAAATAAATAAATAAATATTTTTTAAAACATTAAAAAAAAGAGAGAGAATAACCAAGATATTCCTGAAGAAAATAAGGTGTTTGGGGCGGGTGGTAAGGGGTCAGAGGTGTAATCAACCAATGATATACAATATAGAACCCAGAAACAGACTCATGTGTATATGGAAATCTGATACATGACAGAGGTGACACTGTCGATCAATGAGAAAATAGTGCTGGGATAACTGATTATCCAAGTGGAAAAAAAACTGGATTCCTACCTTACATCATACAGAAAAATAAATTCTAGATGAATGAGGATACAAATATAAAAGGAAAAATGTATGGCTTTTAGAGGAAATATAAAAGTTATTTTTAAAAAATGGAGGTATAACTGACATAGGAAAATTAAAAAAAATTTATAACCTTGGGTAGAAAATGCTTTTTAAAAAGATACAAAACCCATTTAAGAAAATTATTTGTATATTTAGCACATTAAAGAACTATGCACTGAAAAACATTATTAAGTGAAAAAGCAAGTGACAAATGGGGAGAAGATATTTACCGTACACATACCCAACTGAGAATGAATATCCAGGATGTATAAAAAATGCTTACAAATGAATAAGAAATAACTACCAAATAGAAAATGGTTAACAGGTATTTCATAGAGAGGACACACGTATAGCCAATCTATCTAAGTAGAAATCAGGGGGAATCACAACCACAAGATATCATTTTATGCCAACCAGATTGGTAAACATTAAAAGTTTGACAATACCAAGAATTAGTGGGGATATACAGCTATGTAAATTGGCCCAATCTCTCTGGAAAAATTTTCAGCATTATCGGGGAAACTTGACAACAACAACTCAAGAATTCTACTCCTAAGTGTAGTCCCTAAAGAAACTCTTCCATATGAACATAAGGAACATATATAAAAATGTTTAAAGCAGCATTGCTTGCAATAGCAAAAAGCTGGAGATAGTGCAAATGTCTTTTGACTCAAATATGGATAAATAAATTGTGGTATATAGCTACAATGAAATACTATACAGCAGTGACAATTAATGAACCACAGTCATACCCATCAACACTGAAAATTCTCTCTTTAATCCTTTACAAAATAATGTACTTTCATAATGTTGGCTTTTGCTTTCTGAGTCTCGGAGAAGTTTTTGTGTCTCACTATTTTTAAGTATTTCAAGTTGTGATAGCGCAAGTTGGTGATGGAAAACAGGCTCTGAGTCACTGGTGGAGGGAGTGGCTTCATTTTGAGTCATGCCTAGGACACTTATAAAATAATAAATTGCACTGGGCACAAGTCCACAATGCCAGATACTTCTCAGATTTTCCAGGGGCCACTTCCTCCTATCTTCAATTTTCCCACAACTACAGTTCTACCTCTTAATGTCTTCATTGTGTTTAATAAGAAGCAGAACGTTCCTGTGGTGGTCCCTGGCACTAAGTTCCCCAGGACTGGCCAATCTTTGAGGATAATAACAATCTGGACCGCCCAGCTCCCACCCCGTTTGTCTCCCAAATTCTCCAAGACCTTGACCACGACAGATTGGGCAGGTTTCCATTTCAATTCTCCTTCGCTCTCTGACCAAAACTCTCACGTATGCGAAACCCTCATCACCCTCTGAGAGTCTGCGCAACTTGGGACTCCGAGCCAAGACATCCTCAAGCGACCAGATTTCAGCAAAACCTACGAACACAGTCAAATACAAGTGTCAAATGATTTATTGGGTTGTGTTTCCTACCCACACGGTCGCCGCCGGAGGAGCAGCCTTGTGTCGCCTCATCCACGCCTCGCCGTGACGTCACACAGGGCGCCGGGAAATGGCCGCCGGGCTCCTACGTCATTCGGTCGCGCAGAGTTGGCTGTTGCTATACAGTTGCTGGGAGGAGGCGACAAGTGGGGTAGCGGGGGCAAAGATCATGCAGGACAGCGAGAGGTTTCCTGGGCAGCAGAGGCCGCTGGGCTGGCGATGAAAGAAGCAGGGCAGATGCAAAATCTGGAGAGCGAGGGGGCCGGACGGTCAGTCAGCACCCAGACTGGCAGCATGACCGGTGAGTGCCCCGAATCCTCCCGCCACTCGCCTTTCGCTCTCCTCTGTGCGTCTCCCGCCGTTTCACTCTGGGTTCCCTGCCTGGCCGTCTTCGCCTGCGTTTCTGCTCCTGGGTGTCCCATCCCCGCCCTGGGCGCGTCCCCACCTCGGTCACTGGAATCCCTTGGCCCGGCTGCACTGGCTTTTGAAGTTGCGCTCACTACTCCCCTTTACTTTTCCTCCCAGGACCTGGAGCTGGGATCGACGAGCCTGCAAATTCCCCAAACTGTGTTTTTTATTCGATTTCAAAATTAACCGCACGCGACGCTTTCCTATATTTCAACTGCTTTTCCTTCTAAGGTCACCGTATATTTAGGTCTGGGTTCTAACCACTGCCCTTGTTGCAACGCTTCATCACAGTCCAAAGTAAAGGTTGCTCCACGATGATCTCAGATGCAAGGACTTTTCATAACTTTTTTTGGAGTGTTACCATAGCTACGTGTATCAGCTGTACTATTTTTTTCTGCTGGGTGAAAGAGGGCCCAACTTTGGAAAGTGCTGGAAGACGTTGCCGGCAAGGAGGTTGAAATCAGTCTCCTGATAAGAAAGTGCTTTGATTCTCTTGCACACGAATCCTTTTTCTCTGCCTCCTGCTAAAACAGCTGAGCTAAGGCTGCAGCACCCAAGTGGCATTGAGCTTAGTTCTTATTTTCATCATTAGTAAAATGTTAAAGTGTTTGCCCTCTCTTTTGCAGGTGAAATACCAAGGCTTTCTAAAGTCAACCTTTTCACTCTGCTCAGTCTCTGGATGGAGCTCTTCCCTTCAGTCAAAAGTCAAAGACAAAAGTCTCAGGTATAATTTGTTTCCTTGGACAGTTTTTCCCCTTAGACAAGCGGTGGTCTAAAATTTGATTTTATTGCTCTAGTTTCGGTCACACTTAAACTCAACAAGGCTTCAAATTTGCAAAATACCTTCATGGTTTAGTGTGATACTTGTAATTCATAGCTGTGATAGTTTCTCTTTCCAGTCTAAAAGTAGAATATGTAGTTACCCTCTCAGACTGCCATCTGTATTTTCTTTGGTCAGGTGTCTGTTAAGGTCTTTGGCCCATTTTTTAATCAGGTTGTTTGTTTTCTTACTGTTGAGTTTTAAGAGTTCTTTATATATTTTGGAGAACAGTCTTTTATCAGATGTGTCTTTTATGATATTTTCTCCTAGTCTGTGACTTGTCTTCTCATTCTCCTGACATTGTCCTTTGCAGAGAAGTTTTTAATTTTAATGAAGTCCAGCTTATCATTGATTTCTTTCATGCATCATGCCTTTGGTGTTGTAATTAAAAAGTCATCGCCATACTCAAGATCACCTAGGTTTTCTCCTATGGTTATCTTCTAGGAGTGTTATAGTTTTGTATTTTACATTTAGGTCTATGACGCATTTTGAGCTTTTGTGAAGGGTGTAAGGTCTGTGTGTAGATAAGGAATTCACTTTTCATGATACAATGATATCTCTTGGAGTAGTTTTTTCCCAATACCTATGTAAAATGTTTTATAAATAATAAAACATTATTTAAAATGTTATGCATTTTTATTCCCTATTTTTCAACCACTCCCTTAACCCCCACCCTGGCTCCACATATTATTAATGGCTTTGAGAAAGTTCTTCATTTTCTTCATGGATTTTGAAGTCCTTTATTCTTCCTAGTTATTAACAGCTTAGTATTATTTTATGAAAGTAGAAGACTTCTAAGCTGTTGGGTTTCTTTTTTTTGGTTTGTTTTGGTTTTTGCTGATGAAATTTCTCTTGAAGAGACAGATTAGAAGCAAATGTTTAGAGATTTAAGCCTTTTAAAAGTGCATTTAAAAAGCTGGGCTTTGCAGTGGAGTGTTATTCAACCACGGGAAGGAAAGACATCCTGCCATTTGCAGCACTGTAAATGGACCTTGAGCACATTATGCCAAATGAGATAAGTCAGACAGAGAAAGACAAGTACTGTATGATCTCACTTATATGTAGAATCTAGAAAAGCCAAACTCAGAGAGAGTAAAATGGTGGTTACCATGAGCTGGGGCGGGGGGACAGATGTTGTTTAAGGGTACAAACTTATCAGTAGTAAGTAAGCCCTGGAGATCTAATGCACAGTGCAGTGAATGTAGAAAACAATATTGTATTATAATCATCAAACATGCTAAGAGATAGAGGTGCTAATTATTATTATTGTTATTATTTTATTTTTTATTTTTTTTGCTGCACTGGATCTTAGTTGCAGCACGTGGACTTGCTGGTTGTGGCATGCGAGCTCCTAGTTGCGGCATGTGGGATCTAGTTCCCTGACCAGGGATTGAGCCTGGGTCGCCTGCATTGAGAGCGTGGAGTCTTACCCACTGGACCACCAGCGAAGTCCCTAGAGGTGCTAATTATTGCTACAATGGCAATCATATTACAATATATAAATGTATCAAATTAATGTATTATACACCTTAATTTTGCACAATGTTATATGTCAAGTATATTTCAGTTAAAAATAAATTAATTAGGGCTTCCCTGGTGGTGCAGTGGTTGAGAGTCCGCCTGCCGATGCAGGGGACACGGGTTCGTGCCCCGGTTCAGGAAGATCCCACATGTCGCGGAGCGGCTAGGCCCGTGAGCCGTGGCTGTGGCCGCTGAGCCTGTGCATCCGGAGCCTGTGCTCCGCAACGGGAGAGGCCACAACAGTGAAAGGCCCGCGTACAGCAAAAATAAATAAATTAATCAATTAAAAGCTGGGCTTTTTACAAATTGAGTAATAATTTTGAAGAACCTTTTTTAGTATCAAGATTTGGTCTCATTTTAATTCATTCACACCACACACACACACACACACACACACACACACACACACACACACACACACACACACACACACACACACACACACACACACACACACACACACACACCCCAAGAATACATCCTGTTCTTTTTCAGCAGAGGCATATTAAATAAGTCCACTGTTAATTGCACATGATGTTCATAAAGTTGATTAAGATCTTTTTCCTATTAAGAGAAGAAAAATGTTCTTTAAGCTAAAGTAATAAATTTGTTTCACTTAAATTATTTATCCTGCTTTTGCTATACAAATTAAGTCACAGAAACTCTAAGATGCAATTTCACAAGTACTTGTATTGGAAACATTACTTCTGACACTTTACAAACCTTTGTCTTTTTAAAAATAAAATATTTTTATGTGTTATGAAAGTAATACATGTTTATTATTATTTTTTTGCGGTACGTGGGCCTCTCATTGTTGTGGCCTCTCCCGTTGCGGAGCACAGGCTCCAGATGCGCAGGCTCAGTGGCCATGGTTCACGGGCCCAGCCGCTCCGCGGCATGTGGGATCTTCCCGGACCGGGGCACGAACCCGTGTCCCCTGCATCGGCAGGCGGACTCTCAACCACTGCGCCACCAGGGAAGCCCCATGTTTATTACTTATAAAATTGACAGAAGAAAAAAAAATCCCTCATAATTCCACCACCTAGAGACTACTAACATTTTTGTGTTGTTTCTCAATCTTTTTTCACTATTTCCTTTACTCATTTGATATCATTTAATTCTGGATCCTGCCCTTTTCACTTAACATAGGAAAATCCTCATGCTGTAATACTGTCATAAACACTGGAGTGGCAACTTAGTCTAATGCTTTGGGAGTAGCCAGTGGTTTCGCAATTAGCTTGCCTGGGTTCAAATCCTGGCTCCATCTCTTACTAGTTGTGTAACCTTGCGTGAATTACTTTACCTTTTTCTGTGTCATCTTCCTCATCTGTAAAATGGAGTGTTACTGGTACATACTACATGGAACTTCTATTGAAAAATGAATGACTTGATGTTTGTAAAGGTCTTAGATAGTGCTTGGCATATACTATGTACTTTATGTGCTTGTTATTTTTATTTTATTTTATTTTTAAATTCAGTTTATTTAAACTAAATTTTTTTTTAAAGTTCACCAATTTCTCCCACCCCCACCCTTATCTTTGTCAACCACCATTCTGTTCTCTGTGTCTGTGAACTTGGGGGTTTTTGTTTGTTTGTTTTTAGATCCCACATATAAGAGAGATCATATGGTATTTGTCTTTCTCTGTCTGACTTACTTCACTTAGCATAATGCTCTTGAGATCCCTGTGTGTTGTTCCAGATGGCAAGATTTCATTGTTTTATGGCTAGATAATATTCCACTGTGTGTGTATGTATATATATGCCACAATTTCTTTATCCATCCATCTGTTGATGGGCACTTAGGTTGTTTTCATATTTTGGCTTTTGTAAGTAAATGATGCTTCAGTGAACATTGGGAGTGCATATATCTCTTCAAGTCAGTGTTTTCATCTTCTTTGGATAAATATCCAGAAGTGAAATTGCTGGATCATATTGTAGTTCTATTTTTAATTTTTAGAGGACCCTCCATACTGCTCTCCATAGTGGCTGCACCAACTTACACTCTCACCAACAGTGCCTGACAGCTCCCTTTTCAGCACACCCTAACCCCAACACTTTTCTAGTCTTTTTGATAATAGCCATTCTGACAGGTGTGAGGTGGTATCTCACTGTGGTTCTGATTTGCATTTCCCTGATGATTAATGATGTAGAGTATCCTTTTGTGTACCTGTTGGCCATCTGTATATCTTCTTTGGAAAAATGTGTATTCAGATCTTCTGCCCGTTTTTTAATTGGATTTGTCGGGTTTTTGCTATTGAGTTGTATGAGTTCTTTATATATTTGGGATATTAGCCTTTTGTCAGATATGTGATTTGCAAATATTTTCTCCCATTCAGTAGGTTGCCTTTTCGTTTTCTTGATGGCTTCTTTTGCTGTGCAGAAGCTTTTTAGTTTGTTGTATTCCCAGTTGTTTATTTTTGCTTTTGTTGCTTTTGCTCTTGGTGTCAGATTCAAAAAATTGCCAAAATCTATGTCAAGGAGCTTACCACCTGTTTTCTTCTAGGAATTGTATGGTTTTTATTATCATTTTATCGTCCTCTTAATGATTGCATAACAGTCCATTGTAGCAATGTAACATGTTTATTCCCTTATTATTGAACATTTAAATTGTCTGTCATTTTTACCAGTCTTATGGAATTATTAACTTCAACCACTTCAGAATATAACTACTATCTGAGTTTTCTATGTTGTCAGATATTTACAGTGTATGAGTGTGCCTTGAGGATTGTTCAGCAAGTTATATATTGAGTATAAAGAAAAAGAATTTTTAATAATCCAGTCTAAAACTAGATAAATGAGTAGGAGAGAAACTATTTATGAGACTTCTGAGTACTTACTTTTAAGTAAGTACTTAAAAGTTTTGAAGTACAAATCGAGTACTGTTGAACATGGCTGTCATTTAAAAATAGTTCTCTCTCCTACTGGTTTATAGTTTTAAATTTCAGTTAAGTAAGACTTACCTAAATTGCCTGAATGTTACTTTAGTAAGAATTAGAATAACTGCATTGTTCCCTCATATTTCTCTGCACATCACATATTTGTCTTTCTCTCCCAGCTCTTCCCATTGTGTCCTCTGGTGTTGTACCTTATCTTTATGCTGAAAGACCTCACATACTTTTCCAGAACAGAAGTAATATAGGATAACAGTGAAGACAATGGATTTGGGGCTCAGATCCTTGCTTACCCATTTATTAGTTATGTAACCATGTTTGAGATATTTAATCTCTATCCACAGTTTCTTCATCTGCAAAATGGGAATAATCATAGCTACTTTTGTAAAGATTACATGAGGTAATTTAGGGCCTGATACATGGCCAACACTCAGTAAATGTTAGGTATTATTATTATGATCATACATATAATCATCATCACCACTACTACCATCCACACCCCCATAATTACATTACCAACATAATTACTTCCTCCACTTCCTGTTCTACTTGAACAGAAACCTCATTCCCAGGACATGGCTTTTCTTGTAAATTTCTTAGACGTTACTCCTTTTCTAGCATCCAGCCCTTGTTTCAGAAAACCAAGAGGTCAGCATACACCGAGTTTGTCATTCCCACTTTCAAACTTTCTTCAATTTATTGCATATCACACCTACTTTGGGGCTCACAGGATTCTGCTGTTTCATTCTGTCATCTACTTACCTCATAATCACTTTCCTGTGTTCTTAAATCATAAGCTCTGTAAGAGCTGCATCCTGAGCAACTGGGTTTATGGCTGGCACATAGAAAGGGTTCAATAAATATTTGTTGAATTAATAAATGAAAAATAAATCTGCTAAGAAAATTTGTGTTCAAAAACTGGTTGCATGGATGTATGGATGGATGAACGAAATTATCCCCTGGTTCAAAACTTTCTACTTCAAGTTTTACTTTTAGAGGAGACTTATGGACATTCCTATATTAGTGTCAACAAAGCTCATGGCTTAAAACAACACAAATGTATATTCTTACAGTTCTATAGATCAGAAGTCCAAAATGGGTCTCACTAGACTAAAATCAAAATGTTGCCAGGGCTGCATTCCTTCTATAGACTCTCAGGGAGAATCTGTTTCCTTGCCTTTTCCTGCTTCTAGAAGCTGCCCACATTCCTTAGCTTGTGAACCTCTTCTTCCACCTTCAATGCCAGCGATGGCGGGATGAGGCTTTTTCATGTTGCATCCCTCTAGCACTGACTCTCCTGCCTCCCTCTTTCACTTTTAGGACCCTTGTGATTACATTGGTAATGTGATTACATTGCCCAGATAATCCTGGACAACCTCCCCATCTCAAGATGATTCGCAACTTTAATTCCGTATGCAACCTTGCCATGTAATATAACATAGCCACAGGCTCCAGGGATTGGGACTGGGAGGTCTTTGGGGGACCGTTATTCTGCCTACCACAATCCATAGTTCATATCCTTGCTACATAGTTCTTCACCTTCCCAGTGCCAGGTAATTTACCTCTATTCCCCTTTTGTCCTTCTTAGCCATGGCCACATTAGGACTTTTCCATTGCTCAAAACTGCCCCAACTCTGAAACCTTAAACTACAGAATTTTATTTTCAGTTCTTCTGTATTTTGGAAAAGTATTCAGGGGCCAGATTATAAAAGCCTTATTTACTAGGTTGAGTAGCCTGAACTTGAACCTGAACAAAGCAGGAAGTCGATACAGAGTTTCATTGAGGAAAAAAATAAATGGCCACAGCCAAAGAAACCAGTCTTTAAATAGGAAATATTGAATTAATCACATCTCATGTACTAATCTTTTTTTCCCCCCTTAATCTGCATTTAATTAGGAAAGGGAGGAAGGAAAGCATGGACCCTTAGGAGATAATGAAGAGATGGCCAGAGTATCTACTGACAAAAAACAGGTGAATTTTTATGATTTAAAAAAAAAGCATAGGCTCATAATAACAAAGCAAAAGGAATGGTATAAAGTAGAATAAAAGTCTCTTTTATACTCAAGTTCCCCATTCCCACTTCCAAGAGAGTTTTTGTATCCTCTTCTAAAAATCATAAATTTACAAGACTATACATGTCTCTCCAAAGGTTGGGGGTGGTGAGGGAGAACAGATGGGATTATGTATTCTGTAATATGTTCCTACATCTTGCTCTTTCTTAAAATTTTTCAAATTTAACTCTTCTCACCTTCCCATATTAGTTTACATAGATGTGTTGAGAAACACTCTCCATGTTCTTTCAAACTCCAACACATCCTGCTGGTCTTGCCAAGAATGCAAGGCCCTAACTGTTCTTTACCTAGGCCATTTCTCAAGAGTTGTGTTTGCCGCAAGCAACCTTGAGGGCTGAGATAATGTCTCCCTCTGGGACATAGAGCAGGTTTGCTCACTATTTGCAATAAAACGTAACAGATTCCCGAGCTGTGTTCCTCTCCTGTAACACAATCCACTTCATGTCCAGGAATCCATATGGACCCATCTGCATGACCCCTTGTGGGACTTGGGGGCAAGGGAACCATCACAAACATGATGTCACATGGCTTGCTGTGCTGTGAACCATAAAGTCCTTTGTTTCTGACCCAGGAGTTTCATGTCTTCTGCTAGCATCCATGAAACAGTAACAGGCTAACTTACTAGCTTGTAAGTATGGTAAAATCAAAGCCCAAACCTGGCAAGATGAGCCTTGTTCTTTTTAATATTGCATAATATTTCCTTGCTATTTTAATCCTTTGAGTTTTCCAGACAGATTCTGATTCATTGGGTGTGAAGTGGAGACATGTATATTTTGAAAAAAGTTACCTTGATGATTCTGATATACATTCCTGGAGATTTCCTGACTATTTCTGAGAGTGAGTCTCTAAAATGCCCAAAAGAATATAGAAATAATTTATTTTAGAATAGTTAGATGTTTTTAATTATAAGAAAGGCAAAAGGGAAGAGTCGTGAATTGCCATTTAAGTAAATGTACTACTTCATGTACAAACCAGACTGTCCTCTTTTGCCTATGTTTTAATGTAAAACTCTGTGACTAGGATTACATAGACACTTGCCAAGGTGTTAGTGAAGTGAAGCAAAATCAGGATCCAGAACAGTGATTCACTGCAAAGATTCAGTCTTCTGGGAGTTGGAGTAAGTGGAAGTATCGAAATGGAATGCAACTTAGGCTTTTATTGGTTTTGTTTTGTTTTCAGTTTGGGATGGAAAAATCTTGGTCTCAAACTTGATATTTTGGCCTTAACTAGAAACAAAATGGAAAAAAAAAAAGATATTTTCTGAAGTGAAAAGGACTCTAGACAAAAAAGTGATAAACTTGGCCTAAAAGATTGTTCCAATAAAAAAATAAATTGTTGAGTATGTTTCCCATTTTTTAGGAATAATTTTTTTTAAAGTCTTTTGTGGTCAGGGTTTCTGGCTTTATTCCTGTCTGCATAACTACTTAGAAAATCTAAAGCTAAAATCATTTAATTGCAGCCATTTCCATTGGTCACAATTGGTTCATTTAAATAAAAGGAGCTCTAGTCTACTGAGATCTTTTGATAAGGCCTCATCAGTGGCAATTTTTTTAAAAGCTTGCTGGAAGTATTTAGAAGTAGATACTAACATATACTTTATGTTTGAGGAACATAAAGCTCTTAAGAAATTTTGGGATAGGGAGGGGAAAGGAGTCAAGGTAAATTTAAGGCTTATTTTAAAAGCCAGTATAGGCAGGTCTTTCATATTTAATCTATGTTTTTGGACATATATTTTGTAAGGGAAGGATTTTTATATTCCTTTTAAATGTCCAGAATGTTTAGGAGATGGTTGATTACCTCTGAAAGGGAATTCTATGAAATCTTCTCTGTTCCTTCACATTTCACAAAGTATCATTCTCCATAGTTTCAAAAATTTATACTCATAATTGAAACCGAAACTTGACTATTTTAGTAAATACAGCTTTGGTCTGATCTTTAAAGTGATTTCAAATGTGTCCTATTGGGAATAACTGTAGAGTAGAATCCCTTTGAAAGGGAGTAGGGAATAATGGACACTGTTCTCAGCCCAAGTCCCCCTCATATTGTAAAATCCCTTATGAACCCAAGGATTAGGTTTACATTCCTTACTTCAGGATCTTTTGCTGTGAAAACAGTGTAGACTGTTTTGTGGCTTATGTAGAACTGATTTTTTTTTTTTTTTTTTTTCTGGTACGCGGGCCTCTCACCGCTGCGGCCTCTCCCGTTGCGGAGCACAGGCTCCGGACGCGCAGGCCCAGCGGCCATGGCTCACGGGCCCAGCCGCTCCGCGGCATGTGGGATCTTCCCGGACCGGAGCATGAACCCGTGTCCCCTGCATCGGCAGGCGGACTCTCAACCACTGCGCCACCAGGGAAGCCCTGTAGAACTGATTTTTAACCTTAGTCTATTCTATCTGATATTAATATTGTTATAGCAACTTATTTGATTAGTATCTGTGTAAGTTAGGACACTTTAGGTTTAAAGTAACCACTCTTCAAAACTCCAGCCGGTGCTCAGCCTCTGGGGCTTAAAGCAAAGTCGGCCCAGTCCCTTATTGTGGGTGGGAAACTGCTGAGATAGCTGCACTTTACTGCTTCTGCTTTGAGTTCTGTCTTCCTTTCTAACACCTGAGGGTTATGTCTTCCTTTCTTTTGAACTTGACTATGCATTTTAAAACATTTTTAAAATTATAAATAATCTATATATTTGTAGGAGGTGGGTCCTACCACATTAGGCTAGACTGCCATAGTCCTAAAGATTGTTAGAGTCAATTTTTAGAAAGAAGTTGAGAATTATCTTTATTTTAGTCAGTATTTAAAATATTTAAAAATTTAGTAGATGTAAGCTATCGTATATAGGATGGATAAACAACAAGGTCCCTGTATAGCACAGAGAACTATATTCAATATCCTATCATAAACCATAATGGAAAAGAATATTTAAAAAAAAAGAATGTATATATATGTATAGCTGAATCACTTTGCTTTACAGCAGTAATTAACACAACATTGTAAATCAACTATACTTCAATAAAAAAAATTTTTTTGAAAAATTAATATGACCTCTGATTTAGTTCTGCCTTTTACCATCTATGGGTCTTTCAGAAAATCATGTAAACTCTGGGCTTCACTTATTCATGTGTAAAATCACAGGGTTTTCCAAGTTTTTCCTTATTATCTAGAAGCTTAATACTAAGTAGTCTTAGACTAGATTAAGAAACAAGTCAAATCGACTTCATTATTGCTCTTTACTAGGTTAAAATGTATTCATTTTTTACTAGGGTAAATTTATGATAATTAAATGCATAATTGTTTGGTTAATAAAGTCTAGATTTAGAAAATTTCTGGTAGAAAGTCAACATTAAACTTTCAGAAAAATTTTTGGACCTAAAGAGAAATGTGCTTTTGTTCAAACTGTGTTCAGATGAAGAATTAAACAAAACTTTCATTTTATTAATAAATCAAGTATAATCCATGATACGATCATTAGATATTATAACTAATCACATAAATTATAAAATAAATTATTATTTTGTATCTTAATGTAGGTGAAGAGAACTGGTCTTGTGGTGGTGAAAAACATGAAAATTGTTGGTCTCCACTGTTCAAGTGAAGATTTACATGCTGGGAAAATCGCTCTGATAAAACATGGGTCAAGGTTGAAAAACTGTGATCTTTATTTTTCCAGAAAACCATGTTCTGCTTGTTTGAAAATGATTGTAAATGGTAAGTGCAGATAAGGCTTTGTTGGAGATTAATAGCATTTTTCTGAGAACAAATCAAGTGGGAACAAATTGCCTAAACACCACAGAGATAATTTAAAAATATAAATATATATCTGAAGACAGTTTGATGTACTGTAAGAAGAAGAGTCGGAAAACATGGATTCTGGTCTCAGCTCTGTCACTAACTAGTTAGATGACCCTCAGTGTATTGGTAGATTTAATACTAGCTGTTATAACAAATAAACATCAACATTTCAGTGGCTTAATACACTAGACACTTATCACCCATGTGATAATCCAGTGCAAGTGTTGCTGAACAGCAGACAGTTATTCTCCATGTGGTTGATCCGTGGGCCTAGGCATCTTCTGTCTTGTTGCTACTGTCATCCTTCTGGCCTCCTCTGCATCTAGAGACAGAGAGTAGAGAAGGCATACCTGCTTCTTAAAAACCCTGGCTTGGAAGTCACAGACATCATTTCTGTTCACATCCATTGTGGGAACTGTAGTTTCTGGCTGGGCGGCTGCCTCCCAATGACTACTTTACCCTTTGGAAGGAGGAGAACAAAGTATTAACATATAGCTATCTATCTCTGCCACTCTGGGCTACTCACTAATCCTCTTTGTGCTTATGATTCTATTTTGCACCCAGGTAAGTATTCAGACCACTTTCCTATTTAAAAAATAGTATATCTTTTACATAGGCACTGTGATGATTGTGATTTATAATATGAATTATATACTTAGTCTTCATTCCATTCTGGACACAGAGCAACTAAAATCTTTTGAATTTCCTGAGTGTTAAGAATGAGAAAGGTGTCTTTTGTTATTCATAACAAGTCCCTTTCCACCATTACTGAGTTTATGTTAATGAAGTAACTTTTGGGAATCCCCTATGGATGGGGCCTGGTTGCCAGGGGAACCAGCCAGGTGACTAGAGGGTTGGAACTTGCAGCCTCACCCCCACCAGACCTCTGGGGAGGAGAGCCGGGCTATAGTTTGAGTTCAAACACCAATGGCCAGTGATCTAATCAATCATGCCTGTGTAATGAAGCTTCCTTAAAACCCAAAAGGACACAGTTCAGAGAGCTTCTGGGGAAAAAAAGGCTAATGTAGTTCCTAATCCTTTCCCTCAAGCTGTTATTTGGGGGCAAAAAGGGGCAAAAACCAATTTAATGTAATACATCATGTAATACCAAATGAGTAATAACAGCTGTAAATGATATATGAGCTCAGAGGAGAGACAAGTGATCCCTGCAGGCTGGCATGTTATAAATAGCTGGGGCTTAAGCTGGACCTTCATGGGTCAGATGTAGAGGAGGAGGAACACATTCCTGGTCAGGAGGACAATGCATGCGGGGTCATCAAGTTGTGAGAAGCAGGGTTCTGGGGGTCAGTGTTAGGGGTGGAAAATTATTCTTGAAGAGAATAGTGGCAGAAGGATTATAATGATAGGTTGGGGCCTTAATGGAGAACTTTGAAAAACTGTCTGGCCTTTGGGCTTTATCTTATAGAACAGAGTTGCTAAATTTGCTTTGAGGAAGAGCTGTTTTTGTTTATATCAAAGTCTTAAGAGTAATGATCAGATCGGTGATCAGGGCAGTTCCCTTAAGCTACAGGTGGAAGCACTTCCAGAAGAAATGGTCATGTGGCTAGAGTCTCCTGGCCTGCATCGAGTATTTCAAGCTGGTAAGTAGGTACCTATGATAAGTTATTAGATTCTGTAGTCTTTCCCCTGCAATTACGAATAGAGAAGGTAAGTGTGATAGTGGTGGTGGCATTTTTTTCTCCTTTTCCCATTGAAGAGTTTTGAGCAGGATGTAACATGATTAAGATGATTATTTGTTGTTGTTATTGAATTAGAACATGGAAAGATAAAGAGCTTGAGAGCTTGGTTAGTAGACTTGCATTAGATAAGGTGTAAAATAGGGTTCAGGTGGTGGCATTGATCTAGAAAGGAAAGAATGTGAAAGAACCAGACATTTGTGGACTGATCTCTTCTAGAGTCAAGAGAGAAGAATGAATAAAAAGTCGTGTTTTGCGCTGAGTTGACTACACTTAAAGCACTCTTAATAGCCTCAGAAGCCAAGAATTAGAAAAATGGAGGAGTACGAGTAATTCACCATTGCTTGTGTCTTTGAGTTCAGACACTTAAACCTTGCAAGAGAGATAATGAAATGTGGAAAATAAGGAAGGACATGCAATGGAAATGCTTTTATGCTGGTATTAGAGCCATATATAAATAAAATTGCTATGTTTGATTAGGCTTATACGTTATTTACTTATCTTGGAAAGGGGCATGGTTTAACCCCATGCTCTAGCTAACTTATTTCAGTTATAATTACTGTTACCTCAGTTACAAAGCAAACATTTCTAAAGCATAGTGGTTCTCAAAGTGTGGTCTGTGACCTCCTCATGGTCCACAAGGTCAAAACTATTTTCATAATAATACTACATTTATGCTAATAGTACTAAAAAAATGTTGAGTAAGCCTACTGTTGCAGTTGTATGAATCAAGGCAATAGTAGTAGTCATTGTACTCTTACATAGCCACCTATTTGGAGTTAAAAAAAAAGGTGGAGGGTGTGGAGTTTCATGTAAGAATGTCATTGATGAAACAGTAAAAAAAAAAAAAAAAAAAAATCAATTTTATTAAACCCAACCCTTAGTACGCATCTTTTTAAGATTCTGTATGAGAAAATAGGAGGTGGACATAAAGCACTTTTGCTATAAACCTAAGTATGAAGTTTGCCTTAAGGAAAACCGCTTATGCAATTGTTTGAGTCACAAACTGAATTATCCAATAATTTTCATGGAACACCATGAACTAACAAACCATAGTTACTTAGACTTGGCTATTTGGCAGACATTTTCTCAAAACTGAATGAAGTGAAACCGTCACTTCCAGGAAAACAACTGACAGCATTTATTGCCACTGATAAAATTTGAGCCTTCAAGTGAAAATTAGAATTGAAAAACTCCTGTCTGCCATCATCATAAGCTTACAGCTTCCCACTGCTTAAAGACTCTTCTGATGAGATTGGTGGTTATATTAATGATTTTTTTTTTTTTTAAGTATTGTGAAATCAGTAAACTCTTGTTTTCCAAATGACCAGTGCATGACGCTAGAAAATCATGCGTGAGTGAAAGAGCCATTCTAAGTGTAAGATAGACCAGAGGACTTTAACAGTACAAAAAGTTTGTTGTGTGACTTCAGATTCCACACTGTTACTCACCTCTAAGAAGCTATCCCTTCTCAAAATTTTATGTAGTGTGAAGAATATTCATAATTATTTGAAATGGCTGTTAAAATACTCCTTTTTTAACTGCGTATCATGTGAGGCCAGACACTTTTTATATATACTTCAATGAAAAGCTAAGGCAAGAGGTTGAAAGCAGAAGCAGACTTGAGAACCCAACTATCTTCTATTCAGCCGGATAATAAAGAGATTTGTATAAACTTTAATGCCATTCTTCTCAACTGGTGTTTGTTTTGGAAAATTGTTATTTTTTATTGAACTATGTTATTTATATTAATTTATGATGGTTCTTATTGCTATTTTTAATGAATTAATATTTTAAAATTTTGTTTAAATTTTCTAATGCAGTAAGTATCAGTAGATATAGTCCACATAAACAAAAACTCTTTGGGGTCCTCAGCGATTTTTAAGAGTGTAACAGAGTCTGAGACCAAAAATTTGAGAACCTTTGCTGTAGCTTCTGCTACTAGTACATGAAAATACGTTTAAACATTGGTCATCCCCTCTTCTTGAATCAAGATTACTAGAAGCAACCAGAATGCTTAGATGAAAGATTGATCATTACTGCTGGTTAGGAAATGAATTATGAGAACTCCAACAGAGGGAAAAAGAAACAGCCAGAGGAAACATTCTGATAGCTTTGAGGCCTTCAAGATTACTTTACAGCCCAAGGCACAGTAAGGGTCAGTAGTAGGAGGGAGTAGATAGAAATGTGTGTTTGTTTAACTCGAATTTTTTAGTTCATCTATATCTTTGAATGAAGAAAACGTGTGGGCCATCTGCCTGTTCACTTCTGGGCACAATTAGCAAAAACATAAATGCCTCTCCTAGCAGAAGTTACATGAGACACTAGCAAAGGCGTTTCTTCGTTGTAAAATAGTAACTAATTGATAAACATTTATGTGCTTAGTTTTGTATAAGGCATCTCATCATTCATTCTCAAACACAAATTAAAAACTTCTCATATTTGTTACCCAGTTTTGTTTTCTCTTTTGTAAATTGTTCATATATTTTGCCTCTCTTGGAGGCTTTATTCTTGTCAATTCATATGTGCTCTTAGTGGATTAAAATCTCTGTATATCAAAGATTACTAACCTTTTCTCTGTTACATTTATTGAAAAATGTTCCTTCTAGTTTGTTGTTTTGTCTTCAATTTTGTGGACTTAAAAACAATTAATATTGCTTCCTCTCCCCCCCGCTTCCCTGCTGCCCTCACATTACAAATTCTTTGTGGACGTTTTGGATAACTGCATATTTTATTATGAGGAAAACTGTAATGTGTTAAACCTATTCCTCTATTTTGGCCATTTAGATTTTTTCTATGTTTTTACTGTTTTAAACAATGCTGCACTAAACATATGCATGCGTGAATTTTCTTTTGTCTTTATTTCAAATATTTTCTTAGAAGAGCTTCCCAGAGGAAGAGTTTAGAGTACAGGTACATTTTTCATGTGTGGATGAATTGTTTGTTTCAGGTACAAAACTCTAGCCAGTTATCAGTTATGTTATGGTATTTCTAAAAGCTGCCATTTGATTACTTGGAGGACTCTGGTATATAGTCCTATCTCTGGGCTTTGGGACCACACTTAGCAGAGGTAGTGATTCCACAGATACCTTCCATGGGTTTTGTTGTCGGCAAACTTTTCCTATAAAGGGCCAGATAGTAAGTATTTTAGGCTTTGCAAGCCGTAGGGTATCCATACAGCCATTCAGCTCTCAACTCAGCTACTCCATTGTAGTACAGAAACAGCCAGAGACAATGTCAAAGATTAGGTTTGTCTGTGTTTCCACAAATCTTTATAGGCACTGAAATTTGGGTTTTATATGATTTTCATGTCACAAAATAGTTTTCTTTTGATTTTCCAACTATTTAAAACTGCGAAATCCATTGTTGACCTGCAAGCTGTATAAAAATAGGCAACAGATAATAAAAAAATAGGACAGATTTGGCCTGTGGCCGTAGTTTGCCAGCACTTGGGCTCTATTATTGGTGACTTGGTAATAGACTTTTATTATATTGGGACCTTTGGACCTACTGCAGTGATATGGTGGATTTATCAAGAAAACCCTTAATTTCAGCATGCATCTGATAACTACCGTTCATATTTTGTGTTTCAGCTGGAGTTAACCGAATTTCATATTGGCCTGCTGATCCAGAAATAAGCTTGCTTACTGAGGCTTCTAGTTCTGAAGATGCAAAGTTAGATGCCAAAGCAGTGGAAAGATTGAAGTCAAACAGTCGGGCCCATGTGTGTGTCTTACTTCAGCCTTTGGTGTGTTACATGGTGCAGTTTGTAGAGGAGACCTCTTACAAATGTGACTTTATTCAAAAAATTTCAAAAACATTGCCGGACACTACCATTGACTTTTATTCTGAATGTAAACAAGAAAGAATAAAAGAATATGAAATGATATTTTTGGTTTCCGGAGAAGAAATGCATAAGCAAATACTGATGACTATAGGTTTGGAGAACCTGTGTGAAAATCCGTACTTTAGCAATCTAAGACAGAACATGAAAGACCTTATCCTACTTTTGGCCACAGTAGCTTCCAGTGTGCCCAACTTTAAACACTACGGATTTTATTGTAGCAATACCGAACAGATTAATGAAATTCACAATCAGAGTTTGCCGCAAGAAATTGCAAGGCACTGCATGGTTCAGGCAAGGTTATTGGCATATCGAACTGGTGAGTTTATACACTTAGTTCATAAATCGGGGCTGCTTGGGTCGTATTTGTCTCAGAAGTAAAGTATTCATTTCATCTATGGTAGCGTTTATTGACTCTTAGATACTAAGGTTTTGTTGGTCATACAAATAAAGAGAAGTTAGTGAGACCCTTGAGTAGACAACTCTTAGAGTAGTTTTAGGATTTCTTGTGGCCTATATCGGGTGCTACATTTATAAATCAGGATCTGATTAGGCCCTTTCTGCTGCTTGCTTTTATCATTTCACAGTTGAATGAGCCCTCCGCTAGATAGGACAAAAAGAGGGGAGAGAGAACCAGAATTATTCTTTTTTTTAACTCTTCAATATTCTGTAGGTATTCAGTATTTAGTAAAAACTTAAAAAATCTTTAAACTAAAAATATTAATTCAAAATAAATAGAATCAAAGTAAAGGAGAATTTTTTCATATTCTTCCAATTTCTGGTATGTCTTCAATCAGCAAGTGGAGAAATCAAACATTTTTACTTTATTATATTAAGTTGTACCTGAGTAAGTATGTGAAAAAGGAAAATATTACTTGGGAATTTTCTCTATCATGATAAAAGGCGGTATCTGTATTTCCAATTATAGAACAGTGTTTTTACATCTCAGCAGACATAACATTTTTCAAAGTAGAATCATGATCACTTTTTTTTTTACATCTTTATTGGAGTATAATTGCTTTACAATGGTGTGTTTCTGCTTTATAACAAAGTGAATCAGTTATACATATACATATGTTCCCATATCTCTTCCCTCTTGTGTCTCCCTCCCTCCCACCCTCCCTATCCCACCCCTCCAGGCGGTCACAAAGCACTGAGCTGATCTCCCTGTGCTACGCGGCTGCTTCCCACTAGCTATCTACCTTACGTTTGGTAGTGTATATATGTCCGTGCCTCTCTCTCGCTTTGTCACAGCTTACCCTTCCCCCTCCCCACATGATCACTTTTTAAAATGCAACTTTGAAATAAGGAAAAGAAAATGCAGGCAGGAGGAACAGTAGAGTAAGATTTGGTGAGTAGGCTATAGTAGGAATTTTTAAACTTATCCCAAGAAGGAGAAGAGAGAAAATCTTCAGAAAAAGTCCATACAAATGCCACTGGTCTGCAGTATATGCTCAACAAAGACCACAGGTTAAAGTAATTTCAGTAAAATGGAGGTTTTCAAATGGCAGCATGTTAGAATCACCCTAGAAACTTCTATTAAATGTAAGAATGCTCAAATTCTAACCCAGAGCTACTAAACCTGGTCTCTAAGGGTATGTCCTAGGTCTGTGAATTTTTAAATTTCTGTAAGGGATTTCAACATTCAGCAGGGTTAATAATCACTTGATTCTTATTAAAGAATTTGATTCTACTATAGGCACAAACTACATGATGCCAAACAACTGTATTCTGTAAAGGTCTGACTTAATGTAAATATCTTGTATCGTGGGCTCTATGTTAGTCTCTGCCAACTCCAGCTTTATAAAGAATTTTTCTCCCAACCATTCTGGAAGGACAGAAACATAAATGGAAACAGCTGTTACAGCTATACTTCACTAATTCTCATTTGCTAATTAGAATTCAGCAGATTCCAGAGTGAGCGTAAGATGGGAGGTGTGAGTCTGTTTTTTTACTTAATCTCAGGAGCTCCTCTCCTAATACCTAACAATACCGTGTATGGCTTCACTATGCAGTAATGTATAGATATAAATTTGCATATATATTCTTTATTAGATACTCTACTAGTATAGTTATAGTATTGTAAATTTATCTGCTGTTACTATGCAGAGTTTTGTACTTATGCGCTTGATGGGTGATTTAGGGTTTTCAAGGTTAATTTTTTGTCTATGTATGACTTTCTTGCCTGGAACCCAAATCCTGAATAGAATGCGACTCTTATGTCATGTGCTCCTTTCCACTGTGAGCTCTTCCAGGGGAGAGACCATGTCCTCATCATTGTTTCTTCCTTAGCACAAAAGAAATATTTTTATATACAAAGATAAATGGTCCACAGTCCCCTACCCAAAGCTCTTGAAGCCAGATGAAAAGGAATTCAGAATTTTTCAGATTTTAGAAAAATAATATGTACATGCTATATGTATGTGTGTCAAGCTGTTTTAAAAAAACTTGATATAAGGGATTGCAGATAAGGAATTCTGGACTGATACTCCTCATTGATGATAATAAAAAATTTATTGAGCACCTACTGTGTGTCAGGCACAGAGCTAGGTGATTTATATATGTACCTCACTTAACATTGAGGACAATCCAGCAAGGTAGATATCCCCTTGACTTAGTGTGTTTCTAATAACTCTAAATTTTATGCTGTTCAGCTCACATAACTTTATTTCACTCTAATAGGTGAAGAAATCATTCCGTTAAACCATTTCATTTAAAAATATACATATGATTAAAAAGAATGCCAAAACTTCTAACAGAGTTCTGAAACTAATTGAAAGTAGGTAATTAATTGATTTTTGAATGATGAGTAAATAGGATCCACAGAGGTGTCATTAAAAATATGTTTCTAGGGCTTCCTTGGTGGCGCAGTGGTTGGGAGTCTGCCTGCCGATGCAGGGGACACGGGTTCGTGCCCCGGTCTGGGAAGATCCCACATGCCGCGGAGCGGGTGGGCCCGTGAGCCATGGCCGCTGAGCCTGCGCGTCCAGAGCCTGTGCTCCGCAGCGGGAGAGGCCACAACAGTGAGAGGCCCGCGTACGGCAAAAAAAAAAAAAAAAAAATATGTTTCTAAGCTACTTTGAGGGTAGCAAAAAAGTGACAAAATTTGTTTAGACTCTAGGGGAAAAAAACAGAGATAGGAGGGCATCACATCTTACCTACCTGGTTTAAGTGTGAGTTTTGATTTCTTTTTATGTCCTGTTTCCCATTAGACTAGGCGTTTTCCAAAGCTGACGATTATGCCTTCCTTCTGAACGACAACGCTAATGATGAAAGTAGGTTGGAGTAGCCAAGAAAGTTAACTGTTTCAAATCATAACTCAGCGGTTCTCAACTTTTAGTTGCCTACGAATCAGAGGTGATGCTCATGAGAAGTACAGATTCCTGAGTCTGCCGCCTCCCTTGGAGAGGTTGATTCATGGAATTTCCATGGGAGCCAGGAGTCTGCCTTTGTAACAAGCGTCCAGTCATTCGGATGCAGTTGGTTTGTGAACCACACTTGGACATACCCTGACATGACCACAGTATTGGGAGCTAAAATAACCATGCCTGTGTTCCAGAACCATAGGATAAAGAGTCCTCTGACTTTCAGTGACCGAAGAGTCTCAGGAATTTGGCTCAGTGATTTTAAGTTGACCTTTCCTTCAAGGGTATACAGAGAAAATCCTGTGAATGACCAGATCCTGGGGAGCAATTTACAGACATGAAAGCTTTTTGAGAAACTTTACATAAAAATTACTGATGTGAAAAGATTTTTGAGAAATTACCTCATCTGTCATCCAACCTTGGGGGCTGGGTGAAATCTACTCATCGTATATGGATGAAATTTTATTCTGATTTCAAAAGACATGTAGTAAAGAATATTTTCTTGGTGAAACTAGCCTTAGCTAAGCAGTAGAGCTTTATTTTTGGCTGCGTTGGGTCTTTGTTGCTGCGCGCAGGCTTTCTCTAGTTGCGGTGAGTGGGGTTACTCTTCGTTGCGGTGTGCGGGCTTCTCGTGGCGGTGGCTTCTCTTGTTGCGGAGCACGGGCTCTAGGTGCGTGGGCTTCAGTAGTTGTGGCATGAGGGCTCAGTAGTTGTGGTGCATGGGTTTAGTTGCTCTGCGCCATGTGGGATCTTCCCAGACCAGGGCTCGAACCCCTATCCCCTGCATTGGTAGGTAGATTCTTAACCACTGTGCCACCAAGGAAGTCCCTGAGCTTAGTTTAAAAAATCACATTTTTTTTCCTCCTGACAAGATTTAGGCTGTCCCTAGACTGAAACAGAAAAAGTGGCTCCTGGACTAAAAAATAATAATATGAAAAATACTTAGTATCAATGGTAGGAAAAGTAGACTCTTGATATGAAGAGTTTCTATTTGAGTTTTTCATTTTCTGTTTCAGATTTATACATGTATTAAGTACAATTTTACTTAAAGGTTTTCATTTATAATATAAATGAAATATAATCTTAGGTTTTTAACTTCTATACTGCTTACCTTAGAAAGGAGCATAAAGCCATAATTATATTCTTTTCCCTTCATGTTGTATTCTGACAATCTTGGAAGGAACAAAACTTTTACCCCCAAATTCCTTTCCTGACAGTCTCCATACTATGTTTCTCCCATACACTGTTTCTCCCATACAGTGTTCCTCAGTATCCTGCTCCTTTCCTTCATAGCCCAGCACAGCACCTAGGTTCTTAGATGTTTCCTTGTTACCATCTTCCTTCTCCATTGGACCATAAGCTTCATGAGTATAGGCACTCAGGTATTCAGTAAAGGGGAACCTTTGTTACAAAATTCTTCACATCGGAGGGAGGCAAGGCGGTTGGGTGTGGAGGGCTAAATTTTAGTCAATTTCTTTGCCTGTTTTCTCATCTAGAAAAGGAAATTTCGTCTGCTTTACCTTTAGGATAAAAATGAGATAATGGATAACAAGTGCTTAAAATAAATTATAAAAATGCTTTGTGGTATAATTTTGAAAACCCAAGCTTGCTTGACCTGAAGATGGGGAATTTCATTATAGTGTCATAACTTTCTTTAAAAATTAACTTTATCAGGCATCCTAGTTTTTCATGCATAGGTAGAATAATGTTTCTTTGTACTTTTACTAGAAAAGTATTTAAATATGTTATTATTGGAAGGATTATCTTTTAGGAAATTGTGGGGTGAAGCCACAGTTTCGTTTAATCCTCATCAATATGAAAATGCCTGAGGGCAAGTTCACAGATAATTTTCACTTTCTCTGTGTAAATGTACCTACTTAACTATATTGGTCTCTTATTAAGATTTTGATAAATACTATGGTTTTTATAATTTGTGTATAATTGTCCTAGAAATTTTTAACTCACCCTTAGTAGTAGTAGAAAGAAAAAGTCAGTTCTTAATATTTAGAATTTCTATTTTGGTTTTGTATTTTCTGTTGAAGGTTAATAGTTTGAAGAAATACAGCCTTTCTTGTTGCAAAGTAAATAGGTTGGTTCTGCAGGGAAATTATAATGTTATATTTGTGACTTCTGCCACTTGATTTAGAAATGGGCATCATGTCACTAACTTGGCATTCTTTTCCCCTCAAGGTAAACTGTGAAGGTCAGGGAAAGGACATCATTTTATTTAAATCAAAATTCCTTTCATGTACCTTCCAGCAAAAAAAAAAAATGTGTGTGTGTGTGTGTATGTATATATATATATATATATATATATATATATATATATGAAAGCCCACAAAGATTTGTTTATGTTTGTATTATGAGTTTGAACTTTTTTCATAGCAAGAACACTTTCATGAAATGTATTTTCCATGATTAGAGTGCAAAAAATGCTAGGAGAAGACAGATTTGATTGTTGTCAATGGTTATTACACTAAATCCATTAGTTCAGAAACTTCTTTCTTAATTGATTTCATCGTCTATTAGAAATAGTCATTTAAAAACTGACTTGTTGGTGGAAATTCAATAAAGTTACCCTCAGTTCTGGTTACAGCTTTGAAGTCACCTGAGTGCGGGCACTGCCACTGTGTTATCTCTGCACATAGATCATGTGAGATTGGGTTGGTAGTGATACTGTCTATAGTTAGTTTGTACCTAGCTCCCATATATTCTATGCTTGACAATATTTATTTTCATACTTTTCCCGTAATTAGTGAGGTTGTCAAGGATTGCTGCTACATTTATGAAGTATATTTCAATAAATACATGTTTATTATTTTTGGAAAAAATGTATTTCTGAAACTAACAAATCATTGATTTTTACTGAGTTACACGCCATGTATCTTTCAGAGGATCATAAAACAGGAGTTGGAGCAGTCATCTGGGCAGAAGGAAAATCTGTGAGTATGAAAATAATTCTTTATAAACATTTAAACTTGATTTTGTTTAAACATATTTTGATGTTAAGTACATGACATTTTGTTGACCCCTGGGGATTAATATTTCTTATTGGTGTATTTATTAAGTTTTATAAACATTTGCATATTCTCTCAACAGTTTTTTTATATAGATTTATTCATTTAGTGAACATTTATTAAACACCTGCCACAGGGTTGGCTCTGTGCCACAGTGAACAATGGGGAGTTAAGGATCACATAGTCCACCCTTCATAGCCTTATATAGTCTAGTGATGGAGACAGAGGTGAAAAAGAGACTGGTATATAACTGTAATTATAACCTTATACCGTGAGAGCACAGAGGAGGCACCTTTACTCTGCTTGGAGAAATGAGTAAAATACTATTAGGGGAGGTCAGGTGCTATTAGTCTTGAAGAATGAGTAGGAGTTCATCAGGCAGAGCAAGTTAGTGGGACTAGAAGGGTAACATGCAGAGGTAGGGCGTGAGAATGTGGGGAAATGCAAGTAATTTGGCACATTGAAGTCCAGGGTCCTGTGTCTAGCAGAGTAGCAAAAAATTGGGCTGCACCATAAAGAACTCTGTATACCACATAGAGAGTTTAGACTTTATCCATCAGACAGTGGGATACACTAGCACAGTGCTAACCAACAGAAATAAAAGGCAAGCCACATACGTGATTTAAATTTTTTTAGGAGCCACATTAAAAAATTAAAAAGAGGTCTTCCCTGGTGGCGCAGTGGTTGAGAGTCCGCCTGCCGATGCAGGGGACACGGGTTCGTGCCCCGGTCCAGGAAGATCCCACATGCCGCGGAGCGGCTGGGCGCGTGAGCCATGGCCGCTGAGCCTGCGCGTCTGGAGCCTGTGCTCCGCAGCGGGAGAGGCCACAACAGTGAGGGGACCGTGTACCGCAAAAAATAAATAAATAAATAAAATAAAAAGAAACAGGTGAATTAATTTTAAGAATATATTTTACTTGGGACTTCCCTGGCGGTCCAGTGGTGAAGACACCGCGTTTCCACTGCAGGGGGCACGGGTTCGATCCCTGGTTGGGGAACTAAGGTCCCACGTGTCGCGCAGCGTGGCCAAAAAATATATGTATATGTATTTTACTTAATCGTCTGTCCAGAAATATTATCATTTCAACATGTAACCAATATAAAAATATTTGTTAATGTTTTTAATAAAATATTTTGCATTTGGGGGGAGTATTGATTCTTCACAATCCTGTATGTATTTTATACTTATAGCACCTCTCAGTTTGCACTGACCACATGGTGCTATTGGCTACTATACTGGACAGAGCAATCCAAGAATATTTTAAATGGAAAAATGATCTGATTAGATTTGCATGTAAAAAATGAAGTGGGGCTAGACAGGAACTAGGGAGGTTAATAAAAAGAGATGATGAGGACTTGGAATTCTGTGGATGGGTTGGGAGGGCATGGAACCAAGAGATATTTCGTAACTATGAGGATGACTAAAAGATGAGTAGGGGGGCCTAAGTGTCCTTCAACAGACTTTATAACAAGTAATTTTACTATTTGGCTGGATATGTCATGAGCCCCTCAAGTTCAACCTAGCCAATACATTCAGTATCTTCCCGGCTAACCTATTCCTTCACTAGTGGTCACCATCCCATTCCCCATTCCACTTAAACAATCGATCACCAAATGCTGTGAATTCCACCTTCAGACTATCTCTTGACTCTTATTTCTTCCCAAATTGTTAGCACCTATTAGAATAGGTTCCTCTGCCAGAAACTCGCATAGTATTCTGTACAACTCCGTGGTGACGCACATCACAGTTAAATTTACATGTCCAGTTTCTTATCGTCTCCAGATCAGAAGGTTCATGAGGGCTGGGATTCTCTGTCACATTTACCAATGTATTCCCAGAACCTAGCACAGGGCCTGGCCTATGGTTGGAACTCTCCCTTGGATTTATATAAATGCTCAGCAGCCTTTTGGCTTAACACCTGGTTCTCAACTACTTTTTGGAGAATTTAGGTTTCCAGTTATATTATCTACAGTGTAGGCAGCATGGTAAAGTGGAAGGACATGGGTTTGGAGTCAAGCAACCCATCCTTGAATTCTGGCTATGTTGCTTACCAGCTTTGTGACTTTGGACAAGTTATTTAATCTCTTTTGGCCTCAGTTTCCTTATCTATACAATGGGAATAGTAATAGTACTACTGTCTAGGATGTTGTGAGGATTAATTAAATGAAGTAACACATATAAAAGTGAGCATGATGTTTAACCTTTAGTGAATGCTCAAGGATAATTTATTATCAATGAGATAATATATTATTTGTAAGCTTCTGTCGGCTCATCATAACAATGATTTTTATCAAGCTGCTATAGTACTGAGTCTGTTGAAACTATCACATGAGTAACTATGTATAATATATTGAAATTTAGTGAGGTTTATGGCATATTCCAAACTATTATAAACAGTTCTGATTTATAAAATATTTTACTTTTATAGTTGATAAAAGATTCATATTGACACCTAATATGCCACTGACCAGCAGAAATAAAAAAACCACTTAAAAAAAAAAAACCACTTAAGTAGGAAGTTCTATTACACACACACACACACACACACACACACACACATACACAAAAACACAGTAGAGGCTCAGTAAACATGAAAATTAAAGGAAAGTGCATTATTTATTTTCCAACTATATACACTAGCACATTTTTAGCCCAAAACACAAATTGTCTGTTCAAAATATTTTTAGGATTTCTGACTTGCTAACCAGTAGCACAGCACAGAGCATATAAGGAATTAACAATAATTTATTGTGTACCTGCTGTGTATGGAACACTGTAATAGGTCTACTTTAAGTGGCAGAAAGGAGGTATAAAACATGGTTTCTGTTCTCTAGGATCTTATAACCTATTCAGGGAGAGGTGTCTGAATCAAGTGAAACAGTTTGTGAATTAAGCTACTATTTAACTAACTGCTAAAACAAAGGACTGCCTTGAGATTATATACTAGAGATGATCAGGCTGCCTGAAATTTAACTTTGACAAGACCACACTGTGGCAGGAAAATCTAATATTATATTTTTCTGATGGCTCAGTTTATCATGGAAAAGTGAATTCATTATAAGTATGATACTAGGCTTTAAAGATACAATGTAAGATGCCTTTTCAGAATGTTGAAAACAGCTTTGTTGGTTTGCTTACTTTTCATAGAGAAATTGTGATGGAACAGGAGCAATGTACTTCATAGGATGTGGTTATAATGCTTTTCCTGTTGGATCTGAGTATGCTGACTTCCCGCACATGGATGACAAACAGAAAGACAGAGAAATAAGGAAATTCAGATACATTGTACACGCAGAACAGAATGCCTTGACATTTAGGTATGAAATTTGTTCGCATGTATTTTCTATAAAATATAACAAGGATTAGTTAAAATTAGTTTTCTTTTAGCTGTAATTTATTGCCTTTTTAAAAAATTCCAAGAAATATTCTTTTCAGAAGTATAACTTTGGTCCTACTTGGTCTTTGCTACCTGACCTGAAGCCATTGTCAGGGATCCTGCAGGCTTTCAAATTTATTGAGCAAGTCTTTTTTCCTTTCTTCCTTCTCTGTCCAGTATAAAACTGCTTGAAGTTTGTCCTTAGGGTCTTGCATATTTCTGCATTATATAATCAGTTTTGTTTTCTAAATGTAGAGCCCATATATTTATATTTATGAATATATAGATTTTATTATGAATCAAATTGCTTTAACATAGTTTTTTTAGAGATTATAACTGGCATTACCTCCTTCTAATGTTAATTTAGATCATTTCCACAAACATTTCTCAGCATTTACCATTAAGTGGGTGATCTTAGGGGATTTAAATCTGCATAAGTCATGGTTTCTGTCCTTGAGGAGCTTATAACATAGTATGGGATATAAGACTGTATTCAACCTAACATGGTCAGTTGTGTGGGAAAGGCCAACACAAAGTGGGTGGAAATTCAGGGGCCGCTACAGATGGAGGGGGAGTGAGAGGGAAAAGCTTTATGGAGAAACTGGCATTTGAGCTGTGCTTTAAAGGTTTGGTAGGATTATGCCATTGGAGATGCTTACTTGAAGGGAAACCATTCTTGCTTCAGGCATAGCAGTGGGCTAGAAGTAGGAAAATGCTTGTGTGTTTAGGAACACAGATGTTCCACTTAGGCTGCACCATGGAGCACATGGGATCGTTTGGGACTGACAAGAGAGGACTTTGAGTTTAGACTTCATTTGGTAGGTAGTGGAGAAATTGAATGACATTGACAGAGCCACACTAATGATTACTTAGGTTGCAGGCATATTGTTTGAACAGACTAGATGCATACAATTCTGCTGCCCTAGTACAGGGGAACAGAATGAGAATCTGAACTAAGGACATGGGTGCAGAAAGCTGGTGGTGGGGAATGTAAGACTGAGAGCAGTGTAAACCATAGAACCCAGAAGTACAACTCCTGTATCCTCAGATGAAGCATTCCTTAGTCCTAAACTACCCCCGGCATGTAAAATTTCACCAAACTCCTCTGTTTTCTTTCCTTGTGCTCTTCATTACAGATTACTTGCTTCGTTTTGTCAAATCCAAATGCTTGTTAAATAAAATTATCCTGTGTTAGGGAAGGGAGTAAGGGAACTGTAACTCAAAACAGAACTCTAATATTAATTTATCAATTTAGTAAGCATTATTAAATATCTGTTAGTTACCAGATAAGAGGTAGACCTTTTGGCTACCATGATGACTTAATGTCTAATCACACATGGTACATTCTTAGGGAGGGTGTTAGTTCTAGCCCCTAATTCCGGCATTATAAAGAGTTACTTACTTAGAAAGCATTGTATTTTTTTCTCTCTCTCTCTCTATTTTCATTTCCTTTGTAATACTGAAAATCTTGCCATTGACTAATTCAGCAAGAATAAGGCTTGATCATTATTGTGTATAATGTTGTAAATCCTAAAGCAGCTCAATTTTAATGTTTAAAGATTTTTCTAAAACATAACTTACCCTTTTAGAAACTATCTTCCTGATATTTTATATATATTTTTTGTAGGTGTCAAGAGATAAAACCAGAAGAAAGAAGTATGATTTTTGTGACAAAGTGCCCATGTGATGAATGTGTACCTTTAATTAAAGGTGCGGGCATAAAACAAATCTATGCAGGGGATGTAGATGTTGGAAAAAAGAAGGCAGACATCTCTTACATGAGATTTGGGGAACTTGAAGGTGTTAGCAAATTTACAGTAAGTAGATACACATTTTTTCAAATATACTTTTTATTATATTGTTAGGTACTCTGCTGCATATTTTAAATTAGTGATTCTTACCCTTTTAAAGAGTTATCATTGAGTTTATGTTTATGTGCAAGCACTTGCTTAACTACAAATGTTCAGCTTAGGATCTGCCTTATGAATATAGATCTCTATCAAGAGTTGTGCATTGACCTTACAGATCTTGAATTAGTTAGTCCTTTGGTGCCATCTGGTGGCTAACAAAAGAAAATCCTTGACCCACCTCTTCCCTCACCCTTCTTTCTGGATTGAAGTGGTAGACAGAGGTGAAAGTAGTTTAAGATTACCCAAAAGAAGGGGACACACAAACACACAAACACACACACACACACACACACACACACACACACACACACACACACGTGTGCATTTCTCAGGAGAAAAACCAGGAAAAAATAAGAAGAATTTAATATTTGACATTTCCAAAAAAGTGTGCTGGGGTGGTTTGTGGAAAACTCAGAACTTTAATTCTTTGTGCTTTTTTACTACTTTGGTTTCTAAAAAACTTTTTGTTTTTAGAAACAATCTCAAGCATATAGAAAACATACAAAGAATGGTTTATAAAAAACTTTTTCTTGGGCTTCCCTGGTGGCGCAGTGGTTGGGAGTCCACCTGCTGATGCAGGGGACATCGGTTGGTGCCCCGGTCTGGGAAGATCCCACATGCCGCGGAGCGGCTGGGCCCGTGAGCCATGGCCGCTGAGCCTGCGCTCCGCAACGGGAGAGGCCACAACAGTGAGAGGCCCACTGTTTAGAAACAGTGAGAGGTTTCTAAAAAAAAAAAAACCTTTTTCTTTTTAGAAATAATCTCAAGCATACAGAAGTTACAAAAATACTACAAATAATTTTTTTTTCCAGAACATTTGAGAGTTAAGTTGTTGCTATGATGCCAGATCACTCTCAGATACTTTCTTGTATATTTCCTCAAACAGTATATTATCCTACATAACCACCACAAAACTCAGGAAATTATCATTGATATGTTGCTACCATTTAATCCAGAGTCCAGTCAGGGTTTACCAGTTGTCCCAATAAAGTTCTATACAGCAAAAGGATCCTGTCCAGAATCATATGTTGCTTTGATAATTCTGGCTTTTTTTTTTTAATATTTATTTATTTGGTTGCACCAGGTCTTAGTTGCAGCTCGCTGGCTCCTTAGTTGCAGCACATGCGCTCCTTAGTTACGGCAGGTGGGCTCCTTAGTTGCGGCTTGCCAGCTCCTTAGTTGTGGCATGTGAACTCAGTTGTGGCATGCATGCAGAATCTAGTTCCCTGACCAGGGATCGAACCTGGGCCCCCGGCATTAGGAGCACGGAGACTTATCCACTGCGCCACCAGGGAAGTCCCATAATTCTGGCATTTAATATAACATTTATATACTGTAGTTTGCAGTGGGTACAAAAGGCATATGATAGAACTGTTTATAAATTTCAACTTTACTTTTCTGTTTGAATCCAGGGTGTCTGGAACATACAAGGCACCTAAAAATTACTTACTAAACCATATATATATTTAAAAATTTATTTAAAAATTAATATAGCAACACATTATTTAGTTTTCTAGTTTGTGTGTGAAGAATCATATATTTTTATCCTTTTTATTTTTGTCATATATTTTTGTTTTTTATTTCCAGTTGTCTTATTTAAAAGACATGATTTTAAAAAGAAAAGGGGGGCACTGAAAGAAGGGAGAGATGGGACAGATGCCTCTTTTGTAAAACTAAACAAGTTTGTATCCATCTAATCAAAAAGGAAATCACCAGTTCTGTATTTTTGTTTTCTGTTCCTTCATTCCTCCTGAAGATTGGGAGGAAATAATTCTCTTTATAAAGTGTAAGTGACCTAGCTCTTCAGGACTGTGAGTGCTGGGTTAAGTGAATTCTGAAATATCTTGCTTACTGGTGGATTTTAGTAGCTTTTCCACCGTAAAGAGAATGAAGAGATCAGAAGAATGTAAGACAGGGCAAGAGAAGCAGGAAGAGACAGGAAGACAAAGGGAGTGAAGATGCAGAGATGGGATTCAGAAATACCTGTTGGGCCAAGACCCACCCAGGAGTGCCCTCATTCAGGTACACCTGGTCTCTCTGTACTCCTTCCAGTGAAGATTAGCTCTCCACCCTCTCATCCTTTCCCTCATCTGGCCTGGCTTGCAATATTATGTCAATGATTTAAACTACTTGGTTATAGCTAAATACCTAGTTTTGTAAATGCCAGTAACTAACACGAACTAGTATTTGTTCCACATTGGAATTTTTATAATGATTATATTGCTTTTAGACTGTCAAAAGTAGCATGAGTACCAGTAAATTTCATTTTTTTAAACATTAAACCAATTGAAATTAATTTTGTTTGAAAATTTTTTTCTTTTCTCTTTGAGGTGTTACCATATGCCTTGAGATAAGAGGTTCTGTTCTGTGGGGTTGTTGCAGACTAGGCTAGGGCTGGGCAACAGTATTTCCAAGAATATATTTTACCTGTGTAAACCCAAGTCCATTTACTGAGAAACTATTTTTTTTTTCTGTTTAATACATGTAAATTTTTCTTTTACATGTAAAAATTTTAAAATTTTTATATTACTTTTTTTTAAATTGTGAAAGTAATGTATGCTCATTATAGAGGAAATAAAAAAAAGAACAGATATATAGATGAAAATAAAAAAAGAACAGATATTATCCCACAGTTCATAGATACCACTGTTAACATGTTGCTGTATTTTCTGTGTCATTGAAAATTCTTCAGAAATAATTTTTAATGATTACACAGTATTGCAACCTATGGACATAACTTATTTAACCATTCCCTTTTTGTTGGACACCTAGATTGCTTCTAAGTTTTCACAGTTAGACATAGTCTTTTTATGATGATCTTTAAATGTAAATTCAAGGTTATTAGTTTTTACTTTGCCCAAAGTAATAGATTTTAATGGTTTGACATGTTTTGAACATGACTTTTTTTTTTTTTAATTTCACATATATCTTCCCATTGCTTGGAAATCCTCCTTTTTCCTGGTGCTAATCCTAACCATCCCATTTCTATAGGTGACCAACCAGTTCTAGATGTCTTCCCCTTCCAAGGACTTTTTTATACATGGTAAAATGTCTGTCTTATATCTCATTCTCCCTCAAGGCCCATGATATTAATGACTTCATCTGATGAACTAACTGATGCTTCTGGAAGAGGCCCCCAGGAACTATCCACTTAATTGTGTCTTTCTGGAGAGAGTGCCCTAGTGGGGCTTTTTTGGTTAAGTCATTAGTGTTTCTGATGATGGGGATTTCTAGGCAAATAAGAAAGGAAGGGTGTGCTTTGAGATATTGATTACACTCAGTTTTTCTTATCTGCTGCTCCAGTCTTCACTGTAATATCTGAGAATCTTCATGCTTCTGTATTTCTTTCTGAATGATTGAGATGGAAAACTATAATCAGAGGAGATGTGATATGATATGATATGGTACAATAAATGGTATGCTATGATAAAAATAATAGTATATATTATATTACTATATTAAAAGGCAAGATAGTCTTTGTCTTATTTTCATTCTTTCTATCTAGGCCTTCTCTAGCTATTATAAGATTCTGTAGGACCTGGAGCTAGAATATGAAGTGGTGGAAATTCTATAGTATTGGGCATGGGCAGACCCAGGTTCTGGTGCTACTGCTGTCTTTAGTCAGTATGTAACCTTGGGCAAGTCACTATGCTTCTCTGGTCTTCCACTTCCTTACCTGTAAAACGAAGGTAAAGGAGGATTCTCTAAGAATATTGATTCTCATTCCAGAAGTCATATCATTCAGGGTCATTCAGAGTCATTATTAGGGCTTGGTTGGTACAACACACTAACTCTTTTTTCTTACATTGTTTTAAGCTGTTTTGATATTTGAAAGCACAGTGCTGAAATGCTACTTTTTTTTTTTTTTTTTTTTTTTGCTGTACGTGGGCCTCTCACTGTTGTGGCCTCTCCCATTGCGGAGCACAGGCTCCGGACGCACAGGCTCCGGACGCGCAGGCTCAGCGGCCATGGCTCATGGGCCTAGCCACTCTGCGGCATGTGGGATCTTCCCAGACCGGGGCACGAACCTGTGTCCCCTGCATTGGCAGGCAGACTTTCAACCACTGCACCACCAGGGAAGCCCTGAAATGCTATTTATTAAACATATAAATAAAATGTTTGTGTCCTTTTACAGTGGCAAATGAATCCATCAAGAACTTGTGTTCTTGAGCAAAATGAGCCTGAAAGCAGAGAAAGTAAGTATTTACAAGTCCTTTACTGAGGTTAACTTTGCTGCTAAGAAGAAAAGAAACATAGTGAATTAGAATGATCAGGTGTTGGAAATTGATGTGGTTGGAGATGGAGTATATTCTTTTGGCAGGTTACATTTTTGCCATTCAATTTGTTCACAGACGTTTGTGTATCTACTATTTGCTAGGTGTCATGGAAACTGCTGATTAATGACTAGTCCTATGGGCTCTGCAGTTTAATACAAATAATCATGAACAAATTGAATTTATAAATTAAATTTACATGAGAAAGTAGACGACAGTGCTCTTCTATACCAAAACAAAAGCCTCTTGGGCAGTTAGAAAGGAAAAATACATGTAATTAATACAGATGGATCTAGGGCCAAATTATGAGGATATGTACATTCTTATTAGAGTAAAGCCACATTAGCTCAGATTGGTCAGAGAGTGGAAATATTCTGGTTATTTGAATAATCTAATTAAGAGTCATCACAGTTACCATAAATGAATTAGTAATCTTCAGAGCTTTATTATTTGCATATTAACCAGATATTTTTAATGTAATACAATCTTTGGGATATCTTGCAATTCCTCAGGCACATAATTTGGAACATTAATTATTATTAACTGTACAATATTATGTTAAAATGTTATCTTTCTGTTTGAATTCAATTCAAGGTAAGTAGAAGTTTAGTATAATAAGTAAAATTTTCTTGATAATAACAATGATTTGACTACTCTGAAAAATCAGGAAATATAAGCCTTTATGGGCAGAAGCAAGAAGAACAATCCTGTGGAACAAAAACCACATTCACAGAAAGACAGACAAGATGAAAAGGCAGAGGGCTATGTACCAGATGAAGGAACAAGATACAACCTGAGAAAAACAACTAAATGAAGTGGAGATAGGCAATCTCCCAGAAAAAGAATTCAGAATAATGACAGTGAAAATGATCCAGGACCTGGGAAAAAGAATGGAGGCAAAGATCAAGAAGATGCAAGAAATGTTTAACAAAGATCTAGAAGAATTAAAGAACAAAAAACAGAGATGAACAATACAATAACTAAAATGAAAAATACACTGGAAGGAATCAAAAGCAGAATAACTGAGGCAGAAGAACTGATAAGTGACCTGCAAGACAGAGTGCTGGAATTCACTGCCACGGAACAGAATAAAGAAAAAAGAATGAAAAGAAATGAAGACAGCCTAAGAGACCTCTGGGACAACATTAAATGCAACAACATTCACATTATAGGGGTCCCAGAAGGAGAAGAGAGAGAGAAAGGACCCGAGAAAATATTTGAAGAGATTATAGTCGAAAACTTCCCTAACATGGGAAAGGAAATAGCCACCCAAGTCCAGGAAGCACAGAGAGTCCCATACAGGATAAACCCAAGGAGAAACACGCCGAGACACATAGTAATCAAACTGGCAAAAATTAAACACAAAGAAAAATTACTGAAAGCAGCAAGGGAAAAATGACAATTAACATACAAGGGAACTCCCATAAGGTTAACAGCTGATTTTTCAGCAGAAACTCTACAAGCCAGAAGGGAGTGGCATGATATACTTAAAGTGATGAAAGGGAAGAACCTACAACCAAGATTACTCTACCGGGCAAGGATCTCTTTCAGATTTGATGGAGAAATCAAAAGCTTTACAGACAAGCAAAAGCTAAGAGAATTCAGCACCACCAAACCAACTCTACAGCGAATGCTAAAGGAACTTCTCTAAGTGGGAAACACAAGAGAAGAAAAGGACCTACAAAACCAAACCCAAAACAATTAAGAAAATGGTAATAGGAACATACATATCGATAATTACCTTAAATGTGAATGGATTAAATGCTCTAACTAAAAGACACAGGCTTGCTGAATGGATACAAAAACAAGACCCATATATATGTTGTCTACAAGAGACCCACTTCAGACCTAGGGACACATACAGACCGAAAGTGAGGGGATGGAAAAAGATATTCCATGCAAATGGAAATCAAAAGAAAGCTGGAGTAGCAATACTCATATCAGATAAAATAGACTTTAAAATAAAGAATGTTACAAGAGACAAGGAAGGACACTACATAATGATCAAGGGATCAATCCAAGAAGAAGATATAACAATTAAAAATATATATGCACCCAACATAGGAGCACCTCAATACATAAGGCAACTGCTAACAGCTATGAAAGAGGAAATCAACAGTAACACAACAATAGTGGGGGACTTTTAACACCTCACTTAACACCAATCGACAGATCATCCAAACAGAAAATTAATAAGGAAACACAAGCTGTAAATGACACAATAGACCAGATAGATTTAATTGATATTTATAGGACATTCCATCCAAAAACAGCAGATTACACTTTCTTCTCAAGTGCGCACAGAACATTCTCCAGGATAGATCATACCTTGGGTCACAAATTAAGCCTCAGTAAATTTAAGAAAATTGAAATAATATCAAGCATCTTTTCTGACCACAAGGCTATGAGATTAGAAATCAATTACAGGGAAAAAAACGTAAAAAACAAACACATGGAGGCTAAAGAGTACATTACTAAATAACCAAGAGATCACTGAAGAAATCAAAGAGGAAATCAAAAAATACCTAGAGAAAAATGATAATGAAAACACGACGATTCAAAACCTATGGGATGCAGCAAAAGCCGTTCTAAGGGGGAAGTTTATAGCTATACAAGCCTACCTCAAGAAACAAGAAAAATCTCAAAGAAACAACCTAACCTTACACCTAAGGGAACTAGAGAAAGAAGAACAAACAAAACCAAAGTTAGCAAAAGGAAAGAAATCATAAAAATCAGAGCAGAAATAAATGAAATAGAAACAAAGAAAGCAATAACAAAGATCAATAAAACTAAAAGCTGGTTCTTGAGAAGATAAACAAAATTGATAAACCATTAGCCAGACTCATCAAGAAAAAGAGGGAGAGGACTCAAATCAATAAAATTAGAAATGAAAAAAGAGAAGTTACAACAGACACTGCAGAAATACAAAGCATCCTAAGAGACTACTAGAAGCAACTCTATGCCCATAAAATGGACAACCTGAAAGAAATGGACAAATTCTTAGAAAAGTATAACCTTCCAAGACTGAACCAGGAAGAAGTAGAAAATATGAACAGACCAATGACAAGTAATGAAATTGAAACTGTGATTAAAAATCTTCCAACAAACAAAAGTTCAGGACCAGATGGCTTCACAAGTGAATTCTATCAAACATTTAGAGAAGAGCTAACACCCATCTTTCTCAAACTCTTCCAAAAAAATTGCAGAGGATGGAACACTCCCAAACTCATTCTATGAGGCCACCAATACCCTGATACCAAAACCAGCCAAAGATACTACAAAAAAAGAAAATTACAGACCAATATCACTGATGAATATAGATGCAAAAATCCTCAAAAAACTACTAGCAAACAGAATCCAACAACACATTAAAAGGATCATACACCGGGCTTCCCTGGTGGAGCAGTGGTTGAGAGTCCACCTGCCAATACAGGGGACATGGGTTTGTGCCCCGGTCCGGGAAGATCCCACATGCTGCGGAGTGGCTGGGCCCGTGAGCCATGGCTGCTGAGCCTGTGCGTCCAGAGCCTGTGCTCCGCAATGGGAGAGGCCACAACAGTGAGAGGCCCGCGTACCGCAAAAAAAAAAAAAAAAAAGGATCATACACCATGATCAAGTGGGATTTATCCCAGGGATGCAAGGATTCTTCAATATACACAAATCAATCAGTGTGCTACACCATATTAATAAATTGTAGAATAAAAATTATATAATCATCTCAATAGATACAGAAAAAGCTTTTGACAGAATTCAATACCCATTCATGATAAAAACTCTCCAGAAGGTGGGCAGAGAGGGAACCTATGTCAACATAGTAAAGGCCATATACTACAAACCCACAGCAAATATTATTCTCAATGATGAAAAACTGAAAGCATTTCCTCTAAGATCAGGAACAAGACAGGATGTCCACTCTCACCACTGTTATTCAACATAGTTTTGGAAGTCCTAGCCGCAGCAATCAGAGAAGAAAAAGAAAAGGAACACAAATTGGAAAAGAAGAAGTAAAACTGTCACTGTTTGCAGATGACATGATACTATACATAGAGAATCCTAAAGATGCCACCAGAAAACTACTAGAGCTAATCAATGAATTTGGTAAAGTTACAGGATACAAAATTAATGCACAGAAATCTCTTGCATTCCTATACACTAATGATGAAAAATCTGAAAGAGAAATTAAGGAAACACTCGCATTTACCACTGCAACAAAAAGAATAAAATACCTAGGAATAAACCTACCTAGGGAGACAAAAGACCTGTATGCATAAAACTATAAGACACTGTTGAAAGAAATTAAAGATGATACCAACAGATAGAGAGATATACCATGTTCTTGGATTGGAAGAATCAATATTGTGAAAATGACTATACTACCCAAAGCAATCTACAGATTCATTGCAATCCCTATCAAATTACCAATGTCACTTTGTACAGAACTAGAAAAAAAAAAATCTTAAAATTTGTATGGAGACACAAAAGACCCCGAATCGCCAAAGCAGTCTTGAGGGAAAAAAACGGAGCTGGAGGAATCAGACTTCCTGACTTCAGGCTATACTACAAAGCTACAATAATCAAGGCAATATTGGTACTGGCACAAAAACAGAAATATAGATCAATGGGACAGGATAGAAAGCCCAGAGATAAACCCACACACCTATGGTCAACTAATCTATGACTAAGGAGGCAAGGAGATACAATGGAGAAAAGACAGTCTCTTCAATAAGTGGTGCTGGGAAAACTGGACAGCTACCTGTAAAAGAATGAAATTAGAACACTCCCTAACACCATACACAAAAATAAACTCAAAATGGATTCGAGACCTAAATGTAAGAATGGACATTCTAAAACCCTTAGAGGAAAACAAGAAGAACAATCTTTGACATAAATCATAGCAAGATATTTTTTGATCCACCTCCTAGGGTAATGGAAATAAAAACAAAAATAAACAAATGGGACCTAATGAAACTTCAAAGCTTTTGCACAGCAAAGGAAACCATAAACAAGACGAAAAGACAACCCTCAGAATGGGAGAAAATGTTTGCAAACGAATCTTAGGACCAAGGATTAATCTCCAAAATATATAAACAGCTCATGCAGCTCAATATTAAAAAAACAAACAACCCAATCCTAATATGGGCAGAAGACCTAAATGGACATCTCTCCAAAGAAGGCATACAGATGGCCAAGAAGCACATGAAAAGATGCTCAACATCACTAATTATTAGAGAAATGCAAATCAAAACTACAATGAGGTATCACCTCACACTGGTTAGAATGGGCATCATCAGAAAACCTACAAAGCAAGAAATGCTGGAGAGGGTGTGGAGAAAAGGGAACCCTCTTGCACTGTTGGTGGGAATGTAAACTGATACAGCCACTATGGAGAACAGTATGGAGGTTCCTTAAAAAAACTAAAAATAGAATTACCATATGACCCAGTAATCCCACTACTGGGCATATACCCAGAGAAAACCATAATTCAAAAAGACACATGCACCCCAATGTTCATTGCAGCACTATTTACAATAGCCAGGTCATAGAAGCAACTAAATGCCCATCGACAGATGAATGGATAAAGAAGATGTGGTACATATGTACAATGGAATATTACTCAGCCATAAAAAGGAACGAAATTGGGTCATTTGTAGAGACGTGGATGCATCTAGAGACTGTCATCCAGAGTGAAGTATGTCAGAAAGAGAGAAACAAGTAGGTGCTTTTTGTTTCCTCCAGCCTAATAAGAATAACTGTCCCCCCAAAACAGTTTTATGAATTGTTGGCTATACACTGTTGAATGAATCCAGTTTTTAAAAGGTCAGATATTGTGTTACCTGAGTGAGTTATCTAGAATCTGTTCTTCAACAGTTGAGAATTATTTTAAGATAAGATCAGTATTCCTTTTTAACTTAAGCATTATTTTGATCTTACAATCTCTGTGACTTTAACAAATAGTCATTTATTTGAAGTGACATTTTTCTGACGTTACGTTATTCTTGAACGCTAGATGGTGTGTTGGGACCCATACCCCGGGATGAAGAACAGCACCAAAACAAGAAGCTGCGTCTTGCAAACCACTAAGAAGTCTTGTGTAAACTAGGGTGAAGGCCTCAAGAATTTTTATTGCACTTTTAAAATCCAGCCTTCTTAACTCAGAAAATAAGAATGGATTTTGGATATAATTGAAAAAAATTTTTAAAGAAAGCTAATTTATTACTAGCATATGAATGATATTAATGAGAATATTTTTATTTTAGATTTGTGTGTTTTCCAGAGTATAGTGGTGTGTTTTTTTATTACACTGAATGAGGTATCAATAATTTAATGAGACCCAGTTCAATCGGCCATACAGATTGATTTCTCCTTGTCTTAGCTTTACATTAAGCAGTTTGAAAGGGGCTGGTTTATTGGATCACACATCTCAGCAAAGAATTACATACCTTTTCAGAAATATTAATTTTTTTAAATAAATTTATTTATTATTTTTGGCTGCATTCGGTCTTCGTTGCTGCACGTGGGATCTCTCTAGTTGCGGCGAGCGGGGGCTACTTTTCGTTGCGGTGCGCGGGCTTCTCATTGCAGTGGCTTCTCTTGTTGTGGAGCAGGGGCTCTAGGCACGCGGGCTTCGGTACTTGTGGCTCGCAGGCTCTAGAGCAAAGGCTCAGTAGTTGTGGCACACGGGCTTAGTTGCTCCACGGCATGTGGGATCTTCCCCAACCAGGGCTTGAACCCATGTCCCCTGCATTGGCAGGCGGATTCTTAACCACTGCGCTACTAGGGAAGCCCAGAAATATTAATTCTTTTGGATTATGAAGGTGATAATTAGTAAACTACTCCAGGAAAATAAACGGCAACCTGGCCATTTTTAAGTCAGTGTGTGGCTCACAAAAAGTTCCCATTTATACTCAAAGCTTTCTAATAATCAGAATTTACTTAATTAGGATTGAGTCATAAAAATAAAGTTGGTGGACCTGGTCTCCATTATAAAAGTACATTCCTAACAAGGTTATTAATTTTTCTTCAGTCTTTCGATATGTAGAAATCACGATCATTTGTTGGACTAGGGTGTTTTTATATCACTGATTTTGGGTAGCAAAAGGAAGAGAATATAATTCTGAGACAGTATTACTATTTGATATCACTGACTCTTTAAACCACTAACAACAAACTTCAAATTTGGTTATGATGTTAACAGAGAAGAAATATTTTAGTCTGGAATACTGAAACTAGCCTTTTTCAAGTTCCATTCATAAATGCTGCCCATTATTCCCTCCATATAATTAGCACAGAATGTCTCATGGCTTTGAATGGAAAGCCTTATAAAAACACTTGCAAACCTTAAGAATACTGAAAGTCTTGAAAGTAAACATTATGGTCAGTTCAGTTATTTTCCAAATTGCTCTTCGTGAGTCCTCTCATTTTTATTTGCTGAGAAACTTTCAGAAAATTAGCCCGAGTCAGAGAGGGATTTGCATGGCCTGTGGCCTGCAGGCCTGCGGTGTGACATGCTGAGGAATGACTGCCCTGGTTATATGTGGGGAATCAGGTTCGCCTCTGCTGTTGCCCCCTTTCCAGGGCATCACATATCATCACAAGGCCTCCTATCAGTTTCTCAGAATTTTACACAGGACAGTCCACATGTTGACCGATGTCCCTGCTTGGACAGCAGCGTGCTTAGGCCCTCCGGGGGTTTAGTCATCATACCTGGCAGTTGAGAACTGCTGTAAACATTTCACCACAGATGTAGGACATGGAATAGAGAGGGATGGGAGGAAAGATGCCTTTAGAGGTAACTAAGGCTAATTTGAAAACCAGTGGTTAAGCTATTCTTTAACATTTATCGATATTAAATATTGAGATTTGCTTACATTATGCTTAAGTTCATCTTATATGATGTGTTGTTTTCAACTGATGTCAGCTACATCAACTATTTTGTAAATCAATGAGCAAATGTTTTGCCGGTTTTGTGGATTTATGTGTTGGACATAGTGGGGAATATCAGAAGGGAGAAATATACAAATGGGAAGAGCTATGACTAGGAAATGGAAAACTGGTTATTTCTGTAGCACTATTAAAATGGTCATGATAATGCCATATTTTCTTCTGTACAACTGGCCGGATTTCAACATTTATTGAGAGTTTACCATGTAGTACCAGAAGGAAAGCTCTTTGAGTGTAGGGATGTGTGTACGTGTGTGTGTGTGTGTGTGTGTGTGTGTGTGTGTGTGTGTGCGCGCGTGCACGTGTGTATTTAAACTGCTGAATCCAGTACCTACAACAGTGTCTGGCACATAACAGGCATTCAATAAATATTTGTTGATTGACTGAATGACTGCTAGACTCTGGCTAGACCCTGTAGATGAGATGTGTAAGAAATGCGTCCTGACCTCAAGAAGCTCACAGTCTAGCAGAAGTTGCAGGCATGAAATCAAGCAATAGAGTGATTCTCAGAAGGGGGTCCCTGGACCAGCAGCATTAGCCTCGCCTGGGGACTCGTTAGAAGTGCAAGTTCTCAGGCCCACCCAAATCTACTGAGTCAGAAACTCTGGGGGCGGGGGCCCAGCATTCCCTCCAGGTGATTCTGATGACCCTCAAGGTTGAGAACCGCCCTGTGGATATAACTGTAGGAACAGTGGTGGCACAAAAGAGGACAAGCATACACTCTGGTGAGTCATGGAGAAAGGGTCTTGTAGAAGTGGAGGTCCTGAAGGGGCTACAGGGTGTTGCCAGGCAAACAGTGGGGGTGAGATGAACTTTTGGGAGAAAGTAATGGAGATAGATGGTCACACTGGGAAGCAGGAAAGGGAAGTGTCAGGGACTCGCACAAAGATTGCTGAGCTGTACCAAGAGCGCCCTGGGGTAGCCCCCTGCCTAAAATCTAGGAATTCACAGTCAAGAGGGTTCATCCCTTAGCGTGAGAAATCAAAATTTGCACTTAAAAATACATCATCCTTAATTTCAAAGATGGGGAGGATAATAGTGAATTCGTAATTTGAAAAAAAGAGCTCTGCATTTGTGTACTGCCAAGTGACAATATAATATGCCACCTGGAGGCGGGGTGAGTGTGGGCCTGGCTCGCCACCCAGCTGTCAGGTAGAGTGCATGCAGGTTTACATGTACTGTTTCATTGCATCACTGCCAAAGCTTTTTCTTTTATTCAGCTTTTCTATGGGTTTCTCTTCCTCAGTTACTTATTGAGTTTGAGAATATACCTTCTCTCATAAATCTTCCTCGTTTTATGCGTGAACAGTTCACCTTTAAGATCTGCCACAACAATCTGCTTTTGACCCACTTTAGAGCAGTTTTTTGAAGTTCTGGTATTGCCAATAGTGGCCACTTGGCATTTAGCTGAGGCTATTACTGTTGCTTTTTAGGATTAAGCAACAGTTTAGAACCTTCATTTCATGTGTAATATTCTTCAGGGTTTTTTTTTTTTTGCTATCATTTAAAATTATAACATTTCTGATATACAAGAAAAGTTAAAAGCCCCATTAATCAGTATCAGTTGAAAATGAGACCCATTTAAAATGGAATACCCTTTAGAACCTTGTCCATAAAAATGTATTTACTCTATTCAATGAATTGCATTCAAATAGAGTCAGATTTCAAAGGAACTCAGATCTCATCTGTTTAGAATACTCCTTTATAGTTCTGGAAACAGAAGCATCCAGAAGGTGAATGATTTCTTCAAGTCTAGTTCAGAATGTCACAAGGGCCTAAATCAGTATCAGGGTTTTTTTGTCCATTTTCAGTTTTGCTTTTAATGTAAGTGCACATTTGTCCTGTACATGTTGACATGTTGGCTGATTTTAACACGTATATGACAGTAATAAAAGACTTCCATTACTATAAATTATTTTTTAGTAAAATTACACCTACACATTTTAAATGAGCAAATAGTCCTATAAACCTTATTTTGAAACAGTAAGTCTCACGCTGTCCTCTGTATCACCCCACCCCAGAGGCCACCAGGCTCAATTATTTTAGCTGATTATTTTGTATCTATTTCCAAATCTCCAAATCACATGTTCCTTACTAGTGTTTCAGTTTTAGGTATTTTCTTTTGAATTACCATTATGAAAGAGCTTTCTTTCACCTCACTCTCTCCACCCACTTCCATCTTTCCATCCTCCCCACATTCTTTTATTTTGGTGGCATCAATATTCATTGTCTGGTATTATGACTATGTAAATGCTACTCACAGGTTTGTCATGTTGTGTACTGTGATTACTTTCCCTTTCCTTATAAAATTTATTTTTCTGAATTTAAAATTTGACTTTTTTTGAAGGGGGGGAGCTTGGTTTTCTATATTTTATTGCTAACCTGTAGCCAAACTCTTCTCCCAGTTGTGTGACCAACTCTTCTCCCAGTTGTGTGACCTTCTCTCAGTATGTTGAAGCACATTGAGTGTCCTAAAAAGCTCTTCTTATTGAAGAAATCCCTCCTAGAGCCTCTGACCACCTCTAGCCTGGGCTAATTGGTCACTAGACCTTCTGCACTGCTGGCTTCCCGGGGTCTTCCTCCACAGCTCTGCTGGAGGGAGTTGGGGGGCATTCTTCACCCTCTCCTTGAATTGGAACACCTGTTTCCTGGGATCCAGTCTTTTTCTCAGTTTGGTGGGCATATCTTTCAGAAGGGCTCTGAGAAAAGGGTACATGGTGGTGGGATGACTGTCAGACAAGACTACTGTTGGGGAACATTTTCGATGCTATGAGTATCTGCAGATGTCTTTATTCTACCCTCAATTTAATTGATAGTTTGTTGCGTGTAGAATTCTAGATTGGGAATAACTTCCCCTCAGAATTTTGAAGGCATTGTTTCATGATCCTAGTTACACTACTAGAATAAGTTTCAAGGTTTGGGTTGTCAATCAGATTCACAGGAATCAATGAAGGGGGACTTCCCTGGTGGCGCAGTGGTTAAGAATCTGCCTGCCAATGCAGGGGACAGTTCGAGCCCTGGTCCGGGAAGATCCCACATTCTGCGGAGCAACTAAGCCCACGCCACAACTACTGAGCCTGCGCTCTAGAGCCCGCGAGCCACAACTACTGAAGCCCGTGCGCCTAGAGCCCGTGCTCCGCAATAAGAGAAGCCACCGCAATGAGAAGCCTGCGCACCGCAACAGAGAGTAGCCCCCGCTCGCTGCAACTAGAGAAAAGCCTGCGTGTAGCAACAAAGACCCAATGCAGCCAAAAATAAAAATAAATAAATTTATAGAAAAAGAATCAACAAGGGTTACTTGGCAGCAGATGCTTAGAACAATGTAGAACACAGCACAGCCTCATGCACCACAGCAGCCTCCCGAGACCTCACAGTCACAGGCACAGCTTCCAAAATGCCACCATTGAGTCCTCTTTTCTCTTTGTCCTATAAGTTTATGTTTAAAACACAATTCCTTTACTTTCATTTTATGATTTTGGGGGAGAAAAAAGAGGTAAATTAATGTTTGTTCACTTCCATTTTTGTATTTTCTGTAATGTTCTGGCTTTAAGCATGAAATTCCTTTCCCACAGTCATTTTAAACATTTTTATTAATATATTTAGTATAAATAGCCACCCCCTAATATCATTATGTATCTTTTCCTTGGGGATAAGCCCCAAAGATATTGTGTCAGGGGAGTATGTGTTCTGCTTAGGGCTATTTTTAAGACTTGATGCAGATGAGGAATACCTGAAAACTACGGATTTTCTAAGACACAACCTTTGGGGATAAAGATAAATCTTGTTCAACATCATAGCATTTGGGTGTCTTTCTATTTGTTATTTCTGATTGTATATTTTAAAAGGCTTGAAAATAGAAACACTTTACCAGGCTAACCATGCATTTTGGTTCTTGTTTAACTCTCATCTCTGCTGGAATTGGTCCACTAGGTGGCTTCAGGGTCAAGTTTATTTGCAAACCATATATCTGATAAAGAGTTAATACCCCAAATATACAAAGAACTCATAAAAATCAACATTAACAGAACAAAGCACCCAGTTAAAAAAAATGGGCAGACATCTGAATAGACAATTTTCCAAAGAAAACATACAGATGACCAACAGGTACATGAAAAGATGCTCAGCACCACCAATCATCAGGGAAACCCCAATCAGAACCACAATGAGATATCATCTCACAGCTGTCAGAATATTCTGTTATCACAAAGACAGCAACGAATGTTGACACCGATGTATAGAAAAGGTAACCATTGTGCACTGTTGGTGGGAAGTAAATTGGTGCAGCCACTATGGAAAAAAGTATGGCTATTTCTCAAAAAAAATTAAAAATAGATCTACCATATGTTCCAGCAATTCCAATTCTGGGTATTAAGCAAAAACACTAATTGGAAAATATATATGCACCACTACATTCACTGCAGCATTATTTATAATAGCCAACCCAAGTGCCCATCAATTAATGGATAAAGAAGTTACACACACACACACACACACAATAACTGTATGATTTCAATTATTTGTGTAATCTAAAAAACGAAGCAAATGAACATATAACAAAACAGAAACAGATTTGTAAATACAGAGGAAAAAACAGGCGGTTGCCGGCGGGGGGGGGAGGAGGAAAGAAATAGGTGAAGGAGATCAAGAGGTACAAACTTCCAGATGCAAATAAGAAACAGTCTTGGGTATGAGATTTGGGAAATACAGTCAGTAACTATGTAATGTCTTTGTATGGTGACATATCATAAACAGACTTACTGTGTTGATCATTTTGAAATGTATAGAAATATCAAATCACTATGTTGGGCAACTGGAACTACCAGTGTTGTAGGTCAATTATAGTTCAAAAACAAACTCACAGGAAGGAGATTTGTCTTTACCAGAGGCAGTGTGTGCGTGGAGAAGGAATTGGACGAAGGCAGCCAAAAGTTACAAACTTCCAGTTACAAGATAAATAAGTACTAGGGATGTAATGTACAACATGATAAATTTAATTAACACTGCTGTATGTTATATATGAAAGTTGTTAAGAGTACATCCTAAGAGTTATCACAAACTTTTTTGCTATTTCTTTAATTTTGTATCTATATGAGATGAATGTTCACTAAACTGATTGTGATAATCATTTCATGATGTCTGTATGTCAAATCATTATGCTGTATACCTTAAACTTGGATACAGTGCTGTATGTCGATTATATCTCAATAAAACTTAAATAAATAAATGAATAACACATTAATAAACCTAACTTAGGAAAAAACTTTATAGCAAGATTAAGTGAATCCTATGCCAGGACTCCAATGTTTTGGTTGTTAGGAAGTATATTAATATAACTAATCAGCTTACAAATTCAGGAAAGGCATGTGACCAACTTGATAGATGCAAATAAAGTAGCATGGTAGAATATTACAGGTAAAAATTATAGAAATAAAGAAGATATCAATGCATATGTACTCAAAGAAATGTCACATACCCACAACACTAGTTCACCTATAGAGAAATAATAGATTAATTTCCTCTAATTGTCAGATCACTAGGAGACATGAACACCTAACTTACTTAACACTTTGAGGTATTAGTAAAAAAAAAAAATACCACTGGAAAAGAAGGATTAAAATTATCTCCATTTGCAGAGCATATGGATATATATCTAGTAAGCCCAAAGAACAACTGGAAATTTGTTACAGAAAATAAGACAATAAAATATTTTAAAAACTATTAACATAAGCATGTAGTACACAGTTCATATAGACACATCGCAAGCAGTTACCAGGTATGTTAAAAGGGAGGCTGCAATTTTTAAAGTATAAAATAAAAATAAGAACACGTGAAAAGCCTACATGAATAAAATTATCATGAACTCCTTATATAGATAATACAAATTTGAAGAAAAGGAAAAATCGATTTCCTTAAATATAATAAGAAATCATATATAGAGAAAAATATACCAATATGCATATGTGTATGTATATATTTGTGTGTATATGTTTATGTGTATACATATATATACACACACATACAAGTGTTTTTCTGGGGATAGATAATTTATTTACATAAAATGAGAAAAAATATAAAATGTACATAAAATAGAGTTATTTTATGAAATAAAAGATTAGTTATTAACTTAAATATATTTTACATGCAAGATACTTTATATATGTTTCATGGAAACTACAAAGAAAAAAATCTATTGTAGTTACACAAAAGATTAATCCTTTTTCTTTAAAAAGAATTAATTCATATCACATCAAAAAAATACAAAGGAACTACAACAACAACAATAACAGAAAATAATGAAAGTCCTTATCAACAATTAAACATTAACAGATGAAATTCTCCAATTAAATGACACAAAGTGGTTGAATTAATTTAAAAAAAGAACCTACAGGGAATTCCCTGGTGGTCTAGTGGTTTCACTGCCGGGGACCTGGGTTCAATCCCTGGTTGGGGAACAGGGATCCTGCAGGCAGCATGGCGTGGCCAAAATAAAAAATAATTTTAAAAAGAACCTACAATATGCTGTCTACAAGAGATTCAATTTAACTTTAAGGACATATATAGGTTAAAGTGAGAGGATGTAAAAGTATATTCCATGCAAATGGCAACCCCAAAGAGAGCAGGAGTACCTATACTTAAATAATACATATTTTCAATCAAAGTCAGTCACGAGACAATGTTACTATACAGTGATAAAGGAGTCAAATTATCAAGAGAATATTACAAGTATAAATATGCACCCAACACTGGAACATGTAGACATTTAAAGCAAATATTAACAAAACTACATACAGAAAAAGCAATAAAGTAACAGGGTACTTCAATACCCCATTTGTAAATGTGGATAGATCATCCAGGCAGAAAATTCATGAGAAAACATTGACCTGCACAACACTTTAGAAAAGTAAACCTAACGGATATATACAGAACATGCCATCCAAGGGCACCAGAAAACACAGTCTTCTCAAGGGCACATAAAACATTCCCAAGGATATGTCATTCCTGGGCCAAAAAGCCAACTTTAACACATTTAAGACTAAAATCTTATCTCAAAGCTTTCCAACCACAATGATATGGAGCTAGAAATCAGTAGGAGAAAAGTCTGGAAATTTTACAAATACATGGAAATTAAACAACACATTCCTGAATAACCAGTGGGTCAAAGTAGAAATCGAAAGAGAAATTAGACAGTATCTTGAAAAAATATAAATACAAAATATCACAATTTAGGGAATACATCAACAGTAGTTCTTATGTGCCTACATTTTAAAAAATGAAAGTTTTCAAAAACAACCTAACTTTGCACATGAAGAAAGTAGGAAAATAAAGAATTAAGCACAAGATTAGAAGAAAGGAAAGAGCAAAAATTAGAGGATAAACAATGGATAAAGAGACTAGAAAAAAAATCAAGCTACGAGTTGGTTTTAAAAAATAAAGCAAACTGACAAACTTTTAGCTAGACTAACCAAGGAAAAAAGAGAAGTCAAAAAATCTGATAAATGGAAGAGGAGACCTCAAAGAAATACAAAGGACCATAAGAGTATATTATTAACAATTACATACCAACAAATTAGATAAATTATAATAAATAAATTCCCAAAGCATGAATCTACCAAGACTGAATCATGAAGAGAAAGTCTGAACAGACCAATAATAAATGAGGACATTGAAACAACAAACATAAACCTCCCGACAAAGAAAAGCCCAAGACCAGATGGTTTCACTGGTGAATTCTACCAAACATTAAAAAACTGGACTTCTCCGGTGGCGTAGTGGTTAAGAATCCGCCTGCCAATGCAGGGGACACGGGTTCAAGCCGTGGTCCGGGAAGATACCACATGCCGTGGAGCAACTAAGCCCATGCACCACAACTACTGAGCCTGAACTCTAGAGCCGGAGAGCCACAACTACTAAAGCCCGCGCACCTAGAGCCTGTGCTCCACAACAAGAGAAGCCACCGCAGTGAGAAGCCCACGCACCACAACAAGAAGTAGCCCCCGTTCGCTGCAACTGGAGAAAGCCTGCGTGCAGCAACGAAGACCCAATGCAACTAAAAATAAATTTAAAAAAATAAAATAAAAAATTTAAATCTATAAAAAAAATAACACCAATCATTCTCAAACTCTTCCAAAAAAATTGAGGAGGGAAGACTCCCAAGCTCATTTTATGAGTTCAGCATTACTCTGACACCAAACCCAGATAAGGAACACTACAAGAAAATAAATCTAGGGGCTTCCCTGGTGGCGCAGTGGTTGAGAGTCCGCCTGCCGATGCAGGGGACACGGGTTCATGCCCTGGTCCAGGAAGATCCCACATGCCTCGGAGCGGCTAGGCCCGTGAGTTATGGCCGCTGAGCCTGCGCGTCTGGAGCCTGTGCTCCGCAACGGGAGAGGTCACAACAGTGAGAGGCCCGCGTACCGCAAAATAAATAAATAAATCTATAGGCTGATATTCCTGATGAACATAAATGCAAAAATTCTCAGCAAAAGTCTAAATAAATCAATAAGGGTGATACACATTGCTAAAAGAATGAATATATGATCCTTTCAATAGATGCAGAAAAAGCAATTGACAAAATTCAAAACATTTTTATGACAAAAGCTCTCAAAAAATTGGGAACAGAAGAAGCATGCCTCAAAATAAGACCATATAATACACATCCACAACTAACCTTGTACTGTACCTTGTAACCCTGAATGGTGAAAAATTCAAAGCTTTCCTTTTTAATCAGGAACAAGATAAAGGGTATCCACCCTCACTACTCTTATTAAAGACAGTACTGAAGTCCTAAGCAGAGCAATATGACACAAAAATAAGAAATAAAAAGGCATTCAAAATGGATAGGGAAAAGTAAAGCTTCCTCTGTTTTCAGAAAACGTGATCTTATATACGACCTCTCCTCTCCCCCAATACGGTGAAAATAAATTCAATAAAGTTGCAGGACATAGAACCAACATACAAAAGCCAGTTGCATTATATGCAACAGTAACAAAATATTTGAAAGAAAATAATTCCATTTACAAGTAATTGTTGTCCTCGACCACCCTAAGGGTCCCCGGGCGTCTGTGACAGCACGGGTCCCACCTCTTTAGTCGGCTGAGGCACCCATCCCCCGTCCCCTCCCCCCTGGTACTTTATCTAATAGCGGAAGGAGCGCAGAGGCACGTGGCTAAATCAGGAAACCTGCGAGCCTGTGGATGAGTTTTACTCCCGAGAGCGCGAGAGGCAATTAAACATTATTGGAACCCACTGTAAGCGCCGGGAGAGGGGGGGTTAGGAGGCGGAGTCCCGCCGCAGCGGGTCCCGCCCCAGGACCCCGTACAGACACGCCCCCGCCCCTTCCCCGCTGTCAGGAGGAGGGGCTCTGCACCTCCCCCTCCCCGATTCCCCTCAGGACGCTGAGGTTTCCACCCCCACCCCGGGGCCCAAGCAAGCCGGGCGGAGGTCAGGGGCGAGATGAGGGACCCAAATTCCTCTGGACTAAGGTGCTACGGGGCAGCTCTTCCTAAAGAGCAGTCGCAGCTCCGAGCGAACCCCTGCGGCTCGAAAGTTGGCCTCGCGACCCCCAGCCCGCCCCCGCAGGAGGTGCAGGGTGCGGGCCAGCTTACCTGGCCCGAGGCCCCAGGGGCGGCCGGGGCCTCAGCGGGCGCGGTCCGTCTTAGCGCAGCGGCCGAGCGGCCGTGGACTCAGTCCGCGTCGCGCCGCACTCCCCTCCGGCTCCCGGGCAACTCAGCTAGGGCGGAGGGACGCAAGAGAGGCCGTGCAGGGAGTTCGGGCTCCGCAGGGACACGAGCTCCATTCCGGGCGGCGGGGCACTGGGCCCTCAGGCACTTGCAGGGCCTTTTATCCGTTCCCTTCCTCGCCCCACCCCGGGCGCTAAACGTCAGGTGCCCCGGATTTAGGGCAGGTGGCGGGCTTCTAGTCATGTGACCCGGCTCCACTCACTCTGCCTCTCGAGCCTGAAACTTCAAAAGTCGGAAACTTCTCCTTGATCCCAGCACCTAACATAACTTTTGACGTAAAGGCTGGGATCAATGACTGTACAACAGATGGATAAGCGAGAACCTTCTGCTGAGGGAAGGGGTGTGGGGACAGGAGGGGGAGGCTCAGATGGAAAGGGAAGAAGGAAGTTGGGGAAAAACTCTCAGAGAGGAAGGGCACAGGTATGAGCACAGCCCACCCACCAAAATACCACCGCTTTTACAGGCTCCACGTTTTACAGGACCACCAGCCCCGTTTCCCAGATGCCAACACCCACGCAGGCTTACAGCTTGCAACCTGCAAGCCCAAGAGTCAAGCCGGGTATTTCTGGGTCCAGAGTCTTGCTTCTGGAGAAGCAAAGGGCAGTCACACCGCAGACAGCCTGTGAGGCTGTCCAGCCACTGGGCCACCTGACCAGGCTGGAAGTGCCCCGTCGGATGCTGAAGGGGCAGACCTCTGTCCTCTGTGTGAGGCGAGGCAATTTGGGCCAGAAAGAAACGCCCGGTTACCAACCCCTCCTCTCTGGGCACGTCCTTGGGGTTCCTCCATCCCCGTCTCCCAGCCTGGATGTCTGGCCGGGAGCCACAGGTGGGATCCGCCGGTGCTCTGGCGCCCTCTAGCGGCCGTTCGCTCTAAGGCCAACTCTTAGCCCTTCCTCCTGCCTCCCTCCCCAGCCCTGGGGGCTGCACTGGCCTTGGGCACCTGCCAGCCTGATTTTGTTCCTCCTCTCCCTTTAAGCACAATGAAGTGCCCTACAGAGGTTTAGAATCTCTTGAAGAAAGAAGCTCTTTTAGTCAATACACCTTGACCCTGAGAAAGTGGTTTCTAGAATGAACCTGAAATACTGTATTTTTCTCCATGTGTTTCCAAGAAGAGAGAGCTCTAGTTTTCTAAGTCAAAAGAAATACAAAGTTATAAATACGATGTTGTGAGCGAGATGTAAAATCAACGTTTTAGAAAGTTTATTCTTTTTGAATGGACCTTTCATTGAAGACAGAATAAAGGATTCCCCTGCAGATTCCTTGAACTGTAAACACATAAAATCCCTCTGGACTTGATTGATTCAGTTGTGACATTTAAAAGAGAAAGCTAAAACTGTGCATGAGCAATTCTTCTTGAAAAAACCGTTCGATCAATCAGCCCCCTTAAATCCTGTGACCCCTGTAGATCAAACAGGCCCCTTAAATCCTGAGACCCCCTTTGATTTATCAGACCCCTTAAATCGAGTGACCCTTGTTGATTCATTAAGTTCCCTTATATCATGACCCTTTTTGATTAAAATAGCCCCCTTAAATCCTGTGACCCCTGTGTGATCAAGCAGCCTCCTAAAATCCCGTGACCACCGTTAGATCTATCAGCGGCCTTAAATCCCATGACCTTCTTTGATTCAATTAGCACCCTTAAATCCTGTGACCCCTGTTAGTTCAGTCAGCAAGATAGCGGTTCTGGTTTCACAGGGAAATATCAGGAAGTGTTATCTATCAACAGCACAGTCCTATTTAGGCAAGTTCATGCAAAAAACAAAACAAAACAAAAAAAACTTTTGAGTTCTGTATATGTATCCTACTATTTAAGACTTGCAGACCATTTATCTCTTTTTCCTTAACTTTAGAATTTCCATTCAGCTAAAAACACATTTGAATCTTTTATTCTGGTTGCTTTGCACCTAATGAGGCTTAAATTATGGCTTTAGCATTTTTAGCAAAGTTCTTCTGACTGATAAACGATTTACGATTTTCTTTTGTCCTCAGTTGCTTTACCTGCCTTTCAGGAACTGCTCTCATTTTCAAGAACTTGAGAGTGAGACTTTGTGATTTGAGGAATTCCAGAAGAGGATGCATCCTTATAAGGTTAAAAAGAAAAAATAGTGTCATTTAGTATTGTACAGAAGTGTGAGGGCCAAGATAAAGGATGAAGTTCCAGCTTCTTAAAAGTGTGGAGGAAGGGGTCTGCTGGTGGCGATAAAGACATGCGTTAGAATGTTTCATGAGGGTCACTCATCACCACCTGGTCCCCCTCCCTCTTCTGGGACCACAAGCCAGTAAAGAAGCTGGTCCCTTTCAAATCGTACACCCGTGTCCCTGAAAGGAACCAGGTGAATGTGCGTGGCTGGATCAGAGTAAAACGCACATCTAAAAGGGTCTGCGTTAATGAGGCTGAAGGGCTGGGACTACTGCCTTCGTATACAAAGGACAGTCCTTTTTATTTTATGTTATCTCTTGTCTATTTGATGACAGCCATCCTGACAGGTGTGAGGTATCTCATTGTGGTTTTGATTTGCATTTCCCTGATGATTAGTGATGTTGAGCATCTTTTCATGTACCTGTTGGCCATCTGTATGTCTTCTTGGGAAAAATGTCTATTCCGTTCCTTTGCCTGTTTTTCAGTTGGATTACTTGATTTTTTTGCTGTTGAGTTGTAGGAGTTCCTTATACGTTTTGGGTGTTAACCCCTTATCAGATATATGATCTACAAGTACTTTCTCCTCTTCTGTTTGTTGCCCTGACTTCTGCTTTCTGGGTGACGGGGGTCCAGGCACTTGGGATCCTCTGTTTCTCACACATGTGGTTACAGTAGTGGCCGGGGCTGTGTTCTGATAAAACTGCACGTGGCCGGGGATCACTAACCCCTCTTCTAGGAGGCGGCATGCGGAGTGCAGCGGTGGGCAGGCACAATTCCCCTGAAGTCATCAGTCAGATGGTCATGCGCCGTGGAGTTCACATCTCCCAGCCCCAATGTGATGGGGCAACTTCTAAAGGGAGGACCTTGCAGCTGAAACACTGAGCAGGTGCTCTTGTTCCTTGTTGGAACGATCTGGAAACCAAGTTGTGTGGAACAGGGAACTCCCCCAAGTCACAGAAGCTCAGTTCAGACTTCCTGGGACGCCAGACCTGCTTCGAGTCACCCTCACTGAGGAGCGAAAGCCCTCAGGCAGGGACGTGAGGAGCTGCTGGATTGCCCTTGCCCTGTTGGCCAAGGAGCAGCTCTGCGATGAGTGGCACATGCCTTTTGCTTTGGGCATGTAAGAGGAGTGGTTCTTTGGGGAGACTGGCTTTCTCCTCTGGTCGAGGGCCTCCTGTGTGCCAAGCACAGCAATCCTCTGTCACGGTTGGAAAGCTAGACACAGAGAGGTCAGGGAATGTTTCCAGGTCACACAGCTGGTAGGGGCAGCGCTGGGGTCTGATGCAGACCAGATGCCCAGCCCTCACTCTCTCCACTTTCCCAGGAGCCGTCGTGATCCCACATGTCAGCGTCCCTCAGAGAGGCCCAGGCATCGGCGCTGGGAGCCTTCCCTGCCTAACAAGACAGGACGCCGTAAGAGGGAGGACAGGATGCCCAGAGACTGCTCTCAGCGAGGGACCCAGCACACACTGGGCTGTTTCTCCTTGGAAACACATGGAGAAAAATACAGTGTTTCAGGTTTATTCTAGAAACAACGTTCTCAGGGTTAAAGTGTATTGACTAAAAGATCTTCTCCGAGAGATCCTAAACCTCTGTAGGGCATTTCATTGCACTTAGAGGGAGAGGAGGAATGGAATCAGGCTGGCAGGTGCCGAAGGTCAGGGCAGCCCCGGAGCGCTGGGGAGAGAGGCAGGAGGAAGGGCTGAGAGTTGGCTTTAGAGCCTATGGCCGCTAGAGGGCATCCGAGCACCGGAGGATCCCCCCTGCGCCTCCCCGGCCCGACCTCCAAGGCTGGGAGATGGGGTTGGAGATGGGGTTGGCGGAACCCCAAAAAGGTGCCCAGAGAGGCGAAGCTGGTTACAGGGCACTTCTGACTCTCTGGCCCAAATTGCCTCGTCTTCCTGTTTAGGAAGAGCTGCGCAGCATCCTAGTCTGAGGAATTTAGTCCTTCATCTCGCCCCTGCCCTCCCACCGTCTCGCTAGGCCCAGCGTGGGTGGGGAGGGGCCCCCCCCCCTGCGCGTCCCGGGGGAATCGTGGAGGGGGAGGCCCAGAGTCCCGCTGGAGTCGCAGCGCCCCTCCTCCCGACGGCGGGGAAGCGAGGGGGGTTGAGAGGGCTGTGCGGGGGGCGGGGGGTCCCCGGGCTGGACCTGCGGCGTTGGGACTCAGCCTTTCAACCTCCTAACCCCCCTCCCCCACCCCGCCTCCCTTTCAGTACGTTCCAGTAATATTTAACACAGATCCGTGCGCGCCACCTCCAGAGTTTATGATTCGGTGGGTCTAGTATTAGAGCCCAATAATTTGTCTCTCTGACAGTTTCTCAGGTGATGCTAATGCTGCTGGCTTGGGAACCACACGCTGAGAACCGGCGACTTAGCGATTCACTTAGACAAACTGTGCATTTTCTCTCCTGGGGGGTACAGTGGAGAACAGCACTGGTGGTGAGGAAGCGATCTGCCATCTACTGAGCACCTGTGACATCTGCCGTGTGCCAGGCACCTCAGCAGCACTTTACACGTATTATCCTACTTAATCCTCTCACCCGGCCCACCAATCAATTCGTAATTAATTATTTATTGAGACCCCGTCGTGTATCATGCCATGCGCTGTGCTAGGCTCTGAGGATGTGAAACCAACCCCACAGACATAATCAGGGACACATTCTTGAGCAGATAATTATAAGGGCAATTAGCCTAATCCATAGAAAGTGGAAGACCAGAGAGTTGAAATAACTTGGCTTGGGTTACACAGCTAGTGGGTGACAGAGGAGACAAAACAAAAACCACTTCATTCCAAAATGTACAGTCCTTCCGCTAAACCAGAGGTTCTCTGGTTTTTAGTCTCAGGGACTCTTTACACTCTCAAAAATTATTAAAGACCCAAAAGATCTGTTTGAGTTAAATCTATCAACATTTACTGTACTGTATTAGAAATTAAAACAAAATGGTTCACACTTTGAGAACCACTGCACTAAACCAGGCTGCAAATAGTAACATCTTTCTTAGGTTCTGAATCCTGACTTGTTTTTGTTTTTTTGATTTTGGCTGCGTTGGGTCTTCGTTGCTGTGCGCAGGCTTTCTCTAGTTGTGGTGAGCAGGGGCTACTCTTCGTTGCGGAGCGTGGGCTTCTCATTGCTCTAAGATGTGCACAGATCCTTTCAGCTGACACAACCGGGCATGCTATCCCCTGGCTCCCAGGACTGCACTCAACCCTGACCAGCTACTGTGCAGAGGGGGAGTTCCTGCCACTGTTCAGGGCAGCTCATTGCTGACAGAGGTTGGAGGCGGTGTGGGAAGGGAACATCACCCCTTTTCCTGGTCCCTGTTTGGTCTCTGCCAACATGCCATGGCTCCTGTCCTGGGCAGAAACCCCTAGGCTCTCATGGCCTCAGTAAGGGTACTGAAGTGGGTTTGGTACTAAGTAGGATAAAGCTATTCTTATCCTTTGAACAACCAGGTCAATAAGGACTCTTTTTTTTTTTTTTAATTTTGGGGAGGTTTAAGAAATGGCTGGGTGTCTACGGTCCAAAAAAAAAGGTGTTCCTCTGCACCAGCAAAGTTCACAGTGATAGGAAAATTCCTTGTGGGTGGGAAGGGCATTGAAGGAAGGAGGAGGAACAGGATGGAAGGAAGAAGTGAGGGGAGGAGGGGAAAGTCCCCAGTTACAAGGTTTTAAATAGTTGCTTTGCTTGTCCTATGTGTTTCCCAGCAGCACTAATGGGGGAGAGTATTCAAGGAAGGGACAGGAAAGAGCAGGCAAAGAGGAGGGGACTCCTCTAACAGCCCAAGACTTTATATTCTGTGGCCGGAGGCCCATTTGCCTCTGTAAACGAGAGGTGCAGGGAAGGTGGCAGGGAGGGCTGAGGGTTGCTGGGTCTAGTGATGAAGATCAGAGACAACAAGGAGAATGGCAGCAGAGTCCTGTTTGGATCCTCACATACCATTTCCTATATACGAGTCCCAATAACATGCACAGCATGCAGGAGGCGGCTGCGTACCAAGGGGACGCTTTTAAAAGTAAACCTTAATTAGTCCCTGGGACTCACTGAAACTAATTTTTAGAAGTAAATCACCTACTCTGATTCTAATCTTGCCAGACACCTTTATATCTGGCTTTGTCTTGTTTTTTTTTTTTTAAAGGTATCCCAAACTAGCCTGACTAAATTAAAACATGCTTATTCACTCCATACTGCTTCCCATCAAGGGCCAGGGAGCTACATTTTAAGGCTTTCACCTCAAAGAAAGAGTACTGGCCTGGGCAGAAGCGGAAGCCTGGGTCTTGGACCTGCTCAGTTCCTGATGATAAACCAAAGTGATTTCTAGACAAAAGGGGGAGGGGGGGAGGACTGGGAAGGGGGAGGCTGAGGCAGTTCCGTGGTAGTTTGTCCTGAAACCCTAGCGGAGAAGCCAGTATGAGGCACCTGCTGAGAGAAGCGCCCAGAAACTGCTGGCTGCATCTGTAGGAGTTAACAGTAAAGAGGTAGGAGTGTGTTTCTGAATCAGAGTGGAAGTGTCTCAAGAGAGCCCCCACTGGTGGTCCCTGAGCTGCCTCCCTTCCACGAGTGGGAAGAGCAAAGCCCATGCAGAACTGAGATGAAGCAGGGGTGGGGTTCAGCCGGGCAAGAGCTGTGCTGTCTGTGGCAGGGAGCCCCACAAGTCAGAAGAGAAGAACTAATCATTTGTTGCAAGAAAACTTGCTGAGTACTGGGGGCAAAAGTGAGAGGGGCCACTAAAGGAAGGTGGAAGTTCTTTGATGGAGAGCAGAGAAGTCTAGGCACAGTGGCCCTGAGTCCACACTCGCCCTGATCTTTTAAAAGTGATGTGTCCCAGCTATTGTAACTAGTGCTGCAATGAACATTGGGGTGCATGTATTGTGGAACTAAGCCCAGTCAGTGTTAAGTCCTAAGTATCTCACAGGTTCTAAAGCTCCTGCCTCTGAGCCCTAGGTTTGAATCCTGCCCCACCATGGGCTCAGTGGACAATCAGGCCGGTGACCCTCTCTGCGCCTCGGTTTCCACACTTGTAAAGTCAGGATAATAAGAGCACGTGCCTCACAGGTGGTTCTAAGGTTTGAGTTTAGTATTTGTGAAGCACCTAGAACAGGGCCTTCTCAGAGCAGGCACCAGCTCGGCCATAGATGTTCTTAGGGGGTCCTCACTGTCTTGCAACCCCTCACTCAGTGCTCCCCATGCCAGGCCACTCTCCTCCTGACCGACCGTGCTCTGACAGGCAGGATGCATGTCACTTCCTGCTGAAAGGCCAGCTGCCTCCATGATGGCCCGAGACCCTTTGGGTGGCATTGAAGGCTCTCCTCCCGGTTCCCTCCACGTGTCCACACGCCCAACACTCAGGGCACACACCTGTCTCTGGCCACACGTACTTCAGGCCCATGGCCCCTTTCGCCCAGATCCCACACTGGAGTGGAATCCCCTCTCCCACTGGCTGTGAGCCCCGCAGGGTAGCTGAGGGAGTTCAACATGGGAGCGTCCCCCGGGCTGGCACATCACAGACTTTACCTCGTTGATTCCCTGTGAGGCAGCTCCTCTTTTTGCCTCATTTTACAGGTAGGAAACTGAAGGTCAGTGATTCTCAAGATCAAACACTTGTAGTGGAGCTGGGATTGAGTCCAGGCGTGGCTGTCCCCAATGTCTACATGGGTCCATCAACACCGCACAAACCTCTCATGTCGCTTAAGAGGAAAAAATGGCCAGAGGTCTTCAAGGGGGGAAAGACATTAAGAGGATGTGGAAACACCTCCTCCAGTGCAACACATAAGTGGTGGGCTTGGGATGTGTCCGTTTAGCTGGAACACTTTCCCAGTCTCCTCTCCTGCATGGTGATGAATTAGGGCTGGGGTCAAGAAAAAGTTGGCAGCTGCAAGTGGAAATGAGGTGGCAGCCACACTTTCCCCGGGAAGGTCGGGCCATCACAGCTCAGGACGTTGCCGCAGGCCTGCTGGCTCACCCTGCCGCTGGGGCCCCAGCCTCCCTGCCCCTCCTCCGTCAGCTGCTCCAAATCTGGGCTCAGCTGGGGGAGCTGTACAGTGAGTTGTGCGGTCTTACAGTCAGCCACGGCGTCGGAGGTGGAGGCTGGGAGGCCGGGAAGGCAGTGTGGGTTCCAGATCATATCCATGGATTCCAGCTGTCCTCATGGGTGCCCACTTCAATCTATCTTCCCTTCCCTGCTGACTCAGGCCCAGTGCCAGATGCAGGGGACAGGCTTACGAAGGCCACGTACCCAGCCCCCACAGCACGTAGGTCTGACCCCTACAGTAACCCCCTACAGTAACTCTGTGGATCAACCCCTGACGGGCACAGAGAGTGAGTTCAATGAATGTTGGTTGAATAAATAAAGATTTTGGTTGCTTTATCTAGGCTTTAAATTTCAGAACTAAAATGAGGGGAACTCATTTTTTCAACCTTCACTAATGGATAAATTATTAATGTATGTTACAACAACATGTTCTTCCAAAAGGCCCCTGTGATCACAGCTTTCACGTAACATAGATGGCTCACAGGGCAGTGATTAAATTACAATTGATATTGAGTTAATTGATGGTAAAGGGACTGGGACTTTTTGTATGGTTCTGTGACTTTCAGGGTATTGGTAATTGTACACCTTCCTCCTGGGAGGGAGTGATGAGGGACTTGGTGATCTCAACAGGATCGTTTGTACATGCATCAGAACGTCTGCCTTGTGGTAGCCCCGTGGTGCTGGGCCGCTGAGGAATCTGAAATGGAGGCACGGCTGGCTGGGCAGCAACCAATCTATCGGGAATCTAAGCTGATATTATGTCCAACTGCAGAAGTCAGTCAGGAAAACAGAAGCAGATGCAGAAGAGTGGTTTGGAATTAACACCTGTGTAGAGTCAAGAGATTGCTCAAAATGATACAGAAATTCAAGATCGAATCCCTTATCCCATGCAGGGGTCTAATTTGATCTTCCAACACCAGACAACCACATGAAGCAAAGTTACCCCCTGAAATGAAACTAGCTTTTGAAATCTTTCTATTGAGTTATCCTTTAGGTGGAATGCAATATTTCCTCCTTTCCTTGGGGGCCATGATGAACGAAGTGTCTGCCCCTGGGGTGGAGTCAAAGAGCAGGCCTGGCAGGAGGCGGCCCAGACATGCAGCCTAGTTTCCGAAGACATGGACTTAGACTGGCCCTCAATCCTGGCTCTGCTGCCAGCTGTTTGACCTGGATAAGTTACTCACCCTTTCTGCGATCCAGTGCTCTCCTCCATAAAGTGAAGAGTGATACGACAGGGTCTCTGAAGAGGCTTAGTGCTGGCCAGGCTGATCATTTTGTCATACTTTGCTTTAATTACGGTAGTCACATAACAGCACTTTCTGTATGTCAAAAACAAAATCACATCCTTGTTCACAGCCATCTTCTGTCTTTTCAATCTTCTTAGAAAGACTAAGTCTAGCTTTTCCAGGTCTCTTTTTGTTTCCAGCCTTTATCTAACTATGGGCCCTCATTAAAATAGCCAAAACCTTCCTGAAAAAAACACGCAGGAAAAGATGTACGTGCCATATGTACAATATTCTTTTGGATAAAACAGAAAAAAAAGTAAAAGATATAAATCTTAATTTCCTCTAGTATAGTAGACTAGAAAGATCTGTAAACCTATTTTGAAACAACTATCTTTTCATATTTAAAAAAAAAAATCCTAGTGATTTTTGAATTTCATTTTCCTTCACTTTATTACAATCACTTTCAAGTCCTGTGTAGTTTCCAGACGGCACTATGGCTCAGAGCAGCTGCGTCTCACACAGACCAACCAGTGTGGCTGGCAACAGAGGCTTTGGAAAGCTTGCTGCCCTTCCTCAGCATATACTGCTCCCCAGAGCCCTCCAGGACGAGAACCCACAGGGCTGGCAGTTAGAACACTTGCTTAAAGGCTGAGTGCCCCTCGGCCTTTTCTCCCAGGGTAATAATCCCAACATTTGGGCAGATGCCTGGCTTTACTCAGAGCCTCGTCCAAGAACATTATGATTTCAATCCATCCTGGCTTCATTCTAGGACCTTCACCCCCGGGAGCCTCCCAGGCAGCAGTGGGGGAGGGCACGACATAATTCCCCACTCCCAGGACCTCCCCTCGTTCACAGCCTTGAGGATGAAAAAATGAATAAGAGCAGGAGTTTGGCCTCCGGCCGCCGTGGCTTTGTACCCCAAGTCTAGTCCACATTGTCTGGGATAAACTGCTCAGAGCCTCAGTTTCTTCAAATATAAAATGGGAATGACTCTGGCTGTGGTGAAGCATCAATCAATAACGTGAGGTGTTTCTATACTGCCTGACAGGCGGCCCTTGGTCAATGGCAGTGAGCCTCACTGGGAGGATGGGACAGCCAAGGACAGGGGAAGTGGGCGTGGGGCCTCTGGGCAGCCTGGGGTGCCCTCCGCCTGGGGCTTTCCCTGTTTGGAGCAGTGACAAGAACAGAGAGGCGGGACATGCAGAGGAATGAAACCGACCAAGGAATATGTGGCACCTTTTCATTTAGTCAGTCTTTATTTAAATGTGTGCTTTTGAAATAGCTTATTAAATATGACCTTTTCAAAACCCAATTCTCACAATATTTACAGTGACTTTTATGCAAACATATTTTAACTGTGAGCTTCTTGCTCCCTCTTTCACGTTAATAATCTACAAATTTGTATCACAGCAAAATCCCAGCTACTTCATTTATTGCCTTTTAGACTAGTTTTGTTTGTGAGGTACTAAGCTAGGATAAGGGATTGCTAGGAACGAGCTAATTCAAGCTCAGAGGAAATAAAATATGTTTTATTTATCAAAAAAGAATTATAACAAGACCTTGCTTTCCAACTGAAAACATGTGTCCCATGATGTGTGGAACAGTATTTAAGCAATGAAATACATTTCCAATGGTCATTATTGTGCCGCCTTCTTTTTTTAAAGAAATATTTACACTCATCTCTCTTAAACAAATAAAATCAGAAAAGTCAAATTTGAAGAGATTATGGACTGTCAGGGAATGTTATAAAAATAATCTGACCTCAGTGACTGAAGAATGAAGGTCATCAGACGGCCCGGCACTGACCAGAGCTGCTGCAAGAAGGTCCCGCAGGCCCTGCAGCATCTGCCTCAGGATCTGACGCTGGACACGGAAAGACACAGCCAAGAAGGATGAAACCGCACCAGGTGATTCTTCAGATGCTACATCTACAAGGGCACTGATCCTGGAGAGGGATCTTTCCCTCTCTGGGTGGAGAAATATCTGGTTGAAGAACACAGTACCCAACGTTGTAAAAAGTGAAGATTCCTATGGAAGCCATAACTCATGATTTGGAAACAGAATTATGAAAAAAATACAGATTAACAATTGTACCTTTAATGTCTTGTAAATAGCGCTTAAAATTCCGTTTTATACACTTGATGTCTGAAAACAAACCATGGCCTTTTTAAAAAAACACAAATTAATTCCTTAACCATCCTAGTATGCAAGAGAGTATTTGAGACCAACATTTTTATAAGTTTTCTACCTTTTCACTGAGGAATTTGATGTGAAATTAGAACGACAGCTTATTAGAAAATAAAGTGGAAAAAATTTTTAGTCCTTTGAGGATTTTTTTCATGCATTTAATCATTTGCGCTTCCAATGGCAATGTTCCCTTATTTATAAAGGCCTGTGCAACTCTCTGGACCCATGGTTTTGCACACGCTAGGCATCTCAATGCAATGATTCCTACTCTAAAACACACTTTCACCACAAAACTTTTTTCCCATAATGAGAAGTATGAATGAAATATTCCAAACATTCACTAACCCGACAGAAGTCTGTGGGAAACAGCAGTGACTTTCGCTAGAGCTGTGGTTCTTACCCATCTGTTCCAAGTTCTCAAGTAAGCAGGTCCTACCCTGTGGGTGCTCTACGCCCATGACTCTTGTTAGTCCATCCTGTTTGGACTTAGTTGGTCCCATGCTAACCTGGTCAGAGTGGAGGAGTGTGTGTGTCTGTGTGTGTACCATGAGTTGGTCATGCTGAGAAGATCCATTGGGGTGGAATGTGGGGCAGTAAGCAGAAAGGTGGGCATCAATTCCCTAGGAAGTTAGGAATGAATGATTACAGTTAAAAGATATAGGCAGGGAACAGAATACGTAATGACTGAAAACATGGATCTTATTTTCTTGGTACCTTGAGAAATTTGTTTGTTCAAGTACAGATGGGCAAAACAGTTTTGTGCGTCTTGCCCCCATGCCCAGTTCTCTAAGAATTTAATCCTCTTCGAGGACTCAGTGACGCCCATTCTTTGGGCTCCTACTACTTGGTGGCTCGTGGTGACTGAGGGCTCAGATCTGCAAGCCCACAGCCTTGTTGCCCTTCATCAAGAAAGGGTTAAAATTGCTTCTATGAATGTCTAAAACAATGGCTCTGATTTCACATAAATAATCACAGACTCGAATAAGATGAATATATTATTCTAAATTAATTTTTTTCTTTCAGACATTTATATTCCATCTACCCTGAACAATGAATTGAGAAAAAAATAGCCACCTCCAAAGCCTTCCCAAGAATGACTACTTTTTGAAATGACACTTTTTGTACAAACTGAACAAATGAGACAGTGACGGTGGCAGGAAACTGGGTGAGACTTCAAGGCGCCGTTTTCTTCAAGTCTCGAATCTGTTTAATCAAGTAGTTCTTCTCATCGGTGAACTGCTCATCGTCCGTCCTTTCTTTTTGGAAGCTGCTCAGAAACTCGATGAGTTTGGGTTGGTTTTTTAGTAGAATCTCCACAATAGGCTGTGCTTTGTGAGGACTGGCCACAAACACCTGAAACATGAGAAACAAATACCTAGGACAAGGAATGCACATCAGGGAAAACACGGATCCCACCTGTGTCTCATTTGTTACATGTGTTAGTAAAATACAGAAAGCCCCAGATTATACTTCCTTATTGAGGAAAATGAGTCATTCCCCATTCATATCCATTTTCTACAGAGAATATACAAATATATTCAATATATTTAAATTATATATGTAATCATATATTTAAAATTACCATTATAACTAAATATGTGATTATAAAATTAAATAAATACATATAATTCTATATAATGAAATAGATAATATATAAATATAAAACCATATATATATAAATATTCAATATATATAATATATTGAATATACTTAATATATTCATCTGGCTCAAAATTCAAAAAGGACAAATGTGAAAAGTCCCCCTCTCACCTCCTCTCCCTGGAGGTCACCAATGTTATTATTTTCTTATATATGTGGAGCTTTAAAATTTATAACTGCCTAGGTCCCACCTCCCAGAGACTCCAGTTCAGTAGATCTAGAGGGGAGGTCTGTCTCTCTGTATTTTATAAAGTTCCACAAAGATTCTTATGTGTACTCCTAGTTGAAACCATGATCCTGGGCTAATAACTCAGCTGTACTATAAAAGACAGTGACAACTGTAATAACAGGACACAATAACTCAACACTATAATGCTGGGACTTCCCTGGTGGTCCAGTGGTTAAGACTCTGTGCTTTCACTGCAGGGGGCGTGGGTTCCATCCCTGGTTGGGGAACTAAGATCCCACATGCTGTGAGGTGTGGCCAAAAAAAAGAAAGAAAGAAAGAAAGAAAAAACCAAGCATATTAAAAAAAAGAAAAACTATAATGCTGACTGGTACAGTATTTTGCAAAGGACACACTTCCTAGTTAGATGCTATATATATAATGACATGACCAGAATATCCATAAAACTGTTGACTGCTATATAGCTCTCTGGTTTCATGTTCTGGGCTCCCCACTCCTCAGAAGGGCTGAGTGCTTCACCACCAGCCCCTCTGCACACTGCCCCCTCTGCACACCGCCTCCTCTTCCTGAACCTCCAACAGTGCACAACTCTACTCCGAACACACTGTGGCCAGTGATCGGTTATGGAGACAGTGGGAGCTACAAGGTTGAACCCTCAAGGTTCCTCCAATCCAGCAAGCATGAGGAAGGAAAAACTACACCAGGATGTAAAGGACCTATGAGAGGGAAATGAAAAGCTGTGGAGGTTCAAAGGAGGTGGAGATAACATTAGATTTCTGAGTTTGGAACAGGAAGGGCTCATGGTGTAGGTGAAATGAGAGTTCATGAATCAGATTTTCTGTTTTTTTTTTAATATCAGTTTGGTAGTTTGTGCATTTCTAGGGGTTTGTCCATTTCATCTAGGTTATCTAATTTATTGATGTACAGTTATTTGTAGTATTCTCTTATAATCTTTTTTATTTCTACAAGGAGGTTGAATCAGTAACCAAAAACCTCTCAACAAAAGCCCAGGACCAGATGATTTCACTGGTAAATTCTACAAACTTTTAAAGAAAAATTAACACCAATCCATTTCAAGTTCATCCAAAAAATAAAAGACAAGGGAATACTTCCTAACTCATTCTATGAAGTCAGCATTACCCTGATACCAAAGCCAGACAAAGCTATCACAAGAAAACTACAGATCACTGTCCTTTATGAATAAAGATGCAAAAATCCTCAACAAAATACAAACAAACGAAGTCCAGAATAATATTAAAAGGATTACCTGCCATGACTAAATGGGACTTACTCCATAAATACAAGCATGGCTCAACGTAATAAAATCAATCGATGTAATACACCACATGTACTAGACTGAACTGCATCCTCTAAAAAGATGAATGTTCAAGTCCTAACCCTTGGTACCTGTGAACATGACCTTATTTGGAAATAGGATGTAATCAAATTAAGATCAGTTCATACTGAGTTAGCTTGGGCCTGAATCCAATTACTAGTATCTTTAGAGGAAGAGGGAATTTTGGACACAGAAACACACAGAGATACGCAGAGGAAAATGCCATGTGAAGATGGACACAGAGATTGGAGTTATGCATCTATAAGGCAAGGAATGCCAAGGATTGCTGGCAACCACCAGAAGCTAGGAGAGAGGCATAGATTTTCCCTGAAAGCTCCAAGAGGAACGAACCCTGTTGACACCTTGATCTTGGACTTCTAGTTGCCAGAACTCTGAGACAGTGACTTTCTGTAGTTTTAGGACACTTAGTCTTTGGTACTTTGTTATAGCAGCTCTAGGAAACTAAGATGACATATTAGTACATTGAAAGAAAACCATATGATCATTTCAGAAAAAGTATTTGACAAAATCCAACACCTTTTCATAATAATAATAATAATAAACACTCAACATGGGACAACTAGATATCCACATGCAAAAAAATAAAGTTGGACCCTTACCTTGCACCATAAACAAAAATTAACTCAATATTGATCAAAAAACTAAATATAAGAGCTAATAGGGCTTCCCTGGTGGCGCAGTGGTTGAGAGTCCGCCTGCCGATGCAGGGAACACGGGTTTGTGCCCTGGTCCGGGAAGACCCCATGTGCCGCGGAGTGGCTGGGCCCGTGAGCCATGGCCGCTGAGCCTGCACATCCGGAGCCTGTGCTCCGCAACGGGAGAGGCCACAACAGTGAGAGGCCTGCGTACCGCAAAAAAAAAAAAAAGAGCTAATAAAACTTTTAGAGGAAAATATAGGGGTACATCCTCATGACCTTGTATTTGGCAATGGTTTCTTAGCTACAACATCAAAAGCATGAGCAACAACAAAAAAAATGGATAAACTGAACTTCATCAAAATTTAAAAATTGTGTGTATCACAGGACACTATCAAGAGCGTGAAAAGACAATATACAGAATGTAAGAAAATATTTGCAAATCATATATATGATCAGCATCTAGTATCCAGAATATATAAAGAACTCATACAACACAACAACAAAAAGACAAACAACCTTTTTTAAAAAGGGGCAAAGGGGGACTTCCTTGGTGGTCCAGTGGGTAAGTCTCCGCGCTCCCAATGCAGGGGGCCTGGGTTCGATCCCTGGTTGGGGAACTAGATCCCGCATGCATGCTGCAACTAAGAGTTTGCATGCCACAACTAAGAAGTTCACAGGCCGCAACTAAAGATCCTGCATGCCACAACGAAGATCCCGTGTGCTGCAACTAAGACCTGGCACAGCCAAAACAAACAAATAAATATTAAAAAATAAAATAAAAAGGGGCAAAGGACCTGACATTTCTCCAAAGAAGATATACAAATGGCTAATAAGCATGTGAAAAAATCCTCAACATCATTAGATCATTAGGGAAACACAAATCAAAACCACAATGAGACTAGGCCAGCTACAATTAAAAAAAAAACAAAAACTAACAATAACAAGTGAGGAATGGAGAAATTGGAACCCTGTACACTGCTGGTGGGAATGTAAAATGGAGCAGCCTCTGTGGAAAACAGTTTGGTAGTACCTCAGTAAGTTACACACTGGATTACCATAAGACTGAGCAATTCTGTTCCTAGGTATATACCAAAAGAATTGAAAACATTTGTTCAAACAAAAACTTGTACATGAATATTCATAGCAGCACTATTCACAATAGCCAGAAGTCCATCAGCTGATGAATGGATAAGCAAATTGTGATATATCCTTAAAATGGAATATTATTCAGCCATAAAAATGAATGAAGTACTACTGATCATGCTACAACATGGATGAACTTTAAAAACATTATGCTAATAGAAGAAACTGGACACAAAAGGCCACACATTATATCATTTCATTTATATCACATATCCAGAACAGGTGAATCCATAAAGACTGAAAGCAGGTTAGTGATTGCCAGGGGCTGTGGGTAAGAGAAAACGAGGAGTAGTTGCTGAATGGGTATAGGGTTTCCTTTTGGGGGGATGAAAATGTTCTGAAACTAGAGAGTAGTAACAGTTGTATAACACTGTAAATACAAAATGCCACTGAACTGTACACTTTAAAATGGTCAAAATGGTGAATTTTTATGTTATATGAACTTTACTAACATAAATTAAAATTGTTACTTATTAAAAAAAAGTACCCCAGGCTCGTTTACATTGTTACACAAAATGCCTGATGTTTACAGAACACCTAGTATGTTAGGAAATCACATACTGGAGCCAAACGTGTGGCTCCTCTGGCTACCATTAGTTTACAAGTGAGTTGCTGGGAAGTTTTAGCTAGGAACTGTCTGGCATTTGTGGTAACGACAGCAATAACTCATAACAGTCTTTATTCCCAAAAAATTTTTTTAGAAGATTAAATATATAGAACAAACTAAGCTTCTCTGTTTGAATCCAAAATAAATGTGAAACGTAGTGGAATTTGCAGACAAGGCATCACTGGATCAACTCTACTGAATCCGTACACTATACAACAGACCTAAAAAAATGTTCAATTTGTTTTCAAGTTTAAATTTTTTCCTTATTTTTATTTTTTTATGGCTTCTGAACTCTGCTGCCTCTAAATGTAGTTGCTGATTAGAGGTGACTAATGCTCTAATGTACAATTCCTTTGGGGCATCCGGGACACTGAAATCAAAGCTTGAGATGAACCTTTCATGAGGACAACCATTCTTGTTCTGTATACTTTTTCAGGTGAATTGTCAAGCTGGCCTTTGGATTTTGGAATAAGCTAGGGTGGAGCTTCTTGTTTTCATGGAAATGGCTATTGTGGCCAACTGCTAGGATCTGAGCAACAGAGCAGTACACTCAGACCCATTTTTGGCAATGGCCATGCCTGAGTTCCAGCAGCTCTGAGAGGTGAGCCAAAAGGCACTGGCCATCCCCACCCTCTAGGTTCGAAAGACAGTGGCAACAGCGTCCTTTGCTATTAAGGATGTTAACAGGGAAAGGAAAGAAAGATCAGCTTATAGCTGATCCCTAAATTCACGTTGGCCATATCTCTGGAAGAGGCAGGATCACAGAGACAAAGGTCTCCTGAACCTAGTATCTTAGAATTAGACTTTTGATTTTAATTTAACATTTTGCAAGTGAGGAAGCAGATCCAGATGGATTTGCCCAAAGTCACTGGTGGCAACCGAGCCACAACAAAGACCCAGGTCTCTTGACTTCCATGACTTCCATCTAGTCCTTTCCCATCATACCATCCTGTTCGCCAATAGCAGAGAAAACATGAAATGGCAACTCATTCAAGTCCTTGAACTTTTCAAGCAAGCTAATGAAAATTGGCCACTAATAATCTGGCAAAGACATTTTTAGTCATGTGTTCCACATTTTCTGTACTTTATGAAAGGTACCTGGGGAAAAAGACTATTAATAAAGAACTGTGAGAAAACTCTAGGACTCAGCTGTTACTTTTTCTAAATAACAAAATATTTTTGGCAAGTAAACAATTCAGTTTGCCCTTCAGTGCAACGAACATAGTTAGGGTCCAGAGTAAGTCCAGTTTATACACATACAAGTAAACAAGTGGTCAACTATTTTTAAATGCACCTATTCTGTCCAATAATGAGATGATCCAAATTCTGATCTCAGAGGATGGAAGTAGGTTATTTCTATTTTGCCACCCACTGAATACTTCCATAATACTGCATTTTGGAACCAAGTTATATGAAGCATGTTCTCATCTAGGATGATATATTAAAATTCTGTGGGAGCTGGAAAGACAAGACACACAGCCTTCTATAATTTCCTCAGTCAAAAGGCAAGGGTCTTAAGAGGGCCTATCATTTTATACTCTGCAGGCATTTTCCTGTCCTACAAGAGCCTATTTTTGTCTCATCCAATTTGTGTTTATTCTTTATTAAATAATTCTAACACAGAGAAGAGCACAGCAATAACATATGAGATTTCAAGTTCCCACCATAGAGCTCTATCATTTTTGCCAAACTTGCCTTCAGAATTTTAATAAAATAAAACATTACAGATATAATTAAAGGCTATTAGACATTTCTTCATGATATCATTCTCTTTCCTACTCCTCCCCTGAAGTGACTGCTATCCTGAATTTGGTATTTATCATTCCCATGCAGGTTTTTAGACTATAACTGTATATGTCTGAATCCATACATAGCGTTGTTTTGCATGTTTTTAAACTTTAAATAAATAACATCCTTTTAACATTTGCTTATCCCACTCAGTGTTTCTGATACTTATCTACACTGATCCATATAACTCTATTAATTTTAACCCATTACTATATGCTATTGTATGAATACATCACAATTTATTTTCCCAGTCTCCTGTAGAAACCCATTTTTTTTTCCATTTTACAACATGCGAAACAATGTTGCAATAAACATTTTGGTACAGGATTCCTTATGCATGTGAGCAAGATTGTCCCTAGGAAATTGCCAGAAAATGAGATTTCAGGACTGAAGAGTATGGACACTTTCAGTACTTTATTTTGCTAAATTGCTCTCCCAAGTGCTTGTACCAATTTACAGTGTATGACCTACTGCCCTCCAACCTTACCAAAATTTGATGTTGTCAGACTTAAACATTTTTGTCAATATGAAAAATGTAAAGTGATATCTCGTTGATATTTTAATGGCCATTTCCACAATTACTACTAAGATGAGCATCTTCACCTATTTGTTGACCAATCAGGTTTCCTCATCTGTAAATTACCAACTTGTATGCTTTGCCTATTTTTCTATTGAATTGTCTTTTTCTAAATGATATGTCAGTTACATGTGTCACATTCTGTCCTGTTTTTCACTTTGTTTATGATGTCTTTTCAAAAAGAAGTGTTAAATTTTAATGTAGTCAAACTTATTTTCTATTATGTTTTGTGATATTTAATTCTTTTTAAAAATTCTTCCTTCCCCAACATCATAAAAAGTCTCCTATTTTCTCTTTTAAAAGTTAAAAAATTTTGCTTGTCAAGTGTAGATCTTTACCAGAATTTATTTCTGAATATAGTGGAGAGTAGGGTTTTCTATATGAATAATCTATTACCCTAGAACCATTTATTAACAGTAACCCTTTCTTCACTGATTTACAATCCCTCCACTATGAAATATCAAATTTCATATTTGCACAGGCTTATTTCTAGGCTTTTTACTCTGTTTTGTTGTTCTATTTATCTATCTCTATGCCAATACAATATTGTCTCCATTTACTATAAATCCATAATAAGTCTTAATATATGGTAGGATGGATTTCCCTACCTTGTTTTCCTTGAAAATTGCCATAGATAATCCCAGGCCATCGTTCTACCTTACAAATTTTAGAGTCAGCTTGTCAAGTTCCAGGAAAAGTTCTGCTGGGATTTTGATTGTAATTAAATGGAATTCATAAATTAATTTGGGATTTGAACTGCTCTAGTGGTCTTTTGCACAATAAAGATGTGGTGGCTGAAAGATGGACTAAAATTGTTTTTTACCTCTCAAAGCAACAATTACATACCTTATAAACTGCCATGTCTCCCATTTATAGACTTATAAATTCAATCACTGAATATACATTATAAAGGCCAAAAAAAAAAAAAAAGCCTGGAACTCTCTGAATCCTTAATTCTACTCTAGATACCTATCCTAAGAAAATAATCCTAAATATGGAAAAAATTAGCTGAATACATAAAATGCTCATTGTAGCTACAAATTGAAAATAACCTAAATATAAACGACACAGGAATATTTAAGTAAACTAGAGTAAGTATACCCAATGAAAAACTATAATGCCAATAAAACTACTGGCTCTTTTTAAACACTATATATAACAACAGTGAATTAATGTTCACTTACGGTATAGCATTGAGTGATAAAATTAGTGTATCAATTGTGTGTACAATGTAAATACAGCTGCAGAAAAAACCTTCAAATGTGTGCACAGGAAAATAAAATTTACTAAAATCTTTACAATAGTTAAGTCAGGGGTATGGGATTATAGATTAGATTTCTTCCACCTACGCTACTTTAAACAAATCTATTGTTTAAAGTTTCTAGGAGATGATTTTATTACTCTTACATCAAAGAAAAGATATTAGAAAGAAAAAGCAGGTGTTATATGGACTACTTTTCTTTCAAAACGAATTAAAATATTTCTAAGCAAGTAACAAAGCAAGTAGTACTCAGTGTTTCTTTAGGTTTCACTTAAAGTTCAAAGAAACACTTCAGGCAGAAGCAAAGCATTCAAATTCTGACACAGGTTTTCGGCTTCAATTCAATCACTGATTATTTTAGTAACTTTTGGGAAACAGTATTCCCCTATTTTCTCAGTGAAAAAAATGAAAATATGTCGAGATATGGATTAGTTAGCAAATCTTTTAGAAACAAATGGGCATTCATTAAAATAACTCTAAAATTTCACCTAAGTCATGCAAAACAGAAAGACTGCCTATTTAATTTTCTCTCAAGTATAAAGGAGAGTACACAGTAGGGAGTTTGCCATTTGCGACTGGAAAACAAATGCCCACATTATTTCTGCAGCTTGCACTTTACCTTAAAGACATGAAAGGCTTCAAACTGGATGTTGGGACTTTTATCCCGGAGGAGGTTCATCATCAGTTTGAGGTTCTCTGGCTTGCTGATGTACTTTGTCATGATGGCAAAGTTGTGCCGGTCCAGGATCAGTTCACCTAGCAGCTACAAAAAACACAGACTCAAAGTAGAATCTGTCCGAGAGTCATCTTATTCAAAATATATCCCACTTCTTCACACCGGAAAACAAAATATAAATGTGAGTTATGAATGTTGATATGAAAAAAATTCAGAGTCCTTAAGTACATCTTAAAGCATAGGCATGGAAGCTGTAGTTATTATTAAGTTATTTTTAAACTTTTCATACAGTTTTGCTAAAGTCAGTGCTTAATGCATTTCTGAATCTTTTTTTTTAAGCCAGTCATTGCTACTGCTTAAAAAAGCTTTCTCTGCTGCCCTCATCAAGAGCTAGCCAGAAATAAATTTATTATTTTCATCCCTTACTTTAATGTGCTTCCCAGTAATGTACTGCTCCTTAGGCGTTGAGGTAGGATAAGAATAAAAAAATTGACTTAACAATTATACCTTCCTTATCTGAATAAATATACTCTAGTAGCTTGCTGGAAAAACAGGTTATATTAAGTGATTCTTACCTTCTCCCTAAATTTTATTACAAAACCTGATATAGAGCCAGAAAAAAACTCTGACCCTGAATTCATATGAAATTTAATATGTGCAGCAAGTTTTTATAAAAAAGTAAAGCAAAACATTTTCTGGTGACAAATTATTAATTCCTAAAATGCGGCATTACTCCATGTTATGAACTGGATGTTTATGTCCCTCTAAATCTATATGTTGAAATCCTAATCCCCAGTGCGATGGTATTAGGAGGTGGGGCCTTTGGAAGGGGACTAGGACATGAGGGTGGAGCCATCATGAGTGGGTTTGGTGCTCTTATAAAAGAGATCCCGGAATGCCGCTGGCACCTTGATCTCAGACTTGCCAGCACCCGGAACTGTGAGAAATAAATGTTTGTTGTTTAAGCCACCCAGTCTATGGTATTTTTGTTATAGCAGCCCAAACAGGCTAATACACTTCAAAACAAAATAAAAATACCAAGAGTGAGAATAGTTGAAGACCCCCTAGCAGCATATGGCTGAACTTTTATTCTCACTGTAGTGGTAGCAATTCCTAAAGCTTCAGCAACCAGGTGGCTGAAATGTACCCTTAACATAATTTTATATATGATATACTTAATGATGACCAGTGTTGAATGTTAGATGGTCACCAGTTAGTCTCAAACATATGCAATAGCAATTGTGTAAATTTGTAGTCTTCATCTTTCTTAATCTCTCCTCAGCATCTAAAGCTACTGGATACTCTCCTGGAAACTTTCTTTGTTCCTGGTTTCAAGGCCACCGCTTTCTTCTCTTTTCTTACCGCTTGAAGTGAGTTCCTATGCTGCCTGTTACCGATTCCCCTTCCCTTTAGGCACTATACATGCAGGGATTTTCCAAGCTGTAGTTTATCTCTTTATCTCCCAACAATCTCATCTATGCCCCTGGCTTCAACTATGACATCCAGGAAGATGTCTCCCAAATCTATTATACATCTCTGTTTTAATTTCCTTCCTAAACTCTATACCCACATTTTTAACTCCCCGCCCCCCACCCCAAGCCCTGGTTGAACACTTAGCTGGCCTATCACACTCAACGTCTCTACAACCAATTCCCTTTCTTCTCCTTGTTAATGACATCATGATCTGCTAGTCTCCTGGGGAAGAGAGTTGAAATCTTTCTCAGCTCTTTTCCTTCCTTTACTCCTCATACCAAATCTATATCTAAGATCTGCCAATCTTCTGTTTTTAAATGTCTTGAACATCCTTCGTTCCATTTTTACTCACTCAGACCCTCCTACCTTCCATCTGGACTACTGCAACAGCACACACAATGGTCTCTTTTTCAGTCTTCACCCAATCCAACCCATTCTGCACATTATGTCAAATGAATCTTCCTGATGATCAGCCTTATTCATGTTACTAATGCCACTTATAACATGAATGAATAAACAAACAAGTATCTAGATTCCTTTGAACTGGGGATAAAAATTGAAGTCCTTAGTCTGGCATTCAAAACCCATTGTGACTGGAGTCATTTCTACTGCATCCTTTCCTCTGCCCCCTCACTTATTCTTTCTCATTCTTCTGCTTCTGTGGCTTCACTACCCTTGCTCCAAATTTTTCCCAGCTTTACTGAGGTATAATTGACAAAACTGTGTACATTTAAATTGTATGTCATGAAGATTTCATATGTGTATACACTGTGAAATATTTACCACATGCAATTTAATTAACACATCTATAGCCTCACATAGTTACCCTTTTCCTTTTTGTGGTGAGAATGCTTAAGATCTACTCTCAGCAACTTTCAAGTATACAATACAGTATTATTAACTATAGTCACCATGCTGTATGTTAGATCTTCAGAATTTATTCATCTTATAACTGAAAGCTTGTACCTTTTGACCAGCATCTCCCATCCCCCTGCCCCCCACCCATAACCACCGTTCTACCTTCTGTTTCTATAGTTCAACTCTTCTCCTCAGCTGAATTTCCTCTCTTGCCTCTGTGCTCTTTGTTTTTTCCTAGCTGTACTCACTTTGCCTTGCAGTGCAGAGTTACTCATGAGCTTATTTAGAATATAAGCTCCATAAGGGCATGTGTCAATTCCTACTAGTGTTTGTATCCCTTATAACCTAACTGTGTGAGGTGTATGGATATTCTTGGGGAAATAAAGTCCAAGCAACACAGAATCCTCTCTACAAAGTGTAGAAAAGAAAGAAAGCAGTTTTATTATCGAATATGCGTATTCAGAGCACAACACTGCAGGTAATCTACAAAAAAGGCATTACGAAGACATAAAATTCTACCTTATTTATACAACCAAGCAGCTACAATCCAGTACATATATATACTCTCAAGATGAAAGATAACTGGTCCCCTATAAGAGGACCAGACAGCGCCATTTGCTGTGCACCCTTTCATAGTTCACCCTGAATTCACCTGGCCATTGAAGTAGCCATTTGTTTTACCTCATTGCTTTTATCCAACTAATGTAGAGAATAATAAAACTTCTCTTATCTCTCTGACAAGCAAATGGTTACAGCTTGGAGAGGAGCATCAAGGTTAAACTTTCCTGTGATAGAGAGGAAGGAGAGCTATCTTCCTAGATGTTTACACTCCAGGGGGATGGCTCCCGGATTCTCAAAAAAAAAAAAAAACCAAAAAACATTCTGGGTTGTAAAGCTGACAAGAAGCTTCTAAAGATATATATGTGTGTGTGTGTGTGTGTGTGTGTGTATATATATATATATATATATATATATATATATATATATATATATATATACACACACACACACACATATATATCTTTATATATATATACACACATATGTGTATATATGTAGCTTCTATGTAAATATAGATTCTATGTAGATATATATTTATTTAAAATATAACATATTTTATATGTTATAATAAAATATAATTATAATATAACTCTGGTGGTCCAGTGGTTAAGACTCCATGCTTTCACTGCAGAGGGCATGGGTTCAATCCCTGGTTGGGGAACTAAGATCCCACATGCTGTGTGGCGTGGCCAAAAATACATATAAAGCATACACACATACACATATCAAAAGGTCTTATAGCAACAGAGCAATTTCATTTAAAAAATTTTAAATCTGTATACATACACACATTCAATAAATATTTGTTGAAGTGACATTTATGAGTTAAGTTCAGATTAAGTCACTTCAATTCTTATTACATGGGGATGCCTATATATAAATTCTACCCAATCTATCCTCTGTTTATATAATTTCACTACTTTTTGGAAACAATCAATTATGTTAAATCATTTGGCCAAAAACACTGAATCTTTTAGCCATTAAATATTAATCTATTAATTAATACTGACAGTGAAAAATGCTGCATTTCATAGTAATACAAAGCATTATACAACAATACTATACTAAGTAAAAGGAAAAAAATTCATATTTTTTACTTCTTTAACTTTCATGTTATAGGCTTCATAGTATACAGTGAAACCACGCACAATAATGAGTTTTTTAAAAACTCTGTGTTTTAATGATATTAACCAGAGCTCTCCCCAAATCCAGAATTCCACCAAGCTTCTTTTGAATTATAATCTTTCTAGTGATCAAACACCAGGCCTCTGAAGAAGATAAGAAATAAATTCCTAAGCTATGTCACATAGTGAAAGGAATTTCTCTGTTACTTATTTTTTATTGACACCAGGAACCTAAGCACCCCAAGATAGTTCAGAAAAATTTAGAATTTGATTAACAAAAGGCAGGAGGTAGCAACTACTTTGGAATCAGAAAATAGCCTAGTAAATACACTGTTACAATAATCTAACCTCTCTTGTTTTCTAAAATTAGGAAACATCTATGTGCAAAATATTACAGAATCCAGAGATATAACCATAGTAAAATCAAAATAGAAGATACTGCTACCACAGATCTAATTACCCAAAGGAAAACCCAACAGCACACAGTGGAGCTCTGCAGACAATGTTCTGATGAAGAAAAGAGCAAACAATACTTAAGGAGCTCTTTCCTTGAATAGACTGATACAAGACCATCTTAGCAATATCTCTGCCTAAATCCAACATTCAAAAAAGGCCAACTCTTCAGTAACGATTTTAGCAATTTTTACATTCTTGATATACTTTAGCTACCTTTTACTAGTGCTTTTCAATGTCTAACCAGTGCTTGGTTTTACCACATTGTAAATCAAATATTTGTGAGACAGTCAACTGTAAAGGATTTTAAGTGGGAATAGCAGCTCATGTAGTATGTGTGGGTGCATTAATAAAGAAAGAGGGCTTATGAAGTGGGCTGGGGCATCTGTAAATAAGTAGAAAACAATCAGCTTGAAAAGGGAGAGTTTAAAGGAGACTTTCTATACCACATGCGGTACAAAGTCAGATGCTCTTTGCCATGTCACTGGAATAGCACTGAGGTCTTCAGCTGGAGAACTATGTGAAAAGAGGAAGAGAGGCTGGATGGTGGACAGCCAGGTGGCAGCAGACAGAGGTGAGAAATGAGTCTTTCTTGCTCCCCTTTGCTACCCGCTAAATTTGTATTACATGTTGTACTAATCATACATCTACTGGGTTAACAGGCTTCAATTTTTAAATGCAAATGCATCCTGGTAGGAAAAAGTCTAACTCAGACCCTAGTCCCAATTATTTATTTAGAATAGATCGGTGCCTTCAGTCCAGAGACTGAACTCTGGGGACAGTGACGAGGAATATTTATTAATGAAATTTATTTCAATTTTCTTTAGCAAATATATGCAGGTCTTACCATGTGGTAGGTTCTGCTCTAACCATTTTACAAATATTAACAAGGGAACAGGACAAGGTGGGGTTGAAGGCATCCTGAGAAGAGAATGAGGGCAATGGGCACGGGGATAGGAGGGGATGACAGGACAGCAGGAAAGAAAAGCAGGAAGAAGGCCAAGAAGGGAAACGTCTGGGTAAAAAACTGTAAGCTTTATAACTTTGCCTAAGGCCCTAGAGACAGTCAATCACAGAAAAATTTGTCACAAGTTCTTATCACTGTGGAAAATGGTACAAGGATAAATTCTAAAGTCCATGACCCTCAGCTTTCTTGATCCCAGTTTGGTTCAGTCACCTTAGTTCATATCAACCCCTCTACTTTGGCCCAGTATCTGACAGGTTCCACTGAAAATAGGAAGGACTTGGAAAATTTATGAGCAGTTAGCTATATATTGGCCCTTCAGAGCATCGTTACCTCTGTTTACTGTTCCAATTTCCAGTCCCCGCCAGGATGACTACCTCTGTAACACAGACAAGCTTTCCTGGTTTGACTGTCCTTGTGTCTATTCTTTAAGTACACGGCTGTCCCAACAGGATGTATCCTTATCTTCAACTGCTTTTAAGAAGCTTTCTGGACATGGGAGAGCACAGCATTGATGTCTCTGCCTTTGCCTGGAGCTCCATCTCATTAATTCAGGCTCCAGCACAGACAGCAGCACACCCATGATATTTTTCTTCTATGTGGATTACTCTGTATGGGTTTCTGCACAAGGAGAAACTCAATCAAGAGTGCTGAATGACTGGCTGAAAATAGTACACTGACCTCTCCATCAACAGGTAAAGCTGGAGCAGCAAGGGCACAAGTACAGGGGAGAGTGGTCAAGGCTGACACATAATCATGGGGAAAGTGAATTCACAAATATGTGGTACAAAATAGATTTAATTTATTGCTTTAGCTTAAAACTATCAAATATTTAGAAACAAATGCATTGTTCTACAATGTCATCATTCCAACATTTAAAAAATAATACTATATTTTTATAATTAATATATAAAATAATATGAATATATAATAATATAAAATAATATTTAGTAAGCTCAAGCATCATACAAATTGCTTGACTAAAAACAGACAATTATTATCTGCCAAAAACATTCTTTTGAATATCTGAGTAGGATCTGAAGGGCAGAGATGCAGCTCTAGCCAATGTCCTACTCCCTCAGGAGCTGTCCCACCTCCTCTTGACCAAATGGCTACTTCCAGGCACCTTTTCACTGAGGGAGGGAAGGCCACTCACAGATGGATGTGGCCCAATTCTGCTGGGTCCCTGTCTGATGAAGGAGAGAGGCATTTCAACAGGCATTTCATAGGAGATAGAATCTCAAATCAGAAATGCCGTTTGGTTACATACAAATAAAAACAAACCCCTCATCCTGTATTTATTCTGTACTTATTACTTATATTGTTACTTCCAAAAAGTATTTGAAGCAGGGCACTTACCTCGTTTTGCTACAAAGTACAGTCATAACGTTGAATGTACTTCTCAAGTGACAATAAAAGAGAATAATTTTTCTCTATTTATTTGTCCACTATTAAACCTTAGTCATTTACTAACAAGAATATCAACTTCTGGAGACTCTAACTTAAAGAAATTTGATATTACCTTTAAAGATTGTCTCTTAGTCACATAATTCTCAGACTGGAGCAATTTCTCATAGTCTCCAAAAATCTAATGAAAAGAAAAGAAATATTAGAGTGTAAACCCAGCAGTGATTTCTCTGCATTAAGTTTGCTACTTCTCTTTGTTTTATTTTAGTTCTGTAAATTAGAAATTGAGTAGAAAATGAAGTAATTGAGTCCTCCCAATAAATCACTTTAAATAAAACATCTGTTAACTCATTTAATGAGCTACAGGATAACTCATTTTACGACATTTTAAAGAAATCTGTTTATGTAGTCTTGCTGATAGCTATTAGTCTGTGAATAATTTGAGAAAAGATTAAATACACTTAGCAACTCATAAAGAATCAAACTGTCAAATTCATAGCATGAACGGGTAGAGGAATAGGGCTACTTCTGCCACATAATGGCCATGTTAATCCCAAGTGGCCTCTCTGGGGCACTTCCACTCTCCCCAGAAGCTAGGGGACGCTGGTGATTGGGGTCCGTTTCCTAATGTGATTGGTCGTCAATCACTGCCCAGTCCCTTTGGTTGAACACAGAGTGCCAGCGGCTGGCAAAGCTCAGTGTCAACCTCCCATCACACATAGACACACTCGGAGACCACTCAGGTGGGAGGAGCAAGCCTGGCAGAGAACTGAAGGCAAGAGAGCTCAGGGGCTGAGGAGGGTAGAAAAGGGTCCTGGTCCTCAGAGGAGCAAGTGCCAGGTGTGTGTGCGTGTGCGTGATGAGGGGAAGCTGTGCACACTGAGGATAATTCCTGATAGAGAATTAAGAAAGTGAAAAGTAAAAACAAAATCATGTAGCTCACATTAAAGTCACAGTAATTATACTCTTTTACATAAAGGACTTGTTTATTCTAATTGTCATGGAACACAAGGAGGATTTTTCACTAAATCTGTCACACGAATGTCGTGGTTAATTTTAATTGTAACTATAAAATGCAAATACACGCAGATAAGGTATTGTTGACTCCCCAAGCTACCAGTTTCATTATTTTAGGTCATATATCATGTTCTCCAGCTTCAGGTTTACTGCTAAAGAAATATGAAACTCAAGAAGTATGAAATGTTTAGGGAGTATGAGTTCTCAAAGCTAATGTTCAGGTCAGTGTAGCAGGCTCAGCATCTGTGAAACTACTAAATTACACATGAAGTGACTATAGATACAGAGACAAATTTAGGTAAATAAGAGTCAAAGAGAATGAGTTTATGGTCTCTCAGATTATTGCTTATTATCCTTGAATGCAAACTGCACAACACATTTATCTCACTCATCCTATAGAAAAGATTAGTAGTTAACACTACAGGTTTTGTCATAAACTATCTTTGCCCTCTTTATTTTCATTTATTATAAATGTAACATCTAATGAGTCTTTAACATTCCATCCAGCATCTATAGTTACTGAACAACTAAACTATAATAACAATTCATTTCCTAACTTCAAAAATATGTGATTTTCTTGAAGCTTTTGGATATCTCTGGCAATAATCTTTTTCTCCCTTCATGTTTTACACTTTGATCAAAGTTCTCCAGTTGATCCCATGGGTATTCTCTTGATAATTTTAAGATATGAAAATCACTTTTGATTTCATGATTATATTGATAATTCTTAATCTCAAACCAAAGGAAGATCAGCAAACAACTTATGAATAAAAAATCCATAGTTTAATTTCTGTGACTTGGATGTATGAAGACATAGGATACTGATAGGGTATTTCATATCTTCCCAGAGTCATCTGTTTCCTTTTACATTTTTGTGTGGCTAACTAGAAAATTTTAATTTACATAGTGGGTTGCATTGTATTTCAATTGGACAGTACTGGTCTAAAGCAGCTAAACTAATACTGGAATAAACCTTATAAAGTTTTGCTTCTAGGTTTGTGCTACGTTTCACTTTAATTATGCTATTCCTATTGCTGATATACTTAGCAAAAGCAAAGCAGCTCTTGGATGGGTCTGTTCATTCAATATTCATTTAACACCACCAAATGTATGGCACTGAGTTAGGTATTAGGGATGTAAGTAATAATGATAAAAATTAATACATGGTACTATTCTAAAAACTTTAAATCTTGTCAAATTCCTACAGCAATCCTATGAAGCAGGTATTATTAATATATTCATTTTTTGGTAAGTGCAGTAACTTGTCCAGGATCATACAATTAGTAAGAGATAGAGCAGGATCCTGAAGCAAAGCAAGTGGACACTAAAGTCTATACTGTATTCTGAACCACTGTGTTTGACAGATAAGGTTCCTGCCTCCCAGGGAGCTTAAGAACCAGTCAGGAAGATATAAAGACACACCATAATAATACAATGTGGAAAACGTGTGAGAGAGAAGGAGAGAGGGAGAAAGGGAGGGAGGGAGGGAGGGAGAGGGGGAGAGAAAGAGACAGAGAAAGAGAGAGAGAGAGAGAGAGAGAGAGAGAGAGAGAGGGTGTGTGTGTGTGTGGGTGTGTGTGTGTGTTTGGGGGTGGGGGGATTACAGAAAGCTTCCTAGAAGAGTCACATTATGCAACCAGGCAGGACCCTGAGGGGCCTTCCCAGGAACATACCCTCCTGAGTCCCCCACTTCTTGTTTGTAAAAAAGCTTCAGCCTCCTAGGTCTTCCGCGAGTTTCAAAGAGCAAATTTAATCAGAGAAGTGAGAAAATGCAGAAACAAAGGAAAACAGCCAAGCAAGACAAAATAATAATAGTTTAGCCATAAAACAAAGTCAAGGATCTTTTGTTCCTCCTCAATGTCCATAGATAATATCCTGAGCCACATCCTTGAGTTGTTTTGCAAATACTGAAACCCTCACCAGGTGGAAGAAGTTAACTGCATACTGTCCACAGGCATGTAGACCTCATACTGGTTGGAACCAAAAGGTTGATGATGTTAACCCCTGAAATACCACCCTGTCACCTTACCACCAACCAGTCAGAAGACTGTCCATGAGCCAATGAGGCACCCTGCAACCCTCACCCCTTCCCTGAAAACCATTTGGGATTGGGGTCTTTTGAGCATTAGCCGCCCCACATTCCTTGCTCGGCCTTGCAATAAATGTTGAATTTTCCTTCATCACAACCCGGTGTCAGTAGACTGGCTTTGCTGCATGTCGAGTGAGTTTGGTTCAGTAACAATTACAGCTAATTATCAAAAGGTTGAGATGGATTCACCCTTAGAGAAGGGAGTTGGAAGACATATATGTATTTTGGTATTTCTACCAGTAAGTAAAACTAGTTATCAAACCAAGTAAAATATTTATATTAGTAAGATGGGGTGCTCTTCCATTTGGAGTTTCCTACTGCCTCTTAAGGGCAACATGGATGCTCTTAAGTCAAGATCAAAGTGAGCAGGTACTAGTTGTTTCCTGGAGCTCCAGAGCACAACAGGAAGAGATGTGAAAAACGAGAAAGCCCTGATCTCCTGCCATCCTCTATTTTCCATAGTTTCTTGATGACCTGACTTCTAGGTAATAAACCAATCGGGTGTATGGTTGGTTTCAACTGTGTATCATAAATAGGAGTAAGTGCTAACAGATCTAAGAAGGAGAGAGAGAGGAAGAGAGAATGAGGTAAATACTTAAAAATGATTTCTACTTACAGTGTCATAATTTTGTTCTAAGAAGTCTGCTACCAGCACTTTATGTCTGGTCAGTAAATCCTAGAAAAAGAACAGTCAAGTGAAACAAAATTATTATAGGTAACAAATTTTATAAATCTTTTTCTTCTAAGATTTTCCAAGTCCATTAATTTGAAACATAAAAGTTTCAGAATATTTTCATTTACATCATTAAATTACTTCCATTCTTAGTTTAAGATGTGAAATACAATTTGTTTCATGCTAAAAACAGCAGAGTGCTTTAAATTCATACCATAGAAATAATTCAACTAGTGAAACAAATGTCACCTAACAGACAAGTGTACAGTATATTTCTTCAAGCCATAACTCTACATTGTGAAAATGATATAATAAATATTCAAATAAAGTCTATGACTATCTTTTTAAAATGTCATTAATAACCATTTATTAAAAAAAGAACTCTGAATGTACTAAAACCATATCTCACAAGTTAACAGATTTTCAATGATTAATCTTTAATTTTTCTTAACCACTTTTGAAACGTAAATGCCTAGGATGCTGGGAAGCACAAGAATGACATTTAACAGGGCCATCTCAGCATCATCCTGCTCTTGGGTTAATGGGCTGGGAAGTGTTGTTCAGTTACTAAGTAGCACAATGCACCCTTTCAAAGTTGAAGACAAGTAGCCTGATCTAACTACAGACATAACTCTCGGAAAATTGAACAAAAGCATAAAGGAATGTTTGACTGAAAATTCACACCTAAATTATATCCTTAATTCACCTTAATGTTGGAAGAAAACAAGCGTCAGCTAATCCGTTTAACATGCTTAAGGGCTAAATACCCTGTCTAGGTACTATGCAGAATTTAATTAAAAACCTAACAAGAATTTTCAAGTTTTCAAAAATAAATTCTTATACTTTAATACATATTTAATTAAAGCTTCTTAAAAGCATATACAAGATACACAACATAACCTCACAGAGAAAAAGAAGGCAGCAGCAATGGTAAAACTCACTTATTTCTATTTCAATAAAAAGTTAAATATTTAAAGTACTTTGCACTACAATTTTCTTTTTTTTCAGTTTTATTTTTATTTTTTAAAATTTTTATTGCAGTATAATTGATTTACAATGTTGTGTTAGTCTCTGCTGTACAGCAAAGCGAATCAGTTATACATATACATATATCCACTCTTTTTTAGATTCTTTTCCCATATAGGTCATTACAGATTATTTGAATAGAGTTCCCTGTGCTATACAGTAGGTCCTCATTAGTTTGCACTACAATTTTCAAGTTCAAAAATAATGAGACTGGCTATTAATTTCATTTCATATTACCTTTCATCACAACTTGATTGACCATTGGGCCTATCAGTGGAGAAATGTACTTTTTTCCTCAGGGGAACATGTAATACTGTTCTGGAATCACAATTTTAAAATGGGAAAATCCTCTAAGGAATTCATTCCTGGTCCATCCCAGGTCAAAATTCAAACCAGTTCCTATGTCAGGGGACACCTCAGAGAGTAAGGTAGTTCCACAGAATCCTTTGGGGTCTCTAATCTTTTTCTAAGTGGATATTCGGGATGCCTAGTTTTCAGATACTCTCTTCCCCAATCTCCTGAGCAGTATCAGTGATTTTCTAAGCTGACCCAGACTAGAAAGTTCTCTCCATGGGCTGCAGCAGACACTGTGGATGGCTGCACCCATGGGGTTCTGCATCTATTATGACAGTCATCAGCCTCAGGTATGAGGACCATGATCTCCCATGGCCTCAGGCCCTGCACATACCCTGATGGTGGCAACGGAAAGAGTACTTTGCAGATGAGTGCTGCTTGGAAAGGTTTTCCATTCACTATACATTAGTGTTACACCAAAGAAAGAGGAATAAGGAGGGGGTTCTGTTAGTAGCAGCTCCTTCAAATTCTAAGGGAAAAAAATAACTTTAAAATCCAATAATAGAAAATATAATATGGTAGGGTAGAATTCCTCCAGCACACGTGTATGATGGATACAGCCAATAAGTGATTCGTGCACATACACTCTTACACTTGAGTGTGTATACATTATATATACATAGATATACCCTCCAATTTATATACATAATAAATTTATGCACAAAACTGGAGGGATTATACAATATATATATACACACATATATAACATAATACATGTATATAAACATAATACATAGACAAATACAGATGTTGCATTATTATAGATCAAATAACTGAGTGGGAGAAAAATTGCTAAGATCCCACCCCAAAATGAAAAAGCAGAAAATTGCCAAGAAAAATAAAGTTCAAATTTTAAAGAATTCACAGTTAAAAAAAAGTATTTGAAATAGTGTACTCTTTCATCCCACCTCCTAACAATTGTTTTGACAGGGCTAGGTTCTGCATAATCTAAGTATAATGCTAAAAAAAATGTTGATATTGATATTTTAGTGAATTCTTCACAGCTTGGGAGAACTCAGGGTGCAATGACAGAGGCAGACATGCAATGGCAGGGACACGATACTACATCAGCCAGCAGCAGCTGCATTTATTGAGTTTTTACTACGTGCTGGAGAGCGTGCCGAGCACCTTACATACGTTATTTCTAATCTTCACAACTCCGCAAAAACAGAGATTATTTTCCTCATCTCACAGATGAAGGACATATAGCAAGTCAGGTGAAGAGAGAGATGGAATTCATACCACTTCTTATCATGTTGATTCTTAGAGGGAGAGGTGAAAGAGATTGTGGTTGTAAGGAATCTTTTTTGGGAAAGGACAATTTGTAGACAATACCATGACAAAAACATAAGCCAACAATGTGAAAACACCAATGACTAACTGGGCAGTAGTCATCCTGCAGTTCAAAACAAAAAAGGTTAAGCCTAAGAAGTTAAAAACAAAAGCCCAAACCAACCAGCCAACCAAGTAAACAAATCCCCTTGAAACCAGCTACTTAAAAAAAAGTGACTTATGGTCATTACATTATATTAACCACAGCATTTTGGTAAAATATAGATAATAGGCATTTTCAATATCAGTAGCATACTAGGAAAGTTTTTAAAGTTATTTAGATTTTCAAGGACTTAAGTTCAACGGAAAATATGCTCATGTACATATCACCATAGTTTATTTTTGTGATTCAATATTGTGCTGAAAATTAAACTGAGCTGAACATATGATGCAAGACACTATTATCAAGTATAGTTTATTCTATTAAATGTTGAAAAATCTTTGGGGAAATTTTCAAAAATAAATGCTCAATTGAATTTGATCTTCCCCCTCCATTAGAGTTGTTCTATGTTTACAGTTATTTGTGAAGTCTTATTTAAGGATTTTTAAAAAAGGAACTAACTTGCTTCCATGACAGCAAAGAGTCATCAGATCTGAAAAGGAAAAAAAATGGCACTACAGTAGCTACTAATAGAGAACATCTCCTCAGTTGTTTAGGAACAGATATTTGCTAGAAAGAAATGGAACCATCCTTTGTGTTAAATGTCCTTCTTCCTATTTGATGCACCAAGGCCCCTCCTACCATGTGTTCTAGATATACTCTTGGGGGCTTCATCTGTAGCCACTGTACAACTGTTGTTTTGCCGGGTGAGACTTGTCGCCTATGAAACAGAGAAGGCTCCTGGGGTTTCTCAACACCCTGAGCACAAGTCCATGTTTCTTGCCCTCGCTGCTCCTCTTCCCTCCACCCACCGCCAACTCTCCTTAGAGTCTGTCCCCTGTCCTTTCCTCCTCTTTTCCTTCCTTCCCTCACTCTTTGCTCTTCTCACTGGTTTTCTTCTTCCTTACTCTGTGTCTTTGTCTTCTTCATAAGCCCCTATGAGCTTATGACAAGCATTTTGAGTTGCTTTTTCCACGGTGTGACAGACGGGTCTAATTGCATTCTACTTACTGAATCCTCTTATGATCCACGTCATACACAGTTGGCTATGCTCTGACCTAAGGAATACAACTTTCTGCTTTTAAACGTTAAACTGCCTCTTAGAGGCCAAATGACTAAATGCTGAAGTTAAATAACCCAGCTGATTCAGAAAAAATTACCTTAAAAGTAGCAAAGGCGTCTGAAGCAATATCAAATGTTGACAACTCCACATACTTAAAGAAATCTCTGAATTGATTAGAAAAGAGGATGATTTTCGCAAGCGGTTCATGTCGAATACATTCTCTCAGCATAATCCCACAACGTAAGGCGATCTGTGGGGTTTCATATCTAAAGCATAAACAAGAGAGAAACAGAGAACTATGTTGTTTTATTAACAAAATAATATTAATGGTATCAAAAGAACCATTTCAATACTACTGTTAATGGAAGCATAGATACCATTTGTCACACTTCATTCAAACACCATTCTTTCAATACCCACTAAATATCCACAATGTGCCTGGCACTATTCCAGATGTTGGGGACAGAATAGTAAGCAAACAAGGTCACTGCCTTCCTAGCATTCACAGTTTAGTGCAAATGTTTCTGGTGGGGGAGGAGACAGACTATAAACAATGAAAAGATAATTTCATATACTTCAGTGCTGTGAAACTGAAGACAATAAAATAGGTATACTATAGAGTATACCTAATTTGCTTTACTTTAGACTGAGTGGTCAGGGAAGAGGCAAAGCATTCAGGCAAAGGGAACTAACTGCAAAGGCTCCAAGGAAAGAACCAGCAGCTTTGTAAACCAAGGTAAGGAGTTTCATTTTTAAGTGTGATAGGAAGCCTTTGGATAGTTTAAAGAAAGCAATTAACACAGGCTGTCATATGCTTTAAAAAAGATCACTCTGGCTACCTGTGGAGAATCTTGTAAAACAGGGAAGAATGAGCTGGGGAGCTAGAGTGGAAGCAGGGAGACTAGCTATTAGGAGGAACAGAAGCCCAGCTAGAGATGATGGGGACTTGGATTGGGGTGGCAGTAGTAGAATAGAGGACTGTGGGCAGGTCATGCATATTATTCAGGGGAAGAGTCAACAAAACTTGTAGATGTTGTAGTTGGGGTAGGGTGAGGAATAAATTTGGGGTGAGGGAAATTGAGGATTCAAGAATAATAAAATAATATTTACATGAAATTCAGAATCAAGAATAAAATCTCTTTCCCACAATTTAGGAAACAGGCTACTTTGTAACATCAAATTTATAAATACAGTAGGGAAAATAGCAAAGAAAGGTATTTGAGAAAATTCATTAAACCAGTGTGGTATTTATTCATTTTTTCCCCCATTTTTATGTGGAATAATATTCACAAATATCATCTGAATATTCCCTGAAAAACTCATATTGACATTAAAAGTTAATATATTCAGATAGGCACTATTCTTTGCAGAATATTAAAAAATGCCAATTTATAGTGTTAGCAATTTCTCTTATCAGAAGAATTTGAAAATCAGCCTATTGGCATGCATGGAAGAGTTATAAGGTGGGTTTTTATTAAAGATGTTATAAAGATGGGTACGTTTTCTGAAATGTGAAGGAGAAAAACACTATCATTTATTAATAGAGTACTTAGGAGAATATAAAATGAAGACTGTTGACCTAGAGAAAGAACCTAAGGGGCAGACAATTAAAATCCAGACTTATTAGTAAGATATTTATGGACTTTCATAATTTTGCTTTAAACTTAACTTTTCAATTTCATCTCTCATCACATTCCTTAATTCCTTGGGGTATGCCATTCTCTCAACCTAGAATGCCCTTCTCCTTAAGTTTCCATCTCTAAGATTCTCTCTTGTCTTTCAAGACTTAGTTCAAATGCCACCTCCTCCTTGAAGTGTTTTCAATCACCTACCATTCAGAATCACTCTCCCCTTCCTTCATACTCCTACAACAGCTTGTCTGTAATTCTACTTCAGCACTTTTCTTATTCTACACTATAGTACATTGCAATTAATTGGTATAAATCTGTTTTCTTTACCTCATTACAAACAACTTAATTGCTAAGGATATGTTTTACTTATCCTGTTACCTTCTCCTCTCCTCCATATGGTGCCTATATCTTATTTACTGTTACCTTCCCCCATCCCTACCCCAGTCTCCGAAGAGTGCCTAGGATAATGCTTTTCACAAAGGCATATAATGAATTTAATAAACTTCAAACTCTGATTAAAATTCTTAATACTAGAGGACTCTAATGAGACACAAACTTTGGCTTAGAGAAAAAGCTGTATGATCTCTAGCCAATGTTTTCTCATTTCTTAATTCAATTGTCAAACTGAAACTATCTATAAAAAAAGTTTCTACTCCAACTTTTGTGTATAATTAGTTCTCTTTTTTCTTTCATTTGGTGAAGTTTATTGGAACCATCTGTGATGCACTGACTATTCTTGAGGACCAAGAGAATATTTTAATAGATGCTACTCTAGGTCAGAACACTTGTCATCCCATCCTAGTAGTTTGTGCCCAAGAGTGGAACTGTCATTTCTCTGAGATGACAACTTCTTAAAGTTAGGAATATATTGAGATATATAAGGAAAGTCCTAATTTTCCTCAGTACCTTTAAGGAATTTATAATTCACATACATCATTTCAACCTGACTACCCTCTAGGATATTGACTTTTGATAGTTTATTGCCTACTATATAAAGAAGTGCTCCATAAGTTAAGCCTACCTTAAGTTTCAAATCCCAAGAACATTAATATACTTAGATTTGGTAAAGAATCAATATTTGGGCTTCCCTGGTGGCGCAGTGGTTGAGAGTCCGCCTGCCGATGCAGGGGACACGGGTTCGTGCCCTGGTCCGGGAAGATCCCACGTGCCGCGGAGCGGCTGGGCCCGGGAGCCATGGCCGCTGAGCCTGCGCGTCCGGAGGCTGTGCTCCGCAACGGGAGAGGCCACAACAGTGAGAGGCCCGTGTACCGCAAAAAAAAAAAAAAAAAAAAAAAAAATCAATATTTACCTCATCTATTTTATTCTACTTGTGGATAAGTGTCTCAAGGACAAAAGACCACGACAAATCACTATGTTCTCCATAACAATTAACTTAATGGCAGGTTGCTGATAAAGGTTAATCCAATGAATGTTGAATCACTATTTTATAGAATTGAATCATATCTTCCTACTGATTTGCAGTTTGGATCATATAGTCCAGACTATATAATTAACTGTGTCATTGTGCAGAATGCACACTACTTTTATGCATGCTTATTCAAATAATAACAGTGTGTAAGATCTGTTTCAAATTTAATAAAAGCCAAAGTGTAAGAGAAATGATCTCATCTAGCAGTGAGCTACAGTAAACATTACACAAAAAATGGTTAGAAGAAAGATCTTGTGCAAGAATATCTCAATTTAAGAACACAGATTATATTATGTAAGGAGAAAAATGACTTTTGTTGTTACTGATGGAAGAAACAACGTCAGCCAGCACTAGGAAAAGTTTTGTAAAATGCCATTCAGCAAACACTTGGCCTCCTCAATATAATCAAGAAGTTTTGCTTCTAACCTAGAAACATTTGCTTACTTCAAAAATAGTGAGCTAACTCTGTCCACTGAAAAGGTCTAGAAGCAATATCAATCCACTGTCAATGAGCATCCCTAGCATCCAGATTATAGTCCCTAAGAACCATTTCTAACTAAAACGAGAAAGAGTCCTTGGTAGAGATGGCTAATTCCAGGTCTGTGTTAGAAAATGTACAAGATGGGCCAGAAAGCAAGGAAACTCTCACAAACTAATGGGAGTGATATCAAAAGGACATGGGTCAACTTGAAGAGGCCACAGACAGATAATCAAGCATCAAAAAAAGTTTTTAGGGGCTTCCCTGGTGATGCAGTGGTTGAGAGTCCACCTGCCGATGCAGGGGACACGGGTTCTTGCCCCGGTCCGGGAAGATCCCACATGCCGCGGAGCGGCTGGGCCCATGAGCCATGGCCGCTGAGCCTGCGCGTCCGGAGCCTGTGCTCCGCAACGGGAGAGGCCACAACAACGAGAGGCCCGCGTACCGCAAAAAAAAAAAAATTTTTTTAAGTACGACTATATAAGATGTATGAAAAAACACTAAGTCCACTAGTTCATAATGATACTACAGGGATACAGGGGTGAGGAGGAGGAGGAGAGAAGAAGAGAGGAACAAGGGGGAGAGGGAGAAAGACAGGGGGAAAGAGAGAGATAAATAAATGGACACCAATGGAAGTTCCTAGGTTAACAATTTATTACTTTCTAAACTGATAATTGAAGGAAAAGAATTAGGCATTTATTCTTCCTCTCCAGTATGGACTGTACTTCAGACTAGTTAAATTGTGGTGGAAGAGGGAAAGTTATTCTCTATAAAACTAGTCCAGTCAATAAATACATAAGGAATAATAAAGTTAGAAAATCACCTTTTTGTAACCCCTAAGGAAATGACTGAATCAGGCAATGTTCATCAGTGGATGATAAAACAATTAAGTGTAGTTGATGGGGAACTTTATAATGGATTAGGCTGGCACCATCTGAACTCATTGCTCAGTCTTAGAATTACTAAATGTATGTCTCCTGATGTGATGAAACACAAACTACACAGCACCACTTACAAAATATGACTGCCATAATAAAACTGAATCTAATCAAGCCTTTAAATATAACCTCCAGTGAAGCAATCTGACAAACCTAGAATAAAGGAAATTATGTAGGATAACTGATTCAGTTTTTCAACAAGCCAATGGCATAAACATGGGAGAAGGTGCTGTTTTAAATGAAAAGGGACTTAAAAAAGACTTAAGTGACATTATAAGCAAATACAATAAGTGGACCTTATTAGAATTCTTGTTTGAACAAACCAACTAAAATTTGGGGGGGCAATCAAGGAAATTTGAGTATGGACTGGGTATTAGTTATTAATGAATTATTATTAATTTTTAAGTGCAAAATTACATTGTAGTTATGTAAAAATTATCTTATTTTTGAGATGCGTATTGATGTGTTTAGGGTTGATATGATGATATTACATGAGATTTGAGATTTGCTTTAAAATACTCCAGTCAAAGAAAAAAAAAAAGAAAAAACAAGGGAAGAGGTGTTGGGAAGACAGATGAAATAAACACAGCAAAACAATGACGGTTGTTAAGGCTAGGAGATGAGTACATGGGATTTCTTTGCACTGTCTTGTTTTGTATATGGTTGAAAATTTTTGCAATAAAATTTTTACAAATAAGATTATTAGGAGAAATTTATTATTTTAATATTGGACTTCTGGAAAATCTTCCACGGGCAATGGTTCTTTATGGATCACTGAGAGCAGTTTAGTGACCTCACTCTCAAGTTCTCTCAGTACCCTGAAATGTCATTTGCGTGGGCCAGGAGAAAAGTTCGTTTGAAGTGAGAAAGTCCTTTTTAATGATCTTTTCATAAAATTTGGGTTCCAAATCCTTTTACTGTGTTTTGTATCCCATATCCAAATGATTCTCCTTGATGGACAAGAATCAATTTCTTTCTGTCTTACATTCTTTATGGTTAGACTTAGGTCCAGTATAGCATGTTACTATCATATCCCTAAATGACATCATTTTTTTTTATGATTTCTGTCTTTTTTTTTCTTTTTTATTATTATTTTTATTGGAGTATAGTTGATTTACAGTGTTGTTAGTTTCTGTGGTACAGCAAAGTGAATCAGTTATACATACACATATAACCACTCCTTTTTAGATTCTCTTCCCACATAGGTCATTACAGAGTATTGAGTAAAGTTCCCTGTGCTGCACAGGAGTTTCTTTTTAGTTATCATTTAATATATAGTAGTGGCAAAGCACTTAGTTCTGTTGAGACATGTTCTTACTAACATGTTTAAAGAATTGAGGTAATTTCAAAGAGCAATTCAACTAACAGAATAACGCTGACCTCCATCTTGAGCCATATTCATCATCTGACTCCACTGTCTAATCTTCTTTTTTTTTGCATTTCTTTTCTTTTTTTTTAATTTTTTAGATTATTTATTTATTTATTTTGCGGTACGTGGGCCTCTCACTGCTGTGGCCTCTCTCGTTGCGGAGCAACAGGCTCCGGACGCGCAGGCCCAGCGGCCCTGCCGCTCCGCGGCACGTGGGATCCTCCCAGACCGGGGCACGAACCTGCGTCCCCTGCATTGGCAGGCGGACTCTCAACCACTGCGCCACCAGGGAAGCCCCTATTTTTTAGATTTTTATTGGAGTATAGTTGCTTTACAATGTTGTGTTACTTTCTACTGTACAGCAAAGTGAATCAGCTATACATATACATATATCCTCTCTTTTTTGGATTTCCTTCCCATTTAGGTCACCAGAGAGCATTGAGTAGACTTCCCTGTGCTACACAGTAGGTTCTCATTAGTTATCTATTTTATACATAGTATCAATAGTGTATATATGTCAATCCCAATCTCCCAATTCATCCACACCCCCTTTTCCCCCTTGGTATCCATATGTTTGTTCTCTACGCCTGTGTCTCTATTTCTGCTTTGTAAATAAGATCGTCTATACCAATCTTTTCATATTCTACATATATGCGTTAATATACAATATTTGTTTTTCTCTTTCTGACTTACTTCACTCTGTATGACAGACTCTAGGTCCATCCACATCCTTACAGATGACCCAATTTCATTCCTTTTTATGGCTGAATAATATTCCATTGTATGTATGTACCACATCTTCTTTATCCATTCCTCTGTGGATGGACATTTAGGTTGTTTCCATGACCTGGCTATTGTAAACAGTGCTGCAATGAACACTGGGGTGCATGTGTCTTTTTGAATTATGGTTTTCTCTGGGTATATACCCAGTAGTAGAATTGCTGCATCACATGATAGTTCTATTTTTAATTTTTTAAGGAACCTCCGTACTATTCTCCACAGTGGCTGTTATCGATTTACATTCCTACCAACAGTGCAAGAGGGTTCCCTTTTCTCCACACCCTCTGCAGCAATTATTGTTTGTAGATTTTTTGATGATGCCATTCTGACTGGTGTGAGGTGATACTTCATTGTAGTTTTGATTTGCATTTCTCTAATAATTAGTGATGTTGAGCATCTTTTCATGTGTTTGTTGGCCATCTGTATGTCTTCTTTGGAGAAATGTCTATTTAGCTCTTCTGCCCATTTTTTGACTGGGTTGTTTGTTTTTTTGGTATTGAACTGCATGAGCTGTTTGTATATTTTGGAGATTAATCCTTCGCCAGTTGCTTTGTTTGCAAATATTTTCTCCCATTCTGAAGGTTGTCTTTTGTCTTGTTTATGGTTTCCTTTGCTGTGCAAAAGCTTTTAAGTTTAATTACGTCCCATTTGTTTACCTAAATGACATCACTGTTTGATATCTGAATGCACCAATCAAATTATGTCCCCAGTTTTCAAGCAACTTTACAAGAGATAATTCAGTAAAAATGCTGATTTTTAACAAAGAGCTAAACCTCTAGCATTTCAAGCTAACATAGAAAATGGTAATGGGTAAAGCTGGTTCCGTTCAGGGCTTCTTGTCTACTCTGTCCTCAGGGTCTTCTATAATTACCTCTCCCTTCTTATCCCAAGGGCTTCAAATCTTATTAAGGACGTATTAATGGTTAAGAAGATGGGATTTAGAATCAGATCTGGATTGAAAAATTGGCTCTGTTACTTATTAGCTGTATTTATAACCTTGAGCAATAGTCTTACTCTAAGTTTCAATTTCCTCATCTGTAAAATGGTAAGGATAATACCTAGTCCTCATAGTATTGTTAGAAGGATTAAATGAAATAACATAAGACGTTGAATGTAATACCTGGCACACAGCAAACACTCAATAAATGGTATCTATAAAACAGGATGTGAGGCAATGAGTTTAAAGTTTGGGTTAAAAAATAAAAGAAGAATCATTATAATATAGGATAAAAACCAGAGAAGTCATCACCAAATTGTTGATAATGGTTTCTTTGGGAAGGATTATGGTATGCACTCCCTTTCTATATTATAGATTTCTAAAATGTTTGAATTTTTAAAATTTATTTGTATTGAAGTATAGTTGAATTACAATATTGTGTTAAAATGTCTGAATTTTTAAATAATAAACATGTATTACTTTGAATCAGAAAAAATAAAACGTTTTAAAAATATCTACTCTTACACAACATTGTAAAGCAATTATACTCCAATAAAGATATAAAAAAGAAAATAAAAATAAATAAAAAAAAATATCTACTCCTCTTCATCCCCAATATCACCACTAAAGTTCTGGCCCTAATTATCCCTTGCTTGGACTCTCCCAAGCTGGAATCTCAGACCCCCAATTCTCCAAGCCATTTTCTATACTGCCACCAGAACTCATCACATCTATTCCCTGGATGGCTCCATGTTGCCTTTAGAATAACATTTAGACTCCTTGGTAGGACTGAAAGACTTATGAAAGACTCTTCATAACTTGGTCTTAGCCCTTCCAGCTTTATCCTCATCCCTACTTTCCATTCACACTAGGTTCCAGCTGCATCAGAATTCTTGTCATCCTCCAAACACATTGTGCAATTTGATGCCTCTGTGGCTTTGCATGGGAGGTACCTAATCCTTCTACTCTCTGTGTCTATTTGGAAATTTTCTACTTTAAGACCTGCTTCATTTTTGACATCTCAAGCAGAGGTGATGACTTCTTCATCTGTGCACCCACAGAATATACTGGTAAAGAAACAACAATGAGTTGTAATGAGTTATCTCTGCTCAGTGGACTATAACTGCTTGAAGACTGGAAAGCTGGATATTGTTCTGAGAGCACAGATTCTGGAGTCAGACTACTAGAGTTTAAAGTATACCGGCTATGTGACTTTGCACAAGTTACTTAACCTCTCTGGGCTGCAGTACCCTCTTCTATAAAATAGGTATAATAAAAATAACAACAAAAACAACAATAACTATCCACAGGACTATTATATAAATACAAAGCAGGGCCTGACATATACTAAGTACTATGTTAACTACTACAATTACTATACTTACTATTATTAGTGCTATTATTATTGTAGACCCCTAATAAATGAACTAATAAGCAGTTTTAGCCTTACAAACTAATCTAATTATTAACTTTTCAGAAGATATGGAAAGACGGTTTATAAAACTTTCCTGATGAATCAGATTTGAGGGAGTTATGCTTAAAATAAACAATTCCTATTTTTCTATTGTGTGCTCTAATTACATGAAAATGGAGTCTTAGAAATCTGTATATTGAGAAAGTGTTTTTTTTTTTTTTTGAGAAAGTGTTTTTTAAATTAAATGACTCAAAATTACTTTTTCCACATATTAGAAAATAAATGAAAGCTAAGTTTTTTCTTAAATACAGAAAAAATGACATATAATTATTATAAATTATCCATTATAATAGGATTCCTGGTAAATACAGGTGATTAATGAATAGAAGAGTTCATATTTGAAATATAAGGAAAATTTCTACTTACATCAATTTAATAGTTTGTTCAGAAACTGAGTGATCTTTTGCAACAACTAATTTGTAAAAGAATAGTAGTCATTTGAATTCAACATAAAGTTCACCACCAAATAGGACAGAGACACATTTTCAAATAATTAAAGATAAAATAAAGATATACTGATTATTCATACTCAGTAAATTTTATATATAATCATAATTGCAAAAGTGCCAATACCCCACATGTTTTATAGAATCACATATAAATAAATATAATCTAGTAGGAAAAAGTTATTAAAAGAGATTCCAACCTTTATCATTTGTCTCTCAAAATTATTGATTTATAACTTACAGCACCACTTCTCAAACTCCCTTCCCTCCTCTAATTTACTCTGCAGCTACTTTGGAGCCTCCCACTAGTAAACCTCCAAAACCCTCTCCTGATATTAGTGGTTTTTCTCCCTCTGATTCCTTCCTCCTCATCTCTAAGTCTTGTTTGTGCCAGTGGACATAACCTTCTAGCTTAGTCTAATTCCCCTGCCTGGCTTCCTATCACTAGGTTTTTTTCTCAACTCTCTCTACTGAAAAAGGGGAAGGGGTGGGAGAAATATAGGGGACAATTACACATTAATGAATCCTGTACACATCACAAATAATAAAGGCTCACTACAGATCTGTAATATGTTCCAGCAGATAAATTATTAATGAATAACAATTAGAATTAGTTGTTTATCTTGTCTCATTATTTCTAGAAAGGGAAAATAAAGTTATATTCTCCAATATAAGTTGTAATTCTTCACCAACTTAATTTAAAAAATAAATATCCCAGGGCTTCCCTGGTGGCGCAGTGGTTGAGAGTCCACCTGCCGATGCAGGCGACACGGGTTCGTGTCCCGGTCGGGGAGGATCCCACGTGCCGTGGAGCGGCTGGGCCCGTGAGCCATGGCCGCTGAGCCTGCGCGTCCGGAGCCTGTGCCCCGCCAACAGGAGAGGCCACAACAGTGAGAGGCACACGTACCGCCAAAAAAATAAAAATAAAAAAAAAAATAAATATCCCATTACGCTAAATTTTCACATCTTCCACAAAGCATATATAATGTGTCAATGTATAAAATGTATATATATTCTATCATATATAAAAGGAATGAAAAAATTACCCTACAACCATACTTTATAATTTATTGGATTGCTTTTATCTGAATTCTTAAAGCTTAACAGTAATAATTTTCATGTGTTTATAATTTCCTTGGTAAGAAGACACTAAATTCATATCTTTAGCAGAGCCACTTGTATCTGGTGCAACTCTTTGACAAAATAAATACAAGGCAGTTGCCATCCCCTAACTGCTATTCAGTGACAGCAGCTACATGAAGGAGATCCTCCAAACAAATAATTCCCACTCCAGGAATGAAGTCCGTGGAGTTGCGTGTATCCTTCACATAACGACCCCATGGTGGAAGATACTGTTTTAGAACATCCACACAACTTCTCTTCCACATCAGCTGACGGGCTCTCCAATATATTTTTAGGACAACACAGTTTAGCATTCTCAAGGGATCATTTATTTACAAACTAACTTTAAATGATTATTAATTTATCTTCACTTCCTGAAACACAAATCTGATATTCTTCTTCCCAAACTCTCCAATGACTCCCCATTTCCTACAGGATAATGTCAAATGCTTTAGCTTAACATTTTAGAATCTCCAGAAGGGGGTACAAATTGATCATTCCAGCCTTATCCACCAATGACCAGCTGGGCAGATCATAACCCATTACATTTTATAGATCTTATCTGAGCTAGAAACAAACACTTCCCTTTATAATATTATTCTGACACTTGGGTATGGTCTTAATTGTATTTGTTTAAAATTGCACATTTAAATATGCACATTGCATATCTCAATGTGAACTGCAGCTCTTAAGAGGGATAGGGATAATAATTTTTTAGACTAGTAGTTACTGAGTACTGAGTACCATGTGCTTGGTGCTATGCTCTGCAAGAACTACCTCAGTAAAGACTCAAAATGACATACTGAAGTAGGTTTTATTATTGTCTTCATATTACAATGAGGAAATCAAGACTTAAGGAAGCTAGGTAACTTACCCAAGGTCTTAGCAAGTAAATAGCAGAACCCTGACTGAACACACAGGTCGGTCTGACAATGCATAGTCTAAGGCATATAATGCAACATTATTTTAGCGCAAAGGTAATATTACAAATTTTATAGATAAGAAAACTGAGGCTTGGAAAAGTGCAGTGACTTGCCCAAAGTCACAGAGCTAAGAAGTGGAAGAGACAAGAAACAGGAAAAATCAGAGAGCAAAAAAAGAGCTCTTATAAATTAAAAATAGGGTCGCTGAAAGGAGAATTCAGTAGAGTTTATCTTCAATGGAAGATACAATTAAGAACATCTCCTGGGTAAGCTGGGACGAAGTGAGAGAGTGGCATGGACTTACATATACTACCAAATGTAAAATAGATAGCTAGTGAGAAGCAGCCACATAGTACAGGGAGATCAGCTCGGTGCTTCGTGACCACCTAGAGGGGTGGGATAGGGAGGGTGGGAGGGAGACGAAAGAGGGAGGAGATATGGGGATATATATATGTATAGCTGATTCACTTTGTTATAAAGCAGAAACTAACACACCATTGCAAAGCAATTATACTCTAATAAAGATGTTAAAAAAAAGAGAACATCTTCTGACAAGTAAAACAAAAAGACAAAGAAACAGAAAATAGAAGAGATATGAAATCAACCCCAGAGATTTAACTTTGACTAACAGGAGAACGAGAAAGTGAGAACAGAGAATATAGAAGGGAATAAATTTTCAAAGAAACAGTATGTGGCAGAGAATGTTAACTGTCCACAGAAATCCTTTCTCCTCTTCTTCCTGGGCACTAACTACATTTCTCAGGTTTCCTTAAGAATTAAGAGGTCAAGTGACTAAGTGCTCTCAAATGGAATGTGAGTGCGAGTAATGCAAGCCATTTCCAGGCCTGGCTCATAAATTCTCCCAAGTACTTTTGCCTTCTTGTGGGCTGAAATGGCAATCAACAAAATGATCTTAGGAACCACATGTTGAAGGAACCCCTGCTGACCTAGAACATTTGTTCTTCTCTATTATGTGAGAAATAAATTTATCTTGTAGTTGGCCACTCTATTTTGGGGTCCATTTGTTATAAAGCTTAAGGTTTGTTATAAGTTTAGCCTACCCTAACTAATACATGATACAAGTATATTTCCCTTTCCAGAACTGAAAGACTTAATTCTCCAGTAAAAACAATATTTTGTACTAAAAAACAAAGTAATTATAGTACACTACTTTGTTCAACAATGAATAATAATTACATAGCTATAATAATATAAATGTGACTAATAAAATTAAAAATTGTGATAAAGTATATTGGGAGGGTTAAGAGAAGGAAAATGGAGTAACAGTGGTGGTGGAAATACTAAATTGTCATCTAGTCTATGAGAAAGTTAAAAGATATTTTTTAAAATTGGTAAATCAGAAGTTAGTAAAAGCCCATTATTGATAATATAGAGGTAAATACCAGATGAACAAATAAAAAAGATGAAAGTGGTTGTCTCTGGGCAATGGGACTGAGGAATAGAGAAGGAAGAGACAAAGAGCTGATGTTTGTTGATATTTCCGATTTTTAAACTATGTGGTATGTATTATTTTGATACAATAAAATGTTTTAAAATGTACAAGAAAGGATTCGGGAATTGAACACAGACAAGATGGACTAGAAGAGCATGCTAGATTCAAGATGGTAAAGTAGAAAGATAGAGAAGGGGAGACAAAAGATAGTCTGCTATCCCCAAGCCTTTCTACATCCATATTTCTGGTTTTAGGAGTTGGAGCAGCCTCAGAATGCCCAAGAAACATTTGTAAATGAGTATACATAAAAAGTAATAATCAGGAATTCTATTATCTGACCCGACTTTAGTTTTTTGGCTGCCCTGTGGTCCCATATACATACAGTGATATTTATTCTATCCTCACGTGAAGCATGTCACCATAGTAGATGCTAGCCATTGAAAGGATATCGTGTGTGTGTGCGTGTGTGTGTGTGTGTGTGTGTGTGTGTGTGTGTGTGATGAGGGGATTCAGTCTTATGCAAAGAGGCTAAGTGGGCAGCTAGAAAAAGGGCAGATTGGAAAGCACAAGCAATAATGTAATAGGAAGAGATAACAGGAAATAGGAAAGAGAGGCAGTAAGTGGAAGGGAATTTATTTAAAAAGGATTTTGCTGCAGCCTGAGTAATCCCAGAGACATAGATTTGGAGGGCTAACTTCAAGCATGGCAAATATGCATCCAAAAGGGATCGTTTTCTCAAATGAGGCTAATGCTATATATTACTTTTAACAACTTTTCTAAAATCAAACCTCCTTTAAAGGAAAGCACGCACCTACCCTTTGAGGAGCATAAATAGGATATGAGGATGAGCACTAATGTACTCCACAGTAGGACTCCGAGTGCCTATCTGTCGTCTCAGGATGTTGTTAAATATCTGGGTCACATCTTTTTTTCCCTGTTAAAGAAACAACCAACCATTAAGTTGTATACTTTAAATGGGTGAATTGCATGGCATGTGAATTATTTCAAAAGCTGTTTATACACACACACACACACACACACACACACACACACACACACATTCCATTTAATATGACATAGTATTTTCCCACCTGAGATTGTGAATTCTTTGACTTAATTTGTCTAATGACAGGTACAAAATATATAAACAACCAAAAAATCAAGATCAAATAAAATCAATGCCCTACACATATAGTAAGCATTTCAAACTGTTAAATGCATGAAGTACAGTCAAAGCTTGTGTCTCAAGGCTTTCTGATTTCTCATTTTTATAGTAATAAAACCAAAGGTTAAGGACCACTTTTTAATGAGGGCCAGGGAACAGAAAAGGATATTTAGGGAATGGAAATTTTCAAAAACTTAGGACCATAAAATGGCTTATTGAGAAGCTGATCCTGGAGTGCTTATTTTGCTTATTTTTTAAAAAACGTAGCTTATTTTTTTTAAACGTAGCAATCTCTAATAATCATTAGAGATTAAATTAGAGATGGACTAGAAGAGCATGCTAGATTCAAGATGGTAAAGTAGAAAGATAGAGAAGGGGAGACAAAAGATAGTCTGCTATCCCCAAGCCTAGAGATTAAATTATCACAGTAGGAAGTTTTCTGCCTTTTTTTTTTTAAACATCTTTATTGGAGTATAATTGCTTTTCAATGTTGTGTTAGTTTCTGCTATATAACAAGGTGAATCAGCTATACGTATACATATACCCCCATATCCCCTCCCTCTTGCATCTCCCTCCCACCCTCCCTAGGAATTTTTCTGCTTCTTTGAGCTGCTTTCTAATTCAAACTGAACAGTTGACTTTGCATCCAGTCTATTTTCACAAGGCACACCTGCCTTTAAAATGAATGCATCAACTCTTACATGCAATACATTTTCATCCTTTGATCTCTTATCACATTGTGTTTCAAAACATCAAAGAGTCTAAAGCTGTGTCTTGAATAGTGCCCAAACATCAAAAAACACAGCTCTGAGTTTGATCCTGAGCCCACAAATCAGAAACTTTGCAATCTCAGCCATAACTCTTTTTTTTTTTTACCTCATTAGAATATGCTGAAGTATTTTTTTGTCAGCAATTTTAAGGCTTAAAGGATTAGACAAAAATTTATGGCTATAAAGTAATGAGATTTTCTTTCAAACAATTTTAACCTAAAGGTCTGTCTTCTAACTAGCCGTTATTCACATAACAGCAGGATCCTCCAATACTTTCCTCACCCCAATGGACCACTTTCCTCTTGATTCCTGAAGAAGAAAATGGGTTTGCCACACAGATTCCTGAGTCAGTCTCTGCTACCCAATCTAAACCAATGCCTTGGGCCACCATCACTGTTGTCAGCTCTGGATTTCAAATCCCTGCTCCTAGCTCCTCTCAGCCCTTGTTCATTGTCTTGCCTTCTACAACTAGTTATTTTCTCAGCTAGTTATTTTATATACTGTTTATCCAAGTATAGAAAACCACCTCTTCTCCTTCATTTGATATATACTATTAGTACACAGTTCTTTTATCAAGGGTTTAAGGGTAACAAAGGGTAATTATAGCACAGTGCAGAAACAACTTCAAATTGAATCCTACACATCATAATTAAAGATTATTAAAGATTCCTCAGCATTCCTGATCATCTTTTTCCTTAAGCCCCTTCCTCTGTCATGGCTCTGGAGCCTTCTCTCTCCCTTACTCCAGACCCTTCTCCTATCTCTCTTCTATTTCCTACTCCTATCAAATTTAGCCAAAGAGATGGCATTTCTCAAATTTCTGTTATTTTACTCTGCAAAGGGAATCTAAGCTCTTTTCTTTCAGTCTTTTTCCTTCCAAACATTGCCTAGAGACCTCACCTTTCACAACTAACAAAAAAGCCCATGTAGGTGTCTTCTAAACAAAAGTTCTTTTTTTTTTTTCTGTAAGGAATGTTCCATCCTTTTAGGTTATCTGGCAAAAGCTGCAGCCCTTCTGTAAAGTAATAATTTTCCTTTCCTGTTATAAAAATATAACAAAGATTTTACAGTCAAATGACTGTTACACTCTTCAAAGAAGCCCCAGGAGAGGCTATTCACTTACTGAAGTATTATCATTATTCTTGAATTATGCTCTACACATTTACTAATTCTTTAAGAAAAGTGGCTTACTGCTGTGCTTCAGGACATCTTCCTTTGCTCCAATTCCCTTACCTCTGCTTCTATTTCTCATTCTCATACCTACATTGATTCATTCATCCAACCAATGGATATGGAACTAGGCATGGGAAATGCAGTCCTAGTACTCAAGATACTCTCAATCCAGAACGAGCTGTACCAGGGCTACCTAAGAACCAAGAGATGAGGAGGGTGGGGTTCTGTGTGATTAGACTGAGTTTTGAAGTTAGGGGGAGTTTTATCAAATGGTCACTAGTTTATATGGATACTTTAAGCTTGAGAAGGAAAGTTGCTGCCTGTGGGCTGATCATTCATGCTTCCAGTCCATAGAAATACATAGCACATTTCTGCAAGTGGGCTCATAATGCTAGTAATGGTGCATCCTTCCAGAAAATACTGAGTATATAGTTGGTGGAATGCTTAAAACTGAACCATTTTCAATTTTAACTGTTTTTCATTCATTCATTCAACCAAGAAGTATTTATAAGTATTTATTTGCTATGGGTTTGATTGAGGAGGACAGCTTCACCTACTGAATATCACATTCATTTATAACTATGTTCTAGGCATCAACTAAATGAACAAAGTCAAGAACGATCTGGTCAATTATTCCTCAATAAAGCTGAAAAAAAGAACTGTCTGCAATTATCATGATAATAGACCTTCATAATGATAGTGTTGAGTCATCAGTAAAAAATGATTACATCTAGTATATAATTTTGGAGGAGAGGCAAGTATACAATGCATGTTATAAAGAAAATGTAAAGTAATCCACAAAAGTAATCTACTTAACTTTCTTCATTTGAAGAGTTAATCTTTAGCTACATGGAAAATGCACATATTCAGAAAGATAATTTTTTCCCCGAGGATTCCAGAGAATAAAAGTTTACTCTACTTGATAATGTATAAGTCAATTTTTAGGCAATTGAATGTCTTAATCCCCAAATAATTTTTAAGTAAACTTCTCTATATTTATTTCTAGTATACCATGTAAAATAAGGGAAATTTGCATAAGTGTTTCTTACTGTTCCTCTTTTGTTTTCTAAGCCAAAGCTGCACAAAATTGTGAGGCACCCAAAGTTTTTCTCTGGTCTACTCCCACCTCCCCAATTCTTGGAGAGCACTTTGAACCTATGCTATTCTGTGGTCGCTCAAGGTTTCTCCAGGTCACTGGACCTGACAACATCTCATCCCTGACTCATTCTTCAAAACGTAACCAACCTTGGTCATATTCCTTCCAGCATCCCATTGCAAATTAAGCTAATCTCATAAACTAACTCAAGCTAACATATTAATTAGTGATGATAATAGCTTAATACATTGCTGCTTTTAGGGAAATGTGCAAAACAAGGGGAGATTTATTGAAATATAATACTGTATTCCAAGAGCAGGGAGTTTCCCAGTTATGGTCACTCACCAACTAAATTTAAAACTAAAATAATAAACACAGAAACAAACATCAAAGGTTATAACAAAAATAAACCAGCTTACATTTAACTTAAGTTTGAGAAAGAGAGAAGATGAAAATATACTATCTGACATCTGTATATATCTGCACATGTATTTAGTGTTCTTCCATAACATGTATATGTATATATATTTTACTTTGTTTAATATTTTAAAACAATGATATAAGTTCATATTATTCCTATTTTATAGATGAGAAAGTTTAGTCTCAAAGAGGTTATGATACTAACTATCAAATGGCAGAGCAGGGACTCTATAAAACAATCCTAAATCCAAGTCAAGTGTTCTTCCACTATGCACAGCTCCTACAAATGTCCATAATACCTCAGTTTAAACTAAATTTAAAAAACATGAAAGTATATAAACACAATGATAAAACTACACTTTAATTCCGCATATGCCAGGTTTAAAAAGGAAATGGGGAGTAAGATGGGGAGGGAGAGTGACAAGCCAGGCAAGAGGAAAAAGTAGGAGATTATTGAGCAGAAAATGTCAAGGTTAGAGAAACAGATAAGAGAGGGAAGGAAAGAAAAAAACAGGTGTTTCTGAAAGGAAGGCTGAGTTGAAGTCTGGGCCCTGAGAGGCTCTCAGTCAGTGTAGTTTCTAGTCAACACACTTGACTTCACTGTCCAGAGCAGTCTTGCCCTGCATTCCTCCTCCTCTGCTCCAGTCGGCCAAAATCTTCCCCTATCTAAGCCATCCAGAGAGCTGTGGGCTAGTATTTCCACAGATCCCCAGAGCCCTGACCTTATCTTGGTCTAATCACTGTAATGAGTTTCTTTTAACTTCCTTGGTGACAAAACACAAAGCAATTTACTTCAGAAATCTCCATTCTCTTCTATCTTTGAGAATTAATGGAGATCCAAGCACTTACCTGAGAGTATCAAAAGCCTGATAGTGGTAACAAAACAGCAAACAAATCAAAACCAAGACTTCCATCATTGAAATGTGCCTTACGTATATATATTTCATTGAAAAACCACTGATAATAAAATGCTTACACATATTCACCACTTATGTTTCTAGGTGTTGTTTTATTTATTATTTAGGCAATTAGGTATAATTGCTTTCAAAATGAGATAAATATCCTATATTAGTAGCATTTAACAAACTTCTTAAATCATTGGTATAAATATTTCAATTAAAGAAACAGGTCTGGAGAAAATAAGTTTGAATCTCAGCTTAGGCTCTTAGTAACTGAGTGACTTAGGGGAAATTACTTAATATCTTTAAACTTTAGGGTCTTTACCTGTAAAACAAGACTAATAATATAGTACCAATCATATATAGGTTGCTTTCAGAATTAAATGAGATGAGTGCTTGGAAACTGTACAACATGCAGTAAGCACTCAACAAATGTTATCTATTATTATTATTATTATTGACCAGTAAGTTTCTTACTTAGCTGCATAAAACTTAATTCCAGTATACCTTTTGCTTTTTTAAAAAAATGATTAAGATGATTTTAGAACTTTCAGGGGAAAATGGGATTTTAAATAATATATAAACAGTAATAATAAAAAATTACAGTCAAATATTGGTATGTATATAAAAATTGAAAAGCAGAATTGTCATCCTTTTGCAGATAGTTTACCTCAAAGTCTATCAGCTGTAGGTCGGCTATCAGTGTCACCAGCAGCCCACTATTGTAGAGTTCTTGTGCTAGCTGAGCCACAGCTTCTGTTGGGGGTTCCTTGTCACTTGTCCCACACAGAATTTCTTTCATTGCTTGCAGTGATTTCGACACTTCTTCTGAAGCCTAGTGACCAAAAAGTATGCTAATAGTTGAGTAATAAAAAATTTCAGGTTATAAACAAACAAACAAAAACCACTTATTGAGCCCTGCTTATTTATGATTAAAGAACTGTGTACAGTTACAAACAAAAACCATTCAGTAGGCACTGCGTTTTTTATTTCAGAAAATGTTACTAAAGTTAATTTATAAAAGAGAGATCTTCAGTATTTCTACTTAGAATAATTGAAATGATCTTCCTTTATTTTAAAAAAATTTTTTTTAATTAAAAAAATGTTTTTACTTTTTGGCTGCACTGTGCAGCACGTGGGATCTTAGTTCCCTGACCAGGGATCGAACCCACACCCCCTGCAGTGGAAGTGTGCAGTCTTAACCACTGGACTGCCAGGGAAGCCCCCATGAACTTCCTTAAATCATACTCATACTGAACTTTACTAGTAATTAATTATAAATTTAATTTATAAATTAAATTCAGTCCATTTTGAAGACTTATCAGTAGCTAGTAGTCTTTATTTAAATCATTTGTTAATGTTTTTCAACAAATCCCTATTATTCTGGTTTTTTTAATGGAGTAGGTACAAAATCATACATTGTCAAAACCCATAACCTTTGCCAATCCACTGATCCCTCACACATAACCATTATCTTTTTGTTATCTATGAAACTTAAAAAAAAGAAGCAAAAGATCTCACATTTTTTAAATGGCCTCATATTTTATATGTTTTTATTAAAAACATATAATTTTGCTTTTATTAATTCTTAAAAAAATTTTATAATTAATTTATTTTATTTTAGGTTGTGTTGGCTCTTTGTTGCTGTGCGCGGGCTTTTCTCTAGTTGCGGCGAGCGGGGGCTACTCTTCGCTGTGGTGCACGGGCTTCTCATTGTGGTAGCTTCTCTTTTTGCGGAGCACGGGCTCCAGGCGCGCAGGCTTCAGTAGTTGTGGCTCTCGGGCTCTAGAGTGCAGGCTCAGTAGTTGTGGCGCACGGGCTCAGCTGTTCTGAGGCATGTGGGATCTTCCCAGACCAGGGCTCGAACCAATGTCCCCTGCATTGGCAGGCAGATTCTTAGCCACTGTGCCACCAGGGAAGCCCTCATTGCATTTTAAAGAATAATAGGAGAATACATAGAGGTAGAAAGTACATTAGTGAGTATTAGGGCTTGGGTAAGGGAGAAGGAGGTGTTGAAAATGTTCTGAAATTAGATAGTGGTGATGGTCACACAACCTTGTGAATAAACTAATAACCACTGAATTGTACACTTTAAAATGGTGGATTATATGGTATCTTAATTACACTCAATAGAAAATTTTTTTTAAAACAGGTGAAGATAAATAAATAAATAAATAAATAAATAAAGCAAGGGCTTCCCTGGTGGCACAGTGGTTGAGAATCCGTCTGCCGATGCAGGGGATGCAGGTTCGTGCCCCAGTCCGGGAAGATCCCACATGCTGCGGAGCAGCTGGGCCCCTGAGCCATGGCCGCTGGGCCTGTGCGTCTGAAGCCTGTGCTCCGCAAGGGGAGAGGCCACGACAGTGAGAGGCCTGTGTACCGCAAAATAAATAAATAAAGCAAGCAAGCAAGCATGGGCTACCAAAAAAAAAAAAAAACAGGTGAAGAAAAAAAACAGGCCAATTAGTTAACAATTTGCTGACTGTTTTTAAAGAAATATAGTTTTATTACTTTCAAGTATTGTATTCTAATCATTATAATTGAAGAAGGAAATGAGGAGAATAAGGCAAAGTAATAAAAGTAACTCATAGTAGCATGACACTACTTAAAAAATTAATTTCCAGATACATTTTATGATATTGCTAAAGCAATCCTTAATTTATTAAAGGTTGGAAGTTCCTTAAATTGTGACATATATCCACAGAAGATTACTTTAAACATATATAGAGTTAAGAATAATTATAAAGCAAACACCAGTGTGACCATAAGAGAGGTCAAGAAATAGAACATTTTTAGCATCCCAGAAGTCACTTGAATGCCGCCTTTTCAGCCGGAAGTAAATCCTTTTATGTTTTTGATGAAAATCATTTATTTACTTTTCTTTATAGTTTTCTCACCTATGTTTGTATCCCAAAACAACATAGTTTAGTTCTGCTGATTTGGAATAGTACCTGTACCCTCTTATGATTTGCTTCTTTCACTCAACACTATAGTTGGGAGGTTCATCCTTGCCGCCGCATGTAGCAGCAGTTCTTTAACATTCATTGCTCTGTAGTATTCCATCAATGGCTGGACCACAACTTCTCACTTCTACTGTTGATGGACATCAGGGTTGTTTCCACTGAGGGGTTACTATGAACAACAATGCTATGAACATTCTTGACATGCATCCTGGTGCATATTTGCAAGAACATCTCTAGAGTTTATACTAGGAGGGGAACTGCAGGGTCTTAGAACATGTGTATCTTCATATTTAACAGATAATATACTAAACTCATTTCCAAACACCAATTTATACTTTATCACTCATAGTGAATGAAAGTTCTTATTGCTCTCCACACTTGTCAACATTTAATACCATCAGACATTTTTCATTTTTGACAAGATAGTAGGAATGTAATACGAATTTACTGTTGTTCTAATTGGACTTTTCCTGATCACTAATGAAAATTAGTGTCTTTTTATGTCTTTTCCTTTTTCCTCTCTTTTGTTATGTAGATTCACTCTTATATGAAGGTCATTTCTTCATTCTATTGAGCCAATATTTTGCTCAATATTACAAAGTACACTAGAAATAAAAATATATTTCTATATTCCTTACAAGATGTAGGATAAAAAATATATTTCTACATCATTACAAGAATACAATATTGTATCATTCACTGGGACAGAAAGATACCATTAACTCAAGGGTATTTATTTTACAGATATCTTGAATCTTGCCATAAACTAGTCCCTTTAGAGACAAATTATATATGTAGGATTCAATGTCCCTTTGAAGGAATAACTGAATTACTAAAAACCCCTTCCTCTGAGGAAGCCCTTCTTGGTAGGACTTTAAAACAATGTTAAAATGAGGCTGCACTGGGAATTCCCTGGCAGTCCAGTGGTTAGGACTCCGCATTTCCACTGCAGGGGGCGTGGGTTCAATCCCTAGTCAGAGAACTAAGATCCCACATGCTGCGTGGTGTGCCAAAAAAAAAAGAGGCTGCACTGTAGTAGAAACTATCAGTTGATCTTTAAATATAAACATTTTACCCTCCATGTCAGTATAATATTATATACCAGTATAACCGCTTAGATTTTTTTTTCATTCTGAGTTTTTTTCCTTCCAGTTTTATTAAAATATAATTGACATTCAGCACCGTATAAATTTCAGGTGTACAGCATAATGATTCGACTTACATACATCATGAAATGATTATCACAATAAGTTTAGTGAACATCCATCATTGCATATAGATACAAAATTAAAGAAACAGAGAAGAAAAGAATATATTTTTCCTTGTGATGAGAACTCAGGATTTATTCTCTTAATAACTTCCATACATAACATACAGCAGTGTTACTTACATTTATCATGTTGTACCTTACACCTCTAGTACCTACTTATCGTACACTTGGAAGTTTGTATCTTTTGACTGTCTACATCCAGTTCCCTCTCCGCAGTACCCCTGCCTCTGGTAACCACAAATCTGATCTCTTTTTCTGAGTTTCTTTGTTTGTTTTTGAAGTATAATTGACCTACAATACTGTTAGTTTCTGTTTTACAACACAGTGATTCAACATTTCTATGCATTTCAAAATGATCACCACAGGACTTCCCTGGTGTCCAGCGGTTAAGACTCTGAGCTCTGAATGCAGAGGGCCTGGGTTCAATCCCTGGTCAGGTAACTGGATCCCACATGCCGCAACTAAGAGCCTGCATGCTGCAACTAAAAGATCCCGCACACTGCAGTGAAGATCCCGTGCGCCGCAACTAAGACCTGGCGCAGCCAAATAAATAAATAAATATTTAAAATATATATATTAAAAAACCCAAAATGCTCACCACAATAAGTCTAGTTACGATATGTCACCATACAAAGGTATTACATAGTTATTAACTATATTCTCTGCACTGTACCTTTCACACCCAACTGGAAGTTTGTACCTCAATCTCCCTCAGCAATTTCTTCCCCCTCCAACGCCAACCCACCTCCCCTCTGGCAACCACCTGTTTGTTCTCTGTATCTATAACTCTGTTTCTGCTTTATATTTGTTCATTTGTTTTGTTTTGTTTTTTAGATTCCACATATAAGTGAAATCACACAGTATTTGCCTTTCTCTGACTTATTTCTCTTAGCATAATGGACCTCTAGGTCCATCCATGTTGCTGCAAATGGCAAGATATCATTCTTTTTTATGACTGAAATGGATTGGTGGTTGCCAGAGGTAGAGGGTGGGGTGTCACCCCTTAGTTTAAGTCTAGAGGGATCCAAGGTTGGTCAGAGGCTCTAGAAAGTGAACGAGAGTTCAAGACAACAGACTCAACAATTATCAGTTGCATAAAACCCGGAATCAATTTAAACGTACTTACAAAGACCCTACGAGTGCATCACAGACCATGTTTAGGATTCTTCATTAAGCTTTTACATTAGCTTTTTTGGTCTATTCATGTATTTTAATAAAAATGTTATTATTTTACCTCATACCTTATCTGTCTTTCTGTCTTGCTTTTCCAAAATGGCCATGTTGTCTTTCAGAATTTTCACGATTTCTGCTGGATTTTTGTGCGATTTACTAAACAAAGGCATTTTTTTCATCTATAGAAATCTCTTCTTCCAATGTGGAATGCTAAAAACAAACAAACAAATAAACAAAAATTATAATTATAATTCTTAACATGATTAAATTGTTATACCAAAATGTCTTATAAGTTTTCAATAACCAATTCAGTAATAAGAAACATTAAAGTCAGTCAAACTAAAATAAGTTTCATTGGGATTTCCCTGGTGGTCCAGCATTTAAGACTCTGTGCTCCCAATGCAAGGGCCCAGGTTCGATCCCTGGTCAGGGAACTAGATCCCACATGCCGCAACTAAAGGTCCCCCATGCCACAACTAAAGATCCCACATATCAACTAAAGAATCTGCATGCTGCAACTAAAGATCCTGCATACGGCAACTGAGACCCAGTGAAGCCAAATAAATAAATACATAAATATTAAAAAAATAAAACAAGTTTCACCAAGTTTTGTGCCAAATTTAAATTAATATAAAATATTTTAAGAAAGATATTTTTTAAAGTTTACCTAAAAGTTTTTACTCAAAGTTTAAAATCTTTCCTAAAATAGAAATTCAAGATTTATGCAAGAAGGGGAAAAGGAGTATTTTTAGAGAATAACCTGATATTTAAAACTAGATATTTTGATTAAAGAGAGTGATGATGATGATGGTGATAATAATAATCATAGATAAAATAAAACATGTAAAACAAAAGTGGGATTAGGATCCACATACTTTGGTAAAGCAATGTTTAAAAACATGCCACTCCACAGCAATCACAAAATTACAATGTAAAATTGTTTAGAATCTGTTTTTTATTTACTCTTCAAACATTTAGCTGGCATACTCACTGATGAAATGAGGACTACCATGATGGGGGGTGAGGTGGGAGGGGAACAGGAAAATCAGTTCTTCTTTTTGAGAACATCTATTTACATAGAGCAGAGAAAGCCAAATATAGCTGTCATTGCCCTATTTACACTAAAAATGTGTTATTTTTTTTAGAAAAAAATCTAAAATTAAAGGCTCCAGTTAGTAGAGGCATATTCATTTACTTTACATTTATTAGCAAAAATATTTCAAACATTACAGAAATATGATGTGATAAATCAAAGGCTCCCATTAACCAGTCATCCAGAGGCAACAACTATTATCAGTTTTGATACATATTCCTCCTGAATTTTTTCTATGTATATAAAAATATATTTTTTAAAACCAAAATAGAATAAATACTAAATATAGTATTTTTCAACTTTTCCCCACTTTTTATATCTTGAATATCATTCTATGAGTATATATTTAGATGCACCACAATATTTTTATAGCAATATCCATTATACAGACATATTATGTAATTACTTCTAGTATTTGGTAATTTCTTATTAAATTATTATATAATTTATTTTACCAATACCTTTATTGATAGACTTTTGGGTTAATTCCATTTTTCCTCATATTTTTCTTATTAACAATGATGCAATTAATCAATAAAGAATATTACACATAAATGTACACAGCAGTCGATAGCAATACTCTAAACAGTTATTCCTCTGGCATATCCTTGGCTATGGTTCTAAATATTTACTTCATCTCCCTAGACTCCTACTTCCCAAATCTGGTTCCCTAGGACTTCTGTCAAATCTCTGAGTTACCTTATACGCTTTCAAAAACTTTCTTCAGTATTTGTTGTTTGTGATCAAGAATAATGCTAAGTGGCACTCAACATACCTGCTAAACAAACAGGAGGTACTTAAACCCCCAAATTGTTCTGAGTTGGTAATTCATCCGCTATGATTCCGAAGTTATCACCCTTGTCTGCATGTCATTTGCTCTATCTGTAAAATGAGTGTTTTGTTTTTAACTGTGAATTCACCTAGTCATATCATTTAACTCATATTTTTTTTCATCTCTTTCACCAAGATATCAAGAAAAATTTTGCCAAATGTTTTGGGAAAGCCCAGATACATTATATTTATTTGTTAGTACCAGTTTAGTTACCTTATTTTATTTTTTAATACATCCCCATGACTCACTTATTTTGTAACCAGAAGTTTGTACCTTTTGACCCCCTTCACTCATTTCATCCACACCCCACCCTCCACCTCTGGCAACAACCAATTTGTTCTGTGTACTTATGAGCTTGGTTTTTGGTGTTTTTAGATTCCACATATAAGTGAGATCATACGATATATGTCTTTTTCTGATTTATTTCACTTAGCTTAATGCCCTCAAAGGCCCATCCATGTTGCCACAAATGGCAAGATTTCATTCTTTTTATGGCTGAATAATATTCCATTATACACACACACACACACACACACACACACACACACACACACACACAGAACATATGCTTTATCTGTTCATCCATTGATGGGCACTTAGGTTGTTTCCATATCTTGGCTATTGTAAATAATGCTGCAGTAAACATGAGGGTGCATATTTCTTTATAAATTAGCATTTTCATGTTCCTCAGATAAGTACCCAGAAGTGGAATTGCTATATCATATGGTAGTTCTATTTTTAATTTTTTGAGGAAACTTTATACTGCAAGGGGGATTCTTAAAGAAAGATAGAGCATCATATTTTGAATTAGATAGGCCAAATACAGTGAGCTCTAGCATATTCATCACTGGTCCACACCCATTCTAACTCCATCAAGGCCAAAGATAAAGTATGTAAGGTGGAGTCCTGAAAATGGTGCTTCCTTGGGATAAAGTGGTAATAGTAATAAATTCTATGTCAGAGTTATAGAACACACGTTATATTTCAACAACACAAGAAGCAGGAACAGGAGAAGATGCCATGCTAAGTCCAACGGACTAACACCAGGTGAGTGCCTCCTGGGCACTGAAAGCTGTGGTGGGGTTGCATACATCAACCTGCCCTCTGGCGTTAGTGCTGACAGCAGGCCATGCAGCACACAAATATCAGAGGACTGACATGGGCCCTATTGTACTTTTCCACTTTCCAAAGTAAGTGAACAGAATAAACAACAAATAGTTTCTACTAAAAAAAAAAAAAAGCACAAGCAAAGGGGAGAAATGCCCTGTGGACTTCGACAGGAAAGGTTACTTCCAAAATTAATTCTCTGTAGGAGATAGAATAGATATAATTGGTAAAATAAAAATTAAAAAAAGGAAGAGAAGAACTTAGACAAAAAGAGAGTTGGTCAAGATAAAAGATCAAAAACACATAATATACACACATATACAGAAACACCCCAAAATGCAGCATGGCAATCCAAATCTGCATACAGCAGAAATGACCCCACAGAAAATTGATTGAGGACAACCAAAAGGTACACAATTAGTTAGTCTATATTTATTCATTCAGAAAATATTTACTGAGCACCTGTAAGGTGTGAGGCGTTGCACTAGTAAATGCAAAATAAGCTTCAGAGGGTGCACAATGTAGTGGGAGACACAGCCACACAAAGGGTTTTGCCAGAATGCCAGAAAAGGTTAAACAAACTTAAATGATGGAGAAAAGGTACTTGGTGTGTGTTCGTGTGTATGTGTGTATAGTATATATTATGGAAATATGGAGAAGATACAGTGTTCTATCTATAAAAACGGGTATTACAACAATGAAAAGAGGTGGAGGAAGACAACAAATGCAAAAGGAACTAAAAAATGGAGAGAAACAACAAAGATAAAACAGCCTAAGCAGAAAAAAAGATCTAAATGTGGTCATTTACAGAATTTTTCTAGTTGAGATTAATGATGAGACCCCAAATTCAGTGCCTTGTGGCTTTTAGAAGAAACCAACATTCTTCTCTTAAAGCTCATTCCTACAAAATGACTGTTAACAACAAAAAGGATAAAAATTAAATTGTCTTTGGACTTCCATAAAACTACATGTCATAAAACCATGGAAAGAATCTACAGAGTTCTGAAAGGGAAAGTCTATAACCTCACAATTAAGTCTCTAGCCAACATATTTATGTGTGAATAGACTGTGTACACCTACTAAAATTCTTACAAAAAGATGAGATGGAGTCAAACCCACAAGAGTTCAAGAAAATAAATGCTAAAAACCAGAAATAGTTCTTGAAAGGGAGCCTTGATAGTGCTGGCAGAACATTTGGGAGGGTGCAAATCTACAATGCATTCATGTGGGAATAAAAATAAATAAGGATTCAACTAAATAAGTTAAAAAGGAAACTGCCTCAAAAATCTCAAGAAAAGAATGATGGAAATAACAATAGAATTAGAAATAACTGAATCAGAAAAGTAAAAGAAAAAGAAAATCTCTGGTACTTTTTGGTGCCTGTTTTTTCTGGTGCTAGACCTGTCTGCTCTCCTTCCCACCCCACCCTACCAAAAGGGTGGGAACATGACCCAGGCGGGGCCAGAGTATTCCTTCCACTGCCCTGGCTACAGCAATTGGCTCACAAATGGATTGTGACACCATCAAGCTAATCAAAATGCTTCAACAGGACCTTTTCCCCTAGGTATTTTAATTTAATTTAGTTTAAATAAAATATTTAGGGCATCTAGAAGAAGAAATAGAGAACAATGTAACAAGTTCCTGTATATTTACCACCCAGCTTAAAAAATAAAACAACTAAAGCAACGCTCTTGGTACAATTTTCTGATCCCATTTCCCTCTGGCTCATACTGTACCTATTTATCATTACCCTTACCTATATATGCTTTCACACTTCTACTAATATTACAGACAATATGTGATATTGTTGTGTATGCTTTAAAGCATTATAGAAATGGTATTACATGGCCAGTTTCTTTTTTTCTCCCTCAACACTGTGTTTATGAGATTTATTTGTGTTAATACACAAATCTCACGTTTATCTTACGTGCTGTATAGCATCTCACTGTATGACTATACCACAATTTATTTATCAGTTCTCCGAGTTCTAATTGTTTTCAATTGTTTATTATTACACGTATGATCATAACACAGATTCTTTTGCCAGTCTACTTATACATTTGTATGAGAATTTCTCTAGGGCAGTGGTTTCAACTTTTTAAATAGTGACTTGTAGTAAGAAATGCATTTTATATTGTGATCCAGAGCAAAGGAATGTATAAATGATTGTATAATTGTTTCATGAAACAATACTTGCCCCCTGGATAGATTCCATTCTGTTCTATCTGTTCTATCCTACATTATTTTTTTAAAAAGTGCTGATCATTATCCATTAATTCACTACCTGCTAATTAGTATGCAAGATGTCATTACAGGTGGAAGCTAGATGAAGGGTATACAGGATCTCTCTGTATTGTTTCTTATAACTGCATGTGAATCTTTAGTTATCTCAAAATAAAAAGTTAAAAATAAAGAATCCATCACTATGGAAAATGGACAGTGATAATCCAACATAAGGATAATTACTGTTCCTGAAGTAGAAAACTAACAAATGAAAGACATACTTAAAGATGTACAAGATGTGTCTATTTGTCTACTCAATCCTTCAGCAAGCCACCCTTTTAATTGTATACAGCCACAGAACTATTTCTGGAATGTGGCTCAGCTAATGTTAATGGTATTATCTGAATGAGATTTGTGATACATCTAAAATTTTTTCATCTTGATATTTTTCTGTATTATCTATAATAGTGGGGAATAAACCCATGTAACTAAGAAAAGAACCGAATAGAAAAACCTATTTTGTTTTTGAATAGAAAAACTGAATATCATTAAAATGTCAATAATCCTAAAGTCCATAATTTGATACAATTCTAGTCACAAGTCCAAAAAAGTTTTTAGTAACTAAATTAAGCCAAGAATACCAAAAAAACCTCACAAGGATAACGAGTTTTAAAAAGGAAGATTTCTTACGAGGTAATGAAATTAAATGTGCTATCAAGTGCTATAAGTGAAAGTGACACAAGAAAAACAGACCAATGGAACAAAAGAGGCCAGATATAGATGTTACTATAAGTGACTTTCAAACTTCTGGATGTAAAATAATTTCTCTAATTTTAGAAGTGATGAAATAAATCTCAAAAAAAAAGACTGACAAATCAGTTAATATAAATATGTTACAAATCTAATAAATTGTTTTGAATTTTTATGGATAAAATAATAAAAACATTGTAGGCAAACAACAAATAAGAGAATTCTGTGACATGAATATGAAAGACAGAGGGCTAATATCATTATAAAAGGAGATCTAAGACAAATAAGAAAATCATTAAGAAATAATGCATAGATATTAGAAAACCGCAAAGGAGGAAATACAGTTAAACACATAGTAAATGTTTATTCTCTATAATGGAAAAATGCAAACTTAAAGTGAAGGACTATTTTGCCCATCATATAACAAAGTTTTTTGTTGTTGTTTTGAGAAAATTCAATTCTATTGATGGTGAGATGCAACAGGCCCTCTCTTTTCTTCCTGGTGGAAGTATAAATTGGATAATAATTTGGCAATATGGATCTAGAGCCTTTAAATATTCACAACCTCTGCCTTTAGTAATTCTGCTTCTATCAATCTGTCCTAAGAAAATAAACTAATAAAGGTTATCTTTATAACTTTTTTTTCCATATTTTAACATCTCTAAAATGTGCATGTGTCTTACAATTGATGGGACCTTATACTAACTGGCAGGGGGTTTTTTTGTTTTTGTTTTTTTTCTTTCTTAGTGGTACAAGAGTATATGCCTTACAACCAATGGCTTCTTAGATTTGATGAAATATAGTATATGGCTATGAAAATGTTTACAAAGAATGTGAAATAAAATGTACATGTTAAAAAAACACCATCCCATAATATAGAGCATAACTACAACTATGTAAAAGCAAACAAAACCACAAATACACAAAACCTATGCATAGAAAAAATCATTTAAAAAAGTTAACAGTGATTGCCTCTGGGTAGCTGGCTTATAAATACTTAGTTTTCTTCTTCCTTCAAAGTTTCTCTTTTGTCCCCAAACTTTGTTCAATAGATCATGCAAATGTTTTTACAATGGAAACACCTTCTCATAAATGATACTTTTAATGACTAAATCACCATTTTTTAAAGTTCAAACTGTGGAATATCTGATCATCATGTCTTTTCAAAGCACTAGTCAAACAAATATGATTTCTGTTACTTGGCTATGAAATTTCATTAAGAGTAGCACTTGGCTCAGATTCTGGAGAGAAAGCCAAAAAAAATTCTTCAGCTCTGCTCCCAGGGAACTCAGGCCCTGTAGATTTTTAGTAGACTTTGCCAGCTTGGCAGCATTCCCTTTCCTAAGGCACAGTAGAATATTTCATATTCCTAACTTATGTGTGAGCGCCTCTAAAGATGACCCAAAGTCAATCACTCAAATACCTCATCTGAACATGTTCAGTGATGTAAGTGGAGAGGAGTGTGTTTGAAGGGGGCCAGGGAAAGGGAAGCTAGGAGAAGAGGTCATTTGGGGCATTAAATACCCTCACTGTTATCCCTTAAAGTATTTTAAAGGGGAATAAATGTCTATCTGTAGGTGGCTAATGAGTATCTCTAGGCCTTTATGTCTAACCTCCAAATGTGCTGTTCAATAATAGTTTTCAGTTCAAAGATTTTCCACGAAAGCTTAATGGAGTGGGAAATTTATCACTGAAGACAAGAGAAGTCTCAAGATTTCCATAGGTAAAACCATAAAAAACATAACCAAACTGCTAACTCATTGTAAGAAAGTCAACTCAAAAATGAGCCTTGTTTTCCTTCACATAGGTTATTTTACAATGAACAATAAGTAAGAAAGGAAGATTTCCAAAAGCCTTTCACAGAGCTTGCTAATTTAAACTTAGTCACAGGTACCTTCGCTCAAACTAAGAAAATTAAACCATCACATTAAAATAAATTTCAAGAAAGTTCAGAAATTACCATTCTTTTATGTTTTATTCCAAATAGGACTCACAGATAGAAATAATGCAATCAAAAAGTACACCTATGGCAAATAATTGGGCCAATAAGATTCATTTTTAAAAATCAATGGGATGGAGATTACATGAGTATATGTATTTGTCAATATTCAGTGAACTGTTCTCTTAAAATGGGTACATTTCATTGAATGTAAATTTTAAAATAAAAAAAAGTACACCTAAACGTTCTACTGTATTTGTTGCATCCCAAATAGGCCTCTTCCCACCACAAAATCATTGATTACCTTCACAGATATAATAAACTACAAAGCATATCATTATTGTCATATATGTTATGATATCAAATCCATTATAAAACATATCACATATGTCAAAGTACCTTCCAATCAATGCCAGCTATCCCTCAACCATTCCATTTTAAAATATACTTCCTAGATGTAATTAGAAGACACCACAATTGCATTTTGTACTTGAAGACCTATAGAAACGAGTGAAAATCAGTGGACAAAGTATAAATAAGAACTTTCACTGATCATCCTTTTTCTCAGTTCAAAATGACTAAGAATGGACTTGTTTTTATAAGTTTTGTTAACAGAGTTTGAGGGAGCACCATTTTCAAAAATGAACAATTTACATAGAAATGAAAAACTTGTAAGAAGTGTTTTATGTACCCTTACTCATTTGGAAGCCTTGATCAGACTTACATCAGAATAAAAACTCTTTTACAAGAAAAAAACCCATGTCCTTGGGAATTGCTCCTTAATTCTAATGTATTGTAACCACTGAAACAATTTAAAAATAGAACTAGTTTATGAAATTAGGAAGACATACAACTACCAATTTATTATTATAAATATTAACCTACTAGACTACTGTTCCAGGAAAAACAACCAGAAACTTCATTCACAGTAATGTTTCTGTTGACAGCTCCAGTCATTTGTTGGAGTTAAAATTTTCTACATCTATTAGCTAATAAAGATTGTCAATGGATAATAATTTTACATTTGAATTTCATAATCTCAATTTATAGCAGAGATCTGAAGCTAGGTCAGTATTCTCAAAGACTAGGAAGTGTAATCAAAGCATCAGTTCTCACTGAAATTCACAAATGGCTATTTTTCACAACAGAATTATCAAGGGAAACTTGTAATTCTTTTTTTGGGGGGGACGTGTCTTTCTTTTAAGCACATACATATACAAAATAATCATCAAATTTTGGTTAGATACTGTTACTGGTATTAAGGCAAAGTTTATAGTTACAGTGTGAAATACAACCATTTCATAGCTTCAGTAAGCCCTGTGCCTATCTATGAACTCTCAATCTATAAAACATTAACATGGGAGAGTAAAGATGCATGTGATTTAGCTGAAATTATCTCTCATCCTATAGACTTCCAGGATTGTAAAGTTCTTCTGGATGGGTAAGTTAATATGACCTCTCATCCTTCCACAGCTGGAAGAGACTAGATGAGTTTCTGCTGGAAATTTAAGACATATAAGTCATAAAATTAAATATTTATTATTTCATTTAGAAACAGCAAAGATTTCATCTTAAACAAACTATTTTAATTACCAGTGGAACACTAAGTATGTCCATAATTAAAAAGCATGCTAACAGAGATTTTTTCCTTGTTAAGGGAATCTCAGCTAAATATTATCTTTAAGCTGCATTATAAATCTATACATGCATGTACACAGACATCCATACCTCAGAAATGGAAAATTGTCCAAACTATTCCACATTATTTCATTCAATCATTCAACAAATATTTATTAAGCACCTATTATATGCCACTTGGAACTACTCAAAATCATTACTTTTAAAATATGATTTGAAATAGAACATAGAAAGTATTTTTTGATCAGATGGAAAGGTTTTTCTGCCTCTAAAAATCATCTAAGTATAATCTGCATTCATTGTATTGTTTATTTCATTACATATGTTTACTGCAGTACTAACTTTAACATTTTATATCTTGGCCTTTTAGAGAAACTTTTTTTAAAAAATTGAAGTATAGTTGATTTACAATATTGTGTTGGTTTCAGGTATACAGCAAAGTGATTCAGTTATATCTATATATATATATTTTCCAGATTATTATCCATTATTGTAGAGAAACTTTTAGGGCCAGCATAACTAAACTTAATTTGGATAGACCTAATTTGAGTTTTCCGAATAGGCCACATTTCTTCATATGGGTCCTAGTACACATATGCAAATACATAATTCTTCTGAGTTAAAGTTGACACCTTACTTCAGAATGTCCCATGTACTCAAGATACCAAGCTTGTAAATTGCCTCCCCTCATCACCGTCCCTACTCATTCAAGATTACCCCCAAGTTACACCACAGTCTTCTCTTTTTCTCTTAACAGTTAGGCCTATTCTGTACTACTATTGCTTTGTTTGCTTCTTAAAATTCAATTCTTGGCTCTCTCTTTCTCGTAATGAAAACTGTGTGCCCCTAAACCCCTTTCCTTTTTGGGGTACCTTGGAAAAACTACTCAGTTCCATTTTTGTAAACCAAAGAAAGAGTTCAGTCCCTATCTGGTAACTATTTATTAGGTACCTACTTATATGCCAGACACTGGGCTAGATCTCAGAAATGGCTGATAAGCATAAAAGCAATGTCTAGAAATATTCCTGTAGCAAGGAAAAGAAAAATCACTGATTTTAATATAAGATTAGATCTCATAAACAGTGCAATTTATCTTGGAAGCTCATAAAAGTACCTAGAAATGCTGTTTATAAACATACTGCTTTTCTTCAAGTATTAATATTTAGGAAAAATAATGTCTTATGCAACTTGTAATTGTTTTTATATTTAGTTTCATCACTGTAATTGATTTTCTAATATTTTTCAGGGTGGTGATGGTTTTTCTATTGTGTAAGTGAAATATAAACTTAGGCTATAATAAACACCAAGCAATCATTATTTGTTAAATTGTTTCCCAGAGAAGATGGTTCCCAAATTCCCAACAACCCACTCACAAATAAACTTCTAAGGTACAAAACACTTGGAAATTGGGGATGGCTTATTTTTTATTTCTATATTTACAATCCTATAGGCTTAAGACATGGTGCCACTACTAAGATAATACCAATGAATTACTAGTTTAAAATAAAAAATTATTTGGAAGATTGTGAAGCTATGTGTAAATCTTCCATCAGTCTAAGGACTGAGTGTGGGAAATTCTGTAAAGAAGTAAAATTTGGTTTGTGATATAATCTCTATTGTATTTACTTTTGACTTCAAGTATAAGATACTAGTCCTAAAAAGGTTTTCACAGACAAGCTGAGTTTCTTTTTATACACTGGTCAATAGGTTAAAAAAACTCCACAAAACAAAACCTGTTCTACAGGCTTCTGCACACATACAGGAAATATTAGAGAAAGTACAGTAGTTTTACATTATATCTAGAGTACAAACCCTTTTAATAGGTTCATTGACACCTTGCTTAAGTTTTCATTTCTGCTAAGTTGTTCTGCCTTAAAGGACTCACTTGAATCAATAACTAAGGACATCTTTTTTGAGGCTGGCAAACTAGAAACATTGCTTAGAATGATGCATCTTTAAGCAATGACTCACTTCTGCAGCTAACAATATATACTTCCTTCTTACACAGAAGAATGATTACATGCCTTCCATCGATGCCTTTAAAAAAACATATAAAATTAGCATACAATCTCCCAAGTTAAGATTGTACAAATGAAGTTTTTATTGGAATGTGAATATATATTTTAAGAGTTTTTTCTTTTTTCTCTTCTCTATTGTTTACATACATATATGCATCTGGTTAAAATAGTTCTTCAGCAGAACAACAATATTATATAAGAGTTTGGTGCCAGCTATAAGAACAAAATAACTGCCTTATTCCTTAATTTGAAATGTGCATTCATTTTGTATCAAATGGTAAGTTTGATATGTAAATTGTCTAATTTTTATTTTCACTCCAGAACTTTGAAAAAAATCATGTGTCACTTATTGGATCTAACAGAAGCATTCAACATTCAAATTACATATCCCTTTATTTAATGGCATCATTAACATTTCTAATTGAATTATGAGGGAATGCTGTAATTGATAATATCAAACATCACAATGATTATTTTAAATTTACTGAAAATAGACGGAACGAGGTAACTTTTGAATTTTTATTCAGTTGAAAGAGAAACATGAAAAATGGTATCCTGCCACTATTTTATTTTTGGAAACTCTTTGTAAATAAAAACCCATTTCCAAAATAAGATATTCCATGGACATGGAATAGTTGGTAATGATTCAAGTGCCTTAGGCAACAGAGAAGTATTGTTTTGTAGTTGTTCTTTAAAACCTCTCCTAGTAACAGCAGTTTATCATGCACAAAGAAACAAGGTAACAGCACAGTTTAAAATGAAAATATAAGCAAAAACTGTAAAACCTCAGCTAAACTAAAGGTTATCATATTAATTCCATCTCTGTGAACCATTATAGGTAACCTGGTTGATACTCACCAAATGTTACAGAAAAGCCCAGGCTCGCCTAAGCAACGAAAAGTAGACACGTGGTGAGGTGCTGAAGACAGCTCTCTCTGGGGCTCAAAGCACTTTAGATGAAGTAGCCTTTATCTTCCATTTAATAGAGGGTGCCTCCTATTACCAAAGCGTGGCAGAGAAGAGTTTCCACAATCCTGTCTTGACTTTCTGTCTCCCTCTTTGAAGAGTAAGTTACCACCGGAAAAAGTTAGCAGAAAATGATCACTGAACACTCACACAGGGCAGCTGTAAATTTCCACTCTCTTTGCTTGCTCTCAGATTCCAAGCCTTGCTTGTCTCTTAATCTGTCACAGGCAGTTCTGTTTCTGGTCAAACCAGCTTGCTTATGCGTTCTCCTCTCCTCCTCTAATGCACTCTTTTAGATACATACCACACAGTCACAGCTCCCTCTTTTTCTTCCTCCTTCCCAATCATGCAATGTCACAAGAATGTGTGTAAAGCAATTAAGTTGAGGCAAATTTAATTCTTGGCCAAAGGAAAACAAAAGAGTCTAGGTATAAACAAAATTTTTTTCTCATCACATTTTTTCCTTTTAAGTCCTATACTTGTTCATGCATGGTTTTGTCAACAAATTAAATTGGCCTGACCATCTTGTTTAAAAATTTAAATAACAAAGGCATGTTGATAGTGATAATAACAGATTCATTTGCTAATATGTTAGATTCCCAGGGAAGATGCTATTCCCAATCATAATAAGAAAGTGTAGCAAGTAAATACACAGTATTATTAATTTAATCTTGAGATTTTAAAAAGCAAGGGAGGTGGGGGGGCGGGGGCGTTGGCACAATGGATAACGCCTCTGACTACGGATCAGAAGAGTCTAAAAAGCAAGGGAGGTGTTAGAATGAGTATTCATAATTTAATTTCAGTGTAATTTTGTGAAAACTTAATTTATTAAAAAATACGGTATATTTTGAAACTTAGAATCAATTTAGTTATAAAAAGGAAATTATAAAGAACATAGAGAAATATTAACACCAAAACTATTAAATGGAGCAGCTTACACCATTTATGTGCAAACCAAATGTAACTATTTGGTGTAGAATGTCTCCCCCTCCCTCCCCACCCCATCACACAAAAGCACTATTTGTCAGGATACGTAATATCTCTTCAATGAGAATTTTAAAAGCTAAAGGTTTCAAAAAACATTTTTTCATTAATATACATGTATAATTATAGAGTAAAATTTCTTAAAATTATGGATCTTTCTGCAAGGTTTGAGGATGAGGAATTAGGTAGAAGACTGAGTGGGATGGCTAGTGACAGGCTTAGATGGCCTTTATTAGATTCTTTGGAGTTAAAAGGTAAGCTTGGAATACATGCTAGCTCTGTGAGGATGCTAGTGAGAGCCTGCTTTGGGGTTTTCTTTTTTTAATTAATTAATTAATTAACTTATTTTTGGTGTTGGGTCTTTGTTGCTGTGCGCGGGCTTTCTCTAGTTGCGGCGAGCAGGGGGTACTCTTCGCTGCGGTGCGTGGGCTTCTCATTGCCGTAGTTTCTCCTGCTGCACCAGCTTTAGGCGTGCGGCTTCAGTGGTTGTGGCACGCGGGCTCAGTAGTTGTGGCTCAATGGGCTCTAGAGCGCAGGCTCAGTAGTTGCGGTGCACGGGCTTAGTTGCTCCGCGGCACGTGGGATCTTCCCGGACCAAAGATCGAACCCGTGTCCCCTGCATCAGCAGGTGGATTCTTAACCACTGAGCCACCAGGGAAGTCCTCTGTTCCAGTTCTTTAGTGCCAAAGACTTTTAGGTTCTCTGTCTCCCACTATGTTTCCACTCAAAAGTCTTGTGCTCTTCTAACAGATCTCCCAATTATAGAGCTGACAGAAATAGTTGTTAGACCTATTATTACTTTAATCTTACTCTCTGCAGAACTAAAATATCTCTAAGAATATGAACTTAAATAAATTGAAAGGTAATTATTTGTACTTAGTTGTTTATCCTTATGAAAAATAAGTGAATAAATCTTGGCTTTATTACTTAATCTATATATCATATATATTAAATATATATTTCTTAACATATATACTTATTTTAAAATATATTTCTTTATCTGGCTTATTTAAAGTACAGTTTAGAAATTTAAATATGTTACAAGGAAATTTTAACACCTAAAAATTAGGCATCAAGAAGACTAGGGCTTCCCTGGTGGTGCAGTGGTTGAGAATCCACCTGCCAATGCAGGGGACACGGGTTCGATCCTTGGTCCGGGAAGATCCCACATGCCACGGAGCAACTAAGCCCGTGCACCACAACTACTGAGCCTGTGCTCTAGAGCCCGTGAGTCACAACTACTGAGCCTGCATGCTGCAACTACTGAAGCCCATGCACCTAGAGCCCATGCTCCGCAACAAGAGAAGCCACCACAGTAAGAAGCCTGCGCACCACAACGAAGAGCAGCCCCTGCTCACCGCAAGTAGAGAAAGCCCGTGTGCAGCAACGAAGACCCAACACAGCCAAAAATAAATAAATAAATAAATAAATAAATAAATAAATAAAAGAAGCCTACAGATTAGTCTGCTGTTTGTTACTTCAAATTAGTAGTTCTGTAAATCTGGAATCTTATTTCCTATTTTTAAAGAAACAATAAATGGAAATTATCCCAAAACCCTAAAGGGTATTAAGAGCCTACTATCTTCTTAAGATTATACTCAAAGAGTTCTGGTATAACTGAAGAAGTTCAGAATTTGTAAGGGTAGAACTTAGAATAACTATAAGGCTGATTTTTTAAAAGTCACTTTAAAATTAGACTTTATATCAATCTGTGATGGAGTCTAAGGCACAAAATAAAGATAAGGCATCTAATACATAATTAAACAGATTGTCTGCATATGAATGTATGTTTACATTTGATTCCTACTAAATACCATTTTTTAAGATGCATACAAAGAAATCACAAAAAGTGACCTTATATTAGGCCACAAAGACATCAGTAAATTTTCAAAGGAGAAATAGTGCAAACTTCATTCTGTAAATACAACACAATAAAACTAGAAGTTATTTTTAAATTTTTCAGAAGATAAGCAAACTGTTCTTTAAAAATACCCTATTAATATGTGAAAATTAAAAAAGAACATCCTTTCAAAAATTATTTGGACAGAGAATTAAAAGTACAATTATAGGGACTTCTGTTTCAGACTATGATGGAGTAACAGGGACTAGATTTACTCTTCTATCTTACATAATTAAAAAACTGGACAGAATTAATAAAACAATGGTTTTCAGACACTGGACACCAGGCAGCTCAGCCCAGTAATCCCTAAGAGAAAGGAAACAAACAAAGGTAAGCGTCACAATTGTCCCAGTTTGCAGAGCAGGAAGGGGAACCCAAGCAGAGCATGGCAGTCTCCCTGAGTTCAAAAGACAGAGTTGATAATTCAAGAAGGCCAATATGGCTAAAATTCACAGGGCAAAATACCAGAGAGGGAGAGCTGCAAAGAGAGCACCAGAGATTTGCAAAAAGTTCCCCTCAAATCTTCACTGAGAACTGATCAGTGCACGTCCATGAGAAAACTCTCCAAGGCCAAGGAAAGAACCACTGGAAAGAAGCAGGCTGAAGAATTCCCACTACACACACAGGCTGAGAATAAATAGATCATGTTCCCAACAGTCAGAATAAAGAAATCTCATAATAAATGGGAGATTGGGTTGAGTACTCAGAAAAATATTGCCTCAGTAGCAGGACCAAATTAGTCCTAAAGGTTGTTCTGGTCCCCCCCAATAGAGGTTACAAGTGAGCTTGAAAGGATCAAATTGTTTCCAAATAACTTAAGTGTATCCTAGAGAAGAATTAAAAATATTTAGAAATCTAGCACACTACAACATAGAATCCACATGTTTAGCATCCAGTCAAAAAGTACCAGGCATGCCAAAAGCAGGAAAACACATGCATAATAAGGAGAAAAACTTAATAGAAAATAGCTCAGAAATGACACAACTAACAGCATTAGTACAAAAAGACATTAAAACAGCTATTACAAATATACTCCATAAGTTTAAGAAAGTATAAAAAAGCATAAGTATTGTTAAGGAGAGCCCTGGAATATATTAAAAAGACACAAATCAAATTTCTAAATATTAAAACTACAATTTCTGAGATAAAAATTACACCAAATAGGATGAACAGATTAGACACTGCAGAAGAAATAATTAGTAAACTTGAAGACAAAACAGAAGTTATCAAAATGAAACACTGAGGGCTTCCCTGGTGGTGCAGTGGTTGGGAGTCTGCCTGCCAATGCAGGGGACATGGGTTCGTGCCCTGGTATGGGAGGATCCCACATGCTGCAGAGCGGCTGGGCCCGTGGGCCATGGCCGCTGGGCCTGCGCGTCCAGAGCCTGTGCTCCGCAACGGGAGAGGCCACAACAGTGAGAGGTCCGCGTACCACAAAAAAAAAAAAAAAAAAAAAAACACTGAGGGAAAAAAAAGACCAAAAAAAAAAAAAATTAACAGAGCATTCCTAACTATGGGAAAACTTCAAGCAGCCTAATGTATGCATTGTTTGAGTCCTAAAAGGAGAGCAGAGAAAAGGGGAAACAGAAAACAATGTTTGAAGAAATAATGACCAAAAATTTTCTAAATTTAATGAAAACTAAACTGAGAGAAATGAAAGAAGAAAAATACAAATCTACTACTATAGTCCAAGATATAAATACTCTTCTTTCAATAATTCATAGAAAAAGTAGAAAATCAGTAAGTCTATAAAAGACTTGAACAGCACTAAAACCAATTTGATCTGATATATATCAAACATACAAACATAGAAAATATGTTCTCTGATCACATTAACTTAGAAATCAATAATAAAAGATATGAGAAATTCCCAAACATTTGGAAACTAAATAGCACACTACTAAATAATCTATTGGTCAAAGAAGAAATAAAAGCAGAAATTAGAAATTATTTGGGGGAATTCTCTGGCAGTCCAGTGGTTAGGACTGGGCACTTTCATTGCCATAGACCCAAGTTCGATCCCTGGTCAGGGAACTAAGATCCTGCAATCCATGCAGCATGGCCAAAAATTAAAAAGGAAAAGAAAAGAAATTACTTTTAACTGAATGAAAAGGAAAACCTAACAACAAAATCTGTGGGATGCAGGTAAAGAAGTATTTAGAGAGATGTGTTTAACATTAAGCACTTATATTAGAAAAGAAAGCATGCCTCAAGCTAATGACCTCAGCTTCCACCTGAAGAAACTAGAGGCGTTAAGCCCAAAGCAAGCAGAACCAAGAAAATAATAAAGAGCAGAAATCAGTAAAGTTAGAAACAGAAAAACAATGAAAAAAATCAATGAAACAGAACCTGATTATTTGAAAAGATCAATAAAATTGCTCAACATCTTACAAGACTGACAAAGAAAAAAAGACAAAAATATCACTATCAGGAATGAAACATTAAACCATAAAAAAGCTATGAGAAAATGCTGATATTTATTTGATCTCTGGGTAAGATAGTTTTTTCAGACCAGATCTATTTAAGAATAATGTTTTAATTTGTTAAGCCCTCCCTCCTCTTCCTTTTTAAAAACTGATTCTGGACTTTTCAAAAGACCAAGACAATTCTGTTACAGAAACTTTTGAGAATGTGTTTTGTGGTGTCATTTAACTTGTTCTTCTATCCCCTGTATTTCCTATAAAAAGGAAGTTAGCTCTGAAAGCACAATAAAACATAAACATTTTTTACAAGATAAGTTCATAATGAATCACACCAAGAGGCAACAGTCTCATTGTCCCACTATTAATGATCTATGTTTGATGACAGAGTTAGGGTAATAATAGCACATTTCTTTTTTTTTTTTTTTTTACATTTCTTTATTGAAAAGACATTTCCCTTTTTGACTAGCTAGTAGGGTATAGACTGATACTTTTTTCAACCTGCAAATATGCAATTCTCTCTCAGTGCTTCCTCCAATGATTTTAGTATTCATTGGTGATCCTTCCCTAAATCAATTACTTCACCAGGGCTGCAAACCGGTAATTTTAAAAATTCTATTCTTTCTATGTATATTGGCTGGCACTGTTTTGTAGAGAAGAGCTTCTCCTCAACTATACTTCTAATTGTTTAATTCTCTTTATTTAATTACCAATTTTGAGAGTAGGAAGCTAGTAATATTCACTTCCAATGGTGGCAAAGAGAGATACGTTTTTTTGGTGGGGGAAGCCTTTCTCTTCTCTTGAATATCACTATAGGTTCATAAATTTTTATAAATTCAATGTTTCAATCAATTACAGGCATTATTCTTTTTGGTGCTGTCCTTGTAGCCTGGGTTGCCCCCCAAAAGCAGGGTCTGAAGCAAAAGCCTCATGTAATATTATTTTAATAAGAAATCCAATCACAATGAGCAGGAATGAGGAAATAGGGGAATAAAACAAAGAAGGAATATGTCAGCCAGTATGACAATGCATCATCAAGCTGGCCACCTGTTAAGTCTATCAGACTGAAACTCTTAGAAGCTATATGAACTGCATTTCAGGATCACCCCTAGGGTTCGGGGGTGGGAGGGTGGGAAAGGAAGAGGAAGAATTTATCTACTGGTTCTCATCTTGGATTGATCAAAGTCTTTCCCCAAAGGGAACTAACTCCCCTACACTTGAGTTTAACTCCTCTATTCTTCCCGGTTGCACATGTGTGGGTCTGGGCACTGAGTGGACCCCAGAGCAGTGGCCACATGGAAGCCCTGCGACACATAGCAAAGGGCTTGCAGAATGACAGGAGATGAAGCTATTAGGTTATGAGGTTATGAGGGTTTGCATAGAGGTGAAATGAGACAAGTGAGTCCTAGAGGATCTGCAATGGTATATAAGAGGTATCTAAAACAATTGCTCAAACTTCCACAAATTAGGCCAGCGGGAGTCCTTTCAAGATAGCTCCTACATCCTTCTGATACAGTTTCAATAATCCTTGAACTTTCATTGCTTTCTTGTTCAACACAATGGTGCAGGCTCACCTTGTATTTACTTTCTCCCAGATCTGGCCCATTTCTCCAGAGAGAAGTTTTCCAAATGTGAGGAACAGTGCATTTACCCTTGCTCAAAAGTGTTTACTTACTGCATCCAGCTCCAAGATCTCTGTTGGTTTTATGCTTTTTAATCAAATTTGAAGTAGCTCCTTATGGTCTAGCATTCTATGGCTCAATTATAAATTTACTCCCCCACCCACCCAGGACATCTAATAAACAAGGCAAAAGGAACACAGGATACCAGGAATAAATACTCCCACATGAAAAAGGGTAAGTGAGGAAACATTAATCTATAATATGTATGATATTTTGCTGGACAGGAAGAGCAAGCTTCCCTGCCTGGGGATGAGTTCCTTAGCTACCAAACTGGTTGCCCCTGGTTCTAATCTCTCTAATCTCTGGGAGAATCCTCCCTATCAATTGTCCTCCAACGTCATATTTGAGCGGGTCATTGTGGATGGTTCATGACTGACGGCTTTCCTGCTGAAGCCAGTCTACCTGTCTGGGGGCCAGATTTAGGGGTCTGGGAGTTGCCAAGGGATGACAGAACTTTATTTCTCAGGCTTGAATTTCTTTGACAATACAACGGTCTTGGATTATCATTTGGCTTTTAATCACTTTGCCTTTTGTCTTCTACTCATCAAAGCCAAAAACTGTTGAATCTGTTGTGATTTTTGTCTCTAACCAGCTTCCTTGGTCTGCCCATTACTCAAGCCCCCAGGTTAAAATGCTTCCTTCTTGGTCTCTTCTTCCAAAAAATGGGAGAACTTCCCCTTACACCCAGGCTGCATCCTATTAGATTGCTCTGTATTCCGGGGTTGACTGCCCCACAAGGCAGAAGTAGAAAAAGATGCTTGGGTTTTCAGGCTTCTCCTAGATTCTAATCATATCTTTCTCACACTTTGTGCCTCCCTACTTTTGCTCAAACTAATTTAGCTCATGGCTGTGATCACGCTGGAGAGACAAATACGCAGGCATAATGCTTAGGAAGTTCTTAGGCTCTCAGGTTCTGTATATGCCTTTTTAGTTATCCTTTTCCATATGAGCTCATTATCTCTTACTCAGAATCCTTTGACTCAAATTCTACCCAGGTGGAGCTCTGCAAAATCACATGTTGCTCCACTTGAATGATTATGATTCATTTCATTAACCTGTGACTTTGCTTATTTACAATATCATTATCATGAGGAGGGTGGCTTAAAATCTGGCAACTGGAAGTGATGTCTGGAAGGTCTTAAATAGACTTTCTCCCCCTCACCCCGCCTTTTTTTTCTACTTTACTCATATCATTGGGTCATTCAGCATTTTGTTTTTCATTCAGCATTTTTTATTGCAAGAAGGCAGAAATTTTATAGCCTCCTTTTACCCTTACCTTGCGTGCATTTTCTTAAAGACCTCTTAGCCTAGTACACTCATTTATTACTTAAATAAATTCCTATTTATCAGTTCTATCCATCACTCCACTTCCCATGGTCCACTTCAATATTTAACTCCCTATAGAAAGGGGTCAGCCTCTATTTCCCCCACATTCTTCTCTCCTGATCAATAACACTGTAGTTACCTAAATAGATAATAAAGTTTGTTTTTGTGTTTGCTTTGATTATACTTCTAAGGTTGGTGAGGGTAAAATAAAACAAGAACTCTAGTACTTTAACACAGAGTGTAAATTAACATAACTTTTTCCTGTAGGGATATTAACAATAAGTTGCAAAAGGCTTACAATATTCATATTCCTTTTTATTTAGTAATTGAATGTCTACAAATTTATTCTAGGAATAAGTATGCAAGGAAGAATATACAGGGATATTTATTGCACTACTTATAGCAAAAAAACCCCAAAACTAAAGTCCAAAGTATGTGATTGATTATAATCATTGGGGTCCATGTGGCATGGGCATTGGCCAACCAAAGCAGATGTCCAAACAACCAGCATAGTTGCAGGCCATTCAGCATGCCTACTGAATATTGAGCAGGGTTCATTCATTAATACAGAATAACACGGTCAAGTTGTTTAAGAACATTTAAAGAAATGGGGATATATTTATTGCATAATATCAAGTTTAAAAATTCCAAGATGGTAAACTTAGTAAAGAATATGAGCCCCCAATTTTTGTTCTATTTTTTACATAAATATTTCCTTCTATTTGGACATGGAAACAATACCAAAGGTTAACATTAGTTGGAACACCAGTGGTTACATTCATACATTCTTGTGTTTTCCAAATGTTCTAAAATTAACATGTACAGTCAGTTTTGCTACAAAATGAGGTAAGTGTTCCTAAAAATCTCCATGCTATGCAAAATCATGCAATAAGAACCACAGGAATTCTGGGGAAAACCGGGTTGGAGCTCAATACTCAAAAATTTCATCAGTGACATATTTTTTCTCTTAAAGTAGGAACCTAATAAAAATAGTAGCACACTTTTACACATGTTAAGTGGTTTAAAAAAATACATAAATACCACAATAAATATGGTACTTTTCCTTGAAAAAGACCTGACATTTTGCTTATGGCGGTGGATGTTAGGAGACTTATAGCTTGTAAATTATTTCAAAATAGTGGAAATAGGATTATCTGAAATCAGCTGGAGAGTTGTAACACCAAACATGGATGAATGTGACTCATATAACATGTGGTACACAGAGACAGCTGGTACATGCTTGAGGTGTGTGCATGTCTATGTTTTGTGCATTTCTCCATGGTTTATGTTTTGTGCATTTCTCCATGGCTTGGTTCAGCTGGGTGGTTTTCTGCATTCGTAAAACTGTACAAAAGCAAATGAGAAATCTGCATTATGCTCAAATGTTTCCTAATATGTCAATCATATTGGAACAAATTTGTGTTTTCAAAACAAGTGTTAAAAGCAGAAATGACTCTTTTACCACTGTAAAATATATGTATATGTTGAGTATGCTAACAAGTACTGTGAACCTATTGTTGTAATTTTGCTAATTTGGGTAACTACAGATTTTTTTTTTTAAGTGGTATTTACCTCTTACTCTCGCTGTTTTGTTTTGTTTTTTAAACATCTTTATTGGAGTATAATTGCTTTACAGTGTTGTTTTAGTTTCTGCTGTATAACAAAGTGACTCAGCTATATGCATATGTATATCCCCATATCCTCTCCCTCTTTCGTCTCCCTCCCACCCTCCTTATCCCACTCCTCTAGGTAGTCGCAAAGCACCAAGCTGATCTCCCTGTGCCATGCAGCTGCTTTCCACTAGCTATCTATTTTACATCTGGTAGTGTATATATGTCAATGTTACACTCTTACTTCGTCCCAGCTTACCCTTCCCCTCCCCATGTCCTCAAGTCCATTCTCTATGTCTGTTCTTTATTCCTGTCCTGCCCCTAGGTTCACGAGAACCACTTTTTTTTTTTAGATTCCATATATATGTGTTAGCATACAGTATTTGTTTTTCTCTTTCTGACTTACTTCACTCTGTATGACAGACTCTAGGTCCATCCACCTCACTACAAATAACTCAATTTTGTTTCTTTTTATGGCTGAGTAATATTCCATTGTATATATGTGCCACATCTTCTTTAGCCATTCATCTGTCGACGGACACTTAGGTTGCTTCCATTCACTGTTTTTTTCTCCTCGCTTCTCATCTATGCTTTTGTTTCTCTATTTTTCTCTCTTCCTAAAGATTACAGTATAGGTACAAAATACCACAGCTACAACTTCAGGTAGCCCAGGAATAACATTTGACTTTTCTTCAATAGTCTTATGCCGAAAAGGGAGACCCAAAGCAAAGAATCTATTTATTATCTTAGGAGTTTGTCATGCTATCCATGTACCATAGATATCTCTAGTTCTTCTCATAATTCCCATTTCAGACAGAATTAACATCGTGGCCCTGGAACTTGCTTAAAGATACTCAAATTGCTTTCATAAAAGCAGAATACAGAAGAAATGCCAGAGGACAAATGCTTTAGAGGTGTCCAAGTTGCATTGAAATAGGGGTTAATTGATAGAATGAAAACACATTTCCAATTGTCCATTAATTGCTAATCCTTGGCCAAATTTGGAAATCTTTAAAAGTTCTTAACTTCAGCAAGATAACAAAGCTTCTTCATTAGTCTGTTTTCTCCCTTATACTAACTCTGCTTCCATCTCCACCTTCTGCTTTTTTTAGGAAGGAGGAAGCTTGAATTACAAAATTTAGGTGACACCCCTGCCTATTGGCTGTATTTCCAAAATGTTAGAGCAATCTCTCAAAGCTGAGACCATCAATCTTTTTCTCACTTTCTAGCACTACTCTGGCCCCCTACTGGTACTGCACTGCAGTGGCAGCTGCAATATTTGGCCCTCAGCAGTAACATCTACTATGCCAGTCCAAGGAATGACTGCCTTGTTTCCCTAATGCCAAGATAAAATATATCTCTACATATATCTATTTAGTAATAAATAAATATAGATATATAGTCTCTGAAGGCCTTTATGTGATAAACTATTCTGAACACTCTTCTCATATCAAGTGCCTAGTTTCACAGTCCATAAAATCTTTGAAATTAGGCAGACCCAGATTTGAATGAAAACAGATTGTACGTAAGTAACATATCTTTAAATTGGAGATAACAGTATATACTCCAGGACTAGTTGTGAGCATCAAGTGAAATAATATACATACATGCCTGACTCAGTTAACTGTTAAATGTTAGACACTGCTCCACTCATAAAAAACAAACAACAACAACAAAAAAACTCTAGCATATATTAAAAGTACATCATCCAACTTGCAGTTGCTCTATCACTACTCCTGAATGGGGCAGATCCACTGGAGGAGTCACAAGCAGTTTGTAGTCAACCTCATTTACGAAACACTTAGTAGATGCAAAGTGCTATAGTAGGTGTTCCAGAAATACTCATAACCCACACACCAACAAGTCATTAACTATGTGTTTAAGGACTTCTAAATTTGTCTTATATATCAACTAGACCAAAAGAATTCCGTTAAAAGAATTTTGAGTGCAGCCTTTTTTTTTTTTTTTTTGGCCACACCACGAGGCCTGTGGGATCTTAGTTCCCTGAGCAGGGACTGAAGCCGGGCCCTCGGCAGTGAAATCACAGAGTCCTGACCACTGGACCGTCAGGGAATTCCCTGAATGCAGCATTTTTAAAAAGCATAGGATAGGAGTACAGAAACCCTGGAGTTTAGTCTAATTTACTCTAAGCAAAAGACAGAGTTGGGGTGGGGGCAAGGGAAACGGGACCCTTAACCATTTGATCTAAGTAAGAAAATTACAAGAAGTCTCAGAGGTTCCAGAAGCGGTGCAGGGATTCCAGAATATTTGTGAATTTGAGATTAATAGTGAATTATCAAGGAGATGCTCTATAACAATGCTTTATTTTACACTCGATTAATCCACATCTTTCATTCTAACAAACATTTTGAGGGTATTTTCTATGTGACACAAAGTAGTTTTCATAATGAACTTCAATTAATACTGTCCATACTTTCAGGGTTGCTACTAGCTTCTATGGTACTTTGGTAAAAGTCAGAAAAAGGGACAGGTGCAGTCAAGCAGACGCATAGATTAACCAGCAGATAGCACCTTCATACAAAGAACAAGTACCCTTTTCACAGGCAGATGCAGCCCTGCACCAGCCTGGTACATAGTTTGATGTGACAGAAGTGGGGATGTGAGCTGGATTTCAGGCCCCACTCACTTCCCTGGCCAGGAGGCTTTGGGCAGTGGACAAGCCATACAACTAAATGCAATGGCCCTGAACACTTGACAATGGCAAGGCTCTGTTACAACTTTCTTATCACTTCAATGTATAGGATTCATTCATCCAACCATCTGAGGGAAATCTGCTCTTTGGGGGTACAGAGTAAAATAAGAAATTCATATTTTATTAGGGGATATAAGACATGTACTAAAAATAAATAGAGTGTAAGGCAAAAAGTTATGAATTACAAATGAAAAGACTAATGAAATACCAAAAAATTCAGAAGAGCCAAAAAAACATACCTTGAGGAATCACAGAAGGTTTCATAGAAAAGGTGCACTGAACTCAGTTTTGAATGATGGGTATGATTTGGTCACATGGAGATAAGAACACAGTATTAGGAAGTACAAGATATAAATAACAAGCAATAATTTAGCTTATCAGAAGCAAATGCTATGTGAATGACACTAAAAAAACTGAAAAAAAAACAGGTTGGGATCAGATTATGAAGAGCTTTAATACTAGGTTAATGAGTTTAACTGTTAATTTGTGGGCAAAAGGGAGCCATGATGTAATCAAACTCTCTTTCATGAATATGAATGTGGCAGTGTGTAAGAAGAATCAAGAAGGCAGAGAGACAGGAGGAGATGAAATTAAAGGCAATTGCACTAGTCTAGGATGGCAATGAAAGTAACTAGGCAGTCTACCTATCAGAGACAATAGGTTTGGCAACTGAATAAATGTAGATGGTAATTGAGAGAAGAGACAATATGATGAGTTTCCATGCCTGTGTGAAAGAGTAGATGGGTAATATTTTCAAAATAAATAAGGACCAACGAAGGAAAAACAAATTTTTGCAAAATAACCAGTTGCTTGATATGTAACAAGTTTGAGGTGCCAGCAAGACTTCTGGATATAGATGCCTACAGAGGCAGTTGAACACATAGCATAGAACTTGGAGAGAAAACAGAGCCAGAGATACATTGGGGGTCACTCATTCTGCCAGTGCAATATGAGAGACCAAAAAGAAAGCCAAGAACAAACCTTTAAGGAACGTCTATAAGTTGTGATAGAAAAAACTGACTAAAGAAACAGTAGTTAGAGAAGGACAGGAGAATCAGAAAAGTATACTATCACTATGAACAAAAAGGAGAACATCAAGAATATGAAGTGTGCAACAATATGGAATACTGTAGAGCAGTGATGAGCATCCTGCCTAAACCTGTAATCTAATTTCTAAGGCCCTCTTTCAATTCTTACAAACCAAAGGTATCAGGGGAAATAGGTATATTCAGAGAACCACTTAGGACAAGGAAAAGGACCTTTAAGAATTCATATTCCCCTAAAATCCTAAAGACATAGGCTGATAGGCCAAAGCCAGGCTGGGATCACCAGAGCATACGGTACTACAGCAAAGCATAAAGCAGGCAGAGGACTCCAAGCCAGTCCTTCTGGGAAATTGGTAATATTCGTTCTGATCCAGGTAGCATGGCTCAACTGACTTGCCTTGAACACTGGATGAGAGGTTGGAGTAGTAGTCCCTGACACACAACAAATATTCCAGGGCAAAATTAGGATTGTAAGAGGTTAGGGATGAGGTAACGGAGGCATGAGCATATATTACTGTTTCCAAGTGTTTTGATAAGGAACAGAAGGAGAGCTTGAAGGACTAATGAAAGGTATTTTTGTTGCTTGCTTGCTTGCTTTTTTTTTTTAAACTCTCAGTAGATTGGGTGGAACAGATATCAGAAAGATGCAAGATAAGAGGATAATTAGTGAGGCAAGAGTCTTAAGCCCACAACGGAATATGGGATCAAGAACATAAGTGGAAAGTTTAACCCCCAAGAAGAATGATATATATCTTTCTAAAATGAAAAAGGAAGAGAAAGTATGAGTAAAATAAACTGTCCAGGTAAAGAGAAATAAAGTTAGAAAGCACATGATTGCTTCCATTTTCTCAGAAAAGAAGAACTCAAGATCATCTGAAGAGAATGAGAGTGGAGTAATAGAATGTGCATTTGAGCAGAGTGAAAATTGATGTTATCAAAAATCATATAGGGACTTCCCTGGTGGCACAGTGGTTAAGAATCCGCCTGCCAATGCAGGGGACATGGGTTCAATCCCTGGTTGGGAAGATCCCACATGTCACGGAACAACTAAACCCATGTGCCACAGCCACTGAGCCTGTGCTCTAGAGCCCAAGAGCCACAACTACTGAAGCCCGCACACCTAGAGCCCGTGTTCTGCAACAAGAGAAGCCACTGCAGTGAGAAGCCTGCACACCACAATGAAGAGTAGCCCCCACTCGCCGCAACTAGAGAAAGCCTGAGCACAGCAACGAAGACTCAACACAGCCAAAAACAAAATAAATTAAATAAATAAATAAATAAAAAGGAAATAAAAAGAATCCTCCTGCCAATGCAGAAAACACGGGTTCAATCCCTGGTCGGGAAGATCCCACATGCTGCTGAGCAACTAAGCCTGTGCACCACAACTACTGAGCCTGCGCTCTAGAGCCTGTGAGCCACAACTACTGAAGCCCGAGCACCTAGAGCCCGTGCTCCGGAACCACAACAAGAGAAGCCACCACAATGAGAAGCCTGCGCACCGCAAATGAAGAGTAGCTCCCGCTCGCTGCAACTAGAGAAAGCCTGCACAGCAATGAAGACCCAACAGAGACAAAAATGAATAAATAAATAATAAGTTAATTTAAAAAAAAAAGAAATGAAAGGGTATCAAAATAAATAATAATTTAAAAAAATCATATAAATGTAGTAAGAAGAAAAGCTAAAGGCTATAACTTGCATACATCAAATTCTAAGCTCAATAGTTACAATTCCACTTACAATTGCAGCACAAACAATAACCAGGTGAAATACATGCTATGGTATTCCTCCAACTTCCCAATTCAAGGAAAAACAAAGAATGAGGTAAGAAAGAAGTCATGGAATCCTCAGATACAATATATCAATACAATATCATCATAACCAACAAAAATGGGCTTAGTGCTATAACCATAGTCAGATGGTAATGACTCTCTTATTTCCCTGCCCTTCTTTGATGGATCTATTTTCTGTTTTTTTCCACAGTTGATACTTGTATGAAAAGTTCTTCCTTGAATCAATTAAGAACACAACATAGCTTTTAATGAAAGAACAACTCTCATCCTATCAAGAACTGACACATGTTCGTTCTCTTTTTATAAAGTACGTCATCTTCCAATTTTCTGAGTTTTTACAAACTTTCACTTTGCTACAAATTATTGAAATCAGAGCTATACAAAAAATTTTATGTTGGAAAATCATATTATTTCTGTTACAACTCTTTAAAAGTACAATTTGTAAGCTGGTGCTTTAGAACCAGGAAGGAAAACAGGATCTAAAAAGAACACAGAAAGGACAAAGAGAGAATTAGGTTGAATAAAGGGACAGAAGACCTTGAGTTATAAATTATTCAGTTTAAAATGTCCTGGGAGGGAGAAGCGAGAGGAGGCGTTGGCGGCGGCACTAGGGGGGCGCGGGGGTGGGGTGGGGTGCGAGAGTGAGTGAGCGGCTGAGTGAGTTTATCCCTGTGGTTGGTGAGAGGCCCGGGGCCTACCTCCGAGGAGCGGGGTCGCAGCGCCAGCTAGCAATGGGCCCCTCCCTGGCCCCGGCCCGGCGTCGGCTCAGTTGTGAGGAGGAGGGGAAGCGAGTGTCCGGCCCCAGTCATGGAGGGCATGGACGTGAACCTGGACCCCGAGCTGATGCAGAAGTTCAGCTGCCTGGGCACCACCGACAAGGACGTGCTCATCTCTGAGTTCCAGCGGTTGCTCGGCTTCCAGCTCAACCCGGCCGTCTGCGCCCTCTTCCTGGACATGACCAACTGGAACCTACAAGCAGCAATTGGCGCCTATTATGACTTTGAGAGCCCAAACATCAGTGTGCCCTCTATGTCGTTTGTTGAAGATGTCACCATAGGAGAAGGGGAGTTGATACCTCCTGATACTCAATTTATAAAAACATGGCGGATCCAAAATTCTGGGGCAGAGGCCTGGCCTCCAGGGGTTTGTCTTAAATATGTCAGGGAAGACCAATTTGGACATGTGAACATGGTAATGGTGAGATCGCTAGAGCCCCAAGTGATTGCAGATGTCAGCGTCCAGATGTGCAGGCCCAGCAGAGCAGGAATGTATCAGAGACAGTGACAGATGTGCACTGCTACAGGACTCTACTATGTAGATGTCATCTGGGTCATTCTCAGTGTGGAGGTGGGTGGACTTTTAGGAGTAACACAGCAGCTGTCATCTTTTGAAACGGAGTTCAACACACAGCCACATCACAGGGTAGAAGAAACTTCAACCCGTTTGCCTCTCCCCAAAAGAACCAACAATCAGATGAAAACAACTTAAAAGACCCCGGGGGTTCCAGGTTCGACTCGATCAGCAAAAACACATAGTCTCCCGCTCCTGACCAAACCGAGCAAGATGAGAATAGACTCTCACAGAACTCTGTAAATCTCTCCCCCAGCAGTCACGCAAACAACTTATCAGTAGTGACTTACAGTAAGGAATCTCCTCTACCCTAGGAGATGGCCATGAGAGAGCTCTGTCTGCCAGCATCTCACCTGGATTCTAGCACACTTGCTATTACATGAGATCTTGGGGGCTAGAATTTCAAATAGCGAATAGCCTTTTCTGAAGTCTTTAATGAAAGGAAAGTCAAACTCAACCAACATCCTTCATCTCATTGTAGGACTTTAAATAATATGTTTTCATTCACAAAAAAATAATAATAAAATAAAATGTCACGGGAAACTAGTCTCAAAGTATCTCTTTCTACATTTTGAAGATTGTTGATAATGGAAAGTACTTTTTGACAAGATATTTAATTTTCAGACTCAAACAAAGACATTGACAGCAAACAACACATAGAATTATAATAAAACATATTCACTGAATGGAAAAATCTCTATGGAATTAGTTCAGTAACTACAGTTGGATTTCATTATCTTTATAAAACACATTTTACCATAAATCTGAAGACTTATAAAACATGATCTAGAATAGGAGAAATGATTATAATCTATTAATAACTACTGACCACAGAAAAATACCTTTAATAAATGCAAACACAGAATGGTATCTCGTTTTACAAATAAAATACGAACTAGTGTACTTTTCTTGCTATATTAATTCTTTAAAAATATATCTTTTAGGGCTTCCCTGGTGGCGCAGTGGTTGAGAGTCTGCCTGCAGATGCAGGGGACACGGGTTCGTGCCCTGGTCCGGGAGTATCCCACATGCCACGGAGCGGCTGGGCCCGTGAGCCATGGCCGCTAAGCCTGCGCGTTCGGAGCCTGTGCTCCGCAACGGGAGGGAGAGGCCACAATAGTAAGAGGCCCGCGTACCGCAAAAAAAAAAAAAAAAAAAAAAAAATTTATATATATATTATATCTTTTAGCCTTTTGATTTCAAAATAAATGCTCACTGTAAAAAAAAAAACAACGAACTTTTTATTTTATATGCTTCTCTATTGTTTGAAAATCCCCTCCCTTCCTCTTCTCTAATTACACTCCCCAAGGTTAACTACTAATAATAGTTTAGTTTTATTCTTCCTGACATTTGTTTCCAGGCAAACACAGACAGACATACATGTTGTTCGAGTATACACACAACTTTTAAAACATGGGATCATACCACACATACTGTTTTATAAGTTATTTGTTTTTCTTAATAGTAGATCCTGGATTTCTTTACATGCCAGATTTGATAGATAAACTTCATTCTTTGGGCCTCTCACCGTTGTGGCCTCTCCTGTTGCAGAGCACAGGCTCCGGACGTGCAGGCTCAGTGGCCATGGCTCACGGGCCCAGCCGCTCCGCGGCATGTGGGATCTTCCCGGACCAGGACACGAACCCGTGTCCCCTGCATTGGCAGGTGGACTCTCAACCACTGCGCCACCAGGGAAGCCCCAAAACTTCTTCTTTTTAAAGAGCTGCATAGTGTTCCTTAATATTGGTGTACCAATTTTGTTAACCACTTCTCTACATGTAGATATTACAGTAGCTGCTGCTCCCCCGCCCCTTCTATCTTATAATCTATTTTTAACTTATTCACTGATAATACAAGTATAAATTAGGATTTAAAATTATGATGCCAGTTCTCCTTTGAAAGAAGCTGTATTGTGGTCATCTAATAGTAATAAACTTTTTTTTACTTTAAATAAAGATTTTGGCCTTTCATCACTGATAATCATATACATTGTTTTCCATGCAGTGTTATCAATAACTCTGAAAATTTTCACATATAACTGATTTTCAAATTAACTACACATTATAGCCTAATTCTCCACTATCACTCAATTACATGTAACAACTCTTTATTGGTGTTTCTACAAGCCTACTGTAGTACGGCATTGTCTAAGGAATTAAAAATAAGTCTTTCACAAAGGACTTGCCTTCAGGGAGCTTACAACTTTTGGGGAAAAAAACTTATTTACGTATATGAAACAATTACACCAGAATATAAAGACTGGAGAAAATGTAAAGGGAAGAAAAAATAACCAAGGGACCAAGTATTATAAGGTACAATATAGAGATTACCTAGTGAGGAGAGAAAAGATAAAGAACTAATGGAAGAAATGGGAATTTAGATGCACTTTGGAAAAGTACTAGGATCTGAATAGGGAGATAGAAAAGAGGGGAAGATACTCCCGGCAAGGGAAAATGTTTTAGGAAAATCTTGAAGACTGGCATGAAAAAAGAAAGGGGAAACAGTAGGAAAGGGGAAAGAAAGAGAACTAGGAAAAAGGGAGAAAAGAAAATCATGGTTAAGACAGAAGCATACAGGAAAAAGTTTCTGAGATGGAGTGGTGGGCAGGGAGGGTTGTTTGTTGCTTAGGCACATATATTTACTGTCAGAGGAAGAAGCCTGGGGAGAGGTAAAACTAAAAGATCCTAGTGGGAAAAGAAGTCAGTGGTAAAGGAAAGAGTGAAGAGAACAGTGAGACACAGAGATATCTCCTAGAGGGAAGAAGTAACCCAAATGGTAGCTGCTCCCTAAACACTTGGCCAAATGTTTTAGTCGCATATCAACCAACATTTAGCATTCAGCCCCTTCACTGGCTCTGCAAGAAATCCAGGTACACCAAGGATTTCCTAATTTCCATACGTTTTTATTTGTGGGGTCACAGTGAGAGTCACATTACACAATATACAGCATTTCACTTGGAAAGTCTCATCTAACATCTCTCGAGGGTTCCCATTCCCCTCCTGCCAGGTTTTCCCTGTACCTTTCACTTTTTTCTTTCCATTATTTCTGTCCCAGGTTCTACTTCCAAATCTGTGTACGTAACTCATCCTGAACCTTAACAAAACAGGCCCTTCCAATGGACACAACACACCTCTTTAAAAAGCAATTTAAGGGGCTTCCCTGGTGGCGCAGTGGTTGGGAGTCCGCCTGCCGATGCAGGGGACATGGGTTCGTGCCCCGGTCCAGGAGGATCCCATGTGCTGCGGAGCGGCTGGGCCCGTGGGCCATGGCCGCTGAGCCTGCGCGTCCGGAGCCTGTGCTCTGCAGCGGGAGAGGCCACAGCAGTGAGAGGCCCATGTACCGCAAAAAAAAAAAAAAAAAAACAATTTAACAATCATCTTCTCACACTTGAACAAGCCCCTTGTAGACTCAATATTCATCACAAATTAATTATCAAGGCATTTCTTCCAAACAAATTCAGCATTTTCTGCAAAAAAAAAAAATTCTTGTGCCAACTACTAAAAGAACGACAATTTCTCCATCTCAATACAAAATCAAAAATACAGATGAAAAGTTTTCACCTTAGTAAAAGAAGCATAACTGTTATAAGAAACAGAACCAATCTTCCTAAGAAATAGAAGAAAGATTTTTTAAAATATAAACTATCATTGGCAAGAATGTGGTGAGACAAAATCTCATATGCTGCTGTGTAGAATAAAATCACTAAGAATATATCTAGAAAACAATTTATCAGAATATTCATGCTCTTTAACAGACTATTTCTACTAACAGAAAGCTATCCTGAGAAAATAATCAGAGATATGGCCAGATAGTCAACGATGTTATCGTAATGTTATTTATAATAGGAAAGCCTAGAATGTTTACAAAAAGAAATGGCTGAATAAATTATGCTATGCTACCATCTTATAATAAATTTAATAGAGGTGTCAAAATAATATTTTAAAGTGTCATATATTCATATAAGAAAAATATGTTAAATCAAAATAAAAAAATAGAATATGAGTATTTCAAATTCACTTTTATTTTATTTATTTTTTAAATGTGAGCAGTTTATTAGTGTTGCTTTGAAACACTATCCATCCCTTTGATTCACTCATCTGACACAGCTGATTACCCCCTTGGTTTTTTTTTGTTTTTTTAATTTATTTTGGCTGTGCTCGTTCTTTTTTTTTTTAATTAATTAATTTTTTTGGCTGCGTTGGGTCTTCGTTGCTGCACATGGGCTTTCTCTAGTTGTGCTGAGTGGGGGCTACTCTTCTGGCGGTGTGCAGGCTTCTCATTGCGGTGGCTTCTCTTGTTGCGGAGCACGGGCTTTAGGCGTGAGGGCTTCAGTAGCTGTGGCATGTGGGTTCAGTAATTGTGGCACGTGGGCTCTAGAGAGCAGCCTCAGTAGTTGTGGCACATGGGCTTAGTTGCTCCATGGCATGTGGGATCTTCCTGGACCAGGGCTCGAACCCGTGTCCCCTGCAGTAGGAGGGTGGAGTCCTACCCACTGGACCACCAGGGAAGTCCCTCAAATTCACTTTTAAATTATATATATACACACAACTATTTGTGTGTCCATACACACATATAATTTTACATAGATAAAATTAGAAGGAAGTACAATGAAATTTTAGAAGTAATTTTCTTTGGGTGTTAGGATTGATTACTTTTTCTTCTTTTATTCTTTTCTGTAATGATCACAAGCGAGATGAGGAAGGGAATGTCGTCATTTGCAAAGCATAGCAATAAGACACACATGCTGTGCCGCTATTGTGGCTCTAAGGCCTACCACCGACATAAGTCAATCTGTGGCAAATGTGGCTACCCTCCCAAGTGCAAGAGAAAGTATAACTGGAGTGCCAAGGTTAAAAGATGAAATGCCACTGGCACTGGTTGAATAAAGCACCTAAAAATTGTATACAGTAGATTCAGGCATGAATTCCCTGAAGAACATCACCTAATCCCAAAAGAGCAGCTGTTGTAGCATCCAATTCATCCTTAAGGGTTTCAATAATTAGTCACTCAACAAATGTTTAAAAAGAAAAAGATCAAGTTTTCAACCATAGCATTCATAAGTGGAAAAAAATGTTTCTTTTTTTTTAAAAGCAGCAGCTACGTTTCTCTATAAACAGGCATTTTTAATTTTTTTGACACAAGAAATAGGCATTTTTTTAAAAATGTAGGCTCTGATATATATAATGTATACACTCTACACTGTTGTATTCTATGACTATGGTGAACTCTGCATACCCCTGAGTTTCCATTATAACCCCATGTTGAGGAAAGTTATGAGTGAAAAGGAAAGGAATAAGTTTGCTGTTGTCCTGATTTTTAGTCCGTAAGTGACAACTTTAATGACACTAGAACATAAGCCAATGTGAAGGAAGGGAACTTTTGTGTTTTGTTCACTGCTTTATCCTCAGCAAATATTTGTGAATAAATCTCCAATTGATTTTTTTAAATTATGAATCACATTCCTGTTCTACTATATTCTTTGTCTTGAATAAAAAAGTAAGGGCTTCCCTGGTGGCGCAGTGGTTGGGAGTCCGCCTGCCGATGCAGGCGACACGGGTTCATGCCCCGGTCCGGGAAGATCCCACATGGCGCGGAGCGGCTCGGCCCGTGAGCCATGGCCGCTGAGCCTGCGCGTCCGGAGCCTGTGCTCCGCAACGGGAGAGGCCACAACAGTGAGAGGCCCGCGTACCGCAAAAAAAAAAAAAGTAAGACAAAGAGGAAGTGCTGACTTTTAAGTGATGAGTTGGGGAACCCATTAAAAACAAATTAGTTCTGGTTTTGTTTTTTTATTCCTGCCCGTACAAAGGGGATGATGCTTTCTCTCTAGAGAAGCTCATCTTAGGTTACTCTGAAGTGTTCTACTTTAGTACTAACTTTCTTCATAAATTGTATCCTGCTACTCTGATTAAATCATCTCGCCATCTCTTTTATTTTTCCTATATTTTTTTTCTCTGTGTATGGCCTTCCATGCACAGTTGACCCTTGAACAACTTGAGGTTTAGGGGTACCAACCACCAACAGTCAAAAATCTATGTTTAACTTTACAATCAGCTTTCCATAACTGCGGTAACCACATCTGTGGATTCAACCAATTGCAGATCATGTAGTACTCAAGTACGTATTTACTGAAAAAAATTCACACATAAGTGGACCCGTGCAGTTCAAACCTGTGTTGCTCAAGGGTCAACTATAGTTTCTTACTCTTTTTAACTGTGCCTTATATGCTGGTTTAACATATTATTTAATTTTTAAGTTCTATTATGGGATTTTTCATTTCTGATATTCTAATTCATTCTTATTTTAATGTGCCTTGTCATTTTTATAGTCTATTACTCTTTATTTATGTTTTAGAATCCCTCTTTTTTTAAACATCTTTATTGGAGTATAATTGCTTTACAATGGTGTGTTAGTTTAGGCTGTATAACAAAGTGAATCAGCTATACATATACATATATCCCCATATCTCCTCCCTCTTGTGTCTCCCTCCCACCCTCTCTATCCCACTCCTCTAGGTGGTCACAAAGCACCAAGCTGGGGACTTCCCTGGTGGCGCAGTGATTAAGAATCCGCCTGCCAATGCAGGGTACACGGGTTTGAGCTCTGGTCCAGGAGGATCCCACATGCCGCAGAGCAACTAAGCCTGTGTGCCACAACTACTGAAGCCTGCACGCCTAGAGCCCGTGCTCCACAACGAGAGAAGTCACTGCAATGAGAAGCCTGCACACTGCAACAAAGAGTAGCCCCCACTCACTGCAACTAGGGAAAGCCCGCGCACAGCAACGGAGACCCAATGCAGCCAATAAATAAATGAATAAATTTATTTAAAAAAAAAAAAAGCACCGAGCTGATCTCCCTGTGCTATGTGGCTGCTTCCCACTAGCTATCTATTTTACATTTGGTTAGAATCCCTCTTTTATTTATTAAATATATTTATCTTATGTATTGGATATTTCTAATAGCTGAAATATCTGTAGATCTGTTTCAGTTGTGATTTCTGCTGACTCTTGCTCATAGTGTTTTGATTTTTTCCCCTTGTATGTTTTGTGGTTTTTTTTTAAAAAAATGAGTTTATTTGTTAGAATTTTAACTATGATTATTTGATAACTAGGTTGATAATTCCTTCCATGGAGGATTTGTGATTGTTTCTGGCAGGTACTGAAGAGTGTTACAGACCCAAGCCTATTTTAAATTAAAACTCTCAATTTGTAGAGTTTAAGGATCATGAAAATAGTATAAAATAAGGCATCAAATCCAAGTGAATATAAGCAGGAATTATTCAGGAAGATTTTTAACTCCACCCAGAGCTGTATGACTCTCCAGGATGGTCTCTGATAGGCCCCCTTCACTTTGCAGAATGCAGGGAATTTTCCTCCGTCTCCATTCTTCTCCATGCACAAGTTTCTATGCCAAAAGAAACTGATGGATGCCCTCAAAGTATTCAGTGATTTCAGCACTCGTTTACCTCACAGAATATACTTGCTTGGTTTCTAGCCCCAGAAAGTTTCCCTTATTTTCTTATAGGTTCATCCATTCATTTTAAAGGATTTGTAAAATACTGAATCTAGTATTTTACATATTTGGTGGATGTCTTGTCTATCATACTACCAGAAATGGAAGTCTATTTAATACTCTTACAATTGCTTTGTAAAATTTAAATCAGGATATAATAATTACTCCTGTAAATTTTATTTTAGTGTGTTAACTGTAGTCTATAAGTCTGCCAAGGGTACTTATAATCTTGACTGAGTTATTATATTAGCTTACCTTAGAAGTTGTGTATCATCTGCAAATTTTCTTCAACTTTCTCAGCCTTCACCAAAGTCACTGATCAACACAGCTTCTGACAAAAAGAAAAGCTTAAAAATTAATTTAAAAAATCTTTATAGAAATTTCAACGTTTTCCTTATTATCATGTACATAGAATTATAAATTGAATTTCCATCAGAATCATATAAAAATGAATCAAATTAAAATACGAATATCTCCCTACCCCAATTAGTTCAAGTGGCAGACTTTTTAAAAATTAGTACTGAACCAAATAAAAATATTTCATCATTAGGGAAAACCAGTATAAATGTGAAGGGGTGGCTTAGATGAGGGGAACTCTAGCACCACTGAAATCTCTATCAGCCCTAACCTTCCACAGGAGGAAACCACCTTATCTAAACTAGTATCTTAAAGGCCAATACAAAAAGGTTGTGCAAAGCTTAGAAGAGCTTTAAAGTGTCAAGAAGGGAAGCTTTGAAAGGTTTTTTGCTTTTGACAGCATCATGAAAACCCATGCCTGCTAGATTTTTTTTCTGCTTTGCCATAATTTTAGTTCACATCTGTCACTAATTTCAGTCATCAATGGCAACTTTTATAAAATTTCTATCTCCAACATCAGTATGAGGGCGTGTATGTGTGCATGTGTGTATGCTTACATTTTCCCATTAGAAATAAGAGAAAACTTACACTCTCTCCTTTAATACAATGCTCTTGCATGAAGAACGTACAAACAACTGACTTTGGGTCTGCATCTTTATTTTCTGAGCAGCAACTACTGGTTTAAACAGAACATTTAGCTCTGGATGTTCTTTCTTCTCAATATTTGATGTATATCCTGCAATAATGTAGTAGAAAAAACACAGGCTTTGGAATCACATAGATCTGGGTTTAAATCTCAACATCCCTCTTAGGAAAATAATATCACAGGTCTCAACGGGTAGCTGCACGAGCCAAATTATATAGCATATATATAGTGCCCAGCACAAAGCCTGCTACGTAACCTGTACTCTGTTATGTTAGCTGTCCTTCTGTGTAATTTTGTACTTCATTTCCACTTTGCTCAATCTATCAAAGGACTTTCCAGACTAAATTTTCTAAGTCATAGCCCTGATAAACTACTGTGGTTTTGTTCAACAATTAACATTTTGCAACACTTATTTTACCCAACAATAGACATAAAATACTTTAAAAATAGCTTTAAAATACTTTAAAAAATACTTTAAAATACTTTAAAAATCGGCTTCCCTGGTGGTGCAGTGGTTGAGCGTCCCCCTGCCGATGCAGGGAACACGGGTTCGTGCCCGGGTCTGGGAAGATCCCACATGCCGCGGAGCGTCTTAGGCCCGTGAGCCATGGCTGCTGAGCCTGCGCGTCCGGAGCCTGTGCTCCGCAACCGGAGAGGCCACAACAGTGAGAGGTCCGCGTACCGCAAAAAAAAAAAAAAAAAAGCAATACAACAATTATACTACTGAATATACCCCGCTAAGAAGATACAGTTATCCCTTGGTATCCATGGGGGATTGGTTCCAGCTCCATCCCCCCATGGATACCAAAATCCACGGATGCTTAAGTTCCTTATATAAAATGGCATAGGGTTTGCATATATCCTATGCACATTGCACATATACTTTAAATCATCTCTAGATTACTTATAATACCTAATACAATGTACATGATATATAGTTGCCAGTAAGGGGTAAATTCAAGTTCTGCTTTTTGGAACTTTCTGGATTTTTTTTCCCTGAATATTCTCGATCCATGGTTGGTTGACTCTGCAGATGGAGAAACTGAAGATACAGAGGGCCAATGTACAGTCCAAAATCTATGTTCTAAAGTCACTAAAATTGTTGCTTTTCTTGTGTGGCTATGTCACCAAACTTCTATATAGTTATGTAAATTTATTTCCTTTGTAGATTTTTCTTCTCTTTCTACCTTTTTACTTAATTTAATTTTTGAATATGTAAACATACATGATTCTAAGATTGAAACCATGTAAACAGGTTATAATTAGAGAACTCTATCATTGGCACCTTTCCCATTCCTTCCTTCTACATATTTAATAGATTACTCTTCAGTGTCTTTGTTTTTTCCACTTTGTAATATATTCTGCAGATCACCCGATATTGGTACATGGAGACTTTCTACATTCTCCTTATGCCTTCTAGTGAAAAGGGTGACTTGGAAGGGACACCATCAACCTGAAGATTATTCCATTGTTGCATGTACTTTAATCAGTTCCCTATTAATGGGCATTTTGGTTATTTCCAATCTTTCGCTAATACAAGTAATTCTGTTGTGACTAAATTGATACAAATGCCAGTTTATATTTTATGCCTGTGTGTCCTTAGAACAGATTCCTATGTCTGGGTCAAAAGACACACGCATATGTGATTCTGCCAGATACTACTTAATTCCCTCCTGGGCTTTGTGCTTTTGTATCCCCACCAGAAATGCATCAAAGTGCCTGTTTCCCCACAGTCCATAGAATATTTTATATAACTACAGATTTTGGTGAGAAAGGCTTTAGTGTAGTTGTGGTTTTTAGAATAGGTTTCATTTGTATTTCTCTTTGTATGACTGAAGTTGAACATCTTTTATATGTTTTGTCATCTGCATTTTTTTCCATGAAATCTATTTTCATATCTTTGGCCTATTTTTCTACCAGGTTGATGGTAATTTGCCTTGATTTTTGGAGGTTATTTTCATTAAGGAAATGAGCTCTTTGTGCTGTATATTCAAATATTTCTTCCCAGTTTGTCACTTGTCATTTGACTTTGTTCATGGCATTTTTCACCATGTAAATATTTTTTTAATATAGTGGAATTTATCATAGTTTTAATTTTCTTCTGAGATTGAGTCATAGTTATAAAATCCTTGGCTTACAATTTCATAGACTTTAAATTTGTTCCATGCCTATTTTGCTTTGTATGTTGCCATTGAGAAGTTTGTTGCTAAACTCTTCTTTCTGCCTGGAAGCCCAGAGGTACTTTTCATTATCTTCAAAGTCCAATAGTTTTATTAGGACATGACTTAGTGTTGACTACTTGGGATCAATTTTCCCAGTACACAAGGAGCATTTTCAATACATAGATTTAAATCTTCTGTTACTTCCAGAATGTTTTCATGGATTTAAGTTTAAATATTGCCTCAGCTACTGTTTTTTTCTTCTTAGGAACTCTAATTTTACATATAATCTATATAAATCATTTTCTGACTTTTTACCTTTCTTCATTTAATTTTCATTCTTTTGGCTGTCTTCATATTTTTTCTCAATGCCCCTTATATTCTTTCCATTAGGTATCTTGGACTTCAGCTTCATTTTAAAAGATGATTATTTTTTGTCTTCATTTCGTTTCCTGAGTTCAGTAAATTCACCTTCCATTTCTTCCCTTCTTTTTTTGTCTTGGGGTTCTGAATTTGAGACTTTATCTCTGCAAATGCTTGTTTAAGGGTATTTCAGTTAGGAGTATTTAATTTAGGTAGTTTTTTTTAGCTCTTTAGTTGAGTAAGCTTTGGGGGAGACTTTCCATCAGCTGAAATATTTTGATTCTCATTTTATTTTTTCTACTTATAGTAACCTTATATGGGTGTTGCCTGCCATTTTCTGTTCATTTTGAAGGGTTTCAATTTTCTTAAACTAATTAACAACGGTACATAGACAGGAGTGAGGGATTTGGAAGAAATACTGGATTTTTTTAGTTCAACAGCACCTTCTGTTGGTTTAATAAAGTACAGACTTTAAAAAATCAGTGACTCCTTTTTGGGTGAAAAAGGGTTCATCTATCTTCTACTCTGTTTCACCAAGATCCTTAATTTCTACTACCTCTTCATTCTCTTTACCACCAAGCCTCCAGGTAAATGGTGACCCTTCCAAGTCATTCTGTTGCCAGAAGCAATACCTTTCTGAGATGGCCTCTTTGATCCTGTGTACTTTCAAGTCCCTTTTGTCTAAGGAGTCTTAAACCTTAGTATTTCCCTCCTTAGGGTGGGGTTTTCTCTTTTTGGAGTTATTTTACTTGCATTCTACTGACACCAGTTCCTGCTTCCTTTTTGTCTGTTCTGAAGTCTCAACCTCACTTGTCACCTCAGCATGGGGTCCAGAGCTGAGTCTGCTCATTTCAGTTTATCTGCCTACATAACCATAATTTGAAATTACATTAGTTAGGCAAGGGTGGTGGTGATATACTTTGCTCTCCTTACAGATCTGTATGTTTTTTTTAAAAATAAATTTATTTATTTATTTATTTTTGGCTGCATTGGGTCTTCGTTGCTGCGTGCGCTTTCTCTAGTTGCAGCAAGTGGGGGCTACTCTTCGTTGCGGTGTGTGGGCTTCTCACTGCGGTGGCTTCTCTTGTTGTAGAGCACGGGCTCTAGGCGTAAGGGCTTCAGTAGTTGTGGCTCACAGGCTCTAGGGCGCAGGCTCAGTAGTTGTGGCACATGGTCTTAGTTGCTCCTCGGCATGTGGGATCTTCCTGGACCAGGGCTCAAACCCGTGTCCCCAGCATTGGCAGGTGGATTCTTAACCACTGCACCAGCGGGGAAGCCCTGTATGGTTTTTTAAAAGGATGTATGGAGAGATTTGGATTTAGACAGTTGCCACCATCCTACAGAAAACTTGACCCAGGTTTAATTTTAAAATTTTTAAATTATTTTCTAGTCTTATTACATGTGGTCAAAATTTTGACTTTTTATATTTTGGAACTGATATATTCTTTGTGGTCTAATACATAATAGATTTTTATAACTGTCCTATGTGCATTTGAGAAGACATATTCTCTATTAATGGATTCAGACTTTGATACAAATCTGTAAGATCTACCTTACTGATTATGTATAATAATGACTAATTTTCTTGGTCCACTTAACCTGACATTTTGAGAGAGGTGTGTTAAAGTCGTCTATTATTAGCAGGTTTCTATTCCTTTTTACATCTAGTGGTTTTTACTTTATGAAAACTATTGATGTGTCATTTGGTAAATAGATATTTTAAAAAATCTTCATTGTAAATATAACCGTTAGCTTTATATGGGCTATTTTATAGTATCCTTCATCTTAATGCTTTTTGAACTAAACTCTGCTTGTCTGATACCAAGATGATGAACCTTGCTTTTTTTAAAATTTGCATTTTTCTGATATGTTTTCACTCTTCCCTCTATTATTGTTATTTTAAAATTATCCTTCATTTCTTATGAACTCCTTTTATTATTCATACTTTTTACACCTGTATCTTTTGCATACAGCGATCATTAAGTTGAGCCCATATACATTTATTAATACACCTGATATATTTAGTGTTGTGATAATGATTCATGTTCTATTCATTTTGTGTGTGTGTACAGATAAGTACGTATAGAAAATAAATACATATAGAAAATGTGTGCATATCATTACATAGTTCTCTTTGCTCTTTTTAGGGTAGGTATTTCTTTTAGTATTTAGGAAAGTTTTTGTTATTGGGGTTAACTCTATAGTAATATCTTTATACAATACTCTTCATTCCCCTCCCCTCTTTTTAAGATACTGTTCCCTGCGATTAGCAGTAACAAAATTAGTAACTTCCTCTTCTCCCCCACCATCTAGTTTTGATCACGGGTATTACTTTTATTAGCGTTTTATCTTACACATCTAAGTATACATACTTATTTATAGTATTTTATGTCCATCAGTCAGCTTCAAGTGCTATCCTTTTCCTTACAGCTAATTCCTATGAGGCAAACAACCACTTAATTCTACTTTTCACTTATACTCCCCTTCCCCCCTCCCTTTTTCTGTGGGCTATGCTATTTCTACATCATCAGATTATACAACATTTACATACCATTCTACCACAATTATTCCCATCTTACAATCTTAGTGCTACACAAGATATACTCAGTGCTTACCACCTGACCTCATGTCAAAGATTCTCCAGTCATTTCCTGGTTGTCTGAAATTTGTTCTCTAGTATATTCTTCAAGAAAGATTCATAGGAACAATATTCTTTGAGTTGTTTCATGTTCATATATGCTTGTTAATGGCCTGAATTCTTGAAGTATAATTTGGTGAGATATGGAATATTTATTTCCTTGAATATTTAAAAAATGTTGCTTTGTTATTATCTGGCATGAAATGTTGCTGCTAAAAAAATCTAATCCAGGGCTTCCCTGGTGGCGCAGTGGTTAAGAATCTGCCTGCCAATGCAGGGGACACAGGTTTGAGCCCGGGTCCAGGAAGATCCCACATGCCGCGGAGCAACTAAGCCCGTAAGCCACAACTACTGAGTCCATGTGCTGCGTCTACTGAAGCCTGTGCACTTAGAGCCTCTGCTCCGCAACAAGAGAAGCCACCACAATGAGAAGCCCGCACACTGCAACGAAGAGTAGCCCCCGCTCACTGCAACTAGAGAAAGCCTGCGCACAGCAATGAAGACCCAACACAGCCAAAAATAATAAATAAATAAAAATAAATAAATTTTTATATTAAAAAAATCTAATCCAGTCTAATTTTCTTTCCAGGTTTACTTGGTCTTTTTTCCATGGGTGCAGAAAGATTTTTTTTCTTTATTTTTAAAATCTAACAGTTCTACAAGAATCCTTCTGTGTTAACTGACTGTTCTGGGTTGAATTCCCCAGATGCACAGTGTGTCTTTCAATGTATATAGACTTAAACCTTCTTTAAAGTTTTCCTGAATTATAGTTCTAATAGTTGTTCTGTTCCACTGCATTGGTTTACAATTTTTTTATCATGGTAAAATAAACAACATAAACAACAATAATAAACAACAAAATAAACAATATAAAACGTACCATTTTTAAGTATACAATCCAGTGGCATTAAGTATATTCACAATACACTTGTTAATGTTACATAACCATCACCTCTATGCTTTGGTTTAACAAAACCAAATACATTCCTAATACACTTATTTTGGCTCTCTTTGTCTTGTCACTTTCTTTTCTTTAAAAAAATATTTATTTATTTATTTGGCTGCGCCAGCTCTTAGGCACAGCACATTGGATCTTCGTGGGATCTTTGTTGTGCCATGCGGGATCTTTAGTTGAGGCACGCAAGATCTAGCTCCCTGACCAGGGATCGAACCCAGGCCCTCTGCATTGGGAGTGTGGAGTCTTAACCACTGGACCACCAGGGAAGTCCCTGTCTTGTCACTTTCTTTTGGCCCCTTTTAAAAAAACTTTATCTGTTTGATTTTCTTCAATTTTCTCTTATCTACTCTTTATTTCTCTTATTGTGCTTTCTATGATGTATATTCACTCTTGTGTTCTTTCTAATTTAATCATCATTAGAAATATCCTTTTTTCTAATTCTTTCTGGAGTTCTGCCAGCTCTCATTTCACATCCTTCTATATAGCTTATTCACCTCATCTCTGAGCTCCTTTTATTTCTGATTTGTGTGGTTCCTTCAAAGGTTTCATCTTTCCCTTAATTTCTCTTTGCTTTATTTTGAAATATTTAATTACCATTTTCATCTGCTCTTTGGCCACTTTTTTTCTGGTGTGTTTTGATTATATGATGCAATGCTCCATGGCTCATTTGGTTTTTTTTCTTATGATAACTTAGTATGTAATTATCTCATAGTCCCTTTTCCAATATACTTATATGTTATCCTAGACTAAGAGGTTCGTTCCTGTGTCACATTGTACGGACATACTTCGGTTTTTAAAAATCCATTCCCCAGTTGAGATATCTGGGTTGTTTCCAGTTTTTGGTGATTACAAATACAACTGCTATAAATATTTGCAGAGGGGAGACTACAGGTTTTCATTTCACTTTTCATAAGAAAAGCATACAGCAGTTGTGGGGGAAATGCAAATTAAAATCATAATAAGATGTCACTTCATATCTCATTATAATGGCTAAAAGTAAAAAAAAAACTGATAATTCCAAATGCTGGCAAGAGAGAGAAGCTAATGGAGCTCTCAAATCTTGCTGGAAAATTTCAATCTAGGAGTGGGATTGCTAGGTCATATAATAAAGGTATGTTGGATTTTATAAGAAACTGTCAGTCTTCCAAATGGCTATAGTATTTGCATTCCCACTGGCAAGATTTGAGTCCTGTTGCTTTGTATCCTTGCCATCACTGTGTTCTCTTCTTTTTCTTTTTGTTTTGTTTTTTGCCATTCTAAGAGGTTGTATAGTGGAATCTCACTGCATTTCCTCAATTACTATTCTATACTTTTCTCATGTAACAAAAATAATGATCATTTTTCTATGTCATTAAATAGCCTGTATCACTAAATACCCTTTGAAAACAATCCTTTTAAAAGGTTGAAATATAGCCTATTGTGATGGGTGTGCCGTAATTTATAAAACCATTCTTCCACCATTAGGTAATTTTTATTTCCAATTTTTCACAAGTACAAAATTACATTGTGATCAAAAAGTTTTGACTCCATCTCCATTTTCACAGAAGCTTCCTAGAAAGGGTCAAAGAGTATACATATTTATGTCTCTGATGCATTCCAACAAATTGCTTTAAGTATTTATTTCTTTAATTACAAGTTAAATACTTTTCATGGAAGCTGTTTGTACTTGTACTTTTGTCACCATGAGTCCATGTCCTTTGCTCATTTTCTGTCGGGTACTGATGTTTTTATATGTTGATTTGTAAGAAATGAATACACTTGCCAAAAGTATAGACCACACTTCACATGTAAAGCAATATAGGCCTACCTTTGACCTCCCCACTCAATTCTTTATTCTATTTGAAAAATGAAATATACTTCAAATGAACAAACATTTATCGAATATCAACTACATACAAACATGTGTTCATCAGACTCAGGAAGTAGTCTTGCCTTCCAGGGAGTTATTTTGTTTCTCACAAGCTTGTAAGAAGCAAGTACCATTGTATAAAATGCACAATTTGAATACAGCATGATTAGAAGAGATTGTGATTGAATGAAACCTATTTATACTTTAAGAGGAAGTTGAGCTAGGCATTGATTACTTTCAAAAGAAAGTAATTTTGGACAATGTAAATCATTTTTACACACAGAGAAAAGGAAAGTACCAGTCCCTAGGTCTGCAAGTGATAGGCCATGAGCACAATATTTGAGGGTCACAGCAACCCACCTTACTTCTCCCAAATGTAACTGAAGGAACCTAACAGAATCATCAAAAGTTCATGAAATCATAACAGAAATGATGAAATTGTTACTTTATTTTGTAAAGATATTAAAAATAACTTTCTAAAACCCAAGGTTGAAAATAAAATCCTACTCCTACTACCACTTGCAAATATTCTGCCCACTCCCCGCCCCCATATATTTTAGCCTTTAAGTTAAAAGCCTGTGGCATATAATGGCAGGAAGTGAAGCAGCCATCTTGGTCCACAAGATGGAGCTGTATGAGGATAGCAGAGCAACAGGTTAGAAAGAGCTTGGGCCCCTGACAACTTTTTCTAGCAAAGCTACCTGGTCAGCTCATACTTTTACACAGGAAAGAAATAAACTTTTTATTTTATTAAAAAAATATTATTTTAGACCACAATTATTTTTCAGTTTCTCCATCACAGAAGCCAAACCTGTATCTTAACTAATACAAATTTCAAGTTAAGGAGTATGGGCTTTGTCAATCATACAATGGCATATAAAATGTTGTTAAGAAAAAGAAAAGGAAGGCCTAAATTAGGGCAGTGGCAGTGAGAGCAGAAAATGAAGAAAGCCATTTTGGAGGCTAAAGCTACAGATTATACAATTGGGCAAAAGGAGAGGTAAGAATTTGAAGTTTTACATCTGAGCCACTCAGAAGATGCTTATCCCATTAATCAAGATAGGAAACATGAAAGAGGAAGAGTAGTATATAAATTGAGTAGATCGAATTGTCCAAAAGGCTGTGAGAAATGTGTGTTAAGTGCTTAAGAGAGCAGAACTTGACTTTAGAATTAGGGCTCATTTGCACAAAAATGATGGTTTAAACAGCAGGAACAAATGAGATTTCAAAGGGAGAAGTCACAGTAAAGGCAAAACTTTAGTGTTTCAGTTCCCCTATCCTTTAAAAAAAACAAAATAGGGCTTCCCTGGTGGCGCAGTGGTTGAGAGTCTGCCTGCCAATGCAGGGGACACATGTTCGTGCCCCGGTCAGGGAAGATCCCACATGCCGCGGAGCAGCTGGGCCCATGGCTAAGCCTGTGCGACCGGAGCTTGTGCTCCACAACGGGAGAGGCCACAACAGTGAGAGGCCCGCGTACCGCAAAAAAAAATAAAAAAATATATATATAATAATTTAAAGTTTACTCCTTTAAGTGAAATATGAATGTCCCATGTGTTTACCTCACAATCATTTTCAGTAGTTAATGTACATTCTCATGATTCAGGCATCCAATCAATTTCATTGATTAGCTGAACACCACAAACTGCAGTAGTCATTTTGATCTTTATATAGGTTTTTTTTGTTTTTCTTTTTTTTTTTAAATTGAAGTATAGGGACTTCCCTGGTGGTCCAGTGGTAAAGAATCCATCTTACAATGCAGGGATGCAGGTTCAATCACTGGTCAGGGAACTAAGATCCCACAGGCTGTGGGGCAACTAAGCCCACGTGCCGCAAACTACAGAGACCACATGCCCTGGAGCCTGCGTGCTACAACTAGAAAGAAGCCTGCACACTGCAAGGAAAGATCCCGCATACCTCAAAGAAGATCCCGTGTGCCGCAACTAAGACCCAATGCAGCCAAAAATAAATTAAATAAATAAATAATAAATCTTCTTAAAAAATAAAAATGAAGTATAGTTGATTTACAATGTTGGGTTAATTTCTACAGAACCACAAAGTGATTCAGTTATACATATATACATTTATTATATTCTTTTCCATTACAGTTTATCTCAGGATATTGACTATAGTTCCCTGTGCTATGCAGTAGGATGATCTTTATATAGTTTTAAGTCATTTTTTATTTTTAGTCACATCATTTAATTTATTCCCATAATGGACCTTATTGGTTGAATACCAGAAAAATAATGGTGAAACACACCAAATTAAGGAGGAATATAGAAATATTTCTGAAAATCTCAAAATGTTCCCCCAAAGTGACATTTGTATGGTCAAAATTATTTACGAGGCCCAGCAAGGTATTTCTGGTACTTCAAAAATAAATTTAAAAAGAGGAATGATTATTATATGCAATTTAGTACGAGGGGAAAACCTATCACATTTTAATTTTTTTTTTAAATAAAGAGGTGCTTGTATTGTTACTTATATGTGGAATCTAAAAAATGAAACAAAGGAACAAATATAACAAAGCAGAAACAGACTCAAAGATACAAAGAACAAACTAGTGGCTACCAAAGGGGAGGGGCGTAGGGGAAGAGGCAAAGTAGGTGAAGGGGATTAAGAGGTACAAGCTACTAGGTATAAAATTAAACAGTTACAAGAATGTAATATACAGCACAGGGAATATGCAACTGAGTCCCCCTAAAACTGAGTTCCTCTGCTGAGTTTATTATTAACCTCTCTATCCAAAACTTTATTCCATTTCTTGTCCCACACCTGTTCCTCTCAAGATAGAAGAATATCAAACTAAAGGGGGTACTGAAATCAAACAGGTCCTGGGGGGGTCCTCCTGTGTACAAAAGCCCCTCCATTTCCCCCATTTTTTTGTTTGTAAAAAATGTCTCTAGTCTTCCAGGCTTTCCCTGAGTTCCAAAGAGCAGGCACAGGCAGTTACTAATTAGGGAAATGAGAGAATGCAGAAACAAAGGAAAAGCAGTTAAACAAGAAAAATAATGGCAGTAATTCGGCAATAAAGCAGAATCCTAGTTCCTCCTCAAGGGATATACATAACAATCTGACAGATATCTTTGTCAGGAACTAAGGCCCCCCACTCACCCAGGTGGAGGACAGTGACTACATTCTCAAGCACTAGACCCCAGACTGGTTGGAACCAGAAGATTGATGATTGAGATTCCTGAAATGTCATCCTGCTACCTCACCACCAAGCAATCAGAAGAAAGTCATGAATCTTGCAGCTCTCACCCCCAAATGTTGCTTTTAAAACTGATCCCCTGAAAACCATCCAGGAGTTTGGGTCTTTTGAGCATGAGCTGCCCATACTCCTTCCTGGGCCCTACAATAAATGGTGTACTTTCCTTCACCATACCCAGTGTCAATAAATAGGCTTTGCTGCATGGCAGGTGACCAGACTCAAGTTTGGTTCAATAACAAATACAGTCAATATTTTATAATAACTTTGTATGATGTGTAATCTATAAAAATATTGAATTACTGTGGTTTACACCTGAAAATAATATAATAAGTCAACTATACTTTAATAATAATAAAAAAGAAGTGCTTATAATCACTCTAAAACCTTCACTCATAAAATCTTTTGAATTTTTTAAGTACCAAACACAAGAATTCCAAACAGGTTCTGAGAGCAGTTTTTATTGACTTTTTTATGCTCTATTAGATAAAGAGATTCTAATAAACATTCTGTCACAAAACATATTCATTTAAAAGGTATCATCAAATTTTTTCTTTTATAATTAAACGGTGCATCACTTGATAATGGGGAAAAATTCTAAATTTGTATATATGAGATTGCAAAAAAAAATAATCTCTAACATATCAATCTAAGTTAAATGACTTTTACTTAGTTACTTAACATTGTTCATGCAAAAGTGATATTTTAAAAAATTTCTACAGATCTTCAGATTATATATTATGAAATCTAGAGAACTGTATTCTTCAAAGAAAAATCTGAAGACAGTTACCTAATTTGTTATTTTAAAATTACATACAGAACATATTTACGCAATATAGTAAATGTAAACGTAGTATTTTGACTTTAAGTTGTGTTAAAAAGAAAATAGATTGGGATGGATATATATACACTAAATGTATAAAATGGATAATTAATAAGAACCTGCTGTATAAAAAAATAAAATAAAACAAAAAAAAGAAAATAGAAAAGCAATAAATTTTCTTCAGCAGAAGAGATCAAAGGCACTAATGTTTGGTATCATTTACTGAGATTGCACGCTTTCAAGAAAAAATGCAACTACAGCATTATTACTTGAGGGTTCATTTTCATTATCTAAATTTCCTTATAGTAGGATCTCATAAACAGACCTCACAAAAGATTTATGAACCTGTCCTCATTATTACTCACATGTATAAAGTGGAAGCAACAAATAAATTTAGTTCAAACAAATTGAAGGTCAAGTTTTCCAGAAAGCAGGTTAAAAAATTATGTTTCAGTTAGGCTAAAAAAATGTATATATCCATACCTCCCAATTACTGTATGTTTTAAATGTATTCAATCAACAATTACACTTTTGAATGTATGCCAGTAACTATGATATGTGAACGCTATCCAAAAGTTTTTGCAAACATTTACTGAGCAGCTCCTTTGTGTTATCGCTGTTTGTTAGCCACCAATCGCTTACTTTTTTTTTTGGCTGCACTGCACAGCTTGCGGGATCTTAGTTCCCCAAACAGGGACTGAACCCGTGCCCCCTGCAGTGGAAGCACAGAGTCCTAACCACTGGACCGCCAGGGAATTCTCACCAACTTTACTTTGATAGCCTATACAGTCCTCCCTGGAAATCGGCCCAGGGTTGGTCCAAAACTCTCCGCAGACACTAACATTCCTTATGTACATAGTACCTTAGCCATCAACTCACCACTAAATTACTGATACTGAACTCTTGCAACTTAAGTTTTTAAGACTCATGAATAAAAAGTAAAATTGTAAAAGAAAATTAATTTTCAATTATTATTTTACTGTTGTTCTCTTTGGTATTCCTGCCATGGTACTTTTGAGTTGGGTTACCAGTTAACCTTGGATAAATGAAAACTAAACTCAAGGCAATAAGTGTCTTTGCTTTCTTCTCATGAGTGTCAAAACTGCTGAAGTTAATCACAAAATATTAACCTTTTAGCTAGGTTTTCAGATCCGATAAAATTTCCCCTCAAATGAATGACCATGCGTGCATTCTACTTCGATTTTTTAAAATAATAAGGAGGAAAAGGAGGTAACTCCTGTCTCCCTCCTCCCATCCCCAAAGAGCTGAGAAGTTAAGATGCTTTTTCTTACAAAAACCTCTCCCTACCCATGACGAAGCAACCAAGGATGCCAAGGCAAACCCGGAGATTCCTAAATCTTTAGCAGATTGTAACAAGGAAAACCAAAATTTGACAAAATTCTTCCTTCATTTCCACTGTTTCTGCAGAGATCAACTACTTTCTTGCTTTTAAAAAAAGACCACTGCAGGAATGCTGGCTGTACACTTAATGAATAAAACTGCCCTAACGCAGAACCTGACGCTCACTACTACCAAAAGAGGGCCTTAGTCAGAGGTTAACTACCGAGTAGGGCAAACACTTTAGCAGTCACTCCCTTGCAAACGACAGAAAATGAAGACGTCTCTTTCGAATCTGAGGACAGTCGTGAGGTATCTCCCCCTGTTCCCTTCCATTACCAGCCTTGTTCCTTTCTGAATCAGGCAGTCCATCAGCCAACCTCCTTTGTCAGTAAAGAGGGTTGATGGTCAGAATCTTTTCGAGACAAAGATTATTGGAATAGTTCCCTGGAACCCAAGGTATCACTGTTAAGGCATCAGAGTCCTCGCCAAGCCCCGACAATAACAAACCAACCAAAGCCTGCGCTCCCCATCACCGCCACCATTTATCGCTCTTCCTAGCCAGGGCTGAGACTCAGACCAGGAAAACCTTTCCCTTTCAGGGAAGTAAGAAGGCGCCAGGTCTGTTTCCTCAGGCCCTTCCTCTCCTCCACTGCTCCCTCAGAACACCTCTACATCTTGAGCTGCTAAGTACGCTTTCAACCGCCAAGCAGCCCCGTCCCAGACACACCCAAGATGGCTCCAACCACCTACCAGAGGAAACAGCTGAGCCACCACTCCAGCGATGCCGTCCTCTCGACTGCGGATATCCCCATTGGTCCAGCCAGAGAGCGCGAGACAACCCGAGAGTTCTGACAGCCAATCGGGAGACGGCGCGCTCCGGCGCTCCCGCGTTGCCGACGGTACGCGCGCGGAAGTTCTGAGGCGTGGACCCAGTGGGTGTGCAGCCAATGGGCTCCGGGCCAGGTGGTGGGAACCTTCAGTGTCCGACTCCTCCCATTTTGGGTTCGCGTTAGGCCTGGCCGTTAGGGTTTGGGCGGTCCTCCGTCCCTGCTGAAGCGAGGCGGGACTGTTTTTGTTGAGGTGAGGTCTAGTAAATGGTGAAGTACTTCCCGGCCAGAGGGTACCTGGGTCCGTGGGGTCTCGGTGGCGTGCAGTGGGAGAGGAGTCCGACCCGCGGGGGAACCCAGCCTCGCCAACGGAGCGGGAGGCGTGGAAACCGCAGTCGAGCCGGTGTAACCGAGGCACGGTCGTGGTTGGCCCTCCCGACGGCTCTTTCGGCCCAGCACCCGGGAACGCGGCGGAGCTCTCGGCCGCGTGGATCCCAGCCCTTGTCACCTCCCTTCTTTCACCCACGTGCAGTCCCGGGCTGGAGAAGGGACTGCGGGCGCTCTGAGTTCTCAGCCCGCATTCCAGTCTCTTGTCACCCGGTGCACATCTTCATGTGAGGTGATTCCTAAGCAGCTGGGGAACCTGAGGCTGTAAAAAGGGCTGCGGGGAGTGGACTGCAGTCCAAAATCCAGAAGCAGAATTTGATGGTTTAACCACTGACCCATTTCACAGGTAAGACCACACAAACCCTAAATAAGTAAAATCATCTACCCAAGATCACGGACTTGAGGTCAGATCCTAAGAGCTCCTGACTCTCGTTAACCACAATCCAATAAGAAATTATCCCCAACAGGTAGTTAAATAAGGAACAGTGTGTAATTGTGCTCTTCGGCACGTGGAAACCTGCAGTGAGCTCTGCATGTATTAATGAGGCGGTAGATTGAAATAATCAAAAAACGGGCTCAAAAATCAGACTGCTTGGTTCCTTAGTTGCTCTCTGCCACTTACAGTGTGGCGGCTTTAGCTTCCTTGTGAGAAAAACGGGCATGCTAATTTATCCCACATGATTGTTAGGCACATTAATACGAACACGTGAAGTATTTAGAAGCCTGCCTGTCACATGTTTTATATGCAATAAATGTTCATTACTGTCATCACAATTAAAACGTAACAGGAGATGGTCACAGTTTCCTAAGAGCCTATTTGTAAAAACGAAAAGGAACCATAAAATGAAGCGAAACAGACTTTTTCTGCCAAAATGAAAAAGAAGGGGAAAAATATGAGCAAATTTTAAAATCCTGTTACACTCTCAAATAACACTGGTTGTCTCTGGATGATGAGATTATGAGTGATTTAAATTTTCTTTGTGCTTTACTATATTTTGCAAATTTTCTTTAGTAAACATGTTTTAATTTTGTAAGTTCAGTTACTTTTAAATTTTCAGAAGGTATGAACAACACTGGTGAGAGCTTTCTTTAAAACGAAGCTATTACTGAGTGTGCTTATATGCTACAGGTGGAAGTATAAATTGGTAGAACATTTCTGGAAGGCAGTTTGGCAATATGCTCCAGAAGGCTTTAAAATGGACAGTCCCTTTTTGAAAGTTATATACTTAATTTTTAAATTAGTGCATTTTTACATTCTCCTTTTATGAAATTAGAACCTTACAGAGCACAATCCACAATCCATTACCTACCCCCTTCTCCCATTCCACACTCAAGACTTTGATGCAGAGCCTTCAGGTCCTTTTTTACACTTACATATTCTCTGTAGGTGCATATATGCATTTGTAATTCTTAAAAATCGAAGTGGTATCATACTATATAATTTTGTAATTTTATTCACTTGACAGTGTTTTTGCAGTGTAAACGTGTTATTTTATAGCTTGTTATGTTATTTACAGCTCGTTTCTTTCACCTGCTCGATAGTGTTCCAATGTATGACTGAATTGTTCTGTTAATGTAAAATATTTATCTTTGTCTCATTTTCATGTTAAATTATATTTTGTTTGATATGTACTATGTAGCGCATTTTATTTACCATTCTCCTCTTGATGGACATTAGGTTGTTCAGTTTTTCACCTTTCAAACAGTGCTGCAGGGATATCCTTTTATTTGTTTTGCTGTGCACATGTGCTGTTTCTCAAGAATATATACCTAAAAGTGGAATTGCTTGGTTTTAAGTTATGAACATTTTTAATAGGCATTGCCAAATTTGCCTCCAAAATACTTCTACTAATTTACACATCCTACAAAGTATGACAGTTCAATTTCCCTACAATCTAGATCAACATGAGATACTATCTTTGTACTTTTTGTCCATCTGATGGATGAAAATTATACTCATTTAAAAATTTTTTTCATTCTCTGATTACCAGTAAAACTGCAGTATCTATTCATATGTTTATTGACCTGTAATATATATGTTTCTATAATTTCTTTTTTTAAATTGCCCATTTTTCTATTGAATTATCTTTTTCCTAATGATTTGAGGAGTTCTTTTTGCGTCCTGGTTACTGTGTATCCTGTATAGTTTTTAAAAATTTCTTTAGAGTCTGTGGCTCTGTCCACTTTTTGTTACCATTGTTAAAAAATGTTAGACATTTTCTCCCAACTCTTTGGTTGGCTTTTAACTTTAAGTTAAAATTTTAAGTTTGTTAGTTTTCAATTATTTATTCTACAGATAGATTTTTCTCTTCTTTACAATCTTTAGGTCTCTTTTTATTTTACTGTATTTCTCTAAGACTTCCAGTACCAAACTTCCATTGGTGGCAAGTGTCCCCATCTGGTGCCTGACTGTAACGAAAATGCTTCTGATGTTTCCTCATTGAATATGATATTTACTTCTTTGTTTTGGTAGGTAGTCTTTATCGGGTTAAAGAAATTCTCTTTTATTCCTAGTTTGCAAGAGTCCTTGTCTTCCCCACCGCCCCCCCCCCACGGCCCCCGGCCCACCCCAGAATAGTTGTTGACTTTTATTGAAATTCTTTTGTGTGTCTTTCTGTATTTAAGATGATAGTTTTCCTCTATTTATCTGTTAATGTAGAAATTTACATTGAGTAACTTTACAATGCTAAACTTTTTGGGTATTCCTGGTATAAACCATACTTTGGTAACATACTTTTACTCTACTGCTGCATGTTTTTACTTACTATATTTGCTTCTATACCAAGAAGTGCGTTTGGCCTTGAGTTTCTTTTCTTATGCGTCAAGGTTACAGTAACCTCAAAAAAATGTTGAGTAGCCGCCCATATTTTTTCTGCTCTTGAACAGTTTGTATACTATGGAAATTATCCATTCCTTGAAAGTTTTGTAGAATTCTTCTATAAAACTTTTTGGACCTGGTATACTGGGAGTGAGAGATGGGGATGTGTGGCATGCAGCTCTGGTAAGATCTTTAATTGTTTTAATTTCCTTTTCGTACTTATCCCTCTAATTTTTTTTTTCTTTTTTTCTTGAGCCTAGTTGGTAGTCAATAAGTTCAATTAGATATTCATGGTGAATTGTTCTGTCAGTGTAAAATATTTGTCTCTTTTATTGGTTTTCATATTAACTTCTATTTTGTTTGATATGAATGTTTCTTCTTGTATTTGCTGGTATGTCTCTTTTTCACATCCCTTCATTTCAAACTTTTGATGACATTTTGTGAGATTTAAGTGGGTCCCTTATTTTAAAATATAGCTAGGTTTTGCTTGCAATTTAATCTGAGAGTCTGTCCTTTAATAAGTAAGACTGAACACATTCACCTTTTTTGTGATTATTAACATAATTGGCCTTTTTCTTGTCCTCTTATTTACCTTGCTTCCCATTGTATCCTTTATATCTTATATTTTTCCATTTCTCATTTTAATTGAGGTTTGCCCCAAGGTTTTAATTGAGGTTTTCTTTGTTCTGTTTTCTTTTTCATAGATTACTTTTACATTTTTTTCTAAAGATTTATTTATTATTTTTAAATTTTATTTATTTTTGGCTGCGTCGGTTTTAGTTGCGGCGCGCGGGCCCTTCGTTGTCTTGCGCGGGCTTCTTTAGCTGTGGCTTGCACGCTCGAGGGTGCGCGGGCTCTAGTTGAGCTGAGTAGCTGCGGGGAGAGGGCTTAGTTGCCCTGCGGCATGTGGGATCTTAGTTTTATGACCAGGGATCGAACCCACGTCCCCTGTATTGTAAGGCGGATTCTTTACCACTGGACCACCAGGGAAGTCCCTACTTTTACATTTTTAACATAATTATTAAATTTATATTTTCCTAACAAAGTCTGCATTTCGTTTGTATTGATATCCTCCCTACGAAGAACTTAGTATGCTTCTACTTTATTTTCTCAGATCTTGCAAGAATCCTCTTCCATCCCTCCTTCAGAAAAGAATGTAAATTTCCTATGGTTATATCTTCCAGCAATTTGGTTTCGTCATTAAAACCCATTTTTAATCTGTAATTATCTAGCATTAATGTGTTTTACTCATTTATTTGCTCACTTTTGCTTCTTTTAACTCAGTACTTCCTTCTACGTTAGTTTTTATTCATGAAGTACTTCTTTATTTCTTTCAAAGTCTTTGAGTGTCTGTAAAAGCCTTCCCCCCAACCCCCACGTTGAAAGATACCTTGGCTGAAATAGTATTCTGGATTCAGACTTATTTTCCCTTAACACTTTGCATCTGGCATTTCTGATGAGAAGTCTGAGTACCAGTCTAATAAACATTCCTTTTAGATAATCTAGATTTTCTGAAAGTTTCTGAGACTTTGTCTTTCTTCTTGATATTCTGAAGTTTATCCATGGTTTGTCTAGTGGTATGTATTAAAAAGTTTATCTTGCTTGATACTCAATGGACCCTTACCCACACTAGCCACATTAGTAGGCTAATGTGTTTTCCAGTTCTGAGAATTTTTTGGTCATTATTGCCTTTTCATTCTAGTTATCCCTCCTTTTTTTTCTTTGCTCTGTGTTCTGAGTGAATTACTCAACTCAGTCTCTCAGTTTACTAACTGGCTTTTCATCTGAGTCTATGCTATTATATCTATCTATTGAGTTTATTCAATAACTGTTTTTATATCCAAGATAGCCAATTGGTTATTTTAAAAAATTGTATGTTTTTTCATAGATGAGGTTTCCTTCTTTAGCTCTTTGATATTAAATACAGTATTTGCTTTAAAATTATTTTCAGGATGCTCTATTAATTCTCCTCCTTAATATAAGTTCATCAGTTTGGTAGGCTTGTTAAGTCTTTTTCATGGTGTAGCTTTCTTCATATGTTTGATGGTTCTTGGTTGTGTATTCATCTCCTCTGAGAGGATTTACTCTTCCTTTTGCCGTGGTGATGTGTTTGTGGTTGGCATTATCTCTGCAACTTCCCATCTGTTTCCTTTCCCCAGAGAGGTCGCACAGACTCATCTATAGAGAATTCCCTTTTTGTTTTCAACATGACTTTATATTTTTAATTACCAAAAAAATGACCATTTCTGCAGATTTGGTGTGGCAGTGGGAGAAGAATGTATATGTTGACTAACACCTTGAGACTAAAATTGCTGATCTCTTTTTGACCTTTTAGTTCTACCTCTAGGTGTATATCTTCAGGAAATAATCAGATATGCATAAGATATATTCCAGCCTTATTTATTATACTGGAAAAATAGAAATAATCTAAATGTACACTATACAGGTTTATAGTACTAATTATTAACTTATTAAATTTTAATAATTGCATAATTATTGTTTATAATTGTTCATATTACACTAAAGAACATAATAATTGTTCTTTAGTGTAATTTAATATATGGATTATTGACCAAAGTACATTATACAGCCACTTAAAAGTCATATTACAGGAAAACATTAATGACGAGAGAAAGTACAGGATATATTATCAATGAAAGATTATAAAAAATTATACATACTAAAATTCAAATTTTGTTTTAAAAGTATATATAGTGAAAGAATAATAATAATTGCTAGCATTTATTGAGTCCTTTGTAATGTGCCAGGTATTCTAGGTGATTAAGTCTTAACCTCACAACAATCTTTTGAGGTAGTTAGCATTATTATCCCCATTTAAAAAATTTTTTAAAGTTTTATAAAATGGAGTTAATTTATATTAATTAACATATATTAAGTAGATAGTTCTTAATTTTTCTGTTAATTAACATATTAAGTAGATGATTCTTAATTTTTCCGTAATTTTCCTAATATTGATATTTTACATGTTTTTCCAGTTAATATGTATTCTTTTTTCATAATAGTTCATGCTGTTTTAAAAGATAGCGCTATTGTTATAACAATCTCTTTTTTCTTATATATTTTATTATTTACCAATATGCACCATTCCTTATTGTTTTCCTTACAGAATGTTTCATGCATTCATGGACCGAAAGATGGAGTTGGTTTTTATTTTTAAATTAATATTGTCAATGATCTGATACGACTATATGTATTCACTTGATGAAGATGCATGGACTTGTCATTAAGTTGGACTAGTGATCATTTCTGAAAGTTTCTTCAACCACAATTTCTACTTGAAAATTCAAGTATCAAAGAATATTTGGTTTAGAGTGGTATAATGATGTATTTTCTCTGAGTACTGCAAATTTCATAGAGACCACAGTTGGATTCCAGTTATATTCTACAATCAAAGTGATTCAGTTCTTTGATAAAGTTAATTTCGAAGAATTTTATGTTTGTAAACAACACCAAAAGATGGGAGAAAAAAATGGTAGGTTGAAAAACCATTGTTAAACTTTATGTTTAAAAGTATATAGACTACTTAATGAAGCTGAATTGTGGAATTTTCAAGGTTTTTCTGTGCAAGTAACTTTTCTGAATTAGAAAGAATTAAGAGGATTTATAGGACTTACTCTCATGTAGCAACAATTTTGATTGTCTTTATAATTAGTTGTGTATCTGTAATACTAAGTCAGTACCTTAACGTACTTTTTAAAAATACACTTTGGGCTTCCCTGGTGGCGCAATGGTTGAGAGTCCGCCTGCCGATGCAGGGGACACGGGTTCATGCCCCGGTCCGGAAGGATCCCACATGCCACGGAGCTGCTGGGCCCATGAGCCATGGCCGCTGAGCCTGTGCATCCGGAGCCTGTGCTCCGCAACGGGAGAGGCCACAACAGTGAGAGGCCCGTGTACCGAAAAAAAAAAAATACACTTTCTTCTTTTTAGAAAACTTACAGATTTACAGAAAAATTGATAGTACAGAGAGTTCTCATATTCTCTGCACCCAGTTCTGCCTGTGATTAAAATCTTACATTTGGCTGGTACATTTGTTACAATTAATGAACCATTATTGACCCATTATAATTAACTGAAGTCCATAGTTTATTCTTATTTCCTTACTTTATGTCTTTTTCTATTCCAGGATCCCATCCAGGATACATTACATTTACTTATGTCTCCTTAGGGTCCTTTTGCATATGACAGTTTCTCAGACTTCCCTTGTTTTTGTAAGATTTTGTATCCAAGTGTTTGTAAGATGCCCCTTTATTGGACTTTTTTGACTGATTTTTGTTTTTCTCGCGATTAGACTGGGGTAGTGGATTCTGGGGAGGAAGACCATAGAGGTAAAGTGTCAGTTTTATGAAATGATATCAAGGGCGCATGTTACCAACATGATTTCTCACCTGCTGTTGTTGAGCTAGATCACCTGGCTGACATAGTGTTAAGTGGCTTCTCCACTGTAAATTACTACTCTCTTTTTTTCTCCCTTTCTCTACTATACTCTTTGACAGGAATTCACTGTGTGTAGCCCATACTTAAGGAACATGAATTTATGCTCCTCCTCTTTGAGAACAGAATATTTACATTAATTTTTCAGAATTCTTCTGCAAGGGAGATTTGTTTCCTTTCCCCAGTATATGTTTTATTCAATCATTTATTTACATCAGTATGGATTCATGGATACTTACTGTATACTTTGGGTTATAAGCCAGTACTGTTTCATTTTGTTCTTCAAATTGTCCCAGGATTAGGCATTTGGAGCCCTTTCGGTCAGCTTCCTGTCTCTTTGACATACCCCCATCAATGTAGGTGGTTTTTGTTTTGTTCTTTGTTTTTAGCACTTCCTTATTTTCTGGTACTATATGATGCTCCAGGCTCATCTTGTATATTGGCATAGTCCTAGAATGAGCCATTTCTTGAATGAGCCCTCCTGGTTCCTTTTATTGGAGAATGGTATTACAAACTAAGATCTGGGCAGTAGGTGTATTCATTTGTTATTGGGTTGTCTTGCTTCTGGCCCTCTCAGCTGACAGAGCAAAGTATATATAAATATAATTGTATATACACATATCTATAAATATTTCTATATGTAACCATCTGTATCTGTATTGAGCTAAACATGAGTTTATACTGATGTTTCTGGCTCTAATCCATTACTACATGGATTATTCTAGCTTATTCTCCTTGCTTATCTATAAATTCCCATTATCTGTTATCCATTTATTTAATTGCTCGATTCTAGTATATGTGTATAGCAGTATCAGAAGTACTGTAAACTTATTCCCAGGTGTGACACCTCAGTGCTTGTGCAACTTCCTTTTGCCTATAGTTTTACAGAGTCCATTTATTTCCAAAGTTATTTAGGTCAGCACCTTTTCCACTCAGCCCTTCAGAGAGGTTGTGTATACATTCCTTCCTGGGATCCCTGATCTCTTAAATGATATTTTAAAATTTGCATACATTAAGCTTCACTCTTTGTGCTTTCAAGTTCTATAGGTTTTGACGAATGCATAATGTCATGTATACACCACTACAGTATCATACAGAATAGTTTCACCACCCTTTAACATACTTGTAATATGCGGATTGTTTACAGATTGTAGTACTAATTTCACTGGACAGTTATCTAGGCCAGCGGTTTCAAACTTTCTTTTGGTCTCAGGACTACTTTATACTCTTAAAAGTGTTTAAAACCCCTAACAGCTTTTGTTTATGTGGATAATATCTATTCATATTTACTAGAAAACTGAGAAGCTTCAAAAATGGTAATTGGCTTATTTTTTTTTAAATAATAAACCCAACATGTTAACAAATTACATTTTTGTGAGACATAACTATTTTCTGAAATGAAAATAATTAGTGAGAAAACCATTGTTTTATATTTTTACAAATCTCTTTAATAGTTGGCTTAATAGAAGAGAGATTCTCAGATCTCCTTCTGCATTCAGTCTGTTGTGATATGTTGCTTTGGTGTAAATGTATAAAGAAAATGAAGCTTCACACAGACAAGAAGTTGGAAAAAGGAAGAATATTTTAATAGCCTCTCAGATAATTATGGATATTTTTCTTTGGTACAACTACAAAACTCAACAAGTAGTCATTCCTTCAAGGTTAGTTATAGTGTGGAATCTGAATTCTTATCAGTGAGCTTTTTTTTACACTGTTACATTAAAAATCCATTGGTTTGTCTTGCACTTTGATGGGCCTTTTACACATGTATGATTTTATAACATCATGCATTGGCCACTTGGAAAACATTGGTTCAATGAATTATGCAGATTTTTCCAAATGTTGACACATTTAATCATACAGTATTTAAAAATTACATTTGTTAATATTGCTACCAATCTCATCAAAAAGTGATTAGTTATTGAGAAGCTCTCAAGCTTACCATGGCAGATGCAAGTTTTCTAAATTTTCAGTTTCAACTTGATAGCTTGAATTTTTCATTAGCAACAAATGCTGTTACTTTTGTCCTTCAAGTGATAGGCTCCCTTTATTCATGTTTGAGAAAATGTGTACCAAACACCCAAGTTGGAAAAAAACAATTTTTATTAGTGGTTCTTTTAAGGAAAAATGGTTTTCTATGAAAAAAAAAAAAACCCAGCTAGTTTAGCTTACAACTCAAACAATCTCCCTAGTGCTTTTCCTTGAAACAGCCATTGTACTGTGGTAATTATTATTTTTTTTGGTAATTATTTATGTTGCTTTATCAAAGACCTTCTTAAGTGAAATTGGTGGTAAATAATAATAATGACTTACTAGTAGTTCGGTGCAACTGCCTTGATTCACACTAAGGCTCCAACATTTTTACTCACCAGCGCTTTTGAACCATCAGTTAATGTCAATATAGGGAAGAAAAGGGCAAATAATGTCTTGATATTACTATTAAAATAGTTTGACCTAGCGTATTGTCTGAAAGGATTTGGGAACTCCCAGGAGTTCATAGACTACAGTTTGCTGATAACAGGCTCAAAGGTGTCCAGAGATTCTCTGTACCAATGTCCTGAAGCTCTTCAAGTGATGGATGGAGAAATATAGATATATACATGTACACATACCTAGGTCATTATCGATGTATTTAGTAAGCACTCCATGTTGATGTTCTACAGAAGACCCTCTTCTCATTCTACAGATTCTCTCTAATAACATCTATTTTGTGGCTTTAGCAAGAATTTGTGTGCTATTGACTCCAAAATTTGTATATCTGGATCAGATCTTACCCTGGAGCCTGTGCATTCAGTTTACTCACCCTACTTGAATTTCTCACTTGTCTCTCTACCTTTATTCCCTATCGCAGTGGATACCATTATTATACATATGGTTGCCTGAGTCAGAAATATAGAAATCATTCTTGTCTCGTCCCTCTTCCCACTGCCACTTTAGTGATTTTTTAGAAGCAAAATTAGTAACATAATAAGATGCTTAAACCTCTTGAGTGGCTCCCTATAGACTTCCATATAAAAATAAAGTTGCTTAGCATGGCACTCAAGGCTATGTCAGCCCCTATCTGTCTCTAAAACATAATTTCTCATTCCTTTTGTCCTTTCACATTGCATTTTTTTCAAATGTTGAAACCTTTGTCTGAACTGTGCTATGGGGAAAAAGGAAAAGTAGGCTTAGTCTTGTGTAGTACACATCAGGCCAGAGAGTTAACAGGGAAACAGCACCCCTCCTGAGGCTTCTATGGTAGCAGCAGCCCTAATTAGCCAGAGGTCCCCCTTTGGTTAGATGACTGCCAGGGAGAGTTGGGACTCTGAGTCCTAAGCCTCTTTTGAAGAATCTCACTCTATTACCAACTTGGAGGTTCTGGGTTTAATTTTTAATATTAAGGAAAATGTATTTTTTGTAAACTTACTACGCTGTCTGCTCATTAATCCTCCCAATGGCTTCTCAAGTGACCTTTCTACAGTGCAGTTACTGTTATGTTTCTCCTTTGCTTAAGGCCCTATTCATTTTAAACATTTTATACATTAATTTTATATATTTTATAAATAATTTGTGTTTAACATTTTAGGTAATTTTTGTTACTTTTATTTTTATTTGTTTATTTATTTTTGCGGTATGAGGGCCTCTCACTGTTGTGGCCCCTCTCCCGTTGTGGAGCACAGGCTCCGGATGCACAGGCTCAGTGGCCATGGCTCATGGGCCCAGCCGCTCCGCGGCATGTGGGATCTTCCGATGTCCCCTGCATCGGAAGGCGGACTCTCAACCACTGCGCCACCAGGGAAGCCCCTGTTACTTTTAAACATGGTGTAAGATTTGACTTTCGCCAATTTATTTTAATTGCATTTCTCGTATTTCTGTTTTCAGCTTTGAAAGGATGATTTCGCTAGAAAATTTTTAAGGTGTTAGCTTGCTGGGCATCTGAAATGTTGGCTTATCTATATAACTTTATCTATAAAAGCTTTAAACATATTTTGCCTCCTGTAAGTGTGAACAAAAAATGTTACCTGCCATTTCAGTAAACAGTGAATATTGCCTGCCATCAAGCCATCATCCACTGCATCTGCCCCCAGCAGCACGCCCTGAGGGGAATTCAGAATGTAGAAAAACCGGATACTAGTCCTAGATAGTTAAGATGCATGTCTGAGGAATAACTTCAATGAGCCCAAACTCTTGCATCTCCCCAGACACAGAAAAGCACTAAAATCATTAAACTGAGATGTCTGTCTTTTGTGATTAGCAGTAATCTTTTGATGTTTGACTACATGTTTTATTACCACCACCCCCCAGCCCCCACTCCCCCCAGCAAAAAACTTCTGTATATCCTGGCTCCTCCCTTACCTCTTCAGAGAAGTTCCTCAGAGCTGTCTGAGAGGCTGTTTCCCAGGCTGTGGTCCTCAGTAGTTTGCCAAATAAAACATAATGTGCAACTTGTTTGTGCGTTTTTCTTTCAGTCAACATAATTATTAAAAAGTTACTATCAAAGATAGTTTTTAAAGCATTATTGTTAGACATTTAGTTATTTCAACAATTGTTGAGATGTTTCCTTCTGGAACCCTCCACTTCCATACTCAATGGAGGTTATGTCCTTGAAACTTTTAAAATGAATGTGTCTATAAATACACCCACTCCCACCCCTAGAATGAAGTCATTCCTGCTGTTTTCCAGTCAAGAAATAGTGTCACTACACAGAAAGAAAAATAAATTGTTTAGGCATTTAAAGTTTAAAAAAAAAAGTGTCACTGAAGTTTTCAACACATTTTTTTTTTAATTATCAGAAATAAGTGAGATACCCAGGTCATATTTTTTGCTTGTAGGTCGTTGTAAAGAAACAGTGACCAAAATCTTTTTCTTCAAGGAAAGTAATAGGCCAGTTAAATTTTGATTTTTATTTAGAAACCAAGTATATTTTTAATAACATGTGCCTTAGGAAAATTATGTCTACTGAGCTCTTAGGCTATTATTTTTTCTTTAGGTGATGCAAAAACTTTCTGGATGGAGCTAGAAGATGATGGGAAAGTGGATTTCATATTTGAACAAGTGCAAAATGTGCTGCAGTCACTGAAACAAAAGATCAAAGATGGATCTGCCACAAATAAAGGTATGAAGCAATAAAAACGTTCAGTACATTTAATGCTGAATATTACCCACTGATAATATAATATAATTCTGTTTCCAGTATTGCTGTTCGTTTTAAAAGTCAAATAACTTCTTTTGTTTTTTAAGAACCTAACATCAGTTCTACCTGCTTTTTGTGTGTGCGTGTGTGTCCTGCTTCTATAAAAACTTGTTTTTACCATACTGTGGACATTTTGTAAAACTGGATGAAGCTGGTTACTTTGAATAATAGCTGCTGAATTTATCTCTATTTATCTCAGGCTACCTTCTTCTCCCTCATTTTATCTTTTTTTTGGGGAGTGTATTGCAAAACTCATTGTAGAACATTTGGTACATATAGAAGAATATAACAGAAATTATGTATTACCCAATCATTCAGAGATAACTTATTTTCTTTAATATAAAAGTAAATATATAAATATATTTTGCCTGCTTTAAACAGAACTTGCCTTAGTAGTCTTCAGAAAGCAAACCTTGCGCTCTACATAGGCAGTCAGTTCAGTCATCCCAGTATTTTTTCTGCTTCTTTGTCTTCAACCTAAGTGGTTGTAGAACATATACTTTTATATGGAAATTTCCTTCATTCCATCAGAACATATGATTTTCAAGCAAAATCTCCCCTGACTATCCTTTATTTTTCCCCAGGATATTCTTAATACTTTATGGATGTTCTTATGACATTAATCTATGATGTGCTTGTCCACAAAATTAACAGTATTTTTCATTTTAATATTCCTTCTCATTCCTTCATGAATCAGATATATCTAGGTTTGAATCCAGTTCTGCCACTTCCTAGCTTATTGACCTGGAATAAACAGCTTAACCACTAGGCCTTAATTTCTTTGTCTTTAATGTATTTAGTAGATAATCATAAGAACCTCTTAGAGGAGTTGTGAAGATTGAATGAGATAAAATATGTAAATTGCCTAGTACAGTAGCAGACATCTTGAGTGAAGGTGATACTGCTGCTGATTGTTTTCATTCTTTTTTCCTTTCCTTAACAGAATACATCCAAGCAATGATTCTAGTGAAGGAAGCAACTATAAATAATAATTCAACTTTGATAAGGGGTATGTACATTTCTAATCCCAATCTAGAATATTCTCTGCTGTTTTCTTGCTTTGAAGCAAGCCAGCCTTAATTATGTCAAGTTAACTGAAGACAGTTTAAAAATAAAACTGTAAGATCCATATATGGAAATCAGTTTCCCTAGTAAACAGAAAGTCCTACCCCATAGGAAATGCATACTCTACTAAACTTCTCCGGGAAGAATTGTATCTCTTTTTCAAAAACGCTTCTACTATAAGAAGGGCAAATAGAATTCCAAGACTCCAAACCACTATAAACCTATTGATACTTTGTGTAAAGAACAATACTAAAAGGCACATTCTGGTATAGATAAATTGATGGAAATTTTTTTCATTTCTAGATTATTATTAGACCATTAGTCTAACAAATTTATTTTAGAAGTAATTGAACGAAGATAATGTACCAAGATTATAAAAAGAAAAATTGAAAAGTTATTTTAGATAAACAACAAGTCCTGTATAGCACAGGGAACTATATTCAATATCCTATAATAAACCATAATGGAGAAGAATATGAAAAAATATGTGTGTGTGTATATATTTATATATATATATATATATATATCTGAATCATTTTGCTGTACACCAGAAACTAACACATTATAGATCAACTATATGTCAATTAAAATTTTTTTTAATTAAAAAGCAAGTTATTTTATCAGAATCACTGTCCTATAAATCTTAGACTATCATTAATTTGCTAAAGTGTTGAGGAGGTACATTTACTAAATTTTAATTAATATTGGTAAATATTTCAACAAATTATAATTATTTTAACTCATAATTTGGAGCCATAAGGTTTTAAATCTCTGAAAAATGGCTTAACATCATCAGTTTAGTTTTATTGATTTATTGATTGATTGATTATTGATTGCTGTGCCGAGGCATGCGGGATCTTCGTTCCCTGACCAGGGATTGAACCCATGCCACAGCAGTGGAAAAGAGGAGTCTTAACCACTGGACCGCCAGGGAAGTCCCAAGTTTATTTTAAAGAAAGCTTTTGTTATTCAAAAGTATTTTCAATTTCAGTAGCTAATGTACAGTTTTAGAAGAGTAGATTCTTTAAGAAAACAGTCTTTCAGTATCCTTCAATAGCACTTGGAATCAACACATCCTTAAGGGATTACATTTGCTTTGCAAGAGAAGCTTTTAAATGCAGGAGGTGGTAAGAGGAATTAATTCTAAGCAACTTTTTTTTTTTTTTCTTTCTGAAACAATCTTTCCCACTAAAAGAATATAGGTTGGGTTTTGTTTTGATTCTTTTTTTTTTTTTTTTTCCTGCGGTACGCGGGCCTCTCACCGCCGTGGCCTCTCCCGTTGCGGAGCACAGGCTCCGGACGCGCAGGCTCAGCAGCCATGGCTCACGGGCCCAGCCGCTCCGCGGCATGTGGGATCTTCCGGGACCGGGGCACGAGCACGCGGACCCTCAACCACTGCGCCACCAGGAAAGCCCTGTTTTGGTTCTTTTAAAGTAAAGATTTCATCAATAGAAATACTGAGTACTATAGTTTCATATTTTTATATATAGTTCATCTGAAGTGTAACAAATTTATCAAAATAAAAGTATATGTTTGCTAGTGGTAGAGCAATGTTTTAAAAGTAATTGGGGAGTTACGTAATTGACATTGCTAGCATATGTACGGATTAAACACTTTCTAGTAATAAAGATTCATGTTAGTATTTATATTAAAAGGAGTACTGAGACTGGGGGAAACAAAAGGACTTGGTGTTGAGGTCAAAACAAGCCATCCCAGATCCAGCCTGAATTCTCCAAACCACTAATTACCTTTAATTTTCTTTGATTGTGTATAATTCTGTAAATATCTGCTGTATCCCCATACAAAGACTTGGATACTGTTTTCTTGAAAGAAATTATTATTTCTCCTTTCTCCCCTTATCTAATAGTTAATTTCAAATCTCCATGTTTTTTAGTAAATCTTATTTCTAACTATGCTTATATTTATTTGTTTTGTTCCTATTTGTTAATATGGCTTTATATGGCTCATTCAAAGAAATTAGCTGGGAAATTCTTAACCTGTTAAACTTATTTAATTTTTAATCAGTTATTATATTATTTACTCAGCTCTCTTCCACTATCAGATTTTAAATCTTCTTTTTTCACCTGTATAACTAAAGAGGGTTTTTTATGCTAATTAGCCAAGGATGACCTTGGATTATAACTTAAACTATTCTTTTATTTACTTAAACTTTTTTTTTCTTTTTAATAAGAGTGGTGTGCACTAAAGGACCAATGCAAGTTAATAATCTAAGGCAGGATGAGAATCACTTTTTTTCTTAAGGTCCACTACTACATAGGAAGAAGCACAATTAAAAACAATTTTTTAAAGCCAAACATAGACTATTCTACGTATCCATTTTTTTCAAAATAGGAGCAGAAAATCTATAACTTTTTCATTAAATACATAGCTTATTTCTATAGTGAAGTCATGTTAGAAAGAATAGATGAACTTGAAAATGAAGAGACAACAAATGAGATGAAATTAAGTGTGGAAAGATATAGGAGAAACTAAGAGAAATATGAAAATACAAATGGAAAGACAAAAAGAGATACCCAAATACCTCCCTCTCTCCCCCAAAAGTAGATAGTAATAGAATAATGAGAAAACAAAAGGTACATAAACTTTCAATTTTGTGACCTTAATAGAGCCTTTAAGAGTTATGTTTTTTTGTAAAATACAAGCAGAAATAAGGATACTTGATGTTTCACTTTAAAGGTTGATTAAAATTCAGATAAAGGTCGGCCAAACTACAATTTCTGCAGTAGAAATCTCTTCTATCCTAAGTCTTTTATTTTATCCTATCTTATTTTCTTAATGTTTTTGAAAATGTTGACACCTAATTTTTTGGCTCAATCTTGAAATCGTAATATGTTTTCAGATTTAAGGGCTATATATATATCTAGTCAATAAAGATACTATTTAGATTTTACAGTGAGTGATTTTTAACTTGGCATTCTTGTTAAGTTTGTAATTTTTTCATGTAGATCATACGTCTGTGACCCAGAATGCACAGGAAAACAAATCAAGTTCATTGCCCTCTACATCACATGAAGACTCCTTTCCAGAAGACTATACCTCTCTGTATGTATATAAGTTAAATTTATTTATGTCATTAATGCTTTTGCTCCCAAAAAGGGATTTACTGTTGCTAATCATTTGACGTAAGAGTAGATAAAATATATAAAAAAGGATGCTTTCCCATCAAAAGTTTTAAAAGTTGTGTATTTTATGTACATCAGACTTGTCAAGAGCTGGGAAATCAGTTGGCATTCTGTGAAGCCATGTTCTGCCTTGTAGTTCAAGGTGTCTAATGACAAAACAGTTCTCAAGCCAGATAAAAACAGAGAAGCCCCTATAGTGACTGATAGAAGTAGTCACTATCATCAGTTTACCCCTACCCAGAGACTGGCAGAAAGATGCAGACAATACCAGATAACCCTGCTTTACCTACGTATCCGTTGTTTACTTACAGCATTTTTGTGTTTTTGCAGGGTCAGTAACTAGATCTACAGCACTGTGCATAGGATTGGTTTTCTTTATTTTTGTTTTTTTCCAGTAAAGTATCTTCATACATGTAAGAAAGTTGATCTTCCTCCCCACAAAATTGGATTGAAATTAGGTTACTTAACTCCTGAGATTTGTAGTAGGTTGGTTTTCTTTCATTTGTTTTATGAAATGAAGCTTAGATAAGAAAAGAATCATTTCTTTTTTTTTTAAATTAATTTTTAGGAAAAGAATCACTTCTGAGGTTCATATCAGTATTTCATTTCCATGTTTTTCTAACTTTTCTTTATAAATATAAAAAGATTTTTTCCTTTGTTAATTGCCTGATAACTTGAGCCTTACACCTCTTGATTTTTATTAAATTAGTCACCAGAAGAGTACTTGTAAGCCAGCTTAGCTAACTTTCTTGAAACCCTAAATTCCAAATTACAGATTTTACCAGCATGTTTACTCCTACATTTTAGTCGTAAGTAGTTCTAATTGTCTATTGTTCCAGTAATGACTAACTTAGAGCTGTACTTATTAAGTGTCACATGAGGAAATTACATAAAAATACATTGTAAACTGTAAATTACTGTACAAATTTTAGTTTTTATTTAAGAACTAATGATAGCTTATATACAATTTTCTCTCTTGCATATACCCTAAGTTAATCCCTTCATATTCAGAGAAGAACTTTTTGAATCTTCAAATTGTATTTCATATTCCCCTTCCCCCAAAATAGGGGAAATCAAATGATGACATTTGTAGAAAAGAATGCCACAGAACCCAGTTTGGAACATAATTTAGTTGGTTACATCAAGCTGAAAAGGGAAATGAAACATTCAGTTTACTGGTTGTACAACACTGTAGCTATATAAATTACTTGAGAGTAAATTAGCCTATATCAAAACAAAGAACAAAGCTGTGAGAGCCTAAGAGAATTTATTACAGTGAATACTGAGTGAAACCAAACAAAGGGATCTATATCTTAGGTAGACAAGTAAATAGTACTGCTTATAGTTCAGAATACATTATAATGAAAAAGTGGTAGAAAGGAACTTGGCACTTAATAATAGGGGAAAAGCAATTCCAGGCACAGGCTTCAAAAAACAAGGAAATATTGGATACCTAAATAAATAAATAAAAACAGAAACGTATTATAGTAGACTAGGCTAAAGAAGATAGAAGTTAAATGGAAGAACAAAACAAAAAGTACATTATAGAATATATTTCTTACTATGGGATGTACCCCCAGCATGTTTCAAAAATACTAAAACAGACTGAAGTTATTTAAGGGAAAACATAACCTTACCTCATTTTTTCTGCTTTTTTCCCCCCCTCATTTTTAATGTATTAGGTGCTACTGCATTGTAGTCCATGGGTGGTGATGGATTTGCATTGATCTTTTAGCTGCATTCTCATCCACTATTTTTTGCTACCTTTTTGAGAAATCTTAAAGATTGAAAACATGAAAAGGGAGATGGCAGAAACCCATACTCACACCATCCAGAATTAACAGCTATTAACCTTTCATTGTATTTGCTTCCAGTCTCTTTTTTAAAAAGAAAACAAAACACTATAATCTCTTTGAGCCATACCTAACTTCTCACCATGACAAAGTTCCGTTGCCCTCTCTGCTTCTCTAGGAGCAGTCACTATCATCAGTTATTTTTCTAGTTCATTTTTTAATATTTATATAGCCATAAATAATATATAGTGCTATTATAGTTTTTAAATTTTACATAAATATTCATATATGTACCTTCTTACTTGTTTTACTCAGCATTAGTTTTTTGAAAGTTTTTTTTTTAATTTAATTTATTTATTTTAATTTTTTTGTCTGCGTTGGGTCTTCATTGCTGTGGGCGGGCTTTCTCTAGTTGCGGCGCAAGTGGGGGCTATTCTTCGTTGTGGTGCGTGGGCTTCTGATTGCGGTGGCTTCTCTTGTTGCAGAGCACAGGCTCTAGGCATGCAGGCTTCAGTAGTTGCAGCACATGGGCTCAGTAGTTGTGACTCGCAGGCTCTAGAGCACAGGCTCAGTAGTTGTGGCGCACGGGCTTAGTTGCTCCGCGGCATGTGGGATCTTCCCAGGCCAGGGCTCGAACCTGTGTCCCCTGTACTGGCAGGCAGATTCCTAACCACTGTGCCACCAGGGAAGTCCCTACTCAGCATTAGTTTTGAGATCTAATCATGTTGCTTCTGTGTTATAGATCTATTTCATCTCCTTGTTTGGATTTCCATCGTGAGAATACATTTTATTAATTCCATTCCTTTAAGGATGGATAATTAGATTGTTCCAAATATTTACTGTTACAAATAGTAGTGCAGTGATCAGTTTTATCCCAGCCTTTCTTTTAAGAAAGTATTCATTGTGAAAGTCAATTAAGGAAATTAAAGGTATAGTCTGGGATCTTTAAGATTACCCCAAATCAGGACTTCCCTGGTGGCGCAGTGGTTAGGAATCTGCCTGCCAATGCAGGGTACCCAGGTTCGAGCCCTGATCCGGGAAGTTCCCACATGCTGCGGAACAACTAAGCCCGTGTGCCATAGCTACTGAACCTGAGAAGTCCTCACACCTCAACGAAGAGTAGCCCCCGCTCGTTGCGGTGAAAGACCGCGCAGCAACGAAGAGCCAATGCAGCCATAAATAAATAAATTTATTTTTAAAAAAAAAGATTTCCCAAAATGTAGAAGAAAAGGGCAAATGAGTGAGAAAAAGAAGAGAATGATGAATAATGTTCTCAAAAAAGAAACTATTAGCAGAAAACCAACAATTTTAGTGAACACTGTAAAGTATTTTCAGGATCATCCATATGTTATAATGCTCTTTACAAAATGTTAAGAATTTCAAGCTAAGGCAACAGAGTTAGGACCAATGTGCTGCTGCTTACAAAGGCAGTGCAGGAAATCACAATGTCTAAACTAGGATTCAGAATTGTTCCAGCAGCTAGAAAATGAAAATACATATATTTTCCATTAAAAAATTTGGTACTTAAATAAATATGAAATGTAGATGTTCTCAATATATTAAAAAATAATGTAAACTTGCATAACAGAATCATTGCTTTTGGAAAAATCTGCCCTGTTTTTTCTGAACTAGAACAAACAAATGAACAAAAACACAAGAAGCTAGAATAAGTGAAGCAGAAGCAATAGTCAAAGAAGGTAACTTCTGAGTATAAGGAAATATCAAGTCTGGAGGCAAAAGGTTTTACCAAATACCACAGAAATGAAAATTACTAATAGATAAGTATTGATTTTTAAAAAGTTTTAATATCAGTCTTAAAGTATAAATATCTTACAAGTATCAAAACAAACAAAAAAAGCCAACAAAACAGCAAAAATCAGGCTAGCACCTTTGCAAAAGCTCAGAAAACATCTATATACATAACCTTCTGGGAAATTTTCTCGAAAATCCTCTTGCTGACCAGAAGAGGAGTCAGAATGTATAAGATATAGTATTTAAGAAATGGCAGTGGCATAGAAACCATCTAAATATAGAGTTAACTATAATAAAGATGAGTCCTTAAACTAGAGACAATGGAGGCCCTGCATGGTATGCAAAGTTTTATGTTTATAGTGTATTTCTAGAGAGGGTTCATAGCTTTCATCGGATTGTCAAAGGGTTTATGGCCCTAAAAAGTTTAAAATATCACTATTGTGGATATGGAGCTTCTAAATAAAATTTTAGCAATTCTAATCCAGAGAAATATTAATGAGATGACTTAGAATTTACACTAGTCAAGCAAGAATGATTTAGTATTAGGAAATATATTATTTTACAGAAGTAAACCACAGGAAAAAAAGCTTATCTTAAGATGCCAAAAGACTTTTAAAAGTAATATGAACTATTAGAAATAGAACTTTTTTTTTTAATTTCTGAATTTTATTAATTTTTTTATACATTATGTTCTTATTATTTATCTGTTTTATACATATTAGTGTATATATGTCAATCCCAATCTCCCAATTCATCCCACCCCCACAGCTTCCCCCCTTGGTGTCCATACGTTTGTTCTCTACATCTGTGTGTCTATTTCTGCCCTGCAAACCGGTTCATCTGTACCATTTTGAAGAATTTTTTCTTAATGTGGGAGAGAATATGTTTCTTAAACCAGCATCCCTGTCCTATATACTGGTGAAACTTAGAGACATTTCCTTTAAATAAAGATTAAGACAGAAGTGCCTGCTATCATAATTGTTATTCAGTATTTTTATGAAAATTCTAGCCAGTATAATAGAATGTAAAAGAAAATATGATTATTGAAATGTACAAAGTAAAATTATTTGTAGATAGTCTTATCCTTCTAGAAAATCTAAGATGCAAGTGTAAAATTATTAAGGTAAAACGAGGGTTTAGTGACATAGTCACATAAAATAAAAATATGAAACTCTATACCTTCAGAAAATATGAAATTAAGTCCCCATTCACAACACCAGAAAGTAAAATAAATGAGACTAATTACAAGAAGTATATACCTGAGGAAAATTAATTCTAAAGATTTTAATGAATGGATAAACTTACTATGTGCCTGGATGGGAAAACTGCATATTGTAAAAATGGTAATTCTTCCCAAATTAATTTATAGATTTAATTTCATATGAAATCCAAGCATTTGGATTTTTTTTAACTTGGCGAGCCATTATAAATTTAATCTCAAAAGATAAAAAAATCAGAAAACACCTAGAACATGTTTAAAAGGCAAAATAGTGAGGAAGGACTTGCCCTGAGAAATATCAAAATGTTCCATCATAGTATGGAAAACAATGTTATATTGGTATAAGAATTAACAGTTCGATCAAAAGGCAGAATAAGTCTAGAAAATAAGAGGACATTTTTATGTATTTCTAAGAACTTGAGATATGATTAAGCTAGTAAGTCAAAAGTCAGAAGGTGAAAGAAGGAGGTATTCAGTAAAAGACTCTGGAACAATTGGATATCATTTGGAGAATTTAAGTTAGATCTTCGTGTTACATCAAAATAAATTCCAGATGAAACTGGACTCTCAAACCATAGAAAAATTAATTATAAAATTAGAACCCTAAAAAACAGAAAAATAATAAATATTAGATATCTTTCTATAACATTATGTATCATGGCATTATTCATAATATTGTTTATACTTTATTATAAATACTTAGTTCACTGCCTAGAATGTAAGCTCCTTGAGATCACAGAGCTCTCATCTTTTTTTCCGTAGCACCTGGCACATAGCAGGCACTCAAGAAATCGTTGATGGAAGAATGAATGAATGAATGAATGAACGAACGAATGAACAAGCCCCCAATAGGAAAATGGACAAAGCATATGAATAGACAGTTAGCCAAAAGGAAAAAAAAAAAATCAATAAACATGAAATTATGTTCAAACTCCTTATTATTTAGAGAAAAAAATTAAGGTAATAAAATATTTTTCACCTATCCAATTGATGAAAAATTTTAAAATAATATTCAGGTAGATGAGCATTCATCCGTGCTATGAGAGTATAAATTGGTCCAGCCTTTTTGGAAAGCAGTTTGGCATCTTTTATTGATTAAAATATGTGTACCTCCTAGTACCATGATCGTAGTCTGTAAATGCCATTTCTCATTAAATGGAACCGTAGTCCCTTAGAGAAATGGCTGATTCCAGACCTGAGATATCTTGTGACAGAAAGCAAAAAAGCTATCAAAAAAAAAAAACAAAACAAAACTGTATGCCAACACATATATATGGAATTAAAAAAAAAAAGATTCTGATGAACCTAGGGGCAGGACAGGAATAAAGACACAGCCATAGAGAATGGACCTGAAGACAGCGGGAGGGAGAAGGGTAAGCTGGGACGAAGTGAGAGAGCGGCATGGACATACATACACTACAAAATGTAAAATAGATAGCTAGTGGGAAGCAGCTGCATAGCACAGGGAGATCAGCTGCTGCTTTGTGACCACCTAGAGGGGTGGGATAGGGAGGTTGGGAGGGAGACGCAAGAGGGAGGGGATATGGGGATATATGTATATGTATAGCTGATTCACTTTGTTATACAGCAGAAACTAACACACCATTGTAAAGCAAAAAAAAATCTGTCACTTTGGTAGTTGCTAGGATACAACTCATCATTCTGAATATTAGTAATTAAAGAAAAGAATCAAGCATTTATCTGCCTGCTTATACTAACTGTATTTTAGGATAACCCAAGAATTGATGAATTTCTTTATGAAAGCACTCTAGCCGGAAAATGCAGTAGGAATGATAGAATTAGAAGATTGTTATTTTTACAACTACTACCCCCACCCCACCACACCCCAAAGAAACAGTGGCCTTAGCCCAGTGGTCTCAAATGAATTGTGGTCAGAACAGGTGTTTTGTTTTAAACTTCTAACTTATTGAGGAGTGATGCTCTTGTAAAATGCATAAAATGTTGCAGCAATGTTAAATTGCTGTAAAAGTTTCTAAACTTTTGCACTTTCAATTTTTGTACTTACCATGAATTGTTAAAAAACCACTGGGAACTGGCACCACCACACCTGAACGTAGCACTGGTCTAGACAACGATCATGAGTGAATGCCAAAACTGTTAACTGAAAGTGAGGAGCTTTAAAATGGATGGAAACACCCAAACCCACTTATAAATCTAAGTATCGCTAAATGTGAACAATCAGACATTGTTTGTCTCCTTATGTGTTGCAATAGGAAATTCATAGCACCACATGTGAATTATCTCCCCTGACCCCCCACCAGAATTGAACCTGAATCAAATCAGGCTTCTAGAACTGACTACTGCTTTGCCAGGAATGGAAGGGGTGAGTTAAATGACAACACCACATGGAAGGCATCAGCCAGATTCCAGAATGTGGGAACTACTATAGGACAAGTGACACAATTTATTTAACTTTAACCAATAAATGTCATTAATGAAGAGGGAGGGAGCACTACATAAGGTTAGAGACATAAAAGACACCTGAATCAAATACAGAGTGTAGGGGTTGTTTGATTCTGATTCAAACAGATTTTAAGACAATCGGGGAAATGTGAAGATGAGCCATTGAGATTATGTATTTTTAAAAAGACTTATTTGTTAGAAATACATACTGAATTATTTCAGATAAGTGTTTGCTTTAAAATACTCCAGTGTTTCAGGGTGGGGCAAGAGGGGTGGAGAATAGATTAAATAAAATAGGCAAAATATTGATAATTATTAAAACCTGGTAATAAGTGTCAAACATAAAGCCAGACATTAGCTGTAGTGGTGAAAACAGGTTTTATTCACTAACTACTGACAGTAGGAATACGAGCTGAGCTCCATCGCGATTTGTGCTGAGGTGACTGGCATTTTAAAGGGCAATGCGGGAGTAAGGAAGGGAGTACAAGCTGGGGCTCAAGTGAAAACTTAATGAAGGTTAATCACTGTGAATGCCCATGAGGCCAGCTGTGTGTGCTGGCTGGCAGTCATCAAGTTAGGATTCTGTCCTCCCACAGAGACTGGAGGACAGAGACCCTGTCCTTCCTGATGATTACCTTTCAAAAGAATGGCTTTCAGGTTTTTGAGAAAAATATTCCTGAGTTATAGAAACATATACATCTCAGAGAGACCCAGGAAAGATTCATAATTTTAAGACCTTCTTAGTAAATGTTCTAAGAAAGGTCAGGGGCTTGTCTTTAGGTGTTGGCTAGAAGAAACAGCCTTGAGCTTTCTCAAGGAGGCATTTTGTTGAGAGGCTGGGGTTATCCTAGGGACATGCATGTCCTTATGCTGCTAGAAGCCTTGCTAGAGTTTGGTTATCACTCAGCGCAGAGGGTTGGACAGAGTCATTATGTGCTGGGAGTTCTGGAGTTCTTACAAGTACATGAGGTTCCAGTATATCAGTCTTTATGAGAAAAGAATACTCTTAAGTGTATGTTTGAAAGTTTTTTAATAAGAAGTTATTCTTAATGTATATTCCCCTTGACCAAGTAATTCCTCTTAAAGGAATGTATCTTAAGGTAGTAATCAGAAATTTGCAGGGCTTCCCTTGTGGCACAGTGGTTGAGAGTCCGCCTGCCGATGCAGGGGACACGGGTTCATGCCCCGGGCCGGGAAGATCCCACATGCCGCAGAGAGGCTGGGCCCATGAGCCATGGCCGCTGAGCCTGCACGTCCGGAGCACAGGCTCCGCAGCAGGAGAGGCCACAACAGTGAGAAGCCCGCTTACTGCAAAAAAAGAAAGAAAGAAATTTGGTCAAGGACTTATGTATGAGGATATTCATCAAAGTAGTAACACAGAAAAATTGGAAACAAATATTTCCAACATTAAAAGATTTATAAATTATAGGACATCCTTTCACCTACTAGATTATCAGAAATCCGGAAGCATCAAGAGCCTCTGTGAAAGCAGGTGCTCACATAAATTGCTGGAGAGGCTGACCCCATGGAGAGCAATTAGGCAATCTTAACAAAATTACTAATCCATTTACCCTGTGACCTAGCATTCCGGTTTCTGGGATATCTTCACATGTATGAAATTATTATATATGAGGTTTTTTATTACATCATGATTTGTAATAGCAAAAGATTGAAAACAATAGAAGACTAGTTATATAAATTGTGGAATTTATGTAGAGGATTACTATACAGCTGAAAAAAGGATGGGGCACCTCATATCTGTGCATTCAGTATGGTACCAACTAGCTACATGTGGTTATTTAAATTTGAATTACTTAAAATGAAATTTAAAATTCAGTTCTTTGGTCACAGTAGCCACATTTAAAGGTGTTCAGTAGCCGCATGTGGCTAGTGGCTATGCCACTGGACAGCACAGATATAGAACATTTCCATCAATGCAGAAAGTTCTGTTGGACAGTGCTGCTTTATATAGTGAGTATAAAAATTTTTCTAAAATATCTATATTACTTTTATAATAAATAACAGATACCTAGAGATAGATTGAAAATATTAGGTAACACAAAACAGGTTTTTTTGTGTGTGTGAAAGTTTAAAACCTGAGTTTGGAACACATGGAATCTTCACAGTTTTTTTCTTAAAGTCAATAACCTCTCCATTTTCTCCTGTAGTTTACCATTTTCAGATGTGTATGAGACCAGGTGGGTTACATATTATGGGGAAAGTTCACTTAGTACAGTTGTTGAAGGTAAAAAGAAAAAACAGCATAAAGGATTCTTAATTATTTTTTTACCTAGCCTTTACTGTTTTTTGCTTGAACCAAGTTTGTCTGAAGACATAACCTTCCTCAGGTCTTTATTGAACTCATGTCCTACATGAACTCTAAATTTGCTAGGTGCTATTGGTGTAGATGTAGCAAAAAGTTACCACTGTAATCACAGCTTTCTGGAATACTCTGAAATTAGACTGTGATATAATAAAGATACTTGCTTTGTCTGGGTCCCCAGCACACAGCTTCTAAAACCTTTGGAATCTCCTGAGTGGTAGGAATGTCTTTGGCATGCAAATGAGATGACTTGGTGAGGCGCTCCTAGTTAACTTAAGGATGGGGTTTGGACGCCAGAAAGGCAACCTTGGTTAGAAGCCTAAAACTTTCAGCCCTACCTCCCAACCTCCACGGCAGGGAGAAGGGCTGCAGGTGGAGATAATCACCAGTGGCCAATGATTTAATCATTCATGCTTAAGCAGTTAACCCTCCATAAAAAACTTTAAACAACAGGGCTCCTGGAGCTTCCTGGTTGGTGGACAGTTTGAGGTGCTGGAAGGGTGGTGCATTTGGAGAGGGCATGGAAACTCCATGCCCCTTCTTACCTACCTTGCCCCATGCATCTCTTCCATTTGGCTGTTCCTGAGTGTATCTTTTATTATAAACTGGTAATAGTAATTAAAATGCTTTCCTGAGTTCTGAATCTTTCCAGCACATTATCCGAGAGAAAGGGGTTGTCAAGAGTGTGGGTGACATTTGGCATCTGGCAAATTGGCATTTGGCATCTGGCATGGGGGCAGTCTTATGGGACTGAGCCCTTTAACTTGTGGAATCTGTTGCTGACTCTAGGTCAATAGTGTCAGAATTGAACTGAATTATTGGACACCCAGTTGAAGAAGTGGTGCTGGAAAAAACACCACATATTTGATGTCCAGAAAAAAAACAACCCTTCAGGTGTAACTTTATGTGGCTGCAGAACATAGTAAGATGTTGATTTCAGAGTCTGGCTTATTTTAGTGTTGTCTAAGAAGAAGCTAATAGGAGTTAAATACCACCTTAGTGTGCAGTGTTTTTTGAAAAATGGGGATTGTGCTATACATTTGAGATACTAATAAATAATTAATTTTAAACAGATCTACAGAAAATAAGGAAATTCCCCCTCTGGAAAATAAAGTTGCAGACTTTAGAGAAAAAGAATCATCTTCAAATTTATCTTACCAAAAGCATGACTGCTCTAGTGCCTGTCTGATGAAAATGCCACTTACCTTCAAGGGAGAAAACCCTCTGCAGCTACCAATCAAATGCCACTTCCAAAGACGACATGCAAAGACAAACTCTCATTCTTCAGCACTCCACGTGAGTTATAAAACCCCTTGTGGAAGGAGTCTACGAAACATGGAGGAAGTTTTTCGTTACCTGCTTGAGACAGAGTGTAACTTTCTATTTACAGATAACTTTTCTTTCAATACCTATGTTCAGTTGACTCGGAATTACCCAAGGCAAGAAGAAATTGTTTCTGATACGGATATTAGCAGTGGAGTGGAATCAGTGCCCATTTCTTTCTGTAATGAAATTGACAATAGAAAGCTTCCACAGTTTAAGTACAGAAAGACTATGTGGCCACGAGCATATTATTTAAACAGCTTTTCCAACATGTTTACTGATTCTTGTGACTGTTCTGAGGGCTGCATAGACATGTGAGTAGAAAAACATGGCATTTCAAAAAAATCTTCTGAATGTAGGGGTACTTGTCAAGAAGTCCTGCTGTGTATCAGTTTGTCTGTCTATCTAAAACCAGTTCATCGAGAATCTAAAATAGAAAGATGCATCTCATTAGCAATAGGAAAGAAAACTCTTTGCCAGTTATTTCAGTAATTTGGGAATTATTTCTTCCAAGGATAAGTATTCCCTTTAATCTAGTACCATACTCCTAATAGCAGCAATTACAGCTAATGCCATGGAACTGTGCCAAACACTGTGACAAGTGCTTTACATATATTTTCTTGTTTAGTTCTGACAAAACCCCATGGGGTAGGTAATATTATTTCCATGTTACAAATGAGGAAGTTGAGAAGCCAAGTGTAAGGTCAACAAATTTAAGAACCAGAATTTGAACCCGTGCTCTTAACCATTATGTTATATGTTGTATTTTACTTTTGCAAATCATTTCCTTGCTACTTTTTTTAGAAAGTTAATGGTGCCTCTCCTGATCATAAAATTGACATTCCATAAAAAAAAATGAAAACATGTTCTAATATATTAAGACTGTGAAAAACATTTTTTTTTCAGGGTGTGTAATTTATTGGTATTTGTAGGTTTGCATATGTAGAGCGGACTTGCATTATATGTACATTTAATTTAATGCAAATTTAGCTGCCTTTACTAGGAAAAAGAAAAAGCATGAGAGAGATAAAGAGAAATAATTTAAATTATATACATAGTTCTCACCATCCTCTCAGAAGGAGTGTGAGATGAGATATCAATCTGCTGTTACCTCAGTTTGGCTCAGTTCCTTTAGATCTGTCATAGAGGAAACCTCTCACTGTGCCAAGTTTTATTCTGTTTAAATATAAGTTGTTGTTTTTTCAGCATTGCCTCTAAACGTAACCCATCTACATCTGGCCAAGCCCAATCTCTTTCAGTGATGGAGGAAAAAAACTAACTGTTGGACAGTGTTTACTATACTTTATGGTCAGTTTAGTGGGGTTTTTTAAAGAATAATTTTGACTGTTTGTGATTTTTGCCTTAGACTGTAGAAAGTAACCCCCATGTAACATGCACCACCAGCATATATATTTTCATCTATTGGTCAGAAATTACAAGAGAAGTCACAAAATAAGCAAAAACTGAAGCCCACTGGGATCTGGAATTGGACATGAGCACTAGGGCCAGGGATTCTAATCCTGACAGGATGGGAATTAAACATGTCCCATGCATGGCAGAGAGTGGGCGCTGAGCTCTTTTGGGGGACAGAAACAGGGACCTGCACAATGCTGGGAAGCAGGCTAATAACTCACAGGGCCTGGAATTGTGTTAATAACAACTGGGTTTAGAGCTGTGAAACCCATAGGTCAGAGCCAGAGCAATGAGGAAAGCAGCCAGTGTAGAGGAGCACCCAGGAGTAAATTCCAGGAAAAGTATGATTTCAAACAGTCAGAACACACGAAGACATTTAGGACCATGAAGGCAACATAAGTCCCAACAACTGGCAGTATTCACACCTGAAGAATCAGAGGTAAATGTAGAATCTGACTGAAAGAGACTTTAAAATAGGTATGTTTAAAATGTCCAAAGAGATAAAATATTAGCATCCATGAAACAAGAAAAGGAGATTATTTTTTAAGTATACTGTATATGTAAAAGAACCATTTGGAAATATGGGAAATAAAATATATGGTCATTGAAATAAAAACTAAATAGATGGACTAAATGGTAAGCATTGGTAGAGCTGGAGAAAGAATTAGTGAATTGCAAGGCAAAACTAAAGAGATTCCCTCAGAATGCAAAGAGATAAAGATATGGGGAAAATAAATTTACAGGTTAAAAAATATGGAGGATAAATGAAAAATTCTAACATACATCTGAGAAGAAAAGAGCATTGTTCAGAGATAATAGCTGAGAATTTTCCAGAATTGAAGAAAGACAGGAGTCTTCAGAGTGAAAAAGCCCACTGTATACTAGAAATGGAAAATAAGATAACTATATCTAAATATATCATGATGCAACTTAAAAAGTATCTAGGGCAAAGAGTAAATCTCACACTATCAGATAGAAAAGAGGAAGAATAGATTGACAACACACTTTTCATCAGAAAGAAGACAAAAAGGAGGCATATTAGCTTAAAATGCTGACGGAAAATAAAGGTAAAACTAGAATTCTGTACCAACCCAGATGGTCATTTGTGGGGAGGGAGGAGGGTTCTTACACAATTACACAGCAGTTGAAGACATGCATAACTGCTTTCTAGCAATAGTACTTTTAAGTCTATCTAGAGCATTGTTTTTCAAGCTACAGGTTTACTAGGATGTAAAATCACTTGTAACTAGCATTTTAAAAATTAAATCATATAGAAGGTACCCACGTGCATCACACATGATAAGGTACTTCATGCCACTGTTATTTCTGCTTGTATGCATACACATATAAATATGCATGCTTCTGTAGGATTGTGAAGAAAATATATTTCTTACTGTGAGTCATAGTCAAAAATATTTGAAAGCTACTACCCTAGAGATGCTTACACATGTGCGTAAGAATAAGGATGTTGTAGCATTTTTGGTGTATTGAAAACTAGAAGCAACTTAATTGTATACCAAGCAACTTAATTGTAATCTAAATGCTGTGGAAAAGTTAACAGGAAATAACTAGATTTGTATATAACACAGATGGGTCTCAAAAACATATTGAATGAAAAAAGTTGTAGGATAATAACTATAGTACTTTTTAAAAAAATACAATATATTGTTTGTAGATAAATATGTATGTAAAAAGTATAAAGGATGCCTCACCAAACCTCTTGAGAGTTTAGTTTTATCTGTAATGCTTTTTTTTTTTTTTTTTAAGGAAGATCATATATACAGTATATATGTTTTAAATTACAGTTGGCCCTTGAACAATGCAGGGGTTAGAGCTGCTGACCCTCCATGCAATAGAAAATATAACATATAACATAGTTGGCCCTCCATATAAGGGGTTCCACATCTGTAGTTCCACATCCGAGCATTCAACCAACCGTGAATCGTGTAGTACTGTGGTATTTACTCTTGAAAAAAATCCATGTATAAGTTGACCCATGCAGTTCAAACTCATTGTTCAAGGGTCAACTAAAAGGACTAGACAAAATGATGACAGCTAATTCTATATGGTCAAAATATGAGTGTTTATTGTATTATTGTTTGTGTTTTTCTGTACTTTTTAAACTTTGCAAAGTCATACTAAAAAAAGCAACAGTAGATTTCTACATCTGTAAATAGAATCCAAATTAATGAATTTATTGCTTGTTTTTTTCTGTTGCAAACAGTAGTTACCACTCTGACATGTATTGTGTATAAACAGAGAAATGCAGAAGCAAATCATAGAGGAAAAGACCTTAAAGTCACTTACCATTCAACATACAAGACAGGATTCAGAGATTTTAACCAGCTTACCAGTGGTTACATACCTAGTTTATAGCCGAGATAACCAGGTTCTTTACTCCCTATCGATTTACAAGTCCCTGTCATGTTAGATAGTTATCTAAATAGTTAGAGGGAAATTTTTTTTTTTTTTTTTTTTGCAGTATGCGGGCCTCTCACTGTTGTGGCCTCTCCCGTTGCGGAGCACAGGCTCCGGACGCGCAGGCTCAGCGGCCATGGCTCACGGGCCTAGCCGCTCTGTGGCATGTGGGATCTTCCCGGACTGGGGCACGAACCCGTGTCCCCTGCATCGGCAGGCAGACTCTCAACCACTGCGCCACCAGGGAAGCCCGGGAAAATTTTTTTATGGTTGCATGTTTACTGCTTAGCAATGTTATGAAAAACAGATTGTAGTAGCCAGATACCCAGCATCAGTCTCCCCAATTTATTTTCATGTCACTGGAGGGAGAGATAATACAAGACATATGCAATATGCCCTTTTGAGTTTGACACATATAAGTTTATCCATTGTAAGAGAGCAGACATAGAATTTTTACAAAGAAGGTTTTGCAGAATAGGAAATGAAAGGAATTCATTTTGAAAAGTTAGAGAAAACTCATAAAGTTAAGTATTTCATGAGCAAATAGAGGTACAGGGCAGTTTATAATTATTTATAAATTTTTGGTAGATGTTGTCTTTCAAAGAGGTCTTTTTTATTTAGGGAAGAAGTCTAACAGTCCATGAACCAAACAACTATTCTAAATACAATTACATCCTTTACACTTTTGTCAAGATAGTCTCTTAACTTGGTGCTTTTTTATTCTGACTTCTCCATCCGTTGCCTTTTAGAACAAAATGTGCATGTCTTCAACTGACAGCAAGGAATGCCAAGACTTGCCCCTTGTTAAGTAGTAAAATAACCACTGGATATAAATATAAAAGACTACAGAGACAGATACCTACTGGGTAAGATACCTTGAGGATCCGTTGCAGGGTGTTTATATCTTTGAAGAAGGGTACTTTATCATTGTGGCCTGTAGTCTTATAAATGTTGTTAAATCTTAATTTCTTATACCAAAAATCTAAATTAAGGAATTAAAAAAACAAACTTGTATATTGTTCTTGGAAATGGAAGTCAGAGAGCACACATGTAACATGCAGACTGTTTCTAACACTCATCTGCTTTGAGTCTGACTCTTCCCTGCTAGGGTTAGCTTACTTTGGGTAGACGGTTCCCCATTAAGATGTATACTGTGCAAAGCTTGTCTGAGAATTGGGAATTTTCAACTTCTCATGGCTGTTATTAATAAAAATAAACAGAAAATTTTCTTCCTAGACTTTCCCTTCCTAGACATTTCCTTCGTAGACATTGCTAGACATTTTTAAAGAGCTAACCTTTACTATGTGCCAGGCATTGTCTCAAGCACTTTGTAGATACCAACTCATTTAATCTTCACAAAACAACCCCAAGAAGTAGGTAGTATCATATAATCCCCATTTTAAAAATGGAAAATTGAAGTACAGAGAGGTTAAATTCAAGGTCACGCAGCTAGTAAATGCTGGAGCTATGATGGAAACCAGGCAGTCTAGTTCTAGGAGCCTTCACACTTAGTCTGTCTCTCTTGGTAATTAATAGTGACGTAGCAATATAAAGTGCTTATGCTTTTAATTTAAGATGTCTGATTGATTTTTCTCTTGTATGTTTTATTGACAGCATTTATGAATGCAGCCTGTTGTGCAAATGTAATCAACGAATGTGTCAAAACCGAGTTGTCCAACATGGACCTCAAGTGAGGCTACAAGTATTCAAAACTGAGAAGAAGGGATGGGGAGTACGCTGCCTAGATGACATTGACAGAGGGACGTTTGTTTGCACCTATTCAGGTAAAGCAAAGGTTTACTTTCGCATTACTCTATAGTAAGATCTACATTTCTGAATCTCCATTTTACTAGTCAGGGCCACTGAGATCTTATAGCAAGGACAAGAGCAACAATATATAGGAGGAGCATCAGAGAAAGACAAGTGACTGGGAAATTGAGCACTGAAGGGATGAAATGCCTTAGGAGGAGGTATCAGGTGTTCCAGAAAAGAAAGGCTAAGGGATAAAACTTGGGTTATTGTGTGAGGCACATTTTTTGGTCTCTGTGGCTGCAGATGCTTTGGGGTAAGGTAAGAAAGCTTCCTATTTAAATAGGAAATCTAAATGACTGATTTGCTAAGGTAAAGATTATTAATCAAAGACTGTCTTGTTCAGTGTCTTGAGCTATTAGAATTTAATAGGTTAACATTGTAATAAATACCTTCAGGTGATGATTCAGGCAAAGCAGTTCACTCCATTTCAGGGACTCAAGAGAGTTGCCCATGTTCTGAGTGAAAGTTTCCAACCAGTGTGTTACAGTTGTGCAATTACTGATTCTTTCAGGCCATATCCCACAGGCCAGACACGTTGGTCTCTAGTTGTCTCTTCCTTTTACCCCAGAGTGTTAGGCAAAAATCCTCACTTTCTGTGCGTACCATGAAATGAGAAAGGTTGGAGAAACACGACTCTCAACGCAATCTAAAGGAAATGTGCTAGGCAGCAGGGACTAGAGCAACCCTCCTCATCTGAAATTCCAGGTTCACTTCAGTGAGGGCAAGAATTATCAGAGTTCAGAATAGTCACACCTGGATCCCTACCACATACCACTTACAGACACACATACTACACAACTTACCTAGACAATTCATCTCTCGTATTTCTCAAAATAACTCTTTGATGCTGCCCGTAAAATGCCAAATCGTGTCCAGAAAGTATCATTCATTGGCTTTATCTGCATTGCTAGAAAATGCACCTAAGTTATCTCTCTGATCTAGTTGCTAATTTTGACTTGTTAACTATAATTTTGAGTTCCTTGAAAGAAAATGCGTAAGCTTCAGGTGAAGATTTTAATTACACTAGGGCTTAATATGAGAATAGGCACATATCACCACAGATTTAAATAGGTCACTTTATAAAAAGAGTAAAGGTTTTAAGTGATAAAGCATTTATAACTAGACACAAAAGCTGAAATTTTAAGACTAGAGTTCACCTCTCTAATTTTCTAGAATGCTTTCTGATCTGTATTTTTGTTTTATATTATTGTAGCTAAATCTCTTCTCTTTCATGTTATACCACAACAGACAAATACTTCTTTTAGATGCCCTATATTTTTTCATGTACTGGGAGATACGAAATCTCTTCTTGGTCTTTTATATATTATTTCTTACAATAGCTTTCTAGGATGAGTTAGTGTTTATCTTCATTCTAGAAATAAGGTATACCCTATAGGGTTCTTTAGTAACAGAGCAGAAGAGATGCCCTTTTGTTGCTAGTAATTGTGTTATTTTTTGTTGTGTTAAGCTCTTTTACTTTTTTCTTTTAGGAAGATTACTAAGCAGATCTAACACTGAGAATTCTGATGCTATTGATGAAAATGGAAAAGAAGAGAATATTATGAAAAATATGTTTTCAAAAAAGAGGAAAATAGAAGTTGCAGATTGTGAGGTTGAAGTTATCCCATTAGAATTGGAGACATATCCTAGAAGTGCTGTGACTGAGGAGTGTCCACCTAAGCTCCATAATAATCCCAAAGAGCCCATTATGTGAGTGAGATCTTATGAACCCAATCAAGATTGATCTATGCTGTATACTATTGATCAAGAGTAGTTCTTTCTCTTTCATCTTTCTTTCTTACTTTCCACTTCCACTCCTATATATCTCCTATATGTCAACTTGCTTCACAGTTGTAAGTTTAACACTGTGAGAAATCTAGGGCACTTAGATTTAAAAATCTAGCCAACATACTTTACTTCCTCAGTTTCCATTTGTGGAGTTTTACCTTTAAAAACTTTGACTTTAATCAGGTTCTTTATGGATGTCGTAACTTTTGCAGTTCTTTTTATTTTCTATTACTGTTTTATTTGCAAAGCTTTTCTTAGGTTTTCTTCAGTTTTTTAATATACTTCAAAAATGATTGACTTTAAAATATGATTATACTTTTTTCTTCTAGTGAGGGGTAGGCATAGATGTTATAACTTAGATTAATTTCTAATGGATATTTATGTAACAGTGAAGCTATCTATATTTCAGGGCACAATAAAGAGCATTTTTAGTGATATACAGAATAACTTTTTTTTCCTTTTCAGAGAAATGAAATGTAACAATATTTCAAGAATTCAGTATCATTCAGTCATTAGAAGTCCTAAAACCAAGACGGCCAGTATTCAACACAATGGGGAAAAGATGGTAAAAACTGCAAAATGTAGATGGTGCCCTTCTGAGAACATTAACTATTACTTAGTTCAAATTGTGTTACTTAATAATGTGTAGGATTTCTTTTATTATTTTGTAATGTGGTGCTGTTAAAGTGTTAGGACTATGTTTTATTTACTTAGTATCTTCCATGGTGGTTGGCATGTTCCCAACTTAGATATATAAGGAGAATGTTGGTCATGATCTGACAGTGTATTCTACTGAGACCTATCCAGTCTAAGAATTTGTAGAAGAAGCTAAAGTGTTCAAGAGTTGATAGTATTACATAATAAGAAAAGAAGGATAGAGTAATTTAAGTTAAGGAGAGATGGTGTGAGATGTAGGAGAAAGAAGAGAAGCAGCCTAATGAAAGAATCATCAAGAAAGCAACATTTTACATGATAGCCTCTGAAGGTACACTTTTCAGTCTGTACTGAGAAGAATAGTCAGAGACTGTAACTTCGAAACAGAATGATACAGGAAGAAAAGAACAGGCAGACATAATGGTATTTCACGGTAAGGCTTGTTGATGAAAAATAAAAACTCTGCCCTAGGTGGTGTGCAAATATTTGCCCTCTGCCTAGTAACATTCAGTAGGTACCTCCTCAGTACCACATGATTATGAAAAGATTGGGCCGGGGGATCACATAGGCTTGGGTTTGCCCTCCAGCACTGCAGCTTACTAGCTGCTTGACATCTCTCTGTCTACATTTCTTTATCTGTAGAATGAGAATAATAGTATCTGTCTCAGAGTTAAGAGGATTAAATGAGATAAACATCAGAAACTTTGTGTAGCACAATGCTTGACACCCAACTAAGTGCTCCACACATGTTGACCATTGAAGTACATAAATAATAATAATGGTCAACATGTATGGAGCACTTAGTTGAGTACCAAGCATTGTGCTCAGCATATACCCCTTTTTGAAAGTTATCATTACCATTTAAAGTGACTGCAGTGTCTGCAACTCATGGAGACAGGCAATTCCTTTAACCTTTTCTTTGAAGTAACTAGCCAAAGAGTGTTTTTAATCTTTGCACATCTTATAGTTGAAGCCAAATTTATAATCTGGCATCAGAATTGAGGGATACAGACAGGTGTATTTGAATTTTATTTTGAATTTATAATGCCTAAAGAGTGTCTTGACAGTCCTTATAATTTTCATAGCTGTTGCTCACTAAAGTGCCTAGGAGTAAAATACAGCCATAAGGGCCATCACTTCAGAGAGGCTTTCAAAACTAATCTAGTAGCTATAGCCTGTGAAGATTGACACTTGATGAAAGAGGCCTTACTGCTAAATTAAATTTTTTTTCCTGACCTAGGAAGTAAAGACATCTTCCTTGTTTTCTTTTAAGGGATTTACTTCCTCAGAGTCTGTCACCTCAGAAGATAATGGTGGATTTAAACCAACTCAAGTACATCTGAACTCTAAAGCCAAGGAAATGAGAGGTAGGCTTTGTTTCAGTCTGATTGCCTGCCTCTTCTGCCTTTTTGTCTCTCTTGCTCAGTACTTGTGGCTCATTTTCTCAGACTCCATAACAAAAATGTGGCATTCATCACAAGAGTTTCTACTTGTTTAGATCAGAGGTTGGCAAACTATAATTGGTGGGCCAAATCCAGCCCACTACCTGTTTATGTATAGCCTATGAGCTAAGATAATTTTTACCTTTTAAATAATAACTGAGAAAAAATGGGAAGATAAGTAATACTTTGTGACACTTGAAAATTATAGGAAATTATAATTTCAGTGTTCCTAAATAAAGTTGTATTGGAACAGAGCCACACTCTTTCGTTTACATGTTGTCTCTGTCTACTTTCACACTATAGCAGCAGACTGAATAGTCACAACAGAGACCATGTGGCCCACAAAGCTTACAGTATTTACCGTTTGGCCCCTTACAGAAGAAGTTTGCTGACCCCTGGTCTAGATGCCAACCATGACTTGATGCGTGGCAGGAGAATGGGGTGGTCAGCTCCAAGTCTGCATAGTCCATCTATGGCTTTGGAAGCATTGTCCAATGCAGCTATTTCCTAACCCTTCGTTTAGCCTCCTTAAAAATAAAGACACATCATTCTCCTGCAGTATTCCAGCCAGTGCTGCTGCAGGGGATGCTTAGCAAAAAGTGTAAATATTGCTACCCTGAGTGCTTATCTTTCAGTTTTACCGGACCTGCCATGGTTAATATTACAACCTGACAAACTTGGATTTTGTTCATTTGCATTTCAATATATCCCTCAGTGGAGAGGCATTGCTGAGACATGACCCTTTGTGAGGAACTGACCAACCATTGCCTCTTCTGCCTTTGGGCTTCCTTGCATCTGCACCCCCAACTCCCCCCCACCTGGTCTTAAAGGATGGAGACTGGGGGAGGCAAGGCAGCTCCTTGACAGAAAAGGTCTATCAAGAAAGGGCACTTATAATAATTTCACCTGTAGAGGAGGAAAATCTCTTTCTACCCATCTTAAGCTGTCTAGCCAGAGCCCTGTAAATTAGACTGACAAAAGACAGATTGACAAGAGAAAAACAAAAGTTTATTAGTATGCATATTATACACATAACACATGAGTACTCAGAGATGAGTAACTCAGAGAGGTGGCTTAGAACTCTGGCTTATCTAGTATCTTAGTCAAAGAACAATAAATTTTTAGAGGAATAACAAGACAAAGGAAAAGGGCCTTGAATATCTCGTGGTGGAAATTGTGGGAACCCAGATATATGTGAAACCAATGGTAGATAAAGGCTAGTTAGTCAAGTATGCTATGTAGATTGCTTTGGTTCAGTCTCCAAGCTGACAAAGGTCTATAGTTATCTCTGGTAATTAACTTTTGTCCTTCCTAGTATTATAGATGGAGGGACACCTTTGTAAATTTATATCCTGCTTTTAGACACATGGGGGGAGGGCTGAGCTTTTCCTGTATTGCTACTTAATTGCCCTTAGCTCAAAATAGTCCTTATGTCAGAGATGCATATTTTGGGATGACATTCTGATATATCACCATTTAATGCATGTGAGCCATACGACTACTGTTACTTTTGGTTCTTTTGTCATTTCCATTGACTACTACAATGTATATAGCAGGCACCACAAAAATTAGTTATGTACTATTATGGCTCACAAGTAACCCATGATTAAAATATGAGTACATGTAGGAGTAGCAGCCAGCAACAGTGATGATTACATCGAAAACATTAATTTTAGAGAAGTATAATTTCTTTGTGCCACTGAATTAGGTGACACAAATGACTTTTTAAAAATAAATCATTTTATTCCATTTGACATGCATTCATACTTTTGAATATTTTCAAAAAATTATTTCCATTATTCGATAAGAAAAATAAGTAGTTCATCTTCTTCTAAAGTACTGTTGTTTGTAAAAGTGTAATTACTGAATGATCATCTAGTAAAAACTCCAAACACTAATGTATACAAAACCCATAGCAATAGTTATTACTATTGGGACTTATAGAGGGTGACTCCATCAGGGTCTCCTCAGGCCTTTCATTGGTATATTAAAGGCCTAAAGTGCTCCCTAAATACCCTCTCTGTTACAGCTGTTTAGAATACACTTAAATGCAGATTCCAAAGTTGAAGAGAGGTAAGTCAGTTTCTAAGGAGTAGAGATTAAATATAGTAACAGGAAGCAACATGTACACAGATTCATAAAAAGGCATTGTTATGTAGTAGAAAGAAGGCAGGCTTTGGGGTCAGATATTTCTGGGTTTCTTACCCCACTTCTCATTACTATTGCTAGTTAGGTGAATCCCTTAAGCCTTCAGAGGCTTGAAGTTTTCATTTGTAAAATTGGAGTACTGTCTACCTTAATACATTGTAAGGATTAGCAATAATTAGCACAGCTTGCATTTAATTAGAATTGTTACTCTCACCACTGTTGCTCAGCCAATTATATTTCCTGACAATTCCTTCCACAACGTTTATTAGAGGACTCAAGCTCAAACCAAGCTGAAGATTCTGAAGACAACCCTGTGATTGAATCAGATGTGATAGATATAACTAAATGTAGAGAAGAAACTCCACCAGGAGGCAGATGTCACCAAACAGTCACACTGGATGATCAGAATGGGATTCAAATACAAAAGCCCCAAGAGGAAAAATCTCCAGCATGTCAAAACCAGCAGGTCTTTTGTGATAAAGAGTTACCAAGTGAAACCAAGAATGCTTCATCTGATTCTCTAAAGTTCAATAAAGGGAGTGTGTTTTTATTGGATGCCACAAAAGAAGGAAATGTGGGCCGCTTCCTTAATGTGAGTATATGGGCTGAGGTTCCTATGTCTAAACACATTTTTTTTTTCCTAGGCTTCTTAACAAAATCATGAGGAAAATATGATTAAAAGACTCCAAAGCCAGACTACCTAGATTAGAATGCCAGTCCTAACCAAATATACTTCAATTAAAAAATTTTTAAAAAATGCCAGTCCTCCACACATGACCTGGGGCATGTTACTTGACCTCTCTATGCTGTATTTCCCACCCGTATAATATGGAGATAATAATAACTGTCTAGGACGTTATGAAGATTAAATGTATTATATATAAAGTGCTTAAAAGGTACCTGGCACACAGTAAACATTTGCTTGAGAAAGCTATAAGAAATAGTAAGAAAATCATATATGTTTATTGAAAGGTTTTCAAGATTCATTACTTCAAAAAAATATCACAATGGGACTCATAGAATAAGCTTCTCTTTTGTGTCTTATATAATACAGTATGTTTTATTCAGAAATGCCTCTATTCAAAAAAATCAGTTGGGAGTACTTATGTTTTGCTTACTCTCACTAAGTTTTGAGTGGTTTAGTGGCTTAGTACAGAAAACCAGTACATTTATCAGAATATTGCATTTTACTATCTTACTCCTTTTTTATTCCTAAACCATAGTCGTTTTCTGTTTCTGTGTATGTTTGGGATATATGTAATGAGATTTATTTTTGTTTATACAGAGAAATATTTATGATTTCTCTGATTTTAAGGTTCAAGACTTAAGACTCCTGGCATCTTCATGATAAGAGGGATAACTTGTATTATTGGCCATAACTACTGAGTAGTGTGGAGTTACCTTGTAGCTTTCCCATCATACTGCTATTCTATCCTGCCTCCTACCGTCATACATGTTTATCAAAGAATGTATGGTCCCAGGAATCCTACAGGAAAAAAAATCCGCTTCAACCTCTAGTCCCAGTGTGTATATAGACTCTCTTTGGCCAACTGGACCATGTGGAAGCCACCTGTATGCCCCGTACTCTCTGGGCTCCACTTTGTCCTTGCTTATCCTATCCAGGAGAGTGAAGAGGAGTCGTGGAAGGAGGATGGGAACTTTGATACCCTCCACACATCTTTGGAAAGGTCCACTCTAGTACTCTGATCCCTGGATATGGCCTTAATTTTTCTCTTTGATCTGTATCAGAGCTCTTCTTCCTCTCTGGGGTTGAATTAGTGGGATGGGCAGCTTTGCTTTTTCCCTTAAAGTAATGGGAAGCATGCATGGCCCATGATTCTTTTATGCATTCCCTTTGCGAAGCTCAACACTCCCTTTTTCTTCCCCCCCCCCCCCCCCCCGGCCACGCCGCACAGCTGGCGGGATCTTAGCTCCCTGACCAGGGATCGAACCTGTGTTCTCAGCAGTGAAAGTGGAGTCCTAATCACCGGACCACCAGGGAATTTCCTCAACACCTCTTTAAAATGACTTTTGAGTAGTTTGAAGTTGACGTTCAGTGATTATTTTTATTTTATTTTAATTAATTTATTTTTGGCTACGTTGGGTCTTCATTGCTGCGCGCGGGCTTTCTTTAGTTGGGGCAAGCAGGGGCTACTTTTTGTTGTGGTGAGCGGGCTTTCTCATTGCGGTGGCTTCTCTTGTTGCGGAGCATGGGCTCTAGGCATGCGGGCTTCAGGAGTTGTGGCTCGTGGGCTATAGAGCACAGGCTCAGTAGTTGTGGCGCACGGGCTTAGTTGCTCCGTGGCACGTGGGATCTTCCCGGACCAGGGCTCGAACCCGTGTCCTCTGCATTGGAAGGTGGGTTCTTAAGCACTATGCCACCAGGGAAGCCCTCAGTGATAATTTTACATGTAATTCAGGTGCCATCAGAAGAGAAAATACTCTTAAGTCGGAAAATCTTTAAAACCAAAGAGCTTTTCTCCTTGCTAGATAAATCTTTATTTGGCTTTTTTCTTTTTCTCTGTCCTAGTTAGGAGGATACTTGGTTAACAGGAAACAGAATCCTCTCCTCCCTTCCTCTTTCCTACAACTGCTTTTCTCTATTCCACTTTCACTACTTCTACACTATTGCCAAACATGCTAGGAGCTATTAAACATGCCAGGAGAGCCAGAAGATCATTAAAGAATGATCTCTAGGGCTTCCCTGGTGGCGCAGTGGTTGAGAGTCTGCCTGCCGATGCAGGGGACGCGGGTTCATGCCCCAGTCCGGGAAGATCCCACATGCCGCAGAGCGGCTGGGTCCGTGAGCCACGGCCGCTGAGCCTGCGCGTCCGGAGCCTGTGCTCCGCGACAGGAGAGGCCACAACAGTGAGAGGCCCACGTACCAAAAAAAAAAAAAAAAAAAAAAAGAATGATCTCTAGCAAAGGACTGTTGTGGCTTCCTTTCTGGTAGGTTATGTTGAATGGTGGCTGCACTAGAACTATATGGTTGGTTTCACCAGCTGGGTCCATCCCTTCTTTATAGGAGGAAAAAAACGGGCTTTTCTTTCTTTTTAAATTTAATTTTCTACTTAGATAACACATTCACAAGATTTCGAAGTTTAAATAAAATAAAAAGCCTTAGAGAATACCTACATACATACATACAGCCAAACAGAATTCTGTATCAAGGTAGCTCTGACCCTGCCAAGTAGGCACCATGAGTAAAGCTTACCAGGCCCAAATTGAAAAAACTGTGTGGACAGGAAGTTATCATTGAAATTTAATGGTGGCAAATATGTCTGAGGAAAATTGCTGGGATTTGATCCCTTTATGAATCTGGTGATAGATGAATGTGTAGAGGTGGCAGCTAGTGGGCAACAGAACAATATTGGAATGGTGGTAATAGGAGGAAATAGTATCATCATGTTAGAAGCCTTGGAGAAAGGAGAAGGTCATGTTCAGCAGAGAAATCAGTTACGTATACAGGTACCCTTTCCAACGGGTCTGTTTGACTGTGTTGTAAAACTCAGGTCATATACATTCTTCATATTAAACTTTTTGTTTTGTTTAAAAAAAATGTACTGTGCCCACATTCACCCGGCCCCCAATCCACCCTCTATAGTTAAATCATTTTTACTACTTTTTTGTGTATTCTTATAGTTTCTTTATGCAAATACAAGTAAATATAAATATATGTTCTTATTCCTACCCATTACATAAAAGATAGCATATTATATTTACTATCCTATACCTTGTTTTTTTTTTAATTAGCAACGTGCCCTGGAGATCTTTCTAATCAGTACACAGAGCTCCTTGTTCTTTTTGTTTATATTAATAGCTGCATAGAATTCCAATGTGTGGATATCCTAAAGTTCAAGTAACCAATCCTCTTTAGATAGATATTTGGATTGTTTCCAAACTTCTACTGTTAAAAACAATGTTCAGTGAATAATCTTACACATGGATACATGTGCAGATATATCTGTCGGATACATTTCCAGATACTGGATTGCTGAATCAAAAGATATGCATCTATAATAACGATAAATACTGACAGATTATCTTCTATAGGGGTTTGCACCATTTTGCCTTTCTACTGGAAAGATGTAAGAGTGTCAAAACAGGGCTTTTCTGAATGGATTCCTACCGTCAACAAAATTGTAATGAGCTATGATATTCTATATACTAGTCAGGAAAAAAAAGATATAAACAAAAATAAGTTAGATGTGTTGGAAACAGAATGGTATTCTAATGCTGCAAAGAACAAGGTATCAAACTTGATGCTATGTCTAACCTCTGTGTTTATTTTTTTAACAGCATAGTTGTTGCCCAAATCTTTTGGTACAGAATGTTTTTGTAGAAACACATGACAGAAATTTTCCATTGGTGGCGTTCTTCACCAACAGGTTTGAAAATTTTTTTTATATGATTTCATTTTGAAATTGTGACTTTAAAAATAACAATAGAAAAATATTAAGAGAAGATATATGCTATAGCCCCACATATCTGGCACCCTAGAATATTCAGTTATCCCAAACTGTTGTGGTCAGTAAAATTTTAAATAGCTGAAATTTTCATTCTTATTTCCTCTTAGAGTTAATGCCTGGAAAGGCTAAGGATGGCAGGCCTCAGCCAGTTCAGTTCAGAGGATAAATGATGCAGAATGCTACATCTTTGAGTCCAAACTGCCCCCAACTACCACACCACATGCCTCATCACATTACTGAGTTCCACTGTTTGCAAAACACACTTCCTTCCTTGTGGATATTGACAAGTTTCTTCTTACTTATGATTTTAGTAGATTTGAAATAAAACTTAAATGATTATTCTTAATAAAAGAGCATTCCTAATTGGTTGTTGTTGGAGAGAGAGAGAAAACCATATTTTTGAGGATGGTTAATGATGTTAATATGAAAATTGATATAATCAAACTTGGTTCATTTGGTAGTTATTCAGGGTAATTTATGATTATTTTTAAAATTTCTACTTTCTAGGTATGTGAAAGCAAGAACAGAACTAACGTGGGATTATGGTTATGAAGCTGGGACTATGCCTGAAAAAGAAATATTCTGCCAATGTGGATTTAATAAGTGTAGGAAAAAAATATTATAAATCTGTAGCTAGTGCCTGTTCATGAAATTAGCTTATCAAGCTGAAATTAGAGTCATGCAAAAGAAACCCCAGTGGTCAGTGGCATTAATTTAGGTTATGATCCATCAAGAGAATTCCTCTCAGTTTACCCTTGTTGGGGGGTCCATTTGCATTACTTAGAAACGCTAGGAACAAAATAAGGACATTTTCATATGCATAGGGTATCTCTTTATTCTTACTGCTGTTCAACTGTACATGAGTAGGATGGAAGTGTATATTTTATATGAAATACTGCTATATAATTTGTAACTTATTTGTAAATTATATATTAAGAAAGACAAATGTCACAATTGATTTCAGCACTTCTTATTGCTTTTGGAATTATCTTTGACTTTCATGGCCCCAAAGGGCCAAAGCTCACATCTTTACCTACAAAATTTATTTATGTTTAATTCCTGGCAAATAATTTACCATTGTGAACCATAAGGTGGGCAACAGAGCCTGAAGCATCTGTCGAAATTCACTTCATGCATATTACTTCCAAGTATTTTAGTGCTAGTTGGAGAAGCTGTATCTGGCTCCGTGAAAGTGTCCCATCAGTCCGTTTGAATGAGAAGGGGTAGAAGCTCTCCTGTGGGGAAGGTTTTGGCACACTCTTTGCGATTCAATTTCTTTTCCACAGATTCTCTTCACTCCTTCCACATAAACACGGACAGGAAAGGAGGGAGTAGAAACTTGGAGGAATTAGAATATTTTTGTTCTAGATAGAGCCTTATGAAAAGGAAATTTAGAAAATAGTCAGACATGGCTTATTTAAGCCAGAAGAGATTGTGCTGGGCAAGAATTTCACTTAACAAAACAATTCTACTGAACTGCAAAGTCTGAAACAGACCCTTGGACTCTCCTAGGCATGATGTGCAAATTATTTTCCTAGAGAAAGTTACTTTGCTCTAGGTTACCTGACCATGATTGTCTAGTGGAAAGAGGATGAGAATCTCCAAGAGTTAAAACTAATTTTATCTATAACAAAGATATACATTTGGCTGCCAGGAACTTCCCACTAGGAACCAGGATGGGAATACTAGCTCAAAAAGGAGTAATTAAAAGTAGTTCTGGTTTTTGAGAGGTTTTTTTTCTTTTTTTTTTTTTGATCTTGATTCTGGGTTTAGTTTGGTTACCTTTCAAACAAAAATCTCTTCTAAGTTTGGACCCGATTAATTTCTTTAAAATATTGAACTAAATAAAAATTTAACTTGAAATTGGTTTAGAGAGTGGGAAACCAAAGAGCTAGGAAAGGGAGCAAAAAATTATAACCCAAACAGCCTGTAGACAGATGAGGAAAGTTGAGAAGTCCATTTATTCACAGTAAAGATGCAGGAATTTTAGGCAATGCACTAAAATAAAGTGAAGACACTTGATAAGTATGGAAAATGTTTTTGTGCAGAAATCAACATCTTGATCTGCTTCATTCTGTACTGGTTCACAGCTGTCATCTTTCGTCAGCATCCAAGAGATTCCCTTTGTCTTCCCTATGTCAGGTCTGTTTCCAGTTAAATCCCGTTATTTCCCCTTTCCTGGATTTACTCCCACATATTGGTGAAGCACATCCTCCAGTAGCTTTTGAAAGGGAAAAATGAGAGGTGAATATTTTGAGCCCTTGTATGTTTGAACATGTTATTTTACCCTTACATTTGATTGCTATTTTGGCAGGGTATGGGTACTCAGTTCGTGAGTAGCTTCCATACCCAATTTTGAACACATCTGCTACATTCCAGTGTTGCTGCTTTGAAGTCTGAAAATGTTCTCACCTCTGGCCTTCAGGGTGACTGTTGGAAGTCAGATAAAGCCGCTCTTTATCTTTTGTATACGTGGCCAGTTTTTTTCAAGCTTATAGCATTCTCTTTGTCCCAATGTTCTGTTCCCAGTAAGAGTTAGTTTTCATACCTCATACCAGGTGCTTGGTGGGAGGGATCTTTCAATCTGAAAACTTTGTTCTTCAGAGAAATTTTCTTGAACTATATTTCTTTAATGAAATAGTTCTGTTGTCTGTTATCTGTTGTCTCTTCCTATTTATCTAGACATTAGACCTCCAGGATTGGTTCTCTCATTTTCTTATCTTTTCTCTTAATTTCCAGCTTTGTCTTCTTGCTCTACTTTCTGGGAGATTTCCTCAACTTAATCTTACAATTTGCCTACTGTGTTGGGTTTTTGTTTGGGGGGTTTTTGCGGAGTGGGGATTGGGTTTTGTTTTGTTCTGGTTAGGTTTTTTTTTTTGGTCTCATTTTAAATTTCTAGAGCTCTCTTCTCTGAATGTTTTTTTTTCTTCAATATCCTATTTTTGGTTCATGGTTGCAGTATCTTATCTCTTTGAAAATACTATTTATATAGTGTAACATACATACAGGCATTCATATCTATATTATCTTTTTCCTGAATATTCTGTGACCTGCAAGGTTTGTTTCTGTGTTTTCCCTGTATGTGTCCTTTGGTCTTTGTCTTTCATGTTTTAGGCTTTCCTCAGTTAGTTAGTTAGATCTTGGCAGTTTGCTCATTCTTTTTTTTTTTTTTAAATAAGGGATTTTTTTTTAACATCTTTATTGGAGTATAATTGCTTTACAATGGTGTGTTAATTTCTGCTGTATAACAAAGTGAATCAGCTATACATATACATACATCCCCATATCTCCTCCCTCTTGTGTCTCCCTCGTACCCTCCCTATCCCACCACTCTAGGTGGACGCAAAGCACCGAGCTGATCTCTCCCTGTGCTATGCGGCTGCTTCCCACTAGTTATCTGTTTTACATTTGGTAGTGTATGTATGTTCATGCTACTCTCACTTCGTCCCAGCTTACCCTTCCCCTCCCTGTGTCCTCAAGTCCATTCTCTATGTCTGCATAGAGGACAGCATCTTTATTCCTGTCCTGCCCCTAGGTTCTTCAGAATCATTTTTTTTTTTAGATTCCATATATGTGTGTTAAGTCTGCTCATTCTTAAGAGTGGAACACTGAAAAGCTGATATTATAAACTGAGAGCGGGGTAAGGGGCTCTTCAACTGCTTCACCTGACCTAGCTGAGCTCTTCAGTTTCTTATCCAGTCTCTTTAGGACTTTCTTTCTGGCCTGGCAAGGAGTACTCTTCCATCTTACTGCTTGAAAGAAAAAAAACTTTGCTGCCAGAGCGTGCTCTTTTCTCCCGTTTTGCATCTCCATACTCTTGCTTCTGTAATCCATTTGTGTTTGTCAAGACTATCCAAGTTATCCTTTTTAATAATGTTCTCTTTTCTGTCCCCAGTTTGCCTCCTTTCCTCTCTTTAAAATCTGCTCAAAAAGCAAGACCTCCAGGAGTTTTCCTTTGATTAGTTCCTCAGCAAACCACCAGCTATTACATGCTTCTTTTACAGAGCAACTTATTTTTTAACTGTAATTTAATTATATGCGTTTGTGTTCTCTACATGTGTATTCCATGCACCAAAAACCTTGTCTTGATGGTGCTGTGTACCCAATGGGTGCTAAATAAAGGCTTGCGACTGCAACTGGAATTACTGTCAGTTAATTCTGCGTCCGTTTATGATAGACCTGTTTAGGCCAGACTTGGTGTGATACAGTTTTTAGAAAATAATGGATAAACCCTCAGAAGAACAATCATTTCTCCAGCTGAGTCCAGGGGCTTCGGCCACCTTTACTCCGACTATCGCTTAAGTGGGCGCAGGGTGGGGAGCTCCTGGCATGATTTTTTTTTAAAAAAAGCAATTCAAATTCAGACTCAGATCTGGAGAAGTTGCGAGTTTCTGTTTGAGAACTGCATCTACAAAGCCGACGGGTCTCTTCCTGCTCGGGACTTTCCCCGCGGGTAGGGGAGATCAATCATCATGATTTCGCCAAAACGGACTTCCGGCTGCGCGGGCGCAGTGCGCAGATATGGAGCCGGCGGGACCTCCCGAGCCCGAGTCGAGCTGCGGCGCCAGCTGGTCCGAGGCCCGGGCTGGGCGGGACGGGGTCCCCCACCCAACCGGTGAGTACTGCTCGGGGGGCGGGGGGCGGCAGGGGCAGTCGGGGCCCAGGGCAGCTCCCTGGTCGCCGCCGCCTGGGGGCCCGCGAACCCGCTTCCCGAGACAGCGCTGAGGTCTTGGCTCAGCAGCCCCTCGGCCGCCGCCGCTTGGGGGCCCGCGAACCCGCCTCCCGAGACAGCGCTGAGGTCTTGGCTCAGCAGCCCCTCGGCCTCTGGGCGTCCACCGCCGGCGGCCCTGCTCCCAGACCGCTGCCCAGGGCCTCTCGTAAGGAGAGGGTTTGCCTTCCGTTTACCGTTTATTTACCGTTTAACCTCACCCACTGCTAATGGAACAGCCCGTTGCTACGGTCCTACAACGCTAGGAATACAGCCAGCAAGGAAAACCGAAGGAAATGCCTGGGAGTTTACTCTCCCAGCGCGGTTTCACCCACCCCTAAAACAATGCAGTCGGAGAAGTGCTCTGGGGAGGAAGGCTGGAGGGGTACCCCTCTTGAAGAGAAGTGGTCAGCTAGGTCTCGGGAAGCAGTTTGAGAAGTTTCCACAGAGAATGTAACGTTTTGGAACCATCCCCTCCTTTCCATGAGTAGTTCAAGTCTGTGGCCCTCCCCTTTAAGTGAGGCAACAGCCTTCTGGCTGGGCTCCTTCCCTGCGTTTCAGCAGATGTAGAGCGCTTACCCTGTGCAGGCTCAGCACCAGGTGCCGGGGATGCAGAGACGAGTTAGGCAGACCCTGCCTTAGAGAGTCTAATAGGCAACTCCTGTGTGACCTGCTAAGAACCACAGAATCACAAATGAGGGGCTCCTCCAACTCAGCCTGGTGTTCAAGGAACATCCTTAGTTTTAAAGAGAAAGAGTCACCCAGAGATACAAAGCTTGAAAAGGTGGTCCAGAAAGAGGTGAAGACTCGAAAAAAGGCACCAGCCATAAAACATCAGATGTGGCAACCACAAGCCAAGCAGTTGACTATTTCATTTAGCTAGTGTGTATACAGAATGCAAGATGAGGAGTTACCGGAGGTGAGGTTACATCCTGACCTTTTCCCCAAACTCCAGACTTGTATAACCAACTTCATTAATGCCAGGATCGATCTCAAACTGAATGTGTCCCAAAGAAGACTCCTGTTTGCCTGCGCACACCCACACACTCCAAACCTGCTCAGCCACTACCAGCCTTCCCCATTCCATTCACCTGGTTGCTCAGACCAAAACCCCAGTGCCACTCTTGGTGCCTCTCTTTCCTCCTTACCTCCCAACTAATGCGTTAGTCAGACCAGTCAGTTCTTTCTTCAGAATATATCTCAAGCCTGGCCTCTTCTCACCGCTTCCATCACTGCCATCCAAGCCACCATCATCTCAGGCCTGGACTATTGGTCCCCTGGCTTCCACTCTAGCCTCTCATACAGACAAGCCTGCACAGTAGCCAAAATGATCTTTAAAAAACAAAAAGTAAGTGTGATTCTCCTACTCAAAGCCCTCCAATAGTCTCTCATTACTTTCAGAATAATCTTACTGTGGCTACAGTGTACCCCATGTCCTGATCTGATCCAGCCCCTACCCATCTTGATGACTCTGCTACCCCTCACTGCACTGTGAGTCCTCTAAGCCCCCCCACCATATTCAAATATCTGCTCAAATGTACCCTCCACAGCCTTGCCTGCCCATCCTGTTTAGAAGAGCCCTCCCCCACCCTCATTAATCTCTACCTCCTTCCCCTGCTCTTTCTTCATAGCACTTAACCACATCCTGAAATGATACTTGTTTGATGTCTCTGTACTACTAAAATGTAAGTTCCATGAGAGTTGAAATTCACATCTTATTCCCCGCTTTATTTCTAGTGCCTAAAACTCTACATTAAGTATATGTTGAAGGAATGAACGGGGTTGTATGTAGCACTAAAGAGCTTGGCTTCTGATCTTTAGGTGATAGAGAAGGGTTTTTAGCAGGAGAGAAACATGGGCAAATGTACATTTTAGATAGATCACTCTGGCAGCAACGTGAAGAATGAAGTGGTGTCATGACAGGGAAAGCAGAGGAGGGAAATGAGATTATCAGAATGAACCAGGTAGAAAACAGTGAAGTCAGGGCAGTCCACTGTCCACGCTGCTGCCGAAACTCACTCTCAAGTGCACATGTGCGCACGCACATACGTTCACACGTTCCTACACACAGATCAGGTCATGGTACTTCCTGTGTTAATTAGGACTTGTTGGCTACAAATAGTACAAAATCAACTTGATGTCATTTAAGCAAAAGGGATGTTTGTTACTGGAAAGCAGGGAGACCACACTCACAGACCCCAGGAACATGGATGCTATAGCATTTATCAGAAAGAGCCAGGAAATAGGGCCTGAGAAGCCGTCATAAACTTTGACAGCACTCAGAATATCTGCTTTGTTCTCTTTCTTTGGTCCAGTTTTCCTGATAATGGGATAGAAGATGGCTACCCTCACAGCTTCTCAGTTTTTACATCTTCAAGAAACCAGCCCAATCTGAACTAAAATCTTCTATTCTGAATTCTGTATATGTGGGAGATGGGCAGGTTGGTCCTCTGGGACTGTCAGCTGTGCCCAGGGAAAGAGAGTCACGTAGTATAAACATACCTGCTGGGGCTTATCCCTGTGTATGATTGTGAGTCAAATGGATACCCTAAGGAAGTCCACTGAACATCCTATTCCCTGGCTGCCTGCCACCCCTCCCTTACAACACAGACATCCTTATTCCTCTTTTCACATTCTGAAGCTGTCCCCAGTAATGCCTTCTGGCTATCCCAAATATACATCCTGCCAAACTTCTCCGAAAGTTATGTCCAGTCACACCATCCAGAGACAATGTGATAAAGCCATTCATTTTCCAAGTCCATTACCAAGCCTCTAGGTAATATCTACTCCCCTTCTGTTTTGGTCAGTTCAGGTATGCAGTCACTGGACTCAGTAATAACGTCTACACATCTGATATACAGTGGCAGAACTAAAATAGTAAACTGCAATGAAAACTATTGATCAAAGGAGAAAAGAGGAAGGAATTTCCAAGCCAGCACCATAAATTGGTTGCCAGTCCAGAACATAGGCCATACCCTATTGGAAGGGGATTGTAAATGGAAGTATAGGGTTAGTGAATCTCATTCTATCAGTTTCACTCATTTCTTTAGTGGTGGAACATGTTCCTTGGCCATCCTATCCGACTACCCCAGATTCAATCCTCTGGGTGGATTGCCCTTGTCTGGTGAGCTTTAAGACCGTCTCTTGGAAGAGAAGCATTGGGAAGACACCCCTGCAGAGGCTGTGGCCTTAACAATCCCTTCCCAGGTGGAGCTGAGCCTGGAGATTGCTGGCAAGACTGCCACTGCTGGTTTGAGTTAGTTGTAGTTCACGTATTCTTGGCTTATAATTTTTCTTCGGCTTCATTCTATAGAACCTTTCCTGGTTACCAGTTTCATTTTTGAGAATTCTCGTTGAGTCAGTCTCTGTGAGTCCTTAGGCCTGCTAGACCCAGTAGAAAGACCTTGGGGAGACCTACATATCTTCATTGTTCTTGGTCTCAACTACTGATGGAGACCAATGGACTCTTCCCAGCCCCCATGATACACCTGTCCCTCACTGTCTGAATCTATACAGTTCCTGAGTTCAGATAGTGAGGAATATCAAGTTATCCAAATGTATTTGGTCCATGAGTTTCAGATAATGTGTAGCAAACGATCAGATGTGAGGGATGCCTGTCTGTGTAAAAGCCTATAATGTTACTCTCCCAACTACAGAGAGTTCTGTGATCCCCCAGTCTAGAAGAATAAACAAATTAAAATAGCCAAGCTCTTTTAGGAAATTGTGATGAGGGGGTGTTTTAGCAGGAAAAAACTCTTAGGTGGAGCCTGTGTGTCCACCTTGCGTTTCTGTCCATCAGCACTGGAAACTCCAGATCAGAGGACAGCAATGTTGCCACCACCTCTGTGTTCCCAAGTGCCAAGACCCTGCAGACTTGGGAGTGTAGCTCAGACAGGCAGAGTCCCCAGAGCAAGCACAGGGGACCACACTCAGGTATCAGCGGCCTGATAGCTCAGCCCAATGCAGTTCACCGGTCTGCAGGTGCAGCTCTGCACAGGAAAGGGTGACAAGGCAAAAATACCTAGCTCTTACACAAGGAGTGCTGCATAGCCTATCAAACATTATCATATTTTTTTATTAGGGAATTTTAGCACTAGTAATTTAACTGCCTGAAACTTTTTTTAGCCTATGCTTTACAAATTTTAATGTCCAGTTTGAGTGTTCTTTTAAATAAGAACACGGTATTTAATCGAAGTAGATTTTGGGTCCAAGGTGAATAAAATTTGGGGATTTCTTTTCCCATTTTCATCCTAGGATGGAGGCTTTGTGTGGTCAAATATTAAAATATATTCTAAAACACTGAAAATTGTAAAGTGTTGTATTGGTGGGGGAAGTGACAGATCAGTGGAACAAATAGAAGTATGTAGAACAAATCTAAATATATGTAATAATTAAATATATGTGAAAAATGATTTTAAATCAGTGGCTAGCCATTATGAAAATAAGTTAGATCTCCATCTCATACTTTACAATAAAATAAATTCCACGTTAAAATTATAATGTAAGAAATAAAATTCTAGAGGAAAAGAAGAGGTGTCTTCTAAGTTATGTTCCCCCTACCCAAGAGTGAGAAATGATAAAGGATTGATATAATTTCATCAAACAAAACCTTTAAACATTCTGTATATCAGAGAACATTATAAACAAAGTTAAAAGGCCACATATTTGACTAACAAAGAGTTAGTATCCTGGATACACTACAAGCTCTTATAAATCAGTAAGGAAGTAGTGAATAAACCAATAGAAAAATGGGCTAAGGACATCAGTGCCAGAGAAGAAATGCAAATGCCACCTTATGGTAACTTAAATTCATAATTAGAGATTATGATCCACTTCTCTCTGCACTTTGTGTTCTTTCTTTTGACATGGTCATCTAACCTTCTGTCCCAGCTGTACCTTTATAGTATGTTTTTAAATCAGGTAGACACCCTTTCATTTTTTTTTTTGAAAGTGTTCTTTACTGCCCTTGCTCATTTGTTCTTCCAAATAATATTTTTTTTCAAGTTCTTTAAAATAACCTTCTTGGGATTTAAGTTGAAATGGCATTAAATCTAAAACTTACGTTGACTGAAGAAAAACACAACCTAAAAATTGCGAGATGTTTTATTTGGGGAGCTTACTGAAGACTGTGGCCTGGGAGACAGCCTCTCAGCTCTGAGGAACTGATCGGAAGAGGTAAGGAATGAGCCAGGATATATAGGAGTTTTTGCTGAAAACAAACATGTAGTCAGACATCAAACAATTACTGCTAATAACAAAAAACAGACCTCTTAAGTTAATGATTTTAGTGCTTTTCTAAGTATGGGAAGATGCAAGAGTCTGGGCTGGTTGAAATTATTCCTTAGAAATGTGTGGTAACTGTCTAGGGCCAGTATCCTGTTTTTTCTGGATCCTGAATTCCCCTCAGGAGATTCCCCTCAGGGACCATTGTTGGGGGGGGGCGGGGTTTGCTGCAGTGGCTGATGGCTTGTTGTCGAGCAACATTTTTTTGTCCGCACTTATCTGAGATAGAGTTGACAGCATGATAATGTCCAGCCTTCCTATCCAGGTGCACCGTATTTCTCTCCATGTTGAAATGGAGCTTAAAACAACTCTTTCATCATGTTATCCCCCTGCTCAAAAAATCCTTCCTGGCAGCCTTTCACCATCTGTTTCTCAAATTCTTTTCCAGCTTCCTTTGCATGAACTCTCCTCTTCAGCCTGGCTGGTTTTCTGTCTCCCAGTCAGACCTCTTGGTCTCTTATATATCTCTGCTTCTGTCTGCAACGTCCCTCCCACCCCGACCCCGCTTCCTCTCCATCTCAAGGTTGTACCAGCTCAAAGAAGTGTCCTTGACAGAACTCCGTCCCACAAGGAGCACTTCCTCCTCTGTCCATAGCGTATATTGTATTTCCTACTCAGCAGTTACTTGTGCCACGTATTATGTTATTTTCCAGAATACTATTTGGTCTCCTTGTTTATTTTGTAAGCTTCTTGCAGGCAACAGTTCTGTCTCATGTTTTTTTTATATGCTCTGCTGTGCCCTTCCGTACAGTAGCCACTCTCCACATATGGCTCTTGAGCATTGAAAATGTGGCTCGTCCAGTCGAGAGGTGCTGTAAGCACAAAATACACTGGGCTTCAAAGACTCAGTACAAAAGAATGAATTAATTGTTTCCTTAATTAAATGTTGAGAGGGTAGTATTTTGGATATGTTTAGTTGAATAAAGCATATTAAAATTAACTTCACCCATTTCCTTTGACTGTTTTAAATGAGGCTCCTAGAAATTCTTCATCTGCACCTGTGGCTCACATTATGTTTCTGCGGACAGCTCTGGTCTAGAGCTCTCAGCGCGGTGACTCTCGTACAAGAGGAGCTCCCAACTCGGTGGTGGTTTGAGATGAATGAAAAGCAGCAGTTCGCCCATTTCATTTCATCTGAGGAGTTTTGTCTCAGTCTCCCCCCTTTTTCTTGGTTGATGTGGAGCAGGAGGACTACTAATTTGTAGCCCTACTAATAAGCAGGACCCAAATCCAGGAGACAGACGTTAATTAAGGAAGAAACTCATCTGAATGTGAAAGAAATGCTAGCTCCAAAGTGAGGTCTTCTGACATTGTGAGATGCAAGATGTAGTTTAAGAGAGACATCAAGAGACCTTACACTTTTAAGTAACAAAAAGGACTTTTAGGAAGCGCTTAAGCGGTTAACCTCATTTAAATTTAAACCTTTCGCCATTAAATGGTTAAATGAATTTTTGTTTCAAAACTAAAATTTGAAGGTAAAATTGGAAGTGCTTTCTGCCACGGAAAACTAAATGAATAACAGGATGAGCATTGGAAAAGGCAAAGAAATGTTAAATGGATGCTTGTGGCCAAATTAATAGCAAACTAATAGGTTAGAGAAGATTGCCTCTCACCCATGCACCCAGTGGATATTGGGAACAGCTGGCTTTTTTCCCCCTGTCTCTTCCCTGTTCTTCCTAGCTCTCCTTCTCTTAAACTTCTTTCCTTTCTTTATTCCGCTCTTAAAAAAAAAAACTCCTGCCTTCGTGTATCTTTCTCTCCTAATTTATTATAATGCTAGATTACAGCACATTTAAAGTATATTGCTCATTTACTTCTTTAATTCACCCCAAATTTATTTATTTATTTTCCCAAATTTATTTTTGAATATAGTATGATATAGGGATCTAAATTATTTTTTACAGGTAGTTAATCAGAGCATTATTTCTTGAATACACCATTGTTTTCTTGTTGATTTATAATGTCAGTAATCATTATTGAGAGCTTACTATGGGCAAGGCAATGCTTGGAGAGCTTTGTATTTAAATTCCTGCTTATGTTTCTTAAGTAAAGGTTTTCCTCATGTTTAGACATTTTAAATGAAACATTTTTTTCTTTTCTTTCATTGAGCCATTAAGAAAATACAAAGTTGCTTTTCTGCTTGGGTCCCAATTTTTTTTCTCCCTGGGAGTTGAGACTCTCTCATAAAACAAGTTCCCTGCCCTCTACTTTAAGATGGGTGGAGGAGTTGCAGACACCAAGAAATTCCACTTTTCCATTTCTCATCAGGGATGTTACTTTATAGGTGTCTTTCAGGTTGCAGAAAGGTTGCAAAAAAGGATATGCGCACTTTGCCCCAAAGACCTCGAGTGTAGTGTCCTGTACTTTGCACAGTCAGAGAATATAGCTGCTCATGAAAACTGTTTGGTAAGTTACTTGAAAACACATGAGTCCTTTTAGGGAAGGACATACCAAAATAGATAAATGTACTCTGGATACAACAAAGAGTAACACGTTGGCTGCCCATGGCTTGGGCTTTTTTTTTAATGAAAGCTTCTTTATTTCTTTATTTATTTTTTGGCTGTGTTGGGTCTTCGTTTCTGTGTGAGGGTTTTCTCTAGTTGCGGCGAGCGGGGGCCACTCTTCATCGCGGTGCGTGGGCTCCTCACTATTGCAGCCTCTCTTGTTGTGGAGCACAGGCTCCAGATGCGCAGGCTCAGTAGTTGTGGCTCACGGGCCCAGTTGCTCTGCAGCATGTGGGATCCTCCCAGACCAGGGCTCGAACCCGTGTCCCCTGCATCGGCAGGCAGACTCAACCACTGCGCCACCAGGGCGTTTAAGTGGGGATTTGGGGAGCATATTTTTCCCTTTTTAAAGTTTCAGATCTTAACACCTTATGATTACTTTCAGTTTTATTTATAACTGATCAAACACACAAAGAATTATGATGAAGTTCCTTTAAAGATACTTTAATTATTTCAAATATAACAGATACCCATAGACACTTCACCCAGATTTATAAAATCATGATAGTATATGATATTTGCCTCAGCTTGATTTTTTTTTTTAAGAAAAAAAAAAACATAGATAGTTAAGGACTCTCTCTTCTCTCTGTTCCCTTCTCTCCACCCCTCCCCAGAGGTAATTGCCATCACAAATTCGGTGTTTCTTATTATCTTGTGTTTTTAATTTTATGCTCCCACCACGTTTAAGTATTTATAAACAAATATATTGTTTTACATGTTCTTGGACTTTATAGAATTTCTATCAGATTCTGTAGATTATTGATATATATCCATGTTGATAAATGTAGTTCTAATCTTTCATTTTAAATGTTATATTATTCCATTTTATGACTATAATCACCATTAAAGTATTCTGTGAATGACCATTTATGGTTTTCCAGTTTTTTATGTTACTGACCAGCTGTCATAAATATCCTTGTATAGGTCTCCTAATTCACGGGAGAATTTCTCTGGTCTAGGGCACTTAGAACTGCTGGACACAGGAAGGGAACATTTTGCACCTCACTAAATGTGCCAGATTGCTCTCCAAAGGGATCGTACCAAGTTTGACTTCCACTATTTTGGAGTTTGCTTCTCTTCTTCCTTGTCAACACTTGATTCTATGAGATTTATTTTATTTTTTGGTATGGTAAAAGTATGTTTAATTTTGAAAGAAATTGCTGAACTGTCCTCCACTGTGGCTGTACCATTTTATATTCCCACCTGCAATGAATGAGAGTTCATGTTGTTCGTATTTTTTTTAATTTTATTTTATTTATTTATTTTTATACAGCATGTTCTTATTAGTTATCTATTTTATACATGTTAGTGTATATATGATGTTCATATTTTAATTTGTAATTCCCTGATGACATATGACATGTGGTGTTGAGCATCTTTTCATATACTTATTTGCCATTTGTATATCTTCTTTGGTGTTGTCTGTCCAGATCGTTTGTCCAATTTTTAATTGGGTTGTTATTGTTTAATTGGGTTTATTGGGTTGTCTTATAATTAACTTTTAGGAGCTCTCTATATCTTGGATACAAGTCCTTTATCAGATATATTTTACCAATATTTTCTCCTAATCTGTGGCTTTTCGTTTCATTCTCTTTACAGTGCCTCCCTGGATCTGTGGTTTGGTGTCTGTCATGATACTATGAGATTTTCATGTTTTCCTCTCTGATGGGTGTGAGATGGTCTCTCGTTGTTATTTGCATTTGCAGTTCCTAGATTACTTAGTGAGCTTGCACCTCGTTTGCTGTGCTCCTGTGTGGTTCTTTTTTCGATTCTGTGACTTGTGTTCATAGACTACACTTTATCTTTGAGATCTTAGTTTTGCTTATATGTATTTATTCACATATAAATAAATTCTAATGCTTTATTATATATGTTTGCTTTTAATTTTATTTATGGTGCTTTCTGTCATACAGAAGCTTGTGATGTAATTAACATTCATCATTATTTTCCTTTATAATTTGTAGGATTTTTCCCCTAAGAAATTCTTTTCTGAACTAAGGTTCTGTCTTTATTCCAAAACGTTTAAAAATTTTGCTTTTCTCATTTAGCTTCTTGATCCAACTGGGATTTATCTGGATTATAGTGTAAAGTACAGACCTACTTTTAGTTTTTTTTTTATGCGATTAACCACCTTCCCCAGCACTATGATTGAAAAATCTATCCTTTCCTCACTGATTTGTAGTGATAATAATGATAACTGTTGTTATTATTTGGTGTTCACTGTGTAAGGTAATGTTCTGGGAGCTTAACCTAGGAGCTCTGGGAGATTAACAGGATTAACTGTTAATCCTCACAACTACCCTAAGAGGTAGGTATTATAATTATGCCCAAACTAAAGGTGGAACAACTGAGGCACAGAGAAATTAAATCACTTGCCCAAGGTCACAGGGCTGTAAGTGACTGAGCCGGGACTCTCACCCAGCTATCTAGTTTCAAACCCTCATGCTAATCCGTTGCTCTAACAGTATTGTCATATGTGCACAGATCTCTTTCTGGCTCTCCATTCTCTTCCATTGGTCACTTGTGTATTCCTGAGCTGGTACAATACTCTTTTTTTTTTCTTTTAAACAAAACTCGCATTTTATTTAGGTTGAAATAAACTATACGAAATTGATTTTCTTCACCAAAAATAACAAGGAATATTTTCTGTATTATTCCTAGATAAACCACAAAACACTTATTTTTGTAGGTTTTCTAGGTTTTGCTTGTAAATCAAGATGAGGCAGTAGATACAGTCATGGAAAAAGAAGAAAACAGACAAATCAGTCGTCAGTATCCATGGCCTCTGATCCTGTCTTGACCATGAAACAGAAGTGTTCAATGTATACCTGCCAAAAAGCTTATGAAGATGTAGGCTAAGTAAAGGAATGTAAACAGCAACAACCAGATGTGGAACAACAATGGCAGGCTCTTCCATTCAAACTTTAACTATAACTTGTTCCTTTAACTTCATTTGATAAAGACAGAATCTACACTGAAATCCTTGTTTGGCGAGCTCACACGTTTCTCTTACAATGTGATAATTTTCTTAACTGTCCCTTACAGATTTTTAACAGCATACTTAAAACTCCTACTATTCAAAAGTCAGTCATGAGCTTCATTGTAATGTTTTATGAAACGTATTCCTTCCTCCGATACCTCCTCAAAATTTATTTCTTCAAATTGCTGATAACTCAATACCTGACAGTTGGATCCACAGTGATGTTATGTCTAAAATGACTTAACTAATACAATTCCAAAGTGCCATTAGCAGAGATCACACAGAGTGTAACATGGTACTCTCAATGCTATCTTTTGGAAGAATAGTTAGGTCTCCAAAGCATGAGAGTTCAAACAAGCCATCTAAACAGGCAGATTATCAGTGACTAATGAGCCTGGTACAACACCCTTAATTACTATGATTTTATGATAAACCCTGGCTTTTTTTTTTTTTTTTTTTGGCGGTACGCGGGCCTCTCACTGTTGTGGCCTCTCCCACTGCGGAGCACAGGCTCTGGACGTGCAGGCTTAGCGGCCATGGCTCACGGGCCCAGCTGCTCCGTGGCATGTGGGATCCTCCCGGACTGGGGCACGAACCCGTGTCCCATGCATCGGCAGGCAGACTCTCAACCACTGCACCACCAGGGAAGCCCAGGTCTTATTTTATGAATTTCAAAAATGTCCAACAATTTTTTTTCTATAGAGGTCTAGAACTTTGGGTTAGGCCTATTCCTGGGTTTGTTTTTTTGTTTGTTTTGTTAATACATTTTTTTAAATCTTTTTAAAAAAATTTATTTATTTTTGGCTGCGTTGGGTGTTTGTTGCTGCACGTGGACTTTCTCTAGTTGCGGCTCTAGGCGCACGGGCTTCAGCATGGGCTCAGCAGTTGTGGCTCTTGGGCTCCAGAGCGCAGGCTCAGTAGCTGTGGCGCATAGGCTTAGTTGCTCTGTGGCATGTAGGATCCTCCCGGATCAGGGCTCGAACCCGTGTCCCCTGCATTGGCAGGCGGACTCCCAACCACTGTGCCACCAGGGAAGTCCCTGTTAATACATTTTTAAAGTGAGCTATTATTGGTATACACAAAAACTGTCAATTTTTATTTATTTTTTATCTCATCCAACAATCTTGCCAAACTCTCAAATCTAAAAGTCAGATTCACCTGGATATTTTATTTGGACGATCCTCATCTTTAAATAAAGATGACTTTTTTTCCTTCAAATTTTTGGGCCTCTTAATTTCTTTTTCTTATTTTACTGCATTTTTCTAGAACATTGTGTTATAGTGGTGATTAAAAGCATTTTAGTGAGCCTTGTTTTTTATATTACTGGGATGCTTCTAGGTTTTATCATTAAATTTGTGCATACTTTTTAATACTTTTACTTTATTAAAATTAGGAAGTTTCCTCTTATTTCTAGCTTGCTACAAGTTAAAGTATTGAATATTATGAAATGCTTTTTTCTGCATCTATTGTAATGCTCTTCTGGCTTCTTTCACTCTCTTTCTCTGGCCATGCACAATACTAGATGCTTTATTTTTAATTTATTAATTTATTTATTTTGGGCTGTGGTGGGTCTTCGTTGCTGCATTCGGGCTTTCTGTAGTTGCAGCGAGCGGGGGCTACTCTTCGTTGCGGTGTGCAGGCTTCTCATTGCTGTGGCTTCTCTTGTTGCAGAGCACAGGCTCTAGACGTGCGGGCTTCAGTAGTTGTGGCTCTCGGGCTTAGTTGCTCGCGGCATGTGGGATCTTCCCGGACCAGGGCTTGAACATGTGTCCCCTGCATTGACAGGCGGATTCTTAACTACTGCGCCACCAGGGAAGTCCGATGCTTTATTTTTTATATACACAACTTTTTTTAATCTCAAACTTACAGAAAAGTTGCACATACAGTACAAAGTACCGTTTTTGTTGGAACTGATGAAAGAAATATTCACATATTTAGATATAGGGAAGTCATTCTGGCTTATACATGAGTTAACTTGAATTTTATGCTAACTAAAATAGCCTGTTTGTGGCCTATCAAATATACACTGTACATTTGCTTTAATTATTAGAGAAAAGGACACATTGACCAGAAGTAAAGAATGTCCATGTTAAAAATAAAGATTATATGCCCCTCCTCCTGGGATGCCAATGCTGGTACTCCTTTGATGATAAAACTCCCTTCCCAGGTTCCAAGGCCATACTGAGTCACTGTGTACATGCTAGTCTGTTTTTTTTTTTTTTTTTTTTTAACGTTGAAGAAATGTAACCCTGACTCGTTTATTGCTCTTTGTTCTGACAAGATATAAAACTGTGCTGGAAACAATGCTTCTCCAGAGCAGTTTCTCAGAGTAATCTGGGAAGTGGGCTTCCAGGGTAGTCCTCAGTTTGGCTCAAATAAAACTCTTTTCTATTCTTATTATAGACTGTTTAGTGATTATTTTTGTTTACAGAACCATTTGAAATTAATTTGAGACATGATGTGTTATCTTTCCTGAATACTTCAGTATGTATTTTATACAAAGGACATTCACATAATCACAATGTAACCATCAAAATCAGGAGTTTAATATATTACTACGATCTAATCCTCAAACCACCCAGGTTTCAGGTTCAAGTGTCCTAATAACTTTATAACAAAAGATTCCAATTCACAGGTTACATTTGGTTTTCATGTCTCAAATTTTCTCCTTTTAATCTGTTAGTGATAAATTATGTGCTTGTTTATTTTCTGCTGTTAAACCATTGGGAGATTAACACTATTTGATTGTGATGTTTTATTCTAATATACTGTTAATGTTAATTTGCTATTTTTAGTTAACGTTGTCAGTATAATTTACATTTAAAAAGCACCCATTTTGGGCTTCCCTGGTGGTGCAGTGGTTGAGAGTCCGCCTGCCGATGGATGCAGGGGACACGGGTTCGTGTCCCGGTCCGCGAAGATCCCACATGCCGTGGAGCGGCTGGGCCCGTGAGCCATGGCCGCTGAGCCTGCGCGTCCGGAGCCTGTGCTCCAAAACGGGAGAGGCCACAGCAATGAGAGGCCCGTGTACCGCAAAAAAAAAAAAAAAAAACCACCCATTTTAAGTGTACAGTTCAGAGAGTATTAAGTCATGTATTTACCAACGTAACCACCACCACCATCAAGATGTAGAACATTTCCATTACCCCAGAAGGTTCCCTCATGCCTCCTTGCAGCCACTTCCTCCCCACCCCAGCTTCTATAGCTTGAGCCTGTCTTTCTCATCTCACATGAAAGGAATCCTACAGTATGTATTCTGTGTGTCTGGCTTCTTTTGCTCATTACAGTATTCGGAGATTCATCCATGTTGTTTCTTGTATGTGTATTTTGTTCCTTTTTATTTCTGCACAGTATTTCATTGTATGGCTCTATCACAATTTGTTTATCCACTTGCCTGTTGATAGACATTAATTCCAGTTTGAAGATACTAGGATAAATCTGTGAAGATCTGAATATGTGTCTTCATGTGGACATACACTTTTTTTGTGTTATAGTCACTAGTTAATTTTTTTAGATTCCACATATAAGGGATAACATGCAGTATCTGTCTTTCTCTGTCTGACTTATTTCGCCAAGCATAATACCCTCCACATCCATCCATGTTGTTGCAAATGGCAAACTTTCATTCTTTTTTATGGCTGAATAGTATTCCATTGTATGTATGTGTATGTGTGTGTATGTATACATATATATATATATATATACACACACACACACACATACTACATCTTCTTTATCCATTCATCTGTTGATGAACACTTAGGTTGCTTCCATACCTTGGCTACTGTAAATAATGCTACTGTGAACACTGAGGTGCATATATCTTTTTGAATTCGTGTTTTCATTTTCTTTGTATGTATACCTAGCAGTGGAATCACTGGATCACACGGTAGCTCTATTTTTAGTTTTTTGAGGAACTCCATACTGTTCTCCACAGTGGCTGCACCAGTTTACGTTCCCAGCATCAGTGCAGGAGGGTTCCCTTCTCTCCACACTCTCAGCAACATTTGTTTGTGTCTTTTTTGACGATGGCCATTCTGACAGGTATGAGGTGATATCTCTTTATGGTTTTCATTTGCATTTCTCTGATGATTAGTGATGTTGGGCATATTTTCATGTGCCTGTTGGCCATCTTATGTCTTCTTTGGAAAAATGTCCATTCAGGTCTTCTGCCCATTTTTTAATCAGGTTGTTTTTTGATGTTGAGTTGTATGAGCTGTTTGTATATTTTGGATATTAACCCCTTACCGGTCATATCGTTTGCAAATATTTTCTCCCATTCAGTAGGTTGTCTTTTTGTTTTTTCAATGGTTTGTTGATGCAGAAGCTTTTAAGTTTAATTAGGTCCCAGTTGTTTATTTTTGCTTATGTTTTCCTTGCCTTTGGAGATAAATCCAAAGAAAAAAATTGCTACGATTTATGTCAGTGTTCTGCCTATGTTTTCTTCTAGGAGTTTTATGGTGTCCTGTCTTACACTTAGGTCTTCAATCCATTTTGAGTTTATTTTGGTATATGATGTGAGAAGATGTTCTATTTTCATTTTTTAACATGTAGCTCTCCAGTTTTCCCAGCACTACTTATTGAAGAGACTGTCTTTTCTCCATTGTATACTGTCGCCTTCTTTAAATGTGGACAATAATGCTTTTATTTCTTGAGTGAATACCTATAAGAGGAATGCTGGGTCAAAAAGTAAATGTATGTTTAACTTTAAAGGTCATTGCATCATTTTACACTTCTACAACAATGTGTAAGAGTTTCATTTGCTCCACACCCTCATTGACACTTGGTATTTTCAGTCTTTTTAATTCTAACCAGTATAGTGAGTGTGTATTGGTATCTCATTGTGGCTTTGATTTGTCTGAGGGTTAATGATTTTGAGCATCTTTTCACGTGCTTATCCACCATTTGTAACTCTCCTTCTCTGAAGAGTCTGTCCAGGTTTTTTGCCCATTTTTAACTGAATTATTTGTCTTACTGAGTGGCAAGAGTTTTCCCTATATTCTCGATATAATTTTTTTGTCAGATATATGAATTGTGAATATTGTCTCCCAATTTCTGGCTTGCCTTTTTGTTTTCTTAGCAATGTCTTTCAAAGAGCAAAAAGTTTTAATTTTGGTTTATTCCAACTTAATAACTTTTTCTTTATAGTTTCTGCTTTTTATAAGAAATCTTTGCCTGTGCCAGTGTCAAAAATTTTTTATCTTATGTTTTTCACGCCCTTTATTATTTAAGTGTATGTGTAATGTTGATCTTTCATTCAGAGGTAGTTTGGATTCTTTTGGTTTCAAGAAACTTTTAGAAGCGCGAGCCAACCTAAATATAAAAGGGGCTTTGCAATAAGTTGCAGGGGCAATTTTTGGCTCCTGAAGACAGGCACGCAGGTGGGTATAAGAAACAGGAGCTGGGAAGCCATCAGGAACCCAGGATTTCCTCTCTAGCCCTCATTTTTCTTTTCCTCTCTTTGTTGACTGACTTGCTCTGACCATGTGGCTCAGAGCCTGTTTTAGTCCCCTAGGATAGGGACTTTGACTGGCCCAGCTTGGGGTCAGGGCCCCGACCAGGTCCAGTTAGCCACTGGGGGTCAGGGTTATGAGTATAAAACATGTCTGGGGATCAGGACAACTCCCAAAGAAAAGCAGGGTGACTTGAGATCTGCTCACACACGCCAAAAGGTGGTCACTGTTCTACGCGCAAGCCATCTTCCACTCTTGGTGAGTACTTTTTGGTACCATTTTCTGACTTGCAGCTTTCAACATTACTTTGCGCATACTCTGGCTTTTTTCTTTTCCCAATCTGCAGCTGTATTCCTCGGCGCTTGTGGAATGTGAGGATCATGATCCGCTCAATCATGATAGAAATTTTGATGTGGAATCGGTAAAGAAAGAAGTCAAGAGAGGAAGGAAGTTGGTAAGTATAAATGATTCTATTACTCAGATGAACAGACCCTTGGTGATGCTTTCAAAAGAAAGTCTATTTGATTGATAAACCAGGGGATAGAGATGCAACGTGGAGAGCTGAAAGAAGTAGCACCTATATTGGAAACTTAGATTCAGTTGAATATTTTAATATTTTAAAATAAACTACAATATGCTTCATCGGCAAAGTAGATATGAGTTAGAATGCTTTGGCTATAAGTGGAAGGAACAAACTGCCTTTAAAAAAAAAAAAAAGTGATGCTTATTTTCTTAACTTAGCCAGAGGAAAAATTGACTTCGCGGTTGGTTGATTCAGTGGCTCAATGATGGATCATGCCCATCATCCTTTCTGCCCTCCTGTCCACAACATCAGCTGGTCCCTTTGTGATCATAGGGTGGCCACAGGCAGCGGCTGAAGCATCAGGCATTCTTGCTCTTATCACAAGAGAAAGTTCATCCCCAAGCATGGATTAAGAGCCCTTCTGAAAGTTTAATTAGGCCACACCCGTCTTTCTGCACCGATTGCTAGAGGCGACCATAACTAATCAGGATCTACCCTCGGAGCTGGGGTCAGCTCCCCCTGGGAAGGAAGAATGCTGAGTAGTTGCTCTACTGGGTCTGCTGTAGTAGACTCCCTCCGTGACAGGCCCTTCGCAGCTTAATCAGTGGTACAGCAAGCGTGAGCGCTAACACCCTACCCACCACCACAATCCACAGTCAGGTTAGTGACCTGGAACAAACATTTTTTTAGTCCTTGCAGGATGTCAGCATATACATGGGCAATTTCCACATCGCCTGATGTGCTTTGAGAAACGTCAGCATGGGCCGCTCAGTGAGCAGGCAGATCAGCACAGCTGGGGCTCAGGAAGCCTTCCTAGTTGGGAATGTGGGGGGGGAATGAGGATGGGGACGGGGGAAATTCAGAGAGAAGGAACAGGGTGTGCAAAAGCGTGGAAGGCAAGAAAGAAGATGTGGCACATTCATGAAACCATAAGCATAGGACTGTCCCTGGCATTCTCTTCACTGACCTCATGGAATTCCACAGGATGTACTGGAAGGCGTGAAGCCATTCCCTGCCCTTAGATAATGAATTGACAGTTTTTCACTGTGACAGTGAATGCTGCAGAAAACATCTTTGTGCATTATCCTCGTGTGTTGGTTTGATTGGTGCTATACAGCACATTCCTAGAAGTGGAACAGCTGAGTCAAAGAGAATTCCCTTTAAAATCTTTGAAACATGCTGACAAACTATCCCCCAGAAAGACTGTACCACTTTATGCTTCTGTACATAGTGGATGAAAGAGCACTTCTCCCAGCCTGTGACGAAAATGAACATCTCAAACCTCGTTAATTTTTGCCAGCCTCAGAAAGTTTTCCCTTGCGTTTCCCTGATCACTGGAGAGGTTGCACGTTACCCCTCTTTAGTAATCATCCCAATGCCTCCCGGCTCACCCAGCTCCAGCAGCTCTTCAGTGATCCCTGGCCACGGTCCAGCACAGCAGTCACTCCCTTGCAAACCCCCTGGACACCCTCCTTACTCACTGAGCAGAGCCCCAGCCTGGGGAAGTGTGTCTGTCTGATGTCTGCAGGAGCTGAGTAGCGCTGGTAGTTGAGCAGTTAACCGGAGAAAAACCCACAGATGTTTTGACTGATCTTAGATTCATGGCCATAAACCTCAAACAGACAACCAGCACTTCATCCTCCACCCTCCACATTTACTCTTTCACATCCTATCATCTCTCTTTAAAACCTTGCTCCACCCCAACTTCTCCTTGCCAAGTTGAGGACTATCCCTGATTTTTTTTTTTTTTTGGATACTTTCTTTTTTAGAGCAGTTTTAGGTTCACAGGAAAACTGAGGGGATGGTACAGAGAGTTCCTGTATTCCCCCTGCCCCTACACGTTCACAGTCTCCCCTTTATCAATACCCTCCTTTATCAATACCCTCCACATGTTACAACTGATGAACCACACTGACACATCAGAAACACCCAAAGGCCATAGTTTACATTAGGGTTCACTCCTGGTGTTGTACATTTCTTTGCCAGATTCTTACCGAGAAAATGGAAGCGACTAGACAGGAACCCCTACGGTCCAAACCACTGCCCACCAGCCTGTCCCCAGACTCTGACTTCCGTCCTGTCAAAGCCAACCCTGCACATGGGCTTTGGAGCCGTCCTCCTTCCCTCCTTAAGTACTAGGTTCTTGCATTTTCCTCTACCCCCTCACATCAGTATCCCTTCTTTCTAACTGATTATTCTTGTCAGCATATAAACATGATCAACTGATCATGTCATCTTAAAAAAAAAAAACAAAACTCTCCCTTATACACAAAGAACTGGTCATTTACAGTGTCACTTGTCTGACCTTAGTTGACCTGTCAGCAGTATCATCACACAGTGGTCCCTGCCCTGCATCTTGAAGTAGTTCCTTCTTTTGACTTCCTGGACATACACTGCTAGTATGTCTTTTACCTTTCTGGCTGCTGCTTCTCAGGTGCCTTGGCTGTTTTTCCTCCTCTGCTCAACCTCTACAGTTTGGAGTGCCCAAGGCTCTTTCCTGGGCTCCTTCCTCAATCTGAACATCCTTCCTACATGACCTCATCCAGTTCCCATGGCTTCAATACCATTCTTATGCCGAGACTCTTATCTCCAGCCCCGATGACCAACCTGACATACCTACCTGGATAGGTAATAGCCTCTCATGTTAAACTGGCCGGAAAAGAATAGTTCCATCCCCTATACACTCATACACACGATCCATCCAAACCTGCTCACTTCTCCTCAGTAAACAGCACATCATTTGTCCGCCATCATCCCCGTTGTATTCTCTTCCCATTTTTCTGTGGGCTATCAGAGTCTTACCCTTTATCTACTATGCAGCAAACAGTCTTTTCCCTTTTTTTAAATGGTATCTATCACCTTAAAAGTCGAGCTTAAATTTTTTATATAGTCAAATCTGTCAGTCTTTTTCTTTTTCAAGGTGTCTCCTGCCTTGCTTAGAAAGCCTCAGTACTGTCCTTTTCTTCTTTCTCTTATATTTTCTAATTTTTTGCAGCTTTTTAAAAATACTTATTTTTTATATAGTTAAAGCTTTAATCCACGTGGAGTTTATTTGGGAATATATTGTGAGGTAGGGATCTAACTTTCTTTCCTATACATATAGTCAGATGGCCCCCCAACATTAAATCATTCTTTGTGCTCTGACTTCAAATTCTGCCTTTTGCACAATCTAATTTCTCACCCACAATTAAATTTCCTTTATTTATATAGTTGCTTGTGCTGACCTTGGGATACTGTGTGAGCTGTCACCTCCTGTTTTGCTAGGTGGTTTCATTGTGCGCCGTCATTCAGCCAGGGCATGATATAAACCAGCTGTGGTCATGGCTCAGATTCCCCCAAACAGGTTTCTGTGGCCACGTACTCTCCTCCTAGCCATCTCTACGCCACCTTCCTAGCAGACCAATAGACTGATATATAAAAGCAAGAGATCAAATGAATTGAGCTAAGAAAAAAACTTATTCCTCAGGGGCTTTTTTGTTTTTGTTTTTGTTTTTTTACATTTTTGGCCTTTCTACATAGATGCCAAAGAGATTTCACTTCCTTTCTCTCACGTCTCCTCAGTAGTGCCTCTGTAAGACAGGCACTGTGATCCTCAGGGAGGAATTCGGGTCTAAGAGAGGGGAAGGGACTGGCTTGAGATCACACAGCTGTTAGTGGCACTGCCAGGAGCTGACCTTGGTCACAGGCTCAGTGTCCCCAACAGAACCTCTTGCCTAGAGCTGGACAGTGTTGCCAACCCTGCTTTTTAGAAATCTCTTTTAAAAAGAGAGGAGAGGGTTTTTTTTTGGAAGCAAAAAGGGTTTTCTGCTTTTAATCAGATCATTACAAAACATTCCAGTTAGTTGAGGTTTTGCTGAAATTTCAAAATGAGCAGCTGAATGTCAGGACCAGGTGTTTGTAGCTGAGGACATTAGGACTGCCAACTTAAAAATAATATTTGATGACATCTTTAACTTTAAATTTTAACAAAGATTCTGAAAAATCAGGTGCTTACTCAGTAAAATCTGTTCTTCTGTAGAAATGCACATTTTGTGGGAAAGCAGGAGCCACCGTGGGATGTGATTTAAAATCCTGTCTTAAGAATTACCACTTTTTCTGTGCCAAGAGTGACCATGCAGTTCTACAAGCTGATGGATCTAAAGGAACTTACAGGTATCTAATAAAACAGTTTTAAAGCCACGTTTGGGGGATGGAATAAGGACAAGGAGACTTTTTAAAGCTAATTTTATGCAAATGATTTCCAAGTAAGAATGTGGTTTGGGAGATGCCCAGCTGGGAACCTAACTTGAAAGTACCTTCCCTAAGTGTCATAGGAAGAAAAGAAGCAGGGTTGGTTTTGTTTTGGGTTTTACTCTCCCTGCATCCTTTCTTTCCTCATAGAAAGCACTGGTTGACATGGTAGCACAAGTAACCTAACGGTGGCCACGAGGCTGGGAACCAGTTCACACTCGCTCTTTTCTGTAAACAGGAAAGGAGCCTGACTTGTTAGTTCTAGGTCCATGCTTTACCCATCTTGTCTCCAAATGAATGTATTTTCCCATCACTCTCACCACCCTCTTAACTATAAATAGCCTCTAAAAATGATAAAGAAACTATGCAGCAAATACAGTTATCAGTCATTAAGTCCTTGAAGAAATTTACACCTTGTTTGTGTTGCCTTTGGCTTTGAAATCTTGCTCCTTGTTTTTCAATAATTCTTTAATGTTAACTTTGATCCAGTAAGGCATATTTCAAGTCCAAAACAAGTATATTTGTTTTATCCAGGAAGAAACATGATCTTCCTTCTGATGAAAGAAGTCAGTTCAGTTAAGTCATTATACAGTTTAGTCAGAAGAAATCAGTAACCCAGTTTTTAATTGATTCAGGTCATGTTCAGCGAACTCTTTTTTGTACATAGATGCAGTCTAGAATATGTCATATAAAGGTGAAGGAAATAACAGTCAAAAGGTTAGGTTTGACCTTTTTAAAATTATGAGATGGAATAAAACAGAGAATGATGGTCTAATGTTGACGAGCCAGGCAGACACTTCTCACTTCTTTGGGGCATATGAACAGATTCTGATTGAACTGGACATTTTAAATTTCAGTGAAACATATACATTTTTTTTCAGGCATAGTATCTGAATAATAGGATTAGTGTTATGAGAGAATTATTTTTATTTTTTTATTTTTTTAATTGAAGTAGTTGATTTACAGTGTTGTGTTAGTTTCAGGTGTACAGCAAAGAGATTCAGTTATACCCATATATATATATATTCTTTTCCCTTTATAGGTTATTACAAAATATTGGGTATAGTTTCCTGTGCTATACAGTAGGTCCTTGTTGGTTACCTATTTTACTGATATATATAGTAGTATGTATATGTTAATCCCAAACTCCGAATTTATCCCTTGCAGAGGATTATTTTTAATATGATTTTTGTAAGATCTGTTACATTCCTAAATGATACTTTAAAATTCCATATGGAGGGTAGATTTTTTCCCCCCTGTGGGCATATATCCCCAATTTTATCAGTGTGTTCCAGAACTATTTTATTGTATTACTTTATCTTTTAACCACTTACTTTATGCCAGGAATACTTCAAAGTACTTTACAAATGTTATTTCGTTTAATACTCTAATAGCCCAGTAAGGTAGGTACTACTATCCCCATTTTAAAGATGAGGAAACTGAGGCCCTGACAGTAATTTGTATCCAGGCCACACATTTGGTAAGAGGCAGAGCTGGGCTTCAGGGCTCCAGAGTCTTTGCTCTTTGACACCATATCCTCTTTAAGCTTAGCAGCCATATATCCTAAAATGTGGGCAAGCCTAACATTCAAAGAAGTTTGTTAAATAATTTAAAATCTGATTTTACACAGGTATTTTCTTGCTTGAGACTAGACAGGAAATGTGTAAATATGTTAATTTTATATTCTTTTTATATTTGATTTGCTGAGAAACTCATGAATTGAAATATTCTGTTTCACTTTTATTATCTACCTTCCCAAAGAGCTTATTTTATTATGACTTCTCCAAAGACCTAAAACACCCACTAAAAAGACTATTAGCAGAGCTATAAGGTCAAACAAAAAGGAGTCAAGTTCCTGCTATACCTTAAAGTCTGAAAAAATACTGATCATATATTAGTAGAACCAATGAATAAAATAAATCTTCTTCGTCATAGTTTTATCAAGTATCAGGTGAACTTTTTCATTTTTAAATTGAATTTAAACATTTGGAGTGGCTGTCATGCACGAGACCCCTTGTTAGGTATAGTGAGAATATAAAGAGAAACAAGATGTGAACTAAAACTATCACCTCACAGGAGGACCAGAAGGTCAAACCTAGTAGGAGCACGTGGCCTGATGGGAGCAGGAGGGGATTTACATGAAACTGGCTTGGACTTCAGTTGATAACTGTTGAAAACGGGTGATGCGTTGGGGGCATGGGAGTTCATCACATCTCCACTTTTATATATGGTTGAAAAAAAAAATTAAGTACCTGGCAAACAAAAGTGCTGAGAAACCAGAATCTGAAGGGCGAGGAGATTAATATCGATTGGGGGTGGGCGGGTGGGGTGCTGGGAGGACTGCATGGAGGAGGCGGGAACTGATGTACGACAGGAAGAGTTCATACATTCCCCTAGGTGAGGGGGACCCTGCATCATGAGGGTCAGCACCGTAAGGAAGGGAACTGGGGGCTGCGGAGGAAGAAAGGCTGGAGAGAAAACAGGGCCTGAGCAGCTCCTTCAGGTTTACTCACTGCACTTCTTTGCTCTAGCTGCTCTGCTTCTTCCTTCTCTTCTAGGGCACTGATTAGTTCTAAGCTCATGCAGTTCAAATCTAAGATCTGGGGGAGATGCCTGTTGAGTTAGAAAACTACTTTCCCGTCACATAATGCATGCAATTTTGTGCTTATTGTTGAAAGTCAGCAGAACTTTGTGTAGTCAGATGAAAACTTGTGTCTTAGCTGTTGGATCTCTTAAGTATTTTCTTTATACAGTAAAATCTTACTGACCACTGTATATGAACAAGTATTGTTCAAAATATGTAGTCAGCACTCACCCCTGCAGAGAGCACGCTGACCTGTTCAAGGGCACAGGGGACGCTGGCACAGGGTCCATCTACACTTGATGTCTGTCAGTAACTACACAGGCTTGAACAGCAATTTTGTTTTTAACAAATAAATATTTAAGGTTAAGCCCGCATGAAAAACAGATTAGTTCCCTTTTAAATTACAGTGCAATAGGCATATTTGAAAAGTGTAAATACAATTATTTGACTCTTTGAAATTTCATGTTTTCAGAGTATTGTGCCAACAACATGCTGACCTTCAAAATGGTAAGTCTATAAAATTTAGTGTTGTGGGTTTAAAGAAAGGTAAACCTTCGGTAAGACATGGAATAATCTGATTTACTGGCCTCACTAAGTTAAAATACAAATTTTTGAGTCAAAATGTTACATACTTTTAAAATTGTCAGTCCCTGTGCAGTGTGCAGTATAATGAACTAAACTTTTCTTCTTCGTGAACTAGACCTACTCTCAGTGAAGCCTTTGTCTGGTGTCCTCCATTCTCACGACAGTCAGCTGACCAGACCAAAACATGGTAAGAAGCTTTGACTTTTGTGACTACTTGTCTTCTGAGAAGACTATCAGAATCTTCAGTAGATAAAACTGATAAAGTGCTGTATGTTCCCTGAATGCAATTCTCCTAAGAATGCATGATTAGCCTTTCCGTTCTGAGGAAAATTGGGTCCTGGCTACCTGGGGTTACCTGACCTTTGTGTACTGCCGGAAGAGCAGTCTTGCCAACACAAGATGTGGAATGCTCTCTGTGGACAGGAGTCGGCCCTCTTCGGGAAAGGCTTATTAGTTCCCTGTCATGCCAGCTGCATTTTGTGGTGTAAGCAACGCTCTCTAAACAATAGCGTTACCCTTCAGCCATTCCCCTTGCAACTTATCAAATACTATCAAAAACATTGCTGTCAGTCAGTGTTCACTGACAGGGAAAGATGACAATAATGTATTCGTTTTAAAAAGCAGATTATAACACTGTAACGAATCCTCTCCCCAGAGGAAACCATCGTTGTCTTTCGAATTCTTCCAAAAATGTTCTGTGTATAGAAACATACCTACTACTATATTTTGCTTTTTCACTTAGTATATCTTAGAAATTCTTCTCTATCAGTGGGTATAAGTAGATCTTGCCTCATTTTTAAAAGGCTTCATAGTATTCCACTATGTATATTATTCAGTTGTATAGCTGAACCACAGTTGAACTAGTCTCTGCGTGACTGACATGTAAGTTATTTCCAGCTTTTTTCAATCACATTTAATACTGTAGCTAACATTTTTCTCCACTCATCTTTGTGCCTTTATGTAACAATACTATTAGAAAGACTTCCTGTAAGTAGATTGCTGGGTCAAAGAATATAAACAATGAAACTTTGGGTAACTGTTGGCTAATTATCTTCTAAAGAGGCCGCACCAGCAGTACACACTGACCCAAATCCTTGCAGACATTATATATTATACATCTTAATCTGATCAATGAAAAATTCTGTTTTACTTTGCATATCTTTACTTATGGGTGAAACTGAGTATACTCCCCTATCTTATGATCAATTATATTGTTTCCCTGTGATCCAATTTATTTTTCTGTTTAATGAACCCTCTCTCCAGAGTTACCCATTTGCCCATTTTTCCACCCAATTGCCTTTTTTGTATTGATTTATAAGGTCCTTTTATATTTTAAAAATTGGCCTTTTGTCATTTTTTTTTGCAAACATTTAATCTAAGTTTGACATATCTTTTGACTTTGTTATAACCTTTGGCATATAAGAGTTGTACATTTTCTGTAGTCCAGCATCAGTCTTTTCCTTTATGGATTCCAGTATCTACATAATTTATACTTTTCTGCTTACTTTTCAGGAGTGAAAAGTAAAAGGGGGAGGAAAAAACATCTCTCAACAGGCAATCCTGTACAGGTAATCTGAATTAATTTCATTATAGCTTTAAAGTTTCTCCATACAATGTCTTTTTTTAACCTTCTGAATTTCAGGTGACACAATGATAGATGATGATGAATATTAAAGAGAAGTTGGATGTGTCTTGGGTATCCAAGCACATAACCTCCAGGAGGTGACTGTCCCCTGGCTCCTGTAACACATCCCTGGGTACCAAATCAGTGAGAGGATCTGAGCCCACAGGGTGTTTATGGTCTTAAAACAGGCATAGGTGCAGTGGAACATCCTTACCTAGCCAAGTATTTCCCGGCTGTAGGATCCACATTTGACCTAATTTGTGATTCATAATTTTCTGGATTCCTATTCTGTGTAAAGCATATGAAAATGTTTTGGGGATTTGCAACAGCTCGTGTAAGCTTTAATTAAGATGAGCCAGCAACCTCTCACCCTATTTATACAAGAGGTGCTTGTTACACCTGTTAATGTTTTGTTAGACAAAAACAAAACTCCATTTGATGTTTACATCTACATATGAACATGGAACATGATTTTCACCATAAGCATATCACTGAATTTGGTTTTCATTTTATGCAATACAGTAAGTCCCCTACACACGAACCTTCAAGTTGCGAACTTTCAAAGATGCAAACGTGCATTCACACGCCTAATCACATTCATGTGTCTGGAGTACATTGTCACACACGTGCATCCTCTACAAGTGGTTGTGCTTTTGTGTACTCTACAGTACTGTATACAGCAGTACGGTAACTTTATTTCAAGCACAGGACCCGAACGTAGAACAGTACACGAAGACTGCAGCAGCTGTTAAGAATGCAACCCAGTGCTCCCATGTCATCTATGACAGGAAAAGAAGAGCTACTACCCAGACATCAAGGGATTGTTTTGTCAAGAGGGTAAAGAGAACTGAATCCAGCAAGGAACCAGAACCTGTGCCATCACCGTCAGGCGTGAGTGAAATTGCACCTTGCCCTCCATCTCCTATTGCTGACGATCCTTCAGCTCTACCATCTCCCACCTCCTCTCCCTCCTCCAGTCAGTAACTCTTCTTGCCTGTTCATTCGATGCCAGCCAGTGTGCCAGTTGTTGTACTGTACTACTGTACCTTTCAAGGTACTGTACTGTAAGATTAAAAATGTTTTGTTTTCTGTGTTTGTTTTTTATGTATTATTTGTGTGAAGAGTATTATAAACCTATTACAGTACAGTACTTACTATATAGCCGATTGTGTTAGTTGGGTACCTAGGCTAACTTTGTTAGACTTACGAACAAATTGGACTTACAAATGTGCTCTCAGAATGGAACTCATTCATATGTAGAGGACTCACTGTATTAAATGTTAACAGTAAAAAATTAGTGTAAAGTAATCTTGATCTTTCTCTCCTTTTAGCCACCGGAAAGAATGGCATTGGATAGGAAGGAAAAGGATGGCAGACACACAGGTTTGCTATAAGTTTTGTCTGTTAACGAATATGACTTACAGTACTTAGTACCATTTCAGAGCTGGTATTCCCACTTTATTATTTAGAATTTCAGAGTTGGTATCCCACTTTATTATTCTAGACTTGTAGTAATGAATTATAAGAATAGAAATCTTTTATCATAATTATTCACTCCATCATAACCCCAACAGATCAAAATAACTTATAACAGGTTGGGATGGTCCAACTGCTCTTCAGTATTAAGAAAGGATACAGCTCTTGATATAGAAGCCAGAGTTGCCTGAGTTCAGAATCCAATGACATGCCACCCCTCACACTGTGACCGCCCCCCCCCCCCGCCCCCCGCCAAGAAGCTGAAGCCAGTAATTGTAACTTTCTGTTAAGGAAACAGACGTTCCATAATAACAGTCAACTGTGACAGAAAAAAATGAGGGAGGCTGTTATCTCAAAGATTTGAAGCTAAATTTTAGAAAATTCTCTTTATTCATATAATTATTCTAAGCAGAGTTTTTATTTTCACTTTTTATAACATTTCATTCATTGTTTCAGCTTGAAAAAAATGAGGTATGATGAAATTACAATTAATAGAAAAGATAAAGGTGCTGTACGTATTACCTAATAATGCTCATCCACCATTAGGCAAAGTCTGAAGAAGTGACCATAAAGTGATGTATGATAGCTGTCCTGAGACAGACGATTTCCTTCTGAAATGTTTTTTTTATTCTTAGATGCAATTGTGAAAGTTCCTTTTCTGAAGAAATGTAAAGAAGCGGGTCTTCTTAATGCTTTATTTGAAGAAATAGTAGACAAACTTCATTTGATTCACGAAAGACTCAGGGATGACACCACTTCAGAATCAGGTATTGAAATAACAAAATTTCTACATTTAGAGACTTCTCACAGACCTACATGTTAAACAAAACCAACCCCCCCCCCAAAAAAAAGTAAACATTTTCTTTCTGCGCTGTTTCTTTTTTCTTTTCCTTCTTTATCTCATTCTTGAGAGCCTGTTTGGAGGTTCTAGCAGGGGAGTGCAGCTACTTGTATACCCTTGACCGAAGAACGGTCCTCTTCTATCGGGGAAGGTCATCCTCTTCAACCGAGCGCGCAGCTTCGGGAGGGACGCACGTGGAGCGGTGAGGGAGGAAGGGGACACCCGCCTAGCCAGGCAGATCAGCCGCATCAACCCTGGCGATCAGTGGGGTGACAGATGTCGCAGCCAGATCGCCTTCACATCCTTTATCTCATTCTTTAATACAATTTATTGTTCCAGATCTCTTGTCTTTTTATAAATCAACAGGAGGTAGGTAATTGACAAAATCATTACGTTAGTAAAAAATACCCTGATTCCCTGAAAGTTTTAATGTCTTTTCCAGAGGTTCATAACTGAGAGTGACCATCAAGAGAACGGGCAAGTTCAGAACCAGGTTCAGTCACACACCTGCGCTCCCCCCGCTCCCTGCGGCTGAGCACGCTTGCTGCTAAGATCTGAGAATGGCATTCATTATGCTAGTTTTGATTTGACTCTAATTCTGTTCCTTAAACAAGCAAGTGCCTTTTTTTATACTGTAAAGTATAGAAGAAAGAAGTAATTTTAATGTTTTGGTTGATGTTTGGTTTAGTTAAATGTGGCCTTTCAGAAAGAGCTCTTTGGGACGCTGAAGTTGCATTTGTACATGCAGGTATACAGCCACTTAGCCTTCTCATAACCTGTGTTAGGAGCTTAAAAGCTTTATTATAAATACAGTCGACACATAACATGAGTTTGTACTGTACGGGTCCACTTATACCTGAATTTTTTTCAATAAATACTACGCAATAAAATACTATACAATCCGTGGATACAGAACCACAGATACAGAGGAACCACATATTTGGGAGGCTGACTGTGAAGTTAGTTATGCTTGGATTTGTGACTGCACGGGGGTCAGCACCCCTAACCCCACATTGTCCAAGGGTCGACTGTATAGCTGTCTTAGAAGGAAAAACCTCGACAGTCTGTATTTTGGGTAACAATGTAAAATATATGATTATTTGAAAGGGATTTTTTTCTACAGGACAAAACCAAAAAGTGTAGTTAAGAGCAAACAGACATTTGACATTCTTTTGTTCGTTTACTCTTGTCTCTAGACCAAGCACATCTCGAACTTGAGCATGCCCCTCAGAACCACCAGGGGGGTTTGTTAAAACAGATGGCTGGGCCCCATCCCTGGAGGTTCTGATCCAGTAAAGGTGCTAAGAATCTGGATTTCTAACGAGCTCCCTGGTGAGGCTGCTGCCACTGCAGTCCACAGGGGATGCCTGCTCTGTGTGCTTTTCCTTTTTGAGGGTTATTCTGTGAGGTGTTTCCGCCTATGTAAGTTATTTAAATTAAAACTGAAAATGTTTTTCTTCCTCCAGACTATGAAGAAATTGGGACTTCACTTTTTGACTGCAGATTGTTTGAAGACGCATTTGTAAATATTCAAGCAGGTATGAGTTATAACTGAGCAGCAAAGTTTATAAACATTTATCATATATATTAAAATAACACTATTCAGGTGATAAAAATCCTATTTTAGAAGAATGTTCACCCTTGCATTAAATGAAAAAGCCCATTACAAAACAATGAGCCCTCACACACAGAAGAAAAAATATATATACACAGGGTCACACATGCACACAGAAAAACTGCACATAAATGGAAACAGTAGTTATCTGTAGGTGACTGGATTATAGTAATTTCTTTTGTCTTAGTGCTCATTGTATTTTCCACATTTTATACATACACACAATGCTTTTGTAATCAGAAAAAGAACTCATCTAAAAAAGTGGAAACAAAAAATTAATTGCAAAATGGAAGTATTTGGGCACCATGTTTGGAAATCAGCAGGAACTGGTGAGGCTGTGATAAACCATGCTGCACTGTCTCCCTCTCACTTGGTATGATGTGTATAAATTTCAGTTCTTTCAACATTAATCTTCAAATCTAATGGGAGAGGAAGGGTTGTGATTGATTCTAAAGTTCATCATCCAAAAAAAAAAAAAAGAATAGCCAAGAAACTTTTGAAAAAGAAAACCTAGTGGAAACAGAGAGTTAACCTTTCCATAAAACATCAAACAAACAGTGGTCCTTTCACCACTATTTCAGATGCCTTCAAAACAGGCTAAGTTTCCACATTGATGAGTCTGACCTGACTTCTCCATCAAGGCTGCCACACACAGCTGGGCAGGCTGTGCACTGCACATCCCGGTGGGAGTGGAGGGCACAGGTTGACACAGAGTTTAAGGCAGATGGCTCCCCCTGAAGTTGTACACAAACAGTGCCCTAAACTGTTCTTTTCCAGAGATGTATTTGTCTTTCCAGCAAGTATATTAGGAAAATAGATTTTCCCTGTGGATAAAATATTAGTTCATATTCCTGTCTCAGTATACACAAGCCTTTCTCACTTTTGTTTTCATATTATACATTTCTATTTGAATTTTGTATTACATTTATAATCAGCAGAAAAAGTCAACAATAGTGTGTTTTTTTACCAGTCTCTTGAGAATGTCTGCATACGTCTTATGGGAATATCCTTTTTTTTTTTTAAGAGGCCTTTAAATTTTTTTTCTAAAAAGCTTTATTTTGTAGGTGACTTTATTTTTCTTTCATATAAAAGTAACATGTTTGGAACATGTCACTACCTAGGTTAAGTTAGTTGGGAGTACATACAGTATAGTGTAGTATTTGGGGGGTGTGAGCTCCCGGGGGGGACACTATTTGGAATCACATGAGAACCAACTTAAAAGACTTAACTTCTCACACCCCAACTGATAAAGACTCTTTTGCTTAATTCATCTTTTTCAGTGTTCCAGAAAGTTAACTGCAGGTATACAGATATTCTTGAGGTGTTTAAAAAATTGCCACTGAGTAATATTATAGTTTATAATGCCTAACTAAAGTAGCTTCTAAGTTTCCACAATGAAAGCATTCCTATTTCTAAATAAAACCGAAAGCTTTTATGTAACATTAAAAATTGGATGCATTTCTCTGAAAGATTTGCCCTTAACTCTTGATAGTCTAATGGCATCCTCTGAACATGGATATTGTGTAGCATGAAGGTTATTTAGTTGCTGCTTTCAAATCCTCAAAAGTATACAGAAGTGCCTTTTCTGCTATAAATGTATACAAAATTTTAAAGATTTACAGACCAGCTTTATGTGTGATAAATACTAGAATTGTATCCTGAACTAGAAGAGGAAGCAAAAGCATAAAAGCATCAATTCCTGCTCACAAGACCCTAGATCCTTTTCATTTGGGGCACCGCATTGTGTACTATGCACTTTCAGAAGAGGCTAGAAATAGTGCATTGTGTATAAAACTACTGAATAACCTGAAATAATTTTCTTATTATAGCAATAGAGAACAAAATTCATCTATCTGAACAAAGGCAGCAGCAGCTGAAGGACGAGATTGAGCTACTTCAGGGCTTAAAACAAACCTTGTGCTCTGAGCTTCAGTCAAGTTCTACTTCAGATTCTTCTCTGTCTTCTTAAGAATGACCATTTCGTAAGCCAGGAATCAAGCACAGTTGCAAACAGGCTGAAAGCTGGAGACGGGCCTGTGAAAGCCACACATCTTTAGCACTAGGGCCCTCGTGTCTCTCTGGCCCTCAAACTCTGATCCTCACCAGCCCTTAACTGTTCTTGCTGATTTGGCATCTTATTCCTTTTTATTGCCTCCTCTTCCTCATCATCATCTCACTTCTACCCCTCCCCCACAGTAAAATATTTCTGATTCTACTTGAGTAAATTGGGCCATGCCTCCCATCGCTCTAAAAATCCTTTGGTGGATTTTTAGATTTTTAGTTCCCCCTCCCCCACCCCCACTACAGTGAGCTAAGTGGATTCCAGGTGCTCCTGCCCCCAGGGCCTTTGCACATCCTGCTGGGAAGTCTTCACTGCTTCTCCTGCTGATGTCCTCATACCTATTCCATCTGAGAGTACTTTCTCTTCATATCCCTTTCTCGGTGTAAGCCACTCTATCATACATCAAACCACTGGAGTATAAGCAGTCTGAGGGCAGAAACTCACTATTCCTGTGTTTTCCTCCCTATCACATTCCCAGCAGCTAGCATGCTCAAAAAATGTTGAAAAAATGCATAAACTGTTTTTATCTTTTGAGACTAGTTCCAGCCCTTTAATGTTTCTTTGATATAATAAATCTGAATGTTATACCTGTACCCAACATACCTGTGTGTTTTTTAAATTTCTCTTCAGCCACAGCACATGGGCATAACATCATCTTCAAAACAAACATTTAAAACTGGATGGTCTCTCTGAAGGTTTTTCTCAACCTAACAATATACAATTAAGATTTGTATGCCCTACTACCATGTCTGACCTCTGAAAACCTCACATTTCTACTTTTCTACCACACTACTTTGATCCACAGTAGTGCTACATATTTCAACATGAGTTTGATCTGAGTCTCCAACATGGTATCTGGCACATAATATGCTCAATATCTGCTGAAGAATATGATATAAACGAAAGAACATGTCCATTCCTGTTGTAATGGCAACCCCAGCCCAAGTCATTAATAACTGAGGGGCAAAATCTCAGTGGTTTTCAAATTTGGCTGCACATCAGGATCACCTGAGGCACTTAAAACACTACGGAAGCCAAAAAAAGATTTTGGAAGATGGCAGAGGAGACAGACTCTGAGCTCACCTCATCTGACAGGCACACCAAAATTACAACTATTTATAGAACTATGGATCAAAAAGACCGAAGCAAACAGAAAAGATCTTCTACAACTGAAGATACCAAGAAAACCACAACCAGACAGGGGGTGGGGTGGGGTGCAAAAACACAATACAGTCGAGACCCACACCACTGGGTGGGCGACCCACAAGTGGGAGAATAATCACAACTGCAGAGGTTCTTCCCAGCAAACAATGGGTCTGAGCCCCACATCTGGATCCCCAAACCCAAGGGTCTTGTGCCAGGAAGACAAGCCCTATTAACATTTGGCTTAGAAGGTCAGTGGAGCTTACCTTTGGGAGTCCCAGAGGGCAGGGGGAAATAGAGACTCCATTCTTAAAAGGTGCACCCAAAAACTCATGCTCCAGGACCCAGGGCAGAAGAAGTAATTTGAAAGGAGCCTGGGACAGACCTACCTACTGATCGTGGCGAGTCTCCCAGAGAAGGAGGAGGCAACTGGAGCTCACCCTGGGGACAAAGACACTGGCAGCAGCCATTTCTGGGAGCACATTCCACCATGGAGACACTGGTGCCTGTAAGCACCATTCTGGAATCCTCCCTCTAGCTTATTAGTCTCAGGATCCAGCTGTGCCCCTGCTCACGAGCCTATAGGTACCAGTACCGGGATACTTCAGGCAGAACAACTGGGGTGGAGCATACACGCCTCCTTAAGACCCCCTGAGCCCACAGCCATCCCAGGACACAGCCCTGCCCACCAGAGGGCCCAGGACCCAACTCCACATACCAGTGCACAGGCAACAGACCCAGACACCCTGGGACCCAGCTCTGTGCACCAGTGGGCAGGCATCAGCCCTAGAATCCCCTGGGCCCCAGCCCTACCCACCAGCAGGCCAGCACCAGTCCTGGGACCACCTGAGCCCAAGCCCCGCCCACCAGGAGGTAAACTCAAGTTTCAAGACACCCCAGGCCCTGCAGCCAGCTGTGTCAGGAAATGACCCCACCTGCCAGCTGTCTGACACCAGCTCTGGAACCCCTGGGCCCTGCAGTGAGACCCCAAGACCTGGCTTCACCCACCAGTGGGTGGGAACCAGCCCCAGATCTCATGGGCCTGACTCCTGGCTCCAGTGAGCCAGCACGAGCCCCAGGGCCAGCCTCCCGGGGTTCCACAGCTGGCCACCTCATGATCCACTCTGCCAACCAGTGACTGGCTCCTCCATACAAGGCAGGGCCTGGCAACCAATCAGACCAGAGGCCAGCCACACCCACCAGGCTGCCCACAGTAGTCAGCCCACCACAGCAGAAGGACCCACACAGCCCACATGGAGGATGCCCCTATAGCATATAGCTCCAGTGACGAGAGGGGAGTGCATTGCTGGGACACGTAAGACATCCCCTACAAAGGGCCACTTTTCCAAAGTCAGGAATCATAACCAACCTACCTGATACCCAGAAATAAATACAGTAAGTTAGGCAAAATGAGGTGACAGAGGAATATGTTCCAAACGAAAGAACAAGATAAAACCCCAGAAGAAGAAATAAGTGAAGTGGAGACACAGTTCAAGGTAATGATCATAAACTTGATCAAAGAATTCAGAATAAAAATGAATAAACAGAACAAGAAGTTAGAAGTTTTTAAAGAAGAGTTAGAAAACGTAACAACCAAACAGATGAAGAATACAATAACCAAAATGAAAAATACACGAGAAGAAATCAAAAGTAGACTAAATGACACAGATGAACAGATCAGTGAGCTGGAAGACAGAGTAGTGGAAATCACTGATGCTGGACAGAAAAAAGAATAGAAAGAAATAAGGACAGTTTAAGAGACCTGAGACAACAACAAGCATACTAACATTCACATTACAGGGATCCCAGAAAGAGAAGAGAGAGAGAGAAAGGGCCTGAGAACATATTTGAAGACACAGTAGCTAAAGACTTCCCTAACCTGGAAAAGGAAACAGTCACCCAAATCCAGGAAGCACAGAGTCCCAAACAGGATCAACCCAAAGAGGACCACACCCAGACATATTATAATTAAAATGGCAAAAATTAAAGAGAGAATATTAAAAGCAACAAGGGAAAAGCAACAAGTTATCAATACTTATAAGGAAACTCCATTAAGGATATCAGCTGACTTTTCAGCAGAAACTCTACAGACCAGAAGGGAGTGGCACAATATATTTAAAGTGATGACAGGGAAAAACCTACAACCAAGAATACTTTACTTGACAAGGCTCTCGTTCAGATCTGATGGAGATCAAAAGTTTTACAGACAAGCGAAAGCTAAAAAAGTTCAGTGCCACCACCAAACCAGCTTTATAAGAAATGTTAAAGGAAATTTTTTAGTGAAAAAGAAAAGGCCACAACTAGAAACATGGAAATTATGAAAAGAAAAAGCTCATTGGTGAAGGCAAACATACAGTAAAGATAGGAAATCAGCCATGAACAAAGCTAGCAGGAAGGTTAAAAGACAAAGTAGTAAAATTGTCTATATCCACAATAAGCAGTTAAGGGATACAAAAAATAAATAGATTTAAAATATGATGCCAAAAACAGTAATCATGAGGGGAAGAGAGTACAAATGTAGGGCTGTTAAAATGCATTTGAAATTAAGAGATCAGCAACTTAAAATAATCACATATATATATACAGATTGCTATATAAAAACCTCATGGTAACTGCAAACCAAAAATGTATAATAGATACACAGACAAAAAAGAGAAAGGAATTCAAACATAACACTAAAGATAGTCATCAAATCACAAGGAAAAAGAACAAAGAAGAAGAAAAGAACAAAAAAGAACTATAAAAACAACCCCAAAACAATTAACAAATGGCAGTAACTACATACATATCAATAATTACTTTAAATGTAAATGGATTAAATGCTCCAATCAAAAGACATATAGACTGGCTGAATGGACACAAAAACAAGACCTGTACACATGCTTCCTACGAGAGACTCACTTCAGATCTAAAGACACATGCAGACTGAAAATGAAGGGATGGAAAAGGGCATTCCATGCAAATAGAAATTAAAAGAAAGCGGGGGTAGCAATATTGTACCAGACAAAATAGACTTTGAGGTGGGAGAGGGAGGATGGATGGGAGGCTCAAGAGGGAGGGGATATGGGGACATGTGTACGCATATGGCTGATTCGCTTTGTTGTGCAACAGAAACTAACACAGTATTGTGAAGCAATTATACTCCAATAAAGAACTATTAAAAAAAAAAAGACTGTAAAGAAGGACATTACATAATGATCAAGGGATCAATCCAAGAAGATGTAACAATTGTAAATATATATGCACTCAACATAGGACCACCTAAATACATAAAGCAAATATTATCAGACATAAAGGGAGAAACTGACAGTAACACAATAATAGTAGGGGACTTTAACACCTCAATTACATCAATGGACAGATCGTCCAGACGGAAAATCAATAAGGAAACACTGGCCTTAAATGACACATTAACCATTGACAAAACAGGAAGACAACCTACTTAATGGTAGAAAATATATGCAAATGATATGACTGATAAAGGGTTAATATCCAAAATATATAAACAGCTCATACAACTCAACATCAAAAATACAAACGAAATTAAAAAATGGGCAGAAGACCCGAATGGACATTTCTCCAAAGAGGACATACAAATAGATGGCCAAGAGGCACACACAAAGATGCTCAACGCTGCTAACACTAGGGAAATGCAAATCAAAACTACAATGAGATATCACCTTACACCTGTCAGAATGGCCATCATAAAAAGACCACAAATAGGGGAGCTTCCTGGTAGTCTAGTGATTAGGATTCACTGCCGTCACTGCTGTGGCCCGGATTCAATCCCTGGTTGGGGAACTGAGATCCCACAACTTGCACAAAGTGGCAAAATAAATAAATAAAAGACCATAAATACCACCAAATGTTGGCAAAGATGTGGAGAAAAGGGAACCCTTGTACCCTAATGGTAGGAATGGAAATTGGTGCAGTCACTGTGGAAAACAGTATGGAGGTTCCTCAAAAAACTAAAAATAGAACTATCATATGATCCAGCAATCCCACTCCTGGGTATATCTCCAAAGAAAATGAAAACACTAATTTGAAAAGATATGTGCAACCCAATGTTCACAGCAGCATTATTTACAATAACCATGATATGGAAGCAACCATGTGTCCATCAACAGATGAATGGATAAAGATGATGTGGGGTGTGTGTGTGTGTGTGTGTGTGTGTGTGTGTGTACTAGTCAGTCATCAAAAAGAATGAAATTCTGACATTTGCAGCAACATGGATGTACCTGGACAGTATTATACTTAGTGAAATAAGTCAGAGAAAGACAAATACTGTATGTTATCACTTATATATGGAATTTAAAAATAAAACCAAAAAAAAAAACCAAAAATTTAAAGATAAAAATGGAATTTAAAAATAAAAATATTGAGTATAACAAAAAAGAAACAGGCTCACAGATACAGAGAACTAGTGGTTACAAGTGGGGTATGGGAAGGGGGGAGGGGCAAGGTGGGGGTAGGGAATTAAGAGGTAAACTAGTATGTATAAAATAAATAAACTATAAGGATATACTGTATTGCACAGGGAATACAGCCAATATTTTATAATAACTATAAATGGAGTATAATCTATAAAAATTCTGAATCACTATGTTGTATATCTAAAACTAAGATAATATTGTAAATCGACTATACCTCAATTAAAAAAAAAAAAAAACCAAGACTCCATCCCAGACCCACTGAATAAAGATTTCCCCTGGTCTAGATGATGCTGTAACTTCAGCTTCCCTCCCTGATGATACATCCTATAGCAAAGCTTATCTGAGTAACAGTTCTGATGTCATGATGTTTATTTCTTAAAAAAACCCTCTGTCCACCACTTTACTTTCAAATTTCACCATTCATGGTGGTAACTCAGCACAAGGGAGCAACATGTATTTGTCATCAAGTGGCAAATATCGGGCAAATTAAAACAGACCTGGATTTTTACTTTAGCTGTGTCACTGCTGAAACAATTATTTAATATGAGACTAATTCTGCCTACTTTACGGTACAAAATATGGGCACTAAAAAAGAAAATGCATGTGAAGCACAGGGCATTAAAATGCCTGGCATTGTGGGAAATAAATGTTCTCATCCACACCACACGCACAAACACATGCCCTCCCCTTGCCAACACTTCCACCTGAGGGGCCCTGGTTTATTTTCCCATTCTAACCAAACAAACTTGCTTATGGTAAAGTTCTGAAAGGCTCATTATTCCGAACCACCTCTAAGCCCTTGCTTGGGCCACTGACCGTTGTTTTGGAAATGAGCTAAAAGGACATTTGTGTTGCCCCCTATGCTGCACAAACATGACCTTCAGAACAATTGCTTCTCATACTAACCCTACTGGGTTTCCTCTCAATGACTTACGAAAAGCTGTTTATAAATGTTATTATGTTGTTAATTCCTAAACCTCTCTCCTCTCTCCCAATAATTTTTACATTCCTTGAGGATAGGGACCATGTCTCTCCCTTCATTTGTAAGTCCCCAAAAGGATCCAGATACGTTTTTCTACTGTGACAGTTCAATTGTAGTATCTTTCGGCAGGAACAAAACCAAAGCATATCTTCTGGGGTGGGGAGGATAATTGAGAAACAGCATGTTCATGGTGGTACCTGTTTTTAGTCTGATACCCAAGAATCACAGTACTGGTTTTTTTTTAAACTGTGGCAAAATACACATTACCATGTTAACCATGCTAAAGTGTACAGTTCAGTGGCGTTAAGTCCATTCACATTGTTGTGTATCGTCCACGCATAGAACTCTTTCCATCTTGCAAAACTGAAACTCTGTACCTATTAAACAATAACCCCTCATACCCTTTCTCCCAGCCCTTGCCAACCACCATTCTACTTCCTATGAATCTGACTACTCCAGGGACCTCATGTAAATGGAATCATACAGTACTTGTCCTTTTGGGACTGGCTTATTTCACTTAGCATAATGTCCTCAAGGTTCATCCAAGCTGCAGCATGTGTCAGAATTTCCTTCCCTTTTACGGCTGCCAGATTATTGATTTTTGAGAGGGAAAAAATAACTCTACATGCCTATTTTAACAGATTGCTTTATTTATTAATATGTCACTCTAAACATTACATATATACAACCTATATAACTAGCGTATCAAACCTTGTTCCAGTAGGAAGTTCAAGAGTACATTTTAGGGCTATGTGAAGAAATACCAATACTTTGGCTTTCACTATTATATCAGATGAAAAAAACAATTCAAAGAATAGTTTTCATCTCCTGCTATGATTAACAACAAAACCAAGTAGAAAAATAAGAGAGCCTATTTTTTAAAAAAAAACCAACACAAGATACTCAAGTACTTTCTGAGAGACTTTTTTCTGTTCTCTTCACTGAAAATATAGTCATACAAATTACTCAGTAATCTAATATGAGAAGTGGTTCTTCACCTATTGGGAACTCAGTAAATATTTGTTTAGTGAATGAACTATCTATGGAAATGGATCTATGTTAATTTGTGCTTTTTTAAAGTTTTTTTTCAAGTAAGAGCAATAGTAAACTTACTGAAGTTCTTGTTTTGTCCAGATCGTAAGCCTATAGACAGTGACTGTTAGAAACACTACCCATCATAGCTAATAATCAAATTAATGTACATTTATCAACCTAGTAAGAAAATTCTATTATGTTGCAGAGCTAATTCTAACCTAATAACTCATTGGGCTTCAATCACTTGCAACATGGTAAAGAAAAGGGGGCTGAGACTTCCGGGTTTATTTCATCTATCAATGAATTTCCATCTTTGGGCCCTCACCCCCCAATATACACTTAGAAACATTGCTAAAAACAGTAGCTGCAGCATCTCTTCACCCTCTTTTTAATTGGGGTCTGAAAATGGATTCGGTCTCTAAATTCAGATGGAGGACCTTCCAAACATGACACAGTTCACTAAAGGAGCCCCCACAAATGGAAATGAGTCCGTGGGCCAGAGAGCAGAACAAAGCTTTGTCCTTGAAGCAAGCTCAACGGGCACACGTGATAAAACTCAGAGTTGAACACTCTTACTTCCCAAAGTCACATTTCATAACCAGACCAAAAACACACCATCATAATTTAGATCCTTTTTCAAAGTTACCTAACACAATTAAAAGGAAAGGAAAATCAAACGTGAAAGCTGGTGACATTTCAAATAAGCAAAATGTGTGACAGCATTTGGCATAGATAAAAATCGATTAAAAACAAATTCTATTAAGTCCTGTAAGAAACTTGGTTTTGAGAACCACTTATTTGAGTCGGACGTAGCAGATCTGATGATTCAGCAACCACAATTCAGGAAGGCAAGAGTACATTGAATATATCACTATTTTCCTCTTATATGATTAGCATTTATAGGAGAAAAGGTGGGGGGATTTAAATTTGGGTTCTCAAATTTAACCTTAAGAAAATGCTGTTAGTAGTGGAGACTCTGAGTTATAAAATATCCACTTTCACCCAAATGAAGTTTCTTTCATTATCAAGTTTTCACAGATAGTTCTACATTACGACTCTTTACGTACTTAAGTCTTAAGAGAAACCCTGACTAACCTAGAAATTCATCTTCACATAATTATCATTTCAATAGGCTTATATTAAATTGAATATTATTTTGAAGTTAAAAAAGTCATCAATAATGCAAATACACAAACAAAAGCCTCAGACAATCTTAACTATTCCTTCACAGTGAAGCTACTGAACTAGCAACTAATGCAGCCCTTCAACAAGCCCCCAAGTCAGCATCTGTCATTCCCAGTGGGGCCTCTACACCTCTCACAGTTGGCACCCTATCCCAAACCCTGGCGTCAAAAGGGTTGTCGATATGCAAGCCAGGAGACTTGCCGCAAAGCCCCCTTTCCAACTTCAGGAGTTCCTCTAATCAAAACCAAACCAAACAAAAAACAAACAACCAGCTAGACTTTCACCCTTATACAATGTCCCAGCCAAACGTTAAGGTCACATTTAAAATATACACATCTGGAAATAAGGGTTGTTTAAAATGGGTTCAGGAAAAGCCGTACACCCTTCCTGTATCCTTACACAGAGAACTGTATCTCCATGTGAGCAAATCAACCTGATGGGCTCTTTTACCTGCAGAATTACATCACCCATAGAGCACAAACGACACACCATCACCAGCAGCCCCAGAGCACTCACACAAAACCCAGCAGTCTTGGGCTTCAGTTCTTAAAGGCTCCACATTTACTGGCTTTAGCAATGAATTCCTTTAGCAGAGGGCCATCCATTTGCCAAAATGCTGCAGTCTGTGTAACTTCTGTCAAATGATTGATGCAAAACTTAAAGCAGAATTCTTCTAAATCCTGGACACACACAACAAAAATAAAAACAAGAAGAGGCCTTTTTTAATTAACTTTGAATTACTTCTCTCCAGCTCCCTCACCCTCCCCCAGAAGAGATTTGAGGCCAGAAACCTCAAACTAGGCAAACAAGTGACCACAGGTACATGTCAGAAAAATACAAACTATTTACTCACCACACAGTAAAAGCAATGGTTCCCCTACTCAAGTCTGACTCTTCAAAACACACACACACAAACACACACACACAAACACACACACACACACACACACACACACACACACAGTGGGGGGTGATTTCCTCATGGTTATCACATAGTCTAGTCACTCAAAGACATGGTTTTAAAAAGCTGAAACAACTTTTGTCCATATCATATGTTTTACCACATTCAAGAAGTCAGAGAAAAGAATTAAGATGTGGGTCATTTGGTCCAAGGAAGCGAAGACTTTAAGAAACAGAAAAGTAATGAAGAGAAATGGTCAACCTAAAGTGACACATTAAAAATAAAACTTCCAAAGACCTTAAATTCACTTTCACGCTCTCCTATATAAAAATGCCTTCATTTTTAAAGCCACAAAGAATAATATACTACAACTTCCACCATGCTAATTTCTCGGATAGTCAATCCACAAAAGAATAGTCACAGAGACTTGACTTTTCAGTTAGACAAATGGAAGTTACCAACTACCAACATTCAGAGGGAGAGTAACATACACAAGTGGCAAACCAGAACAATTTAAAAATCTATTTCTGGGCTTCCCTGGTGGCGCAGTGGTTAAGAATCCGCCTGTCAATGCAGGGGACACGGGTTCAAGCCCTGGTCCGGGAAGATCCCACATGCTGCGCAGCAACTAAGCCCATGCACCACAATTACTGAGCCCGTGTGCCTAGAGGCCACGAGCCACAACTACTGAGCCCATGTGCCACAACTACTGAAGCCTGCGCGCCTAGAGCCCGTGCTCCGCAATAAGAGAAGCCATCACAACGAGAAGCCCGCGCACCACAACGAAGAGTAGCCCCTGCTTGCTGCAACTAGAGAAAGCCCGCACACACAGCGAAGACCCAACACAGCCAAAAATAAATAAATAAATTTTTAAAAAAAGATCTATTTCTACCTATGCTAAGACATGCTTTCATCTCCAGCAAAACTCTACTATATTGTTGTTTGTTCCTTCAAGCATTGGAACAGGGGCTTCCCTGGTGGCGCAGTGGTTAAGAATCTGCCTGCCAATGCAGGGGACACAGGTTCAAGCCCTGGTCTGGGAAGATCCCACATGCCGCGGAGCAACTAAGCCCGTGCGCCACAACTACTGAGCCTGCACTCTAGAGCCCGCAAGCCACAACTACTGAAGCCCGCGTGCCTAGAGCCCGTGCTCCACAACAGGAGAAACCACCGCAATGAGAAGCCCATGCACTGCGATGAAGAGTAGCCCCCGCTCACTGCAACTAGAGAAAGCCCGTGCGCAGCAACGAAGACGCAACACAGCCAAAAATAAAATAAATTAAAAAAAAAAGTAGAACATATTTACTAAATCAATTAGGTACCTGGAATGTACACAAAGATGAAGTCTAAGAGCTCAGTTTCTGTAACGTGGCCAACAATATTGAAGGTCAGTACTTAGGGTTCTGTCAAACTAGGATCTCAACAACTGTTAAACTGTAGGGTCTTGGCTTCGTGTTTCCCAGCCACCACCAAATGAGAATTTTAGGCAGGGTGGGGAAGGGCCGCATCCGCATACAGAAACACCCCTTTCAGACCCCTGCAAACGAATACTTCCTTATTCTAAGAGTCTCTCGTCCCTCCCCTCCAGGCATATAACCAGTAAGAGATAAACCACATTTAATGTCTCTCAGCCAGCTACTGTCAGAGTTTTATTCTCCAGATAATTGAAAATGCATTTAAAATGTTAGCACAATACCTGAATCCATGTTTTTTAATAAGAGATTCCCAGTGGGGTGAATGGACAGCTGAATGCTCGGGTGTATTACAATAAACTAAAATGTTAAACAATAGAAAACATTTTCTCTCTCACATTATTATTAAAGAAAAAGCACTACTCCTGGTATCATAACCCAATGGTTAATAAATAGCTCTAGGGACTAAATTATATCCCACGGAAAGATGAAAGTCATATTTTAATCTTGTTTATCAAAAATAGAAAACTAGTTTATCTACATATCACTTAGGAAGAAGGAGCCAGTCATAGCACAAAAAGTTCTTCAAACCATGTAATGTATCAGATAAGGATCTTTAAATATTAAGTTTTAATTATATAATTTCAAATTCAAAGGAGAAAGAGAGGACACTAAATTCTGACACTGCAAAACCTTACCACTTCTATATCTGTTTATTTGGAATTAAAGACCTTGGTAGTATAATGAAAAAGTGAGTTTATTCAGTTTACCTACTGTATAGATTACCTTGAGTATAAACTTTAAGAACTTTTTTATATGGTACAGGTATACAAATGGTGCTTCTAATTACAAATCAGTTCATATACCTATGAAAATAGTTTTATCAAACTGCCTTCCCTTCCCCTCCAATTAGTTTGGAAAGATTTCTCAGTACAGTTGATACTTGAAAAACACAGGGGTTAATCCAAGTACAATTAATAGTTGGCCCTCCACAATCGCAGGTTCAACCAACCGTGGATCATGTAGTACTGTAGTGTTTACTACTGAAAAATACCCACATGTAAGTGGATCTGTGCAATTCAAACCTGTGTGGATCAAGGGTCAACTGTATTCAACAAATGTTTAACAGTTTCAAGAATACTGAAAATAATCTAAATCTGGGTTGTTTAAATAACTAATTACACGTTGGATAAGGCAGAACTTGGGAAAAGGAAGCATTGAACACACTTGAAGAGAGAAACTGGAATTTGCACGTTCATTTGCCTGAACCAGAGAGTGGCACAGCCAAGCACATTCACTTCGCAACCTGAGCCAGTGTGCTATTGATGTTGACGTGTGGATTAGATAAACACCCTTCTGATAATTCTTAAATACTATAAAAACCTACATGATCTGTTCACCTCACGCTGCAAACGATCAGATCTTCAATTACCTAGAAGAAAATGCAACTCTTACCCAACTAATAAGTCAACTATAACAGGACTGCTGGGCTTAAAAAAAAAAAATTTCTAAGAAGGATGAGAAGGACCACTTGACCAGTAGATGAAAAAAGTTCCTAAGAGTCTTCTCAAGGCCATGGAACAAGAAAGTGGGGAAGGGTGTAAAATCAAGGAGTCTAATATGGTATTCTTGGTGTTTTAGAAACCAAAGTCCATGTTTATGACATTCTGTGGTGAAATTATTGTAAGTGGTTCTGGGGCAAATCAGATATCAGATTTGTTATAATTAATAAGGAAGATCAAAATAAAATATTGCTATTCTAAATTTACAAATTTGCTCCAAATCTTTAAGCATTTAAATTAAATTATTCCAATAACTATACACACTCTGAAAATAAGTTGTTTTTCCTTTCCACAGATTTTCTTTAGAAACAAAACACAGAGAACTGATGGTCTTAATATCCACATTTTAAAAATGCTAATGCAGCCTTCAACGGAGTTCTTATCCAGCCTTAAAATCTAAAATACATGAGAGTGCTAAGACTTCCTGTGGAAGGACACTTGGCCAGGGTGAGACCTCTGTGTCACAGCCCACCCTTGAGACACATTTCAGACAGCAGATACCGAGAACCACACCTAACTGTCCAAACGTGTTGTTAAAATAATTAGATAACAAAACCCAAACACTATCGTCTCTAATTCACTTGATAGTATAGTTGACCCTTGAACAACGCAGGTTTGAATTGCGCGGGTCCACTTACCCAGCATATTTTTCAATAGTACATACTACAGCCCTACAGGATCTAAGTTTGGTTGAATCCGCAGATGCGGATGAACCAGGGATATGGAGGGCTGACTGTAAGTTATACGCGATTAATCCCTGCATTGTTCAAGGGTCAACTGCATATCAAGTACAAAATATTCCACATCAAAGTAGGTTTTGATTTTTAGAATGTATGTAAGTGTCTCACTGTACTGGAAAAAAATTTTAAAGGTGTCTCCTCTCACTACCCAAAAAGTATTTTACAGTCTACTGATCACAAAAAACTTTTAATTTAACCCCCTGAAAAAAAGAAATAAATGCTGACCATCTGGCTTTAGTGCGAAGCTTTCCAATACTCATATCCCAAATCAATTTTGGAATTAGATTCCTGGCTCATATTTATTGCTTCTCCCACCAAAAGCAAAATTTTAAGACATAGCTGCTCAGAAAGTAGGATTTTCTGGAAAGTTCTCTATTCTGGTTAAACAGAAAAAAATCCCCAACTGTTTCTTCTGATGTTCAAATAGACACAGAAAACAAAAATCTCCTGAAAAGAAACAGTATAAATAGAAGCATTTCAAAATATTAAAAAAAAAAAAGTTTATAATGGGATCAGAACTATCACGAGACAATGTTTTACATGCATTTTCTCCCTTGATGTCGATACTTATTCAGGTTTGTACTAGAGGAATATTTAAGTGCTCCTTCTCCAAGTCCTTCTTTACTTTATAAAGACATGCAGAAAGTTTGACAATGCATTCATTAATGCAAGGGTTCCACAACAATTAGCTTACTTTTTAAAATCTCCACAACTACTGAGTCAATACATTTTCGCTCTTTTTATGTATGTCCATTTGCTTCAAAATTCTCTTGTTAAAAGGAGGCATGGGGCTTCCCTGGTGGCGCAGTGGTTGAGAGTCCGACTGCCGATGCAGGGGACGCAGGTTCGTGCCCCGGTCTGGGAAGATCCCACATGCCGCAGAGCAGCTGGGCCCGTGAGCCATGGCCGCTGAGCCTGCGCGTCCAGAGCCTGTGCTCCGCAACGGGAGAGGCCACAACAGTGAGAGGCCGCGTACCACAAAAAAAAAAAAAAAAAAAAAAAAAAAAAAAAAAAAAGGAGGCATGGAGGAACCACAGTAATTTTTATAGCAAAGAGAAGAAACATGAGAGGCAGGTAGTAGTCTCCATCCTCCCAGCATTTCAACCAACAGAGTGAAGGGAAAGTCAAGTAGGGTCCCCAAGTTCAATGTCTGAAAACAACGGATTTTGCAGCTAATTTCCAATCTGTCTTAGGAGTAGCTTCCCATCAACTAATAGATATAGTAAGTGGGTTTTATTTTTATATTCTAGAGACTTCATTTATTTACTTTCTACATTCTACAGTATTAAGGAAATAAAACGTAAAGCTACATTAGTCGATTACATAACTCCCAACACAATGAAAACCAAACAACCTAGAAAGAAGGCTTTTTGCCTTCTATTTGCTAATTTTTCTACAGTGAATGTATAATATTTGTGGGGTTGTGAGTTGTGGTTTGTTTGTTTTTACATTTTTTTAAAAAAGCAGAACTTCATGGTGAGGTGTTTCAAATATTACACATTCATTCGTTAATTTAACTCAACATACATTTCTGAGTGCCAACTATATGCCCGCACTGTGACAGACTCTGTGGAAGCACATGTGTTTGTGGTCTCAAACAAGGGACAGCTTTTAATGTATCTATACTTGATATCAGAAAAGTGAAAACTACTGAAGGAAATGATCAACCGGCCTGGGTAGAAGTGGAATAAGGCATTTTCTATAAACGTTCTGGGGTAGAAAAGCTGAAAGTGCAGAAGAAATTTCCAGCAACTCAAGCCGAGATATCTGCCTCTGCCCATGTGGTTCTGACTGGTTTTGGTCAGCAAGATGCTAATCCCAAGAATATGGAACTCATCAGCACTGAGGAGGAGTATGGTGAGACACAGAGGATTCTTAAGTCAATCACCAAATGGACAGAAAAGCCATGGACCAATTTAAAATTACATCATTGGGCAGAAATAAAATCTAAAGAAACAGCATTTCTAATAAAGATGTTCACGATGACAAAGAAAGGGTAGGAAAAAAACTATATTTCCATTTCCCATTAGAAATGATTGACTTTGATCATCATTCCATCTGTTGAAAAGGTCACAGAGAAAATCAGCTATATCTGACCTTACCAAATATTTACAATCATAACATAAACTGAAATAAAGATAGGGTACATTTTGAAAATGCAAGACATAATGGTCCATTTCGATCCCCAAATGTGACAAAGATGAAGTCTATCCACCACATCTCCAAAGCCACAGCTGCAGATCTTTGCAGGTGTCTGGTAAATTCCCTGATACCAGGTAATCTGCCTCATCATATGATGACAATATACCTATAAGAAAGACTAATTGTTCCATTTAGGGTGCACACCTTAGCTAGACATCTGTAACTCCAAAACTCTTGCTCTTTGACTTTTATTCTTCATGAATATGTAAAACCAACCATACCAGCCTTGAGTTCACTAATTATCCTTCATGTATCCTTCACGTGGTACAATCTTCATTCAGTTCAACAAACATTTATCATGTGCCAGGCACAAGGCACACAGATGAATAAGATACAGTTCCTGCTCAGAGGGAGCTTACAATCTGATGATATCATGGCTCTTAACTTAAAGAAAATGTACATAAATGTCCGCAACACAAGACTCCCAAAAGCTCATTCATTCAGAGACTCTCTAGAGATCCATCAATCAATCCAATATAAAAAGCAAACAAACAAAAAGGAGTCCAGAGCAAGCTCTTCACCCATGAATAACTGTGAGTGATAATTAGATGATGATAGAATTTTCAGAGCACACACAGCTAGCTATAAATCACAGGGCAGCCTTGGTTTACGACAGGGGAGAGCTGGGGAGACAGCAAAGTGGATCTTGAGAAAAATATATTAAGCTGACCTGGAGAAACACTTGAAACTAAAATATGCTGTTTGTTAGTCCCACTAGGTATGGCACTTTATATTCCAACCTGCAGTATAGCTGCTGGGACTTCAGTTAGCTTCCTAGCTTAGGTAAAAATATAAGTAGAGAAACAACCGTGTTTGAAACTATGAACAGAGAATAAAGCAAGCCAGATTTCATTTTTTAGGGGTCAGTCAGTTCAATGATTCCCTACATAGAAGTGAAGTTACTCATCACGCTTCTCGTCTCACACAAGAAAGGAGAAACGTGCTCACGGGGTGTTAAGGGCGGTTTGTGTTTCTGCTTATTATTTTATGTTACCTCTGCATCGTATCTGACCGCGGCAGAGAACAATGAAAAGGCATTCTCCACGGTGATTCCTCGCTTGATAATGTGCTGACAAAGTTTCTTCAGTCTGTTTTCACAGTACGATGTCGCCAAATCCAAAAGACCTGGAAGTAAAATGTGGAAAGTTTAACTGAGGTTACAGTAATTTCCAATCATTTATAAATATATATATATTTCACTTTGGTGAAGAGTTATGTAGATAAATCAGCAGAAGCTTCTTAGGGAATAACACTCTGAATTTTATTAAATAAATTCTCTTTTTCAGTCCATCCCTTCCCCACCTCCCAAACATACCTCTCCTATACTCACTTTGTACAATTTCTTCTGTAGTACAAAGGAAGGGGAAAAAATTGAATTTCCCCCCTCATTTTGTTTCCAAAATGATACGCTAAATCCATTAGCAACTTATACTTCAGTATTAAAAAAGTAAAATAAGACCACGGTCGTATAGTGTCCATAATTATTAACCATATCGATACAATACTATCTTTAAAACAATTTTTATTGAAGTACAGTTGATTTACAATGTTGTGTTAATTTCTGCTGTACGGCAAAGTGACTCAGTTATACACAGGTATACATTCTTTTTTATATTCTTTTCCATTATGGTTTATCCCAGGATATTGAATATAGCTCCCTGTGCTATACAGTAGGACCTTGTTGTTTATCCATCCTATATATAATAGTTTGCATCTACTAATCCCAAACTCTGAGTCCATCCCTCTCCCAAATACAGTGCTATTTTTTAAAGGCATTTACTTCAAATCTTTCTTAAAAACCATGTAAAAACCAATAAACCTGAAACTTTTTACATTTCAATACTGTAAGAATACAGGGAGTTATATTTTTGACCCTGTGCCCTGGCCGGTCCCAATGTGGCTGGTACCTATGGCATCTTCAGGCGGCAGATCCACTGTATCTGTGTAGAGGTACTGGAGAAAGGCACGGTACACTGGGTAGGAAAACTGGTCTATTTCTATCACCTCCTTCATGTCCTCATTCCAATAAGACTGGAACATGGATCGAAAGTGCTCACACCTAAAACGGAACAGCAAAAGTTACCTAATTAAGTTGATGAAATCAGGGATAAACAAATATTACAAGTGTGCTTAATTACTAATATTTGAGTAGTATTGCGTTGGCCAAAAAGTTTGTTCGGGTTTTTCCGTAAGATGTTGCAGAAAAACCCAAATGAACTTTTTGGCCAACCCGATACATTCATTCCATGTACAAGAACCCAAACATATTCCGCAGGCAAGGGCTTTTACATTCACCTTTTACGTCCACTCACTTTCATTTTCTATACTGCCTATTAAATAGTAAGAATTATACATGGAGCCTGGAAGTACCTACCACTTCAACAGTACCACTGTTTGCATCTGATAGACCCCAGTCAGATCAAGTCTTTCTGCTTGCTTGCTGTTTTTAAAAAATGTTGTAGAGAAGGGCATTTTAAACAATGAAATTAAAAGAAATTCAGAAATGAGTGTTCAAATTTTTGATATATGTTCATGTCATTCAAATGATTCATTTTTTGTGTGTCATGTAATCAGCATATTCTTAAAACGGTTTTAAATGTTAACTGAATTACATTTAAGAGGATTTTTTTTCCATTACCTTACATGACAATTTTCCTTCTTTTCTGACTCATCTTCAAAACAGCCACCACCCCTATTTTGTTCCTTTGCTCTGACCTGCTCCCCTCCCTCTCCTCCCAAGCCGGTTACCAATTTATTTATAAAACACATTCACTAGAATAGTCACATATTTCAAGAAAACCTAAATAGGTCTTTTTGTACTGTATTTCATACACAAATCCACCTATATGAGGAACTGATTTCTTTCTATTTGTTTATTTATAATTTTGGCTGCACTGGGTCTTCATTGCTGCACGTGGGCTTTGTCTAGTTGCAGTGAGCGGGGGTTACTCTTCGTTGAGGTGCGCTGGCTTCTCATTGTGGTGGCTTATCGTTTCAGAGCACGGGCTCAGCAGCTGTGGCTCACAAGCTCTAGAGCGCAGGCTCAGTAGTTGTAGCGCATGGGCTTAGTTGCTCCGCAGCATGTGGGATCTTCCCAGACCAGGTATCGAACCCGTGTCCCCTGCATTAGCAGGCGGATTCTTAACTACTGCGTCACTAGGGAAGTCCCTATGAGGAACTGATTTCTGAATATTCAATTTTCTTCAAGTATAACATACTTTATAATTTTTTTAAAAATCACCTTTTCAAATCCTTTTAAAATGAGTTACACTATAAACACAAAAATACTTTCAATATCCACTCAGAATACTAAAAGAATGGCTCCACTTACAAAGGAACTTACCTCATCTGGGAAGTAAAAAGATGCAGTTATCTAAGCAAGAACTAATAGGTGAAATCGGTCAGAAAACTATACAGGAAAGGAACAGACTGGATGGCCACAGGTTCACAGATAGAAACATTTCCCGTTCACCTTTTCAGTTAATACTTTGGTGCAGATACTTACTCCCTTAAAGTAATGAATGACATAGCTTTTCGGTTCCTTAAAACTTGTTATTTTGTAAATAAATATTTAACTACATTTTCAAAAAAGACTTGTAAGTGGCTAGTTTAACTCTCAACTCTGATTTCATGTGCCTCTTTCTCTGTAATGGTAGCCTCAGTGGGCAATGGTCCAGGTACTAATAAATAAAAAGTTCCCTCACATTTATACAAAGAACTCCTGCCATTCACTGTATTTAAAAACATGTCTTTAGTTGGGAATTAGATGTCTCTCAGGGCTAGGAAGTCCAGTATTCCTAAGAGTTTTCTGCTTATGGAAAACGAATCTTTAATTAAGAGTAAAAAAAGATATATAGGCTTTTCACTGATAATCTTTTATATTTTCTTAAACCTTATATACAAATTTTTGATCAAAGTAAGTATTCACGATCTCCTTCATTTGAAAAACAATACAGAAAAATACTACATTACACTTTTTCTAAAAGGCACATGAGTGCACACACACAAACACACACACATAACACGCAAAACTCTTCATAATAAATGGATTGAGTTGTGCCATTTCTTTCTACTACCAAGATTATTTCTTCTTAGTCCCCATTTTGTGGAATAACAAAGAAATGGAGATTGTAGAACAAAGTAAGGTTATTGATGACTTTAAACTCATGCGAAAATACCTGATTTTCAAAACAGCTTTATGGACATGGATATATTTCCCATCAATTCGAAACTTCAGATCGGCAGTTTCCGGACTGTCAAATTCTTTCTTCAGTGACTCTGCAACTGTTAAAAAGTCTTCATGCTCTGAAGGAAACGAGCACATTAATACAGGAAGCTCAGGAAACATGTTCAAGCTTTGAAAGACTTCAGAAAGATAATGATTAGCATGATGGATAATTCCATTAGATTTTTTTCAGAAGAGTTCAGACCTTACTCAACAAATCAATTTCACAGTATTAAATTAAAATCAATGTCACAGAAATTAAATTAAACTTCACAGGCTAATGGGGAACCAAAAACTCAGGGATCCTCATTGGCACTGAATGAAGGTACTATAGACGCAGGAGACAGTTTCTGTCGTCCCCTGAGATGAGAAGGTGATTCTCAGCAGCTGCTGTTACCTAAGTATCCTAAGTGTATAAACTTCAGAAAAAAATACATATTTGGAAAGGCCAAATACCAGTCTGACATGCTAAGTTAGACATTAAAAACGTGTATTTTTTTAAAAAGAGAGAAAGTTATAGCTCATCATGATTAGGTAACTACTTCTCTCAAAAACTGAGTGGTGCTCTTCTAAGGCTAAGAATTTATCAATTTTCCTTGACAGAAACTCTAAGGACACCTTTGCTCTGCTTCAAGGAGTTGGTAAATTTGACTCAAGGAGCCCTAAGAAATTTGACTCAAGGAGTCCTAAGAAACAAACTCACCACTTAGGCTAAGAGTGTGTTCTTTCACAGGGTGACCCTTTTCCCTCGATATCTGGAATCTAAACGTCCTTCTTAACGCTAAAACTTAATGCAGTACAAGCAATAATCTCTACACACTATCTAAAAGCAGAGCAAATTTACTTAGTAGGAATGTATACTTAGAAAGAACAGCTTTACAAAACCATGATCACACTACCTGACAGGAAGGTGTAAGTACATGTAATTCTTATATTTAAGTAGAGCTGTGCTATCATGAAGAAAAGTAAAGGCACTTGTACAAACTCATGCAACACTTTCCTGTGCTTTCCATGTGTGAACAAAGGGAAAGAGGTAGAAGAAGGCTAACGGGGAAATTTTTAAAGTCCAGAGACCCACCGCTGGCACTGAATGAAGGTACCATCGATGTAGGAGACAGATTTCCATGTCCCCCGAGGTGAGAAGGTGATTCTCAGCAGCTGCTGTTACCAGGGCACGTCTTAGAGGAGGGACAACTGCTAAAAACTAGGCTGAAGCTTAACAAAGGAGCTTTCCATGAGCTTATCAGAATCTCCCAAGGAAATACCATTTGCCTAAGCCCTATTCCCTTAACGTACATCCTCCCCCTTCCCTGATAAGGCAGAGCTCTCCTGGCTGTGGAGGAGAGGTGGACAAGCTCTCAAAAACCAGGCTTTCCCTGACCCTGTAACCTGAATCCCCAGTGAATGAAAGAAAGGAAATAACTAAGATGGGCAGAGTCCAAGAGTCTAGATTGCTACCAACCTCCCCACAGAAAAAACAGCTTCTTATCAGTGCCTAACTCCTGCATCTAGTCCTAAGAGTTGGACCATCTTGGTTTCTGGCAACAAGTATAGTACCTCCCTTCAGAGAAGAAATGTTCTTCATAGGTGTGAATTCATCCTCTGACTTTCTTCCCGACACACAGCTGAGATCAGAAACTGAGAGGAAACAAACACTTCTGACTTTTGGCGGGTGCAAGAGAAAGAAGTCACCTGGGATATATATTCAGGGACCATACTTTTTCCAAACTTAATAACAGAAAATATTAGGATGTTTGGTCTGAAAGGAATGTCTTTTCAGGATTAGGATTTTAAAATGCAAGAACCTGAGGGAAGCCTTTTTTTTTTTTTTTTTTTTTGCGGTACGCGGGCTTCTCACTGTTGTGGGCTCTCCCGTTGCGGAGCACAGGCTCCAGACGCACAGGCCCAGCAGCCATGGCTCACGGGCCCAGCCGCTCCGCAGCATGTGGGATCTTCCCGGACTAGGGCACGAACCCGTGTCCCCTGCATCGGCAGGCGCACTCGCAACCACTGCGCCACCAGGGATAAGGAAAGTCTTTTATAAACAGGTCCAGGTTAAGCAGTATATGGGACTCTGAGATGTGTACAGGGTCTATACATAGGTGTGATTACGGCCAAAGAGTCCCATTCCATGAACTAAATTTTCTTTGATCACAATATTCACTGCAAAAAAAATACTGTATTATAAAGAACCTGAAAAAGTTCCATTTGTTTCACTTTAAGTTGAGCAGCAGTTTCACTTTTCCTAAACATACTCTTGCCCCCATGACCATATAGACTGGTCACCTGATGACAGGACAGCTCCAGCTACCTGACACACCTGAGCATGACATGTTATTACAAGACCTTCAATATCAATTGCTGAGCAACCCAAACCCCATGTTGTCAACAGCTATATTAATTTTCAAGCACAGGGTATCATGACACTTATTTCCTCTGCATCACAAGCAAAAGAATGATTTAGAAGAAATACATTAGCAAAAAGGTAGAAATAAACAAGAAATAAAAGAAAAAGAGATTAAAATCATCATGTTAATGGCTACTCAGCTTGATTACATTTTAACATTTTCAATCAACAATGGACCCTTGAAGAAGACAATATTCAGAAAAGGGACAGATTATATAACCAAACATCAACCTGAATCCACTATCCTTTTTTTTTTTTTTAAGGCCGGGCCGTACGGCATGTGGGATCTTAGTTCCCTGACCGAGGATCAAACCTGGGTCCCCTGCAGTGGAAGCTCAGAGTCTTAACCACTGGACAACCAGGGGAAGTCCCCCACTATCCTTTATGATACCTCTGTTTTGATCCCCTCCTCCCCAAAAAAGTATTTGAGATTCATTGAAAGAAAAATAGGGAAAGAAACTGGAATTAACAACTCCACAAAGTTAACAAAACCACAAGTTTTTCATTTTTTTTTTAAGTTCATTTTTGGTTCATGTTATATCAGATTATGTAATAAATTTAATATAACAAAAGCACTTACGAACAGGTTCCTCAAACAAATAATTTGTACATGAACGTTCATAACAGCACTATTCACAATAGCCAAAAGGTGGAAACCATCCAAATGTCCATCAACAAATAAATGGATAAACAAAATGTGGTCTACGTATACAACAGAATACCACTCAGCCATAAAAAGAAAAGAAGTACTGATACGTACTACAACCTGGATGGGTCTCAAAAGCATCGAGTAAAAGCCAGACATAAAAGGTTGTACCTTGTATGATTCCACTTACATGAAACATCCAGAACAGGTAAATCCACAGAAACAAAAAGCAAATTGGTAGTTGCCAGTGGTTGGGGAAAGAAAGAATGGGTGTTCTTTTCGGGTGAGGAAAGTGTTTTAGAACTTGATATAAATGATGCTTGCACAACATGGTGAAGGTACTAAACGCCTCTGAATCGTACACTTTAAAAATGGCTCATTTTATGTACGTGAATTTCACTTCAATTAAACTGAAAACACTGAAGGGGAGAAAATAATAAATCCATATAATATTCCATAACGTTTTAATAAATTGTATTATGCAAATCTAATTTGGGGAAAGGTATTAAAGCTAACGGAGGATAAAACATCTTGAACCTAAAAAAAAGCCCACAGCCAGCAAATGTGCAGGAACACCCATCAGCTGATGACACCCCTCGCTGGGGGGAGCAGCCCTGAGCTTCCTTACCTATAGACAGGAGGCGCCAGGTGACGGCGGGCGTGGCGAAGCAGGCGAACACGTCGTCGGTGGAGGAGAAGTGGGTGAGGTGAGGCAGGGTCACCGACTGGCCCCGGCACTGGCCCCACATGTACACGTGCCCTCCCTGCGTCTTGGCTGCAGACGTGTGGGCAGAGTGGCAGGCCGCAATCTCTATTACCCTGGGAAGTTTTCAGAAAAATGCACGTCACTTCTTTTTCACAGAAGCCTAAGCGTGCCACACAAGGTAAATAAAAAGTTCATGCTCAGAACACCTCAAAAAGCCCAAGATTCAGGGACTTTAGCTAGCACGTCATACTGACAAAAGCAAAAGACTAGAGCAAGAGTACTGTGTGTCTCCCTTCCTGGCTGCCCCACTTCTCACGCTAACCTTATTCTCAGTTAGGATAAATAATGCATACTGTTGAAGAAAACCTGGATAAAGGGAATAGAAACCAAAGTAAATGAGGGAAGTGGACACTGGAAAAAAATGTCCTGACAGTTCTGGAGGCTTAGACAGTAGCAAAAAATACTGTATTCAATATACCATTTCCTTACAAATACAACTTTATCTCTCACCCCCTACCAGTGCTCAGAACACTCAGTAGGCTGATAGGCACTGGTCCGGGGGTCATGGACTCTGAATGTCCCAATCCAAATGGACATCAAGCCAAACTTACTACATTCTCCGTATGCTTCTTAGGCAGGGTCCCAGAATCAGAAGTCAACATTCTAACACTGAGTGGGTAAGACCTTACAATATGGCTGAACAAACATGAAGCATCTATTCTAGTAACACACATTAAATCAAATCAATATTTAAACAGATAATGCCCTTTCAAGGGCAGATTTTATTTGTTTAAAAGTTGTTTTAGTTGGCTCAAAAAGAAGAGTTTATACTACGCTTTAAATTTCAACATGGTGACAGACCTTACTTTTCTTCCCTACTGAACAGGCAACAAGAAGCTGCAGGGATTATACCTAGATGCATTAATGCCTGCCTACCAATCTCAGGTGGTTATCTGAGAAAGCTGTGTAAGGATCACGTCAACTTCACGTTCATTCTGACTGGTACAACACTCCTTTGTTCAAAATGAGAATGTTAATAAACAGAAGAGCTACAAAGCCAAAGACCACAGCTCCAGCACACACAGTCCCAAGTCCCAATGCACACACAATTCCAAGACACGGTACTGACAAGTTACCTTTCTTTCTCCACCATGATGTGTGCTGGGCTTAGCAGGTTATTTTTATTGCCAGTTCCCAGCTGCCCATATGTGTTAGCTCCCCAGGCATAGAGCAAGCCCTCATCAGTTAGTGCTAGAGTGTGTGCATAGCCGCAGACAATCTGCAAGTAAATTTAAATGGTTACCATCAACAGGAGAACAGGAAGGGCAGGGAAAACATCTACTTAAAGATTAGGGCCAGCTTCTGCAGAATGCCAATTCATCATCAGGTGTGGGCTGACATTCTCTGGAACATTAAAAAAGCATTAGAAAAGCCTATGCCCGAGACTACTCGATACTTTTCCATTCTTTTTTTTTTTTTTTTTTACTTATCAAGACCAGTGTGCCAGCACCATGGTCTTGCTTCCCATCATGGGAATTTAGGAAAGATATAATATTAAATGTGGAAGATGAAGGCCCAGGGTACTCTTCAAAAAGACTTACTAAAGAGTAAATCTCTGGGAATTCCCTGGCGGTCCAGTGGTTAGGACCCCACACTTCCACTGCAGGAGGGCATGGGTTCGATCCCTGGTCGGGGAACTAAGAGCCTGCAACTATTCCGCCAAGTCAGAGCAGGGAAGATAGATGGGGACGAGCACCTAAGGGTCCACCATACATACCTGGTTCACACAAACGCTGTGCAAAGCTGCCACTCTCACGGGGGTCAGCTGATTGCCGTTGTTTCCCAAGCCTAGCTGACCATTGCCGTTGTAGCCCCAGCCGTATACCTTAGACAGAGAAAGGGGGAGAACAGGCTTTTAAAACTGCTGCTAAGAGGGAAGAGCTAAAAATGCCATCCATCTAAACAAATCAGATACTTTTTTCGCTTCCAACACTCATATTCCACTAAATGTGATCCTACAACTGATCTCCAAACAGAAGATGCTTTAGGGGTAGGGATGACAGAATCTAGCAGACTCCATAGCTTACTAGTTGGACAGCCTTGGGCAAGTCATGAACTCTTGTTTTAGGCATGAGGAAGCTGAGGCTCATTAACAATTACTAAGTACCTACTGTATCTCAGGACCTTGTGAAAGGTACTAGGAATAAGCCTTTGGAAACAGTTTAACAGGAGAGACGGACACATGCAATTTTTTTGCAGCCAGGCGGCAAGTGCTATAATAGAGAGATAATCAAGGCACTACAGGTAGAGAGGAGAAAGGATTTAGCCACAAAAGAAAGTTTAGGCAAGACTTTTCAGAAAGCAGAGGTCTGAGCAGGGCTGAAGGCACTTCAGGGGGAGGGCACAGAATGTGCTAGAGACAGCTGGGGTGGCGGCTGGGGAGAGAACAGGAGGAAAGGTAAGGGCCCAAAGGGCCAAAACACAAACCGAGGAAAGTGCAATGCATCTGTGCATCTCCCACTGAAATATTCCAAAACTGAGATCAATATGACTACATTTGTATTCTGGAAAGATCACGCTGGCGGCAACATGAAGGGTGACTGCGGCGTGTAAGACCAGAGGCACGGAGACCTCAACATATAACCTCATCTCCCATCAGCAAACAGGTGAGCTCTGATGAGGGTCCAATGAAGGCGGTGACAGCGGCACCACAAGAGGGACCAGGAAAGAGGTTAAAGAAGGAGACATAAGGGAATGTGGCGATCCCTTAGACGCCCTAAGCAAGACGGGGTCATCAGCTGAAAGCAGCAGAGCTGGGCATAGGTTTGACAGCGAGTGTTAAAGGTTTAGAATGACCAGCATGGGACATGGGTAAAGTACTGGTCAGGAACAGACAAGAGGCCTGGCTCAAATCAGAAACACGAGATATGGGTGGCAACAAGCCCCATGGCAACACAGGGCAAACGGGCATCAGCGAGGGCCTTTCCAGTCAGGGTGACAGAGGGAAAAAGGGGACGTGGAGTTTAGGGTACTAACAAGAGATGGTTACAAGCACTTTCAATGCCAGAAGTCTAATACGTTTGAACTTTCTGGGGAGAAATTTGGCAATAGCTATCAAAAATTCTAATGACATACTCCCTGACCCAGAAATCCTATTTCTGGGAAATTATTCTATAGACATACTTGCATGAGTGTGCAAAGATATACACACTCACAAACAGTAACACAGAAAAGCAGTGCAACAATGTTTATAAACAAATATAAAAAACAATTGAAAGGCCCATCAGGAGAGCTCTGGATGCGGGTCATGTGCACAAGGAAAACCAACACCCATACAAAGAAAACTAAGCAACTATTATAATGGAAGCCACTATCAATGGTCTGATAATAGATTCAGGTAAAACATACATTGTTAAGCAGAAAAGCTGCAGACTGGCCGAAAAAAGCAGTAGGTATAACAATCCCATTGTTTAAAGAAGGTACTTATACTCAACCATACATAACTAACTATACAGAAAAGTCCAAAAGGATATACATCAAACTATTAACAAAACTGAAGGAAAGGTATTCACTTTTTACTTTGTATCTTTCATTTGTTTTCCTTTGTTGAAATAATCACATAATAATTTTTAAATTAAGTTTATTTTTTAAAATAAAGAAGTGGAAAATACTGGAATGGAGGATGCTAGATGACTATCCCAAGGAATTCGGAAGCCCTCTGGCGTGATATCAGGATTGATTCAAAAAGTGAGCTAGGGCTTCCCTGGTGGCGCAGTGGTTGGGAGTCCGCCTGCCGATGCAGGGGACACGGGTTCGTGCCCCGGTCCGGGAAGATCCCACATGCCGCGGAGAGGCTGGGCCCGTGAGCCATGGCCGCTGGGCCTGCGCGTCCGGAGCCTGTGCGCCGCAACGGGAGAGGCCACAGCAGTGAGAGGCCCGCGTATGGCAAAAAAAAAAAAAAAAGTGAGCTAACAAAGCCGAGCATTCAGGAAACTCTAAACACCCTCGCACCCCAATGCAGGACGCCGTACGTCTGTGTCCAAAGAAGCATCTTTGAATAATTTTTGTGCACTGAAACAGGCACAGATGGTAACAAGTCCATTGACATAGAAGCTTCAACCAGAATTATTTTATAGAAATAACGGTCAGCTCAAAGGTGACTATGGTAGAAGGTCACTGAAAGGTGGGTTTTTAAAAGTAGCCAATAACAATCAGGACCAAAAATTCTCCTTTTGCAAGTTGCTTCTTCCTGTGGACAAACATTCCAGACGCAGGTAGGTACAGAGCCTTCACACCCATTAGAGTTACTGCTTATAAACATCACCAGCTAACTTTAAAGAGTGCACATTGCCTCTTGCCTTCTGAGATGGCCCGCACACTCTGTCAGTGGAGTGTGTTTCTCCCAGGGCCGCTCTCACTTTCTGAGATGGACCGCATTCTCTCTATGCAATGAGTATCTCTCTAAATAAACCTGCTTTCACTTAAAAAAAAAAAAAAAAAGAGTGCATAGTTCACTTTTTCATTGGAAGAAAGAGGTAGTATTAAATTCTTTTATCTACTACATTAAACCACAAACAAATACCTATAAGCATTGGGCTATCTGGATCTGGCAAAAACACATTAGAACCTTTACTTGCAGATAAATCTTGGAATTTAAAAATTCATGATGAGGAGCAAACATCCTGTGGTTACAACCTCAATCAGTTAACTGTCTAAGGAGCTATGAAAACAAAGCGCTCTTCCTTCCAGAATCTACCTGGAAAGAAAAGGACATTTCACTGAAGGAGGAGGTAGGAGGAGAAAGGGGGATGCAGACATCGCTCACCTCACCATTGTCCAGAACAGCCATGGACGAGGTCTGACCACAGGCAATGCCAACCACCCTCTTAATATGTAAACAGTTTGTAACTTTGCGAGGAGTTGGTTGATTTGCTGTAGATCCTGATCCCACCTGGCCACAGTTGTTATAGCCCCAAGCAAACACCTACACAACGGAAGGGGAAAAGAAAAAGAAAGAAGAGTAAGGGTGAAAATTCTACCTCTAATACACAATAACAATCATAAAATAAAAATAAACCCACTTAATGAGTACTTACAATGTGTTAAATGGTCCTAAGTGCTTTACATGCATTAACCCATCTAATCCTCATAGTAATCCTGTAAGATGACCCTGGAATAGGTACTAGTATCATCCCCATTTTATACATGTAAAATAGAAACACAGAGAGGTTGAGTGACTTGCTTGAGACTCCACAGCTAGCAAGCAGAATTTACTACTAATCTGAACCCAGTCAGTCTAGCAGCGCTCTTAACCACTACGTTATACTGCCACTATAATTATGGCAGCTATATAGGATTTTTAATCCGGCATCAATAGGAAATGAGGTATATGCCACAGTGATATGAAAAAATCAGCCTAACTCTCTGCGCACAAATAGTCATTTTTTTCATCGAAACTTTTGAAACCATACTATGCTTTTCCCTCTCTCACTAATCACCAAAAGGAGACATTATATAAATTTTCCTGATGACACAAGCCTACCATCATTGTAATTATCAATCATAGTTCCACGTCCTAACACAGTCACGCTCACAAGTACTAAGGAGATGCTGTCCCTACAGGAATGACATGGGGTTGTTAGGCTATTCTTGATGACATTTTCTGAGTTCTCATTTGCTGTCTGTCAGCTCCAAGCAGCTCCCCTCCTCAACTGCATCCTGCTTCCTTTTGGCCTGTGATCGGCCGTAACCTGAAAACCAGATTTCTAAGGGAGGGAGACACAAATAGAGCTCTACGCAAAGTTAAAGAAGAAAAACAAAACTAAAAATCACTTTAAGTTAATTATTAACTGAGCCTATCAAACAAGAGTGTGACCAGAGAGAAGAATTACAGAGGACAGGGGATGCTGGTAGCAGAGGAGATAACTTCCTCCATCACTAGGAGAATTTGTAAGGACCCCTCTCTCCCCCTTCACTTGCCTGTGGGAAGTGGTCCTCACACATCCTGAGTTCCGGCTTCCACAATTCTCTTTTCCTCTGTCAGCACTTTCTATCTAAGTTCACGTGTCTGAGGCTGCCCACGTGATGTCTTAAAACCCACGGCTGATGTCTTAAAAAGAATATGTGCTACAGGTTCATTTCACAGGCACAAAAGAAATAACCTGCCATACTTCCTGAAAGTGGATTCACAGGACTAGCCAGTGTAATAATGCAAATATTTATCCAAAGTAGCATATGCTTCAGGTTAAAATAAACCAGGAATCCAGGCTGCACAAATTAGCAAGTTCTAATTTCAACCATCATTCTTCTGCACTTCTTTTCAAATATCCCAAGTTCCCTTCCAATGCAGTTGCCTTTTATTTTAAAAATGGAGACGAGGGTTCCACTAACCAAGAAACAGACTAGGAACAGCAGATTCTGCACATAAAGCCTGCTAGGCCTGGCTCCAGCACATCCCAGCCATGAAACCTTGATCTCCCTAAGGTGCTGTGGTTTGTTCACCCATAACCTACCCTACTTAGTAAAATCACGGTAACAGCACTGAAGGACTTTAAACAGGGAACGATCTGATCTGATCTGCATTTCATAAATCACAGGGGGCAGAGAAGTAACACTGCACAGGCAGACCAACTAAAAAGCTATAGAATAAAAGAGACCATGGCAACAGTCCAGGAGATGACAAGGCCTGACCTAAGGTTATGGAGATGGAGAGGAACAAGACGATACAAAAGACTGGAAGGTAGAACCAACAGGATGAGTAACATTTAAGATAAGCATGGAACTTGGGGGGTGAACAGGTTGTTCAGAACCTACTGGAATGTTGGTAAAGTTATTTTCCATGACATCATTACATTTACTGAAAAACAAAATAGACCTTAGGGGATGGGGGTCATTAAAAAAACAAAAGTATAGAACACTGTCATACACATCTGATTTGTAATCTTAGCAAAAAGCAGGAGACTCAACTGCCTTAAGAATTAACTCTACTGTCTTCAAAAGAGTGGTCCTGATCACACAATATAAGTTGTATTAGGAAAAGGGTTCATTCCCATACTGTTCTTAGCGACGCACACGGGGCTGCTATGTTCACACCATATCCAAGTACAAATATGGTCATTTTTTTTTGAAAAGCAAGGCACTTTCACAATAGCCAAAGGTAGAAATGACCCAAATATTCATCGACAGATAAATGGATAAACGAAATAGACAATGAAACATTATTCAGCTTTAAAAAGGAATGAAATTCTGCTGCAGGCTGCCACATGGATGAACCTGGAGGATATTATGCTGAGTGAAATAAAGGCGGTCACAGTGGACAAATACTGTATGATTCCACTCGTGTGAGGTACCTAGAGTAGTAGAATAGTAGAATGGTAGTAGTAGTAGTAGTAGTAGATAGTAGAATAGTGCTTGCCAGGGGCTGGGAGTAAGAGAAAGGAGAGAGAGTTAATGTTTAACTGGTACAGAGTTTCAGTTTTGCAAGACGAAAAGAGTTCTGTGGATGGATGGTGGCGAGGGTAGCATAACAATGTGAATATACTTGTCACTAAACTGTACACTTAAAAATGGTTAAGATGGTAAATTTTATGTTACATGTATTTTACCACAATTTAAAAATAAAGAATAAAGGCAGGGCACTTACCTCTCCATCAGCTGCCAGAGCCATTGAATGATGTGAGCCACAAGCTACTTCAACCACTTGCTTGATCAAGAGGTTGGTGCAGACTTGGATGGGAGCAATGCCTTGGTTGGTCGTCCCATTCCCAAGCTGGCTATATCCATTGTGGCCCCAGGCATAAACAACTCCATCTATACAGGATGGCCGCACACAAAGAATCAGCTCAAAGAAGAAACAGTAACCCCTGTAATTTGCTCAACTCATCTTCCAAGCTTAATTTCTTTTTGTGACATTGTGATTTATAAGAAATACGTATCTGGTCATCCAGATTACAAAAATACACTTATCTTGTATATTTAGTCTTCACCCACAGTTCCTGTCTCACAGCTCCCAAAACCGGTGGAATATCCTAAGTGTTGAGAACGATAAGGGTATCTTTTGTTATGTGACTGAGGTGACTTTTGGAAGCACCTAAGGACAATGGGTCTGTTGCCAGAAGAGCCAACCACAAGATGAGAGGGTTGGAGGGGAGAGGGGCTGGAGGCAGAATTAACTGCGACTGCCAATGACTTAGACAATCATGACTATGTAATGAAGCCTCCATAAAAACCCAAGAGGACAGCTAATTCTGGCCCCTGTTCAGAGAGCTGCCATGTCGGGGAACCCGAACACTTACATGTGCCACTGTGCCAGGCACCAGGCTCTACGAGGACAGAAGGTCCTTTCTTCGGGCTGTTAACTCATATCCTTTAATATCCTTTTATAATAATCAGTAATTTAGTGAGTAAATGGATTTTCTGGAGTGCCGGGAGCCATTCTAGCAGCTTAATCAAGCCCAAGGAAGGAACTCCCTGTCGGTCCAGTGGTTAGGACTCTGTGCTTCCACTGCTGAGGCCGGGTTCGATCCCTGGTCGGGGAACTAAGATCCCACGTGCCACATGGCGGGGCCCAAAACAAAGGAAAACCCAAGGAGAGGGTCGCGGGAACCTCTGATTTGCAGCAGGTTAATCAGAAGCACAGGTAACAACCTGGGCTTGTGACCAACATCTGAAGTGGAGGGTGGTCTTGTGGGACTGAGCCCTTTACCAATGGAATCTGATTCTATCTCCGGATAGGTGGTATCAGAATTGTGTTGGATTCCTGGACACTGTGCTGGTACCCGAGAATTACTTCTTGTTGGGGGGATGCGTGCGCGCGCGCACACACACATGCGCATGCACGCACGCGCGCGCACACACACACACACACACACACACACACACACACACACACACACACACACACACACACACACACACACACACACACGAGAACTGGGTCCAGGAACTCTCTATTCAGTTGATGTCAGAAACAGGATTTGCAAGAACAGCCCTGGCTCACAGACACGTGGTTTTTGAAGACAAAGGATAAAAGGGCAAGGAATGAGGAAACTTTGATTCCCAGATGGCTACCTAGTCACCATGGTATGAAACTGCAGCTGTGGTGCAATCAGTTACTAAAGGTGAAAGTTACCAATGCCATTTAGAAATGGGAGCAGAAGCAACTCCCAAGGAGTTGGCTCAATGGATATATAAGGAAATGCAAAATAAGAAGCACACTAAATAAACAATTCCTGGGACTTCCCTGGTGGTCCAGTAGCCAAGACTCCACGCTCCCAATGCAGGGGGTCCGGGTTGAATCCCTGGTCAGGGAACTAGATCCCATGTGCTGCAACAAAGATCCCACATGCAGCAACGGAGCTCCTGCGTGCCACAACTAAGACCCAGCACAGCCAAATAAATAAATGAATACTTTTAAATCAATAAATAAACAATTCCCCGCTTATTTCATATGCAAGAGCCAAAACAAAACAAAGGGCTTGGCCTTGATGCAGATTCAAGCTCAGATCTGGGTCAATCTGAGCTCCAGCCAATAGCCTCAAAGCTGCCTAGAAAGGGAAATGTTATGCAACAGAAAGTACCTCGAGTACCTCTGGGTCGCCAAGAAAATAGTTCCCATAGGAGAAGGGCAAAAACAAGAAACAACTGAAAGCAAGGGATATAGTGTGAAGGAACTGGCCTGCTTTGAGGAGCAGCATCATCAGCTTCCTGAGGAACCTTTACTGAACCGGATTGTGAGAGGAACTCATTCAAAGGCTGTGTCTTTGACGTTGAAGGCTGCAGAGTGGAAGAGCATGTCTGCGTTGATGCAGGACCCACTGCTCTCTACTGAACAATCACAGGTGGCTGTACATGATCCAGACACTCAGGAGGTTATTCCCGAGCACACAGCCAGGCTGGTGGACTGGATGAAAGCCACTGTAAAGTCTGTTTATCCTGATGAGAGGGATTTCCCACCTCCCCCTATTAATGCCAGATGGAACACCCCAGATGAAGCAGCTGAGATGCTTCGTATGCAAGCCATGTGGGACTGGCTTTATGATGACTGGGATAGTCACCCACTGAATACGCCCATTACCCAGATTATGGTAAATGCTGTGATTAAGGGGGTTCCTGTTACATGGGCACCTCATGTAACTTTACTGCTACAAAATCAAACAGTTTGAGACACCTTATCTAATTTGCTATCTCAACTTCCCCATAGGGGCCTTACTAAGAACATTAATTATGAAAATAGGGAAAGACAAAGGGGGGAGAATCAAGGGACTCACCCCAGCAGAGCGAAAGTCTTCAAACGGTTGTTACAAAGTGGGATGAATAAATCGGATGCTGATGCAGTTGAAACCAAGGTGTGGCTGCAGCACGACCAGAGACTGGTGAACCAATGGGACCCCATGTTGGTCTCTAAAATTAAAGGGCCCCAAACAAGTCCGCTCTATTTATCCCAGCGTGGAAGGCATTAAAAAGCCAGAAGGTAAAGATTATAAGATAAGAAAATTGACCAGGAATGCCCTGGGGCAATGGTAAGGAAGATTAATCAAGATAAAGATTGACCTAAAGGCCAGGATCTTCTGGCCCAACCCCCAGCAAGGCACCCAAGGGCATAAGCACATGTGTGGGTGAAACGGCCATGGGGAGGAGAGGAAACTTTTCTGATACAGGACCCCAATGCACTGTGATTCCAAAACCTGTTGGTGAAGTCTTAACCGTTAAGGTTAGAATGGGGGATACAGATGGGTAACAGTTGATGGGACTCAAGTGAAAATCTGAATGAAAACTGGGGTTTTGGAACAGATTCTGTGTGATGTGGACGCATCCCCCTTACCTGAACGGAGTCTTGGGATGGATATTACATCGGACTGGGGACTGCTTCCCCAACCTAACATTGTAAAACAGAAGGTGTGTAAATCTGCCCTCAGGCCGGTTTTACTGGGCGCTAGATGGGAACCACTAGAACTGCCTGAGCCCGCACAGGTGCTGAACTTAAATATAGAACACCTTGTGGACAGAAAGAGCTCACCATTTTAATTAAAGCTGGAACACTGGTACCAATGCACTCACCGTACGGTAGCCCTGTGAGGCCTGGGGAAAAGGCAGGTGGCTCCTAGGGGCTAACGGTAGGCTATGGAGGCGTAAATAAAGTTGTGCCGCCTACAGCCTCAGCAGTGCCGGTCGTGGCTTCAGCCTCAAAGAAGATGCAGCAGGCCAGCAGAAGCCGGAACCCAGGGGCTGACCTTGCACATGCTTCCTTCTCAATCTCAGAAAAAAGCCAGCAGCAGTTTGCCTTCATGTGGGGAGGATCCCAGTTTCCTTTTACTGTGTCATCACAGGTTTATCTGAACTCACAAGCTTACTGTCACAATTTGGTCAGAAGGGATCTGGACTTGACACAGGTCTCAAGTGCAATCATACACTATACTGATGACATTATGACCATGTTGGAAACTGAAGAGCAGGCAAGGAGTGATGTGAATGCCATGGTGACACACATGACCCACTGGGGCTGGTTAATAAATCCCGCAGAGGTCCCTGGGCCTCCCCAACAGTAAAATTCTTCGGAATAACCTGCCGAAGCCACGAAGAACATCCCACCAGAGGCTAAACTAAACTGCCGTCGCCACCCACCCCTAGGACCAAAGCAGCAGCAGCAGTCCAGCATTTGGGTGGCTTACCTGGCATTTGGAGAATACATCTTCCACATCTGGAAACCACGCTAGCTCCCATCTATAAGATTACCCGAAAGACAGCTGTATCTGAGTGGGGACCTGCGCAAGAGCAGCCCGTGTCTGAGTTAGCAGAGGGTGGCAGCTCTCCCAGGGCTTATGGGGCTTTACGGCCCCATCAGATATGATTCTGAGGGTATCTGCCACCTGCACTCCGCAAGAGGAGCTTATGGCAAACCCGGGAGCACCTCCCAGCAGTGACCACTGGGATTTTAGACCAGAAAATTCCCAGATGCCGCTCTCTGGTACACACCATTTGAGAGAAAATTAGTAGCCTGGGCATTAATTGAGACTGCCTCAATGATTGAAGGACATAAAATAATCATGAGACCTCAGATGCCCATAACATCCTGGGTGGTGTTGGAGAAGCCCTCTAATAAGAAAGGCGGTGCCCCGAAGAGTTCCGTAATAAAACAGAAATGGTTTACAGGGGAGCGTGCTGCTGGGGGGACGCAGACAGGCGTGAGCAGGGAGCCTCTTTTCATCTAGGACCGACTTTGGAGCTGCCTGAGGAGCTGCTGGAACCCACTGCCTTGTGGACACGCCCTGTGAAGCTCTAACTGAACACCAAAGAGCCGCTTGCTTTATAGACACAGTTCCAAGGTGAATGGACAATATCCCATTTGGAGAGCGCCCACATTAAGACCAGTGGATGGCAAGACTGACTGAAGGAGTCAAGAATAAATCAGTGCAGTGGGCTGAACTGCAGGCTGTTTTCTGAGCAGTGATGGAAGAATTAAGCAATGGTAAAAACCCGTATGTTTGGGTCTTTACCAACTCATGGGCTATAGCCAATAGCCTGGCTGTATGGTCAGGTAGATGAGCAATGGAAACTAGACTGTTAAAGGGATGCCCACATGGGGCATGGCCCTATGGAATCACTCTGGGAATATAAGAGGCACATTAAAGTAGGACATGTTGATGCCCATCACAAGAAGCTGACTGGAACCACCAAGTGGACCATTTGGTGCACTCCCTTGACGCGGCCACCTGGGTCCATGGAATGAATGGGCACGGTGGGGCTGCAGCAATGCAGAGGTGGGTTGAATCTAGACATATTTCTCTTGCACTTTGAGAGGCACAAAATGCCAACAAGAACCATTCTGTCAACAAGAGAGCCAGGGACTGCAGATGGCTATGGGGAAAACTCTCCGGGGGGAAGGCCCCCCCCCCCCCCCACAGAGCTAGCAAGGGGATTACACTGGAGCAATGCCAGTAGCCTCAGGGGCTATAAATGGGATCCTAACAGGAAGAGATCCTTTACTCTGGACTGAGCCTTGCATACCAGGTAGTAGAAGCAAATACTCAAAATAGTATTAAAGGACTGGAACAGAAAATACTGTACCTTTTTTTTCTTTTTGCTCAGACAAATCACTGATCAATGGCATGGGTAAAATAAAGCCATTTTAAAACAGTATCTCAAAGATTTCTCTCACACCTGCTTCCTTGAGAAGCTACTAGGGATGTGTTTCACCCAAATGAGGGTATAATCCAAGGAGGAAGACACAGGACACAAAAAATAGGGAATCCAGAAAGGACAAAGGATCCAGAAAGGACAAAGGATCCAGAAAGAACAAAGAAGGGACATCCGAGGATGACGGTGAAATGAAGTTTTAGGCCGACGGCTGTGCAACAGCCTAGAGTGACCAGTCCAGGCTAGAGTAGGGGGACAGAACACTCCGGAGATGTACTGATATGCTCAGAGGCGCCCAGAAGCAACACTGTGCTATAGGGACTTCCCTGGTGGCGCAGTGGTTAAGAATCTGCCTGCTAACCCAGGGGACACGGGTTCGAGTCCTGGTCTGGGAAGATTCCACATGCCGTGGAGCAACTAAGCCCTTGCACCACAACTACCGAGCCTGCGCTCTAGAGCCCGCACGTCACAACTACTGAAGCCTGCGCGCCTAGAGCCTATGTTCTGCAACAAGAGAAGCCACCACGATGAGAAGCCCAGGCACTGCAACGAAGAGTAGCCCCCACTTGCTGCAACTAGAGAAACCCCGCACACAGCAATGAAGACTCAACACAGCCAAAAATAAAATAAAATTAAAAATTAAAAAAAAAATACTGGTGCTCGCTTCGGCAGCACATATACTAAAATTGGAACGATACAGAGAAGATTAGTATGTGCCCTGCGCAAGGATGACACGCAAATTTGTGAAGCGTTCCATATTTTTGTAGTGAGGTGGATGGACCTAGAGTCTATCATACAGAGTGAAGTAAGTCAGAAGAGAAAAACAAATACCGTATGCTAACACATATACGTGGAATTAAAAAAAAAAATGTTACGAAGAACCTAGGGGCAGGACGGGAATAAAGATGCAGACCTACTAGAGAATGGACTCGAGGACACGGGGAGGGGAAAGGGTAAGCCGGGACAAAGTGAGAGAGTGGCATGAACATACATACACTACCAAATGTAAAATAGATAGCTAGTGGGAAGCAGCCGCAGAGCAAAGGGAGATCAGCCCGGTGCTCTGCGACCACCTAGAGGGGTGGGATAGGGAGGGTGGGAGGGAGACACAAGACGGAGGAGATATGGGGATGTATGTATATGTATAGCTGATTCACTTTGTTATAAAGCAGAAACTAACACACATTGTGAAGCAATTATACTCCAATAAAGATGCTAAAAAAAAAATACTGCGCTATAGAACAGTTCCAGCATACATTTATGAAAAACAAGTAAGCCCAGGAAAACAAACAGTTGTATAAGAAAGGAGATGGCTCAGCTATAAATAATACTTATCGACTCCTAGTAATGTGAACACTGAATACTGATTTAACCAAAGTGGTGATATCCCTATAGTGACGCAATAAGGTGAGGGAAGGTAGGAGAAAGAGAGCTAAATTCTATCTGCTATTACAAAAAGTCAAAGGATAATATCTAAAGTAAAAAAATTCAGAAATAGCAGTATAAGCATGTTAATTTAAAAATATGAGAGTAAATACCAGAAAAAAACACCTGAAGGAGTTAAAAAGTAATTCCACCTGAATAGCAGTTTCTAAGAGTAAGGAGGAGTGAGACAGAGTCCTGTTTTCTACTAAAACCCATATATTATTTGATGGTTTAAAGTGTTAAACTGTTTTTAAACTATGTGACTATTTGTAATACTTATAAAATACACACAAATATATGTACCATACATACATTAAACATCCTATACATCATGTATCATATGTATGTTGTATTAAATGTATTATAACAATCAAAACTGAATTAAAAACAAAAAGAAGACTATTCCCACAAGAAAACCAGTTATTTGGGCTTCCCTGGTGACGCAGTGGCTGAGAGTCCACCTGCTGATGCAGGGGACGCGGGTTCGTGCCCCGGTCCGGGAAGATCCCACATGCCGCAGAGCGGCTGGGTCCTTGAGCCATGGCCGCTGGGCCTGCGTGTCCGGAGCCTGTGCTCCAAAACGGGAGAGGCCACAGCAGTGAGAGGCCCGCGTACAGCAAAAAAAAAAAAAAAAAAAAAAAAAAAAAAAAGAAAACCAGTTATTTATATTTGTGTTTTATGTTTATTTATATCTTAATTGTAACATTCAAGATAGTTAAAACTGTAGGATCTGGACTCTGAAAATAATTCCAGAAGAAAAGTTACAGTTGCCCAAGGTCACTACTTTGAAGAAAACCAAGAATCCGAATGCATATGTTTCTGTATGTTTGCTCCAGAAAAAACTGCTTCAGTATTTTATGGTCAGAAATCAATGCCTCATTAAAATTAACATGTGTTAGGAAAACATTAAATCATCAGGTCACAATGGATGACAAGCTGAACCAGTCTGCAAAGAAGCAACTGCTTGAAAGACCCCGTGTGATGCCGGAAGGCATGATGACACAATGCAGAGGCAAGATAATCCCCTCATTATACTCCACACCAGTTCCACTCTTACCAGACAATCATGCTCACATCTGGATCTCACAGCCTGAGAAAGATGTGGAGAACTTGGGAGTGGATTCAGATGTAAGTTAAAGGCTGTTAAAAAGCTCAATACCAAGACCCACGGTAACATCCAAGGAAGCTGTGATTCCCCAGGCTAGAGACAGAAAGGCGGAGAAGCAAACGCTCCCACGTGTGCCCTACAGTTTACCCAAGAAAAGGCTAGAGAGCAAGAACTAATGTGCCTAAAACATAAAGGGAAGAAGCTGGGTTATATACGACAGATTTTCAGAGCGCTCTGGGTGCCCACAGTACAGATAAATCACCAAGGAAGAATGCAGAGGCCCCTCTGGTGATCTTGGGGAGGCAGAGAGGAAAAGAAGAATCTACCCCACATTCTTTCCATATGGCACCCACACGAATGCCAAGGAAAGAACTGAGATTTCTTGAATTCAAGATTCACACAAGGAAAACCAGTACTAACTGTGTTTTTAAAAATGTACCAAGTGGGCTTCCCTAGTGGCACAGTGGTTAAGAATCCGCCTGCCCATGCATGGGACACGGGTTTGAGCCCTGGTCCGGGAGGATCCCACATGCTGCGGAGCAACTAACCTCGTGCGCCGCAACTACTAAGCCTGCGCTCTAGAGCCTGTGAGCCACAACTACTAAAGCCCGCACGCGTGCCTAGGGCCCGTGCTCCCCAACAAGAGAAGCCACTGCAATGACAAGCCCATGCACCGCAACAAAGAGTAGACCCCTCTCGCCGCAACTAGAGAAAGCCCACGCACAGCAACAAAGATCCAACGCAGCCAAAAAAAAAAAAAAAAAAGTACCGAGTAAAACCTGGACGTTGCCTTGCTACAACAATTCACTGAAAAATTAGGCTGAAGGACCACTTCATCTGCTATAGTTCATCTTCCACAACTTTACATAAGTTGTCGAAAGCCTCAAAAGTTTGCTTAAATTGCAAGTCATCCTATGGCTGTTCCAGAGGGAGCCTGAAGTGTTTAACTTTTACCTGTTTTGTGTACTTCCGCTCAGAAATTAACACACAAATCATTCAAAATCCAATATCTGATACAAACCCACCACCCCTTAGCTTAGAATTAACTGCTCGATTTCCCACAAACAGAAGCTGGACTTATTCCCACTTTACCTTCGGTGCTGAGAAGAACATGTGGTCCACTCCCATAACTAAGGCTCTTAATCTTCTTTCCACATAAGGCTTCCAGCTTTTTGGGTACAAGTGTACTCTGGTTATCTCCAGTTCCTAGACAGTTACTGTAGTTCAGTCCAAATACAAAGACCTGGGAAACAAATAGTTCTGTCTGAGTCACTTGGCCTACATTTACACAAAAGGTCCCTTCTCCACTCTGAATATAAGACACACTAAAACTCAGTTTGACAGCTCAGTAGCTAGGAAGAGACTGACATGGTTGTTAAGAAACATTCAGGGCTTCCCTGGTGGCGCAGTGGTTGAGAATCCGCCTGCCGATTCACGGGACACGGGTTCGTGCCCTGGACCAGGAGGATCCCACGTGCCGCGGAGCAGCTGGGCCCGTGAGCCATGCCCGCTGGGCCTGAGCGTCCGGAGCCTGTGCTCCTTGACGGAAGAGGCCGCGGCAGTGAGAGGCCCGTGTACCACAAAAAAAAAAAAAAAAAAAAAAGAATCCGCCTGCCAATGCAGGGGACACGGGTTCGATCTCTGGTTCGGGAAGATCCCACATGCTACGGAGCAACTAAGCCTGTGCGCCACAACTACTGAACCTGCGCTCTAGAGCCCACGAGCCACAACTTGAAGCCCATGTGCCACAACTACTGAAGCCTGCAGGCCTAGAGCCCGTGCTCGGCAACAAGAGAAGCCACCACGATGAGAAGCCCTCGCACCGCAACAAAGAGTAGCCCCCGCTCGCAGCAAGTAGACAAAGCCCACGCACAGCCACGGAAGACTCAATGCAGCCAATCAATCAATCAATCAATCAGTAAAATCTATTAAAAGAAAAAAGAAACATTCAACCTCTGCTGACTAAAGTTTTAGAATATTTGGCTATACTATGAAACTCAAAGAGTAGTAGGGATGAGGGGTATTAAATCAAGAAACTGAAAGAAAAGACAAATTCTATCAAAGACAACCATCTTTTTGGATTTTAGGCTCTCTTTATGCCCCACTTTTTCTCAGTCTTCACACTGCACACTTTAAAGCTCAACCCCAAATAAGCCCTAAAATTAAGCCCTGGGTTTTGAGAGATGCTTACCTCGTCATTGTCAGTAACATACAGTGCTTCGTTGGCTGAGGTGCCGAAGACACAAGCTTTCCGAATAGATGCAATTTCTTGAGGTGAGAGCAGAGTGAAGATTGGCCACTTTCCTACATCCACCATGACTCTGGTTTCAAGTAATTCCTAAAAATAAGCTGACATCTCTGCTGTAACAAACAAACAAAATTCCAAAATAAAAAATTAAATAACCACTAAACTAGAACAAAAAAAGACAATGTTAATACAAGGAAACAAAAGCTAATTTCAGAATAAACCACCTACTTTTGGTTAAATGGATCGCTCACTTGCCCCAGCAACGTGTCCAATCCTTCCTCTACCTTCAAACCTGTGCCTTTTCCTGTAACGGGAGGAACAACGTGCTGGAACCAACTGTCTGTCTTGCCCACTTACAAGTCAGTGCTCATCTGTCACATACATGTTTATGTGCAACCCGACAGCAGACAATGGAGAGAAGACATGCCAACTAGATGAAACCAAGGTCTTGTCAGGTATTTTCCCCTCCAGGGTACTGAGATAAAGTTAAAGGTTACAATACTCATTTGTCTAAGGTAGTTAATTCTCAACTAGGAGTGTGTGTGTGTTATAAAAATCAGAATCGTTATTTCTACCTCCCGACTCTCCCACTACCACCCACAGGATGCCCTGAAAGACCCTCATCCCTTGTAGAAAATCACTGCCACACTGAGCCACTGTTTAATGATAGAAATGGGACATCCCTCAGATAGCCCGGAGCGGCAAAAACATTAAGAAGAAGTAGCCTAAGATTTACTGGATGAAAACATAAAAGAAAGTATTATGTTCTATTCCTAATTTATATGACCACATATATACATGGACATTTCATTTCACACGGAGAAAAGTTACATGAACAAGGGTAAGAGAATTCACCCTCATCTTGGTGTCAGAGCTGATGACTACAGATTTCATGCAAGTAGCAATTAGCTTAAAGAGCACCCTATAAAATGTAGAGATATGTATAAATTTCCACAAAACTCTAAATTTGAACTGTTTAAGAAGTTTTACACAAAGAATCCTGGTCATAGTTCCAATTCTTCGAGAGTTAAAAAGTATTTCTAGAAAGTCCAGGGGGCTGCACAAAGCACAAAACCTATCATGCCAAGTGAGTTTCCATTCTGGCTCTCACCTCTGGAAACTGAAACAGAACCAAGCAGTTGATAAACACAACCAGGGTTTCCTAATGAGCTACATATCTCATGATAACTCCGGAAGTTCCTTCCCGCCCACCCTCTTTTCAGACCTCTAAAATTAGCCAAGCGAGCCAAGGTCTTTCTGGCCTCAGAACCTCCAACACAGTACCTATAGAAGAGATTCCTGGGGCTTGGGCTTACTTAGCCAGGGCCTCAGTTTCCACCGCCGAGGGAGGTTTTATCCATCAGCACCAGCTTGGATGACAAGGACCAGATGCTTGCAATACCCCAAGGATCACAGCGCATACTCAATAAGCATTAAACACCATCAGGACAGGCTGGTCCCTATCACTGCATAGCCAGACTCCTGGACTAACATTTGAATGTTCTGAAAAGTGTGCATGAATGTGTATGTATGTGCGTGCGTGTGTGTGTGTGTGTGTGTTGGTGGGAAGAGATAAAGGACTTCGGGGAGGGTAAAAACTAATACATAAACATGTTAAAAAATTTTTGTTTCAAATGGTACAAAAGGATAGAGGAAAGTAAGTCTCTCTACCATCCCTCCCCAACCCGCTCCTCAAAGGAAACCACTGAAACAGCTGATTCTAATTCCTTCCACAGTGTAGACTTACATAGCATTATATGTGTGAGTGTGTGGAAGCTTCCCCTGCTGCCACTTAACAGTACATCTTTGAAATCATTCCTATTAGCACATATAAGAATTGCTTCATTTCTTTTCAATGGTTCTACAGAGCATTCCATGACATCGATTTAACAGCTTACCTGTTTCTACTGGGAGACATTTAAGTCGCTTCCAGTCTGTTGCTAACATGAACAATACTGAAACTACTGTTTGCATACATTATATACATGTCTTTTTAATATATGTTTCTAACATAAATTCCTAAAAATGGAAGTGCAGGGTCCAAGTCTAATAGCTGTTTTACCTTTAATAGCTATCTCAAATTGTCCTCTACTAAAGTAGTACCAATACGTAAAAGAACCATCCATGCTGGCAGCCCCTTTCACCTGCATCCTTGCTCACAGTGTATTATCACGGTGTCTCAGTTTTGTTTAAACTTTAATTTCTCTTATGATGAGTGAGGTTGGGATAATTTTTTTTAAATAATCACAGTCATAGCAACAATAACAACTAACACTTCTTGAGTATTATGTGCCAAGTACCGTTCCAAGTACTTTACATTTATTAATTCATTTAATCCTCACTTTATAGACAAGGAAATGGAGGTAAAGAGACTTTAAGAGTTTGCTCAAACTAGTAAGTGGCAGATTCGGAACCTGAAGCCACGCCACCCGGAGCCAGCGTGTGTACCCTTCACCTCTCGGTCTCATGTGATTAAGAGTCCAGGTGCCGTTCTTTTACATGAAGTCCCTATTTTTCCTACTGGACTGCCATTCTTTTCTTTGTTCTTGATTTATAAATGTTCTTTGTATGGTAAGAAGATTGTCTTAAATGCTTTTAGAAGTAATAGAAAAGATGCCCCCCAGGGCTTCCCTGGTGGCACAGTGATTAAGAATCTGCCTGCCTATACAGCGGACATGGGTTCAAGCCCTGGTCTGAGAAGATCCCACATGCTGCAGAGCAACGAAGCCCGTGCACCACAACTACTGAGCCTGCGCTCTAGAGCCCACGAGCCACAACTACTGAAGCCCGCGCGCCTACAGCCCGTGCTCCCCAACAAGAGAAGCCACTGCAATGAGAAGCCCACACACCACAACAAAGAGTAGCCCCCGCTCTCCGCAACTAATGAAAGCCCGCGCGCAGCAATGAAGACCCAATGCAGCCGAAAATAAATAAATAAAATAAATTTATCAAAAAAAAACAACAGAGGGGGAAAACATAAGAAATGAAACAATGTGGATATCTATAAGCAGGTAGATAAATTCCAAGAAAATCCAGATGCCTATTTTCCTAGAATATGAACTGTATCAAAGCCTGTATCAAAGTGTATCAAAATTTAATATTTTATGGTAATATACAGTTACATTTTAGATGGGGGGAATAATTACATTGGCCAAAAATATGATTCACCACCTTTAACATTACAACACAAAAGGATATTACCATTCAAAGTTATACAACTTCCTGACAGCACTATAATCATTCTGAAGTCATTAATCACTTTACAGGCAACTCTTCCCTAAGGGTTTGGTAATCTGCTGAAAAATAATCAAGCTAACTTGCATAATGATGGCTTATTATACAAACTGAGTTTACCCGTTGCTAAATTACTTGTAGCATTATTTAACAAGACATTTCTCCAAACACTTGTAACTTGAGAGTCAATATAAAAGCCAAGTCATATATCTTCCATGTCCACACCCTTCATAAAATCAGAAAGCATCACCAGTACCCCTGGCCTGGTAGAAAGGACAGAGATTGCTGAGGACTGGGTTTTAGTCCCAGGTTTACTTTTTTCTTTTTTGCAGTACGTGGGCCTCTCACTGTTGTGGCCTCTCCCGTTGCGGAGCACAGGCTCCGGACGTGCAGGCTCAGCGGCCATGGCTCACGGGCCCAGCCGCTCCGCGGCATGTGGGATCCTCCCGGACCGGGGCACGAACCCGCGTCCCCTGCATCGGCAGGTGGACTCTCAACCACTGCACCACCAGGGGAGCCCCCCAGGTTTACTTTTAATCAAAAGTAACCATGATAACCTTCCTGAGCCTGAGTTTCCCAAAAAGCTGTTCTATAAAAATCTACAATTTTATGTTAAACATGTAAGGAAGAAGTTATGTGGATTTATGAATGCATGAGAACAACAAAGGCAGTAACACTGGCCAAGCAACAAATTTACTGCTAGCAACTCAAGAAGTTAGTAGGATTCAGCAGTAATTAACCAAGTGCCTAAAGAAAGATAATCCAATGTTTTCCCTTCCCATGTTACTGTGCATCAAAAGGGAAGATGCTAACAAAAAGCTAAACTATGTGCTTATTCTCAAGTAAAAAACAAAAACAAACCAAAAACCCCAAAAAAACCAAAAGTACTCTGTAAGACTGAAGTATGTTATAAAACAATATGTACTGGGACTTCCTGGGTGGCACAGTGTTAAGAATCCGCCTGTCAATGCAGGGGACACAGGTTCAAGCCCTGGTCCGGGAAGATCCCACATGCCGGTGGAGCAACTAAGCCCTTGCGCCAGAACTACTGAGCCTGTGCTCTAGAGCCCGCGTGCCACAACTTCTGAAGCCCGTGCGCCTAGAGCCAGTGCTCCGCAACAAGAGAAGCCACAGCAATGAGAAGCCCGCGCACCACAATTAAGAGTAGCCCCCGTTTGCCGCAACTAGAGAAAGCCTGCGTGCAGCAACGAAGACCCAACGCAGCCAAACATAAAATAAAATAAATTTATATAAAAAAACAATGTGTACTACGTGAATACAATTTTTTTAAGTATAACGTATAAAGAAAAAGGATATACACACACCAAAATGTACTTCACTGGAGAGATTAGAGGTGATATTTTCTTCTGTTTAAATATATTCCAAATTTCTGTAACATACACTTTGTGATCAAAAATATTTTATTTTATTTAATGTCTTTATTGGAGTATAATTGCTTTACAATGGTGTGTTAGTTTCTGCTGCATAACAGAGTGAATCAGCTATACCTATACATATATCCCCATATCTCCTCCCTCTTGCGTCTCCCACCCTCCCTATCCCACCCCTCTAGGTGGTCACAAAGCACCAAGCTGATCTCCCTGTGCTATGCGGCTGCTTCCCACTAGCTACCTATTTTACGTTTGGTAGTGTATATACGTCCATGCCACTCTCACTTCGTCCCAGCTTACCCTTCCCCCTCCCCGTGTCCTCAAGTCCATTCTCTACGTCTGCATCTTTATTCCTGTCCTAAGTATTTTAAATGAAACTAAAGCTTAGTTATTTTAATTATGCTTACCCCCTAAGCTGTTAAAAGTTTTAAGAGGTATTCTTGCTTTCAATTCACAACCTAGGGTGGCAGAATGTTTCAGGCAAATCTGTAAAATGAGTTTTTAATATAAACTTAAATGTAGAAGGTGTGAATGTAAAAGGGTACAGCCAACATGGAAAACATTATGGAAGCTCCTCAAAAAATTAAACATAAAATTACCATTTGATCTAGCAACTCCACTCCTAGTGTAAAGATTTTAAAGCAGGGACTCCAGATAGTTGTACACCAATGTTCAAAGCAACGTTATTCACAACAGCCAGAAGATGGAAAACCCAAATATCTATCAACAGATAAATGGATAAACAAAATGTGGTATCTACCTACAACGGAATGTTATTCAGCCTTGAAATGAAATACTGACACACAGTACAATAGGAATGAACCTTCAAGACACTATGCTAAGTGAAATACGCCAGACACAAAAGAATAAATACTGTATGAGTCCACTTACACAAGGTACCTAGAGTAGTTAAATTCATGGAGACAGAGTAGAATGAGGTTGCCAGGGCCTAGGTGGTATGGGTTTGGGGAGTTATTATTTAATAGATACAGAATTTCAGTCAGGATGATGAGAAAGTTCTGGAGACTGAGAATGTCATTAAACCGTATACTCAGAAACGGTTAAAATGATAAATTTAATGTTATGTATATTTTACCACAACTTTTAAAAATCAAATAATGATCCCATGGGCTTTTATCAAGCCTGTATTAATAAACTCAAAGATGCATTTTTAAAAATTAAATGTAGAAGTTTCAGGCCTAAAAAATAATTCTGGGAAAGTATAATCATAATTCTGTCTTGGGAAGGCAAGCTCAGATTAGGGAAATTCTGAATGGAACATTTCTAAAAGAAATATCACCTTCTTAGAACTTTCCAGAACTTACAGCAATTCAAACTAGACCAAACTAATTGCCTCGATGAACAGGTCCTTCCTTCCAGGTCTTGATTGATAATCATAAAAATGAGTTGTAATTAGCATGTCAGTTATGTTAAGTAGTTAACTTGTGAAGTTCAATGAGACAGTGACTTTTTTGCATTATTTTTATTCATTATTTTATTTAGGAAATACTTTCTCATAAATAGCACTGACATGTTCAGACTGAATTATCACTCATGCATTAACAGGTGAATCAATGATTTTTTTGCTCTATGGAGATAAAGCAAGGACAGAACAGAAAAGAGAAATGGAAGCAGAGATTGGAAAAGAGTTTAATGCTCTCAAAGGATAATATGCCAACCCACTTGGATCTCCATATTTTCTTTGGCACTTGAAAATACATCCTGTGTTCCCACAGACTGACTCTGTGTCCATTAGTACTACAGATCTATATCCCATTCCCTGGGATGGCTTTTCCTAGCGACTGGCACTGTCCCTCAGAGAGCTGGTGGCATGGGGAAGAAAAGGTTATTTCATTTTACACTCTGAAAGCAAATTCAATCAAGAGGACAAACACAGACCTTCCAACTTTAGAAATCTACATCTAGAACTGGAAGACTGAAGGAGTAATGTAGCAGCCAATCTTTTGAACCCTCTAAGAGCACATTTGTTTTCCCTTCCCCTAAGAACCAAGTGTTAAGAGAGGGTGAGGCGAAGGCTTTGTTTTACTGATCCAGCAAAAATATATTTGAATATGTCTAGAGAGTTTAAAAAACAACATGAAATAAAGAAAATAATATAGGAAAACTTTGTTTTTGATGAAATAATGGTCTCAATACTAAACAATACCAGAAATTTAGGGTTGCCTCGTAAGCCAGCACGTGGCTTCCACAGAGACCTCGACCCCCAAATTCTAACCAGATGTATTTGGCGCAAAGGAGATTGATGTTACTGATGAGACTTTACACCTCCCAACCCATGTTTTGCTGACCTAAGAGCCTGCTAAGGAAAAGAGGTCAAAACAGAGTGAGCAACCCAGAACTGGTTAGCCCCGAGATTCTGACTGCTTTTCTGGTGTCATCCTTCGGGCATGAAGTGAACTTGTATCATTCTTAATCTTGGAAGCTGATATCCTCACAGGAAACAGGAAGGACTCTGAATGTTGGGACAATCCATTGAAAATGGCCTGTACGTTCCTCAGCATACAAGCCATAGCCAGGTTTAGACTATTTGAAACAGCAATGTCAAATATGAAAAATGATTTTTTAATTGCAAAAAAACTTTAATTAAAGCACTTACACATAAACTGAAGATTCCTAATAGAGGTTTCTCTATTTCCATAAACTGGATGGGTGATGATTTTACTTATCAGTTTAGTTGCTAACCCGCCTTACAACAGGAATTTATAGTTAATGAGCTACTGATAAAGTCTAAGATGCCTTGCCAAAAAAAACCTCTGCCGTTATGATAATGTGAACAAAATGATAGTATATGTTAATTCTTCTGACAATGACCCCATATACAATAATGCTGGGGGAAATCATAAAGCAATACAATCATGGCCCCTGCCTCTGAGGAACTTCAGGACTAACAGAAAGTCAATCCTAGTAAGTGGAAACCTAGAATGCAAATGCAAGTGAAACAACTAAGCAAGCAATGAGATGCAACATGCAAACATATAGCCCACGTGATACATGCAAATGGAAAAAAAATATGTGCACAACAATTACTATATAAAAATTATGTCTCCCAGAAAACTGTTACATGAAATCCCAGAACTCAAATTCTCAGTATTGTAAGCATATGACAAAATGTAAGCATTTCCTCAGTGAAGATCATCCGGGTTTCCTGCAGGAACAAGTGCTTTTTCATAGCCTTCTTCCTTTTTCACCAACAGAAGTTCCCATTTGAAGACAAAAGATTTAAGGGTGTGGCCATCTTTCCCTATTTTTGAGTACATTATATTTCAATTCTAAGAAAACTTTCAAACAGAGGAAACAGGAATAGGGTTTGGGGTAAACTTCTGGGGCACAACTTTACAACTCATTATGTCATATATCCACGCTACAGCAAAAGCAATTCAAAAAACCTCTCAAGTTACAGAAGAGCCACATGTTACTCATCGCATTTTCTTCCATACTTATTCTGATGAGCTTTTTGAGACTGAGCAGATGCTACAATTCTGATTTGGACACCAAATGTATTTCCCAGGTCCAGACAAGCCTCTGAAAGAATCGGCCTAAAAGCCTTTTAAATAAAAATACACTTTAAAACTATTTCACCTATTCTCTGGTATAACTACATCAAAGGAGCAAAGTTTCAGAGATTTGCTGAGACACTGATGCTGTTACAGGTAGAAGAGCTGTCATCCACTTCTCTTTTCTGCAATATTACTGTACTGCAAGAATGAAAACGAAAGAATGTCCTGAATACTTGACATATTCCACAAAGACTAAGGGACTCTAAGAATGTAGCATTCTCCAGAGGAGTTTCTGCCGTCCTTCATAAAGATGCAGCTATACAGGTGACAAGGTAACCCTCCTAGCTTCATTTAAAGACCACATGCTGGGCTTCCCTGGTGGCACAGTGGTTGAGAGTCCACCTGCCAATGCAGGGGACACGGGTTCGTGCCCTGGTCTGGGAAGATCCCACATGCTGTGGAGCGGCTGGGCCCGCGAGCCATGGCCGCTGAGCCTGCGCGTCCAGAGCCTGTGCTCCGCAACGGGAGAGGCCACAACAGTGAGAGGCCCGCGTACCGGAAAATAAAATAAAATAAAATAAAGACCACATGCTGCTGTCTTAGAATTTCCTAACACTCACTGTGATTCCCCTTTGCCTCATCAGTTTCCTTCAAATTCATCACTCATTTAAGAAGACTACTGTCACCTCCCAACCACCAACAGGTTACTTAACTCGAAGCACAATTTGCAACAATGGCCTCAGGAAGCAATTCTTAAGCCCCATCATCCAAGAGGCTGCTTTCATTTCATTGCACGGAAGCTTTAGGCAATTCTAGGAAGTCGGGAATCTGACCGCTCATTGTAAGTGACAAAAAAATTCTACTGAAGCCAAGTGTTCGGGTTAGCAAAGCAAACAACCCAAGTGGCAAAAGCATTAGCAACAAAAAAGAATAACATTCAGGGTTGTGAAGCTGACTATGTTGCTTTTACAAAACACTTTTTTTTCAAAAGGAAACCAGAAAAAAAAAAACCTCCATGATTACAAATAATTTTCTTCTATGGTTTTGTGGGTTTTTTTGCACCAAACATACAGACTTTGCAAAATAGACTACATAAAAATAGATGGGTCAACAATTAAAGAAATGGATAGAACACAATAATAGTTGATTTTATTTTCCTAATAAGTCTAAGGCTGGAATGGAGGGGTCCAAGTTCAAACCTATTTATGGTATCATGAACCTCTCCTACGGGGACATCTTTGAAGTGATTTCATCTACTAGTCTCTGCTGCATGAAAAGTATCAACTGTGCCCTGTAATGGCCTAAAGCCAAACTAAAATTCCAGCAATAGACAGGCAGAACCACACTATATTCACTCCGTAAATGTTTACTGAAAGTCCTCTAGGTAAACATGACACACAGCCAACATCACCCTCTCACCCCCAGCAGAACTTCCATGTGATCGGGGGGTCTAGGCACATAAACAGATGCTCACCACAGTGTGGCCATGCTCTGACCGGGAGGTTTGGATGCTACTGAATCACCCGAATCAGGAAGTGTCAAGTACCTGAAGAGAAGGCAAGCACCTGGAACAGTGAACATATATGCCAGGTAAAAGTCTGGTGGAGGAATTGAAAGAAATTCAGCACAGTTGTAGCCAAAAAACTTATGACTATCCAAAGAGCAACATGTAACCACTGAAGGATCTTAAACAGGGAAGTGGCGTGATCAGGTATGTATGTCTGTGAAAGATACTTTGGCAGAATGTACAGACTAGATGGGGGTGATGGGGGAGACATACTCAGAGCCTAAGGCGGCTGCAGGAACCAGGAAAGAAAGAATGGAAGCCTATGCCAGGGAAACGCAAGTGGGGAAAACAGGTAGACTCAAAAGCATTCTGTACCTGACTGAATGGGAGGAGGGAGCGGGATAAGGAAAAAGGCAGAGCCAAGGCTTACACTCAGATGCTCAGCTTAGGCAGTGAGCGATCTGTAATGCCACTTACTATGGTAGAGAGAACACAGCTAGTTTCAGGAGGAGATGAGGAATTCTACCCTGGACATTTTACCTTTAGCTACCTGTGGGATATCAAAGTAGGCATGTCCAGGGCTTCCCTAGTGGCGCAGTGATTGAGAGTCCGCCTGCTGATGCAGGGGACACAGGTTCGTGCCCTGGTCCGGGAAGATCCCACGTGCCGCGGAGCGGCTGGGCCCGTGAGCCATGGCCGCTGAGCCTGCGCGTCCGGAGCCTGTGCTCCGCAGCAGGAGAGGCCACAAAAGTGACAGGCCCGCGTACAGCAAAAAAAAAAAAAAGTAGGTATGTCCAATAGATATTTATAAATCTGAAGATCGAGAACGATCTGTATAGATATATACATATATGTATAACCACTTTGCTGTACACCTGAAACTAACACAATATTTGTAAATCAACTATACTTCAATAAAAAGAATAATTTTAAAAAGAAAGATCTGGATTGGAGATTTGGCAATTTGGCATGAGATCACTCAGGAAAAAGTGTGTAGAGTAAGAAGAGAAGATGATATCGGACAGAACTCAAAGGAACTCTGACAGCAAAGGGACAATGGGTGCTCCATAACAGAGACGGAAGGAACAGGCAGAATAGGAAGATACAGGAGAACAGTGACACAGAAGCCCAGGGGCGTGAGCATCACACAGAGGAGGCAGTGTCAGTGTCGGACGCGGCTGAGAGGCCAAACAAGGTAAGGACAGAGAACGGTCCACAGGATTTAACAAAACTTGTTGCTGACCTTAAGAAGAGTTTCAGTGAGGCTGTGGATGGACAAGGCCAGGCTGCGGCAAGTTGAGAGCGTGCGAAAGGTGAAGAGGAGGAAACAGTGAATGGAAAGAACTTGTTCAAGAAATTTGACTGTGAAGAGGGGCCTCCCTGGGGGTGCAGTGGTTGGGAGTCCGCCTGCCAATGCAGGGGACACAGGTTTGAGCCCTGGTCCGGGAAGATCCCACATGCCGCGGAGCAAATAAGCCCGTGCGCCACAACTACTGAGCCTGCGCTCTAGAACCCACGAGCCACAGCTACTGAGCCCACGAGCCACAACTACTGAGCCCGCATGCCACTACTACTGAGCCTACGTGCCTACGGCCCGTGCCCCGCAGCGGAAGAGGCCACCGCAATGAGAGGCCCATGCACCGTGGCGGGGAATGGCCCCTGCTAGCCGCAACTGGAGGGGGCCAGCGCACAGCAGTGGGGACCCAACGCAGCCAAAAATAAATAAATTTATTTAAAAAAAGAAAAAGAAATTTGACTATGAGGGAAAAAGGAGAACGGGGGTAGTAACTGTAAAATGGGCTGGAGCTGAAGGACATATTTTGGATGATCTTTTTATTCCAAACATGTTAGAGACCTGAAAATGTTTAAATGTTATTGGGAAGGAGTCAGTAGAAAGACAGAGGAGAGGACATAACTAAATGAGGTTTCTGAGAAAGACTAGGGAATGGGATCTGAAGCAGAGGTGCACATAAGCTATAGAAAGCTGGGGAATCTTCCACACAACACAAGAGGAGGACAGATACGATGAAAGGGAGTTTAAAGGTTGGGGAACCAGAGGTTGGAGGCAATTTCTTTCTTTAGCATTCTCTCTGCTATTGAGACTCTGCTAAAAGAGGCTGCATTTTTCAGTTCCACCAGCAATTTATGAGGGCTCCAATTTCTCCATATCCTCACCTAATTATTGTCTGTCTTTATCGTTATAATCATCCTAGTGGGTGTGAGGTGGTAGGTCATTGTGGCTTTGATTTGCATTTGAGGGCATTCTCTCCTGAGGTCACCAATTCTCCCAGTGAAGGAAGATGGAAGGCTTACTGTTGAGAACAAGAGGGGAGGTAGCAACAGAAAATGGGGTGAAGCAATAAAAACAAGGGTCTCAAGTCTGAAGCAGCCACCAGGGAGGATGGGAAAGAGCACTGACCAGGGAAACCTAAAAAGATGCTAAGACAGAGCCCGGGGGGAGTTGGAGACCATAAGTCTATAAAAGCAACCATCTGATCTCCTGTGAGCTCTTCTTCTCCAAGAAAAGAGGTTTTTTTGGTTTTCTGGGTTTTTTTTAAACCGAACTAACCAGAATTGGAATGGAAAGTTGCTCAGAGAACTTTTTCATTTAAAGGCAGGAAGAAGTGCCCCTGAAAAATCCATCAGTTATTTTTTAAAGTCCTGCAACATATCCATTAGAAATGACAGTCTGCATAAGATGCACTCTCCTTGACCCTTGAGAGCAAAGCACCTCTCAAGACATGTGATCACTGCCGATCTTACATCTGTACTGTCAAGACTTACGACTACAAGCATGGTGCTAAATTGAGCAAATGGCCAACTGCAAGGAGCACCACACATCTGTCATCTCAACAATTGGCAATTCCTTTAAAATATGTCAGATACTCCTATCACCAAGTGTTAAGACTGATAGTAACAATCATATATACAAATAATAACCAACTACACAAAAGAAAATGACTTTTGACTTAACCAGTTACCTAGTAGTCGACATAGCCAGTCTTCAGTTTAATCAATTCAGTAAGTACATCCGTATGTTAATATGAAGTAAAGATTTAATTCATTTAGAGATTTATCTTTAAAGCACGCCACTGCATATGCTGGCCACAATTTTGTGCTCGGGGATCCCATCTTGGAACTGACTTACATGTGAACCACATTTATACCCAGGGTTTGTTACCTTTTGCTGAGTAATATGGCATTCCTGAAACTCAGTGGCTTAAAACAGCGGCAATTTGCTATTTCTCTCATTCTGTGTTTTGATTGGGCTCAGCTGGGGTCACAGGCACTGGGAACTTGACTAACTAGGGCTGAAACAGGCCTTGGTCGCATCTCTCTCTCAGGTGGGCTCTCTTTCTCCACCTAGGCTAGCCCAAGCCTCTGTACATGCTGTTGGCCTCCAAGAGGGTAAATGCTGGAGCTGCCAGGCCTCTTAAGGACTAGGTCCAGAACTGGCAAACATCCCTTCCACCACATTCTACTGGTCAAAGTCAGTCACAAGGCCAGCCTAGATTCAGAGGGAGCAGAAACAGACGGCATCTCTTGATGGGAGGAGAAGCAGTAGTGGAGGGATGGGAGTAATTGCTGGCAGTCATCTTTGGAAAACACCTCTACCACAGCTGTAAACAGTATTACTGAATGTTTTACACAATACCACTTGAGTTCAGGATTGAAGCACTAGAGAGGGGATAGACTTTGTCTATTTCCCAAACTAGAACTTTTTCTTAAGCATGAAAAAGAATACCTGGGCAAAATATTCTTTTTCCCCCATGGAATGCTAAGCTTAGAAAAGCCATGGAATCTTTTCTGGGGTTGTGGGATAAATAGAGACCATCCTTCAGGAACGGTCTGAGTATAATCTTCCCCAGATGAGACTCATCATTTTCTGAAGTCATTTCACACTTTACAATATATTATGTATGCATGAGTATGATATCATTTTTTAAAGTATATCTAATACTAGAAAACATAGAGGTCTCCCCAACTATTTGAATTCTTGCTATCCAAACTCTATCTAAACTCAAGAAGCAAATAGATTTGGATAAATTCTTCAATACTCAAACTTTTGTAACTGGCTCTCCTAGGCTCAAGAATGAACTAGATTTGGATATCACAGTATCTCTTACAATCTGGAATCTCACTATCTGAACACAGCAACCCAGTAAATCTGTCTCATAAAAAGGACTTACACCCCAGGGCTTCCCTGGTGGCGCAGTGGTTAAGAATCCACCTGCCAATGCAGGGGACACAGGTTCAAGCCCTGGTCCAGGAAGATCCCACATGCCGCGGAGCAACTATGTCTGTACGCCACAACTACTGAGCCTGGGCTCTAGAGCCCGTGCTCTGCAACAAGAGAAGCCACCGCAATGAGAAGCCCGCGCACCGCAACAAAGAGTAGCCCCCGCTCACCGCAACTAGAGAAAGCCCGCGCACAGCAACAAAGACCCAACACAGACAAAAATAATTAATTGAAAAAAAGGGCTTACACCCCAAAATATTAACTTGTTATCTTTAGATGATATAAATTACATGTAATGTACATTCTTCTTTATGCTTCTGCTTGGATTCTAGATTCCTTGAGGGTCCAAACCTTGTTTCCCATGCCTGTCTTACTCTTTAATGTAGTACACACAGAAGGAACAGCATAATAATAATAATAAAGGTCTTAAAAATTAAATAAATTCAAAAAAATTTTAAAAAATAAAGAGCGATGCTTTCTCCAAAAAAAATAAATAAATAAAGGTCTTTGACTTCCCTTCAGTTTCATCTTCCCCACTCTGACTTTCAGATAAAGGAGGACACTGTCTCAGACTCCTCAGCTTGAACTGCTGATTATTAAGATGTAGCCAAGCTCTTGTTGGAACACAGAGGCAACGCTTTAAAAATTTTAAAAGAATTTTTTTAAAGCTACAAACTTGATTGCATTGGTTTTTATGGCTATTTGATTTCCGAAGTTCTCAGAACTTGATCATTTGGATCACACATAAAAGCCACCGTGGAAGAAATCTCTTTAGAGATTAATATCCCCTCTTCAAGAGAAATGCTGGAGGGTAGAAAAAAAGGACCTGTCTAGAAGTATTAATAAATGGACTGGTATTTTCACAATGGATTGAAAGATACCCATTCCACAGATCAACTGCTATATTAATAGAACCTAAATATACAGTTACATATTCAACCCTGAAAGCAGCTTAAAAAGGTGAAATTCACCAGCGCCCACTTCAAATGGATACTTTCTAAAATCTAAAGCACACTATAAACTGTTGTCACGGTTAAATCATTTTTCCATTACTTTCAGCATTATATACCTTGGTATTTTCATGTTACTAGCTCACAACGCACACCAGCTTCAGCAACTCATAGTATTTGCCTCCAAGGGCTATAATCTTCCCCCCAAAAAGAAAAGGCCAAAGACAAATAAGACTATGAATCGGGGGGGGGGGGTTAAGTGTTATAATATTGCTTTATAAAATTGTAATCCCCAGGTGCAGAGTTCTGCAGCAGATGACTTCGGAGAGTCTCACATACAAATAAATATAAACAAAAAGCTTACTTACGAGAGCAGACCAGAGCGTGCCTAGATGTTCATCTCAAATATAATAGAGTAGGTAGTCTACCCGAGGCAGGACAAGAAATGTCTTTTCATTCGGTTCATCGCACTCCTGGATAAAAGTCCCTATTAAGTGAAACCCCTTGGTGGACTCCGTGGTGTGGGGGAAAGGGAAACAGCGTAGAGTATAGTTTGTGACATTCGGAGGCGAGGAAGAGATGCTAAGGGCCGAGGGAGGACCGGGAGAGTCGGAGGGGAGGTCTCCTCTCACGCAAAAAGCGTCAAGAGCAGAGACAGACTTCAGCTACGAGCAAAACCGCGTCCCTGAAGCTCAAAAAAGAGAGGGAGTAGGGAAAACTTTCCCGACCTTCTCCCAACCCTGTCCCCCCTCCTCCTCGTTAGAAACGCTAGCAAAGGCGCTAACGGTGCGGAGCCGGCCGCCCCATCACCCGCCCGGATGCAGCGCCCAGCGGACGGGGGGCCGGGGGGGGCCGGGGGCCCCGGGCCGGAGGGCGGGAGGGAGGGCGCAGGAGTAACAGGGCGCGCCGGCCAGGCCCGCGGGGAAGGGGGAGCAAGGAGAAGGCAGAGGCGAAAGGGGCCTCCGCGAGCTCGGGCCCGCGCCCCCCCCTTCCCCACGGCTACCTGGGAGGCCAGCCGCGGCCGCGCGCCGTCCATGTAGGCCCAGCAGCCGGGAGCGCCGGGAGGACCTCGCAAGCGTTGCGGGACCCAGCGAGTGGCGGGCTTAAAGGCGGAGCTGCCGAGTGGGCCGGGGGCCGGGCTGCCGGGTCACGTGGTCCGGGCCGCCTCACGTGATACTGCCTCCCAGCTGGCTCGGCCAGCCCCAGGCAAATCCGCTCGCCGGGCAGGCTGGGATCCTGTAGTCTCTCGGCCCTGGGCCGGCGGGCACGGGACTCCTCAAGAAGCCGATTGGCCGTCCGAATCCGCCCCCAGGCTCTGCGGAGAGTCGCGGTCGCGCTCGGTGGCTGCCGAGACTCAAAGGCTTTTGTCTCTCTGGGAACCAGGGACGCGCGAGGGGCGGGCTCCTGCCGCCCTCCCTGGATGATTGATTGGCCGTGGGGAGGGCCGTCCAGCCACCCCAAAGGGACCTAGGACGGACATGCAATTGGAAACTCCTCTCCCTGCTCCATAGCGCGCCCTACCCACGTGGCATTACTGAGGTGGTGTTTGCAGGGAACAAAGGGCCTCGGAGGAGAGACTCGTTTTACTCCAGAAACGCCCCCACCATCCCCCCATTTATCTACCGGTCGAAAAGCCCCTAAGGCCCGGGAATAGAGAAACTGAACCAAGATCAGAAGGAAGGAGGGAGTGAGGCACAGGGCCCAGGTAATGGAAGGAAGGAAGCGGTACCTCGGGGAAGCAGGCTGTCAAGATTGGAAGGGACCTAAGACAGCAAAAGACCCATTTTTTTTTTCTTGTTATAAATGAGTAAAGCGAGGCTGGGAGTGGAGATGCTTCCTGGTGCTTCATGCAGCCTAACATCTATTGAGACCACAGTCATCTTTATAAAGTACTGTACAGCTTTCTGGAAACTCCCTGGCTCTACAGTATAAAGTCCCAACTTCTTGGCATAACTTTCCAAGCAATTTTGTTTAAACTTTCCCCATTTAAATAGGAAAACACAGCATTTTCTCAGCTAAAAGAAGCCTACTTTTCCTCATCTTCCAGCGCTTGTGCAGTACTACTGGAGGCTCTGGCTGCAGAGAATTCCTGTTTTCCTTGACTGCTCAATTTTCTTTAGATTACTTACTTTTTCCCTCAGTTGCTTTACTCCTCTTTATGTTTGTTCGTTCTTTTGCCTCAACCTGAAATGCCTTGAGTCAGCACCCTCTCCTCCCATAAAGAAAACCAGAACCAGACAGTAGTTAAGGCAGTAAAAACAGATTTTAATCAAAAACTATTGCAATAGGGGAACTGAGCCCAGTTGTATACTGAGGTTTCTTTTCCCCTATTGCAATAGTTCCTGAATAAACTCTGTTCTTACTGCTTTAACCACTGTTGAGCCCTTGTTATCTTTAACAACACGCCAAGGTACACGTCAGTCTCCTACTCATCTTTCAAAATCCAGGTCAAATACCACCTACTCTTGTCTTCCTACCCTGCATCCTCCTCCTGATTCAACAGCATCGGCAACTGAAGTTCATTCAGATGGTGTCAGATGTAACTCCTTCCCTGATTTCCAGGACCTTGTACATATTCTGATACATAAATCTCACATTGCTCAAAAATGTACTGTTCACTTCCTCTAAGTAAATTATCTATCCCTATCTTCTTCCCTAGATTATAAACTCTTTAAAACAAGACTCCTGGGCTTATTTCTGTGCCCTCAGTAGCCACTGAATGAGGAGGGTCCATGTGGTAGGCCCTCAACATCCACAGAGTGAAGGTCCACGTGATAGACCCTTAATATCCACTGAACGAAGTGGCTTGACCAAGGTAGCGGTTCAGTGAATTTACTAAAAGAGGCCTACTTTTCTCAAAACACTGAAGTCAGTTTCTTTAGGTATCAACCTGATCAAAATTACTTCAATAAAACATGTTTGAGAAAAAATGGGGGTTTGCATCATCGAACACTTCCTGAGCACTCACTGCTTATCGTGTGCCTGATGCTGTATTTGCAGCATCTTGGAGGATGAAAAGTTGAATAAGACATGGTTGCTGATCTCAAGGAAGGTGTAGTCTGGTTATTCCAGTCCAGGGTGAAAAGTGTGATACAGAATGCTTAAGTGAACACATATGGGGGACCACGAATTATACAGGGGGTTAGGAAAAATACTTCCTGGGAAGGTGAATTTCATGGACAAGTGGTAGTTAGATGAAAAAGGGAGGGAAGACTCTTCCAGAAGAGAGAGCAGTGTGTTCAAAGATAGGGAAGCCTGAAACAGTGTTATTTAAGAAAAGCAAGTAACACCTGACTGGCTGGACTTGATTACCTCATTTACATCTGGAACAAAGGAAACCTAATTAGGTTAACGTTAATGTACTTGAAAGAATTAGCCATTTATTAGTATCATTTATTGGATTGAGTAACTTTCCATTAGACAAATCCTAGGCTCTTCACCTAAAATCGACCTGTGCACTAGTGCTGGGTGATTTCTTTTTTTTTTTTTTACTTTTTTTTTTCCAGCTCCAGAAGCTCTCTATAATTGTTATCTGAAAACAGCAAAATTAGTTGTTCCAAAGAAGATTATTTTAGAGCTCTCTAACCTTTTTCTACAGGGCAAAAGGCTGTCAATTTACAAGTAGTACTTTAAGAAGAAACTGGGCTCTATCTCCAAGGCGCGCGAGGACGAGGACTCTTCCTCCTGGCTTTCACGCTAATACAGGACCATGCTGGTAAAAAGCATCTGTCAAGAACCTAGGGAAACACAGTTAACAAAAGGGTTAAGGTGGGTGGGACATAGAACAATTCTAATCACTCTTAGAGGCTTCAGAAGTTCATTTCAAAAGCTAATCTCTCAGTAAATGGAAAATTAGAACATCATCTTTTGTTTGCTCCCTTTTCTTCCACTGTGCTCTTCTCCTGTAGGTGTCATTTGGGGCAGGTGTGGGTCAGCCAATCCAGCCCCACTTCCTTCAGCTGGACTTGATTGAGTGCACCTCTTACACAATTTTCTTTGCCAAGAAAATCTTCTGAAGGTCCCCCTAGGCGGACACTTGTTTTTCGTGCGTCACTAGAAAGTTCTTGACAGTCAGCAAGCAAAAATAAAAGGGATTTCAGTTACTTCCTCAAAGACTTGAATGTTATTTCTCCTAAGAGAATGAAAACAGCTGGGAGCACTCAGATTATCTCCACCTTTTCTTCTCTGCCCCTCCCTCTTCTCATGGCTGGTCAAGATTGAGAGAGATAAGCCAGGGGACCACCAACTCTTACAATGGCTAAATAGGGAATATTTAGGTCACTATATAAGATTGTTTACCTGTGTATGTAATTCATAGTCAGGAAATCTGTCTGACATTCTCAAAAACATCATTATTTCTGAGAATTGAGAATGACATAACTTTTAGGGTTTTGCAAATGTAATAAAATATAGAATCTATCTAGAGGGAGATTCCACCATGATTTTCAATTAGCTTAACCAAACAGGTAAACATGATCAGTCACAATAAGTTTTACAACCTCAATCCTTATTGATCAAACTACTTTGGGGATAATTTCTGCTCTTATAGTTGGGATAAATAAACATGGCATAAAACAGGGCAGGGCAGGGGGAAGCTTGAGAGAAGTGATAATGGAGACTAGGAAAAGAATTTTAATTCTAATTCCTTTTTTCCCTCACCCCAAGAACCAGATGAATTCCCTTTGCTCACCAAGAAACCACATTAAATAAACAAACAAGCATCTTAGCCCTGGCTAAAGTAAACTACTCTGCTGATTCATATCTTCACCTGCACTGAGGCAGAAGCTATGCTGAACAGGTGGTATAAAAAGATAAACCTGGGGTGGGATAGGGAGGGTGGGAGGGAGACGCAAGAGGGAGGAGATATGGGGATATATGTATAGCTGATTCACTTTTTTATAAAGCAGAAACTAACACACCATTGTAACGCAATTATACTTCTATAAAGATGTTAAAAAAATAAATAAACAATAAAAAGATAAACCTACTTTGCTCCCTGGACCAGACATGAGACTGCTCCTCTCATAGTATCAATATCACTCCCACATAAGATCACCTTTATGTGTAAAAGTGATCCAATACACTCCGTTTAGAATTGCTTCCTTGCCCTTTGTCAGATGAAAGAGCTTCTTAAATATGGAATTCAACCAAGGAATCCACTTTATAACAAAGGAGAGGTAGCAGTGGGCACATGGCTGTGGAATCCACTGGACCTATCACTTGGCAAAACACCCAGAAGCTACTGGCCTAATAAGCAATAGAGCAGCCTGTTGAAAGCTTGGCTGAATCGTCATCTTGGGGATGATACCCTATGAGGATAAAGTGCTACCCTCAAGGATGCAGTAATGCTCTAAATCAATCACCATTATATGGTGCTGTATCCCCAGAATACCTGGGAATGAGATCCAAGTGTGGAAGCAGGAGTGTCCCTGTTTACCATCAATTCCAGTGACCCACTTGGGGAATTTCTGCTTTTTCATCCTCACAACTGTAACCACAGGTTTAAAGGTCTTGGTTCTCAGAGGGGGAACATTTCTACCAGGGAACACAGCAGGAATATCCATTGAACTTTAGGCTACACCACCACCCAGGCACTTTGGGCCTCTCGTTTCAAGGACCAGCAGGCAAGAGTAAGATCCTGGTGGGCGTAATTGACTCTTACCATCAAGAGGCAGTAGGGCTACTGTTACACAGTGGAGGCAGGGAAGCATGTGTTTGGGGCACCCAGATAATCAACTTAGACATCTTTTAGTACTGCCTTGTGCAATTTTGATGACAAATGGACAAGAGCGGCAGGTGCAGCCTGAGAAGGGCATGGTAAACAGTAACTGGAACCCATGGGTTTAGAGAGTCTGAGTCACTCCACTGGGTAAATCACCTAAACCTTCAGAGGTGCTAACTGACAGTGAGGAGGGAGAGGATGGTTACTGGTTGCAGCCTCAAGACCAACTGCAGCAGCAGGTTGTAGTTCATCTTACTAACCTTCCTCTTTGTAAGTTTCCCAAGGAAAAATGGCACCCCAGTGTCCTGAAGGAATTGCTCCTTAGATTCGTGTGAAGGAAGTGGATCTGAGTGGCGCAAGGCATCGACCGTCCTGCATGTGATACCACCCTGCCCAGAACACAGCTGCAGCCCTCTTAGGAATCGCTTCAGCTGAAGAGAACTGGTTTGCTGAAAGTCAGCCCCCTTCTGGGAAGCCAGCCTCCCCTGAATGATTGCTGCTCAGTCTTACTTTCTTTTGTTCAATAGGTGTTAATTAGAGTCCCTCCTAATAAACTTTCTATGTGCTAATCATCTCAGAGTCGACTTCCCAGGAAATCTTATCTTTGACAGTCTCTTTAGGGTAGATTGCTGTTTGAAGAAGAAGACACTAAACAAGTAAAATAAATTCATGACTTATACTCTGAAGGAGATGAGCAAGATGCAGTAATAGCAAACACAGGGAAGGTGTACTTGGAGAGGACGTGACATTTAAGCCAAAAATTATACGATAGAAGTCATGGGAAGAGCAGGTAGGAGAGCGTGTCTTAGGAAGAGAAACATCTTGGATAAAGGCTCTTCCCAAAGAGCTTAGCCTGTTGAAGTACCACCCAGAGATCTGTAGTCCTTCTAAAGGATTTTTTTTCAAATGCAATGGGAGGCCTTTAAAGGGTTTTTAAGCAAGAGTGTAAAATGCTGTGATTTGCACTTTTAAAAAATTCTCTCTGATAGTGAGGAAAAAGACGGGATGGGAAGAAACCATTAAGGAGGTCACTGCAACATCAAGAAACATGCCCACCCAAAGTTTGCCCCTTCCCTCCAAACCATGTTCCAGGTGCCCAAGACCCTGGAATTCCCAGTCCACTTCTAGGATCTGCATGGACCTCTTCCCTATATCCATCCCCCCTAAGACAGACTGCACACCCTTAGGGCCATGGGGTGGTCAGGGAGGGACTGTTGTAGGGCTTGGAAGTTGGGTGTCCCCAAGCATATGTGTAAAGCTCCTTGCAGTGTGAGATGAAGCCAGGATTGGAAAAGATGGGAGGTGAACTCTGGGACAGGGACCAGGATGGTACTCCCTCCCTGTGCCAAGTTCCAATATGGAACCCCAAAGATTCCAAGAATACTAAATTCAAGGCTTGGCCATCCAGGTTATTAAAAAGCTGTATTTGTCAAGACACAATAGAATATATTTTATTCAAGTTGTTGGCTTGATTTTTAACTCATAAATTTTTAGACATATGATATGTGGGCCTCCGTTTGTAATTTCGCACTGGGTTCTACAAATGTTAAGGATGGGCCTAAAAGTCACATTCACCTACAAAGAAACAATACACATACAAAGCTGGCTTCTTATTACAAACAATAGATGCCAAAGATAATGAAATAATATCTTCAAAATGATGGGGGAAAATATCTGTTAATCTAGAACTTTCTATCCAGTTAAGCTAGCATTCAAAGGTGAGGATAAAATAAAGACATTTTCAAACCAAGACTAAGAGAATTTCCCACTCACAGACCCTTGCAGAAAGAAGAAAAATAAACCAAGGAGGAAGGATTAGAATGCAAGAATCAATAATGAGCAAAGAAATCAGTAGATACATTGGTAAATCTAAGTAAACACTGACTATAAAAAATTACTAATTTTTAGAGGGTAAACACAGGGTGAAACTAGGATATTACACAGCAATCACATTGAAGACGAAAGGCAAGATTCAGAGTTTAACATTCTAAGGTCCTTATGATGTTGCATATACAGTGTTAAAAAATTTATCTATTACTTTTAATATTTTTAAGGAAAACATCTTAAGCAAATATGCAAAAAAGAAGGAAAAAATGAATAGTTAGGATGGACTAAAAAAAGCAAAATAAGTTTAACCAGTAGTACATATAAAATAATCCTCATTTCAAAATGGAAAATCAGGCACCAATGTATTCTTTGTAAACCTCCTCTAACCGAAACCATTGACTATAAAATACCATCTCTGCCACTATTGTTCCCCAATTATAAAGTATTGTTCAGCTGTTGCTCTTCATTCTTATAAAACTCCATGGAAGATAGATACTAAAATGTTAGGGGGACTCTCATATACTTGGGGCTTTTATACCAGTGAGTCTAGTATCAATAACTATTTGCACAAAACTCTACTCTTTTCTGTGGGCAATACCACAGAAGATCTCGAGGAGACCTTCAAGACAGCAGAGGAGTAAGACGTGGAGATCACCTTCCTCCCCACAAATACATCAGAAATACATCTACATGTGGAACAGCTCCTACACAACACCTACTGAACAGAAGACCTCAGACTTCCCAAAAGGCAAGAAACTCCCCACGTACCTGGGTAGGGCAAAAGAAAAAAGAAAAAACAGAGACAAAAGAATAGGGACGGGACCTGCACCAATGGGAGGGAGCTGTGAAGGAGGAAAGGTTTCCACACACTAGGAAGCCCCTTTGCGGGCGGAGACTGTGGGTAGCTGAGGGGGAAAGCTTCGGAGCCACAGAGGAGAGCACAGCCACAGCAGGGGTGCAGGGGGCAAAGTGGAGAGATTCCCGCACAGAGGATCAGGGCCGACTGGCACTCACCAGCCCAAGAGGCTTGTCTGCTCACCCGCCGGGCTGGGCAGGGGATGGGGGCTGAGGCTCAGGCTTCGGAGGTCAGATCCCAGGGAGAGGACTGGGGTTGGTGGCATGAACACAGCCTGAAGGGGGCTAGTGCGCCACAGCTAGCTGGGAGGGAGTCCAGGAAAAAGTCTGGAGCTGCCTAAGAGATAAGAAACTATTGTTTCGGGGTGCACGAGAAGAGGAGATTCAGAGTACCGTGTAAACGAGCTCCAGAGACTGGCGCAAGCTGCGGCTAACAGCTCAGACCCCAGAGACGGGCATGAAACGCTAACGCTGCTGCTGCAGCCGCCAAGAAGCCTATGTGCGAGCACAGGTCACCATCCACACCTCCCCTCCCGGGAGCCTGTGCAGCCCACGACGGCTAGGGTCCCGTGATCCAGGGACAACTTCCCTGGGAGAACACATGGCGCACCTCAGGCTGGTGCAATGTCACTCTGGCCTCTGCCACTGCAGGTTCGCCCCTCATCCATACCCCTCCCTCCCCACGGCCTGAGTGAGCCAGAGCCCCCTAATCAGCTGCTCCTTTAACCCCGTCCTGTAAAAGCAGGAACAGATGCCCTCAGGCGACCTACATGCAGCCTCGGGGCCAAATGCAAAGCTGAACCCCAGGAGCTGTGCGAACAAAGAAGAGAAAGGGAGATCTCTCCCAGAAGCCTCAGGAGAAGCAGATTAAATCTCCACGATCAACTTGATGTACCCTGCATCTGTGGAATACCTGAACATACAACAAATCATCCCAAATTGAGGTGGTGGACTTTGGGAGCAACTGTAGGCTTGGGGTTTGCTTTCTGCATCTAATTTGTTTCTGGTTTTATGTTTATCTTAGTTTAGTATTTAGAGTTTATTATCACTGGTAGATTTGTTTATTGATTTGGTTGCTCTCTTCCTTCTTTATATATATATATATATATTTCCTTTTTCTCTTTTTGTGAGTGCGTATGTGTATACTTCTTTGTGTGATTTTCTCTGTATAGCTTTGCTTTTACCATTTGTCCTAGAGTTCTGTCTGTCCTTTTTTTTTTCTTTATTACTGTTTTTAGCACTTGGTATCATTGGTGGATTTGTTTTTTGGTTTGGTTGCTCTCTTCTTTCTTTCTTTTTTTCTTTTTTTCTTACTTTTTAATTTTTTTATTTTTAATAATTATTTTTTATTTCTTGTTTTAATAACTTTATTTTATTTTTTTCTGTCTTTATTTCTTTTTTTCTCCCTTTTCTTCTGAGGCATGTGGCTGATAGGCTCTTGGTGCTCTGGCCGGGTGTCAGACCTGTGCCTCTGAGGTGGGAGAGCCGAGTTCAGGACACTGGTCCACTAGAGACCTCCTGGCTCCACGTAATATCAAACAGCAAAAGCTCTCCCAGAGATCTCCATCTCAATGCTAAGACCCAGCTCCACGCAATGACCAGCAAGCTACAGTGCTGGACACCCTATGCCAAACAACTAGCAAGACAGGAACACAACCCCACCCATTAGCAGAGAGACTGCCTAAAATCATAATAACGTCACAGACACCCCAAAACACACCACCAGACGTGGACCTGCCCACCAGAAAGACAAGATCCAGCCTCATCCACCAGAACACAGGCTCTAGTCCCCTCTACCAGGTAGCCTACCCAGCCCATGAACCACCTTAGCCACTGGGGGCAGACACCAAAAACAATGGCAACTATGAAATGCAGCCTGTGAGGAGACCCCAAACACAGTAAGTTAAGCAAAATGAGAAGACAGAGAAACACACAGCAGATGAAGGAGCAAGGTAAAAACCCACCAGTCCAAACAAATGAAGAGGAAATAGGCACTCTACCTGAGAAAGAATTCAGAGTAATGATAGTAAAGATATCCAAAATCTTGGAAATAGAATGGAGAAAATACAAGAAATGTTTAACAAGGACCTAGAAGAACTAAAGAGCAAACAAACAATGATGAACAACACAGTAAATGAAATTAAAAATTCTCTAGAAGGAATCAATAGCAGAATAACTGAGGCAGAAGAACAGATAAGTGACCTGGAAGATAAAATAGTAGAAATAACTACTGCAGAGCAGAACAAAGAAAAAAAATTGAAAAGAATTGAGGACAGTCTCAGAGACCTCTGGAACAACATTAAAGGCACCAACATTTGAATCATAGGGATCCGAGAAGAAGAAGAGAAAAAGAAAGGGACTGAGAAAATATTTGAAGAGATTATAGTTGAAAACTTCCCTAATATGGGAAACGAAATAGTTAATCAAGTCCAGGAAGCACAGAGAGTCCCATACAGGATAAATCCAAGGAGAAACACATCAAGACACATATTACTAAAACTATCAAAAATTAAATACAAAGAAAAAATATTAAAAGCAGCAAGGGAAAAACAACAAATAGCATGCAAGGGAATCCCCATAAGGTTAACAGCTAATCTTTCAGCAGAAACTCTGCAAGCCAGAGGGAGTGGTAGGACATATTTAAAGTGATGAAAGGGAAAAACCTACAACCAAGATTACTCTACCCAGCAAGGACCTCATTCAGATTCGACGGAGAAATTAAAACATTTACAGACAAGCAGAACTAAGAGAATTCAGCACCACTAAACCAGCTTTACAACAAATGCTAAAGGAACTTCTTTAGGCAGGAAACACAAGAGAAGGAAAAGACCTACAATAACAAACCCAAAACAATTAAGAAAATGGTAATAGGTACATACATATCAATAATTACCTTAAATGTAAATGGATTAAATGCTCCCACCAAAAGACATAGACTGGCTGAATGGATACAAAAACAAGACCCTTATATATGCTGTCTACTAGAAACCCACTTCAGACCTAGGGACACATACAGACTAAAAGTGAGGGGATGGAAAAAGATATTCCATGCAAATGGAAATCAAAAGAAAGCTGGAGTAGCAATTCTCATATCAGACAAAATAGACTTTAAAATAAAGACTATTACAAGAGACAAAGAAGGACACTACAAAATAAGCAAGGGATGAATCCAGGAAGAATTAGAAATGAAAAAGGAGAAGTAACAACTGACACTGCAGAAACATAAAGGATCATGGGAGATTACTACAAGCAACTATATGCCAATAAAATGGACAACTTGGAAGAAACGGACAAATTCTTAGAAATGCACAACCTTCCAAGACTGAACCAGGACAAAACAGAAAATATGAACAGACCAATCACAAGCACTGAAATTGAGACTGTGATTAAAAATCTTCCAACAAACAACACCCAGGACCAGATGGCTTCACAGGAGAATTCTATCAAACATTTAAAGAAGAGCTAACACCTATCCTTCTCAAACTCTTCTAAAATATAGTGGAGGGAGGAAAACTCCCAAACTTATTCTACGAGGCCACCATCACACTGATACGAAAACCAGACAAAGATGTCACAAAAAAAGAAAACTATAGGCCAATATCACTGATGAACATAGATGCAAAAATCCTCAATAAAATACTAGCAAACAGAACCCAACAGCACATTAAAAGGATCATACGCCATGATCAAGTGGGGTTTATCCCAGGAATGCAAGGATTCTTCAATATACGCACATCAATCAATGTGATACACCATATTAAAAAATTGAAGGAGAAAAACCATATGATCATCTCAATAGATGCAGAAAAATCTTTTGACAAAATTCAACACCCATTTATGATAAAAAAAAAACCCTCCAGAAAGTAGGCATAGAGGGAACTTACATCAACATAATAAAGGCCATATATGACAAACCCACAGCCAACATTGTCCTCAACGGTGAAAAAATGAAATCATTTCCACTAAGATCAGGAACAAGACAAGGTTGTTCACTCTCACCACTATTATTCAACATAGTTTTAGAAGTTTTAGCCACAGCACTCAGAGAAGGAAAAGAAATAAAAGGAATCTAAATCGGAAAAGAAGAAGTAAAGCTGTCACTGTTTGCAGATGACATGATACTATACGTAGAGAATCCTAAAGATGCCACCAGAAAACTACTAGAGCTAATCAATGAATTTGGTAAAGTTAGCAGGATACAAAATTAATGCACAGATATTGCTTGCATTCCTATACACTAATGATGAAAAATATGAAAGAGAAATTAAGGAAACACTCCCATTTACCACTGCAACAAAAAGAATACAATACCTAGGAATAAATCTACCTAAGGAGACAAAAGACCTGTATGCAGAAAACGATAAGACACTGATGAAAGAAATTAAAGATGATACCAACAGATAGAGAGATATACCATGTTCTTGGATTGGGAGAATTAATGTTGTGAAAATGACTAACTACCCAAAGCGATCTACAGATTCAATGCAATCCCTATCAAACTACCAATGGCATTTTTCACAGACCTAGAACAAAAAATTTCACAGTTTGTATGGAAACACAAAAGACCCTGAATAGCCAAAGCAATCTTGAGAAAGAAAAATGGAGCTGGAGGAATCAGGCTCCCGGATTTCAGACCATACTATGAAGCTACAGTAATCAAGAGAGTATGGTACTGGCACAAAAACAGAAATATAGATCAATGGAACAGGATAGAAAGCCAAGAGATAAACCCATGCACACATGGTCACCTTATTTTTGATAAAGGAGGCAAGAATATACAATGGAGAAAGGCAGCCTCTCCAATAAGTGGTGCTGGGAAAACTGGACAGCTACATGGAAAAGAATGAAATTAGAACACTCCCTAACACCGTACACAAAAATAAACTCAAAATGGATTAAAGACCTAAATGTAAGTCCAGACACTATAAAACTCTTAGAGGAAAACATAGGCAGAACACTCTTTGACATTAATCACAGCAAGATCCTTTTTGACCCACCTCCTAAAGAAATGGAAATAAAACCAAAAATAAACAAATGGGACCTAATGAAACTTAAAAGCTTTTGCACAGCAAAGGAAACCATAAACAAGATGAAAAGACAACCCTCAGAATGGGAGAAAATATTTGCAAATGAAGCAACTGACAAAGGATTGATCTCCAAAATTTACAAGCAGCTCATGCAACTCAATATCAAAAAAACAAACAACCCAATCCAAAAATGGGCAGAAGACCTAAATAGACATTTCTCCAAAGAAGATATACAGATTGCCAACAAACACATGAAAGGATGCTCAACATCACTAATCATTAGAGAAATGCAAATCAAAACTACCTCACAAAAACAAACAAACAAAAAAACAAACAAACAAAAAAAAACTACCTCACACCAGTCAGAATGGCCATCATCAAAAAATCTACAAACAATAAACGTTGGAGAGGGTTGGAAAAAAGGGAACCCTCTTGCACTGTTGGTGGGAATGTAAATTGATACAGCCACTATGGAGAACAGTATGGAGGTTCCTTAAAAATCTAAAACTAGAACTACCATATGACCCAGCAATCCCACTACTGGGCATATACCCTGAGAAAACCATAATTCAGAAAGAGTCATGTACCACAATGTTCATTGCAGCTCTATTTACAATAGCCAGGACATGGAAGCAACATAAGTGTCCATCGATAGATGAATGGATAAAGAAGATGTGGCACATGTATACAATGGAATATTACTCAGCCATAAAAAGAAACGAAATTGACTTATTTGTAGTGAAGTGGATGGACCTAGAGTCTGTCATACAGAGTGAAGTAAGTCAGAAAGAGAAAAACAAATACCGTATGCTAACACATATATATGGAATTTTAAAAAAATATGGTTCTGAAGAACCTAGGGGCAGGACTGGAATAAAGACTCAGATGTAGAGAATGGACTTGAGGACATGGGGAGGGGGAAGGGTAAGCTGGGACGAAGTGAGAGAGAGGCATGGACTTATATACACTACCAAATGTAAAATAGATAGCTAGAGGGAAGCAGCCGCATAGCATAGGGAGATCAGCTTCGTGCTTTGTGACCACCTAGAGGGGTGGGATAGGGAGGGTGGGAGGGAGACGCAAGAGGAAGGCGATATGGAGATATATGTATATGTATAGCTGATTCACTTTGTTATAAAGCAGAAACTAACACACCATTGTAAAGCAATTATACTCCAATAAAGATGTTAGAACAAAACAAAACAAAACAAAACAAAAAACACAGTCTCTCTCATCAGGTAGTTTACAGTCTGTTAAGGAGAAGCAAGCTCTATAAACCCACCTGAAAATAAACCCTACTATAGAAGAGAGCAAATGGTTAAGAGCCTTGGATTGTATAAATGTTACAGTTCAGTGTAAGTAGGATCCTTTCCAACCAGGATGTCTTGGAAGTCTTTGAATATGCGAAATTTGATCTGGGCTTTAAGAGAACTGGGAATAGGCATGAGCAAAAGTGTTAAAATATCGGAAAGTGTTGGAGCCAATAAAAGACATTTTCAAGAAAGAAAGATAAGCGTTGTGTGAAGTACTAAGAGAAATCATTGAATGAATCATAACACTGAAGTCATCAGAAGGAAGAAACAATTTAAAATATTATTTTACACAGATATAAAGAACAAACTAGTAGTTACCAGTGGGGAGAGGGAAAGGGGGTGGGGCAAAATAGGGATAAGGGATTAAGAGGTACAAACTATGTATAAAATATACTGTGTATATAATACATAACCTACAGGGATATGTAGTACAACACAGGGAATACAGCCAATATTTTATAATAGCTATAAATGGAATACAGCCTTTAAAAATTGTGAATCACTATGGTGGACACCTAAAACTTACATGATATAGTACATCAACTATACTTCAATTTTTAAAATATATTATTTTAAAGATAGCACCAACTTAAATTTTTAATTCAATTTTTCTTCTTTTATATTGTTAATTTTTTCCCCAAAGTGTATGTAGCAAATATAAATACAAAATACTGACTTTCTACAAGTTACATACGTGAACTGTTCAGATTTTTCCTACTTCTACACGCAACTTTATTTCTCTAGTTTTTTTTTTAAAAAAGCAGGGGGCCCAAGTCTTGTATACTGCAGAAGAGATTTCCATACTATTGCTTGTGTTTTAAGTTCAGAGTTTTAGGCTCTTGGTCTGTATTATTAAGAGTCATGATATTGATAACATCTAATATTTATTAAACATGTACTGTGCTAAGTGCTTTACATGCTATTTTAGTTAGTGCTAGCTGCCATAACAGATAAATCCCAGAATCTCAGTGGCTTAACAAAATCGAAGTTTATTTCTCACTTACGTAAAGTCCAAAACGAGTGTTTCTAACAGGCATAAAGCTCTCCTCCACACCATGCTTCGGGACCAAGTTTCCTTCCATTTCCTGAAGATCGTTGTCCTGACATCTTTAACAAGTAGCTTCCGGGGAAACTGCAGAAGTTCAAAGAACAAAGATCACAATGGGAGATTTTTGAGAGCTGAGCCTAGGAGTGACATGAATTTCTTTCTCTTACATTCCATTGGCCAGAATTCAGTCTTATGACCACAATTAACTGCAGGTGACGATGTGAAATGTGGTTTAGCTGATTATCCAGGAAAAAAAAGAAATGATTTGGTGAACAGTTTGCGAGTCTCTGCCACACATACATTTTTCCGCATTTAATCCTAACAACCCCGTTGGATGTGTAGTATAATTTATAGCACTTTACAGGTAAGGAAACTGGAATTTGTGAAGTTCCTTACCTCACGGTTAATAAATGACAGAACTCAAATTCAAATCTAGGCAATCTAACTAAAAAACTATATTCCTTATCAAGTTAACTGCAATATGACTGAAATTCTTGTTACTGAAGAAGAATGTTTAGGCTTTTTTTAGTTATAGGAGAGGTATGACAATTTTAGAACTGTAAGTAACCCAAGCCCATCATTTTAGTGATGAAGTAATTGAGATCTAGAGGTAGAAAGTCCTGTTGAAGGCTCAAATCACTGCTGCTCAGGTATCATACAATGTAAAGTACACTTTATAAGAAAATATAATCTTGACAAATTAATAACTTATGTCATACTTTCTAAAAGTTAACTTTCTAAAAGATAACTTTCTAAAAAGATTTAATATAGTTAAATGCAAGCATTTAGATTTGCTGCTTGAAAAGGAAGCACAACACAGAGTAAGCCTGCCACCGTGTGGCGTGAGCCAAACTTAACATCTGTTAAATGTTTTATTCCCATTTATTGTGTTTGCTTCTAGTTTATTTATTAACCAACCTAGATTTGACACTGTCTTTGATACGAAATTCAAACCCAGCTACGGTAAATGCTATAGGTTTAACTACTTTTTAATTTCAAGATACATTTCTTCATCCAACTCCAAAAATAACTGCAATATTTCCGATCCCGCTACAGGGGTGACCAACTTTTAAAAGGTGGCCCAGGCACTTCCACAAGAGGATTACTTACTTCAGTGCTTCACAAACACGGAAACAAATTCAACAATTGGTAGGATTTGTCTCAGTCCACTCAGAAGTGAATCAATGAGCCAGATTAGAAGGCAGAGTTCCCAATCTTACAATAGGGATCTCCAAGGAGTCTTCAGGTATGGATAAAACACCCCTAGGAAGAAGGAGAATCAGAATTTATACAGGAGTCACCATTTCCTAGAGTTTTAGCTTAATATGTTGTAACACGCCAGGCAGACATTTTCCTGCCCTCTCCCTGCATTTATCAAAATAAAAATGGTATCTAAAGTTGTTTAAAAGGCAACAGATCTAGCGGGTGACTAAATGGAAATCCGGTATTGCTGCTGCCTCTAACACTTATTTCAAATGATTAGGGGTGGGGCATTGGTATTCATATCCTGATATAGTTTTTACATGTCCCTCTTTCCTTTCTTAAAGTCTTATTCCTACTTCTTTCTTTTTCTACCACGGCAAACTCTGAAATATCAATTTCACGTATAACTCACCTGATGTGACTGGGGAAAGCAGTTAAAGGGAAGAAAAGTTTTCAGTGTTTGAGGGTTTAAAAAACCCCACATCTTCCCTTTTTCTTTTCTTTTTTTACTTTTTTGGATGGAGGGTTCATGAGAATAAGCCCACGCAATGGTATGTAAATTTGTTATTCCTACCTAATGAGTTAATTGAGATGGGAACGTCAATTTAATCCAGTGACTGTGTGTCAGTATCTCTCTAGGAGAAAAAAAAAAGTGTGTCAACGGAAATCCAAGCTTCTCTACACTCCAGATTTCTCCCCATCTCCTCACCTCCTCCAGCCTCCACATCTTTCCCAAGCATAGGTATGTACCAACCTCAAGAACACCACTTAGGCAATGTTTGCTAGGGGCCAAAAGTATCTGAACAATCCTATGTTGTGTAAACACCCATTCTTTGGGGAATGCTCTGCCTTCCCTCCAGAGCAGCCACTGATCTCCCATCTTATCGATACCTGTGCAGCCACATAAGATTGGCCTGGGGAAGCTGCAGCACTCCCTGTTCTAGAAAGGTCTCCTGCAGATTCTGAAAATCTCTAGGGTCACATAATTTCACCTGTTTTAGTATTATACTTCTTATGGCCTTCTCAATATTTAATAAATTATTTTTAAAAATAGTAACAAAAGATAACCAAGGTAGACTTATATGTACTAACATGGAGAAATCACTGCAACATTGTTAAATGAAATGTTACAGATATCACAATTACATTAAAAAAAGACCTAATCAAACAAAAAAATAATAAAGTATCTGTCTGCTCCAAAATATGTGAGTATATTATAGAAATATCACTGTAAAAATGTACATCAAACTGTGGATCATCTCTAAGGAGGGGAGTAGTGATTTGGACGGTGAGCTTAGGAATTTCACCTTGTAGACTTTTATGTTGTTTGACGCTCATACAGAAAAATATATTCATCACACCTTATATAATGATTTTTAATAAAAGGAAGAGAATTGAAGTAAACACTCTGTTGCTTGCTGCCCAGAGTGACAGTAACTCATCTGGGAAATGTAGTAAAGTCTCAAGTGCTGATCTGAGTTTCTGAGACGTGACCATCCGAGCTCCTTGCTAACCAAGTGTTTTTTTTTTCCTGTCAACTAAAAATACACTATCCAGTTCAGGAAATGTGGCTGACGGAATAGCAGCTGCCGCTGAGGACCTACTTTGCATATTAAAACAACCCTGGAAGATAAATAGCAAAACCTCCCTGTCATCAGTTCCTGTTTTGAGGCACGGCTGGAGCTCATCACACACGTCCGTCTTGGCCTCCATATTATCCTTCCTGCATATTTTCAGGAGACAGTCTCTGGCCACTGTTTCTTTTCCCCCTTAGTGTCAGGAAACTTCCTGCAAATATTGTAGAAGCAGAAGCTGAAGGAGCTTCAGTGCAAAGCTAACACTCTTCAGATCTTTCTTACACTGTTTCAGAAAGCAGATCACCCACTGCTGTTTCCTTTTCATGTGTTTTTTTGAAACGACAAAGATCAGCTGTCAAGATACTATTTATGTTCAGAGTGAGAGAGAGAGAGAGAGAGTAAAAGGAGACAGGCGCAAAGCTTTCCCCCGACTCTGCCATGTTCTCTACTCAGTTATAAAGAGACGGTGTTTCCAATAAAATGGAAACTAGAAGCAGTGAAAAGTTCTGGAAGATGAGCTGTGCTGTAACTGTAAAACACAAGCCAGTTAAAGTGATAATAACTCAAAGTACAATTTGTAATGCAAAATAAAGACATTTAAAAAGAGTCTGCAATACTATATTCTATATCTAATTCTGTTACATGATGTCCTAGTCTCCATATACATGAATAATGTTGACTTCTTCCATTCATATGGCATGCAGATGCATTTTGAAAGGTTTTTAAAAAGATAATGTAAAAATAAAATAATGTGATAGACTGTACAGAGCACTGCTCATAGCTGCTCAGTAAAAACTGCACTGTAACTATAGAATATTAGAGCTGAACAAAATTTAGAGATGACCTAGTCCAACCTTCTTGCTTTACAGATGAGAAAACTGAGGTTCAGAAAGATTAAATAACTTACCCAAGGTAACACAGATAGAAAGTAGCAGATCTGGGGCTAGAATCCAGATCTCCTCGTTCTTCAACCTGCCTTCTTCCTTAATCCATGATGGTGCCTCACTAACCCAGCCTCGCTATCCTGCCCTGTCTCTCATTTGCAAGATAGCAAGCAAGAATTACTGCAGCATTTCCACTGATTTCTTATCTTTGGACTCGATGACCAGGCTACACAAGCAACCAAGTGTGAGCACCTGGGACGTGCCTACTGGCACACACACGCGTGGGCACACACACATACACTGTTAGCTCATGTTAAAGAGATCTTGGAAGAAAGCATGTATGTAAGAAGACAACCCTCTACCATGGAATGCTGGGGAAATGCAGTCGACACTGTTGCCCACCCAACACTATTCCCACTTTCTTCTCACTAAGAATAGTGCAATTGTATTCAGCTATCGAGAGACAGAGACAGTACGCTCAGAGGTGAACCCTGCCTGGTCAAACCAAGTCATTTCATTCTCTCGGACAATGAGATATCAGATAAAATTGACTGGGAGGCTTTGGGGGAATATTTCCTTCCTGATAAAATAAGTACACACACACACATGCATACAAACACATGAGAAGACTGCCACCTTTCCCTTCTTCCTGCTTTTGAATTTGGTTGTGTGAGGATGAGAAGCCTGGTGTTGCTGCACCGAGGAAAGGAAACATCACCCACAAGTTGATGCCAACGCAGAAATGTGGAAAGAGACTGGCTCCTGGATGACACTGCTGAGCTGCTGAACCAACCTGGGACCTCCTCCCTCCTTACCCACGGTCGAGTGAGATCATAAGAAAACCTAGCTCAGCCACTTGCAGCTGAAAGCAGAGTTACTTTGCCTCTCTGAACCTCAGCTTTTTCTTAATAAAATGGTGATAACGATACCTCCCTGGCACAGTGGTCAAGAGGAGGAAATGAGATCATTAAACGCCTAACATAAAGAACCCAGTAAATGGTGCCTACCAGTACCGTTACCGTTATCATCATTACATCAAAACCCTCAACAGTGGGAACGCTTCCTCTATTCCCCAATCTCTGCGGCACCTGGAAGCTTTTCCCCACAACAGTGTCTGGGGACGGTACATCCAGCTACCACCTCCTCTCTGAAGGCTGAGGAACTCAAAGCATGGGTGCTTTGAGCCTGGGAACTGGAGGGCTGGACAGTCTGTAAAAGAAAAAAGGAAAAATCCAACTTGTAAAATCAAGGCGTAACTCGTAGTGCAACATGATGACATATTGTCAGATCTGAGCAAGCCGTAAAGCGTTCATTTCTTCCGTCCTAGAAATACCAACTCTGGCAATTCAGCCAATGGAAATAATCCAAATGAAGAGAAAAACTTTATTCACAAAATCTTTAATTCAGCATTATTTTAGAATCATAGTATTTCTCCTTGATGTAATATAGTTATAAAGCCAACACAAAAGTTTTTAGTGGAGACTATGTAGGGGTAAGGCTGTGTAATTTTCTATATAGACTTAAATGAAATAAATCAGAATACAGACGGGTATGTACACTCTGGTTACACCCACGTGGAACAGCTATAATTAGGCCGGACTATAACTGGCAAACCGATTATTAAGTGCAACGGAACACAAGAAATAAGGGGGCTGTGGATTGTTGAAGAAACTCTGGCCAAAAAAGGGAGGAAAGATGAGAAAATATGAGTGATAGTAGTGGGGCACACAAAGGGCATTTGTCTTCTCTCCACTAAGGCCATTAGACGGATTTCAAAATAATCCAGGCGGCTGAGCCCAGAGCTGAAGGCGCGGGCAGCAGAGATGCAGATGTGGGCCCACAGCTGTGCTCTGGGAAGGCCTCCCATCAGGAGTCCCAGGCCTAGGACACTCCACGTAGGCACTGGGGAAGATGTACCAGGAAGTCAGCCCAGCTCTTCAGACGCTGTGAGGCAGGCACAGAGCATCCCAAACCCAGGATTTAGGGAACACAGGGAAGCAGCTTCCACAGGCCATTTGCAGAATAAATATTTCTTGTAGAATGTTTCCTATTGATTCACCCTCTGTTAGGAGAGCCTCATGTGTAGTTAAAGTACTAGAAAAGCATAGGCAGACAGAGTTCTGTGTTCTGGGAAGATCTGTGGAGGGCAATATATCAGCAATATTCCATGAAACCAATTGCCTAGGAAAAGCATGGAAAGGCACAGAGCTATCACAGATATATCTCTTTAAAAGGTATATGAAAAAATAAAATAAAAATATTTATATATTATAAATATCTTTGCAATTAGTGTCTACTGTACCTTATGCCTGATTTAGATCTTCATACACAAAAATTCCCACCCACGATGAATGTGGAGTTTTAGGGTGGTTGACTTGCTCCTGCACCTGTCCCCTGTGCAATACTGAGCATATGGTGGGACACTGTTCTGCTCCAAGGGGGCCCATAGGACACTAGAAGCCAGAATCCATGAGGGTGAGACTGCACACTGCCTTGAAGGAACAGACTTCACTGATCAGACAGCAAGAAGCTGTACCCTCTGGCTGTCACCATCTATGACTTCCAATGTGGGGTCCCCCATTGTCATTCCACCTGGCTCCCCCATGACTGGTCTTCACTCATCCTTTCCTCTATCCAACTATCTCCTCCTATGGGAGGGGCCCCAAACAGCAACTCACCTTTTGTTTTACATAACACATATTTTACAATGTCCAATATTTTAAAATCAAGAAATGAAAATCAGAAATGATAGAATCTACCTGCCCACATGGTCTTGAAAGAAAATCAATATAATGCTTTAACTAAAAGATAAGGAATAAATAAAAGGAAGGTAAATGTAGTAAGAGAATCTCTGTTTCCATCATAAGTGCTCAGGCACAATCACAGCACCTAAACATAGAAATAATGTGGCCTCCTTGCCTGGTGGCGCAGTGCTTAAGAATCCTCCTGCTAGTGCAGGGGACATGGGTTCAAGCCCTGCTCCGGGAAGATCCCACATGCCGCGGAGCAACTAAGCCCGTGCGCCACAACTACTGAGCCTGAACTCTAGAGCCCGCGAGCCACAACTACTGAAGCCCGCGTGCCTAGAGCCCGTGCTCCGCAACAAGAGAAGCCACCGCAATGAGAAGCCTGCGCACCCCGTTCGCCATGACTAGAGAAAGCCCGCAGGCAGCAACGAAGAACCAATGCAGCCAAAAATAAATAAGTTAAAAATAAAAAAAATTTTTAAAAAGAAATACTGTGGCCTCACTGGCACCTGATACAGCATTTTCCTGTGTCTCATCAGCAACTTAAATGCCGCAGGCATTGCTGCTGTCAGAGATGTGATTTTTTAAAATGGTGAACAGCTCACACTAAAACTCCAAACAAAACAAAGCTTTCCTCAATTCACAGAGTAGTGACATTTCTGGAAAACGTCAGGTACGTGAAACGATGCAGAAAATTGTCTGGGTTTACATATAAAACAAAATTAGGTTCTAGGATCAGGTAATTTTTACAAATAGTGGGCTTTTAAAACGACAGAAATGTCTGGGGCATTCGAAAGCTGAATTCAAATTCAAGAAACATTCTTTCTTGTGCAGAATTATCCTGGGCACTGTAGCAAGTCTAGCATCTCTGGTCCCCACGCACTGAATGCCAGCAGTGTGCACTCACCAAACTTTCCAAGTGCTGCCACTGGGAGTCACTGGTCTCAGTTTATCCGTCGACCTTGTGCTCTCTACCCACTTTCTCCAAGCCTGGGGAAAGCCTACCCATGGCCATACCTACCTGTAACCAGGTTCCCATAAACACACTGCACCTGTGGTAACCACCCCAAATTCAGATACACTGCTTAGGGCTCCACAGGAGTGCCTAATAAAGGATAGTCACAGATGGAGTTAAATGTCTGAGAGAATTTCCACTTTTAGCATGGTTGGAGTGTTGATTCCCACCACAATACCCCACTGGGGTATTTCACATGCCCCTCACATCACCCACTGGGGGTGGGGCTGCTGGCTGCAACCCCTCCCTGCCTCTCCCACTGACCTTGACAGAGGCGATGCCTAAGAAAGTGATTAAGAGAAGATTTACTCAAGAGATTAAATGCCTCAGAGTATGTTACCATCTGGGGAAAGAAAGAAAGGAAAACCATGAAAAACTAATGTATCATACTTGCTTACATGTGCACAGGCTGTCTCTGGGAAAATAGCTAAGAAGCCGATGATGTGGGTTTCTTTTCCCAGGAAAGCACCTGCATGGCAGGAGGACAGGGGTGAGAGGGAAACTTCCTTGACACTTGACCCTTTTGCACCTTTTGAATTTTGTATGGAGAGCTTGAAAATATAAATGAATAAAACCTGATCTTCGGGGCTTCCCTGGTGGCGCAGTGGTTGGAAGTCCGCCTGCCGATGCACGGGACATGGGTTCGTGCCCCAGTCTGGGAGGATCCCACATGCCATGGAGCAGCTGGGCCCGTGAGCCATGCCGCTGAGCCTGTGCGTCCGGAGCCTGTGCTCCGCAACGGAAGAGGCCACAGCAGTGAGAAGCCCGCGTACCGCAAAAAAAACACACACGAAAAAACAAAAAAAACCACCTGATCTTCGAAAGATGCAGTCCTTGGAAACCACTTACTTACTTGGGTATTGCCAAGTTGAGAAAGTGAGAGACTAGAGAAAGATGAGGCTGTAACAGACAGACAGAAAGCCAGGGTCCCCCATGCAGCCCAGGAAAAGGACGGCTGGAAGGAGGAATTTGTCAGCGTTTCTCCAGCACTTTCCAGGGGAACAAAGCTCTGATTCTAGCACTTTCTCCCTTTGAACCTAACTGTAGAGAGGAGAAAAGAAGCCGTCACCAGGCTCTGTTCCATGATAAACAGTCCCTTAAAATCCACCAATTTTCCATTGTTTCCAAACAGCCTGTTGGGACGCAGCTTCCACGGTTGATGTACTCACCTGTGCATCCGCCACGCCTCCCCTCCTCCCACACCTTCTCCAGGTGTGCTGCATGGAAAACTGGTCCCTGATCTTGGGCCGAATAGATCCCACTGGAAATGTAAGAAATAGCATTCTGGCCTATAAATCATTTCTTTGTGAGTGCAGAGAGTATGCCTTGATCCTCCGGGCCTGAATATCTGCCCAAGAATTGGCAAAAAATAGATTTCTAAACTCGTTCTCTGAACGATGGGGCGCTTTCCAGTGGCCATCATGGGAAGTCCTAAGTTCTAGGGACAGTAGAGGTGGGGGCCCAAGACCCTTGTCTCTCCTGGTATCAGTGAGCCCAGCAGAGACACCCGTCTTTATTATAGTTCTAGAAGCTGCAGTCACAGGCTTACAGAGCTGCATGTCCCTCTCCAACCACGCCTCTGCTTTTGATGGCTCCCCTTCCCTTATTTCACAGTACTAACCTGGGACTAGGTCCCTGATGTGAGTAATTAGTGATGTGCCTTAACTTATGTAATCCTCCCAATAACCCTTCAAGTTAGGTACCATAGTATTATCATCTTCTCCATTTTACAGATAAAGAAACGGAGGCACAGAGAAATTCAGGAACATGCATGAGGTGACAGCAAATAAGTAGTGGAGACCAAGTGTGCCCCCATATGGTCCCAAACCAAAACCCACTCTGTTACCTTCTGCTCTTCATTGCCTCCCAGGTCAGCGGCCCTTCTATCAGCAGCCCTTCTATAGCTCCCCACACGAGGGCGTCCAATGAAAAGCTTTCCTCCTTGCTGAGCCAAAGGGATGGGGTTGGAATGTACAGGGGTAATTCGGGCCACACGGCCTCCGGGTAGAACTAGAGCCCCATTCAACGTAATCGCTGTTTCCTTGCTTCTCACCTTCTCCAGCTTATAGGGACCTTAGCCCTCAGGAAAGGCTCCTTTATTTCCAGGGGAGACTGGTCAGTGCTCAGGGGTCCTCCCCCTGAATGCCTGTTTAGACCCTAGAGGGCGATGTTTCTCTAAGAGCCTGACTGTCAGTACCAAAGCCGGGCTTCCAGATGGCGTGCATGCTGGCCCTGGGGCCCCAGGCTTCCCTGGAATCCTCAGGGCAGGAGGCAGGGGGAGTGCCTCTCCCTTCACTGTGTCACCTGGGGGCACTTAGCACCCAAGCAGCCTGGTATGGTGCCTCTGAGCCCCTCAAGTCAATGGCTTCTTCAGTCTGCCAGACTCCCTTCTCCCCTGGGCTCAGACAAGGGGAACCAGGGCCAGAGTATCATCCCTGGCCCCTCAGCCCCCATGCACACCTTATCCTTAGCCCGCTATATCCTTACCCTCTGCCGGCCCCAATCCTCCTACAAAGTCCTGGCAGATTCCTTGCAGGATTCCCACTGATTTGTCAGCCAGGCCTGGACAGGGCTGGGTCACGGCTTCATCTAACTGCCCAGCACATGCGTGAGATGGACAAGCCCCCCTCCAGACAGTCCTTTACCGCTTTGAGACTGTGCACTTCCTTATAAAATCCAGTTTTAGCAAGAACCCTGCGAAGTCTGTTTAATGAGAATTTCCACCCTCGATATCTGACCAGGTTCCTCATTCTCCACCAACCCCCAGGTGATGTCTGATCACCCTGGCCTGTCTTTAGTGACGACTCTGTTCGGTCAGTTTAGCCAGAACTCCTCTTTCCGATGATGTCTCTTACTAATTTTCCATCCACCGACACCACAGCCCTAGGCTCCTTGGCTATAAATCAACAGGACACAGTGGCGCCCGGGTTTCTGATTTTTCCCAATCGCTTCCTCCTATTAAAATATAGCAGCCTAATGACAACCGTTACAATAAGGTGTTTGCCATTTGCAAAGCGCTTTCTCCATGAGTAACACGACATGATGAAAGAGAAAGAGACGAATTATAAATCTCAGCAAGACCATGAGCAAATAATGTATCCTGTCTGAGCCTGTTTCTTCGTTGGTAAGATAAGAGAATCACACGCCCCAACCTGGTTCTTGACATTGTAATGAAAGAATGTGCCAGAAAGGAGAACTGTCATTGGTTACGAGAACCAAATCACTGGAGCTCCAGATGCAAATCAGAATCTGCTACAGAAACAAGGGCTTCTGACTGGCCAACTTTTTGAAAATTCTATTTTCTGAAGGCATCATTTTTACTGGGAGAAACATAATTACACTGTTCAAGAAAAAAATTTAAGCAATGAGCTTAATCACGCATAGTTCTACCCATTAACACAACTTTTTGATTTTTATGGTTTACCTTCAGTATATATATATATATATATATATATATATATATATATATACCTATTTTGGTTTACCTTCAACATTTAAACCTATTTTTTAAGAATGTTTTAATCCTACTTAGGCAGTTTTTAAGCACATATGGTTCCAGGCAAATGAAAGAATCTCCAGGCACCAGAAACACACGGAGGCATGAGCTGAAGGAAGAGGTCTGATTCTCAGATTTCTCCACCGAGGGGATCCCAGGATTGTGAGAGGAAGAGCAGGAGATCAGCGGACCACGGCACGGTGCTGAGCTGGGTGCCCTCCCTCCTGCATATGGAGTCTGAACGGCCAAGAAACGGGGAGTCGGCTCTGGGCCTGGCTGGGGGCATCTTTGTGGCACATCCTCAGCAGGACTGCTCTGCTCAGGGAGCCCCGGGGTGAGGGCGGGGCTGTGGAGCCTGTGCCCCGCCCCCAAGCATCTGGGAAAAGGAAGCACAAAAAGGGAGAACCGGCCACAGTCACTGTACTCGTTTCCCATCTCGCTCTCAGGACTGAGCGCAGCTGCAGGTGGAAGACCACCACAGAGGGGGAGCTTTCGGCCGCAGCCTAATAACACTGAGGTAACTTTAATTTCACTCTTCTACCCCTGGCATGAGGAATGAACAGAGGCTATCTTATTTTCCTCCAGGGGCAGCTGAAATATACTCCCCTGGGTGTGAGATGTCCCTCCCCCTGTTCCAGCCAAGTTTTCCCTGGACTAAGGTGGGAACAGGTCTTAGTCTTAAAATTTGAGATTCTTGAAAAACCTGTGTAATGTCCTGGAGGGAATTTACCTTGGTAAGACACTGGAGGAAAGCACTTTGCTCTGAGCCGCACATGTGTCCAAGGTCGACAGTATCTATAAATAGCACTGTTTACAGGATGCGGCCTGGTCCTGTGGGGGGGGGGGGGCAAAGGAAGCAGAAGTTACCATGAGCCGACTGCCCTCCTCCATCAGTGCACTGACCCCAAGGTAGCTTCCCCTTCGGGGTTTAGGCTTACAGGAGGAAAACAGAGGCTAGAAGCCACAGACCTGCAAGAATTGAAACATCTTTCAGTTTGTCTAACTGGAACTTCGTTGTGCCTCCTTGCTTTAACTCCCAAGGAATGTGAGCCCACATTCCGTGTCTTTTAGGGGGAGGCCCTGCCCTCTTCTCTGCAGCGGGCACCCCCCAGAGATAGGTCAGCGGATGCTGACTCACACACCCCTACTTCCCTGCCCTTTGGAAGCCGAGGCCTTTGTTTGAAATATGACACTGTAAAGATACTTTCCTACTCGGGCGTAGAAGCTCTTCTCCCATGTGCCCGCAAGGATTTGTGTTTCTTCTGAAAAGAATGGCTGATGTGTGCACCCGGCCTTTCTCCCCTAGGGTCTGGCAGTGGCCCCCATGGGGTCTGTGAACTCCCGAGGCCACAAGGCAGAAGCCCGGGTGGTGATGATAGGCCTGGACTTGGCCGGCAAGACCACGCTCCTGTACAAACTGAAGGGCGACCAGCTGGTGGAGACCCTGCCCACCGTGGGTTTCAACGTGGAGCCTCTTGAAGCCCCTGGGCACGTGTCTCTGACCCTCTGGGATGTCGGGGGGCAGAGCCAGCTCAGGGCCAGCTGGAAGGACTACCTGGAGGGCACAGACATCCTTATTTTCGTGCTGGACAGCACAGACGAAGCCCGCTTGCCCGAGGCAGCGGCTGAGCTCACCGAGGCCCTGGCCGACCCCCACCTGGCCAGCGTGCCCCTCCTGGTGCTGGCCAACAAGCAGGAGGCACCCCACGCCCTGCCGCTGCCTGAGATCAGAGACAGGCTGGGCTTGCACAGGTTCCAGGGGCACTGCTGGGAGCTGCAGGGCTGCAGCGCCCTCACCGGAGAGGGGCTGCCCGAGGCCCTGGAGAGCCTGAGGCGCCTCCTGAAATCCCGCAACCACTGTAACTCCAGGTGAGCGCAGGGGGCAGGCTGTGGGGAGAGCCAGAGGCCTTGACCGGGGCAGAGCAGCCCGTCTTCTTTGCTCATGTGGATCGGAAGACCAGCTAATCCTGGAGAATCTCAAATTCAGTTTCTCAAACAAGGAATCCCCCTGCGCTCGGACAGCATATTTTCTTTCCTCTTGGGACTTATTGTCACCGGTGTTTGTGTTGAAAATCAACTATTCTTTGAATAATGATACTCTGAGGGAAAAAGCAAACCTCAGCATACTTCATTTAGTAACTCATTACCACGTCTGAACTAGGCAATTGTAATAACAGAAAAAGTGGTTGCAGAATAATTAAGACCTAAATTCACAGAGGGAAAGAGATTTCAAAATCAAATCAGAATATCACCTGGACATGGGCATGATCTCATGAGTGATCTTCCCTGGTAGCCCCTGGGTGTGTGTCCCCATCACTCTGAGGGCAAGAAGTCAGGGCCAGCAGGGTAGAGTCTGCTTCTGCAGGATCTTGGGTTTAGAAGTTCAACGGGGCGCTCAGCCCTGGGCAGAGGCCAGGAGTTCAGGCCTTCCAAAATTGATCCTCTTCTTTGACTCTGATTAACCCTTCTCCAACTTTTTGTTATCTTGTACTGGTCTTTCTCTAAAACCCTTCATTGTTTTCTTTCTGTTTTCCTTCTCTTTCTCTCTCCTTCAAGCACACAGGTTTCCTTGAAGATCAGATTAATCAATGATTTCATTCATTTATTTATTCACTTTATCAAAAAATATGCCGAGTATTGAATCTGTGGCAAAAGGCAATGAGCTTTAGATATGAAGCTGGACCTCCAGATGGCAGGTGTGAATTTTGAAGATATGTATAACAGCAATGCACCTCTCACTATTAATAGTGAAAGGGAAAGCCGAAGTGTTTTCAGGTGACGTTACCTAAGATCCATGAAGCTCCTGAAATTATTTGCAAAATGTTATGCTTTGGGCCATTTTTCTAGGGAAGAAGATCCATAAGTTTTGTCAGACTTTCAAAGGTACCTGTGACTCCCTAAGATAAGAATCACTGATCTGGTCTTATACCTCATTCCACCCAGGAATGCTTTCTATACTTTTTAATGGCAAGTAACTTCCATTTGGTACCTATTCTCGTGTTAAACAGCTCTAAATTTGGATATTCCTTCCCATCCTGGGCTACCATCAGCCTCCTTAGAACTCCTGATGGTGGTTCTGCCCTCTCTGGAGTGACACAATCACTCCAACATCTGAGAGGTCCCTCTACCCAAAGTCTCCCCTTCTAACATCAAGTTAGGTGTGCCTAGTTCTTTGCACCACGTGTCAATCAATGTGTTTCAAGACTTCCTATGTTAGACACAGAAAAGGGCAAAGATGCAAAGACAAAGGAGACTCCAGCCTCATGGTCCTCTAGATGGGGAAGCAGGAGGACATGACTCCCATAAAAAAGGAGAGGTTGGGCTTCCCTGGTGGCGCAGTGGTTGAGAGTCCGCCTGCTGATGCAGGGTATGCGGGTTCATGCCCCGGTCCAGGAAGATCCCACATGCCACGGAGCGGCTGGGCCCGTGAGCCATGGCCACTGAGCCTGCGCGTCCGGAGCCTATGCTCCGCAACGGGAGGGGCCACAACAGTGAGAGGCCCGCGTACCGCAAAAAAATAAAAAATAAAAAAAAGGAGAGGTTGAGAGTTTACTGTTTACTGATCACGTACTGGGGCTGGTTCCGTGCTCAGTGCTCTACAGAGATTATCTCTAATTCTCCCAACTCTGCAAAGTAGGTATCATTCCCATTTTATATAATTAGACACTGAGGCTCAGAGAGGTTGTGACTTGCCTGAGGCACTGCTCTTAAGTGATATTTCTGGAATTCGAAACCAGATATTCTAGCCCTGATGATGCCTGCATTTTCCCACGACATCATGCTTCTAGAACTGGTTGAAGCCAAGGTTGACCTTCAGTAGGCAGATGAGATGGGAGAGCAGCCTAGTCAGAGGGAAGAGACAGCTTGGAGGCATGAGGGAGAGTGTAGGAAGGACAAACAAACCAGAAAGGCTGAAACACGAGGTTGGGGTGAGGGGTGGGATGTATTATAACAGGAAACAAAACTGGAAAGAAAGTTTAGCTCCAAATTAAGGAAGGCTTAGACTTTCATAATCAGGAGTTTGTCTCAGAGAAGTGAAACCATCTGGCTTCCATTTAAGAGGCTAATTTAGTGGCAGTGTGGAGGTGAAATAAAGAGAAGGGGGGACGCTGGGGACGGAAAAGTGGACAGCCCAGCTAGATGCCCGTCGTGGTCACAGAGGAGAGGAGAGGGAGGCAAGGACATTGAGAGCCATTTTTAAGACAAAAGGCTGAGAAAGGAAGAACTTGAAGGTGCTCAAGATTTTGAGTCTGTGTGGCAGGTGGGATTGGAATGAACGGAGAAGGTGGACACAGGAGGGGCAGGTTGGGAAGGGGCTAGAACCTCTGAACCCTGCTTTTGGAATGCTGGGTCCGAATGTGTTTATAGCGCTTTTCAGACTGTTCCGTTATCTGCAGAGTTTGAGGCACTGAGGACCCTCTGGAGGCATCTGCTGGTTTCTGCTCATGGAGACTCATTTCCTCACATGACTTGTCATTTTTTATTGTGAGCTCATCTTCAGTAGGATTTGTTTTTCCTGTGTGACTCCCGTGTGCTCCGGGTTATGACAGTTTTTACACAGAGTGGTTTCACATTAGCGTCTACCAGGATCCTGGAGGTTTCAATTGTTTTAGACCAAATATTATGTTAGTTTCTCTGTTTGGGGCTCACGGACCTCACAGGTAGTAGGAATTTGAACTCTGTGCTCATTCATGGCACAGGCCCCAGGGATTCCGTTTCTGACAGGCAACTGTTTTTCTTTGCACTCCCAAGATAGACCGTTTGCTTTGGCATGGCTGGCTGAGCTGGCGGGCAGAATTTTCCAATCCCCTTTTAAGAAAGGGGTGCCACTTCAATGCTCTTGCTTTTCTGCTGAGCTCAGATCAAAATTTTCTCTCCTCCAAGCAAGAGTGAGGCCACATCTCCTGTTCCTGTACAGGTGCTATGACTGCAGCCTGGTCCCTCGAGCCTAAATTGGGCTCCTCTAAGATCCCCCTGGACTCCAGGCTTCACTCAACTGCTTCAGCTGTGGTTTCCCTCTTCAACTGGTTTCTGCCACTTGAGGATTTCCTTTTTTTTTTTTTTTTTTTTTGCTCAAGGGCAGCCTACATTAAAACAATTATTTTTGATTATAGCTTGCCCAACACTTATGACTCCACAGTGGGAAAGGGTCCATCTGCCATGTCACTAGGCATCTGCCAGGGTCCCTGGGAAAGGCTGAGCCCACAGAGGTGGCCAGAGAGAGCAGACACAGGGCCCAGAGCCAGTGCCGGGGAGGAGGTGAGGATGCTCCATGGCACACAGGCAGTGGCCTGGCTTTGCCCTCTCCAGTTCTTTCATCCTTCCTTCTCCCATTCCAGTAATGTTGGCTCTGGAAGGAGGGTGAAATCCCATCCTCTTTCAGAAACTTCCCTGAAGACCATGGGGTAGCTGGCCTTGCCTGCCGGGAGCAAGAGTGGCAACGGGACAAAGCTGGCCCGTAGGACTGGGAATTCCACTCCCATTGCCACTGCCAACTGAAGGGGAGGGCAGTCAGGGGCCAGTAGGGTAGCCTCAGCCCTTGCCTCCCCACCCAAGGCAAGCCAGAGCCCGCCAGGGACATGGTGGGAGCAGACGGAGGGGCTTCCCTCCTGCTCTTCTGCTCAGAGAGAAACATACACATATGTACGTATACAGGTACTTATATCACAGAGCTACAGCATAGGGAAGCTTAGGAAGAAACAAATCATGCCTTCTGTTTTGTTTTTTAAAAGGTGCTCTCCTTATGAGAGGGGTATTTTGCGTGTTCCAATTCACCCACACCTTTCAGGTCCATCAGCCTCCTGTTAACCCACGAGCGGGAGTGAGGAGGTGCGTGAGCAGATGTGGCTGAAAAGCACGAATCTATTTCCTCCTTATATATAAAGGAATCTGGTTTTCTTCTCCGCAAACACTGTATAGAGTGAGATTTGTTCCACGTTGGAGAGCTGATTACCCCTTTGAATACGGGTTGAGTTCCTCCCTTTCTGACTCATTGATTCTGAAGATGTTTCTCCTTCCCCTCTTGGATAGAAGCAATCCTTTGGTGAAAGTAAGAACTGCAGGAGTTGGGGTTTAGTTTGGTCCTGCTGAGTTTTGGGTTTCAGCTGTCCATCCTCACAGATTTCCACACTCATCTCCTCCCACTGGGGCTGGGGGAAGCTGTGTTCTTTAAAGTGGGCTAGGCCCCCATCCTCAGCACGTGGTGAGCTGGGACCTTGCCTTCCTTCTCGTTCTCCAGGTTTTTTTTTTTAACTAATTAATTATTTTTGGCTGCATTGGGTCTTCATTGCTGCGTGCGGGCTTTCTCTAGTTGCGGCGAGCGGGGGGCTGCTCTTCATTGCAGAGCGTGGGCTTCTCATTGCGTGGCTTCTCTTGTCGCGGAGCACGGGCTCTAGGCGTGCACGGGCTTCAGTAGTTGTGGCACATGGGCGCAGTAGCTGTGGCTCCCAGGCTCTAGAGCACAGGCTCAGTAGTTGTGGCGCACGGGCTTAGTTCCTCCGCGGCATGTGGGATCTTCCCGGACCAGGGATCAAACCCATGTCCCCAGCACTGGCAGGCGGATTCTTAACCACTGCACCACCAGGGAAGTGTCCGTCCTCCAGGCAGATTTTAGAATGCACGACACCTCAAGTGTCCTGGCTGCAACCTCAGGTGGTACGGTGAGGTCACCTCACAAAAGACTCGTACTTTCCCCAGAACCCACCTGATGCAACTCAACACCAGCGGGGTACTGCTCCCTTCCAGAAGCCCCAGCCCCGCAGATGGACAGAGGCAAGGCAGTCAAGCAATAAGATTGTCCAGGCTGTGCCTCTTGCCGCAGAGCCTGGGTCAAGGTGGGAGTCCCTGAGTGAGCGGGAGGTGGGGATCCCATTCCTGCCATTTCTTGGGCCTGAAAGGGCAAATACAGATGAAAAATAAGAGGCTTAGCTCTCCCTGTTGAAAATAAGGGAAGATGCTTCTCCTTCCTCCCTCTTTTTAGAGCATTCACTTGAGAAAACTGGTAACTCTAATTTCTTTTCTCTGTCTCTTTGAAAGGTATGTAAAGTTTTAAAAAAGCTAACTCAGACTCCTGCCAGCTTTAGGACTGTCTTTCTCAAAGACCAGGGAGCCATCCCTTTGAAATGCCATCATCAAGGGAGATAGGGCCCCTCTCCCATCTCTGTGGGAGGGTGGGAGCCTTGCTCCTTGTTGCAAAACTACCTCCTGTCATAAAGATAGGAGAAGCTGGTTTTTCTTTAGGTTAAAGCCAATTAGGTAACACAGATGGTGACCCCAATTACCAGGCAAATCCGGGATGAACTTGGTGTGAGGACTGGTTATTATTGTGTAGGTAAGGGCCTGTGTCTGCCTGCCTGTACAAAAGGCTGAGATTCCTCTCTATCTCTGCAGTCTCTTAGCTGATTGCCTGTGATGCTCATCGCATTCTGGTTTGATGCTTATTCAATAACAAAACTGTTTTCTTTCTCTCCTACCTTTGTGGAGAAGGTTTGCTGGGTTGGCAGATTTGTTTTTAATTCTCTTTTCCTAACAGATCCCATCGGCCTGGCTCTGTGAGCTCCTGACTGCACCCATGATTAGTAACAAGACATGGGAGAAGAGTAATCACCCCAAATGCCTCCTAGAAGGTTTTGGAGGGCACTTAATTAGGAATGATACCTGTGGCACTCCTCTCCCACAGGATTATGGAAACCTGTGATCAGAATCCTGTGATTGCCTCTGAACTCACCGAGAGAAGCATTTCTCGGTGCACTGAAGTGTTACCCCTGTATTCCCTTCCCACACGTCTCGTAAAAGCAGTGGCTCAGGAAAAACAAAATAATTTTAGAAAGGAAAAAAGGAGTCTTTTATTTTTACCTCATTGTCTTGATTTCCACTCCTCTGATATATTCACCCCCAAGGAAATTTGGCTATGGAAAAGTATTTAAAAATTTTCCATGAGAAATGGTATTGTTCTGCCTCAGATTTCAAGCTAGAAACCTAATAATGAATCCTTCTCCCTCACCCTGGTTCCCTCCAGCAACCTGGGACCCATGGGCATTTTTGCAGCTTACTTCAAGCATGAAATTACAAACCTAAACTAATTAATTCTCATCAAAGCACTTCCAATTCTTCCCAAAAAAGGAGGCAACATTATTAAAAATTATCTCCGGATTATGAACGTGACACCATATCATTTTGCAATGTTTATTCTACCTTTTTTTGTATTCCACAAACTTCAATTTCATATGGCACTAAGCGTTGGCTCAGCCTGGAGGAGAAATATAAAGGATTCAGAGAAACATATATAAGGATTTTCAGGGTTATGAAAATTCTTCCATGAGAGAATTGCTACCAAGATGGAGACGCAACCCCATCCTCTGCTCAAGTTGGTGCCGTCTAAACGCGCTTGGCCTGTGCCCACTGGCTTCGAGTCTGGCCTTGAAGTCAGAACAGACTAGAACTCTGTAACTCACCAACTGGGCAAATTATTTAACCCAACTACGCCCCAGCCACCTCACCTACAGAATGGGAGCGATAATAGGGGGCACGTCGCAAAGTTCTTATGAGAATTCAGCGAGATAATGTGTTCATCAGGGCAGCTTGTATCTCTTGAGCACCTGCTATGCGCAAAACACTAAGCAATGTGCAAGAGCTACAAGGATGGGGGAGATACAGGCACGGCCCCTGCCCTCGGTTAACATCGTCACACGGAAGCACGCTACAGATGCAAATGAAGCAGAGTTCTGGGGGCCCAGGCTTTTCTTGCAGATCCCTCTCCCACCCTCAGAATTCTCCAGACTCAGACTTGTTCTGGGGTGAAGAGGGGGCCAAGGCTGGTGGACGGGTACAGGGGTTAGGGGTGCGGAGCCCTAGACTGCTCTTCTGATGTCTGAACTCTGGACACTTAGCCTCTACCCTCTTCCCTACCACTTCTATTTAACATCCCCATTCTAGAGCTTCTCCCCTGTCCTTCCCACGCCAAAGCACGTTTAATTCGAGTAGCCAAAGCCCAGAATTAGTATCTCTTCCACGCACTTTAAATGCACCCTCCCCTTGCAAAGCCTGGTGGACTGAATAGACAGACGAATGATTTGAGAAGATGGGGGGTTGAATCCCACCCTCAATTCTATTCCTCTCTGAAATTCAACAGTTACAGATTCATCCCTTGGACTTCGGTTTTTCAAAGAAAATATCCCTAGAAGAAAGGTAGCAGGGATAGTTATTGGCATTGTAATGTGAATGAATTGTCAGGGTCTTTTCAGAAGAGGTTGTGTAAAGGAAGCAAAGCTAAATGTTGAGAACGGCTGAAAGAAGTATAGGAGGTGGGGGAACTTCCCTAGAGGTCCAGTTGTTAAGACTCTGCGCTCCCAATGCAGGGGGCATGGGTTCCATCCCCGATGAGGGAAAGGAGATCCCACATGCCTTGTGATGCAGCTAAAAGAAAAAAAAGTGTGGTCACGGAGCCGGGGGCTGCCAAAAAGGAATGAACCAGACTTCACAGATTGCCTGAGGCTGGGATGAACGTGCCGGCCCCCTCTCACTGTACACACAGCAAGGACCTACTGTATGCAGAAAGAAGGTCCAGGAGGGAGGGTCTAGGTGTGTGGACCACCATCTTCTCAGGCACTTGGAAAAGGTGGCCTCGAGCCAGGGAGTGCAGAACTAGGGGGCTGGGCCAGGAGCACCCCTTTAGGCTGAGAGTGGGCAGAGAATCATCTGGCCTCTTCTTCCTCCCACCCTCTCATCTCAGTCCAGTGTCTCTATCAGCAGTTGCCTTCCCAGGGCCCGGAATAGAGCAGGCAGGTCTGCAGAATGGATCTGGGGTCGGGAAGGGAATGGAAAATGGAAATAAGCGGCCCAAGCTCTTTATTACCGTTCAGTAGAAAGCGCTAAAGTCCAAGGGACGACCAGCCAGAAGGCGGCTTCAGATTTAACTGGAGAAGCCACTCTCCCTCAAACGTATCCTACACTTCAAGTGGGGCTTCTGAGTTTAAAAGGGCAACGTCATGACCCAGGCAGAAGAGGATCACAAAACTCCGTGGGCCTAATCCTACCTGGGGAGGAATTCTTTCTTTCAAACCAGCATTCCAAACTCTTCAAGCAAGTCATTCGCAAAGGTACCCCCCTCTACCACTGTGAAGACAGGATCAAGTTCTCTAGGTCGATCGGGTGACCCCTAGGAATCAAGAGCTCTGGGTGGGGGGGCGAGAAGCCTGCTGGCTGTTTGGTGCTGACACAGCCATGGGCCACAGCTTCTTACACAAGCTTCAGGGTGGCTCCACCACAAACCCTTCCTTCCCCTCTGCCAGTGATGGTGACTCAGGAGATTCCGGAAAGGAGCTCATGGAACACTCAACCAGCAGGTTTATCCTGAGGTGCTTCTCAGCATTTTCTAGATAGAACATTAGGAGCTGGTTCCGATCTAAGAAGCCTGGCATTCACTCCCCTGGCTCTGCCTGCAACACTCTGTGAGTTCAGGCTAGAATATGATGAATGTACGGAAGGGGGGCTTTAGGAGAGACAAAGAAAGAAAGCAAGCTGTTGAGACTTGTGGTTTAATGTTGTGAAATGCACACATACATGTAACTCTACTAACTCCCCAAACCTGACTGGAGGGACAGTAAAGGGATTTTTTTAAAAAAGGCCAAACCCCACAAGGAAAAAGAAAGCCGAAATGCATATAGCAGGCCTGAGATAGCACTAAAATTACAGAAGATACAAAGAGACCTCACAGATCAGAGAAAGTAGAAACCTAAGTTGGTGGGGGCTGGGAGGTGTGTGTGTGTGTGTGTGTGTGTGTGTGTGTTTAGTCAAAGGACTTAACTCTGTATCGGGCACTGGTCTAAATGTTGAAGGTGTGTTAGCTTACGTAATCCCCCAACAATGTGAAAGTTTGTAACCTGATTTTGCAGGTGAGGCATAGAGAAGTTAAATAACTTGTCCCAGGTCACATGGCAGAATGTGAACCTCTGCAGGGGTGTGGCCCACAAACCATGCTCTACACAGCCTCACCGTGATTGGCAAGCCCTTCTGACCCAAACCCCAGGGGATCTCAGGACTTGGGATATCAAGCAGCAACAAAGTGGGGCAGGAAACAGAACTGGTGGAAAGTCTGTATGAAGAGACATACTCTCAGGCTCCTTCCCCTATTTTACTCAGCCCAGGCGACTGCCCCTCTGCTCCCTGGTAGGATACCTTCAGTTTATTCTCTGGAGGCATTGCCCAGTTGAGGATGGGGTGAGACATCCATGAAAAAGTTCCGTCCAAGTCTGTGAACTGACTGGAGAGGCTGCCTGGACGCTTCTCCATTCAGCTCGCAGGGGCTGGCCGTGAGGTTTACACACTGAGGCAGGCACTGGGAGCCCCTCTCCGGGAACTGACTGGCTGGAGAGAAGACACACAACACTGACATGTGAAGGTCTCTGGAGGAAACAGTTGCCTCACCAGTTGAGGAGCCCTTCCTGCCCATGTACCAGGACTCACACAAACTTCTAGCAGCTTTTTGGTATCTCCCTCCTTCCTCCACCTACATTTTTATCACGGAAAAATGTAAACATATAGAAAAATTTTTAAAATACTATAATGAACACCCATATACCCACCTCGTAAGTTCTACAATTGTTGATATTTTAACATATATGCTTTATCTTTAGATATAGGTGTACGTACAGTATTTTCTGAACCATTTGAAAATGACTGCAGACATTATGATATTTCACCTCTACATATTTCAGTATCTCTATTCAAAGAATAAGGATCTTATATAACCCAAATGCATCATACCTAAGAAAATTTAAAATAGCTTCCAGGGCTTCCCTGGTGACGCCTGCCGATGCAGGGGACACAGGTCCGTGCCCCAGTCAGGGAAGATCCCACATGCCGCAGAGCGGCTGGGCCCGTGAGCCATGGCCACTGAGCCTGTGCGTCCAGGGCCTGTGCTCCACAATGGGAGAGGCCACAACAGTGAGAGGGCCGCGTACCGCAAAAAAAAAAAAAAAAAAAGCTTCCAAATATATTCTAATATTAAATCCATTTAAAATTCAAAATCCATTCAATCCATTCAAATTTCCCCCACTGTCCCTAGAATCTCATTGCATTTGGTTATTACATCTCTTTATTCTCCTTCCTAGAACAGTCCTCTTTCCTTTTGTTTGCCCCACAATGTTGACTTTTTGAAGGGACCAGGCCAGTAACTGAAGAAGTGTCTCACAGCTGATTTGTCTGATTGGGTCTTCTGTCTTTGAACTTGTCCCCACATCTCTTGTAAATCCTGTCAAGTGGAAGTTAGATCTAAAGGTGCGATTAGATTCAGATCAGATGTTTTTGGTAAGACACATAGGTGACATTCTCTACTTCATGCTGCATCTCATCAGGAGACAACGTCTGCTTATCTCACTAGTGGGGAAGCAAAGCTCCACCTCTTGGTAAAGGCAGTGGCTGCTGGATCACTCCAACGTGAAGGGACCTTGGGTAATACCTGACACAGTGTGAATATCCTGCTCAACGCCTTGCAGGAACAGACAATAAAGGATGACAGGACATCTGAGAAAAAGTCTCCAACATAAGAGAGAGAGACAAAAACAAGCAGGAAAAAAACAACTCAGAGGAAAGAGTGATCACTGCAGGAAGCAAAAGAAAACTTCCCCCAAATGGCACATCTCCTTAGAAATAAGGGAAAATATCACAGCCATGAAGCTAGATGGCTATAAAAAATATTTAGAAAGCAAGAAAGAGCTCTTGGAAATCTCCACTGAAAAATCCAGTACAAAGTTGGAAGATAAAGTAGAAACAAAAGTCTCCCAAAAAGTAGAATAAAAAGATTAAGGATGAAAAATTGGAAATTAAAACATAAGAAAACTAGAGGATTAGTCCAAAAGTTTTGCATCAGAATAATGGGTATCCCACAAAAAAAAAAAAAAAAGAGAAGGGAAAAGTAGAGGGGGTGAATGATCAGATAAATAAATAAAATATGAACATTTCCCCAAAACACATGAGCTTCCAGCTTGAAAGGGTCTATGGAGTGCCCAGTACAAATGCATGTTATAAAGATAAACAAAAAAGCACAATATTGTAAAATTTCAGAACATCCTAAAAAAGAAAAATGGGTCACTATGAAAGGTCAAGAATCAGGCTACTATTAAACTTCTTAATAGTAATACTGAAATCCAAAGGATAACAGAGCAAAGCCTTCAAAATTCAGAGGGCAATTTGAACAATAAAATTGTACTATAACCTCTAGAATAAAATAAGTATCTATGAGTCTATTTTGATACAAGTAAATAAATGAATGACTAAGTACATGGAGGAGAAGGGACAGCTCTATCTTACAAAAGAATTTCATTAATAAATGTAAAAGAAATGAGAGAAATAGAAAATTATCATTAAGAACATTACAGTAATAATTGTAGGCAAGATTCACCAATGGATGCTAAAATCTGTAGGTGAAAGTTTGAGGATAAACAAGATATTTGCGTAGTCTTAAATTATGTCTACCAATATATTTACTCATTATAAAAGGAAAAATGGTAACTTGACAGTGAGAAGCCTGGCATAAACTACTTAGCCAAGTATCAAGATGAATACCCTGAGTAGTACACAGCACCATCATGTACCCCTGATAGGATGCACTCAGATGGCACATCACCTCTGTGGTATTCTTGCCCCAAATCCATAACCTCAATTTAATCATGAGAAAATATCAGACAAATCCAAACTGAGGGACATTCTACAAAATAATTGACCGGTATTCTTCAAAATAGTTAAAGACAGACTGAGGATGTGTTCTAGATGTAGGAGATGAAGAAGATTCAGCAGCTAAATATAATGTGAGATCCTGGATTGGATCTTGGAAAAGTAAAACGACACTACTGGAAAAACTGGTGAGATCCAAAGTCTGTCACTTTGTTAACAGTAGTGTGGCAACGTTAATTACTTACTTGCTTTTTTTTTTTTTTTGATGTTGTACCCTGAGAAGTACATCAGAGTTAACTTCTTTTCTTTCCTTTTTTTTAGTTAATTTCTTAATTTTGATCACTGTACTATAGCTATGTAAGATGTTACCATTAGGGGAAGCTGGGTAAAGGCACTAGATAGAGCTCTGTAATGTTTTCAGAACTTTTCTGTAAGCCTAAAATTATTTCAAAATGAAAAGTTAGGGCTTCCCTGGTGGCGCAGTGGTTGAGAGTCCGCCTGCCGATGCAGGGGACACGGGTTCGTGCCCTGGTCTGGGAGGATCCCACATGCCGCGGAGCGACTGGGCCCGTGAGCCATGGCCGCTGAGCCTGCACGTCCGGAGCCTGTGCTCCACAACGGGAGAGGCCACAACAGTGAGGGGCCTGCGTACCGCAAAACAAAATAAAAAAGAAAAGCTAAAACATTCCGAGGGAAAATTATTTCCAACATAGAATTTTACACCTAATCTAGCTATCAATCATGAAGATAGAATAATGACATTTTCAGACAAACAAGAACACATGCTTCTTTTATCAGAAGGCTATTGGTAGTCATGCTCCCTCAAGAGAATAAACCAAAATGGACACCTGGGATGCAGGCAATGTGGAATTCGCCACCAGAGGGAAGCAAAGGAGTTTTCAGAACAACATTCCCAGAAGGATGTCTCAAACAAACCAAAAAACCCAATAGTTTACCTTATCTGTTTGACTGTATCAGTGAAATTTTCAGTTTTGACAGTCTAGGGTTGTATTTTTTATTTATTATTTATTTTTGGCTGCGTTGGGTCTTCATTGCTGCGTGCGGGCTTTCTCTAGTTGTGGTGAGCGGGGGCTACTCTTCGTTGCGGTGCACTGGTTTCTCATTGCAGTGGCTTCTCTTGTTGCGGAGCACGGGCTTTAGGCGCGCCGGCTTCAGTAGTTGCGGCACATGGGCTCAGTACTTGTGGCTCGCGGGCTTAGTTCCTCCACAGCATGTGGGATCTTCCCGGACTAGGGCTCGAACCTGTGTCCCCTGCACTGGCAGGCGGATTCTTAACCACTGTGCCACCAGGGAAGTCCCTCTAGGGTTGTATTATTGATAAGTATGTAGAAAACCAAGGAAACAGACAAAAAAAAAAAAAAAAAAGAAAAAAGCTCCTAGGGAAACGAAAGTTGCACTTTTTGTAATCATAGTATACTAAATGGCTCAGTTGTGAAAATTTTTTACATAAGTCATAATAATGTAAATACTAAAATATTCATTTAACCAAAATATCTATATTGGGAAGATGCGGGGAAGGGAAATATATGTGTGTGGGTAGAGCATGGGGGAGAATGTAAGAGAGTTAAATTCTCATTTTCCAAGGTAGGAAGAGAAAAGATTATGTCTAAGGTTGAAAAATCAAGAAACAGCGACACAAATTTGGAAAAAAAAATGTAGGGAAAAGATAAGAAGGCACAGCTAAAACAGTTGTTTCTGGGGAGAAGCAGTCAGGGCTTAGTAGGGATGAGCAGAAGACTGTTGTTTTCCATTATAAGCCTCTGTTTTTATTTCACTTCTTAAACTAGATACCTGTGTTATTTTTATAAAAATAAAAACTAGGGACTTACCTGGTGGCGCAGTGGCTAAGAATCTGCCTGCCAGTGCAGGGGACACAGGTTTGATCCCTGGTCCAGGAGGATCCCACATGCCGCAGAGCAACTAAGCCCGTGCGCCACAACTACTGAGCCTGCGCTCTAAAGCCCACGAGCCACAACTACTGAAGCTCGCGCGCCTAGGGCCTGTGCTCTGCAACCAGAGAAGCCACCGCAATGAGAAGCCCACGCACCACAACGAGAGTAGCCCACGCACCACAACGAGAGTAGCCCCCGCTCGCCACAACTAGAGAAAGCCTGTGAGCAGCAACGAAGGCCCAACGCAGCCAAAAACAAATAAATTTTAAAAAATAAATAAAAACTACATTTTAAATAATAAATAAATAAGGCATGAGCAACCAGGACATCACGGGTAACCTTGCTTACCCAATGGTTAATTTAAGCGTATAAACCCAACTAACTGTAGGCTCGAGTCAGGGTCTCAACCTTGCCTATTTGGTATTCCTTCCTGCTCTGATTTTGGGTAAAGCTGGTCTTCCCCTGGCTGGCCCCAGTTCTGACCTCCTCAGTGCTTTCCTTGGCATCTGTATGTCAGAGCATAACGGTTTGCACCCTTAGCCGTGGAAGGGCACTTTGGTGGCCGCACCACTCTCTGCACTTCCGTTGCCTACTCTCTCCTCACTTGGGCTCCTGGGCTACCCACCCCCACCAGAACCAGAGTTGGACGGATCAGGATGGTCACCTGGTTCTCTGGTCACAGGGAGCCTGTGGGCTGTTTAACCTTCAGAAGTTTCCCCCGACTGCTAGGCTCCCTGTAGCATCTTTGTTGCAACAGAACTCTGCTAGCAGCAATTGGCAGAAGAAACCCTTCATCTCGTCCCTGTGTGCCACAGGTGAGCATGGTGGTATTATTGGCCCCAATTCTTCACTCCTTTCTCCATCCACACACTTGCTATGGCTTCATCATGGATGGAATGTCCTTCTTTGTCGATACTGGGGTTGGTCATATGACTTCCTTTGCCAATGGGATGTCAGTAGACGGACACAAGCAGGGGTTTGAAAAGTGCTTGCACACTGGGGTTTACCCTCTTCTGCCTCTGCCATCAGAAGAACAAGCTTCAGCTAACCTGCTGTCTAAGGAGGATAGGACGAGAGGCATGTAGAGCAAAACCACCGAGTGGTCCAGAGACCTGAAGTGAGTAGCAGAGCCACTGAGCCACTGCAGCCTTAGCAGAGTCGACCAGCTGAGCCCAGCCTGGATCAGTCAAATCCCGGATGACCCACAGAGCTCTGGAGACAAACGCTATTGCTGCATATGCCACTGAGAAGATTTCTGTGGGTTTTTTCCCCCTCAGTGCTGGGTGACTAACACAGGCACTAAATGTTGGAAACCACCCATCTACCGTTTTATACCAAGATTTCACAGGTTTATAAAATAATGCTCAGGGGTGGTATCCCAAGGTCAAATCATAAAAAGAGCTTGAGTCTTTAATCATTTACGAGTTAAGGAAAAGAACTTTTAACTTCAGACAGGTGTGGTGGATGACAGAGATGTCCTACTTACTTAGCATATGCTTTGACACTTTTTACTGAAGACAGTCTAACATAAATGTGGCCACGCCGGGGGGATAGGCACCCCTAGATGTTGAGGGTGAGCGTGCGGTGACAACGGCTACTTCTCAGTTATAAGTTGTGTGAAATTGCATATTAGACTTCTTAGATTCCTTAGTTTCCCAATTTCACATGCTCCCAGGAGGAGTCCCTGCCCACAGAACTCTCTCCCATCTTGGGGGTGTTTAGCTGATTCTAACTTAATGGGAATGTACTGATCAGATGCTATGCTGAGAGCAGGTTTCAGAAAAGAATGAGGAGCAGGCAATGGGTTCTAAAAACCAGAGATCCCAGAACGGATTCAAAGCAGTGACTCCTGTAGGATGTTGACCAAAGCAGAGAGGAGGAAAACATCATAAAGCACAGGGGAAAATGCACCTTAGCTGGGCAGGACCCCCTGGGATTTAATCTCACCCAGTCCTGTAACAAACCACCCTCGTCCTGACTGCAGTGTCTCCTCTGCTTGGAATGGGGCTGCCAGCTGGGAGAGACTCAACCGAAACTTGGGGGTCTGGGGATGTGAAGAGGAGGGAAACCAGGGATGAAGGACAGGTAGATTCAAGGACTCTGGTTGACATCTTGCTTGGATTTAAGATAAAAAATAGGGTAATACATTCTCAGAATGGCCAGGGTAGCCAGGGCTGAAGTCTTCCAAATCAGGACTGAGGCTGTGTGTGGGACGGGTTCACTTAATAAAAGGCTCCTCCCAGGCCCAGGGCGCTCTAAGCAGATGTGGGGAAGCATAGGCTGAGGAACCAGAAGGGAGGAAAGGAGGGAAAAGCAAGAAGATCACCGCCCAAGGGGCTCCTGGCCTCGAGGTGAGCGGCACCTCTGGGTGTTGATGGGGGCAGGGACGGGGGAGATGGCTGTGGCATCTCTGGGAGGATTTGGAGACACAGGGGAATCCTCCCCCACCTGCTGCCGCATGATGGCTCAGCTACCAGGCCAACTGGGAGGAGGTAGAAAGCCAGGGCTGAGTGGGATTAGGAGTGGGGAGATGGGCCAGGTGGGGCTGACTCATGATGGGATGAGCTCAGGTTCGCTTTCAGGAGGGATCAGTGTCCGAGGAGGTGTCATCGGGGGTGGATGCAGCCACGAGTTAAGGCAGCTGACAGCTCTCACGGCTCTCAGCTCTCATCTCTCATCAAACCATGTGGCATGGTTTGTGCCCGTGCTTCCCAAGGTAGGATCTGTGAAACACTAGCTCTGAAGGTTGCGAAGGGCTACTGGCCTGAAAAGAGGGTTCCATGGTCCAACAAGCTTGAGAAACGTGGGCTTAATGGAATTACACAGGTTTCTCCACTGTAGGACATCTCAGAGCCCTGAATATGATGATGGGAACAGGCGATCTCTAAAGCAAGGCAGGCGGGGGTATGGTATAGCACTTTTGATCATGACCACGGAACCCTTTCAACACAGAACGTGACTTCAGACTAGTGAACTACTGACGACGCTTTCTTACTGAACTACTGGAGCCGGAACCAACAGGAAAAAGACCTGGTTCCCACGTGTCACCTTCACCACCACCGCCAAGCCCCTCTCCACCAGCGAGGTCTACTTAGAGTTTCAGGGCCAACAGGCAAATAAACTGAGGTTCACGACAGATTCTAGCCCCATGGCAAACTACCTACACAAGTGCTACCTACACAAAGCCACGGAGGCAGAGGTCCAGCTCTAAGGTACCCAGGCACCCAGTTGGGAGGCTGGGGCCCAGTGGGCCCACAGACCCATGGCAACCCCACCCAAAACTAAGATCAGCCTGGCAGCGGCCCTATCCCCCAACTGGGGCTAGACCTCGAGGCTCAGGCCTTGTCAGGCTTGGCTCTGGACATGGGAGGGGCAGCCGCGGAGAGGACAACCCCAGGGGTCCAGCTCAGCTGCTGGGTGAAATGCAGGAGTCGGCAACTCACAGTCGTAGCTGTTTCCAGCTCCCGCACCGCAGGAGGCTCTGTCACCTGTTCTCCCAGTTTCCTCTGGTCTCTCCTGGTGCTGACAACGTTCCACCCAGGTGCTGACGAAAATCCCTCTTCTCTGAAGCACAAGCAGAATGTTTCCTTAGAGAGGAAACAAAAAGATTCCGAGGACAAGGAATCACAAAAGCCCCGACGCCACCAAGTAACAGCAGCGGGAAAGTAACTCAAACTCGGTCTCAGATGGTCAGACTGACAAAGCCTCCCGGCCCACAGGCTTCTTAATTTTTACCTTTTATGCTCTGTGATGTGCCTGCTCAGAAGCCCCAGGTTTCGGCCGGTTGCTCTGCTCCAGGCCTGGGTGCCTGGCACGTTTAATTGCTGATCCTGAGATTGTCTGTCACACGGAGGCAGTGGCGATGTCATATGTTCAGAACCTGGACAACAGACCCAGTCAAAAGCTAAATAAACGTGGAAGCGTTTACTTGGATCAGAACAGTGGGTGGAGTGTTTGATATGCGCTCATCCTCACAGGAGTGTGTGCCAGGTACCACGACTCCGTTTCTGGATAAGGAGACTCAGGAGCCAAGCCTCTGGGCCCCAAATCCCACGGCATGTGAGCCGGGGCAGCGGGTTCGAACTCAGCACCGCTTAGCGGCAAAACCGGCACAGCTCGGCTCCGGGTTCTGTCCCGTGTGCTCCCTGTGGCGCGGGACAGATGCTCACCTTTCGTGGCCAGTTCTTCTTCTGTAGAAGGAAGATGATAATCCCTGTCCACAGAGCGTGAGGGATTATCGTGAGGATCAGATAATACAACGAACAGAAAAGAGCTTTGAAGTGGAATGAATACAGGTGCAGGGCGTTAATAGGACCCAGTGTTTTCCTAGATACCAAACAACTTGGCATCCCAAAGGTTTCCACTTTCTCTAGTTCATGCTTACAAACTGACCAAGCAAAGGAAAAAGGCAGACAGATTCAAGAAGACGTACCAAGAACCTGAAAGCCTACAGGAGGTTAGGAAACAGACAGCCCCCCCCCAATTAGGAGGCTTTCAACTTGAACCTTGGAAGAGCTAACTCCCCCAGACCTCACCGCTGCCTCCTGCCCACACCCAATCCCACTCCTAAAGGCTCCACACACTAAAAATACCCCAGCCACCTGCTGCCCAGGCAGGCAGTAAATCACTGGCCCTCGAACACCAGAATCCAGGCCAGGCCTGGCCTGACGTGGCTGCTGGCGGCTGACACGCGCCAGATGGGGCAAGTCCACTTCTTCCCAGCCCGGCGGCCAGGGGGCCTGGGAGGAGAGTGCCCCCAGGAAGCAGGGGTGCTGCTGCAGGTGCTTCCTGGGTGTAGGGTGATTGGAGGTGGGTGTGTCACAGGAGGAAACGGGGCTCCCTAGGAACGGGCAGTGGCTCCTACGGCGACAAGTATATATAGAATAAGGTCATCTCATCAAAATCCACAGATCAGCCACTCGACTGCTGTCCTATTACCCCAGGGCCACCAGATGTCACTGTTGCAGGGGGCATGAATATTTGTGGTCCCATCTCCGGACAAGCACTGGCTTTATGGAGACAGTTCAAACTGTGGGCACTCGGGGCACACCAGTGAGATCCATTTCCTGCTTCCAGTTCTTAGTGATTCGATCCCGCCCTCCCATCCCCACCCCCGGGACCAAAATCAGTCCGACTCCCAAAATGCAACCAAGAAATGCCAAAAACCTGTTCACAGTTACTTCCAGCACAATACAGTGAATCAGAAATGAGAGGCCAAGACAGGATATTTAATTTATTTTTAAACTAAAATGCATCATCAGCAAACACATTTGTGGGGAACAAGAAGTCATGTGCTGTCTGGAGTGTTGCTCAAATTTGAAAAAGTGGGGACCCTGAGAGCGCGTCCTCCACTTTGTCACCCCTCCCCCTAGAAAAACCAAAGCATTAAAGTTAACTGCTGCTACCTGACCACTTGGTCCAACCAGTGAAAAATACTTACAGGACAATACAAAACACAAAATCAAATCAATGAAATTGAGAGGCTACTCAAGTATAATGAATAGACCTAGATGATCAGAAATGTGCTGAGGTTAAATTTTTGTTTCCATAAAATTGAATAATTTTCATAGCTTGCAGGCTTCTGGGAACATGTCTAACACTGTTGGGCTAGAAAGAGTACTTTTAAGTGAACTAGGTTCTAGTTCACTGAAAAGCTCTGTGGCCTTGGGCAGGTTATCTAACCCCTCTGAGCCTCAGTCTCCTCGTATATGAACTGGACCTGTCCAAGGCCCTTTTAAACAACACATGGTTCTAGGATTCTAAGCGTGGCCTTGAGGGGCCCCTGTGTAGCTGGGAAGGTGGATGTCAAAAATAACAAAACAATACAGGGCCACTTAAGTGACACAGACAAGGGCTACAGGAATTCAGAGTCCTCCCCCTTCTGACTCCTGGGGGACTGAGGGAAGGCTTCTGGAGGGGAAGGGATTAAACACCTAAAAAGTAACACTGCAGCACGCTCAGCATACTGGATCCCTCCCTTGAAGAGTTGGGAGGTGGCCAATCCAATATTTTAAGATGTCAACTTGATCTGTGTGGACATAAACAAAATAAACGATAACTGCTACCTATCAACCTCTATAAGCGCATGAATTTCTCAAGAACGGGAGCATGTTCTGTAATACTATCCGGTCGGTTTTGTGTGTACAGGTACAACTGCTACTTCTTAGATGATAAATCTGGGGCAAGGGACAGAGAGGAAAGAAGGGGGGAGGTTAAAGTCCTTCTTCAAATGTTAAAAGCCTCCCCCAAATGTTAATACAAGCACAGACAAGAGCTTGAGAAATGGAAACTAAATTTGTAACAGTGGTTCTGTCTGATGATACTGGAGGTAATGATTATTTTTTTCTTTTTGCTTATCTGGATTTTCCATTTTTCAGCAACGGACATGAATCAATTGTATATTTTTTTTAATGCAAATATATTCGGGACAGATAATACATCAAACCACTATCAGTTATTAGCATCTTAATGTGAATTAATGGATATGATTTGCTTCCTGCAGTGAAGTGGCAGTGGGATATGGATTTTGTTAGGTCGGGTCTGCCACTGGAAAGGGAGAGAGGATGTAGAGTTTCCAAAAGCACAGTGGGTGGAGGAGGCCTGCCAGGCCCCTCCCTATTACCTCAAGGGCATTTTATTAAAAGTAAGGACAGCAACAAACAGTTAACCTTTCTCATTCATGGTTTCGCCCAATTATTCTCATTATAAATTATTTATTTTTAGATCCAAACTCCAGCTTTCCAACCAAACAAAGAAAAAAGTGCTCATGGATTTTAAGAATAATTTGGAAAAAAAAAAAGAAAACAAAGGATTCTTCTCCAAACTCTGTGCATTTTGGTTTCCATCAAGCCTTGTTTGGACAAAGTTTTATTTTACTATTTCATACTGCAGTCTGCAGATTCTTCCTGGAACCTCAGTGCCAGCACTTCAGGAGTTGTAAAGCTGACATAATTAAATACAAGAAAACGTCATCATTTAGACTCTGATTTTAGATGGGTTATGCCGATAGTTGCCTCAACATTACCTGGAAAGGCAGAGCATGCAGAGGGAATTTCTAGTGTAAACAATACTGGGGAGTGATGGACAGTCTGAAGGAATCCAGTTACCATCCACATAAGCAATTCATAACTTACTGCAAATCATGTGATACGTTCATCCAAATATTCCTTCTATGGCTGGCTCCTAGGAAACGAATGTGATAGAAGCGGGGTGTGGGGGGGGGGCGGATAGGGAAGTCAATGATTCCTAAGGTCCCAAGCAAAATTTAGACTTAAAATATATTTGAACTATATCACCTCCAAGTAGTGGGAGATATCGAGGCTTGAAAAGAGGAACAATATTGAAGGCAGTGACTTATTTAATTGAATCTAAGATGCCATCAGATTATAAGATGGATTATAGTTTTGTAAGAAAAAACACTGCCAACTCAATTATGACACATCAACTGTAGAATACATTCTAATTTTTAAAATGTTAAAATGTGGGTGGAAAATATCTATCTTAGAGTTAATGAAATACAGTATGACCTATGTCACCTTGCCCCTACCTCCCTGTCACAGGGAGATGGGCTCCTATTCTCAGTGACCTGTTAGACTTCATATGGGGACATCAATCTTCCTTCCAACTCACTCACTTAAGGGTTAAAACATTTAGATCTGTCCTTACTTGGCAGTAGAATGTATCTGTCCTCCAAGTTCCTGTCAGAGTCTATAATCTCCATTTCTCTCCCATCCAATACTCAGCAAAAACTCAGTTGAGAAAAAAATCATGTTTTCAGGACTGTCTGCAGGATATGCAGCCCATCCATTTTTCTCTACTCTGTTTACCCTCAGATTGAGCGAGATCAGCAGAGAGCAAAGTACTGGAAACAACTGGGTAATCCCTCATAGAAAGGTTTTTACAGACTCTCTCTCTGGCGTCCTGCCTTCAGCCCACGTGGGGGACACTGTTACAAACAGCCCGAGTTGTACTAAATCCTGTCGTCAAGGACATAGCGTCCTCTTCGTGAGGACCCACTGGAGACATATTTCAGGTCTTCATACCAGGAATCTTTAAAAATAAAATGTTTAAATTGAAGTATAACATATATCGACAAAAGCACACCATCCATAAAGGTACAGCTGAATGAATTATCGCAAATTGTAACGACCGCTCAAAGGAAAAAAATAAAACATTACCAGCACCTCAGAAGCCCCTTCATGGCTTCTCCCCATCACTATACCCACCCTCTTCCCCAGAGGCAATCTCTGTCCTGATCTTTAACATCACAGTTTTATCTGTTTTTGAACCTTACATTACAAAAATAGAATCATACAATATGTATCCTTTTAGTCTGGCTTCTTTCACTTATCACTATTTCTTTCACTGATCACTAATTCATCCATGTTGTTATGAGAAGTAGGTTGTTAATTTTCATTCCTATAATTTTCACTGTACAGTAGTCCATTGTACGTATATACCACAATTTACTCATTTAGGTTTTTTCCGGCTTGGGGTTATAATGCTGCCATTCTGGTACACATAGTAAAGCACTTCTGTGAAGTATACCTAAGAGTCAGATTGCCGGGTTTCAGGGCTTGCACACGTTCAGTTTAATTTCAAAGTAGTTTTCCACTTTACCTTCCACCAGCAGTGTATGAGAATTCCAGCGGTTCCACATCTTCACCAACCCTCATAATGGTCAGTCCTTTTAGTTTTACCCATTTTTATAGGTGTATAGCAACATCTTATTGTGGCCTTAATTATCATTTCCTGAATTGCCTTCTCTTTTGTGAAGTATTTATTCAAATATCTTGTCAACTTTTCTATCAGATTGTCTTTCTCTAATTGATTTACCCATTGGGATAGGTCTTTTGTCAATTATATGTACTACAAATATCTTCTACCTTCTGGCTTTTTTTTTCTTATTTTTGGCTGCGTTGGGTTTTCCTTACTGCATGTGGGCTTTCTCTAGTTGCGGTGTGCGGGCTTCTCATTGCAGTGGCTTCTCTTGTCGTGGAGCACAGGCTCTCGGTGTGGGCTTCAGTAGTTTTGGCACGCAGGCTCAGTAGCCGTGGCTCGCGGGCTCTAGAGCACAGGCTCAGTAGTTGTGGCACACAGGCTCAGCTGCTCTGCGGTACGTGGGATCCTCCCAGACCAGGGATCGAACCCGTGTCCCCTGCACTGGCAGGTGGATTCTTAACCACTGCACCACCAGGGAAGTCTCTGGCTTCCTTTTTTATTCTCTTAATGGTGAATTCTGATGAGCAGAAGTACTTGATTTTAATGCAGTCAAAATTATTGCAGCTTTCTGTATCCTTTTTAAGAATATATTCTTCTACTTTTTTTTCTGCTTGAAGATTTATTGTTTGCCTTTCACATTAAAATCAGTAAGCCCATGCACCTAGAGCCTGTGCTCCGCAACAAAGAGAAGGCACTGCAACGAGAAGCCCGCACACCACAAGGAAGAGTAGCCCCCACTCGCCGGAACTAGAGAAAGCCCACACGCAGCAACAAAGACCCAACGCAGCCAAAAATGAATACATAAATTAATTAAAAAAACTAAAATCAACAATTCACCTGGAGTTGATATTGTGCATGATGTGAGGTAAGGATCAAAATTCATTTTTACCACATGGACATGCAACTGAGCCAGCACCATTTATTGAAAAGACCATCCTTTCCCCATTGTTCTGCAGTGGCACGTTTTTCCTAAATCCAGTGTCCACATACAGGAAGGTCTGTTTCTGGACTTTCTAGTCTGTTCCATTGGTCTATCCGTCTGTTGGCTTTCTGGTGCCAATACCACATTGCCTTAATTACTGTGGCTTTATATTAAGATTTGATGTATGGTAGAGCAAGTCCTCCAGCTTTATGCTTCTACAACATTGTCTTCGCCCTCTTGGCCCTTTGCATTGCCATAAAATATCTTAAAATCAACTTGTTACCATTTAAAAAATGACAAATAGGTAAATCTGTTGGGGTTTTGATTGGGATTACATTGAATCTATAGCTCAGTTTGGGGAGAACTGACTTCTTTGCAATATTGAGCCTTCCAATCCATGAACATGACATATCTCTCTACTTATTTAGGTCTTATTTAACTTCTCTCAATGTTTTATAGTTGTTTTTGTTTTCTGTGTAAGCCTTAATATCTTTCAATTTTCCCCTAAATATTAGAATGTTTTGATGCTATAGTAAATGGTATTATTTTTCCTTTTTTTTTTTTTTTTTTTTTTTTGCGGTATGCGGGCCTCTCACCAACGTGGCCTCTCCCGTTGCGGAGCACAGGCTCCGGACGCGCAGGCTCAGCGGCCATGGCTCACAGGCCCAGCCACTCCGTGGCATGTGGGATCTTCCCGGACCAGGGCACGAACCTGCGTCCCCTGCATCGGCAGGCGGACTCTCAACCACTGTGCCACCAGGGAAGCCCGTAAATGGTATTTTTTAAAATTCTATTTTAATTGTTTATTGGCAACTGGTTTGTTTTTAATCTCATGAAAACGGAACTCTGTTACTCAGTGCTTCCCTATCTGATGTGCCATGAAACACCATCCTACTTGTTCAAGTGGTCTGCTAAATATGTTGGGAAAAGCTGAGTTAAACAAGTTAATCTAGTTTCTTCACTGCAGGACTTCTAAAGTCTTTAATGTGCTAACGTAATATTCCTCAAACTTACTTGGCCAGACTTACTCAATATTCAATGAATATAGTCAGGTATCATTCAGGATAAAAGCACAGAAAACAGCAATTACTCTAGGTGTTTTAAGCAGGAGGATTTAATAGAGGATGCTTATAAAAATCACTGGAGGACCCCAAGAGTAGGTGCTTGGCTCAGCTTCTAGGAATGGCTCCCAAATGTCCACAAGTCGGACCCTCCCAAGGCAGGCACTGCCAGTGAGGCTACCACTGGAGCTCCTCAGCCCGCAAACCCTTTACTCCCACTGCCCCAACCACAACTGCCTCTCAGTACCCACGAGGTTGAACGCTCGATGTGCTAACGCTCCAAACCCTCACGTTTCCATAGTCATAGACATTACCTGTCGCCACAAAACAGCAAAAGTAAAAAAAGGAACAGCTGAAAACGGTCTCCCTGCTTTCACCCTCCAAACCGCTCACAAGCACCTCTGAAAGGTGACAGCAATTTTGCATCCAGGACCACAACCTGCAGCTCTCTGCAGGATAAGAGGACACCTAGAAGGAGGGGGAATGCAGACTGAGCTAAGTGACAGCATCCACCACAACCAACCAAGTGCCTGGTGTATAGGCCGGGCACCCTTCTAGGCAGAGAACACATCTGTGAGCTAACAGGCTAGTAAGAAAGCCAGGTGTTGAACAAGTTAATGTGAGTACCCGCTCCCCACCTCTGACGGAAGTGCTATAGCCATCTGCCAAAACGAGTGTTTTCTGAAACATAGGGTGATCATGTCTCCCTCTTGGTACTGAAGGTAAGTGTTACATTTATGCTTCACTTCTATCAGTTACATACGACGTCACGGCATGCATTCTGCATATTAATTTTACCTTCATCTTATTGTTTCTCACTCATTTTGCCTATGTTCCTATTTCCTGATTTACTTTTTTTTTTTTTTTTTTTTTTCTGGTACGCGGGCCTCTCACCGTTGTGGTCTTTCCCGTTGTGGAGCACAGGCTCTGGACGCGCAGGCTCAGCGGCCACGGCTCACGGGCCCAGCCGCTCTGCAGCATGTGGGATCTTCCCAGACCGGGGCACGAACCCGCGTCCCCTGCATCGCCAGGCGGACTCTCAACCACTGTGCCATCAGGGAAGCCCCCCTGATTTACTTTTTATCGTATTTTTGTAAGGTATCTTAAATCTTCCTCCTTAAAAAAGGACAGATATAAATCAATCATCTGTGTGAAACCCCAATGTTCACCCATGAGGAGTTACCCCACTCACAAATTCCTTCCACTATCATTTTTGTTGGCTTCACAAATTTGATAAAGTGCAAAACAGAAGCACTCATTTCATTCCTGGTTTCACTTTGGTAACCAGAAGACTGGAGGGAAGATCAAAGGTTGAGGCAACAACATGTTCTTTGAAATAAAAACTTAATATAACACGCTCTACAGCATTTCATGATAATTGGCTTTATTAACGTAGAACAATTAATGCTAGCCATAAAAGTATACCATTACATGTGTTATTATTACAAGTTAAAATTTATTCTCTGTTCCCTGTATTGCCATTTAACTGGAAAAAACAACAGCCAAAACTTGTCAACCTTACAGTCCATTTGAAATTGATTCAACTGAAAGCAATTAGCTTGTTCAAGAATGACAATATAAAAGAAAAGTATACACTGGAATGTATTCCATTCTGGCCCAACAAACAGGTTTGATTCATTCTGGCTCATAAAGCACGCTGATGGTGTTTATGATTTTGAAAATTCACTGAAACTTTTTGCCTGAATTGAATCCTCTGTGATGCATTTTCTTGAGTTCTACCCATGACTGCCACAGTAACAGTCCTGGGATCAGAACCCAAACACCATTGAAAAATACCAGGTAGACCCAAAAGTAGAGCCAATTGTTGGTGTTGAGGTTGGGGCTTCCCATAAGCCAGTCTGGGCAGAAGGTCATCCACCCGCCATACAGTTCACACACACACAGGGTGATCTGTATGAAATGCCTGTTAGAGAGAAAGAGACAAGGGATGAAACTGCCAGCAGCATCAACCGTCTTCCATGGCAGAAAACCTCCCTGAAGCTGGACCTCAGGTTTTACGTAGAGCTCCTTTGATGGGGCAAATTAATGAAGACCCATGCTTTCCTTGGAGAAGCAATAGTGCCTTTCCTAGAAGATTATCCTCAGAGTTAAAGAAGGTCTCTTGGGTATCCTGTCCTATTCTTCGGAAGATTTGGTGAGGTCACAACTGATCCGGTAAAGAGAGACCTGGATGTGAATCTCTCTATGAGCCGCAATTTCACCTGTTGTAAAAGGGAGAATAATAGTCCCTTCCTCGAATAATATTGTGGAGATTAAATGAGATATGTAGATAAAGCACTGTGCCCGGCACATATTCAACAATGCATATGTGTTAAATGTTTGAAATAATAAACAAATGGGTGCATGTAGTAAATCTACAACCACGATCATGGAGTCAAAGACATGGAAGGCACCCAGGAGAAATTTAATTCTTCCTGCCAACGCTCTATGTAAAACTGGGTGGGGGAAATTGGATTAAATGACCTTTGAGGTCTCTTTCAAATCTGAAATTTTATGATGAAGCTTTACAGAAGACTTCTTCTTTGATCCAAGATGGTGGAAAATGGAATGCCGTTGTGCCTACTTGACACTGTTTTAGGGAATCGTCCCCAGGATAGCAATCTGTTTGTCCTAGGTCACCCCGTCCCTAAGATGGAGAGGAAGGAAAGGGAGGGAGGAAGCAGAGTTCAAAGTTCCAGGGTCTGATTGATGGATGGTTAATCTGCCATCTTTCTGTTTCGTCTCCTCACTCTTCTGCTTTCCTCATACCCTCCATAGCCTGCTTCTGGAAAGATTTCTTATTTATCTTGCATGTCTACCTCAGAATTATATGAGAGATTTTTCTTTGTGTCAAGCGGAATGGGAGTTTTCTAGAATGAGTTGGAGGGAAAGGATGCAAATATTACCTTTTGATTCTCCAAAATATTGGTGGCAAATCATCCAATGCTGTCACCACTGTGCTTGTCTATACAGCACCTAGGTTGTCAATACAATCATATTTCTCATATTTTTTTTATTTTGAATGGTCTGAAATTATCCTGGTGGCACCATGATCCTTAACTAATATCTAACAATTTTTGTTTCTAGTCTACTTTTTGTCTAACAAAGAACTCCGGTCATTATCCCCTCCAAATGTCACACTGGCGTGGGGACAGCTAATGTTCCTCCTCTTTTCCGTAGGACAGGAGAAGAGCACTTACCGATAATGTTTCCCTTTGACGATGGCATAAATGAGAACCAATGCCAGAAACCCTCCCAGGACGACAGTCAGAATTTCCAAAGACACAATGGTTGGATCCAAATAAAGCCATCTTGCGTCAGCTTTGCCATATTCTTTCCCTGAAAACAAAATACATTTTGTTACTCATCTGGCAATCATTTTTATGACAGAGGAAATGACCTTTTTTTCCCCATTAGGAGGAGATAAAAGAGTAACTACCACTCTCTCTGTAGTCTTCATTATGCCTTAGTGGAAGGCAAGAGAGGCCCTATGACAAAAACGCATTTGCCACCGGACACAAGTAATAACAACAATATCATGTTATATTTGTAAAATGATTTGCATTTTCCAAAGTGCTTTCACACGCGTGCCCTCTTCACCCTCTCCCTTTTCATCGCAAGCAGCAGAATTCTACATCAGTTTGACACAGTCAGACTTTGCAAAGATAATCTTTAATAGTTATCTTGGTAAATGCATTATAATTCCTTACGTCAAAATTTCAACATGAAGTCTGTATTAGTTAGATGTGGGAAAATTATTATTACGGAAATGTTTATAAAAAGACACATGTTTATTAGGGATTGAAGAGGAATTGAGTGCTGGGGAGGCAGCAGGGAGGGGAGGGGAGGAGAAACACGGCCTGGACTACAGAATGAATCCTAAACGGACAAAGGAGCATTTCGGTCTGCTACAGGGACAGAATTCACTAACACAGCTACCACGAAATGGTGCTGACCAGGGAGCAGGTGTGCCCTAAGAAATCTTTCCAGGCCCCCTTATCAGGATGGTTACTTCTAGGAAGCACCATGAGGTCAGATAGTCTTTTTAGTGAAGGACCAAGGGCCATGCACTAGGTGAAGTCATATTCCCCTCCCTCCCTCCCTCCTTCTCTCTTCTTTCCTTCCTTCTTTCTTTCTCTCTTTCCTTCCTCCCCACCTCCCCCCCCCACACCTCTTTCTCTCTGTCTCTCTTTCCTTTTTATTTTAACAAAGTAATACGTGCTGGTCCTAAGATCTCAAATAACCAGAGGAAAAAAAACCCCAAAACCCTCTTCTCTCCCTTTAACTACTGTTCTCACATTACTTAGAAAAGGTATGAATGGTCAAAAATTAGCTGCGTGATCTGATTGGTCTGAGCAGCACAAAGCAATAGTCTCTTTTTTTTTACATCTTTATTGGAGTATAATTGCTTTACAATGGTGTGTTAGTTTCTGCTTTATAACAAAGTGAATCAGTTATACATATACATATGTTCCCATATCTCTTCCCTCTTGCATCTCCCTCCATCCCACCCTCCCTATCCCACCCGCTAGGTGGTCACAAAGCACTGAGCTGATCTCCCTGTGCTATGCAGCTGCTTCCCACTAGCTATCTATTTTACGTTTGGTAGTGTATATACGTCCATGCCACGCTCTCGCCTTGTCACAGCTTACCCTTCCCCCTCCAACTTAAGTGTCCATCATCGGATGAACGGATAAAGAAGATGTGGCACATATATACAATGGAATATTACTCAGCCATAAAAAGAAGCAATAGTCTCTTAATGGTTAGAGTTAGGATCCCTCCAGGGCCAGGGACAAAGGGTTCCCATGAAAGGCTGTCCCCAGAGAAAGGACACGCCAGTAAACACGATTAGCTATTTAATGAGATAACACACAGACACACGCTGAGCGGAGATTCTGTGAAAGGCCAGACGCAACTGGCAGACGAGGCAGAGCCGTCCAGCCTGTCCTTAGCCGACTGCCTGCCATGACCCAACTGGAAAACATCATAGTGAAAGTAAAAGTTTTCCCTATAAATTTAAACATAGATACAGGGCTTCCCTCGTGGCTCAGTGGTTAAGAATCTGTCTGCCAATGCAGGGGACACAGGCTCGAGCCCTGGTCTGGGAAGATCCCACATGCTGTGGAGCAACTAAGCCCGTGTGCCACAACTACTGAGCCTGCGCTCTAGACCCTGCAAGCCACAACTACTGAGCCTGCACGCCACAACTACTGAAGTCCACGTGCCTAGAGTCCATGCTCCGCAACAAGAGAAGCCACCGCAATGAGAAGCCCACGCACCGCAGCGAAGAGTAGCCCCCACTCGCTGCAACCAGAGAAAGCCCGGGCACAGCAACAAAGACCCAATGCAGTCAAAAATAAATAAATAAAATAAATTAAATTAATAAAAAAAAACCACATAGATACAATAGGTGAAATATACTATCTAGTGTAGCCAAAATCTAAGAAAATATCACAAGTAAAAGGTCAATGCTTTAGGAGCTAAGAGATTAGTGGGTGCTTAGACATTCACAAAAATAACCCCATTCATTCATTCTTTTTTAAAAAAAATTTTGATTTATTTATTTTTTGGCCACGTGGCATGTGAGATCTTAGTTCCCTGACCAGGGATCGAACCCATGCCCCCTGCATTAGAAGTACAGGGTCTAACCACTGGACCTCCAGGGAAGTCCCCTTCATTCATCCTTTAATTCAACAATTTTTTTGTAGCGTATAGACGCCTCTATGCTAGGTCTCAAGAATGCAGCAGCGACCAGGACACAAAGTCTGCTGCTGGTGGTTCATACTGTAGCGAGCTCAAACCATGTAATAAGTGACGGGGACAGAGAATAGGGACATGGAGAAAAGGCACTGCACAAGCTAGGAGATGAGGTGTTCTGATCGCTTCCTCTTCACCCTACATGCGAGGGAAGGGTTCCCGCCCTGGGCTCATGCGGTGGCTTAACACACCACAGGTGACACTGGGCAGATGAGGTTGATGGCCCTTCCTTAGTCACAGAACACTCGCAGGCTCGGGGAGAAGCACACTGTGCCGCGTGGGGCTGCCCTAGGAACTGGAGCGAACGAGGAGGGACTGTGGGAGGTGGGCTGTGCGGTAACACCAGGGCGGGTGACCCCCGGTCCCCGCGGCAGGATGTGATAGGATTGTCTGAGTAATTCTGAGGGCTGGCAGGGAACTGAAGCCGGCTCCTCAGGGGTATGCAGGCGCCGCGCTGGTTCCGGAGACCAGGAGGGCTGCTTGCCTAGGGACCTTATATGAGGAAGCAGGGTGCAGAGGGGCCTGGCACTTACGACATCTGAGGCCCTCTGGATTTTACCAGACGTCAAGGCACACATAACCGGGGTCTTAATCTCAGGCCTTTCTCTTAGTCCCGTACCTTCCACAGTGTCAGAAATCAAGGCTTTGGATTGGGATGAAGGTGAGGATGACCAGCAGGCAAGATCAGCGGGCAGCCCATCCTGATTTCTGTCCCGAAGGGCACCTGGTCCAGTCTCAAGGGCCAGTTGGATGAGGGTGTCATATAACAGGACCCCCGTGTGGCCTGTCAATTGCTCCCCCTTGGGGAAGTGTGTGACGATATGTATGAACTGAAACACAGCTCCCATCCCCTAAACCAAAAGGTCTCTTCTAAATTACAGAAATAGAGCACATTTGCACGGAAAAAAAAAATCTCAGGGCTTACATCACAAGAGGCGAGCCTTGAACTGGGGGAGGGAGAGGGTATCTCGGGGAGGAGTTTGAGCAAAGGCCTGGGGCTGAGAGCGCTCGGTGTGTCTGAAACTGCAGGAAATTCAGCAAAGCTGAAGGAGACTGCATGTGTGTAAGTGAAAGTACGGGGGAGGGGGGTGGGGACAGGCACTGGAAGCAGGCCCTGCTATCTGCTGGCCCCAGTGGATCAAGCCTCTGGCATCTCCTCATCTACTGCTTAACCTTGACCAACTCTTTGCAGGTTAAACACCTACAACAGCGAAAGGGCAAACAGAGCATTAATAAACCTAATGATGTGATCCTCATCCTTTATTTTGTGACTGACTGCCAGGCTCAGGAAGAGGTTTAGAGGGAAAGATGCACACGAAGGGCTGGAGGTTTCCAGTAGCCAAGCCACGGCTGTGCCCTTTGCCACAGAGTGGAGATTAGGGGCACAACTCTTCTTGACCAAACTCAAGGCAGCCTCCTCCAAGCCCTCTTCTCCAAAAGGTCTCGACCTTGGGCTCTGTGCTTGGCCCACTTAGTCCAGTTTCAACAAGAATCCTGCTGCGTAAGTTTAGTGAAAATCCTTCACTCTTGGTATCTGATCACTCCCCCCAACCCCCAGTTTTATTGAGATATTACTGACATACAGCACTGTGTAAGTTTAAGGTATACGGCATAATGAATTGACTTACATATATTGTGAAATGATTACCACAATAAGTTTAATGACATACATCATGTCATATAGATACAAAAAAAAAGAAAAAGAAAAAATGTTTTTTTCCTTGTGGTGAGAACTCTTAGGATTTATTCTCTTAACAACTTTCAAATATGCCATACAGTAGTGTTAATTATGTGGTACATTACATCCCTAGTACTTATTTATCATAGAACTAGAAGTTTGTACCTTTTTTTAAAAAATAAATTTATTTATTTTTCTATTTATTTTTGGCTGCGTTGGGTCTTCGTTGCTGCATGCAGGCTTTCTCTAGTTGCGGCGAGTGGGGGCTACTCTCCGTTGCGGTACATGGGCTTCTCATTGCGGTGGCTTCTCTTGTTGTGGAGCACAGGCTCGTGGCACGCGGGCCTCACTAGTTGTGGCACGCGGGCCTCACTAGTTGTGGCTCGCGGGCTTAGTTGCTCCGCAGCATGTGGGATCTTCCCAGACCAGGGCTCGAACCTGTGTCCCCTGCACTGGCAGGCGGATTCTTAACCACTGTACCAGCAGGGAAGTCCAGAAGTTTGTACCTTTTGAACATCTTCATCCAATTCCCCCACTCCACAGTCCTTGCCTCTGGTAACCACAAATCTGATCTCTTTTTCTATGAGTTTGGGTTGTTTGTTTTTTAGATTCCACATATGAGATATTACAGTTTTTGTTTTTTTCTGTCTAGCTTATTTCACTTAGCATAATGTCTGCAAGGCCCATCCATGTTGTCACAAATGGCAGGATTTCCTTCTTTTTATGGCTGAATAATATTCCACTGTATATATACACCACAACTTATTTATCCACTCCTTTGTCAATGGACACTTAGGCTGTTTCCATGTGTTGGCTATTGTAGATACTGCTGCTACGAACATGGGAGTGTAGATAATCTTGATATCTGATCAAATTCCTCATCTCCCACCCTCTGTATCTTAATACCCTGGCCTGCCTTCAGCAAGGATCCTGTTGAGTCAGTCTATCAAGAGTCCCGCAGCCTTGATGTTTCTTCTCAGTAATCTTCCATCCACTGACCCCAACCCTGCTCCTTGCCTATGAATCTCCACCTGTCCTTGTATTTAGAGTTGAGACCAATCTCTCTCCCATTGCCATAGTCCCTCTTGAATAAAGTCTTCCTTACCATCTTTAACAAGTTCTACAACCTGCTGAATCAAAGGACAGTCCACAGATCAATATATGGGAGGCCCTACCCCAGACCCTCTGAATAAGAATCTGCATTTTAACAAGAACCCCAAGCAATCTGTGTACTTTAAAGTCCAAGAAGCACTACTTGACATTATCTACTAGATTTTCACTTTCACACTAATAAAGGGTACCTCCATTAAATGAATTTTCACTTTTTAAAAAAAATTAATTGATTAATTAATTTTTGGCTGCGTTGGGTCTTCGTTGCTGCACGCAGCCTTTCTTTTTAGTTGCAGCGAGTGGGAGCTACTCTTCGTTGCGGTGCACAGGCCTCTCATTAAGGTGGCTTCTCTTGTTGTGGAGCATGGGCTCTTGGTGTGCGGGCTTCAGTAGTTGTGGCACGTGGGCTCAGTAGTTGTGGCTCGTGAGCTCTAGAGTGCAGGCTGAGTAGTTGTGGCGCATGGGCTTAGTTGCTCCGAGGCATGTGGGATCCTCCCGGACCAGGGCTCGAACCCGTGTCCCCTGCATTGGCAGGAGGATTCTTAACCACTGTGCCACCAGGGAAGCCCGAGTTTTCATTTTTTGAAGGTGAAAATGTAGACTGAAGATGACTGATAAAGATTGAATTAGATATTTGCATTTCATGGGACTGAGCCAAATCTGGGCTGTTTGCTTTCTCTGAGGCTGAGCAGGGCAGCCGGGGTAGGAGGACAGTGACTTGAGCTGGAATTCTCAACCCCAGACTTCGCTAGCAATTCTCAAGCACAGTTTAATCTGGCAGACTCGCCAGAAAGCTGCACAGCTGCATATTCCTTAGCCCGTGGAACTGAGCGGGTGGCCTCAAGATGTGGGATTCAGGGCTTCCCTGGTGGCGCAGTCGTTGAGAGTCTGCCTGCCGATGCAGGGGACGCGAGTTCGTGCCCCGGTCCGGGAAGATCCCACGTGCCGCGGAGCGGCTGGGCCCGTGAGCCATGGCTGCTGAGCCTGTGCGTCCGCAGCCTGTGCTCCGCAACGGGAGAGGCCACAGCAGTGAGAGGCCCGTGTACCGAAAAAAGAAAAAAAAAAGATGTGGGACTCAGGCGCCCTGAGCTACCATGGCTAGGACCTGACGGACATCAAAGATAACATGGGTTTTGCTTTGGGAAGCACTAATTGTGGCTGACTCAATTCTCTAGAAGAGTTTTACAACACTGGTGGTGAACAGGAGTCCAGATCCTGGCTGGAGGACACGATTTCAGAATTGTGGGAGAAATGAGATAAACAATGCAGATTTTCAGATGCAAAATCTGAAAGAAGTTATCCTGCACAAGGCAGCTCTATAATAGTGGCAAAGAACCCAGTTGCTGCACAGCTCATTTATTTGTCAGTACTGACAGCACACTGGAGGTAGTTGATACTGACTGAATGAATGTTGATTGATTTACAGCAACATGACGAAGATAGGGAAAACTAGTTAATATCTCTGCAGAGCAGGAAGATTTCTGGAAATTATCTACAAGCCATATATATATACATATATATGTATATATATGAAAGTTAATAATAAAAATATGGAAAACACCCAGTTTAAATGCTGCAAACTCCTCAATCTGCACTCACTATAAACATTTGAAATTATAGGACTTCCCTGGTGGCACAGTGGTTAAGAATCTGCCTGCCAATGCAGGGGGACACGGGTTCGACCCCTGGTCGGGGAATATCCCACATGCCGCGGAGCAACTAAGCCTGTGCACCACAACTACTGAGCCTGTGCTTTAGAGCCTGCGAGCCACAACTACTGAGCCCGCGAGCCACAACTACTGAAGCCCGCACACCTAGAGTCCGTGCTCCGCGACAAGAGAAGCCACTGCCATTAGAAGCCGGCGCACTGCAGTGAAGAGTGGCACCTGCTTGCCACAACTAGAGAAAGCCCATGCACAGCAACAAAGACCCAGTGCAGCCAAAAATAAATAAATTAAATAAATAAAAACAAAAATTTGAAATTATAGCTTTATTGAGATATAATTCACATGCCAGACCTGTGTTTTTAAATCTGTTTAAAGTGTATAATTCAACAAGTTTTAGTATATTCTCAGATTTGAATCACCACAAATCATGTAATTTTATAATGCTTCTACCCCAAAAAAGAAACTTGTACCCATTATCAGTCACTCCCCATTTCTGGCCTATGATCCCGCCCCCTCCCCACACACCCAGGCAACCACTAATCTATAATTTTTCTCTATAGATTTGCCTAACCTGGACATTTCATGTAAGTAGAATCATACAGCATGGGTACACGTACTCATTTAATTGACAGCCATACTTGCAATTAATCCCTCCAACATGGCAAATGCAAACGTTTTAAATTACTTACACAATGAAGCGATCAAGGCATCAGAATCTGTGATGTTTCCTACCAAAGACAAGTAGACAAAAGGGCCTTCCTAGAGAGAAGAAAACGAAAACATGCTCTAATTTAGCATCACAACCACAGGATGGTACCACAGTGTGGCCAGCGTCCCCTGCCCTGCCCCACACCACACAGTCCCGGTGTGCGTGCGTGGGTTCCTGGAGCCTGGCTCCCTGAACTTGGAAATGGATATGTCCAAAGGGAATGTTTATATATAATAAATGTCAGTTTTCAATGATTGGCATTATAAAATCAGAGGTGTGCCCTGATGGGGAAAATATAAGTTGAAGATTTTGCACAAGAAAAGAGCTTAAATGGTCTATTAAAGAAGCTAGACTCTGGATTAATCCAGGGATTTTACACCGTTGAGAAGCACCTCACAGTACTTCATTTTGTCTCGCCTCAAAAAAATCCAAGATCTCTCTTAACAAAAGTGGCATTCAAATATCTATATCAGAGCCGAACTAGTTCTTTTTCCTGCACAAGGGCAAACTTAGGAAAATTAGAAATGCTTACAGGCTATATTTAAAATTTAAGGGAATGAAATAGCTGCAATTATACTTTGAACAAATTTTGTTCCTGGTCAATACAACCCTTCTCATTTCTTTTTACCAAAACAATCACTTATGTGACATCAAAATTGTGTCTCCGCCTAATCCCCGAGGTCACTTCTAGTACAACTTACCAGAGGCAACCACATTTAACCACTTCTGTCTGTAGTTCTGGCAACCATTTTCATAACATGTAATATACTTATATTACTATTTCTTTAGACATTATCAACTGACAGCCCATCCTGAAAAATTACAGTATAATTTACGCTGTTCCCCTTCCCCTTCCCTTCTTCCAATTTTTGATAGTAGGGGCGGAAAAACTTCCTTCTACCCTCTTAGGTTCTGTAGCTGGCCTAAGAATTAACCGACATAAACAGATTAAAAAGAAAAGCATACATATCATATTTAATATTTTTACATGTACATGGGAGTCTTTGAAGGGAAAATGAAGACCTGAATAAGCTGTTAGGCCCCAAAACTTATATGCCTTTTCACACAAAGAACAATAAACTGCAGGGATGTGACAAGACCAAGGGGCTTGAGCTGAGGACAGTAAATTGTGAGAAAGTGACTAGGAGATACATGGGGAGAAAGTAATGGAAGACAAGGGTTATTTTGGTAGGTTTATTTGTACAGGACCACTTCAGCATTGACACGCAGTCCCCAGTGATAAGAATGTTCTTTTCTTCCTGGTAAAGGGAGGGCACCTTTCTCATGGGAAGTTCAAAGACCTGATTTTAGGTAGAAAGAGGGAGGTCAGAGAGCCCTTCCTGCATCTACAGTTTCTCAATTGCCTTCAGTTCAAAATAATCAATATGCCAAAGGGGTATATTTTGGAGTAGCATATTCTGAATCCCTTTAATAGCTATATGAATTCTCTTTTTTTAAAAAAAAATTATTTATTTATTTATTTTGGCTGTGCCGGGTCTTAGTTGTGGCATGCAGGATCTTTAGTTGTGGCATGCGAACTCTTAGTTGTGGCATGAGGGATCTAGTTCCCTGACCAGGGACTGAACCTGGGCCCCCTGCATTGGGAGCTTGGAGTCTTACCCACTGGACCACCAGGGAAGTCCCTATATGAATTCTCTTTAATTCTTCTATTAGTTATCCAAATTTGTAACTTATGTAGTAAACTTTGGGGAATTCCCTGGTGGTCCAGTGCTTAGGACTCCTCGCTTTCACTGCCGAGGATGTGGGTTCAGTCCCTGGTCAGGGAACTAAGATCCTGCAAGGCGCTTGGTGTGGCCAAAAAACAACAAAAAAGTAAAACTTAAAGCCTCAGCTTACCCACTCATCAATGTTGTGCAGTATTTGGACTTCTTACGATATCAGACAAGCATGAGAACACCCACCATCCTCTCTCCCTCTCCTCCCCATTTCCAACTCTCAGCCTCTGTCCAGTTTGCTTGTATGTTGTTGAAATTGACTGCATTTCCATTCAATCAACAGCATTTACAATATGGTGATTATGTAAATAGTGTTCACTGCAATGGGCCACAACTTCTTCCTCTACAAACCCAGTATTTTTGTCACTTAAGAAGAATGTGGCAAATGGACTATTTTTTCTTACACTCACACATTTCTCAAAATCAGGCTACATTTTATTTTATTCGTTTCATGCTACAGTTTAGTTTGCTTCATATCTGGGCCATGACTTTGTTATAAGATATTTTTGTTTATGCTACAGTTTGTAATTGCCTTTCTTTTTCTCTAATTGAGAGAAGAAACCTGACTTTCTCCCCATCTCATTAATACATCTTCCAGCTTTTTATCCATTCCAATCTTTGCTGAACAGAGGCTTTGAAACTGGTTTATTTTCTCTTTTCTTGACATTCTGTAAGTTACTTAATTGGTAAGTGTGGTTTATTTCAGAGCATATGTAAAAATTATATTCCTTAAAGGAGATTTTAAAAAATTACATGTGAGAGAAAAAATGTTTTTAAACGAGAAGTACTCCCCATCCACTCTGCAACTCCTTATTTTCACCAATTGATCTTTCTTTTTTCTTTTTTCTTTTTTTTTTTGCGGTACGCCAGCCTCTCACTGCTGTGGTCTCTCTCGTTGCAGAGCACAGGCTCTGGACACAGAAGCTCAGCGGCCATGGCTCACGGGCCCAGCCGCTCCACGGCACGTGGGACCCTGCCAGACCGGGGCACGAACCCGCGTCCCCTGCATCGGCAGGCGGACTCTCAACCACTGCACCACCAGGGAAGCCCATGATCTTTTTATTTTTAGCAGAGCCATAGGAAATCCACACCACTTCCCTGGTGTGCCCTGGGAACTTTCTAGACAAAACACATCCACTGACTGGCCAGCAGGGGTCACAAGACTGAGCTGAATTTGATCCTCTCTAGGCCTCAGTACATCTATCTGTGAGATGAAGGACTTCCCAAAATTAGATTGTTGATCTCATCCTAAAACTAGATGTGACTTCCACTAGCAGCCTCTTCAACTGGGGCCATCAGCAAACATGGACACAGACGTCCAGTCTAGAATCTTTCCTCAGAAGCAATTCCCTGGGTAAGAGCAACATGGAAACCTGGAATCTATAACATGCAGGGACCCAGGAGTGTATACCAAATTTGTTCCCTTTTATATCTACCTGTTGGAGTTCTACTCCTTTTTCAAATCCCAGCCCAAACCCTCCTTTTTCCAAGAAACCTTCCCAAACTTCCTGGTAAAAATTAATTTCTCCCTCTCCCTTGTTACTAAATTTGTGTTTCTGTAATAAACTGTCTGCTGGTGGTGGATCTCCAGTGCCCATTAGATCATACATCTTGGGGGCCTGGGATGTTGTCTTCTCTGTCTTAGAATCCTCAAGAACCCAGGGTGATATTTTGTGTCTGCTAACCTTGATTTAATGACAAGTCCACGTAATGAATTACTTAGAAAGAAAGGTGCCCTGTGGGGCTTTTAGAAGGCACTATATATTTCTTACTGTATTACTACTCTAAGTGTAAAGGCAGTATAGCATATAAAGTATAATGAACATATCCACCCTCCAAATGCTGATCAGATGTTACCTCCTCCAGGAAACAAGCCTTCACTGATTCTCTTGATAGGAGGTAGATGTCTTTCCTGAACAGAATCCTGCTTATTTGTCTCCTCCTCAAAACCATCAGTTCTTTAGGGAAAGTCTTTGCCTTTGTCTCTGTATTCCAGATGCCTGATAGATGGGACATGCTAATAAATGCTTACTAAAAGAATAAGAAATAAAAGGAAGGGTGGAGGGAATGAGTTAAAAGAAAAAACAAAACACAAACCCAATTTAATTAGAAAATGGGCAAAAGAAATGAAGAGACATTTCACCAAAGAGAATATACAGGTAACAAATAAACATATGAAAAGGTGTTCAACATTGCTAGCCATCAGGGAAATGCCAATTAAAACCACAATGAGAGTACTTCCCTGGTGGCGCAGTGGTTAAGAATCTGCCTGCCAAGGCAGGGGACATGGGTTCGAGCCCTGGTCTGGGAAGATCCCACATGCCGCGGAGCAACTAAGCCTATGCGCCACAAGTACTGAGCTGCGCTCTAGAGCCCGCAAGCCACATCTACAGAGCCCGCATGCCACAACTACTGAAGCCCACATGCCTAGAGCCCGTGCTCCACGACAAGAGAAGCAACCACAACGAAGAGTAGCCCCCACTCGCCGCAACTAGAAAAAGCCCGCACACAGCAACACAGACCCAAAACAGCCAAAAATAAATAAACAAGCCACAATGAGATATTACTATCTATCTGTCAGAATGTCTAAAATAAAAAACAGTGGCAGTACCAAATGCTGATGAGGATGTGGAGAAAATGGATCACTCATACATTTCTGGTGGGATGAAAATGGAACAGCCTCCCTGGAAAACCTGAGTTTGGCAGGTTCTTAAAACTAACATGCAATTACCATATGATCTAGCAATTGCACTCGGGCATGTATCCCAGAAAAATAAAAACTTATGTTCACACAAAAACATGTACACAAATGTTGATAGCAGCTTTTTTGGTAACAGCTAAAAACCAAATGTACTTCAAAAGGTATATGGTTAAATAGACCATGGTACATTTATACCTTGGACTACTCCCCAGCAATAAGAAAGAACCAGCTACTGACACACTCAGTACCTTGGATGGATCTCCAGGGAATCATGCTGAGTGAAAAAGTCAACCCCGAAAGGTTACATACTCTATAATTCCATTTATATAACACTTTTTGGAATGATAAATTTTAGAAACGGAGGACATATTAGTGGTTTCCAGGGTTAAGGGGTGGAGGGAGGGGAAGTGCAGGTAGTTACAAAAGAAAAACACTAGGGATCTTCATGGTGTTGGAAGTGTTCGGTATCTGACTGCTGTGGTTGAATACACCAGCCTACCTGGTACAATGGTGTAGAACTTAACACACACACACACACGCACACACACAAGTGCAAGCAAAACTGAGGAAATCTGATTAAGGTCAGTGGATGGTCAATGTCAGTGTCCTGGCTGTGATATTATACTATAGTTTTGAAAAACATTACCATTGGAGGAAACTGGACAAGGTGCACAAGGGATCTCTGTTATTTTTTAACAACTGTACATCAATCTCTAAATTGACCATAAAGTCAATTATTTCTAAAAAAAATTATTAAAAAAGCCCAGGTAGAAAGAGAGACATGGAAGAAAGAGCAACATTACTAGTTAATAACATTAAACAAAATCATCAGGACTTTTTTTTTTTTAGAGTAAGCTGGGCCCTGGCCTCAGACAGCTTGTTATCTAGTTGTGTTACACTGACATTCTGCTCAATAATGATTGGAGGAAGAGGAGGGAGCAGTGGCTGGGACAGTAAGGGAAGACTTCCAGGAGGAAGCGGGCCTCTAGGCCTGTGTACAAGCTGCTCTTCCACCTAGAGTACACGTGCCTGGCTTTCCCCCCACCCCCCCAAAAAAAGTATGTAAATATTATGGATTTTAAAAATCACGGTAAAATATACATAACATAAAATTTACCACTTTACCCATTTTAAGTTTTAAGTATTCAATTCAGTGATATTAAGTACATTCACACTGTTGTGCAACCGTCACTGTCATCCATCTCCAGAACTTTTTCATCTTCCCAAACTGAAACTCTGTCCCCATTAAACAATAACTTCCCACTCCGTCTTCCCCCCAGCCGCCGGTGGCCACCATTCTATCTCTGCCTCTAGGACTCTGACTACTCTAGGTACCTCATTTATCTTTTGTGTCTGACATTTGACTTAGGATAATATCCTCGAGGTACATCCATGTTGTAGTATGTGTCACAACTTCATGTCTTTTTCAGACTGAATAATATTCTATTGTATGTATACACCACACTTTGTTTATCTATTCATCGGCTGATGAACATCTAGGTAGGTTGTTTCTACCTTTCGGCTACCATGAATAAGCTGCTATGAATACTGGTGTGCAAGTATCCGTTTGAGTCCCTAGTTTCAGTTCCTTTGGGTATTTAGGTAGAAGTGGAATTGCTGGATTATATGGTAATTCTATGTTTTACCTTTTTTTTTTTAATTTGACCTTTAAAAATTTTTTTTTAATTTTTTATGTATTTTATTTATTTTTTGGCCACGCGGCATTTGGGATCTTATTTCCCCGACCAGGGATCGAACCTGTGCCCCCTGCATCGTAAGCGTGGAGTCTTAACCACTGGACTGCCAGGGAAGTTCCTGTTTTACTTCTTGAGGAACCCTCATGCTATCTTCCACAGTGGCTGTACCGTTTTGCATTCCCAACAGCAGTACACCAGAGTTCCAAATTTCTCCACATCCTTGCCAACACTCGTTATTTTCCTTTGCTGTTGCTGTTTTTCACAATAGACATCCTAATGGGTGTAAAGTGGTATCTCATTGTGGTTTTGATTTGCATTTCCCTAATGACTACTGATCTTATGGCTTATTGGCCATTTGTATTATCTTCTTTGGAGAAATGTCTGTTCAAATCTTTTGCCCATTTTTTAACTGTTTATTTGTTGTTAAGAATATAAATGTTTTTCAGTGGAGAGATCACCACTTGGTACTTGAGCTTGATGGGCTAGACTGCCCCATGGGCATGATTAACCAATTATTCTGCTAAAGTCAAAGCATTTGGCAGAGCAGAGTAGGGGCCACTATCAAAGGGCAAGATCTGCCAGTCCATCATGGGGAGCAAGGGGTCTGCAGCGAATCTTGAGTGCCTTTACTCTCTTGTCACCTGATAAACTCCTCTGCAGTCTTTATTTATTTTTAATTCATTCATTTATTTTTGGCTGCACTGGGTCTTTGTTGCTGTGCGCGGGCTTTTCTCTAGTTGCGCCGAGTGGGGGCTACTCTTTGTTGCGGTGCACGGGCTTCTCCCTGCGGTGGCTTCTCTTGTTGTGGAGCACGGGCTCTAGGCGCATGGGCTTCAGTAGTTGTGGTACGTGGGCTCAGTAGTTGTGGCTTGTGGGCTCTAGAGCGCAGGCTCAGTAGTTGTGGCGCACGGGCTTAGCTGCTCTGTGGCATGTGGGATCTTCCCAGACCAGGGCTTGAAGCCGTGTTCCCTGCATTGGCAGGCGGATTCTTAACCACTGCGCCACCAGGGAAGCCCACCTCTGCAGTCTTTAAAACCCCAGTGACTTCTTTCCACTGTGCTACCTCTTGACCTGGACACAATTTTACCACTCACTTACCAGACTGCACAATAATGGTTTATTTTTCTGTCCGTTTCTCCTTCTAGCAAAGCTCAATGGCAGGACCAGGTGTTGATTAATGTAATTTACCTGGAATACATGGATGGTGAGCTTTAACAGACAATCCTAGGCTGAATCTGCAAACTTTGTACAGCTATCCTTGAATCATGTAGAATTGGCCGGGTCTCCTAATTTCTCTGTCTGCAGTTTTTTCTTAGCTATAACAGAGATGAAATGGATCCAGACACATGGTTTTCAAAGGTCTTTGGGTAAAACATTCTCTATATGGAGAAAATGCTCTTGTGTGAAAGGAGAAATAGGATGGCCGCAGACTTGGGGCAGGTCTGGTGGGTCAGTGTAGACCTGGATGGTGCAATGGGTCTTCATGGGAACCCTGCCCTCGTGCTTTATGTAAAAAGGGCGCCGAACAGAGGCACACACACTTGGCTTTCCTTCATGACATAGGCCATGTAACGTTAGCATTAGCAACTACCTGATTCTTCCCCCAAAACAACTCTAAGGGCTTCGAACCCTTCCCTACACCATCAAGTCCTGGTATGTCGCACCACAGGAAGGACATTGAATTTAAAGCCAGGAAAAGAACAAAGTGAAAAGGGGTAAGGTGTCAATATCAGGGTTCCAGGGAACTGATGTTCCATCTCTGGAAGGTTCTGTGATTCTAGGCTTGGTCTGATCTTATCCTGTAAGGAACTCACCATGAGAAACGTAAATTGACAAACACAGGCCCACTACTATCTGCTGCTGAATCTCCACCAGTAGTAGACTCAATGCAAAACTGAGCAAATCAGGGCCACAAGGCAGTGGTCCAGCTTCAGAATGAGACCAGCTCTTATGAGCCTAAAGATTCTTTGGGGGCTTCTGAACCCGATCTGTTCTAACCAAACAGGCCTGAGATGGAAGTCCCTGGAAACATTAGTTGCTATTTGCCAAGGGCCAAAATTATCTGTAGAGAATGGAAACAGACTTAGTTCCTCCCATGAATTCACATTTTATATCAAATGAGCCATAAAGCACTCTTTCTTCCCCCTTAAAATTATTTCTAGGCTCTGGAACACGAAGTTTATATTAACTTGCAGAATAAGCTTGGAAGGTTATCAGCTCCAAAAGTCTTTAATCATAGTGTATGGTGAAGAACTAGCCAACCGGAACTAAAATTCATGTTTGAGCTCAACCGCTACCTGGAGATTTTAAGGATCAGATGAAAGGAGCCTGGCAAGCAGCAAAGGCCATCGGGAGGGTGTTGCTATAACTGGGAAGTAGGGCTTGAACCGGTGTACGGGTGAGAGCCCCGTGCTGCACGCTGGAGAGCTGGGTGAGCTTGAGCAAAAACAAGGACAGTAGATTTTATTTCTTACAGTCCCTGCTACCTTGACCTCGCTGAGCTTCAATTCCCTAATCAACATAAAGGAACAGAGTAAAGCTCTCAACAGATGTTTGATGTATGAATGAAAGAGTGGTGAGCAGCGTTAGACTAGATCCCCATCTTCACCTTTTCAGAGTGCCTCTTACTGACTGGAAGCCCGGAGTGCAGCACTTGCTCCACTGACCTCACTGGTGAGGTCGATGAGCAGCGGCCTGTGTGGGTGCCTGTCAGGAGAGGGTCAGGTGTGGAGGGAGGGGCCCATGGAGGATGGTGGGGTCAGAGCCTGTTTAAGCCCCAGCCTCTCCAGTGGGAACGGGCTGTGCGTCCTACACCTGCCGGTGCTCATCAGCCCTGGGAAGAGCAAGCTCGTGGCGACCTCCAGGGTAGATTCCCTGAATGACTGGCTGGGCATGAGGATGTCTTCAAGAATTCCTGTGCTATTATTGTAGTAATTCCTACCATCGTCTGAGAGGCAGACACCTGTCCCCTAAGAAGCACAACGTGACTTTTCAGAGATAGGCTTACTCAGGACGTAGGAGCAAAATGATAGGCGGGCTGCATTCCCGTTAAAGGACTTGAGCAATAACAAAAGAAAAAGGGGGAGGGAGGGAGAAGAAGAAAAAGCAAGTGCATCAAAATTTGAAAACGCCAAACCTATTCATTATACTATTATCTCTACATTTGTGAACGTTTGAAATTTTTCACAGTAAAACTTAATTTAAAAAAGATATAGAGCACCTTGTCAGAAAAGAACTGTTGCCCCTCGCGTTTCTGGACTCCTGACTCAGGACCCCGTGGTCCCAGAGGCCCTTGGCCTTCACGCTTCTAACACACAAGTGGGGCCCCCGGACCACGGTCAGGAGCACCTGGGACTCCACAGCCTGAGCTTCAGCTCTCCCAGGATCCCCTCTAGACCCCAAGCAGCCTGGGTGTTGGGTCTGGATCAACCGGGGCTGGCACAGCTGAGGTGAAACCAGATGAGGGGTGCAGCACACTGCATGCAGAGCGAGCACAGCACAGCAGTAAGCCCTTTGCTATCCTTTTCCCCTTCGGATGCACTTTAATATCAAACAAACCGGTGTTTCAACAGTCACTGCTATGAGTCTCCAGATTACTCCAGCCTCAATAAACCACAGGGCAAACCTGCTCACCTTCTGCCAGCCCCACAGTGTCCTACACACGCACAGACACACGTACACGGACACACGGACACTTGCACAAAAGGGATAAAAAGTAAGGAGAGCCAATGGTCATGACCAAAAAAAGAAAGGGAAAAAAGCTCTCATTATTCACACTCCGTTTTCAAATTACCTATGCCCTTCTGGTGAACGACCAGCCATCAAAATGCCGGCCCTGGTGTCCGGCTCTGGGTGACATGCTGAGAGAATTCTCTCTTGTTGTCCAGGTAAGTCTGCAGAGAAGCTGTGCAGAGTGGGCTTTTGCAAATCACGCTGATAAGGGCCTTTTCCTGTCACAGCTCACCTGTCCTACCCAATGTCGGTGCTCCCAACACCCACGGCATGCTAACTTTCCAACAGATTTGTCTTTACTCTCTGACATCCCTTCTAGTGGTGTACATTTACTATTTTAACTAGTAAAAATTATTAAAGGGATACATGCTGAAAGTTAAAAAAAATTTACGAAAGGCTATAAAGTGAAAGGTAAAAGTCTCTCTCCTGACCCCCAATCTCATCCTCATGAGATACCACTGTTGAGCTCCACAGTAGCCTTCAAGAAATGTTTCATGTATCTGTTATTATGTAGCTACAGATACTTAAAATACTTTCTCCCTGCCATTAGTTTTTCTACTGTTAACCTAGAGGGTGATGAGGAAAATTCCACCATGTTTATTGACTTAAAAATTTTTTAAGTTCTGTGTATCAGGAATTTTGGTTTAAAAAACATAGGAAAGTTCATACTAGATGCTCTAAAATGTGACCGAACTATACCTATCTAATTGAGTTGCCAACAAAGTCAGCTTAAAAGCTAAAATGTATCATGGCAAACAAATTAAGTAACAGAGGTCAGTCTGTTTTTCACTTAAGGTACTCCAGACATGTAATTCTAACAAAGGATTTTATAGACTTTAAGACAGCTACAAGTCAAAGCTCAGATTAAAAAAAAAAAGGTGCTTGAGCTGGGCAAGCTTCTACTATCTATAATTCAATGACCATTTTGTAGAGAATGCTCAGTTTACTCATTTCACCCTTAAAGAAAAATTTAGCAGCAAAAAGGCTTTATAGAAATAAAGGAGAACATACATTTTCTGTTTTGTAATTTGTGTTTGTATTTGTAAAGGCTGAACTTATACTTAAATGTATTCGTAAGTTTTTTTTTTTTAAAGTGCATTTGGATGAAGAACCAGAAAAACAGTGCAACATGAATTAAGAGTGGGAGAAAAAAGTGGAATAAGAATAGAATCAGTACATAAATCCTGTCAAAATTTATTAGCATCTTCTGATCTGACTCACAAAACCTCAGTCTAATCAGACTTGATTTTTCCCTATCATGGCAACAGCATACATCATTGTTTCTGGAAGGATCAGCTGCTTCAGCCTCCTACAGTACCTCAATGACAAGGCTTTAGTGACTTCATAAATACATGCTGCCCAGCTGTCATCCACTTAATGAGATGACGACTTCCATTTGACGGAACCTGTCCTAGCAGATGGGCTGTCGCCTGACATTAACAATGGACCATGCTGGCCCTTTTGTGTACTTCAGGAATCATACAGCCACACAAGTCTTATTGTTCCTACAACATAGCAGCTTAGTGTTTGATTTAGGACTTAAAGAATATTTCTCCCGTTTTAAGAATATACCCTTCTCTGCTGAGGCAGTTTTTACTTCTTAGAGATTTGAAACCTTCCAAGGCTCATCTTAATTGGACATGTGTATTACCACATTATTACATAGGGATGGGATGAAAATTAAAAGTTAATCCAACTAAAGGGTATGGCGAGGAGGGGTCACAAAAGGGACAGAGGAAGAATTAACATTTACTGAACTCTGCTAAACGCCAGGCACTGTGCCAGTGCCCTACATCCTTGCTATTCAAATGTGGTCCACAAACCACAGCATGAGCACCTCCTGGGAGCTTGTGACAAATGCAGAATCCCAGACCCTATCCCAGACCTATGGAGTCAGAGTCTACATTATAAAAAGATCCCCAGGTGATTACTATGCACAGTCAAGTTTGAGAAGCACGGCCCTAAATTACAAAGCTTTATTTAATCCTATAATAACCATCTGAAGAAAATATTATTTCCATACTTTATAGACATGGCCCCCAAATTCATGTTGAAATCTTTCCCCCGAAAGATGATGGTATTAGGAGGTGCTTAAGCCTTGAGGGTGGAACCATCATGAATGGGATCAATGCCTTATAAAAGAGGCTCCTGAGAGACCCCTAGTCCCATCCACCCAGGTGCCAGCTATGAACCAGGAAGCAGGTTCTCACCTGACCATGCTGGTGTCCTGATCTCGGACTGCCAGCCTCCAGAACTGTGAGAAATAAATTTCTGTTGTTTATAAGCCACCCAGTCTGTGGTATTTTGTTACAGCAGCCTGAAAGGATTAACACAATAAGGAAACCAAGACAGAAAAAAAAAAAGTCCTTTCTTCCTTTTTTTTAAACATACATTTTGCTTTTCATTTCTCTTTGCTGCCTAAAGGGTTTAATGCAAAATACAAGTCTTAGCAAACTATGAAATAAATAGTTGTACAATATGCAATAAAGGGGGAAACCACTGTAGTGAGAATCTTGACTTTTCTGTACATGCTCTGCAGACTCCTCAGCCTGTACTTCTCACACACGTTTAATGCACATATATTCCATAATGCACATATAGTCCTTCCTTCCCCTCCGCATGACAGAAAGGGTTTTCAGCAGGGAAAGGGGTGCTGCCCAGGGTTTCACAGGTGGGAAATGGCTGGGCCATCTGCACCAGCACATCGTTGGACCCCAAAGCCCATACTCTTCCCACCTGTCCACTCTGCCCCAGGCTTCTTGAATAACAGTCAGACCTCCTCTGTAACAGCCCTGCGTAACCAGCACCGCCCTTGAAAGGCAGCCTGTGGCGTGTGTGAGGGTGAGTGACAGGACAGAGAAGCACCAGGAAACCATGTCGTGAGAAGCAGTGGAGCTGTTTCATAGACCCGGGATTCAACTTCCCCTTGGGTTACACAAGAGGGCACAAGTAGGACCCTAGAAGTCGAAGTCACAAGGAGGCTAATTTTAGCTCAACATAAGGAAACATTTTTTTGTAACTAGAGCTATTCTATTTTGGAAAGACGGCACTGACAAAGTTTTCAAGCAAAGGGTGGATGACCCAACATCTGTCTGGACTATCAGTAAAATCCCTATACAAGGGGGAGGCTGGCCTACTTGGCTCCTAAAGGCCTCGACTATGGCAGCTTTCTCCCCTTCCACACACAGTACTGGGCATTCCTTTATTTTATTTTATTTTCTTGATATCTTTTGGCCACGGGACATGTGGGATCTTAGTTCCTTGATCGGGGATCGAACCCGCATCCCCTGCATTGCAAGTGCAGAGTCTTAACCACTGGACCGCCAGGAAGTCCCTGGGTGCTCCTTTAGATGTGTGGGTCCCGATGCATGCTCTGCCCAGCATGACTCCGCCCCCAATTCCCAAGGGCTGGACTGTGTTCTACACTGTGACCGCCACTCCTTTGGCTGCAGGTGATTGGATCAGAGGATCAGGAGGGACGAAGAGGAAGACAACGCATAGGCTGGGGCCTGGCCTACAGAAGCCTATCCAAAATGCCACACTCAGACACAGAGGAGCTGGGCTCCTGAAACTCTTACTCTCTGGAACACAGATTCAGAAACAGGGAATGAATCCAATCAGATTCTGAAAATTAATATGTAGGAGAGGTCAGGAGAGGCCAGGAGAGGCCAAGAACAAATCAACATTATGAATGAACTCAAGTTACTAGGAAACATGGTGTATTCGTTTGGTTGGGCTGCCACCGAAAAGTACCACCAACTGGGTGGCTTAAAACCACAAGTACTTATTGTCTCACAGATCCGGAGGCTGGATGTCCAGGATGAAGGTGTCAGCAGGGTTGGTCTCTTCCGAGGGCTGCAAGGGAGACTCTGTTCCATGCCCCTCCTTCTACACCTTCTTGGGCTTGATGGCAAACTCTGGCATTCCTTGGCTTGCAGAAGCATCACTCTGATCTATGCCTTCATGTTCACATAGTGTTCCCCCCGTGTATATGTCCCTACCTCCAAATTCCCCCCTTTCATAAAGACACCAGTCGTTATTAGGTGCGGAACCATGCTAATGACCTCATTTTTTTTCTAATGACTTCACTTTAAGTTAATTACACCTGTAAAGACCAGATCTCTCAATAGGGCCACATTCTGAGGTCATGGGGGTTAGGACCCCAACATGGGTCTTTTTGGTAGGGACACAATTCAACCCATATTCAACCCACATGGATATGGGTAGAGGCTGGACTTCCCAGCCTCAAGAACATGAGAAATAAATGTCTGTTGTTTAAGCCACCCAGTCGGTGATATTTTTGTTATATCAACCCTAGCAGACTAAGACACTAAATGCTGGTGAGAATGTGTAGCAACTGGAATGCTCAAGTATTGCTGGTGGGAATGGAACATGGTACAGCCACTTTGGAAAAGAGTTTGGCAGCTTCTACTCTAGTTAAAGAATCCCACTCGTAGGCATTTACACAGGAGAAATAATATATATGCCCACACAAAGACTTAGAAGTAGATACCCACAGATGCATTATTTATAACAGCCCCCAAACTAGAAACAACCCAAATGTTAACTGGTAAATGGATAAATAAATTGGGATATAGCCATATACTGGGATACTAGTCAGCAGCAGATCATGCTAAATGAAAGACTACATACTGTATGATTTCATTTATATGAAACTCTAGAAATGGCAAAACTTTAGTGACAATAAATCATATTAGTGTTTCCTGGGGCCAGAGGTCAGGGCTGGGGTCATCTACAAAGGGGCATAAGAAGACTTTCAAAAAGTGATGAAAATGTTCTATACTGTTACTGTGATGGTGGTTGGTTGCATAACTCTATACAATCACCAAAATTCATCAGACCGTATACAAAATGGGTGAATCTTACTGTATATAAATTATAACTCAATAAAGCTGGAGGGGGAAAAAGAGAATTTAGAAAAGTGGCTGGTTACTATATAGATATAGATATAACCCAGTAATTTTCACTTATCACAACAATAGTCTGTTAGAATACAAAGGAGAAAAATCTCATAGTAGCAATAAAAATATAAAATATTTAGAAGTAAATTTTAAGAGACTATAACAGAAGATTTATTTAAACAAATTGAGATCCACTCAATTCTTAGAAGAGACTCAGTATTGCAAAGATATCATTTAATCTCAAATTAATCTATACATTTAAGAAAATCCCAGGGCTTCCCTGGTGGCGCAGTGGTTGAGAGTCCGCCTGCCGATGCAGGGGACACGGGTTCATGCCCCAGTCCGGTAAGATCCCACATGCCGCGGAGCGGCTGGGCCCGTGAGCCATGGCTGCTGGGCCTGCGCGTCCGGAGCCTGTGCTCCGCAACGGGAGGGGCCACAGCAGTGAGAGGCCCGCGTACAGCAAAAAAAAAAGAAAATCCCAAATCAAAATACCTAATTTTAGAACTTGGAAAAATGAATCTAAAGTTCATCTGGAAGGATATATAGTAACATGCTTGAAAAAGGGTGATGAGTTCGAAGGATATATAGTAACGTGTTTGGAAAAGGGTGATGAGTTCGCTTCGTTGGCTATTCAAAAGCACTATAGGGGCTTCCCTGGTGGTGCACTGGTTAAGAATCCGCCTGCCAATGCAGGGGACACGGGTTTGAGCCTTGGTCCGAGAAGACCCCACCTGCCCCGGAGCAACTAAGCCCGTGCACCATAACTACTGAACCCATGCGCCACAACTACTGAGCCTGAGCTCTAGAGCCTGAGAGCCACAACTACGGAAGCCCTCAAGCCTAGAGCCCGTGCTCCGCAATAAGAGAAGCTACCACAATGAGAAGCTCACACACTGCAACAAAGAGTAGCCCCAGCTCGCTGCAACTAGAGAAAGCCTGCGCGCAGCAATGAAGACCCAAGGCAGCCAAAAATAAAAATAAATAAAATAAATAAATTAAAAATAAAAAGCACTATAATGCTAAAATAGTAAGAAACAGAACTGAAACCAAAAGATTCATAAAATAAAACTAAATTTAAAAAATCCCAAACATATCTATGCATATAAAAGATTTCAGCATATGATAAAAATGGAATTTCAAGTAAGTGGAGAAAGAATGGATTATTCAATAAATGAAGTTGAGATACTTTCTTGCTCCCCCCCAAAGAAAAGTGTATAATAAAATGTAAAATTATACATTTATAATTTAAACGTAAAATTATTTGCACTAACATATGTCTATCTCTTTCAGATCAATAAGGAAAAGATGAACAGCCTCATAGGAAAACAGGCTATAGGGAACTCCCTGGCAGCCCAATGGTTAGGACTCCATGCTTTCACTGCCGAAGGGCCAGGGTTCGATCCCTGGTCAGGGAGCTAAGATCCCACAAGCTGCACAGCATGGCCAGAGGAAAAGGAAAAAGAAAAACAGGGTATAGGAGGTGTACCCAGGACTAAGCCCCAGATTCCTGTCCCAAAGCCTGGTACAGAACAGCAGAGCTGCCCTCCCTCAAGAAAACATGAGGCTCAGGCACTGAGGGTATCAGCTGTGATGAGGATGGAGCAAAGACTAGGTACTCCTTTTTTCTGGGAATCATGTAAGTCTCCTGCGTTCTCATGAGACTCTGCAAAAGAGAGAAGACCCCTAATAACTGAGGTCAAATTTATTTCCCACTCCCAGGCAGGACAGGAGGTTGCCAATTCAATTTATTTTCTTTTTTTTCCAGCTTTATTAAGGTATAATTGACAAATAAAATTGTAAGATATTTAAAGTCTATAATGTGAATGTTTGATATAATTGTAAAAGGATTCCCATAATCGAGTTAGTTAACACGCCCATCACTTCACATATTTACCTTTTAAAATTTTTGATAAAAGAAAGATGAGCTATTTCTTACATGACACATTTTGTGGTAGACAAACTTATATCTCCTTAGACATACTTCTTGACTTGAATCTCAGGTTTGAAATTTGTCCTACAGAAGAAAAGACATCTGTTCAAGAGTGTTTATTGTAGTTTCTTGTTTGTTTTTAGGAGCAAAAAACAAAACCAAAAAAAACCCCTGGGCTTCCTTGGTGGTGCAGTGGTTAAGAATCCGCCTGCCAATGCAGGGAACACGGGTTCGAGCCCTGGTCCAGGAAGATCCCACATGCCATGGAGCAGCTAAGCTCGTGTGCCACAACTACTGAGCCTGCACTCTAGAGCCTGTGAGCCACAACTACTGAGCCTCTGTGCCTGAAGCCTGTGCTCCGCAACAAGAGAAGCCACCACAATGAGAAGCCCAGAACTAGAGAAAGCCCGCACACAGCAATGAAGACCCAATGCAGCCAAAAATAAATAAATAAATAAAGTTATTAAAAAAAAAAAAACAAAACCAAAACTGAAGGTTGCACGGTTGGTTCAATTATGGTATATCCATTCTATGGGAAAAGGATATTTTGACCCGGGTCCCCCAGAAAGTATCATGCTATGTTCTACTACTATTATGGGGATTGCTATCCCAAGGAGGCAGAGGAGGGGAAATGGGAAATGGGACAAAGGAGAAGGATGAATCAGATATGAGGGTGCATTACAGGGATTAGTAACTCAGTAAGGCTACTTAGTAACAAGCTAACTGATGTCTCAACCTTACATTTTTCTAGATATTTTATGAACTACTGCTTCTTTGGGGAGTTCATCTTGGGGGAGGACGGAAGACGAATTTATCCTGTAGTTCCCAAAGGCCACCGTCAAAGGTTTCAGCCTGTGGGTAGGTGTGTGGGAGCTGAGTGGGTCCCCAGGATCTCACACCCGAGTGGCATCCAAGGGGCCTGGGGCAGGAGGTGGGAGCAGGTGCTGCCTGGCTGGGCCCCAACGAAGCTGGAGTTGGTCGCTATCATGGTGGCAGGACTAGAGCATATTGTCAAGGGTCCGATGAAGCCAAGAAGATTCGAGAGGATGCAAAAGAGGTATCTGATACAATATTGATACCTCGTATCAATACCTGGATGAGTGTGAGAAAGTAGCTGATGGGAATATAAATGGGTACCATCTTTCTGAAATCTTTAAAAACTGGCTTCCCTTAGGGTCAGTAATTCTACTTCCAGGATTCATCCTGTATAAATACTTAAGATAAGTGAATGAAAATGTACAGAGAGCATTCTGTATAATTGCCAGCAACTGGGAAGAGCCTGTAAGTCCAACAATTAGGGATCGGTTAAACAGATTACACATAAAGTATAATGGAATCCTATGCAGGTATTTAAAATTATGAGGTAGTTCAATAGACTGATCTGTATGGTCACTGGACATAGTTAAATGAAAAAAGTAACAAAGAATGAATAATATGATCCCATTTTTGTAAACAGAATTCTGAAAAATATATTTATCTGGATATATGTTTTCATATAAATTCTGGAAGATTATTTATTTATCTATCTGTTTATCTAGGCTGTGCTGGGTCTTACTTGCTGCACATGGTATCTTTGTCGTGGCATGTGGGAGCTTTTTGTTTGTTTGTTTTTTAGTCGTGGCATGCAAACTCTTAGTTGCGGCATGCACACGGGATCTAGTTCCCCCAACCAGGGATCAAACCTGGGTCCCCTGCATTGGTAGCACGGAGTCTTACCCACTGGACCACCAGGGAAGTCCCTGGAAGACTATTAAGAATACTAACAATAATTATCTCTAGGCAATTTTATCTTTTTCTTCCTTTTAGATATATAAATGTTATGTTTTGCAATGATTGTGGGAATATACGATTTAAATAAATTTTGTTTTAAAAGACTGTCTGACATAGAAAAAGAACTGACATTTTAGATATCTGAGCAATTTGAGGCTTAAAATGTAAATGACTGATACTGCTATAAATTGAAAGGATAGAATCATTCTTCCATTCATTCAATATTAACAAATATTCCATAATAGCTCCTACAAACCAGGCAAACATGCCAGGTACTAGAGACAGAGGAAGACAAAATAGCTACAAACTGTGCTCAGTGTTATAAAGGAAAAAAGATATTTCCCTAGAGTATCTTTTCCATTTCAAAGGAAATAAATTTTACTTGCATTAAAATTTTTTGAAGTATTTACATACTTCCTCCTTATACAAAAGATTTTAGGTCAATTACAACAAAAAACATTCATTAAATGGTAAAATATACATAATTTACCCTGAATTTGGATCAGGGTCAATAAGAATGGCTATATGCAGACCATCTTTTGTTGTTATTATAGAGCTTAATGTGATTCTGAGCTTCCAAGCAGCCAAAGTGAAAAGGAGAAACATTTATATTGTTCTTGCTTCAGAGAGAAATAGATCAATTTTTTTTAGGAGAAATTAAGCTTCTCCTAGCACTTATCTGTGAAAGAAATTTCTCATATGGGTTTCACATTGAGAGTGATATTAGTAACTATTATTCTCCAAATGAAACAATAAGAGAAAAACTCTGCTATTCCATAAGCTCTGAGAGGACAAGGGCCATCCATTTTGTTTACATCTAGCACAGCAAGACGCAAGTACCCCAGCAGGCACTCAAATTTTGTGGAAATGAGGAACAACAGAAAAATACATCATTTCTGAGATGTGGCTACATAGACAGCTATCCCTATTGCTAAGGAACATCCTTCTTCATGATGTTAGAAAGCAGGCTGAATTCTGGTCTGCAGAAGTACAAGGGCTGCCTACCCACACCCTAAATAATGGACAGTCGGTCATTATGGGTGCCATTCCCTAGGCTTTTAATTAGGCACCATTTCTAAGTTTATACTAAGGTTCTCCAGAGAAACAGAACCACTGGGAGATTATATCTATATCTAAATCTATATGTATATATAGGTCTATCTATCTACCTAGATCTATCTATCTATCTAAAGAGATTTATCATAAGGGACTGGCTTCTGCAATTATGAAGGCTGACAAGTCCCACCATCTGCAGGGTGAGTCGTCAGCAAGCTAGAGACCCAACAAAGCTAATGTAGTTCTAAGTCCAGAGGCCTGAGAACAGGGAGAACCAATGGTGGCGATCTAGTCTGAAGGCCAGCAGGCTTGAGACCCAGGAAAAGCCATTTTTTCAGTTCAAGTCCGAGGGCAGTACAAAGCCAAGGTCCCAGTTTGAAGATAGGCAGAAGGATTTCTTGCTGACTTGAGGAAAGGCCAGATTTTTGTTCTAGTCAGGCCTTCAATTGATGGGATGAAGCCCACCCATGTTAGGGAGGGCACTCTGCTTTACTCTACCAATTTAAATACTAACCCCATCCAAAAACACCCTCACAGAAACACCCAGAATAACGTTTGTCAAAATACCTGGGTACCGAGGAGCTTCAAGATGGCAGACGAGTAAGACGTGGAGATCACCTTCCTCCCCACAAATACATCAGAAACACATCTACATGTGGAACAACTCCTACACAACACTTACTGAACGCTGGCAAAAGACCTCAGACCTCCCCAAAGGCAAGAAACTCCCCACATACCTGGGTAGGGCAAAAGAAAAAAGAAAAAACAGAGACCAAAGAATCGGGACGGGACCTGCACCTCTGGGAGGGAGCTGTGAAGGAGGAAAGGTTTCCACACACTAGGAAGGCCCTTCACTGGGGGAGATGGTGGGGGGGCTGGGGGGGAAACTTCGGAGCCATGGAGGAGAGCACAGCAACAGGGGTGCGGAGGGCAAGGCGGAGAGATTCCCGCACAGAGGATCAGTGCCAACCAGCACTCACCAGCCCGAGAGGCTTGTCTGCTCACCCACCGGGGCGGGTGGAGGCTGGGAGCTGAGGCTCGGGCTTTGGTCAGACGCAGGGAGAGGACTGGGGTTGGCGGCGTGAGCACAGCCTGCAGGGGGTTAGTGCACCACGGCTGGCTGAGAGGGAGTCCGGGAAAAAGTCTGGAGCTGCCGAAGAGACAAGAGACTTTTTCTTCCCTCTTTGTTTCCTGGAACGCGAGGAGAGAGGATTAAGAACGCCGCGTAAAGGAGCTCCAGAGACGTGCGCGAGCCACAGCTATCAGCGCGGACCCCAGAGACGGGCATGAGACGCTAAGGTGGCTCCTGCCACCACCAAGAAGCCTGTGTGCGAGCACAGGTCACTCTCCACACCTCCCCTCCTGGGAGCCTGTGCAGCCCACCACTGCCAGGGTCCTGGGATCCAGGGACAACTTCCCCAGGAGAACGCACGGCGCGCCTCAGGCTGGTGCAATGTCATGTTGCCTCTGTCGCCGCAGGCTCGCCCCGCATCCATACCCCTCCCTCCCCCAGGCCTGAGTGAGCCAGAGCCCCCGAATCAGCTGCTCCTTTAACCCCATCCTGTCTGAGCGAAGAACAGACGCCTACAGCGACCTACAAGCAGAGGCGGGGCCAAATCCAAAGCTGAGCCCCAGGAGCTGTGTGAACAAAGAAAAAGGGAAATCCCTCCCAGCAGCCTCAGGAGCAGCGGATTAAAGCTCCACAATCAGCGTGATATACCTGCATCTGTGGAATACCTGAATAGACAACGAATCATCCCAAACTGAGGAGGTGGACTTTGGGAGCAACGATACATATATGTATGTATGTATGTATATATTTCCCTTTCCTCTTTGTGTGAGTGCGTATGCGTCTGCTTCTGTGTGTGATTTTGTCTGTATAGCTCTGCTTTTACCTAGGGTTCTGTCCATTATTTTTTTGTTTGTCTGTTTTTTTAGTATAGTTTTTAGCGCTTGTTATCATTGGTGGATTTGTTTTTTGGTTGATGGCTCTCTTCTTTCTTTCTTTCCTTCTCCTTTTTTTTTTTTTTTTTGCGGTATGTGGGCCTCTCACTGTTGTGGCCTCTCCCGTTGCGGAGCACAGGCTCCGGACGCGCAGGCTCAGCAGCCATGGCTCATGGGCCCAGCTGCTCCACAGCATGTGGGATCCTCCTAGACTAGGGCATGAACCCGCATCCCCTACATCAGAAGGCGGACTCTCAACCACTGCGCCACCAGGGAAGCCCTCTTTTTTTTTTTTTACTACTTAAAAAAAAATTTTAATAATTTTTTTTATTTTAATAACTATTTTATTTTATTTTCTTCTTTCTTTCATTCTTTTTTTTTTTCTCTCCTTTTTATTCTGAGCCATGTGTATGACAGGCTCTTGGTGCTCCAGCCAGGCATCAGGGCTGTGCCTCTGAGGTGGGAGAGCCAAGTTCAGGACATTGGTCCACAAGTGACCTCCCGGCTCCACGTAATATCAAACGGTGAAAACCTCCCAGAGATCTCCATCTCAATGCTAAGACCCAGCTCCACTCAATGACCAGCAAGCTACAGTGCTGGACACCCGATGCCAAACAACCAGCAAGACAGGAACACAACCACACCTATTAGCAGAGAGGCTGCCTAAAATCATAACAAGGCCACAGACACCCCAAAACACACCACCAGATGTGGTCCTGCCCACCAGAAAGACAAGATCCAGCCTCATCCATCAGAACACAGGCACTAGTCCCTCCACCAGGAAGCCTACACAACCCACTGAACAAACCTTAGCTACTGGGGGCAGACACCAAAAACAACAGGAACTATGAACCTGCAGCCTGCAAAAAGGAAACCCCAATCACAGTAAGTTAAGCAAAATGAGGAGACAGAGAAACACACAGCAGATGAAGGAACAAGGTAAAAACCCACCAGACCTAACAAATGAAGAGGAAATAGGCAGTCTACCTGAAAAAGAATTCAGAATAATGATAGTACAGATGATCCAAAATCTTGGAAACAGAATGGAGAAAATACAAGAAACGTTTAACAAGGACTGAGAAGAACTAAAGAGCAAACAAACAGTTATGAACAACACAATAAAGGAAATTAAAAATTCTCTAGAAGGGGCTTCCCTGGTGGCGCAGTGGTTGAGAGTCCACCTGCCGATATAGGGGACACGCGTTCGTGCCCCAGTCCAGGAAGATCCCACATGCCGTGCAGCAGGTGGGCTCGTGAGCCATGGCCACTGAGCCTGTGCATCCAGAGCCTGTGCTCCGCAATGGAAGAGGCCACAACAGTGAGAGGCCCACGTACCACAAAAAAAAAAAAAAAAAAATTCTCCAGAAGGAGTAAATAGCAGAATAACTAAGGCAGAAGAACGGATAAGTGACCTGGAAGATAAAATAGTGGAAATAACTATTGCAGAGCAGAATAAAGAAAAAAGAATGAAAAGAACTGAGGACCGTCTCAGAGACCTCTGGGACAATATTAAACACACCAACATTTGAATTATGTGGGTCCCAGAAGAAGAGAAAAAGAAAGGGACTGAGAAAATATTTGAAGAGATTATAGTTGAAAACTTCCCTAATATGGGAAAGGAAATAGTTAATCAAGTCCAGGAAGCATAGAGAGTCGCATACAGCATAAATCCAAGGAGAAACACATCAAGATACATATTAATCAAACTATCAAAAATTTAATACAAAGAAAACATGTTAAAAGCAGCAAGGGAAAAACAACAAATAACACACAAGGGAATCCCCATAAGGTTAACAGCTGATCTTTCAGCAGAAACTCTGCGAGAAGGGAGTGGCAGGACATAATTAAAGTGATGAAGGGGAAAAACCTACAACTAAGATTACTCTACCCAGCAAGGATCTCATGCAGATTTGATGGAGAAATTAAAACCTTTACAGACAAGCAAAAGCTAAGAGAATTCAGCATCACCAAACCAGTTTTACAACAAATGCTAAAGGAACTTCTCTAGGCAGGAAACACAAGAGAAGGAAAAGACCTACAATAACAAACCCAAAACAATTAAGAAAATGGTAATATGAACACACATATCGATAATTACCTTAAATGTAAATGGATTAAATGTTCCTACCAAAAGACATAGACTGGCTGAATGAATAAAAAAACAAGACCCATATATATGCTGTCTACAAGAGACCAACTTCAGACCTAGGGACACATACAGACTGAAAGTGAGGGAATAGAAAAAGATATTCCACACAAATGGAAATCAAAAGAAAGCTGGAGTAGCAATACTCATATCAGATAAAATAGACTTTAAAACAAAGACTATTACAAGAGACAAAGAAGAACACTACATAATGATCAAGGGATGAATCCAAGAAGAAGATATAACAATTGGAAATATTTATGCACCCAATATAGGAGCACCTCAATACATAAGGCAAATACTAACAATAAAAGGGGAAATGGACAGTAACACAATCATAGTAGGGGACTTTAACCACCCCACTTTCACCAATGGACAGATCATCAAAGATGAAAATAAATAAGGAAACACAAGCTTTAAATGATACATTAAACAAGATGGACTTAATTGATATTTATAAGACATTCCATCCGAAAACAACAGAATACACTTTCCTCTCAAGTGCTCATGGAACATTCTCCAAGATAGAGCATATCTTGGGTCACAAATCAAGCCTTGGTAAATTTAAGAAAATTGAAATCGTATCAAATATCTTTTCCAACCGCAACGCTATGAGACTAGATATCAATTACAGGAAAAAATCTGTAAAAAATACAAACACATGGAGGATAAACAATACACTAGTTAATAACCAAGAGATCACTGAAGAAATCAAAGAGGAAATCAAAAAATACCTAGAAACAAATGACAATGAAAACACGATGACCCAAAACCTATGGGATGCAGCAAAAGCAGTTCTAAGAGGGAAGTTTATAGAAATACAATCCTACCTTAAGAAACAAGAAACATCTCAAATAAACAACCTAACCTTACACCTCAAGCAAGTAGAGAGAGAAGAACAAAAACCCCCCAAAGTTAGCAGAAGGAAAGAAATCATAAAGATCAGATCAGAAATAAATGAAAAAGAAATGAAGGAAACGATAGCAAAGATCAATAAAACTAAAAGCCGGTTCTTTGAGAAGATAAACAAAATGGATAAACCATTAGCCAGACTCATCAGGAAAAAAAGGGAGACGACTCAACTCAATAGAATTAGAAATGAAAAAGGAGAAGTAACAACTGACACTGCAGAAATACAAAGGATCATGAGAGATTACTACAAGCAACTCTATGCCAATAAAATGGATAACCTGGAAGAAATGGACAAATTCTTAGAAATGCACAACCTTCCAAGACTGAACCAGGAAGAAATAGAAAATATGAACAGACCAATCACAAGCACTGAAATTGAAACTGTGATTAAAAATCTTCCAAGAACAACAACAAAATTTTCCAACAAATAAAAGCCCAGGACCAGATGGCTTCATAGGCAAATTCTATCAAACATTTAGAGAAGAGCTAACACCTATCCTCAAACTCTTCCAAAATATAGCAGAGGGAGGAACACTCCCAAACTCACTCTACGAGGCCACCATCACCCTGATACCAAAACCAGACAAAGATGTCACAAAGAAAGAAAACTATAGGCCAATATCACTGATGAACATAGATGCAAAAATCCTCAATAAAATACTAGCAAACAGAATCCAACCGCACATTAAAAGGATCACACACCATGATCAAGTGGGGTTTATCCCAGGAATGCAAGGATTCTTCAATATATGCAAATCAATAAATGTGATACACCATATTAACAAATTGAATGAGAAAAACCATATGATCATCTCAATAGATGCAGAGAAAGCTTTCGACAAAATTCAACACCCATTTATGATAAAAACCCTCCAGAAAGTAGGCACAGAGGGAACTTACCGCAACATAATAAAGGCCATATATGACAAACCCACAGCCAACATCGTCCTCAATGGTGAAAAACTGAAATCATTTCCACTAAGATCAGGAACAAGACAAGGTTGCCCACTCTCACCACTATTATTCAACATAGTTTTAGAAGTTTTAGCCACAGCAATCAGAGAAGAAAGAGAAATAAAAGGAATCCAAATCGGAAAAGAAGAAATAAAGCTGTCACTGTTTGCAGATGACATGATACTATACATAGAGAATCCTAAAGATGCTACCAGAAAACTACTAGAGCTAATCAATGAATTTGGTAAAGTAGCAGGATACAAAATTAATGCACAGAAATCTCTTGCATTCCTATACACTAATGATGAAAATTCTGAAAGTGAAATTAAGAAAACACTACCATTTACCATTGCAACAAAAAGAATAAAATATCTAGAAATAAACCTACCTAAGGAGACAAAAGACCTGTATGCAGAAAATTATAAGACACTGGTGAAAGAAATTAAAGATGATACAAACGGAGAGATATACCATGTTCTTGGATTGGAAGGATTAACAGTGTGAAAATGACTCTACTACGCAAAGCAATCTACAGATTCAGTACAATCCCTATCAAGCTACCACTGGCATTTTTCACAGAACTAGAACAAAAAATTTCACAATTTGTATGGAAACACAAAAGACCCTGAATAGCCAAAGCAATCTTGAGAAAGAAAAACGGAGCTGGAGGAATCAGGCTCCCTGACTTCAGACTATACTACAAAGCTACAATAATCAAGATAGTATGGTACTGGCACAAAAACTAAAATATAGATCAATGGAACAGGATAGAAATCCCAGAGATAAACCCACGCACATATGGTCAACTTATCTTTGATAAAGGAGGCAAGAATATACAGTGGAGAAAAGACAGCCTCTTCAATAAGTGGTGCTGGGAAAACTGGACAGCTACATGTAAAAGAATGAAATTAGAACACTCCCTAACACCATACACTAAAATAAACTCAAAATGGATTTAAGACCTAAATGTAAGGCCAGACACTATAAAACTCTTAGAGGAAAACACAGGCAGAACACTCTTTGACATAAATCACAGCAAGATCCTTTTTGACCCACCTCCTAGAGAAAGGGAAATAAAAATAAACAAATGGGACCTAATGAAACTTAAAAGCTTTTGCACAGCAAAGGAAACGATAAACAAGACGAAAAGACAACCCTCAGAATGGGAGAAAATATTTTCAAATGAAGCAACTGACAAAGGATTAATCTCCAAAATTTACAAGCAGCTCATGCAGCTCAATATCGAAAAAACAAACAACCCAATCCAAAAATGGGCAAAAGATCTTAATAGACATTTCTCCAAAGAAGATATACAGACTGCCAACAAACACATGAAAGAATGCTCAACATCATTAATCATTAGAAAAATACAAATCAAAACTACAATGAGGGGCTTCCCCGGTGGCGCAGTGGTTGAGAGTCCGCCTGCTGATGCAGGGGACACGGGTTCGTGCCCCCTGCCGATGCAAGGGACACGGGTTCGTGCCCTGGTCCGGGAAGATCCCCCATGCCGCGGAGCGGCTGGGCCCGTGAGCCATGGCCGCTGAGCCTGCGCGTCCGGAGCCTGTGCTCCGCAACGGGAGAGGCCACAACAGTGAGAGGCCCACGTACCGCAAAAAAAAAAAAAGAAAGAAAAAGAAAATGGTCATGAAGAACCTAGGGGCAAGACGGGAATAAAGACGCAGACCTACTAGAGAATGGACTGGAGGATACAGGGAGGGGGAAGGGTAAGTTGGCGCAAAGTGAGAGAGTGGCATGGATATATATACACTACCAAATGTAAAATAGATAGCTAGTGGGAAGCAGTCGCATAGCACAGGGAGATGTGCTCGGTGCTTTGTGACCACCTACAGGGGTGGGATAGGGAGGGTGGGATAGGGAGGGTGGGAGGGAGGGAGAAACAAGAGGGAAGAGATATGGGGATATATGTATATGTATAACTGATTCACTTTGTTATAAAGCAGAAACTAACACACCATTGTAAAGCAATTATACTCCAATAAAGATGTTAAAAAAAATCTTTTTTTATACCCCATGGCCCAGTCAAGCTGACACGTAAAATTAACCATAATAAACATTTACCATTAATACACACCTAAACTAACTGTGATTCACCAGGCTCACCAAAGAGCACAAGGACTATAAATTCATTTACCAGAGAGGATATCTAGCTTAGAGTAGAACTGATGAAGATGACGATGCCAAAAAAGGAAAGGAAAACAGGAGCCAGTAACAGACGGTGAATTAAAAGGCAACTTCAGACCTCATGGTAAAGTAGGAGGAGGAAGAAATTTTTAGAAAGTCCCAAGGTCGGAGGCTGAAGTTATTGTGGTGGAAGGCGAAGAACAGATGGTGATGTTAAATGGAAAAGGGTAATGTCCAAAATACACAAATCAATAGGGACTTAAGCAGCCTCAGGATTTCTTGAAGAAAGACTACCCGTGGGTGTGAAGGCAGAATGAATGGAGAGACTAGCCAGCCCAGATTTTCTGTGACAACTGCCCTGCACCCTGACGGACAAGCCCAAGTTGTGCTCCACAGTGATGAAAAGGTGGGAATGACTAGTCAAGGGGCTTGAGCAGAGGACAAGTGGTAGACTCAGGCAGACGCAGCTCTGCTGGAGGTCAGTTCACGGGGCCAGGCAGCACACGGTGTCTGTGCGCACACGCCTCTGCCCTTCACTCTCCCCTTGACCAGGCTCCTGCTCACAAACAGGCTCAGACGTTCCCATCTTAAACCCAGAGTCTCTTGCCTGCCCCTGCCTGTCTTTTGAGCTTTCCTTTGTAAACAAAGAAGAACAAAGGGTGTTGCTGAGCTCCCAGCCCTACAAGAATTAAGTCAATAGCCACCGCAGTCGCTGACAGCGCACCCTGAGAGGAACTTGGGATGAAAGACAGGGTGAGACACTCTGTGCTTCAGAAAAACAGGCCCCATAGGTAGGCAGACGCATATCTCAGGAAGAATTTTTAAGAGCCAGATCCTTGCATCTTCCTGTACATGGAAAAGCACTGATATCATTAACTGGAGATATCTGCTCTTTGCGACTAGCAGTGATCTTTTACCAAGATGTAGGCTGACTGCACGTATTCCCGAGCCAAAAACCATAAACAAGCTGGTTTCTCCCCCATCTTTTGGGAGTAGTTTCCTCAGAGCTCCCAAGAGGTTGTCTCCTGGCCCATAGTCTTCAGTAAGGTCCCTGAATAAAACTCAAAACCCTTAGATTGTCCATTTTTCTTTAAGCCGGTGCCTTCCTACACTCTCCTTGCTCCCACCACCAAATCTCCTGAAGGTCTTGCATATGCAGCCTCCACTTCTTCTCTATCCTACCTGCTAAGCCCCTGCCTCTGGCTCCTGGTCCCTCCATTCAAGCAATACTACTCTACCACTGACTTCCTGATGGCTGGTCCCAGAGGCCCTGGCTCAGCCTTCACCTTTTTTTAAATGTTAAATTTTAATTTTTTAAATGGTGCTGCACATTTAACAGGGATCTTGAAATTCCCTCCCTTGGGTCCCAGGACCCAGCACTATCCTGTTCTTGGTCTTTCCCACTTTCTCTACTTCCTGATCTTCCTCTCCCTGATTGTTCAATGCAGACATTTTAAAAGACTCTGCTGTCATCCCTCAGCCTTTTCACCTTTCTGTTTTCTCTTACTCAGAAGTCACTCATCCCCAGGGCTTTCTGTTGTCTCCTCCAAGGCAGTGAAGAACTTCCAACTCTCTATTCTGCCCTGTTTTCCCAACAGGTCTTACATTTTCAATGCCTCTGGCCATTTCCCCTCAACCACACCCCCAGCCCCAGATTCACAGTTCTAAAATCCGACTTTCCTGTCTTTGTTAACGTTATCAACATTATCCATGTCGGCCAGGTTCTAAACCCCAAGATCATCTCCACCCACAATGTAAAAGGGGTCAATCTGACTTACAAAATTCTCCCCTGCAAAGTCTCTTGTATTTATCTTTCCTCCTCGTTTTAACTTTCACCATCACCTTAGCTCAGCTCTTTCTTCTCATTCCTAAAATACTGCAATTGCTTTTAGCTGATCTTCTTGCCCCCAAACTGTCCTTTCCAATCCACCCTGCACCTGTTGGGAGACAATTCTCCTTGACTATCTCCTAGTCCTGCACTGTCTGGGATGTCTGAGCACAGGCATTTACAGATAATTTAAGAATATTTATGTAAGGAGACATTCCAGGGAAGTAGAGCTTAGAGACATCTCCCTCCTGAGAAAAAGACCTTGCCTCCTCTTCCCCAGAGAAGATTTGTTTTCATGCCTGAGTAAAGATACAGTCTCTCTCCAGAGAGAAGTACGAGCAGGTCACCAGCAGCTCCATATAAGAAAGGAGCCTAATTTGGGGGTTTTCTCCTGTAATGCACCCCCAGCATGAGCAGGTATCATCTGGCCCTCACTGTATTGCCCTGTGGAGCTTGGGGAATCAAACAGGCTAACTTGTTTAACTTGTAAGAAGGGTAAAATCTCAGACCCCTTACAGTTTGACTTATACCACCACGAAACTATCTTTTGAAAGATCTACTTTGGCCATACTTCTTTGCTTGAAACCCTTCAATGGCTTCCTACCACAGAATAAAACTCCAAGTCTTACCTGTCATTCAAGTTCCCTTTCCTGCCTGTCCTCCCACTTTATATAAGAGACTTGAGAATTTGAGGATTTTTGTAACCTCAGGGGTCATGGAAGCAACCTACCATGCATACCAAAGGAGGATTATAGTATTGAGAAAGAAAGAGAAAGCGAAGTTTTCAATAATCATCTAGGTCTGTAGATGTTTGTCAGTTGGAGAGATGTTGCTGGAATCCTACCCTATGTAAATCTTGTGCTCTAATCAATCTGGACTTCCAGATGTTTCCCAAACATAGGAGTACACATCCTGCTTCCAGGCTCTGGCCATGCCTAGAATGCTATACTTAGATCGCAGATGAGGGAAAACCCATGAAGCACCAGTGCAAGAAATGCCTATTGCCAACTTTTGAGGGATGGTGAGTCAATACCATTGATTTCCTCACGTATGTCACCATGGCTCCTACCAGATGAGAAACGAGCCAGACCTTCACCTTGGCCATAGCTGACTAAACTGAAGGTCAGTTCTGCAGCCCCGAATAACCACAGTCTGGCTGGACATCTGGGAGGTGAACTACCTCTGGGAATGCTTGGCCTGAAACTCTGTCCAATAGGGGAGCTCTGCATTTGATGGCGGCCAACAAACCCAAACATCTTCTCTATTTGAGAAGTAAAGGCAAAAGGGGTGAGGAGAAGCAGCTTAGGTTCTAGTGGGAACAAGTGAGTTGTGGTTTCAGATCTCCTCCAGCCTCTACATTCCAATCTTAGCTCCTGCCACATTTCTAGGTATTCTTGCAACGAACGCCCAATTATCCCAAAGATAATACGGACATGCATTTGTCTGGCAGGCCTCAACCACTTAGTCAAGTGCCTTCTCACCAATCTCTAAGACTTGTGTACCAAGATGCTGGTTGAAATAGTTGTAAATAGTAAATTTAACCAGCCAATATTAACGGGCCTGTTTTTATTTATCATATTTCTTCATCAATTGTAAGATATATCCCAATCTCAGAGACATAAAATATCAACAAAAGAAGCCACAGTGGTTATGTCATTCATTGTTGCAACATGCGAAAAAATGTGCATTTTAGAATTAAAGAACTAAGATATGGTGCAAACAGTGGGATGTTTTGCCGCTGGGACAGGTAAACGGCACAAGATGGGGCTGTGGGTGGGGGCAGGGAGGCATTTCCTTTAGAACAAGGACAGGGGAGAGTGGAGCAATGATTCCACCCATGGGGCTACACCTCAAGTTGCCACAAATGGACATGTGTGTAGTGCTACCTGTCACAGTCTGTGAGTGAAAAGTATAATTAATTTTAAACCAGGCGGAAGACATATATGTATATGTTTTAGTGTTTTTATAACTTTTGTGTGTGTCTAAAATATAATACTCTCTTAAGTGGGCCTAGCAACCTGTTTTACTGCCCCTGTTCTTTGGGACACCTTGTGTTCACTGACAGCTTAAAAATCAATTCTATAAATAAAGGAGTTAAGGGAAGTATTTACTGTCTGTTATCTCCACAAGTTGACTATTAGGAAAGAAGGAATTTCATCATTCCAGCAACATCTGGTATGTGCACATATCCAACGGATAAACATCTATAGCCCTAGATGATTATCCAAAACTTTGCTTTCTCTTTCTTTCTCAGTACTCCATCTCTCCCTCAGTAATCTCAGGTGGATTGCTTCCAGGACCCCTGGGGATACCAATATCCACAAATGCTCCAGTCCCTTAGGTAAAAATGGAGTAGTATTTGCATAGAACCTGACATCCTCCCCTATATTTTAACTCCTCTCTAGCTTACCTTTAATGCCTCCCACAATGGAAACGCTATGTAAATAGCAGCGGGGAAGTAGGTTGTGAGGGTGGCAAATGCAAGTTTTGCTTTTTGGAAATTTATGGAATTTTTTTTTTCTTTCTGGTATTTTCTATTCTCCACTGGTTGAATCCGCAGCTGCCGAGGAGGATGGATTGTATAGACTCTGGCTTCACATTAGCTATAGGTTTGCCTAGATTTAAGCAAGGTCAAATTTGCAAAAAAAGATATTGTGGCATAGTTTTAAACAAAGCTTTAAAATAAGAAGTGCGTGCACAGGGATGGGGGCATTTTCAATAGAATCCCTTAAATACAAACGTCCTGGCCATTTATAAAGTGAGTTGAACTTTTAAGGATATATTTCCTAAAGCCTGGCGTGAAAGAAAGTGCAAGCTTTGGAGCCAGACTAAACCTGACTCTGAATCATGCCAGTTGTGTGGCACTATAAAGTCACCTAACTTTGCAGGACCCGTTTTCTCCTCTGTAAAATGGGGACAATAACAAGTACCTTACGGGGTGTTCATAGGTCAGAAATTTTAAACACAGTACTGTGCCTGCATACAGTCGTCACCCAACAAATGGTGATTACTATTGCCGGGCGGGGGGCTGGTTTTGGTCCAGGGCCCAGCACGCCTCATCACCTCTCCCTGCTCCCTCTGGGGCATTCAAAAACTCTCTCAATTACGTTCAACATTTATGTGCAGGATAAGATGTTAAGTAAGTCAGGCCTTTCTGTAGTTTACAAACCGACTAACAACACCGTACACGAATAACAATTTTCACGGTTTTCTGATTTTTTGTTTTTTCTTTGGTAGAGGAATTGGCAACATAGGGAGGCTGCGCTCTCTTTTTACAGACTTGGGACCTCGGAGAGGTGTAGTATCTGGCCAAAGGCCACGGGCACCGCGGCCTCCACAGGTTTCCCGGGTCTCCCGCCACAGGGGACGGAGCGGCCGAGTCGTCCATGTCGTTTTCTGGAAACTCTCTGGGACGAGGGAGGGAAGGGTCCCAAGAGAGGCGGCGTCCGCCCGCGTTTTCGATGCCGAGGCGACCACACTTACCAGCGCGAAGTGCACCAGGGCGTCGAAGCAGAGCCAGGCTAGCGCCCCGCGGTCCGCAGCCCCCAGCCCGCGGCCCAGGCGCAGACCCAGTGCGCAGCCCACGGCCAGCAGCGCGGCGCACAGCAGCAGCGGGCCTCCAGCCGCGGCGCCCAGTTCCCAGTCGCCGCGCATGCTTTCCGCTCCCGGCGCCGACCGCGGGGCACCAACAACCAGGATTGCCCGGTGCGGCGGGAGAAGCGGGGCGGCGAGGGGGCGGGGCTACTCGGCCGGGACGGGGCGGAGCGGAGCGGACGGAGGCTTACCCTTCCGCCCGGCCGCCCCGCCGCCCCGCCGCCCCGCCGCCCCGCCGCCCCTCCGAGTCGCTGGCTACCAGAGCCCGGAGGTTTTCTCAAGCCAGGAACGTGCTCACCTCCTCGCTTTACTGCCGGAACCAAACCTATTACCAGACCACGCCCGAAGGGCTGGTAATAGGGCCACACCATTTGACGCAGTGTGATTTTTAACAAGGTTCAAAGCCTTACACCACAAAGTGAAATCCAGATGGTGGAAATTTTGCCAATAGAGGGGGGAGAATTTTAGGGACAAAAGGTTCTAATTAGGCTCTTGCAAGCAACCACCACTAGGCATTTTAAAGCCCTTGTGGGTTACTCTGACCCTATATCTTAAAAATCCAAAAAGCAAGGACTTCCCTGGTGGCGCAGTGGTTAAGAATCCGCCTGCCAATGCAGAGAACACGGGTTGTATCCCTGGTCTGGGAAGATCCCACATGCCACAGAGCAACTAAGCCCGTGCACCACAACTACTGAGCCTGTGCTCTAGAGCCCACAAGCCGCAACTACTGAGCCCGTGTGCCACAACTATTGAAGCCCGGGCACCTAGAGCCAGTGCTCCGCAACAAGAGACGCCACTGCAATGAGAAGCCTGCACACCGCAACAAAGGGTAGCCCCTGCTCGACGCAACTAGAGAAAGCCCACGCACAGCAACGAAGATCCAACGCAGCCAAAAATTTTTTTTAAAAAAATCCAAAAAGCGTCAAGAGTATGAGGGAGAGGAGCAATAGGCCACATCAGCTTGGTACTAGATGCTTTTACCTGTGGTATCTTATCTTCACAACAACCCTAGGAGTTCAGTGTTTTCTTATTTTACAAATGTGAAAAGAGGCTCAGACATTAAATAATTTGTCTAAGGACGCTCAGTGCTGGGCCGAGGCCAGAGCCCATGAATGGGTGTCCCCAAGGCCTTTGCTTTTTGACCCTGCAGTGTGAGTAGATACTTAATATATATTGACAACTACAGTCGGCCCTCTATATTCGCAGGATTCGCATCTGTGGATAGGAAGGGACAACTAATGGGACTTGAACGTGCACGGATTTTGGTACACACGGGGTCTTCTGGAACCAATGTCCTGTGGATACCGAGGGACGACTGTATAGCTCTCCTTCAGTGACGTGCCCCTTTGATCCTATCACCATGTTTAACCTTTTCCATCCCAAACCAACAGAATACACATTTTTCTCAAGTGCTCAAAGAAGTCAGAGTTTAAAAAGATTGTAACCCTTATTGATCAAGCCTGTGTTTTCAATTTGGGGTAGCCAGGTAAAATATAGAATGCCCAGATAAATCTGAATTTCAGATTTTTTAAAAAAACGAAATTTTAAGTATATACTTATACCAGCATATAACTAGGGTACTTATGCTAAAAAGTCATTTGTTGTTTTAAAATGTGGTTTGTACATCTAATAGAATATTATTCAGCCATAAAAAGGGAATCCTGATATGCTACAACATGGATGAACCTTGAGGACATTATGCTATGTGAAATAAACCAGTCACAAAAAGACAAATACTGCATGATTCCCCTTATATGAAGCACCTAAAGTAGGCATATTCCTAGAGACAGAAATATAGAATGGTATTTGCCAGGGGCTAGGGGGAGGGAGAAAAGGTGACTTGTTTAATGGCTATAGAGTTTCAGTTTTGTAAGATGAAAAAGTTCTGGAGTGTGGTTGCACAACAATATAAATACACTTAACACTACTGAACTGTACACACTTGCAAATGTTTAAGATGGGAAATTTTATGTGTATTTTACACAATTTAAAAAATGATTTCTGGCATTGAACACAAATTCAAAAACTTTCCCCCTTAGTTACTCCGTATCGTTTTTTACATAGCAGTTAACACTAGATGAAATTATTTATTTATACATGTATTGTTAGTCTCTTGCCACTAGAGTATAAGCTCCACAAGGCCAGGTGTCTGGCTTGGTTACTGCTGTATCTCTGGCACCTATTACAGAGTTTGACATATACTAGCTGCTCAATTAAATAACTGCTGACTGAAGGAGTATGGCCAATCCTGCCACCTATGCCTTGGATTCTCTCCTGTAACTTGGAAAGTTGATGACTGCTCTTCTCTTGTATATTCAATGTCTTTCTCAACTGGATTTCCCCCATCAATTTCCCCACACCACTCTTTAGCGACTATCCTGCCCTGTTCCCCTTCTGAGCAAAATAAAAGCCTAAGAAACTGATTAGATTCACTGTCTTCATATTCTGCCCTTTCCTCAGTCCTGCCTACTCTAGTTTCCACCCTCATTACTGCAGTGATAACAGCTCTCACTAAGGTGACCAGTGACCTCCGCATCACTAACCAAAGGACATTTCCTGTCCTTACCTTACTTGACCTCTCAACAGCATCACTGGGCACTGAAATCTCTTTTCCCTCAGTTTTCTGAGAAAACACACAGCTTTTCTTCCCCCCTTCCTAACCATACCTTCTGTTTCCTTTGCAAGCTCATCCTCCTCTACATGCCCCTTGAATGCTGGAACTTCAGTCCTAAGCCCTGTTCTCACTCCAAATGCTGAACCCAGGCAGTCTCACCCTCACTTCCTGCTTTACTAATCACCAAAATAGGGGATTCAAATCTCTAGCCCGGCCCCCTCCTCTGAGCCCCAGACCAGTATTTCCAGTTGCCCTCCTTGACCGTCATTTGGATGTCTCCACTCAACACAATCCAAACTGAATTCATCACACTCTACTCCCTATGTCTGGGTCTCTCTCAGTGTTGCTTATCTTTTTCCTTTTTTTGTATTTTGGCTTCACCTCAAGGCTCGCAGGGTCTTAGTTCCCCGACCAGGGATTGAACCCAGGCCATGGCAGTGAAAGCACCAAGTCCTAACCACTGGACCACCAGGGAACTCCCCCTCAGTGTTGCTTATCTTACTCTATTTACATTCATCAGTTACAGCAACCCAGAAACACAGAAATCATCCTTGATACTTCCCTCTCCCCAAACTCCGGATCTAAGAATCACCTACTCCTGTCTGTTTTAGCTGCCAAGTATCTCTTGATCCCACCCACTGTTCACCATCTCTTACTTCAGGGCTTCACACTACTTCAACCTGACACATCACTAAACCCAAAGTACATTTCCTGTCCTTACCTTACCAGCCAATGATTGTTACTGAACACAATTCTCCTATCATCACTCTTGCCTAATAATGATTTACCATTGCTCTTAGAACACCAAAGTTTCTTTCCATGACTTACAGGCGTGCGGTCTAGCACCTGCCTCTCTCTTCAGCCCCTCCCCTGCCCCGGTAGTCCTCCTCCCCACTATCATCTTGGCTCCAGCTGTACTTTCCCTCCCTGGACTCCCATGCTGCTTCCTACTTTGTATGTACTGTTTCTTCTGCCAGAAAAGTTTCCAGTGAATCTGCTCTATTAACTCTGCTTTTCCTTCACCACTATAAGCTATGTAATTTTTGGCAAACTTAACTTTCCTCTGCCTGATAATAGAACCTTCATCACAGAGTTGTTGAGGGCCGAGTTGGTACTTCTCTCAAGCACTCAAGCCAGTGGCTGGCACGTGGTAAGAACTCACTGCCAGCCTGATTATCACCTTCCTAACGAGGGTGATTCCCTCTATTATGTATCATTGTGTATCTCTTTTTTCTAACATTTGTCATAACTTTTTTACTATTATTCATGTATGCGGACCCTGCGCCCTAGCACAGTACCTGGCTGGAGATAGGATGCTCAAGAAATATTTGAATGTTCCTAAAGGCTTAGTCAAAATTCTTATAAAAGACTGAAGACATGGAAAGGATACATATAGATATGGAATCTTTTCTTATTATGAAGAAAACTGGGCTGAAATCAATAAAATGAAATTTATAAATTCTTCTATTTAGGTTTGAAAAATGTAAATGCCTAACTACTGGGAAGAAGAGAGCTGAAGACAAAGGGAACTGAGGCTGTTACTTCATCACAAATCTAATTGTGATGAAGCTTGTAAAATAATTGAAACAATCTCCTCCACATTAACAATATTAAATGGCCAGATAATGGAATGTTCCCGTTCCATTGTACCCAGAAACTAGCCACACCACACTCTATTCGTGGGGTCCTTGGAAGTCGCGAAGCCGACAGGAACCAGGTCCAGGAAGGACTTTATAAGCAGGTTGGCTAAAATGCATGGAGTGTTCAGGTTGAGGAAGGAAGCTGATAAAAACAGATCTGTGTCTTCTGCTATTTGGGAATAACTAGAAGTCTACTCAGAATCGAGAACAGTTCATTTATAATGATGGTCATTTAAGAGTGGTTGGGCTTCCCTGGTGGCGCAGTGGTTGAGAGTCCACCTGCCGATGCAGGGGACACGGGTTCGTGCCCTGGTCCGGGAAGATCCCACATGCCGCGGAGCGGCTGGGCCCGTGAGCCATGGCCGCTGAGCCTGTGCCTCCGGAGCCTGTGCTCCGCAACGGGAGAGGCCACAGCAGTGAGAGGCCTGCGTACCGCAAAAAAAAAAAGAGTGGTGACTTCTATTCAATATTAAGAAAAGACCTGGTCACAACTGAAGCTATTCCACAAGTAGAACTGGCCCACTTGGAGTGAGTGCCTCACCATTTACTTCTCAAACTCTTCTGACTCCTAGTCCTGTAGGAATGTGTCCATAAAAATGGCCTGCTTCAAAAAAAATCTGATTTTATCTTTAAGACATTATGCAAAATGTGTCCTTTACTCTCTAACACTTAGGCTTACAGTAACATAAAACTGTCTTCCTTACCATCAAGTAAAATGGCTGTCCTGTGAAGATGGCCGGTTTCTCTTGCGGCTTCACACATTACTTGGCACAAGGTCCCATTTTTCTTCCGGGGACCACAGTTTTAAAAAAGGGAATTACTCAAGAAGGTGGATGGCAGGCAGTTCTTCAGAGTTGGGAAGAGGGATGTTGTAGAAGAAATTCCCTGCAGGGAACACATCCTTTATAGCTCTGCTCAGCCACTGATCCCCTGCTTTTAATCATTTTTTATAAACTTGTAAGTCTCCTGATGAGGCCATTCTCTCATAATGCTTCAAAGAGGTGTTTTTCAAACTATGCTGTGATTTTTCTGCTCCAACCCCAGCTTTCTCAGAGAACTTCAAGATCTTCAACTAAAAATGTTTGAAAAACACTGCTACAGGGCAGTGCTGAGAAGACAAAGGGCAATCAACACATTTGGTTGTTTCACACTTCTTTTAGCCACGGGATACATTTAAGAGGGTAACTTGTCCACATTCCCATTCCTATCCAAGTCCTTTGCAGTAGATGGGCTCAGCACTGCCCACAGGAGATTTGGGAAATGTGGTTAGGTATAGCTCTGCTTTCTCCTAAAACTGAGAATGAAGAAAAGGCACATTTTTGTCTCATTTTTTAATCTTATGTATCTGAAAAGAAGCCTTGCACTATTCATAGAACAAAAAGGCATGATTTAGGCTCTCTCCTTTGGAGAAGTTTTCTACCTGAATTGATTTAGGCCAACGGTTCACACCTTGGGGCAGTTCTGGCCCCCAGGAAACATCTGGCAGTGTCTTGAGACATTTTTGGTTGTCCTGCCTTGGAGAGTGGAGACGTACTACCCACAGCTAGTGGGCAGAGCCTAAGGATGCCACTAAACACCCTACAATACACAGGACAGCCTCCCACAACAAAGAATTATCCAGCCTAAAATGTCAATTTTTTTTTTTGGCTGCACTGCGCAACTGCGGTATCTCAGTTCACTGACCAGGGGTCAAACCTGGGCCCACAGCAGTGAAAATGCGGAGTCCTAACCACTGGACTTCCAGGGAATTCCCTAAAATGTCAATATTGAAGGGTTTGAAAAACCCCGACTTACGTTAAAGTTAGTTGAGGAATTTCATGGGCAAATGAAGAGGCTAAGGATGTGAACAGGCTGCATTCCCACATCCCTTTTCCTAAACACTTTCTCTTTATAGAGTACTGAGCCCACCTATATAGTTGACCTTTGAACAACGCAGGGGTTAGAGGTGCTGACCCTCTATTCGAAAATCCCGCCTGTAAGTTACAGTCAGCGCTCCATATACGCAGTTTCTCCATACAGCAGTTCCTTTGTGTAAGTGGTTCCACATCCGAGGATTCAACCAACTGCCGATCGTGTAGGACTACAGTATTTACTACTGAAAAAAATCCACACATATGTGGACCCATGCAGTTCAAACCCATGTTGTTCCAGGGTCAACTGTATATAGGTATGTACAGATAGAACCTCATCTATATACTGTGCTTTTGAGAAGCATTCTACCACTGTTTTTCAGTTATTTAACTAAGTACAACATTTATATGAAGAGTTCCTTTTACACTTTAGACAAATGACTGGTGGGTAAAAGAGAGAACTCCTTGGCCTATATGCCTTAAGACTTACAGCTTAATGTACAGAAATTATACTCCCTTTCTCCAAACAGATTTAATTAAAACCCCCAGTTCAACTAGGGTTAAGAAAATTCATAACCATCACTGTAAGACAACTGACATTCACAAATTTTTACTTGCAATAATTAATTAATCTCCTCAGAAGGACAACGCTTCTGAAGTAAATTATGGCAAGATTAAATAGGAGTATTGTAACTTATTTACTTATATACTGAGTTCTTTCAAAAATACTTTGAAGTGTCATTATATGAAAGTAAAAATACCTGTATACTAAAAAGTTTGGCTGCTCTTTGTTCTTTCAATTAATCCAAGATTTCATTTAGAGCCTCAACCTTACTTCAATAACTATCTTCCAAAGTTCTTGTTTTCAAGGATTAGACAGGCCTTAAGTAAAGCTTGAATTTTTGTTTTATGAAAGTCATAATTACACTATCATCTCAAATGGTCTTTCTATGAGTTGTGGTATTTAAACCTGAGATACATAGAGAGAACACCATGTGATGAATGAAGGCAGAAGGAAATTAAGATACTTTCAAAGATAAGTTCTTCAATGTTTTACCATATTTGATAGCAGCTTTTTTATTGGTTACAAAACCTAAGCCCATATACAAAATTAGGAACACATTTAGATGCCTCTTTTGAAAGAATGTTTTAGTCTTTTTTAACCGAGTTAAAAAAAAATAAAAACAATGCAATTTTTCAACACTGTTCTGAAAACTTAAAAGTGCAGCAATATACTTAGTTTCCTTTACCTACGAAATTTTGCATTTCCATTTCCAAACTGATAAGGTCACAACAAATTGGATCAAGCCAATGCATACGTAAGTCTGCACTACTTGATGCTAATGTTCACTTATGTTAGTTTGCACTTAAAACACAAGAGGAAATAGGAATCGGCACAGTAGAGGCCCAATTTAATCTTAATGTGTGCAAAATTTAAAAGGTAACTGTCAGTAAGTATGGAGAGTCCAGAAGAAAGTAAACTGGAAGGGGTACAATTCACAATATTGAGAAGATTTGGACTTCAAGGGTTTCACCGAAGTTTGTGACCTTAATTAGCTTTGACTTTGTTATTCCTACTTTTAGTGAACACCACACAGTTTCAAAAATTTAGACTACTGAACAGGATGCAGTTACCATATGAAGCTTTAACTCAAAATTTGGATAAAGAAAAAAAGGCACAATGAACTTCAACTCAATTTTATGTGCACAAGAGTTGAAAAATCTGAGCCACCTTAAAGAGAAATTGATTCTAAAATTTATAAAACCTATAAATAATCAGAGGCCAAACCACTATATTAAAACAGATTCTCTAGCAAGTAAAAATCTTGCAGTTTAAACATACTCTTGTATCCACTTTAGATACAAGACAAAACTCACTCTTTAAAGTGGCTCCACCTTGGCAGATACATATATTTGTAATGAATGCACACCTGCTATGTGTTGTTTATCAGTGAAAACACCCCCGCTGATTCACAAAGCTCTGATGGCATCTGTCTCATCTTCATCACAGTAAATACACACCCCCCCCATCGGATAACTAAATTAGTTTAGATTTTCTATCCCTTCACATCAATTCATTGGGAAATTATACCCAGTAAACAATAGCAATAAAACCATTCCTGTGACAGCACAAATTATTCAGTTTAAAAAATTTCAAATTCTTTCATGAATAGCTGGGTCAGACAATTTACCAAAAGCAATGACTTTACACAGTAATACCAGATTTTGCAGAATTACTTAAAGATCACTGCAAATCAGGTTTATGTTAAATAACTGCAGATTATTCCTCTATGCAGATCCTTGTCTGAATCTTTTTATATGTGAATATGCTTTTAGAGTAGGATCTGAATGAACTTTCCAATAATCAACGAATGAAGTTTTATGATACTTCTAAATAGTTGTTGTTTTGTTGCCAACCACATTATCAAAAGCACTGGTTACTAAGAAAAAATATTTTAAGACTAAATTACAGTAAACATGAAAGCTCCACAGTTTAAACCCAATATAAATCAACCATACCCAATTATCAATTTAAAACGAAAAATATTAACTCCTGAAAGCTGAAAGCAAGATTTTCTTTTTTAATATCACCAATGGGTACTTTAGAATTTTGTGTTTTTGTTTTTATTTATTTTTTTCTTTATAGTCACGGACTCTTGCTTTCAACTTAAACAGAAGTTCAAGTCCGTAACAGGTTGCAGCTCAGGTAAAATACCATGCACAGCATTTGATTACTTCAAAACAGCAGGAACACACAGGCTGAAGTGAGTGGTCAAATAGGGCTTGCTGTTCTCAAAAATTAGGTATAATGGCGAAAGCATTACCATCCATAGCTAAAGTTCTTCCTCCAACCCTGGCTTCTGAGGCAGATAATAAACACATCAATTACTGGTAGATGAAGTACAGTTTTTTAAAACTTATCTGTTTAATCAATAACCAAGTTTCTTTTTTTTTTAAGTTACTTTTTGTTTGTGTCAGTTCCACCAATGAAAATCATTTGGCTTGTACTTTAAAATCTATTCTTCCACATAAAGAGTATGAAAATATGTTTGTGGAGGACAATGATGGAGGCTCAGATCAGACTGCACCTCTTTAAAGTCTTCCAACATGTGTATGTGTCATACCAAAGTGTCTTGATCCATAGCGCACCATTTTCCAAAGGAATATCAAGTGGGCAGCTGACATGCCACCACTACAGAATATTCTAAACTGGAGACTGCGGTTGTCAGCGTGTGGCACCAGGGAACAGGGAAAAATAGGGTAGTTGAGATTGTTAAGGAGAATTCTAAAACAGTTTAGGAAATCATGCATATGCATTTACAGTCCATGTGGATAGTGACTTTTGGCAACTGCAAAGTGACTGAGACATGGCTTGCTTTAGAAGCATCAAAACAAAGAGGCATGTATGTTTTGGAGCCTTTTGTACTTGTTGTTCTTGTCATTTGGTAGCCATCTGGTGGTGCTTCATATTGAATGTGGGAAAGATGCTGCACTCAATTGAACTTAAAAATTGAATTCTTTTGTTTGAAGGTTGGCTGTTGGGTCAAAGTTGTAAGTACCTCCTTGTGTTGCTTCAGGAATGAGGCTAGGATCTTCATCAATCTATAATAAACAAGAAAAAAAATCTTTATTATGTTAAGATACTACACATTACAGTGTAAGCGGAATTGATTTACTTCTTAGGAGAGAATTCCATATGAATGTTTTTGTCACCTAAAAAATATTTTAAGTAAATCAACAATGTTATTAAGAAATCTAACAATTAAAAATTGAACACACATTTAAAAATTGCCCCATGCTTTAGTTCCTGTATCTGTAGATTTACTCTACCTATCTGAACATACATCATTTCTATAATTACCATTTCTTCCCATTTAACAAACCACAAAAGCAACAAGGTGACAGAAATACAGTATAAATTTAGTCATGGAAAACTCTTAGAAAACTTACTTTATGTATAGATTTTAATGTACACGTAGACATATCATACTTTAATACATACTTACATCATCACCAGAGAAATACTGATCTATGATTTCAAATGCTAATTTATATATGTCTTCATTTTCATGCTGCTGTAAAACTTCAATTTTCTCCAAACCTGATAAAAATAAAATAGTCAAAATAATTAGGTACATACTAATAAAAACTGTGCTCATTGTAATCATGGAAAATCCTAAAGAACTCAGAACACCCTCCCACCACCCTCCAAAGATGACAGTTCATCTAAAATACAGATAAAACCCTGAGCTGCTCTGGTTAGAGGGCCAGCATCCCACTAATTTCTTCCTCTCTAGAAGCCCTAGAGGTATCCTGGTCCCTGAGGCAGGCAGCTTAAAACACCTAAATACCCCATTTGACAGATGAGGAAGCTGCGGCACAGAGATGTAAAGGGATTTATTTCAGGTTACATGGCAAGTTAGTGACAGAACTAGAATCAAGATCTCTGCCACCACCCTGCCCCAGGACTCCTTTAATATAAACATACTGTTGCATACAGTAATTTTTATCCTTCTCTTTGTTTTCCAAATGTTACTTAATGATTGATATAAATATAAGATAAAGCTTTAAATTTTGAAGTAAATTTCTTTTTTTTTTTTTTTTGGCTGCATCATGGGGCATGTGGAACTTCCCCAACCAGGGATCGAACCCATGACCCCTGCAGTGGAAGCACAGTGTCTTAACCACTGGACCACCAGGGAAGTCCCTGAAATAATTTCTTAAAAAAAAAAAAAAAAATGAACAGGGTGCTTACGTCCTATAGCTACAGTGAATCTGGGAAATATTTTTTCAGAAAAGTAACTATAGAATGCCTTTATTTATATTCCCAATATATTTACTCCATGTATCATGTACATAAGTCTATTAAATCCTTAGTAATAAATATTCTTCCTTGAAATGCCTTTTTAGCTAAGTTATTTTGAAATAGTTTCAGTTTTTATATAGTAATATTCAAACCAGAAAAATGGGAAAATAGGTGTCAAAGATAATGGATGTAGAGTACCTTATAAAATCATAAAATGCTCAGTAAATATGTATCCTAATTATAAGTATTTATCTCATAGACAGAAGCAACTATCTTGATAAAAAGCTGGAGTAACAAGCTCAAACTCTCTGCGTTAAGTTGTTCTGAACCAGACTACAATGTTCGTTTCAAATTATTTAAAAAGTAAAACATCTTAAAACAAAATAAACAGTGAATTAACAGTAGTACAGTAAGAAAATCTGGCTTTTAATTATGGTCCTATCACTAACTACTTCCCTGACCATGGACAAAACTCCTTAACATCTCCAGAATATTTTCTTCTTGTTATTAAGAAAATACTTCCAGTCTGAACATTCTATGATGCTATTACATTTGTTTTCTCTTAAAAAAATAAACTCGTTAGTATAATCGAACAAATTAGTCAACAAAATGTATAAAATAAAACATGATATTAAGATAAGTTAATTTAAGGTTTGAGCAATTTAGTACACATTGAACAGGCACCTTTAAAAACAGAATTTTAAAATATATGCTTCATATGTCATTACCAGAGAAAATAATGATATAGTATTTCAAATCACAGTTCTTTCTTATTAAAATTTCAAAGTAATTTCTGTAGTAATAACCCTAGCATGGAGTTCTAGCAATCATAAGACTGAAACAAAATATCTAGATGACTGTGAAATCACTGACCTTTTCCATAACCTATTCCAATATATGGAACAGTATTTCACAAAGTGAGGTCCACAGAATCACATGATAATAGGTATAACATGAAAACAAGTGTTTTACTGTCAAGGAGTTTGAGAAATGCTGAATTAAACAAAGCCTGTAAGTTTCTCTATTATAGTGGTTTTCAGAGCTTTTAATTTGCTCTTATGCAATGTGACTTCAGGAGGAGTATTTGTGTTTCCTGAAAAGCATTGTCAATCTCTAAGAATGTTATGGCGTGACTTTCACAACCGGTTGTTTTCTGGAAAATCTTCTTGGACTACTAATACAGCAAACAAAGAATAGCAACATCCTCGGATGATGTTAATATTAATAGCAATATATCCTAAGTTTTCTTTCTAATTAGCTGTCTGTAAAGGAACTAATGTTTCAGAGTTCCAGTGCTCAACTATTTTTCTTTAATCAACCCTCTTACCTCCGCATTCTTCTATTATTTCAGCTATTGTGCTTGCTTCATCACCAGCCATTATCAGAATGTTTTTCAGACCATCTAGAACCACCTGAACAACTTGAGAATCTTTTACTGACAGTAAATTACAGAATGGTGGTATTACATTCTGCTGTACAAGGTACTCAACCTAGACAACAGAAGAGAAGAGATACTCTTATTTATATAATTATCTTTTCCCCCAAAAGAACACAGTACGGGGCTAATAAACAATCAACAACTCCTAAACCTAAGAGAGTAGTATGCTTTCCAGTATTAACAACTATTAACAGTTTTTTTCCAAACTCACTTGATCTTTTCTGCCACTTATCGTTAAGTTGCTAATTGCCCAAGCAGCTTCTTTTTGTGTTCCAAAATCCCCCTGAAGGTTAAAAAAGAAATGTTAAAATGAATTTTTTGGTCAGTCTTGGTTATAATATGTTAACAGACACGATGAACTCATAACAATGACTGACCTTGGCAAGTTGATGAATAATCATAGGGATTAATCCAGCATCTATTACAGCTTGAACTTGTTGCTGGTTGCCTGCTGTAATGTTGGAAAGGAACCACACTGCTTCCTATAATTGAACAAAATAAAGGGCAACTTTATTTGAAAAATTGTATCTTTAATGTGTTTATATTTTTATTTTAATGTAGTTTATATATACAGTAACAAGTCACCTCAGCTGCATTAAGGGAAACGCATCTAAGAGTGATTAGGTTATATAGAATCTCCCATTTTTAAACATATAAGGAAACTTCTATCCATAATATCTGGACCCATTAACCTAGCATAACCTTCAATAATATAGATACCTAGGACTATACCAGAGGCACTATTTTAGACAATGGTGATACGGCGGTGAAAAAAACAGACAAAAGACTTTACTCGTGGACCTTGTATTTTTTGTGCATGAGCTCCCTCTAAAAGACAGATGATAGAAATAAATAGAAGACGGACTTTCTTAATACTTTGTGTTAAAACTACTTCTAAGAAAGGTGAATTATTTTATTGTAAAAATATTTACTTGCAGGGACTTCCCTGGTGGTCCAGTGGTAAAGAATCTGCCTTCCAATGCAGGGGACGTGGGTCCGATCCCTGGTCTGGGAAGATCCCAAATGCCATGGGGCAGTAACTAAGCCCACACGCCACAACTACTGAGCTTGCGCGCCTCAACGAGAGAGCACGCGTGCCACAAAACTATAGAGCCCACATGCTCTGGAGTCCGCGTGCCACAACTAGACAGAGAAAACCCGCACGCCACAACTAGAGAGAAGCCAGAGCACCCCAACGGAAGATCCCGCATGCCTCAACAAAGATCTCACGTGCCACAACTAAGACCCAGTGCAGCCAAAAATATAAAGAAAATAAATAATTAAAAAAAATTTTACTTGCAAGATATATTTACAACTTAAGCTTCTAACTAGTCTAGGATGGTCTATATAACAAATTTTATTGTAACCTTAAATGATTTATGTCACGAACAAATAGGTTTATTATAAGTTTAGTGTCAAATGTGTATCTTCTTCCTCCTCTATAATGAAAAGATTGTAGGAGAGTACCCTGGTGGTCTAGTGATTAGGATTCAGTGCTTTCACTGCCGTGGCCTGGGTTCAATCCCTGGTCAGGAAACTCAGATTCCACATACCACAACTGGGACCCGGAGCAGACAAAATGAATGAATGAATGAATGAATGAATGAATAAATAAATATTAAAAAAGAATCCAACTGTCAAATTATAGTCATGCAACTATATAAATATAATTATGACAAAGAAGAAATCAGTTTTGTTAGTTTGAGGGATAGTGGCATTTCAGGCAGATAAAACTGTATTAAATTAAATGCAAATCAAAATCATGAGACCCCACTTCACAGTACTGGGTGGCTATAATAATAATTAAAAAAAGGAACTGGATCCCTTGTAACATTGTTTGTAGGAATGTAAAATGGTGCAGCTCCTATGGAAAAGAGCGTGGTGGTTCCTCAAAAACTTGAACATGCAATTACCCTATGACTTGACAATTCTACTCATAGATATATACCCAAAGGAACTAAAAGCAGGGACTCAAACCAATGTTCCTAGCAGCATTACTATTCATAGTAGCCAAAAGGTAGAAACAATCCAAGTATCCATCAACAAATGGACGAATAAACAAAATATGGTATATAGGCACAATGGAATATTTATTCAGCCATAAAAAGGAATGAAGTTTTGATACATGCTCCAACATGGATGAACCTTGAAAACATGCAATATGAAATAAGCCAGACATGAAGACTGAAGTACTTAAGCACATATTTATCAGTAAGATTGTATCTTAAGCTTAAAATCTTTTTTAAAAAAAAACCAATTTTAATGATCCTTTAATTTAGGCACTGCAGTTTTTCGTTCAATCTCATTTCATAGGGAGATTAAACTATGATCTATTTGTTTATAAAACACACCAGCAAAAAAAAAAAAAAAAAAAAAAATACCGGCCACCCAATGGAAAATTTCATATGTACTCTCACCTAGTGGCTACTAATTTGCTGCTGCTCAATCTATTGAAATAAAAACATTGGTTAATATACAAATAATTTTATTCTGTGATGATCATGACCACACTTAATAGCAAGCAATTAACAACTGAAACAAAATAACTGCAGAGGTGATTTGAAATAATTCTCATCTTTAACTAGAGTGGTTTTGAAGAGAATCACAAGCAAACAGGAATAGAAACAGAAACAAGAAGGCAGTCAAAATTGAGATATACAAAAAGAAAGAAATGCACTTACAAGGCTGTTATACGCCTTACCTTATTTATCTTCTCTTTTGGGTGTGATAAGAGATTTGGGAAGTGTGACAGGACATCGCAGTTGAGAACAACCTGGGTCTGCTCGTCGGTACCTGTCACTATGTTGCCAACCGCTCTGAGTGCTGCTGTCTGGGGTAGGGATAAAATGTTTTCTATAAATTTGTTTATGATGAAACTGATACTATGCTTTTTATAATCCTGAGAAAATGTAAAAATGCAAAGGGTGAATGATTAAAATTTACTGCATTCTTACACAAATCATTTCACTGAACTGGAAAGTAGTTTTGAACTTTAAACAATAGTTTTATGAAAACTGGAACTATATAGAAAAATTGTGTGGAAAATAGTTGGAAAAAATATTAAAATAAAAATTGTAAAGGTCCTTCTTTAACAGCTATTTTTACCTATTAGTAAATTGGTACCACAGATTTTAATAAAGGCCTCTAACGGGCACACATTTCTATCTAGAAAGTCACTTTGGCAGAAGTGGGATGAAAAGATCTATCAGCCATGTACCCCTAATTAGAGTGAGGAGAAACGAGAGGGAGAGGAGAAAATGCAGTTTGGAAGCTTTTGCAATTATCCAGAGGAAAGAAAATAAATCTTGAATTAAATCAGTGGCTCTAGATACAAGGAGAAAACAGATTTGAAAGCTATATAATAAGGTTTGACAGGGTTTTGTAATGGAGGGGAAACAAGAGGAGGAATATCAAGGTTTCTAGCTTGGACTATGCTGTCCACTGAAAGGGGATATAGAAAGAGGAACAGGTTTGTGGGAGAAGATGGTATGTTCATTTCTGTCTGGTTGAAATGACAATGGAGTTCTTAGAGGATGTGTCTAAGGACGCAAGGACATTTGGCTACATGAGTCTGCAACTCAGCAAAGAATCCGGATGAGATGAAGATTTAGAAATCAACAAAAGCAGATTCAGTAAAATAGCACAAGAAATATTGAAGAAATGTGCATATAGACAGAACTGAAGCCTGGTTGTACAAGTTAACTGGTTATAGCAAATACAAACTTTACACAAGTAAGAAAAAATGTTTAAGTACTTACTTGAACTTTCACTTCCTGGTGGCTCAGAAGGGGCACAAGAAATGGCACAACCCCTGAATCAATAACCATCTGTATCTGCTCATTACCTCCATCTGTCAGGTATGACAGTGCCCAAACAGTATCCACAAGAATCTTCAGGAAATAAAAAAGAATTATCATTTAATGTATTTGTTTGAATGTTTGAGATACATAACACACTTATGGAATGGTGACACAAAAAGTAACTGAATTTTGTTTTAGCTTGGTAGCAAAAATATCTGCTAAGCTGATACATCTACTACGTAGTAGATAAAACTCTCTCAATGGCTACCTCAGGCCACTCTTCACAAAAGTGAGACAAAGAAGTCTGGGACAACTTCTACCCCAACTTCCATATCTATCTATTAGGTAGATAAATTTAAAAATAGGCAGAAAAGTAATTCTTCCTGCCCCCACAAACTAAATACCCAATAATCACAAGGAAACACTTTCATAGAATGAGACCAATATATCATGCTGCTTCAAGTTTAGAAGAGCCCAAAGAGATCATTTATCCATATTAGTAGTTTTTAAACATGTTTAGCAACGTAATTTTTCAGACTATTAAAGTAAACATAAAAGAAATGACTTGGCATTTTAACTTGGGGGAAAAAATTAATTATTTGTAAATCTCTTGAAAAATGTCCCAATTGAAGAGCATACAGTATCAACCTTGCCTTACACCCATCTAATTTTGCAAATAATAAAAAAACAAAAAACAGGCTCAGGTTTGTTGACTCATTCAAAGTCAAAGAGCTTATATGTAGTTTTCCTTGGTGTCTTCACAGAGGAATATAAGTACAGGCCTGATCTCATGTGAAATCCAGAGATGTTTCCTATTAGAATATTCAAATTAAAGACATTTGTTGCTCTAAAATAACAGCAGCCACCTGAATTCAAATCTCTCCATGTAACCTTCAAAAAAGTATATGGATTAACAAGAGCAAATAAAACCACACATAGCCTGCACCTTCAACATTACTAGGAGTCTGAGAATGCTACAAATTTCAAATTACCTGTAAGAAGAGAAAAAACTAAATTGTACCTTTTGTCTGGACCTCCTGCCCTAAGGCTATGTGAGACTTCAGAGAAGAGCAGAGTGAAGAGCTTAAAGGTAACATATCCTAGTAAAACGACTCCACTTTAGTGGGGCAGAGACCATGTGGCTCAAAAAGCCTACAAGATTTACTATCTGTCTTCTACAGAAAAATCTGCTGACACCTTTACCAGAGGATGAGCTTCATTCAACTAAGAGATAACCGAAGAAATATTTCACTGTAGATCAAAAACTAACACAAATGTGAGGATAAGAGTGGAAGAATAATTTAAATGTTATATGTTCCAGAAAAATTGAAATATTGCACTTGACAAATGGGAGGACAGAAGGTATGCCTGAGAACTCCATCCATGTACCATCCTACCCCCACAAGGAAAGCCTCCTTGCTGGAAGGTGTCTACAGATGCTGTGTGTGTGAGTGAAGCTTGTCTACTACCAAGTCTGGCAGTAACAGGTAGCAAGATTTAAACAGAAATCAGAGTCTCATAACATAACACTCAAAATGCAGGCTACAGCTGAAAATAACTCATCACATCAAGAACCAGGATCACCTCAACTGAGAAACGAGAAGAAAGTCAACAGATGCCAACACTGAGATGACGCAGATATTGGAGTTATCTTGACAGGATTTTAAAGTAACTGTCATTAAAATACTTCAGCACACAATTATGAACACATTTGAAACAAATGAAATATAGTAAGTCTCAGCAAAGAAATAGGAAAAATAAAGAAGAACCAAATGGATTTTAAAACTAATAAACTTAGTAACCAAAATTTAAAACTCACTGGAAGGACTCAATAGTAGAAGGGAAAGAAAAAACAAAATCAACTAACTCAAAGACAGATCAATACAAATCATCCAATTGGGTGAGAAAAAAAAAGACTGCAAAGAATTAACAGAGCTTTAGGGACTTGTAGGATGATAACAAAAGATATAATAACATTTATGTCAGTAGAGTCCCAGAAAGAGAGGTGAAGCTGAAAAAAATATCTGAAGAAATAATGATGGAAAACTTCCCAAATTGGGCAAAAGACACAAACCTAGATTCAAAAATGGGAGAATGAGGTGAGAGAAAAGAGAAAATAGAAATAAGCTCATCACTTGCTGTATGGGTAAAGACAGGAGTCAAAAAATACCATTTAAACCTATCAAACCAGACAGTAAAAAAACAAAAGGCATTATAAAAGGTATAAGTATAAAGGTAACATTAGAACAAAAACAAACATTCCTAAATACCAAAAGAAATTTTTAAGAGAGAAGAAAGAACACTAAGTAGAAAATAAAACACACAGAAATTATAACACAAAATAACAGGACAGAATTGAAACCAAACATATCAAACAGGCTTAACTCACCTGTAACAATAAAAAGATTTTCAAATTGGCTCCTAAAACAAAACCCAATTCTATGTTGTATACAAGAGACACACCTAAAACAGTCATTTAAAAAGGCTAAAAGTAAAGGGACAAGCAAAGGTACACCAAGTAAATGATAACAAAGCAGAGACTACAATCCTGTTAGCAGACCAGTAGAATTCATTCTACAAAGTATTACAAAGAATAAAGAAGGCTACTTTGTAAAGCTATATCCAACAATTTATAATGAATATGTAACTGTTAAAAACATCTATTCACCAAGTAACCCTGTAAATACCACTACAAAGGAGAAAATAAAAAGATGCAAGAAAAAAATAAAAATATACTGAAAAAAGATTTTTCATACACTGTTGTCAGTATGAGAAGTCAAGTAGATAAAAAGTGAGGATACAGATTTTATAAATATACATCGAAATTTAAACCTGATAACAGATAATAAACTTGCAAATGGAGCACAAAAATATTATTAGGTCCAAAGAAAACATCAATTACATAAAGCAGAAATATTATAAAACTATTACAAGGCAATAAAATTAGATATTAATAAATACCAAAATACCACATGGAAATTTAAGAGCCTTATATTAAACAACTCTTGGATTAAAAAAAAAAACAACAAAACAGAAAAAAAATTTCTAGAAAATTATAATGAAAACACCACATATCAGAATCTATGGGATTTACCTAAAGCAGTGTTCAAAGGCAAGTTCATAGCCTTAAAAATGTATACAACAGAACTTAAAAGAATGAAAATAGATCCCAAATAAAAAGCTAGAGAAAGAACAGAGCAGGGACTTCCCTGGTGGCACAGTGCAGGGGACACGGGTTCAAGTCCTGGGCCGGAAAGATCCCACATGCCGCAGAACAACTAAGCCCGTGCGCCACAACTACTGAGCCTGAGCCCTAGAGCCCCCGAGCCACAGCTACTGAGCCTGCAAGCCACAACTACTGAGGCCCGTGTGCCTAGAGACCGTGCTCCACAATAAGAGAATTCACTGCAATGAGAAGCCCACGCACCACAAGGAAGAGTAGCCCCCCTCACTGCAACTAGAGAAAGCCCATGCGCAGCAATGAAGACCCAATGCAGCCAAAAATAAATAAATTAAAAAAAAAGAACAGAGCAAACCAAAAGAAAGCAAAAAGAAACAGTAAGTACAAAAGTAGAAAGTAATGAAGTAAAGAACAGAAAAACCACAGATCTAATTAAAAATCAGAATCCTAGTTCTTTGAAAAAATTGAAAAAAAGTCCTAGTTAACTTAATTAGAGAAGTGGTAGGAGGAGCACAAATGTACAAAATAAGAAATAATGAAGAAAATAACTCTTGAAACAGTAAATTAAAACAAAAAAATCATAAAGAGATTACTTTGCATACTTAAATGCAAGCAAAATTGAAAACATAGATGAAATGAATAATTTCCTAGGACAGTAGTTTACAAAAAACTAACCTCACTAGAAATTGAGAGCTTAAACAAGCCAATTTCAATAGCAAAAATAGAGAAAATTATCAGGGAACTAATCACACAAGTATCAAGACCCAAAAGGTTTCAAGAGGGAAACTACCAAATCTTCAAAGATCAGACCCCAGGCTATATAAATTGTTCCAGAGCATAGAAAACGAATGAAGCATAATGTTAATACCTAAACTTTTAAAATGCAATAAAAATACAATATTAATACCGAATAAAGATAGCATAAAAAAACTGTAGACCAGTATCTCTTATGTGAATAGAGATGTAAAAATTCTGCATAAAGTATTAGTGAAAAGGATCCCATACTACATTAAGAAAATAATATATGATAATCAAGTGAGATTTCTCAAGGAATGCAAGGATGTTTCAATTTTAGGAATATCAATGTATGTCATATTAATAGACTTACGGAGAAAATCATACAATCATCTCCATAGACACTGAAAAATTCCAACACGCATTCTTGATGTCAACACTCAAAATGGGATTTTACGGATATTTCCTTAACATAATAAAACATCTATAGGGCTTCCCTGGTGGCGCAGTGGTTGAGAGTTTGCCTGCCAATGCAGGGGACGCGGGTTCATGCCCCGGTCCAGGAGGATCCCACATGCCACAGAGCAGCTGGGCCCGTGAGCCATGGCCGCTGGGCCTGCGCGTCCGGAGCCTGTGCTCCGCAGCGGAAGAGGCCACAGCAGTGAGAGGCCCGCGTACCGCAAAAAAACAAAAACAAAAACAAACCATCTATAACTCAGGAAAAAAATCTAGATTCAACAAAAGGAATGACTGATAAATCTGATTACATAAAAAGGAGAAAACTGCATGGCAAAATATATCAAAGCCAAAGGACAAATTAGGAAAATATTTGACTATATATATATATATATATATATATCACAAATAAAGAGTTAATGTCCTTAATACACAAAGAGCTCTTAAAAGCCAAGGAAAAGAGATCAAAAATCTGATGGAAAATGAGCAATAAAGATGAACAGGCTATTTGCAAAGATGTAAAAATGGTTCTTCAACATATGAAATCAAAGTCAACTTCACTCACAACAAGTGAAACACATACTAAAAATGAGATACAGGGCTTCCCTGGTGGCGCAGTGGTTGAGAGTCCGCCTGCCGATGCAGGGGACACGGGTTCGTGCCCTGGTCCGGGAAGATCCCACATGCCGCGGAGCGGCTGGGCCCATGAGCCATGGCCGCTGAGCCTGTGCATCCAGAGCCTGTGCTCCGCAACGGGAGAGGCCACAACAGTGAGAGAGGCCCACGTACCGCCAAAAAAAAAAGAGATACAGTTTCTCATAGAGTGGCAAAAATTTTTAAATGACAACACATGGACAAGGCCATGAAGAAAGTCACTTTTGTATGTTGCTGCTGGGAATGCAAATGGCACAGCCCCTAAGGCAGGGAATTTGGCAGTGTATAACAAAAATTATAATGCATTCACTCTTTGACCTAGCAATCTGCTTCTAGGAATTTACCCTGAAATATTATCTCCAGTAATATGAAAACACACAGGATTACTGCCCGCTACATGATTCATATTTGCAAAATTCAAGAAATGGTCTAAATGCCTACCCAAAATAGTGTGTTTGAATAAACCATAGCCACAAAATGGAATACTGTGCAGAACAATACTTGGTTGCCTTGGCCTGTGATGTTTTAGGAAGCAGCTAAATGAAAGGTAACTTTTTACCATTATGGCTCCCTACTATTAGCAGAAAACCATTCTTTTCTAATATACAGTAGCCTAGAAAAATGAAATATTTAAGATTTCTAAGCTCAGATCAATTAATGGTTTTTGGTTAGATCTTCATGACACCACCTCAAAGGCTGGTGGGGGAAAGTAAGCTATAGCTAGGTCTCAGGCCCCCTGAAGCTGTAAAGACTCTTCTAGTCTCTCTTTAATTTTGTTTTATAATATATTGGGCCTTCACCGAAAATCTCGTTTTAAAAATGCTTTAAAACTTTGAAATTCACAGCACAAGATTATCAGGCTATTCTAGTTTTTTCTATTTTCATCAGTTTGCTTTCCTCATCTCCATAATCAGGCTAACAGCTGCTCAACGTCTCTGACATTTGTAATTTTACCTTTTGCTGCCTTTTCCCATCTGAGCTGCTTCTGCTATTTTACACCTCCTCCAATATTCTTTTTTCTTGGTTTTTCCCTTTTTCTGGATTTCTATGGTAAAATGCCTGGCTTTTACAGTCACTAATAGTCAATGAGTGTACTCTTTTCCTTCCAGCTAATAGTCAGATTAATCATGTGCCAATGAAGTCTTTGGCAATCCTGAGCTACTTTATTTTTCACTATGTCTGTTTTTCTGGGCTAGAAACATTTAAAATTTTTTACTTCAGCAATATTTCATGTACTTGAAGACTGCTAGAAAGCTGATCTCTAGACACACAGTATGAGACACATATATACATGGAAAAGATAGGCAACTCAAAGGGTCAATGTATTGAACAAACTTCTTGAAAACTGGTATCTTATGAACCAAAGGAAAATCTCTAGCAATCCGAAGTCTCCAAAGAATAATATACTCAGCTCAAAGAGCTTTTCCAATTTTTACCACCTCCAGTAAATATGCTAACAAATAATGTCCTGTTAGGCAGGCACCCTTACCGAAAACTGCTATTAACATGTACACCATTTCCTAGTAGGTGTCTGTAGAATGTCTATGGAATGTTAACATCACACATGCTTTAGAGACTACTAGAGCTGAACCAAGTTAAAACTGTATACTTATCCTTATATGCAGTAAAGGGTAACTGAGTAAGCTCAGGGTGCTCAAATCCTATACATTCCAAAGAAAGGACTGGTCCTTGATCAGCTCCTTCAAGATAACCTCTGAGCCCTGTGATTATCCTCCTTAATAACATTGCATTCCTGAGACCCTGGGCCACACTGTTTCAGTCTGACTCCTGGGAGGGGACAGAGACTGAGTAGTTAAGGTCAGTCAGCCTATGTGACTGACTCCCCAGTAAAAACCCTGGACACATCAAAGTTCAGGACCTTCCTGGTTGGTAATACTTGATATGTGTCGCCACACATGGTTGATGGGAGAATAAAGCATTGTTCTTACCAATCTACTGGGAAAGGACAACTGGAAACTTGCACCTGGGTCCTCCTAAACTCTGCCCTATGTACCTTTACCCTTTGTTGATTTTAATCTTGTGAAATGGTAAGAAATATACTAGTCTCTGCCCCCAGTTTCTAGCACAGGGCTCTAAAACCTTATAAATTCCTAAGTGATAAGAACATTAAGAGCATCTCTTGTTCCAATATCTGGTCTTTGACCCCATTCTTGACACCCCTGTAATGTCCTAAGCAATATGAGCACTAGGAGCATCTCTTGCTCTAATGAGGTAACTCTGGACGGCCTCCTGGTGGGCTCCTGGACGAAGGCTGGTCACCAGAAAGACCGAGCCATGATTAGAAGCCTGGAAATTTCAGCCCTGCTCCTCACTCTCCAGAGAGTGGAGAGGGGCTAGAAGCAGAGTTAACAACTGATCATGCCTACCTTTGGAAACCTCCATAAAATCCCAACAGTAGGGGGTTTGAAAAGCTTCCTGGCTGGCGAACACACCCACACCAGGAGGCTGACATACCCCAACTTCACGGGGATAGGACCCTCCCAGATCCCGCCCTATGTATCTCTTCATCTGGCTGTTCATCTGTATCTTTTATCATATCCTTTAACGAACTAGTAAATGTAACTGTTTCCCTGAGTTCTTTGAGCTGCTCTAGCAAATTAATAGAACCCAAGGAGGGGGTCTTTGAAACCTCTAATCTATAGCTGGGTGGTCAGAAGCACAGGGCTTGTGACTTTGTGACTGGCATCTGAAGTGTGCCTGTGGGCTGGGGGAAGAGGTGGCCATCACATGGGACTGAGTCCTTAACCTGTGGGATCTGACACTATTTCTGGGTAGTGTTGGAACTGAATTAAATTGTAGGACACCTAGTGGGTCACAGAGACTTGCTTGTTGTTGTGGGGAACCCTCCCGCCCAGCCCTGCTCAACACATTTGGTGACAAGAAGTATGAGCAGTGAAGTGTTCTGTACAAGTAGTGAAGGAGACACATAGGAGAGATATGCACCGTAGGGAAGAACTGGGTTTTTCCCTATACAGGAAGGAAAAGACTGAGTTTTCCCTAGACAAATCAGTACCCTTTGGCTATAAATTACAAGCATGAGTGTAAAAGCTTCTCAGTGATTCCTTCTAGCCAATCACTGAACCTGAAGGTGGTCTCGGGGACCCCTGACATATCATCAAGTGTCACTAACCATCAAGTCTCAGCACATAACCAATCTGCTACAACTGATTAACTTCATTTGTAACAGCAGTAGATTTGTATCAAAAGTTAGATAATACTCAAAATTATCTGTGCATGTCAAGCCATGGATGAACAACTTCAAAAAGGACAGGAAAACCAAATGCTACAGAATCACTGCAATTGCACCTTAACTTTTCTAAGAAGCACAATAACTAGAAAGCAAATGAACACAGACTGACCTGAATCAGTCCAGATTTCTTCTCTAGTCCTCGGGGGTCAATATTTAGTGATTCTTCTAATGTCACAAAGGCATACGAATGTCCATAAACCACCTAATTCTCTCCACACCCTAACGCAGCTTCTCCAGCAGTCTCACTAGTGACTGTCTCATAAATGAAGTCTGTCCTGTTTTTTTTTTTTTTGCGGTACACGGGCCTCTCACTGCCGTGGCCTCTTCCGTTGCGGAGCACACGCTCCGGACGCACAGGCTCAGCGGCCATGGCTCACGGGCCCAGCCGCTCCGTGGCATGTGGGATCTTCCCGAACCAGGCCACGAACCCATGTCCCCTGCATCGACAGGCGGACTTTCAACCACTGCGCCACCAGGGAAGCCCATGTCCTGCTGTTTTATACCTCTCCTTGCTGCTATTCTTCTTTTCTGTTGTGTCCTACCCTAAGACCCAAGTTAGAAATTTGGGTACTATCCCTGACTCCTCTCTTCTCTCACCACCCATATCAAAACCAGCAAATTTATCATCTAAACATTTCTACAGTCCTCCCTTGTCTTTTTATTGCTAATGTCTAAGCTCTGGTTCTGGTCCTCATTTTCTCTCATTCACACCACAAAATCAACACCGATCTGTCTTCTCAACTCCACTTTCCTCTAAAATCTACACTCCACTCATAATTGGTATAAATTATCAATCCATAATGTAGCTCCCTCTCAGCTACATAAAGAGGATACATGAATCCTAAGGTGGTACACAAGACTCTGTATGATCTAGAACCTGCTAAATCTCTGCCTTATTTTTTTCCCCACTCTTTGCTTCACAATTTATATTTCCGTCTCTCTACTTTAAAAAACTCCTTGGCTGGTTCCTTTTCCCTTGTTACCACTGCTCAAATGCAGAGAATTCCTCAGAATTCAATTTTTAGCCCTTTTTCTGAATCTTACTCCATGTCCATATTTTCATGAATTTCTTAAGTACTGATAAATCTCAAAGATGTATGGCCTTTTCCTTCCTGGAAACATTACTACAGAGGAACAATAAATAAATCAGAATGAATGTGTCTGTCCTACAATAAACCCATCGTCTCCCTCTACCAGTCTCATCCGTTTGCTTGACTCCTGATGGTTCATGGCATTATTATCCATTTAGATTGCCAAATTAGAAACCAAAGTAATTTTTACTTCTCCTTCTCTTTGATCCTTTCCTCTTGAAGTTCTAACTCACTTTCTCTCTCCTAACCATCAGCTTCGGGCTCATACCTTCATCAACTTCCTTAAACGTATTATGATAGTAAAATAGGCCAGGCTACACTCAAACTTTCCCCATTCCAGACCCTCCTTGCCTCTTCCAAGTTATCTGACTATAACGGACATGAGCATATCACTCCTCTATTTGAAAATCTTCAATGACTCTACACTGATTACAAGATAAGCCCAAATTCCTTAAAACAGCATTCAAAACCCTGAAACTTAACTCCCCAGCAAACGTGTTGGTTTATTAACCACCTGTATTCTCCACACCCTCCATGTGTTCTCTTGATTCCTTATTATTGCTCCTCATGTACCTGAAATGACCTTTTCAACTTGACAAAATCCTTCTTATCCTAGTTGTATGACTTTAGACAAATTACTTAACTATCTGTTTTCTTTTTACCTTGTTTGTAAGATGGAGATAATTATAGTAACCAATCGCATAGGATTTTTTATAAGGAATAAATGAGTAAACATATGAAAAGTACTTAAAACAGTGCCTGGCACACTTTAAAACCCTTAATAAATGCCAACTATTAACATAATCATCTTCTTCACTTCTATCACCACTTCCACCACCATCTCCTTATAATGCTTATTTCAAATGTGACTTCCTCAGTGAAGCTTTCTGGTTGCCAGAGAGAATATGTGCTTTCATAATTCTAGCATTTTGGTCATTCCTCTGTTTTACTTTTCTTTTCTTGTTTGTTTGCACACATATTGTGTGCTTATGTGATCATGGTATGAAAGAGCATAGGCTTTGGACTTGGTTTCAATTCTCAGCCATGGCTTTTATTCACTGTATAACCTTAGTTAGGTTATTTTACTTGACTAAGTTTCAGTCTCCTTACTTGTAAAATAAGAGAACAAAACTTATCTCATAAGGGTGCTGGTAAGATAAAAGGAGATTATAGAAACAGATTTAGTATAGCAAGTAACTGACAAAAGTTCATTCACTCTTTTTACCTGCTACTAATGTTGAGGTCTTAGAGAGCAGGGCCTCTATGTCTTCTTCATCTCTGTGCCTATAATTCTCTGTGCAATTCTGGCTTAAGTGGAACAACCTGTGTTTGTTAAACTCAATAAATATACTTATAACTACAGTACTTCATCACTTTAATACCTCTAGCTTTCAAATAAACAAGACCAATAGGATGGAAGCTTTTATTTGCCTATAATCAATTCCATAATGTCCTAGGGGAAATGTCTTGATGGAAATATCAGATATTTTGCTTATTTGCCTTTTAATTTTGGCTTTCAGAAAGCTTATGACTAAATTTAGCATTCAATAACAACAAATACATTTATAAAAAGAATTTCACCTCCTCCCCCTTTCTTTTAAGATATTTATTATCTTATGTCTGTTGCTAAGTCACTTTTACATCCATTTTGAAAACAGGACAGTATATAACTAAACAGTTTTCACTTAATTTTTATGACAGTTCAGGCTAACACTTCACAAATAAAAAGTTACTTTAGTTGCCTTTAAAAGATACCCTCCTAAGAACTTAAAGTCCTAAAATTAACTAGCAAAACGTGTAGTTCAATATTTATACAGGAACTATACATTGCCTCTTGAGAAATGTTAGCAAAGATGCATTTTCTTCATCCCAATGATAAATCACACATAATTCTGACACCCACATACATACATATTATGTGTGTGTGTGTATAAACAAAGATAGGATTATAAAAACAAACATACAACAAATCAGAAAGAGATCTTAGTTGGAACATCAGAAGCCAAATTAATGCTAGATCAACGCTAGAATCAGTTCTAAATTCACTGAAATTTATCTTTTTTTTTTTTTTTTTTGCGGTACGCGGGCCTCACACTGTTGTGGCCTCTCCCGTTGCGGAGCACAGGCTCCGGACGCACAGGCTCAGCGGTCATGGCTCACGGGCCCAGCCGCTCCGCGGCATGTGGAATCTTCCCGGACCGGGGCACGAACTCGTGTCCCCTGCATTGGCAGGCGGACCCTCAACCACTGCGCCACCAGGGAAGCCCTATCCATTGTTTTACTCTGTGGAAGAATTTAACTTTTAGCCTTGCTACATTCAGGAGAATTTTCAGACTGCCTGATAAAAAATTTGCCGGCATATATATAGTAATTACTTAACTAAATCTCATGTAATGGACAAATCATGTAAAGATGCCTTTGCATTTAAAACTATACTTGAGTGCTCGCTTCAGCAGCACATATACTAAAATTGGAACGATACAGAGAAGATTAGCATGGCCCCTGCACAAGGGTGACATGCAAATTCGTGAAGTATTCCATATTTTTACGAAGTGAGAGAGTGGCATAGACATATATACAATACCAAATGTAAAACAGACAGCGAGTGGGAAGCAGCCACATAGCACAGGGAGATCAGCTTGGTGCTTTGTGACCACCTAGAGGGGTGGGATAGGGAGGGTGGGAGGGAGACGCAAGAGGGAGGAGATATGGGGACATATGTATAGCTGATTCACTTTGTTATAAAGCAGAAATTAACACACCACTGTAAAGCAATTATACTCCAATAAAGATGTTAAAAAAATAAAAATAAAAGTATACTTGATATCCTTCAATACTGTATCTCAAAAGGTTGTAGCATGGGCGTTCGTGTGGTTTCATAGAAAGTAAACACGATCTGTCATCAGAAGATCTCAGTTTTAAATACCGACTGTGACCCTTACAAGCTCTGCAACTTTGGATAAGTCACTTAATGTTTCCCTGAGGCCCAGTTTCTTACTCTGTAAAATGGGGACAACAGCATCTAGCCTACCTATTTTAAGAATCAAATGAGATTTTAAAAAAATAGGAAGAAGCTTTATAAAGCTTTCACCACTTTATAAATATTAATACTTTAAAACACTATTATGATACAAATAACTAAATTAACTACATATGTGATCATTTCTCTAAAGTTAGCATTTTTGCTATCTGAATGATATAAGATACAAACTTAATTTAACTTTAATCCTGTTTCTGAAAACCACATACATTGTGAAAGCTTGACAAGTTAATAAGATATATGCTGACACCTATTAAAAGCGTAAGAATAAATAACCCTTTAAAAAATAATAATAAAAACGCTTTCAGTCCCATCCAGAGCAAAATCCCAAATCTAAGCTTCTGCTTTACTTACGTTTATGTCCGTATGGTATATGAGGACACATAATGCTGGCAAAATCTGAGGAAAGAAGACAAACAATAAATAATACTAGACTTGATGAAGACATCTTTGTAAAAATGAATAACTGTGATTAAAAAAAGCAGTAAATACTATTTGCAGGGCAAGAAAAACAACATTAAGTTTGTTTGAATCTCTATTAGGAAAATAAAAATATGATAAATTCAATCTGAAAAACCAAAAAAATATTTCAGATGTCTAATTGAAATATTCAATTAAGTCTGGCAGAGATTAATGTACCTTAAAGGAAAAACATTTGTTTTCAATAACCTTCTTCATGACATATGTCAACTGGAAAGAATGGAGATGCAAGTATGTAGTATAGCTATTTTAAGAATCCACCTTCCAATGCAGGGGACGTGGGTTCGATCCTTGGTCAAGGAACTAAGATCCCACATGCCACAGGGCAACTAAGCCCGCACGCTGCAACTACTGAGCCCGTGTGCCACAACTACAGAGCCCACGTGCTGCAACGAAGAGCCCGCATGCCACAACTAAGACCTGACACAGCCATAAATAAATAAAATATTAAAAAGAAAAACTAGTGCATTATTTAAAAAAATTAAAAAGCTATTCTTAAAACTGCTGTCATTGTCTCACTTACCTGCTTAAAGTAAAAATAAGATTTTATTTAGCTACTTGAGTCAAATTAAAGTTTTCAACCTCAGATTTAGTCAAGAAAATTATGACCAGTATAAAGTATAAAGTTTGTTGAATTCAGGCATTACAGATCTTCTTTTAAACCTGGGAGGGAGGGGGCAGTAGCAGGGAGAATCACTAAGTACCCCTTCCATAAGGGCAAGAGGTGGCAGAAGATTGTGAAGGATATCAATTATGAAGATTAAAGATTCACAGTCAACATTTCTCTGCACAGTCAAGTGATTAAAGGTTACATAGGATTTTTTAAAACTTAAAATACTCAGATCCATTTACAAATTATATGTAAATAGCAAAGATTTTACTTTGCTTTAATTAGCAGATTTAACACAAAGCATGCCACATATTAAGAGTATTATTTTGTCAGGAATCAAGGGAAATTTCAATTGGACTTAATGCAAATTCACTCAAGAACATTTGCATATAAGTAGACCAGTTTTATCTGTAGCAATCCCTTATTTTTTTAGTGTTAACCAACAATGCAATGTAGTAATAAAACTGAGATTTTTTCTTCTTTTGTATTTTTCTGCTTGAATTAGGGAGGACTGACATTCACTCAGCTGCCATAGAGTCTCAACTTTTATTTCACAGGAGTCAAAATTAAGTATGATACGTTACTTAAATATCTCATACCTGCAATGAAATCAGTATATACATTATTTCATTCCCTGTGCATGAAAATCTAAGGCATAAACATAGGGAAAATATACCATCTGGCCTTTGCATTTCTTCATTTACCTCCTGAACTGTCTCCATAGGCGGTGGGGGATCCTTATTCCTGCAGAGATTGACAATGACCCATGTGACGTTCCGAAGGAAGGTGATGGGAATGGAGGGATTGATGAAGGACAGAAGAGGTTTGACAACTCCCAGTGATATGACATAATCTCTACATTGAGGACCATCACCTACAGAAATGAAAATTGTATTTAAAAAAAAAAATTACATTCAGGATGAGAAAGTCTGAAATGTATGCAATGGCTTATGTTGGGACACTGATGTTCTATGTTTCCTCACCATTAGTCAAGGGCATCAAGTGTTGCTATCTCTCCAGATTTTGATTGGGGAACACAAATTTAACCTACCAATCCTCATAGCAAATTGCATATCCATTTCAAAGAGGTACAATCTTAAGTTAGTATTTATGAAACAAGAAGGTAGTCAACCCACATTAAAATTAGAGGAAACATAGTGTGTAATGGCTATGCCAATGTAGGAGAAAAGTTAATTAAGATACTTAATTGGAGCCTTTTCAAACCTAGATTCAACTTACCTATAATGTTTCCCAAAGCCCATACTGCTTGTTCACAAACATTCTGATGTGGTGAATGGAGAAGTCTTAGAAAAAGAGGTACGGCATCTATAATAAAGAAAAACTAATATTTACACTGCAAAATGTTGAAGAGTCATAGATTTCAGCCTGTATACAGAGTGTGGCACACTATAGTTGCCCAGTGATAATTCACTGAATGAATAAATGTGGCAAATACCTTTACCCTAAATATAATAAATTTTAGTGTTTTCCCCTAGTAGTATTCAAGTAACAGACCTATTGACAGTGTCTAGAAGTTGCTATTATATTATTAATTAAAAGAAAACAACAGCATAAAATTTTTCCTATAATTCATTAAAAAAATTTCTACCCTGAACATGTAACCTTAGAATATAATACTTTAGTCAATATGATCCAATTGCTGACATGGGATTAACTAAAGAAATGATTATCCCCGTATCAGGCCTACCCTATATTTCAAGATAATTTATCATTATAATCCTTACTCTTTACATAACTTATGTGTTAACTCAAATTCCAAAACACTGGTATCATATTCATTACCTGTAGAAACTAAGCATAAGCTAGATCACTTTTTCTTAAATTTCAGTCAATTGTGCACTACCTCTAGGATTTTTAGCTGTATCTCTGTACTACCTGTATTATTTATTTAACATTTAAATTAAAACTGACTCACACTTTTAATAGCTTTATTGAGATATAATTTATATGCAATATAATTTATCTGTTTAAGTGTACAATTCAATGGTTTTAGTATTTATACAGAGTTGTGTTGTCATCACCACAATCTAATTTTACAACATTTCTATCACCCCCAAATCCCATACCCAGAGAAGTCCTACTACCCTCTCCCCAAGCCCTAAGCAACCATTTACTGTTTTCTCTCTCTACAGACTTTCCTTTTCTGGACATGTCACATAAATGAACTTGTATAATATGTAGTTTTTTTGTTTGGATTCTTTCATTTAGAATAATGTTTTTGAGGTTTGTCCATCTTATAGCATATATAAGTACTTCATTTTTTCTTATTGCTGAATAGTATTCAATGGTATACCACATTCTGTTTATCTACTCATCAGCTAATGGATACTGGGGTTATTTCCATTTGGGGGCTATTATGAATAATATGAGTAATGCTGCTGCAAACATTTCTGTACAAGTCTTTCTGTGCATACTGTTTCATATCTCTTGGTTCCATGTAGTAGGGGAACTGCTGGGCCATATGGTAACTCTATGATTAACCTTTTAATAAACTGTTTTCCAAAGAGGCTGCACTATTTTACATTCTCACCAGCAATGTATGAGGGTTTGAACTGACTCACATTTGTATTTTAACTAAGTTTATTCATCACTTCTGTAAATAGAATACCAGTATCAATCACCACACATAGAAGATAACCAAAAAATTAAAAATGAAAACAAAACACTGTTATTTAATTATACCTACTAGTCTCTATTGAAAGCCCTAGTCTAAAATCTGCTGTTCCCTTTTTGTTACATCTAACATCTACCTAGAAATCTTCTCTTTGACATTACTGAAATATCTAAAACAAAAGTGAAAGAAAATAGTATTCTCACTACTTGATTCAATGTAACTTATTGCTGTATCATTTACTACTTAGAATCACCTTAAGTACCACCTGAAGTCAGTTAAGTGTGCCACACTTTAAGACTACCTGGTGACATCCAGTTTTTTTCAAAGAGCTTTTGACAGTTTGGGTCAACATGCTAATAACAGTTAGTCCATCTTGAGGTAAGCAAAATTTAAAAAATATGTTACAAGCTAAAAGACATAAGTTACTCAGCACCTTGGAGACATTAGGAATAGAAAATTTAAACCCTATTATTAGGAGATGGTCTTGACCCAAAAAGATAAAACTCTTATTCACTTTTTAGTAACCACAATTAAAATTATTCATTGATAGATTAATGACAGCCATAGTAAAGATATCAACTATCATAAGTAACTTATAATATTCACAATTTTTAAATAAAACTGTCTTTACAATAAAACACCACTTCCTTCCCTTTAAAAAAAAAAAAAGGGTCCAGCAAGTAAGGAATTAAAATAACTAATTTACTTACTAGACTGTACAACAGCTTGAGTCTGTGCAGAAGTTCCTGATGCTATATTGGTTAATGCCCACGCAGCTTCAAACTGTAATGAAGGACTGTAAAAAACAATAAAAAATCTTTAGACACATAACTACTATTTACATTTATGACCTGCAGATTATATGGTTATCCTTTACCTTGTCCTTGAATTTTGTCTTATTATGTCCAACTGCCTGTTGGCTATCTCCACCTGAATGTCTCATTTGCTCTCAAAGTCAGTCAATATAAACTTACTTCTTTACGTCCATTGGTAGTTGCAACATTTTTTTTTTAATTTATTTATTTTTGGCTGCGTTGGGTCTTCGTTGTTGTGCAGTGCATGGGCTCTCTCTAGTTGCAGTGAGCGGGGGCTGCTCTTTGCTGTGGTGCGCAGGCTTCTCATTGCTGTGGCTTCTCTTGTTATGGAGCACAGGCTCTAGGTGCTCGGGCTTCAGCTGTTGTGGCACTCAGGCTCAGTAGTTGTGGCTCGCGGGCTCTAGAGTGCAGGCTCAGTAGTTGTGGTGCATGGGCTTAGTTGCTCCGCAGCATGTGGGATCTTCCAGGGCTCGAACCCGTGTCCCCTGCATTGGCAGGCGGACTCTTAACCACTGCACCACCAGGGAAGTCCGATAGTTGCAACTTTTAGTCAGTCATTATTTTCCTTGACTCCTTCCTCTCCCACAGACATCTAATCAATAGGGTCATGTCAATTTTACCTCTTAAATATTTCTTATATTTATAGCACCATCCCTAATATCACTATGTTAGCTGAAGCCCTCATCATCTCAGTTGAATCACTGCCACAACCTCTAGACAGGTCTTAAAGCTCTTATTCCACTACACCATCTGCTTTACATACCAGAGATATTACAAGGCTACATAATTTTGCTGAAAGGATTAGATCATTATAATTTGGAATGGTGATGGAAGACCTCACAAAGAAAGGGAAAACTGAACTAGATTTTCAAAGAGGGATAAAGAAAGAAAGGCAATGACAGCTGGAAATACAAATAAAAGTATCATGGGTGGGATGATCATGATGTGTACAGATGACTATGAAGGGATCAAGAGAGCTAAAGCCAAGAAGGTATGAAAAAATATAACATGGGATGAAACTGGAAGGGTAGGTTACCTAAGTTTGTGTGTGTGGTATGGGGAGTAGGACTCAAATCTCAGGCTTCAGAACTTGAAATTTATTCTACAGACATACTAAGTATAGAGTGTTACTGAAAAGTGAAGTAAAAAAAACACTGTTGGAGTCCATGCAGAACAGATAAAAAAGGTTCAAGGCCAATGTAGGAAAAATCTGGTAAGAAATTATCTACATTAAGTTAGGATAGATAGCTGAAAAACACACATTCTTTTAAATAGAATACCAAGGTAGGAGGGGGTGGTAGTGAGCAAAAACCGAGGGGAGCCAAAGGTTAGGGACTTAGGAGAAACTCTGTAAATATCAAAGAAAGAGAGTGAGGTTGTTAATATCAAAAGGGTAGAGAGATCCGAGAAGGAAAAGGTTTTAAGGAGAATAAATGTCAGCGATACAGAAAGTGGTGAGGTTAAAAAGATGGAACAGATGAGAAAATGAAGGAGCAGACAAGAACTACATGACGAACTTTGGCAAAAGGCAAGAAATAAGACGGTATCGAGGCTGAGGAGAAATAAAGGGATGATAAGATCAAAGATGATGAGACAGTTTATGTTGTCTCAGACTAGAAGAAGAAAGGGTTATTAAACTACGCTAGGTGGTTTGGCAAAATACTGACAATGAGGGCCTTAAATGAGAAAACATAAAGATGTAAAAAATACAATTACAAAGCTAGAGAAAGTCTTCTCAGATGTCATTTGAAAAAAAGAGAAGACAGAGAAAAAATAAATAATGAGTGCAATAAGTAAATAATAAATGAAAACGTATTATATGCTTGATATTGTATAGTGTTTTGTTTATATTATTTTCATTCCTCACAACCACCTAAATTTTATTGATGAGGTATCTGAGGCTCAAATGCTACTTGGGTTTTGGTCAGCAACAAACTCTGGATTTAAACCAAGGTCTGTTTGGCTCCAAAGTCTATGGGGCTTTTAGATTATGACACAATTTCCCATGACAAATTCATCAAGTCAGATCGAGACCACCGACTAGTGGTAGTTTTCTATTTTTACTTTGGGTGGTAGTTACACAGGTCTGCATACATTTTAGCATATTCTTCTGTATATATTCTGTATTTCACAGATACACCCACACAAATGAGCCCATGCCAAAGACCAAAAAGTAAAAAAAAAGGAGAGGAAGGAGAAGGAGGAGAAGAAGAAGAAAGAAAAGCAAATCAAGAACAAAAAGAGGGCCTTAAAAGTAGAGGTAAATAGAATTTTTGTTTAACAATTGAAATAAAACTTATTTTTACTTAAATAAATCTTGTTATAGAAAATATATATAACAGTATTAAAAAAGTGTTAAGGGCTTTTGGAGGGATGGTTGTGGCACATAATCAAAGCAGAAGGAAGTATTTTTAAATAATGCAAACCCTTAGTAGAAACATTTATATATCACCATTTTATCTAGTCACCTGAAAATCTCACAGACAACACTTAACAAAATATCTCAAGTCTAAACATCCCTTAAATGCAAAATTAGCCTTTGTTTTAATGTATTTTGGAGTTGAAACTTACATTCTCCCCACTTACCTCAAACTGATGAAGTTTAAGATATAGCACGCCGAGATCTCTCTAAACACTAACAGAAATGGGACCAGTACCTCAAAAGATACCAAGTGGTGTTTTTCCCTTTCTATTCTGGAAAATTATAATCTGCCCTCTTATTTTTAATTTACCACAAATAAAAACCATGATGATAGACAACTACTCATGGTTGGAGTTCTGTTAAAGACTTCTCAGAGTATCAGCAGATCAGCTGGAATATTCCCAGGGTAAGAAAGAGCTACTCAGTTCTGGAAGCCATTCATGTTGACTCAAGTCATGAGGTTAATCTATATATAGACTCATAAGGAAAGAGTGACTCAAACACTATTTGGGTTGTTTTAAAATATTACTTAAAAAAAACCAACTAACAAATAAAGACTAAATATTTGAGATAAGTTAGAATACACAATAAACAGACGCTAAAATTTTCCTAGAAAATATACACACACTTCATAAACTAAAAGGAGAAGAACTTTAGGTCTTCTGAGTATGATCACAGAATAAGAAAATTACATTAAAATACATGACAAATGACAAATATGATAAATGCAAAACCAAATGGAACCACTGGTTAAATAATAATCACAAATTTTCAGTTAGCTGAAAAAAGTGAACAGGGAGTTAAATCCATACTTACTTATCATCCCTTTCTAGACATTTCACTAGAATTGGTAAAATTCCAGATTTTATTAGGTCATCAATTGGTGGATTTCTGTCACTGGATAATAGTTTTCTAGAAAAAGAAATATAAGAAATTAACTGCTATAATTTTCAAACTATGAACAGAAATAACAATGTACTACTTCTAGACTATGAGCTAAGACACCCTAGGCATGACACCTAATTCTCTCTCTGGACAAATCAGTACTTACCTTGCAGCCTGGACAGCACTCAACTGGACCACTGGGTTATCACTTGTGGCATTCTACAACACCAAATGTAAATTTCAGAAATTAAAAAAAAATCAATTTCAAAATACTTCAAAATGAAAATATTAAATTAATAACATACCTGCAATATAGCTTCTAGTGTTACATTTTGCTTAAAAAGAAAAAAAGATAGTTCAGCAAAGAGTTTAATAGCAAAATTACATTTATTGAATAATCTACTTACTAAAGATAAGAGTTAATATACCTTAATTATCATTGTAAAACTGGTCTTAGATTGAGAATGAAGTTCTCTGGTTATTATAAAAATTATTTTTAAAACACCTTATAAGAACAAAGTAACTTACTGCTTTAAAATCAGCATCAACATCTGAATCTTCTAAACTTTCTTCTTGTGGAACATTTCTTTTTTTCAGTAAGTGTTCATCTCTTTTGTTCTGAAAGACAACCAATAAATAGCTAAGAAGTCATGAAGGCTGCTGTTAATGAAAAATCCACTAAAATTATTTCAACTTTATCAGGCAACTATGAAACAAACACAAAATCTCTACATAAGGATAATATGAATTAAATGTGTATACTGCAAACCCATGACAGGCCACATTCTGGATTTGATAACAAAATTAACTGCTTTAAAGGCCAGCATTCATACACAGACACCAAATTTATTAAGCACCAACTCTTTTGACCAATACTGTGCCTCCTAATCTGTAATGAAGATTTAAATTTTTAAATTTAAATTATTATCATAAAAGTCTAGCAAATATATTTCAACTAAGTATGCAAGCTTTCTTCAACTTCCTGCTAATGGTTGCCTGAAGCAATTTATTCAGAAGTCAGCTTAATGAAAAAGAGTTTACTTCTCAAATGTTAAGGTTTGTATGTTTGTTGGGAGTGGGGGGAATGGGAATTCATTAGCATAAATGCTATCTATTTGCTATAATCTCAGATTTTAACTCTTGTTATCTGGCTTTTCTGTTTTTTTTAATCATCTTAACCTTTTTCTTTTTTTTTCTGGCTGCACAGCACAGCATGTGGGATCTTAGTTCCCCAGTCAGGGATTGAACCTGTGCCCCCTGCTGTGGAAGCGCAGTGTTAACCATTGGACCGCCAGGGAAGTCCCCTATCTGGCTTTTGCAACAGCATGATACTTCTACATTTTATGGGATTTCAACTGTTTGTAATGGCAACCTGTGCCATTTTACATAATATATAGATTAAACCAAAATTTCCTCTAAGATTTTAGTTTGTCTATAGGATTAAGTCAAAATAAATTAGATAAAAGACTAAATGATATCTAAGATTCTTTTCAATTTAAAATTTCAAGACCTTCTAGTCTTCAAAACAATATTTACAGAAGTGTTTGATTACAATAGAAAGCTACTGATGAGATATTGAGGTTAAAATTCAGATCAAATAGGAAAATTAAAACTAGAAATAGACATCTGAAGCTTACTGGCTTATCTGCATGACATCTACTTGTGTGCTATGTACAAGTAAGCATGTTTAAACAGATGCTTATGTATATGTTAATCCTTAAGAGATTACCAACTTCAAATTATATCACAGCATACTTATTTAGTAACTACTCAAATAATTAATTCTACATTATTTAAAAATTAAGGCAACTCACAAATATGAAAATCCATGAATTCACATTTTATAGTCCCAAGTGGCTCCCCACAAAATACTTATTAATTTATAGAGGAAAAACTTGGCAGACAGCATCTTGACCAAGTGGCAAAGGTTATCATCAAGAGAAAAGGAAGAGGTCTTCCCTGGTGGCGCAGTAGTTAAGAATCCGCCTACCAATGCAGGGGACACGGGTTCAAGCCCTGGTCCGGGAAGATCCCACATGCCGCGGAGCAACTAAGCCCATGTGCCACAACTACTGAGCCTGCACTCTAGAGCCTGTGAGCTACAACTGCTAAGCCCGTGTTCTACAACTACTGAAGCCCATGCACCTAGAGCCCGTGTTCCACAACAAGAGAAGCCACTGCAACGAGAAGCCCGCGCACCACAACAAAGACCCAATGCAGCCAAACAATAAATAAATAAATAAATATATTTTTTAAAGGTGACAAAAAAAAAGAGTAAAGGAAGAATCTGTATAACACAGGGAACTCTACTCAATACCCTGTAATGGCCTATATGGGAAAGAATCTAAAAGAGTGGATATACGTGTATGTATATGTATAGCTGATTCACTTTGCTGTACCCCTGAAACTAACACAACATTGTAAATCAACTACACTCCAATAAAAATTAAAAAGAAAAAAATTTTCAAATACATTAAAAAAAAAAGAGTAAAGGAAAAATCAACATGGTATGCCTTCTGGTCTGATATACCAAGAAAACAATATCATCTTGGTGGTACTCCTGACCAAAATAATAACAATAATAGTTGTGGTAGTAGTAGTAATAACCACCACCTGAGAAAAGTCGAACAAACCCAAATCTGCCATTCTATTAAAAAGCCAGTCTGTACTCTTCAAATACACAGTCATAAAAGATAAAGACTAGGGCTTCCCTGGTGGCACAGTGGTTGAGAGTCCGCGTGCTGATGCAGGGGACACGGGTTCATGCCCCAGTCCGGGAAGATCCCACATGCCGCGGAGCGGCTGGGCCTGTGAGCCATGGCCGTTGAGCCTGCGCTCCGCAACGGGAGCGGCCACAACAGTGAGAGGCCCACGTACCGCAAAAAAAAAAAGATAAAGACTAAAGAACTGGATCGAACGAGACTTAAGAAACATGACAAGTAACTGCAATGTCTAATCCTGGACTGGATCTTTTTATAAAGGACATTATTGGGAAAAACTAGCAAACTATCAGTGGGGGCCTAAGGACTGGATAGTAGAAATTTATCTACGTGAACTTGACAAACACACTGTGGTTATGTTGAAAGGTGTATGAACTGATGTATTAATGATGTATTAAGGGTGTAAGGGGGCACCACACCACTATATATATATATATACATATATATACACATACACACACACACACACACACACACACACACACACACACACACACAGATCAGAGATAAAGTGAGAATAAGGCAAATATCGGAAAATACTAAGAATCAAGGAAGCTGGGTGCTGAGTGATGGGTGTACTTTTTTAAAAAAATTATTTATTTATTTTTGGCTGCGTTGGGTCTTTGTTGCTGTGTGCAGGCTTTCTCTAGTTGTGTCAAGCGGAGGCTACTCTTCATTGCAGTGGGTGGGCTTCTCATTGCAGTGGCTTCTCTTGTTGCGGAGCACAGGCTCTAGGCGCACGGGCTTCAGCAGCTGTAGCACACAGGCTCAATAGCTGTGGCGCACGGGCTTAGTTGCTCCGTGGCATGTGGGATCTTCCCAGACCAGGGCTCGAACCTGTATCCCCTGCACTGGCAGGCAGATTCTTAACCACTGCACCACCAGGGAAGTCCCTTAAATTCCTATTTTTTTATTCTCTACTTGCTATAAACTTCTCTTGTAAAGTTAACACTTCAACTGTATTGCACAGGTTCTGACATGTAGCATCTTCCTATTGTTCATATCTTGGTATTAACTAATTTCCATTAGGATTTCTTGATGCCCAAGGTATTTAGAAGTGCTTACTTTTTTCCCACAATTATGAGGTTTTTGTAACTATCTCATTCACTGATTTCTCATTTAATTGTTTTGTGATCAGAGAACGAAGTCTGAACAACACTGAAATTAGCTGACATTTACTTTATACCAGAGTTTCCCGAAGTTTCTCAGTCTATAGGCCTAAGTGTAAGCCAAAGGAAGTACCCCACAGTTTCCTTTATCAGGTGGTTAGGTCCAAACAACTTAATAGTAATTTTGGGGGAAAAACACAGAAGTTGAAAGAAAATAATTTTATTTCACTCAGACAAAATATGTGATTGAAAAAAACAGTGCAATCTAATGTTTAAATTGTGAGCTATTTCAAGATCTAATGATTCTGTGGTATCTGAAATGTTAAGTGTCACTGTGTTTCTCACAAAAATTTAGAATATCCCAAGGTATTCCTTTGATTCACTATGGAGCCCCATGGTACCTCACTGCACAGGGTAGCAACTATGGCTTTATACTATCACAAAATCAATTTTCAAATATGCATGGGGTTTATATGTGTTTATTAGATAATATTCACATATTAAGCTATTTATACCTTTCTACCTCCTGTTAACTAGTGTGTTTATTGTTGACAAAAGTTCTCCCACAATGATTATGTCTTTGACAAATTTCTCCTTGTAATTTTGTCGATTTTGACTTACATATATTTGGGCATACACAAGTTTAGTATTATTATACCTTCTTAGTAAGTTGTTTCTTTTATCAAAAATTAAGTAACAACCTTCATATTTGAACTGAAAACATCCTAACATAGTCCATTTGGGGCACCCTAGGGCACGAAAATCATACTTCACTCTCAGCAAAAAAATATGTACAACCCAAGTTAAGATAATCAGTCTCTGGGCAGGTTTCTGGTGATGTGATTAACCATTAAAGGAGGCGTCACCAAAACCAGGAACTTAAACTGTCCTTCTGCTTGTCACCTAGAGATTTTTACCCTCTTAGAGATTGTACTATAAATTCAGCACCTATAAAAGGTATCTTTTTCTTTTGTCAAGTGGGAGGGGAGCTCAGAGGATATGGAAACTGGCTTAGTTTCAACACCTACCTTATCTCCAAACACATACACACACATTACATCCATTTTAAAGTTTCTTTAGAAATCCATTATTAATCTATTATCCCATGTATGTATTTAATACTTTTTAGATCTTCTGTTTTCTGACATTTGGTTGAACCACATGGAATTGCCACTTCGTAGATCAAAAAGCTTAATTACAGGCAATTTCTTATGACTTGACCTAATATTTTTTGACTTAACAAATTCTGTTATTAATCTCTATATAAAGTTCTTCTTTTTCATTCCATCTTGAAAAAGTGGCTTGCAATCCCATACCTAAATATGTGGAACAAGTCAGCAGTCACTTCTTACATATGTGATGAAGGACAGATAATTATTTACCAGCCACACTTCAAACTTAAATAAGTAATTAAATTTGTTTTTATCCAGCAATACCCTCATTGTTTTAAATCTTTATCTAGTGCTAGTCCTGTAAAACTTAAATCTTTATTTTACAGATGAATAAATGGGGACACAGAGAAGCTGGCTAAACTAAATTATATACCTGGGAAATATCAGTTAAGATTTGAACCCAGAGACTGCAGAGCTGAGACTGTGGTGGCTACAGAGACTGTTTCTTAAATATATTTTACTGCTTGCTTTTTTTAAGATGTAGTCCAACTCTGGTTGCATCTAAATGCTTCTAAAGAGGTAGAAAAAAAATGCTCACAAGACAGATTTTCCCCTCAATATAAACATTTATGAAGTGATACTACTGCTGGGTGGTTACATGAATATTCACCCAGGAGTTTATATATTATCTTTACATTTTGGGCACTCTACTCAATGTGTTATACCTCAACTGAAAATTGGAGGGAAAAAAACATTACTTGTTCATCAATCAGGTAAAAATCTGACAACCTAACACAAATTATTGTTCCTGAAGAATCACTTAACTGATCTTAACAAATGGCTGCTTTTCTTCTTTTCAAATGGATTCTAATTTACTAATTCAGGGTTTTTTAATTAAAACTTCTATTGAGATAATTGTAAATCTGCATGCAGTTGTAAGAAATAATGCAGAAATCCCTCGTACACTTTGCCCAGGTTTCCCCAATAGTAACACTTTGCAAAACTATAGTAAAATGTCACAACCAGGACACCGACATTGATACAATCCACTGATTTTATTCAGATTTTCTGTCTTACTTGCATTCACTGTATGTGTGTTTATGTGTATTTAGTTCTATACAATTTTATCACCTGTATATGTTCTTGTATCCACCATTATAGTCAAGATACTGAACAGTTCCAAAACCAGAAAATGCCCTCTCACCTCCCAGCCCCTACCAACCCCCAGTAACCACTAATATGTCCTCCATTTCCAAAATTTTATCATTTGAAAAATATTCTATGAATGTAATCGTACAGTATATAATCTTTTTGTGATGGGCTTTTTTTGCCCAGCATAATTCTCTGGAAATTTATGCAAGCTGCTGCTTCTATCAGTAGTTTGCGTGTTTTCCAGAGTGTCTGTACCATTTTACATTCCCACCAGCAATGTATGACTGATCCAGCTTCTCTGTATCCCCACCAGCATCTGGTATTACCACTGTTTCTTTATTTTGGCCACTCTGATACATGCTTTTAGTTTGTCTTAGTCCGTATTTCCCTGATGGCTAATGATGCATTAATCAGCAGCAGCAGCATGTATATCTCCTTTAATGAAATGTCTCTTCATATCTTTTACCCATTTTCTAATTGGATTGTTTGGTTTTTTTTTTTTTTTTACTACTGAGCTTTAAGAGTTCATTACATATGCTAGATACCAGTCCTGTAATGGATATGTGGTTTTCTTCCAGTCTCTAGCTTGTATTTTCATCCTATTCACATGGGCTTTCACAGAGCAAAATTTTTAAATTTGTTAACATCCGATTTTCCTTTTATGGGTTATGATTTTGTGGTGAAGTATAAGAACTCTTTGCCTGGTTCTAGATCCTGATGATTTTCCTCCAATTTTTTGTTTCTAAAAGCCTTATGCTTTACTTTTACATCTAGGATCCATTTTGTGTTTTTGTATAAGGTATGAGATTTAGGTTGAGGTTCTTTTTCTTTTCTTTTTGCCTATGGATGTCCAATTGTTCTAGTACTGTACCATTTGTTTAAAACGCTATCCTTCATCCATTAAATTAGTTGGGTGTTTTTGTATGGGCTGATCTCTGGGTTCTATCTCTGTTCCACTGATGTCTATCCTTCTGCCAGTACCACACAGTGTTCATCACTGTACCTATTCTAGCAGCCTTAATATTGCGTAGAGCAACTGCTCCTATTTTACTCTTTATCAGGATTATTTTAGCTCTTCTAGAGCTTGTGCCTTTCCATGTACGTTTTAGGATAAGCTTGTCTACGTCTACAAAAAAACCCTGGAGAGAGTTTGAAAACAGATAAACTTGAGAACAGGCATCTTTACTAAGTCAATGACCACAGTATATGCCTCTCCATTTACTTAAGTCTTATTTGATTTCTTTCCTCAGCATTTTATAATATTCAGCATACAGATCCTATACATGTTTTCTTAATGTATATCAAGGTATTTTATGTTCTTTGGAGTGCTTATAAATGGCGCTGTGCTTTTAATTTTGGTTTCTGTAAGCTCATTGTTAGCATATATAAGTGATTAACTTTTATGTGTGATCTTGTTTTCTGTGACCTTGCCAAACTCACTTATTAGTTCTAGAAACTTTTTTCTAGATTCTTCAGCATTTTTTTTAACATCTTTATTGGGGTATAATTGCTTTACAATGGTGTGTTAGTTTCTGCTCTATAACAAAGTGAATCAGTTATACATATACATATGTTCCCATATCTCTTCCCTCTTGCGTCTCCTTCCCTCCCACCCTCCCTATCCCACCCCTCCAGGCGGTCACAAAGCACCGAGCTTCTTCAGCATTTTTTACATAGATAATCATGTCATCTAGAAATAGGGAGAGTTTTATTTCTTCTGTTCCAAATTACGTCTTTTATTTCTTTTTCTTGACTTCCAGCACTGGCTAGAACTTCCAGCACTACAATAAATAAGAGTGGTGAGAATGGACATCCATGTCTTGTTCCCAGATCTTAGGGGGAAAGCATTTAGTCTTTCACCATTAAGTATGATGTTAGCTATGAGGTTTTTTGTAGATGCTGTTTATCAAGTCCAGGTAATCCCCTTCTATGTCTAATTTGTTGAGTTTTATCAGGAATGGGGTGTCAAGTGCTTTTTCAGCATCAATTGATATGACCATATGACGCTTCCTCTTTAGCTTGTTAATATGGGGAATTTAGGCTTTTTTTGTTTTTAGGCTATTTTTAAAAAGAGATATTTTACTTAAGTCAGACAGCTAAAACAAGTACTGGATCTGATCAGTCCAATGGGCATTTTGGTGGTGTTTTTCTTTATGTAAGAACTCAACCTGCCCCAATCCCAGATCTAATGACAGTAAAGCACTATGGCATATCTGACTGATCAATCACCAAGAGAAGATTATATCAAGTTTAATACAATGTGCCAAAGTTATAAATGCCAGTGACAGGCTTTGGATCAATTTTCAATTTATAAGGCATTATTCACTTAAACATTTACACTGAGAGGCATTATAGCATAACGGTTAAAAGCTCAGCTCCGCCATTTTTCAGCTGTGTGACTTTATGCAAATTATTTAATTCCTATGTAATTCTGTTTTCAAAATGATATAAAACAGAAATACAGACTTCTGTGTAAATGTTGATGCATAAGGGCCTAATTAAATAAGAAAGCAAGAGATCAAGGAGACAAAAGAAAAGAGTTCAAACAAAAAGAGTCTGAGGCCAGTAAAGCACTACATATTAATAACTAGATTTTACCCTCAATTTTTATAGATCAGTATCAGTGTTATTCGAAGTATGGTCACTGGCTAAATGTCCTCGAACAAATTATTTGTTGTAGGTTTGTTACAACAAGATAAGGAACTTGTGTTAGTAATCAACTGTGAAAATAAACACACCATTTAGTTCCATTATTCATTTATTTAGGCAGAAAGACTTTGGTGGTAAAGGAAGCAGTGTCTTGTTTAACATTTTGACACAAGCTCCCTGACTTGTCACAGATCAGTGCTTCTGAGCACTGTTCTATATCTAAAGTGTTTTTCTTAAAGCTTCAATAAATGATTTAAATTTAAGTAAAAATTTAAGATATCATAATTCAATTAAATTCTTGAACATGAGCATGTAATGAGTACCAACTACATGTCCAGAATTTGACTGGGCATTTTGGGATGGGCTAGGAGAGAGACCTGGGAGTACTGGGGTTGGGGGTCGGGGCTGGGTCAGGGAGTATGGTTACTACCTTCACTTTAGAAGCTTACCATCTAACAGAAGTGTGTAGAGCTCATCTAAGAAACTGGGAACTAGCTCTCTTTCTTGTATTTTCAAGAATCTCAATGTCAGTAATAACAATGCTGTGACTGTCTCCTCAATGGAGCAATAGAGACAGCAAGGCTGAAATCAGAGGCAGACACTCTGACCATAAAGAGTGGAGGAATCTTCTTTTGAAGGGCTCTACACACCTCTGGAGAATTATATCAAAATCAATTAAGCTTTGAAGTATAGGCTTTGTTTTAGGAAAGGGTCACTTTCTGCTGCTTACTTAGGGAATTCTGAAATGTGAAATAAGGAACTGCTTGAGATTTCTTCAGTTAATTTTATTTTGATCCTCCCACAAGGATTTTTCAGGAATTAATCATAGTAATTGGAAAGGAAATAATGTTATCCAGAAGGAAAAAAAAGAGGAGATAAGAAAGCGGTCTCTAAAGAAACCAAGGTGAATATTTAGAAAGATGTACTCTGGGGGCTTCCCTGGTGGCGCAGTGGTTGAGAGTCCACCTGCCGATGAAGGGGACACGGGTTCGTGCCCCGGTCCGGGAAGATCCCACATGCCGCGGAGCGGCTGGGCCCGTGAGCCATGGCCACTGAGTCTGCGCGTCCGGAGCCTGTGCTCCGCAGCGGGAGAGGCCACAACGGTGAGAGGCCCACGTACCGCAAAAAAAAAAAAAAAGAGAGATGTACTCTGATAAGCAAGAAATTTTAATTCTATAAATTAAATACAGAGGGCAGCACAAGTATAAAAGGAACAAATCACCAAATATAAATATAAGTGAATAGCTTAGATTTATAAGCATATCAGAAGGGCGAAAAAGCTTAAAACAGGAGAGGATTCTGAGTAATACTAAGACCAATACAAAAGTTTCAGAATTGTATTCCAAGCATGAAAAGTTAAGGGAAAGTGAAGGTTCACATCTGGGGAGAGCTGGTGTAATGTGAAGAGATAACAACAAATGAATAATTACTTAATTCCAATTTTATTCCTATCAGCTCTATTACAGAGAATGATCTTTACATGATGAATGAAAAACCAGATACAAAAGGATACACACCATTCTATTTATATAAAGTTCAAAATATGCAAAATATGTAAAATAATCTATAATATTAGAAATCAGGATAATGGTTGCCTTTGGGGGAAAGCAGAAACTGTGAAGGGGCCTTGGGATACAGGTAGTGTTTCTTTCTTGATCTAGGAGCTGGTTACACAAATGTGTTCACTTTGTGAAAATTCATCAAGCTGTACACTTAAGTTGTGTTGACTTTTCTGTAGGTGTGTTATATGTTAATAAAAAGTTAAAAAGAAAAGAAAAAGAAGCTAAGTCCAAAGTGCTACGACTGGCAAGGAGCTCACCTTACTTTATTAAGCTAAGGTTTAGTTCACTTCTCTGGTCCAAATGACCCAAGGAGCTGAAAAAACTTGCACTGATGTTAATCTGTAAGTATCCATGAAGTTAAGGAGTTGAAAGAACATGGGATTAGCAAGTATTTTTCGAATTTAATAAAAAATGGAGCAGAGCGGGTACAGGAGAATGGATCTCAGGAACTATATACTATACCAAGGAGCATAACATCGATGTTGAGTAAAAATTAATAACACAAAGTGGGTATGATAATACTTATTGAGTAAATAAATGCACAGGTCCATTTGATTCTAGTGACTCACTGAGAGAGTGTGTACTCTCAGAATCAAGACCTTCTTTCCCTCTAAAACTGAAAAGTTTCAAGATGATAATTTAATATATGAGTTTTAGGAGTGAATTAGATCAAGAAAATCTAATCTAAGACAAACACAAAGATTTAGAAATACGTTTCAAATCTATTTTTTTAAATGTACATGTATATAGACAGAATTTATTATGTGTACTTTGTTAACTGGTAATTAAAATTTGCTTAAAATAAAATCTGCTTGCATGAAAATACAATCTAATGAAGGTAATTCAAAAATAATGGAAGAAAAGAAATTTTAACAGTAGTTGCATTCAATTGGTAAGATATAAGATTATTCTACTTTATTTTTCTAAAGTGTCTTTAACAAGCACATTTAACTTTTACATGAGGAAGGTGGAGGAATTCTGTATAGCACATAGCCCACATAGAAAGAGGTTATTAAGAAAAAACAATAGTAACTTCATCAGATGTTGTGAGAATTTCAATGACAGTGGTAAAGTACTTCACACAGTGCCTGGTAACTCAATAAATGGAAGTTTCTATAAATGTATACCATTATAAATTATTTAATGATATATTTTTATGCTGTGTAGTTTTAGGGATGCCTACTAATTTGCCATAATATTTTCATTATTCAAGTTATAAAAAATTTTAACATCAGAAAAAGTCTAATTATTTTTTATTAAACACAAATCACTCTTACCTTTCGCAGTTCAACTGTCACTTCATTTCTGTGTCTTCGCATTGTCTAAAAAGAAAAACAAAAATTTCATAAGTATCTAAATATTGATACTGCTAGTACATAAATTAAGGTCTCTGGCATTTAAGATTTAAATTTGTTTAAGATTCTATTTTTAAGGATTAATCAGTTTTAGACTTTAAATGATGAACTACAGGAGGTTAAAAAGCCAAAACTCCTGTCTATTTTACTGGATGTCTGTTGGTTAGTTTTGTGGGGAGTGGGAGGTAGAGCTTGGCTGCCTAGGATCCATCCCCGTTTCCTAACTGCACCCAGGTTTCTATGGGGAATTATATACTCTCCATTGTGTACAGTCTTGATGGAACCATCTATTAAAGCATCTCACTTTCTCCTAGCAAAAACAGGGCATGAGCTTAAACTCAGCCAGCAGAACTCTCCCCTATAACTCTAAACCTAGAGCAAAATGGAAAGAAAAAAAAAAAGCACATTAATTTCCAAAGGAAGCATTTGGACAAGGTAGTGAACCATGCCTATATCCTGAACTTGCTGTGTTCCTAGTTACCTGGTGTCCGTAACTCATTCTTTGAACCACCTCATATTCTTTTATTTTACTTTTCTACTTTTTTCATCTTTTTATTATGGAAATAGAAAAGTTGAAGAGTAGTGGGCCCAGAGAACACCCAGAGAGTAATTCAAACAATGGGACCCCAAGTGGTGAGTGCACAGGGGCAGGGCCCCAGGACAGAGCCAGAGGAGGTGGAAGAGGCAGCCGGGCTGGGGGTGGAGCACAGGAGACCCAAAGAAGGCGTGTCCCAGAGGCCAGGTGCCGACGGCGGACAAGCCACAAGGAAGCCACCAGAAACCCTGACAAGTGCTTGGGTGGAACCCTGGTGGGAAGGCCGCCGTAGTTTCTAAAAAGCACCCAGCAAAGGTAACAGAGACGCTGAGTACTGGCAATCCTTTCAAGGAGTCTTGCTCCAGGCCAGCAGTTTGGGAACCTCAGAGTCCACACTGGTGAGGAAGCAGGGTCCTCGGGGGCACAGCGGTCCAGGACACCTTTTGAGCACTTCTAAAGCATCATGGCAGGCCCTTCTCACAGCAGCCCTGCTGGGTCGTCCTCATCGTCCCTGGTCCTCAGGTAAGAAAGCCTGTAGGGGTCCCCCGACTTTAACGAGCGGCTCCCGGCCTCTCCTGGGGATGGAGCCCCAGGGCCCTGTGGGCAGGCACCACCTTGCTCCATCTGCAGGTGCACCGTCTCTAGAGGCTTCTTCTTTCTCTGAGTCGGCAGGGTCTGCCCGGAACCCCCACCTCATATTCTTCTAATAAATTACGGTTTTGCTCTTAGGTCAGCCAGAGCTGATATTTGATGCTTGCAACTAATGTATTCTATTGCAAACGATTCATGTTTAAAAAAAGTAAATGCCTCATTGTCATGGCCTTAAAATCACATAAAAATGAAAATAAATTTGGGATAGATATTTTGTATCAAAAGATAAAGAAGTATCCTTCTACAATTTACTAAGAGGCTCTATCAGGAATGTCTTAACAGGAATTAGTGAAATGACTAGATATCCCTTCTCCCCTTGACATAGTGATGTAATGGATTACTTTATTACACATGCAAATATGATAAATAGTTACATTTTCAGAATAAAGGCTACATGTTATGGTATATTATTATTTTAATATACTGCTAGATTCAGTATGTTATTATTTTATTTAATGATTCTTTTGTTATGGTACCTCTGTCAAGTTTTCTTAAACTGCAGTGATAAATTAATCTCTTTGCAGGGAAAAAATATCCCATGGAACCCAAATTACAAACTTTGTTAAATATATTGAAATATTAACCTAGATATAAACTCGTGCTTAAATATAGATATATATTAAATATAAACAAAACTGCCAAACAAAATTCAAATTAGTAACATTTATTTAATGTGATGGAATGATGCACTGATAAAACTATTATCACTAATAGGGTTCAATAGTACAAAGAAAGAGCCCTGAATCTAATTCTATATTTAATATGTTTCTGCATTTAGGCTTCAACACTATCAATACAGAGAATGCTTTATGTATAAATTAATCATACAAACTGTAATAAATATTGAGCAATCAAATACCAATAGTAATGAAGTGTTATTTGATCACTCTGTAAAGAAATCTGTCTTTATTCACTTGAAGATTAGAATTGCACCAATTGTCAAAATTTGCCTGTATAAACATCTAATCCAATTGTTACCAGAGCTGAGAAGAAAAAGTATTTTCATTGCAATAACTATTACATTTAATTGTTTACAAATTGTTATAAGATAGTACACAACAAAAAGACCCAGGCAGCCTATCTCCTCCAAAATATGATCAAGTTACTGCTACACTGTAATTTCCATTAAAGTGCTACTTCAGCTTGGATAGAAGTGATGAGTTAACTTCTGAAGTACTCTAAATTAGGAATCCACACTTCACAGGGGGTTAGTTAGCATGTGAAGTGCCCAAATCAGAGGTTAGCTCCCAATTAGTAAGTGTTTTGAATATCAACATCTGAATTTAGACATGTGTTTGTTAATTAGCATAAAAGATGTTGGAAATAATTTTATATTGCTGAACTGGAATTCTTCAAGATATACGGATTAACTAGAAACACTGTACAAGTGTCTTGATTCTCACCTGTTTGCGGTTTAAGAATCTGACAAGCCCTGCAATCTGTCTTCAGAGAAGTTTCTGAGTCTAAGCTTCCTTTTGATCCTGTGTCCCACCCCATCTTCGAGGATTCTGTCCGCTAATCCTAGTCAGATCTTTTTGGTATCTGCTGAGGGTTGAAGTTTTATTACAAGGTAGTAGAGTCTAAAAGAGCTAAACCCATAAAACAAGCTATATGACTTTTTGTGACTGCTTGCTAATACATGTTTGTATGGGTAGCAAATTCTGTCTAAGGCTTGTTTTATTATTTTATTATATATAACTCACTGGGAATTCCCTGGCGGTCCAGTGGTTAGGACTCAGCACTTTCACTACCAAGGGCCTGGATTCAATCCCTGGTTGGGGAATTGAGATCCCACAAGCCGCACAGAGCGGCCAAAAGGAAAGAAAAAAAAAAGAAAAAAGAAGAAAAATAACGTAACTCACTGATAGTAAAATTTCTAAGGAAAACCACCTATTCCCCTCACCTATCTATATAAAGGCCTCCTATTCATCTAAAAGAACCTATGAGTGTAAATGGCCAAATGGCTTAGGTCAGTTAACAACAGGTACTGACTACCATCTATGATACAAGTACCTTTGAGTTAGTCATCACTCATTCTCCTCTCTAAGTTACAGAAAAAGGCTTCTTCTTTGGGCCTCTCCTCCCTTACATTCTTCCCAAGTGAGCTCATCTACTCTTAAGTCTTCGATTACTGTTTGAAGACCACTCCCAAATATCTATCTTTATTCAGCTCTCTTGCCTGGGCTTCAAATCTGTAAGTATAATATTCACTCATTTGATAAAAATTTACTAAATTCAACCAAAATGCTCCAGGGCAATATGCCTGCAACTAGGAGGCAAGTATAGCAATTACAGTCTAGTACAGTGGTGAGCAAACTGCAGCCTATGGGCCAATTCTGGCAAGCTGTCTATTTTTGCAGGACCCCACAGGAATAGTTCGTATATTTTTAAGTGGTTACATTATAAATGATATTGTGTCTACATTAATTTAATTTTTGTCTCTTGGCCCACAAAGCCTACAATATTTACTATCTCTCCTTTTAAGAAAAAGTTTGCCAGCAGCTGTTCTAGGGAAAAAGATGGTAGTAATAAGCAGTAACACGAGTCTGTTAAATGTTAAGATAGGAAAGTAAATAATAAAGTTCTATACCAGAAGGAGACATGATCAGAGGGTCAGGAAAAGGCTCGCTGAAGAATTAAAATATGTGTGCACGTGTGTATGTTTAGGATTAGAGGACAGATAATTTTAAGGCCTCAAACTCAGCTGCTTATAAATATGACACCTGCTCCCCCATCTTCCCCTCCCAAAAAAACACCCCCTACGATTCCATGAATATTCCCAATATTAGGAAACAGTGCAATCATCCAAACCGTTGCACGAACCCCCATCCTGGGAGATCATCCATGTCTACTCACTCTCTCATTCTCTGACATCCAATGGAGTCACCAAAATAGGATTCAAACCTTCTAGCTTTATTGCCACTATCCTAGACTAAGCCACCATCATGTCACATGTCACCCGGATCACTACTAGTCTCCTAACTAGTCTCCTTCTACGCACTGAATCAGTTTTCCACAATGCAGCCAGATCATTCTTTTTTTTAATGCAAACCTGTGTTGCCATTCTCTTGAATAAAACCTCTCGATGGGACTTCCCTGGCGGTCTAGCGGTTAAGACTCTGTGCTTCCAATGCAGGGAGTGCAGGTTCAACCCCTGGTAGGGGAAATAAGATCCCACATGCCACACGGCCGAAAAAAAGTTACCAAGACAGCCAAACCAAAACCCCATGGATAAAATCTACAAGATTGGGTGACAAGGTAACCCCACGAATTCTCAAATACAAGAAGGATCTGGTTAAATCACCAACTATAGGACTCACATGGGCTCAGCATATCTGCAGAAGGAAACACAAGAGCAGAAGTTACTGGGTAACTGAAGGACTTGAGGGGAGGAGAACCCCAAATCATGAATCGTTAGAGTTTAGAAAGGCAATTTGAGAATAGCTGCAAATGGAAGGGATCTCCTGCACATGCTAACGTTGTAAAATATGACGAGAGTAGACTCAAAAACAAGGGGCTGAAGTCCCCCTACCTGGAAAAAGCCCTATAACTGAAAATAAATTTCCAGGAAAAGAATTCCAAGTGATCTGGGCTTCCCTGGTGGCGCAAGGGTTAAGAATCTGCCTGCCAATGCAGGGCACACGGGTTCGAGCCCTGGTCCTGGAAGATCCCACATGCCGCGGAGCAAGTAAGCCCGTGCGCCACAACTACTGAGCCTGCGCTGTAGCACCCACGAGCCACAACTACTGAAGCCTGCGCACCTAGAGCCCGTGCTCCGCAACAAGAGAAGCCGCCGCAAAGAAAAGCCCGCTCACCGCAACAAAGAGTAGCCCCCGCTCTCAGCAACTAGAGATAACCCGCATGCAGCAGCGAAGACCCAATGCAGCCAAAAATTAAATAAATGAATAAATAAATTTATAAACAAACAAACAAAAAAAGAATTCCAAGTGATCAAGACATGCTCAATTGGGGCAAAGTAAAGAGAGGATCCAGATCAAAGTGGGTTAGTGAAACAAGAGCCAGATCTCAGAAAATAGGAAGATATATAAATAAATAAATATATATATATATTTTTTATTTAATCACTTAAAAAAAAAAACAGAAGAAGGGGGTCTAGAGTGGTAAAGCTAGAAAAGCTATTCTGACCCCCCCCACTCACTCCAAAGAGTTCAGGAAAACCTATTATAAAGTGTACAATATAAAAGGATTGGGGTCAAATTCTATGCCATAAGACACAAGGAGCAGAATGATGCAATAAAAGACTACCAAAAAGCTGTACCAACAAAACATGTAAAAATTATATCCTAGAGAATGATAGAAGATGTGAAAGAACATTATAATCAGAATTAGAAACACTCAGTAATGAGGTACTAGAAATCAGGAAAGAATTTGAAATAAAAGAAAAAAATATTTCAGAAAGGAAACCTAACCAAGAACAATAACACAACAGGTAATGCTTAAGAGATACAGAATGTGCAAAGAACTAAAATTTTAATAAAAAAGAAATGAAGGTGAAAATTATTAGAATTAAAGTGACAATAAAGATAATAATTAAAGGGAAAAATATCCTGAAACTAAAAGACTTGAAATAAAATACTGAAAAAGCACACAATGTACCTGGGAAATCAACCCAGAAAAACCAATACCATGATATATTAGAAAGACTAATGGATTTCAAAAAAAAGAAAGAAAAGAGAAGAGAAAAGACAAGACAGATGCCTCTGGATGTCAGATATGTATACACACACACATATGGTAGATCTGATAAGTGAGTCCAACAAGGTCACAGGATACAAGATAAAAATATAAAAATCTATTTGTATGTCTATATACTAGCAATGAACACATGGGCATCAAAATTAAAAATACAGAGAATATTCTAATTTCATTCTTTTATATGTAGCTGTCCAGTTTTCCCAGCACCACTTATTTTTTTAAAAATTTATTTATTTATTTAGGCTGTGTTGAGTCTTAGCTGCAGCACACAGCATCTTCGTTGTGGCGTGCAGAATCTTTAGTTGTGGCATGCGGACTTCTTAGTTGCGGCATGCAGACTCTTAGTTGCGGCGTGCATGAGGGATCTAGTTCCCTGACCAGGGATCAAACCCGGGCCTCTGCATTGGGAGAGTGGAGACTTACCCACAGGACCACCAGGGAAGTCCTAGCATCAGTTATTGAAGAGACTGTCTTTACTCCATTGTATATTTTTGCCTCCTTTGTCATAGATTAATTGACCATAGGTGTGTGGGTTCATTTCTGGGCTTTTTATCCTGTTCATTGATCTGTATTTCTATTTTTGTGCCAGTACCATACCGTTTTGATTACTTTAGCTTTGTAGTATAGTCTGAAGGCAAAGAGTCTGATTCCTCCAGCAATATACTAGCAATGAACACATGGGCATCAAAATTAAAAATACAAACAATATCATTAATAATCTCTCAAAAAAATAAATACTTAGGTACGAACCTAACAATACATGTACAAGATATAGATGTTGAAAATGATACAACACTGATGAAGGAATTCAAGAATCTAAAAAAAAAATGGAGAGACACACTGTGTTCATGGATTGGTAGGCTCAATTTGATGTCAATTCTCCTCACAATGATATATAGACTTAGCATAATTGCTTTCAAATCCCAGTAATACTAAAGTTTATACAGAAAGCCAAAGTAATTAGAATAGCTAAAATAATTTTGAGGAAAAAAAAGTGGGAGGATCAGTCTATCTAACTTCAAGATCTATTATATAGCTATAGTAATAAACACTTGTGTGATACTGGTGAAGAAATACATACACTGATCAATGGAATAGAACAGAGAACACAAAACAGACCTACACAAGTATGCTCAGCTGACTTTTGACAAAGGTATGAAAGCAATTCAATGGAGGAAAGTTAGACTCTTCAACAAATGATGCTGTTCAGGTAGATATTGATAGACAAATATATGAACCTCAACTTAAGACTCATACCTTACACAGAAAATAAAACAAAATGAATCATGCTTAAAAGTAAAACTATAAACTAATTTTTTAGAAGAAAATTAAGAAAGAAACTTTAGGATCTAGAACTAGGCAAAGAGTTCTCAGACTTGACCCTAAAAGCATGATCCACAAAAGGAATAACTGGTAAACTGGACCTCATCAAAATGTTAACATTTTGCTCTGAGAAAGCTTCCATGTGGAGAGGATGAAAACACAAGCTAGAGACAGAAAAAAAAATCTGCAAACCACATATATATGATAAAGGACTGGTATCTGGAATATACAGAGAACTCTTACTCAAAATTAGAATACACAATCAATTAAATTAGAAAACAGGCCAAAGAAATGAAGAGACATTTCATCAGAGGATATACAGATGGCAAATAAGTATATGAAAAGATGTTCAATGTTATTAGCCATTAGGGAAATGCAAATTAAAACCAAAATGAGTTATTACTACACACCTATCAGAACAGCTAAATTAAATAACTGAGACAACACAAATGCTGGGGAAGATGTGGAGAAACTCCTACATTGCTGGTGGGAATGTAAAACGATACATGGAAAACCTTTTTTTTTTTTTTTTTTTTTTTTTGTGGTACGCGGGTCTCTCACAGCTGTGGCCTCTCCCGTTGCGGAGCACAGGCTCTGGACGTGCAGGCTCAGCGGCCATGGCTCATGGGCCCAGCCGCTCCGCGGCATGTCGGATCCTCCCAGACTGGGGCACAAACCCGTGTCCCCTGCATCAGCAGGCGGACTCCCAACCACTGCACCATCAGGGAAGCCCCCGGAAAATCATTTCTTAAAAAACTAAACATGCAAATACATTGGACTTAGCAACTATTTTCCAGAGAAATGAAAACTTAGGTTCACAAGAAACCTGTACACAAGTGTTTATAGAAGCTTTATGCATAATAACCCAAACCTGGAACCCAGAGATTCTTCGCAGTTTAAAGAAACTGTGGTACATCCATACCACGGAATGCTATCCAACAATAAAAAGGAATAAACTATTGATACAAGCGGCAGCTTGGATGAATCTCCAGGGAATTATGCTAAGAGAAAACAAGCCAATGCCAAAAGGTTATATATCATATGATTCCATTTATATAACATTCTTGGAGTAACAAAATTATAGAAATGAAGAAGAGATTAGTGGTTGCCAGGGACTGAGGAGGGGGCAGGATGGGAGGAAGTGAGCATGGCTACAAAATGGCAACATGAGAGATCCCTGTGGTGATGGAAATGTTTTATATCTTGACTGTGTAAATATCAATATTTTACCATAGAGCTGCAAGACGTTATCATTGGGGGAACTGAGTAAAGGGTCTCTCTGTATTGTGTTTTACAATTGCAGGCGATTCTACAATTATCTCAAAATAAAGGTCAATTTTTAGAAACTTTTAAAGGGAACTCCCTGGTGGTCCAGTGGTTTAGGACTCAGTGCTTTCACTGCCGAGGGCACGGTTCAATCCCTGGTCCCACAAGCTGCACAGCACAGCCACAAAAATAAATAAATAAACAAGCAAACCTTTTTTTAAAAAAACCTTTCTAAAAAAAGGGTATATTTTACATCAGATGCTGAGGAGGAGGGGAAGAAGAGGTCACTACCAATTTCCAAAATGCACAAAAAAGGGAAGCAGTAGATAATAACTAAAAGAGAAGGGACTAAATAAAGCTAACTAACCACCATAACAAAAATATAAACCTTCTAAAATATCAAAAAACACACTGAAAGGGCTTCCCCTGGTGGCGGAGAGGTTTAGAATCTGCCTGCCAATGCAGGGGACACGGGTTCAAGCCCTAGCCTGGGAAGATCCCACATGTGGTAGAGCAACTAAGCCCATGTGCCACAACTACTGAGCCTGTGCTCTAGAGCCCACGAGCCACAACTACTGAGCCCACGTGCCACAAGTACTGAAGCCCACGCGCCTAGAGCCCATGCGCCTAGAGCGCATGCTCCACAACAAGAGAAGCCACCGCAATGAGAAGGCCATGTGCTGCAATGAAGAGTAGCCCCCGCTTGCCACAACTAGAGAAAGCCCGCGTGGGGCAACAAAGACCCAATGCAGCCAAAAATAAATTAAGGAAAAAAAAAAAGACCCAAAGCTTTCTCTAAAAAAAAAAAAAAAACTGAAAGAAATACATAAAATAGATTGCATAGAACTATTTTACACATAAATATATGGGAATAGGGAGGAAATAAGGTAGAGAGCTCAAGGAAACTAGGCTACATTTGACTTTAGAACCGTACGAAAATGAATTATATATGTGTATGACAAAATTAAACTTTAAGAAAAAGCAATCCATAAAAATTTTAAAAAATTTATGAACCTAAATGTGCATCCAGTTGGTAGCATAGTCATACTATCCTATGTAACTTTTCAACACAGTAATCTGTATATCCCCAGTCAACCCTAAAGACAAGAGAAGCCTGCATTTGTATAATTGACACTTTATTAAAATTTTGCCCTTTTCAAAACACAGGCCCTGGGTTTCCCTGGTGGCGCAGTGGTTGAGAGTCCGCCTGCCGATGCAGGGGAAGTGGGTTCGTGTCCCGGTCCAGGAAGATCCCACATGCCACGGAGCGGCTGGGCCCGTGAGCCATGGCCGCTGAGCCTGCGCGTCCGGAGGCTGTGCTCCACAACGGGAGAGGCCACAACAGTGAGAGGCCCGCATACCGCAAAAAAAAACCAACAAAAAACACAGGCCCTATAGAACATATTGTTTACGTATAATTTCATGTGGTTTTAGAGCCATCAGAAAGCCTCTATCAACTCCAGGTTAAGACTCTCTATAACAAAAATAAATAAATAATTTCACAAAAGGACAGGAAGGAACTTTTTGGGGTGATGGAAGTATTCTAAAACTGGATTTTGGTGATGGCTGCACAACTGAAAAATTTACTAAAATTCAAACTTTATACTAACAATGAGCAAATTATACTATATATAAACTATACCTAAATAACCCTGTTTTTAAAATTCTCTACAATACAGATATTTATATACTTGTTCCTTGGACTACCCAGTCTGTTTTTCTAAATACACTAATTGAAGCAAATGTAAAAATTTTACTTGGGGAGAAGGAGGTAGAAAGCTATATAAGGATATAAAATTGGCCTGTCAAGTGGTGATACAGTTAGAAAACAATAGCTCTGGGACAATAAAAACTAAATTTGCCACCAACTGGTTCATTCATGTTTCAAGGTATTTATGACAAAGCTGACTTCTGAAAAGCAATGGAAGCCCCAGGGCAGTGAAATGATAGTCTTCAATGTGCTGAAGGAACATTAACTTCAAACTCAGAATTCTTACAAAGAAGGAGTGGTAGAATTTAAATACCACCACTTTACAACAGTTAACAAATTAATGGATCTAGGCAATGTTCATCAATGGTTGCTAATATCACAAAAAGAAAGAACCCAACATTATGTACCACCTAATAAAAATTATATGTTACCCATGAAAGTGAAAAGCCAACCCATGGAATGAGAAAAGATTTGCAAATCATACATCTGATAAGGGACTTGTATCTAGACGACATAAATGGACCCTTACCATTCAATAATAAGACAATACAATTTTAAAATGAACAAAGGATCTGAATGGACAGTTCTCCAAAGAAGATAAACAAATAGTCAATAAGCACATGAAAAGATGTTCAACATAATTAGCAATCAGAGAAACAGAAATCAAAATCACGAGACACACATTAAAATGGATAAAATAAAGAAGACAGCTAAGTACTGGTGAGAATGTGGAGAAACTGGAAACTCTCATACACTGCTGGTGGGATTGCAAAATGGTGTAGCCACTGAAAAACAGTCTGGGTGTTCCTCAAAAGGTTAAAAACATTGAGTCATGACATGATTTAGCAACTCTACTCCTAGTATATACCCAAGAGACATGAAAACATGCCTGTACAAAAACTTGTACATGAATGTTCATAGCAACTCTATCCACAATAGCCAAAAAGTGGAAATAAATGTCCATCAACAGATGAATACATACATATAATGTGGTATATCCATACAATGGAAACTCATTCGGCAATACAAAGGAATGAAGTACTAACGTATACTAATAACATGCAAGAACCTTGAAAACATTATGCTAAATGAAAGAAGTCAGTCACAAAAGGCTACATATTATATGATTCCATTTATATAAATGTCCTGAATAGACAAATCTATAGAGATAGAAAGTAGATTAAGGAATTCCCTGGTGGTCCAATGGTTAGGGCTCCACGCTTCCACTGCAGGGGTCACAGGTATTGATCCCTGATTCCACATGCCTAGCTGCACGGAAAGGAAGGGAGGGAGGAAGGAAGGGAGGAAGATTAGTCGGGGGGGAGGAGGGAATGGGGAATGAATCCTAAAGGACGTAACATTCCTTTTTGTGGTAATGAAAATATTCTAAAATTGGATATGGTGATAGTTGCACAACTCATATTTAGTATGAATATGCTAAAAATAAGCATACTGAGCAGATATGAAAATGTATGTGAATTATATCTCAAAATGTTTGTTTTTTTTTATAGTATATAATACCACATACAAATCAGACTTGGGGAAGGGAGGGAGCGAGGAAGAAAGGAAGGAAGGAAGGAAGGGAGGGAAGGAGGGAGGGAGGGAGGGAGGAAGGAAGGAAAGAAAAAGAAAGAAAGAAAGAAAGAAAGAAAGAAAGAAAGAAAGAAAGAAAGAACGAACGAAAGAAAGAAAGAAGGAAGGAAGGAAGGAAGGAAGGGTACAAAGCCTTTAAATTTAACAACCAATTTACAGGAAATAAAAAGAACAGGACATACTAAACATCAAGAGGTTGCAATCAGCAAAATTCAGGATAAACAACCCCATTTCTCTAACAACAACAAGCAACAAGGCAAAAGGGGAAGGGGGAGTGGCTTGGGAAATGGAGTAGGAACCTATAGATTGACAGAGATTTAAAAGACATATCAACCAATCACAATACATGGACCTTATCTGGATACTGATCCAAACAAACTATAATGTGATTTATACATACATTAGCACGTGTTCGTGTGTGTTATATATAAAAGACAGCTGGGGAAATCTGAACACTGGATATTTAATACTAAGTTACTACTATTAATTATGTTTAGCTGTAATTTTAAAAATTACTAACTTTTAAAGATATATTATAAAGTATATACAGATTAGAGTAGAAAATAAATTCACCAATAGAAGATATCCCTCAAATAAACCCAGACATACATGGACACTCGATATGATAGAGATGGCATTGCAGACAACTGGGAAAAAGGCCATTCAATAAATGGTCCTGAGCCAAATAATTATCCATGTGGGGGAAAAAAAGAAACTAGATACCTACTATACCACCATACAGAAAAGTCAACTCCAGATGGTTTGAAAATTTATAAAAGCAACAGTGAGTTTTTAAAGAAAAATATCTTTACAATCCCTAAGTGGAGAAAGATTTCTTAAAAGCAGAATACAAAAATGCTAAAACCAGAAGAATAATTTCATTAAAATTTAGAATTTCTGTTCTTTGAAAGATGCCACACAGAAAGTGAAAAAAGAAACCAAACCAGAAGAATACTTGAAGCATGAACAATAATTAATAAATACCCAGAATATACAAAGTACTCATACATCACTGGGAAGACAGGAGAAAGACAAGAAAAGGCATTTCAAAGAAGATAAAACAATAATGCCAACATGAAAAGGTGGTCAACCTCATTACTCAGGAAGATACAAATTAAGAGCACAGTGAGACACCATTTTGCACTCAAGATTGCCAAAACATTAGTAGGTATAACATCACCGAGTGTTCATGAAGATGTAGAGCAACTGGTGAGATGTCAGTTGGTACAACCATTTTGGGGAGAAAATTTGGCAAAATATAGTAAAGATGAAAAATACCCAAGTACACAACAATTCTACTCCAAGGTATATAAATCCTACAGAAATTCTTACATATACTCATCATGAGATATATATAAGTGGTTTCTGGCATCATTGGTTTGTAATGGCAAAAAATTTTGAAAACAACTCAAATGCTCATTAAAAAGAAAACAAATGAATTGTGAGACAATAATTACTCAGCAATGAGGATGAATGAACTACAGCTACACAAATGAATCCAGAAATGTTAAAAAAATTTTTTTATCTTTTCCTGTTACAAATACAGTATGAATATTTCATATAAAAAAACAAGCAAGCAAAATTAAATGCTATGTTATTTCAGGATACAGACATATATGGTAAATCTGGAAAAGCAAAGTAATGATTTACACATATTTATGACAGTGGCTTACTTTTTTTTTTTTCTTTTATATGTGGAATTAAATCACACATGCTCTGGCTCTGGAGTCACACATGCAATTTCACTACAACACAGAGGCCCAACCCCCAGGGTACAAGTCCCCCAGCCCTGCCATGGCCAGTACAGCGACAGGAGAATTGAACAAGAATGTCACTACTTAGGCGTGGATTACTTCTGGTAGGAAGCTAGGGATGGGAATCAGAGACATAGCTTTTGTTCTAGTTCTTAAATTGAGTACTGGATTCATGGATATCTCTTTTATTTTTGCTTCAAAACTTATATCTACATTATCTATTTTTGTATATCAAATGTTACAAAATTTTTTTAATGTTTAAAGGAAAGAAAATAGCACTACTGATATACAACCATGCGTTTGAGTTGTCAATAGTTGTGATCCATTGACATTTTGCCTCCCATCTCACTTGTGACCAGTAGCATCAACACACCAAACTGGAGTCATGCAGAGTGTAAACTAATACTAATAATTCCCCATCAGATTTCAGTCCTAAGAATGTGATCCAGAAAACACTGACAATCTCAGTATCACTCTAGTCTAATTCAAACTCTCATTCACCTTCTCATACTACACTTTGCTCTGGGTTAGTAGTTCTCAAATTTTTAGCCTGCATCAGAATAAACTGGCTTTGTTAAAACACACACTGCTGGGCTCCATTCCCAGATTTCTCAGCAACAGGTCTGGGGTAAGGGTTAAGAATTTGTTTCAAACAAGATCCCAGATGAGGACTTCCCTGGTGGTGCAGTGGTTAAGAATCCACCTGCCAATGCAGGGGATTCGGACTCGAGCCCTGGTCTGGGAAGATCCCACATGCTGTGGAGCAACTAAGCTCGTGCACCACAACTACTGAGCCCGTGCGCCACAACTACTGAAGCCCACGTGACTAGAGCCCGTGTTTCGCAACAAGAGAAGCCACCACAATGAGAAGCCCGCGTACCGCAACAAAGAGTAGCTCCCGCTCGCCTCAACTAGAGAAAGCCTGCGCATAGCAATGAAGACCCAACGCAGCCAAAAATCAATCAATCAATAAATAAAATAAAAATGATCCCAGACGATGCTGATGTTGATGCTGCTGGCCCAAGGAACCACACTCTTAATCACTGCTCTAGGTTTTATTTTCTTCCATAAAATATCCAACAAAATTATCATTAAATTAGAAGGTATCCAAAATTATACTGAACAATTTTCCTCTAAGGTTTAATGTAAATTATTCAACACACACTGAATACATATTGTACAAATTACATGAGTGCACTATCCTACAATGGCACAATACAGTGGTTAGAAACGTTTGCTCTGGAGTCAGCGGTCTAGGGTTAAATTCTGGCTCTCCCACGCGCAAAGCTGATGACACTCTGGGAATGTTACTGGTCTCTCTACCTCAGCTTCTTTCTCTATGAAATAATAACAGTGCCTCATAGGATTATTGCAACAAATGAGTCAAATTCATGTTAAATGTTTATAATGGGAACAGTGCGTGGCATAGAAAGCCCTCAAAGAATATTAGCTATCTTCATCACCATTAATGATGCTTCCATATTCCTCATGTGTCAGCATCAATGTTGCATCTATCTCCATACCACTTCAAGACCACTGCTTCTACCCAGCTGTGGAAAAGGTTTATACCATTTAACCATATCACCTTGTGCCCATTCTCATTTCTGTCACCAGTGCCCTTATAATCACTAACGACTAGCAGCTGGCTTAGTTTTCCTCTCCAAACCAAGTTCTGACCACATCCCTGGTGTCTTCAGCAACACTTCAAACAGCCCAGTTCAACAGGCTGGACAGGTACAGGTTCTTTTTTTCTAAGTTTCCAGCAATCCTTTCATCAAGAACCAGCCAGAGATCTGCCAGGCCAATCAGGATAAATTTTGGATGTTTTACATTTCATTCAAAAACTCTGGAACGGTCAACATTTTAATATGAAATGGGTAGACTTTCCCTTAAACACTATGTACAATGTTCTCTAATTTGAAGAATCTCTGACCCTAGTGGCAAAACTCTCCCTACATCCAATTAAGCCATTAAACAATTTCCCATTAATTAGCCATTTGACAGACTGATCTAGATCCACAAAGATTACTTTAGTCTCTTAGCTCCTTGACTTTCTCCCCATTTATTAACCCCTTCCTGTTTTTGCTTCATTCTCACATAGTCCTCATACTTCAACACCTTTGCCCCTTGTATTTCAATCTTGTTGCCCTGGCAAAAAGCTAACCTTGGGTCACTTCAAGTCTCACTGCAAAAGCTGGGCTGCTAAATGTTGCAAGAGAAAACAAAAACAAACCTCAACCTCCAATATGGGTATTATCAACTATAGGTCTCCAATCTCAATTAAACTCTCAATGCTTGCTGTTTGGAAATCTTTCCAGCCTTCCCTAGGTAGGTTTTGTACAAAAAGCTACTGCTCTCAAGCCCCCTTTTCCATACCCTCCTTCCTCTCTGCAGAAAACCAGGCCTTCTGTTTGTTTATTTTTATTGGAGTATAACTGCTTTACAATGTTGTGTTAGTTTCTGCTGTACAATTAAGTGAATCAGCTATATGTACACACATACCCCCTCCCTCCCACCCACCCCCCAATCCCACCCATCTAGGTCATCACAGAGCACCAAGCTGAGCTCCCGATACTATACAGCAGGTTCTAACTAGCTATTTTACACTTGGCAGTGTATATATGTCAATCCTAATCTCCCAATTCGTTCCCTCCCCCACCACCCCTGGCATCCACATGTCTGTTTTCTATGTCTGCGTCTCTATTCCTGCCCTAGAAATAGGTTCATCTGTACCATTTTTCTAGATTCCACATATATATGCGTTAATATACGATATTTGTTTTTCTCTTTCTGACTTACTTCACGCTGTATAACAGACTCTAGGTCTATCCACAGCTCTACAAATGACCCATTTTTGTTCCTTTTTATGGCTGAGTGATATTCCCCAATTTCGTTCCTTTTTATGGCTGAGTGATATTCCACTGTATATATGTACCACATCTTTATCCATTCACCTGTTGTTGGACATTTAGGTTGTTGCCATGTCCTGGCTATTGTAAATAGTGCTGCAAATGAACACTGGGGTACATGTGCCATTTTGAACTATAGTTTTCTCAGGGTACATGCCCAGTGGTGGGATTGCTGGGTCATACACAGTAGTTCTATTAGTTTGTTAAGGAAGCTCCATACTGTTCTCCATAGTGGCTGTATCAGTTTACATTCCCACCAACAGTGTAAGAGGGTTCCCTTTTCTCCACACCTTCTCCAGAATTTATTGTTTGTAAATTTTATGATGATGGCCATTCTGACCGGTGTGAGGTGATACCTCACTGTAGTTTTCATTTGCATGTCTCTGATAATTAGTGATGTTGAGCAGCTTTTCATGTGCCTCTTGGCCATCTGTATGTCCTCTTTGGAGAAATGTCCATTTAGGTCTTCTGCCTATTTTTTGATTGGATTGTTTGTTTTTTTAATATTGAGCTGTATGAGCTGTTTATATATTTCGGATATTAATCCTTTGTCCATTGATTCGTTTGCAAATATTTTCTCCCATTCTGACAGTTGTCTTTTGGCTTTGTTTATAGTTTCCTTTGCTGTGCAAAAGCCTTTAAGTTTCATTAGGTCCCAGTTGTTTACTTATTATTTTATTTATTTCCATTACTCTAGGAGGTTGGTCAAAAAAGATCTTGCTGTGATTTATGTGGAAGTGCGCTCTTCCTGTTTTCCTCTAAGACTTTTATAGTGTCTGGTCTTACATTTAGGTCTTTAATCCATTTTGAGTTTATTTTAATGTATGGTGTTAGGGACTGTTCTAATTTCATTCTTTTACGTGTAGCTGTCCAGTTTTCCCAGCACCACTTCTTGAACAGACTGTCTTTTCTCCATTGTATATCCTTGCCTCCTAGTTGACCAAAGGTGTGTGGGTTTATCTCTGGGCTTTCCATCCTATTCTATTAATCAATATTTCTGTTTTTGTCAGGTCTTCTATTTATTAAGAAAAAAGAAACCATTAGATAGTAGCAATTCCCTCAACTTCATTTCATGCACTGCACCTCCACATTTCCTCCTCAATCCCATCCCCAATAAACTGCATCTTCAAACATCCTTCTTTCCTTTCATTCTAACACAGTGACAGGGTCTATCTTTCTTTTTTTTTTTTTTGCGGTACACGGGGCCTCTCACTGTTGTGGCCTCTCCCGTTGCGGAGTACAGGCTCCGGACGCGCAGGCTCAGTGGCCATGGCTCACGGGCCCAGGCGCTCCGCGGCATGTGGGATCTTCCCGGACTGGGGCACGAACCCGTGTCCCCTGCATCAGCAGGCGGACTCTCAACCACTGCGCCACCAGGGAAGCCCGACAGGGTCTTTCTTCATCAAATATCCCCTCTCCCATTTTTCAACCTCTATTTCTCAACATCATGAGTCAACTCAAGTCTCTTTCATATTTTTTAAAAAAGAAAGAAAAAAAAAACCTCTTCCTCAACCTACATTTTCTTCTGACTACTGTCTTCCTTAACCAAAATTCTTTAAAGAATAGTCTACACTATTTTCCACTTCTTCACTTCCATTCACTTAGCCAGCTCCCATAAAATTCCATTTACACTGCTTTTGCTAACATCATCAGCAATCTTCTATTCATGAAACACAGTCCTTATGTGGCATCTATGCAGGAGAACACTGTTAACCATTCATTCTTACCTCCTTGACTTCCATAATACCATCCTCTTTGGCCGCCTTCTTCATCCATGCATGATGTTCTTCCCTTATGTTCTGTCTATAACCCTGTAGGCCATTCATCTACTCACTCTACAAACTCTGTCTAGAATATTATATTTCCATGGCTTCACTTATCAACTACATACTAATAATTGAATCATCTGGGTTTGTTTACTGATGAATTCTGAAACGTAATGATGTGTAACTTTTCAGTAAGGTTATAAACATATGTATTAGGAAACATTTAGTTAATCTTTAAATATAGGGAAATATTTTTATCTGGTGTTTAAAACAGTATAGTGTTCTGCCTACCTATGTAGAGTCTAGGTTGCAATTAGTCAATATATCACAGTGGAACCATTGCTCCTTTTGCTTGCTGTTGTTACAACAGCTTTGAGATACAAATTCACAAACCACACAACTGCGCCATTTAAAGTGGACAAATTCAATGGTTTTTAGTATACTCACAGAGTGTGCAACCACCACCAAAATCAATTTGAGTATTTTTTCTTTTTCTTTTCTTTTTAAAAAAAAATTTTTGGCCACTCTGCACGGCACGCGAGATCTTAGTTCCCAGGCCAGGGATCGAACACCTGCCCCCTGCAATGGAAGCGGGGAGTCTTAACCACTGGACCACCAGGCAAGTCCCTAGAGTATTTTCATCACTACAAAAAGAAACCTCATTTCCTTTAGCAGTCACCTCCCCATTCTACCCAACTCCCACCTCAGTCCTATGCAACATTTATCTACTTTTTGTCTCTAAAGATTTGCCTCTTCTGGACAGTCATATAAATAGAATCATACATTATATTTTTTTTGTAACTGGTTTCTCCACTTAGCATAACGTTTTCAAGGTTCATTCATGTTGTTACCTTTTATCAGTACTACATTCCTTTTGTTGCTGAATAATACTCCACTGTAAGGATATACCACATTTATCCACTCGTTAGCTGACAGACATTTGGATTATTTCTACTTTTTTACTATTATGAATAAGTTTTGTGGAGAAATGTTTTTATTTCTTTGGGGTACACAACTGGGAATGGAATTGCTGCATCATATTGTAACTCAATGTTTAACCTTCTGAAGCTGCCAAACTGTTTTCCAAAGAGGTTACACCATTTTTACAATCCCACCAACAATGATGAGGGTTTTCATTTTGCCACATTCTCACCAACATCTGTAATTATCTGTTATTATTTTAGCCATCCTAGTAGGTTTCGTGAAGCGGCATCTCATTGTGACCAATGATATTTACCATCTTTTCATGAGCTTATTGGCCATCTGTATATTTTTTTTGGAGAAATGTCTATCCAAGTCTATTGCCCATTTCTGAATTGGGTTGGCCTTTTACTATTGAGTTTTAAGAGTCCTTTATATACTTTAGATACAAGTCCCTTATCAGACATAATTTGCAAATACTTTCCTGCGTTCTGTGGGTTTCCTTTCTTTTCTTTTCTTTTCTTTGCGGTACGCGGGCCTCTCACGCTGTGGCCTCTCTTGTTGCGGAGCACAGGCTCCAGACGCGCAGGCTCAGCGGCTATGGCTCACAGGCCCAGCCGCTCCGCGGCATGTGGGATCTTCCTGGACCGGGGCACAAACCCGTGTCCCCTGCATCAGCAGGCGGACTCTCAACCACCGCGCCACCAGGGAAGCCCTGTGGGTTTCTTTTCTTGATGATCTCTTTCCCTTTCTTGATGACCTCCCTTGAAGCACAAATATTTACTTTAATGAAGTACAGTTTATCTATTTTTTATGTGATTGCCTGTGCTTTTGATGTTGTCCCTAAGAAACTAATGCCTGGTCCAAGGTCACAAAGATTTACACCTACTTTTTTTCTTCTACAGTTTTTAATATGTTAGATCTTACATTTAGGTCTTTGATCCATTTGAGTTAAGTGTGAGGTAGAGGCCTAACTTCATTCCTTTACATGAGGATGTCCAGCTCAGTTGTCCCAACACCTTTTGTTGAAAAGACTATTTTTTTCCCCCTGGTGAACTGCTCTGGCACCCTTGTTGAAAAATCAATTTACTGTAAATGTAAGTTCATTGCTGGATTCTTAATTATATTCCATTGATTTATACGCCTTTCCTTACACCAGTACCACACAGTCTTGATTAACGAACCATTACTTTTGACTGATAAACTGTTAAAACAGTACTACTAATCATATGTGAAGACCTCATTCAAGGATAATCCCCCAAGAAAATATCAAATTAGTTTAAAATGAAGTTAAAGGAATTATCCCTACCAGTTTATGATAGTTTATATTAAAACTAAATTTTTTTTAAGCCGCTACTCATGAGAAATGAATAAAATGTGTGATGAGGACAGGGAGGAACTCTGTAAGGAGGCTTAATTTCTGAGATGAAAAGGCAGCCAACATGGACAGTAAATTCCAGATGTCAGGTTTGAATCATCCCTTCAACTGTAGTTCCCTTTAGCCAGCATCCTTTAAATAAACCACTGTATTTGTAAATACACAAATTTTGATATATTCTGCTAGTCCAACAACTTTCGGAATTTAAGCACCTTAAAACTTTAAGCCCAGATCTCTCTCCTGAGCTGCAGTGTCTTCTGGATCACTTCCCAAAACATCCCACAAGTTCCTTAACATATTCAAAACTGAGTTCATCATTTTCCTCACTGATCTTGCTTCACCTACTGTTTTTACCCTACCTGTAGACAACAGTACTCTTTTAAAGTGGGATATTAAACAAACTCAAAAAGTGGTTCTGAGAATTAGATAAAATGAATACTTACAAAAGAACTTGGCACAGTTTGTATCACAAAGTATAGTCATCTATGTTCATTTCCCTTTTCTACAGGTTGTAATCAGCATTTCCAATTTTAATCCTACCACTTCTCCTGTCCACTGAGTATTTAATGTCAATGATTTATTTCTCATTTCTAGCTGAAATTCCTTTTCAAATACTCCTAATCTACTTTGGTAGTATCTTGGTTTTTTCCCTAATGCTTCTGATTCCTCCTTCAATGGTTCAATCATTTTACAATATTTATTTTAGGGCTTCCCTGGTGGCGCAGTGGTTGAGAATCTGTCTGCCAATGCAGGGGACACAGGTTCAATCCCTGGTCCGGGAAGATCCCATATCCGCGGAGCAACTAAGCCTGTGCGCCACAACTACTGAGCCTGTGCTCTAGAGTCCATGAGCCACAACTACTGAGCCCGTGTGCCGCAACTACTGAAGCCCACGTGCCTAGAGCCCGCGCTCCACAACGAGAGAAGCCACCACAATAAGAAGCCCGTGCAGCGAAGAGTAGCCCCTGCTTGCCGCAACTAGAGAAAGCCTGTGCACAACAAAGACCCAACACAGCCAAAAATAAATAAAACAAATTTATTTTTTTAAATAAATTAAATTAAATTAAATATTTATTTTATAGTCACTCTCTGATATCTCTATTACTGAATTTCTTAGGAGACTTAAGACTATACTTTTGGTATCTGCACATGACCTATAATAGAGTTTTTGGGTTTTTTGTTTTGTTTTGTTTTTTTGTGGTACGCGGGCCTCTCACTGTTGGGGCCTTTCCCGTTGCAGAGCACAGGCTCCGGACACGCAGGCTCAGTGGCCATGGCTCACGGGCCCAGCCGCTCCGCGGCATGTGGGATCTTTCCGGACTGGGGTACGAACCCGTGTCCCCTGCATCAGCAGGCGGACTCTCAACCACTGCACCACCAGGGAAGCCCCTGTTTGTAGATTTTTTGATGACGGCCATTCTGACCACTGTGAGGTGATACCTCATTGTAGTTTTGATTTGCATTTCTCTAATGATTAGTGATGTTGAGCATCCTTTCATGTGTTTGTTGGCAGTCTGTATATCTTCTTTGGAGAAATGTCTATTTAGGTCTTCTGCCCATTTTCGGATTGGGTTGTTTGTTTTTTTGATATTGAGCTGCATGAGCTGCTTGTATATTTTGGAGATTAATCCTTTGTCAGTTGCTTTGTTTGAAAATATTTTCTCCCATTCTGAGTGTTGTCTTTCTGTCTTGTTTATGGCTTCCTTTGCTGTGCAAAAGCTTTTAATTTTCATTAGGTCCCATTTGTTTATTTTTGTTTTTATTTCCATTTCTCTAGGAGGTGGGTCAAAAAGGATCTTGCTGTGATTTATGTCATAGAGTATTCTATGTTTTCCTCTAAGAGTTTTATAGTGTCTATCTTTACATTTAGGTCTTTACTCCATTTTGAGTTTATTTTTGTGTATGGTGTTAGGGAGTGTTCTAATTTCATTCTTTTACATGTAGCTGTGCACCACTCATTGAAGAGGCTGTCTTTTCTCCATTGTATATTCTTGCCTCCTTTATCAAAGTATAAGGTGACCATATATGCGTGGGTTTATCTCTGGACTTTCTATCTTGTTCCACTGATCTATATTTCTGTTTTTGTGCCAGTACTCAGCTAGCATTTTAAAAAACTGAGCAAATTTTTCACTTTACAGATAACTTTGCAATGGGATTCCTTTAAAACATAAGTTCTCCTGATTAACACAAGAGGGCTGGAAAGATAGGACTAGACGATAGGTCTTTATGTTTCAAAGAGTTTTATATTTTAGAGCAATACCAGGAAATAATTTAATGCAAGAATGCTACCCAAAATAGAGAAAGGAGAATTGTTACACATCACGAATATATTCAATATCTTAACTGTGGTGATGGGTTCATGAGAATATACATGTCAAAGCTTATCAAACGTGTACTTTAAATATGTGCGGTTTATTGTATGTTAATTATACCTCAAAGAGCTGCTTTTAAAAAAATAAGCCTTAGTGAATATGACTCAAACTATTAAAAAACCATATTTCTATGTACCTTTTTAAGGTATTAAAGCTACAAGAGTGATGCAATGGAAAGAGTACCTGAATGGTTGTGCCACTAGTTATGTGATCTTGAGCACATTACTTAACCTCTCTGAACTCCAGATTCCTTATTTAAGAAATGAAGATACCATGATCTATCTCCCTGGGACAGTACAGTGAAAGTATTTGCAGTAAATGGTCCTTCATGATGTCTACGAAATACGATTTGTTATTTACTCTACAAAGTAGGTGTACATATATAAGCCATTCATTCAAACTTATGCTTTAGTAACTCATCAAATATCAATGTGAGTACTAAAAGCAAACATATCTACCTTATATATAACCTAAATCAAGGTCCAAAATGTACATACCTCTATTATCATTTTTCATCTTTCTACTTTCAAGCTACTTGTATCTTTATATTTAAAATGCAGCTATTGGGACTTCCCTGGTGGCACAGTGGTTAAGAATCCACCTGCCCATGCAGGGGACATGAGGTCGAGCCCTGGTCCGGGAAGATCCCACACGCCACGGAGCAACTAAGCCCGCAAGCCACAATTACTGAGCCTGTGCTCTAGAGCCCACAAGCCACAACTACTGAAGCCCGCGCGCCTAGAGCCCTGCTCCACAACAAGAGAAGCCACCACAATGAGCAACAAATAGTAGCCCTCGCTCACTGCAACTAGAGAAAGCCCACACACAGCAACGAAGACTTAACACAGCCAAAAAATAAATAAAAATAAAATGCAGCTATTGTGGGCAGTATATAGTTGGGTCTTGCTTCTTAATCCAGTCTGACAATTTCTGCCTTTTAATTAGAGTACTTTAGTTCATTTATATTTAATGTAATTACTGATGGGGCTGAAATTAGGCATTTGTTGTCCTATTTTTGTTTTCTATTGTCTCATCTATTTTTTGTCTGTTTCTCTATTCCCACTTGCCTGCCTTCTTTTAGGTTAATCAATTTTTTTTAGTATTCTGTTTGATTGCTCTACTAGCCTTTTAGGTTTGCCTTTTTATTTTTTTATTAGTTTTCTCACTAGGGATTACAATTTGAATCTTTAACTTTAAACAATCTATATAGAATTAATGTTCTACTACTCAACTTAAACTTAATGGCCCAGCATTTGTGCATGTGTGTGTGTGTGTGTGCACGTGTGCACACCACATGTGCATGCATAATACAGCAGATTGCCAAGCATTTGGGCAGATCTTACAATCAAATTTTAGGACTCACTCTCTTTATAGCTCCTGATCTTCCAGGATTTCTGGCTGTTTTGTCAGCCTGGAACTCTGTACTCTTATACTTTGAGCCACTAAGGCTGTAGTATTCTGCACCAAGAAGTGGGACGATTATAGAGTGACCCTCTTACTAAAACCCACTAACTCACAAATTTCATCAGATGGTTATGTTTTAAGAATCGGCTTGCCTCCAGTTTCTGCCTGCTTTTGATCACTCTCCAGTACCTTTAAGTGAAAATTTTAATATATTTTGTCCAGGGGGCTTCCCTGGTGGCACAGTGGTTGAGAGTCCGCCTGCCGATGCAGGGGACACGGGTTCGTACCCCAGTCCGGAAAGATCCCACACGCCGCGGAGCGGCTGGGCCCGTGAGCCATGGCCGCTGAGCCTGTGCATCCAGAGCCTGTGCTCCGCAATGGGAGAGGCCACAACAGTGAGAGAACTGTGTACTGCAAAAATAAATAAATAAATAAATATATATATATATATATATATTTTGTCCAGACTTTATAGTTGCTCAATAACTCTAAGGTACTGCAGCATTACTGGAAGACAGAACGCCATGTTACTCTTATTACTACATGCAGTTTTCCATTCTGAATGCCTTCATTAAGCAAGGTAATTTGTGCTAGTATTAGGCATAATTTGCCTTTTTCTTTAGTAATAGCTTTATTCAGATATAATTCACATATCATAAAATTCACCTTTGAAATGTAAGTTCAGTGGGTTTCAATATATTTAGAGTTGTGCAACCATCAACATTTTCCTACCACAAAAAAAAACCACATACCCTTTATCATTCATTCCCCATACACCTACTCTATATCCCTTGGCAATCACAAATCTACTTTCTGTATCTATGAATCTGACTGCCTGGCCATTTCATATAAATGGAATCATAATATGTGGGCCTTCTGTTGGTTTGGCTTCTTTACTTAGCATAATGATTTTGAGATTCATCCATGTTGTAGCATATGTCAGTACTTGTTTTTGCTGCTGAATAATATTCCATTGAATGGATATACCACATTTAGTAGAATTCACCAGTGAAGCCTTCTGGTCTTGGGCTTTTCTTTGTGGGAAGTTTTATGATTATGAATGGAATCTCTTTACTTGCTACAAAGTCTATTCCGATTTTCTATTTCCTTGAGTCAGTTTGGTAGTACGTGTCTTTCTAGATATTTTTCCATTTCATCTAGGTTATGTAGTTTGCTGGCTTATAATTGTTCACAGTATTCTTAGTATCTGTTTTATTTCTGTAAGGTAATTTTTTCATCAGTCTAGCTAAAGGTTTGTGAATTTTGTTGATACTTTCAAAGAAACAACGTTTGGTTTCATTGATTTTCTCTATTGTTTTTCTCTTCTATTTCATTTCAGTTATACTTCTTTTTATTTATTATTTTTATTTATTCATTTATTATTTATGTTTGGCTGCGTTGGGTCTGCGTCTCTGTGCACGGGCTTTCTCTAGTTGCGGCGAGTGGGGGCTACTCTTCGCTGCTGTGTGTGGGCTTCTCATTGCAGTGGCTTGTTGTGGAGCACAGGCTCTAGGCGCACAGGCTCAGTAGTTGTGGCACACGGGTTTAGTTGCTCCGCGGCATGTATGGGATCTTCCCAAACCAGGGATCAAACCCGTGGTCCCCTGCATTGGCAGGCAGATTCTTAACCACTGTGCCACGAGAAAAGTCCCTATACTTTTTATTTTAATGTAAGTATTTACAGCTATAAATTTTCCTGAATACTGTTTTAGCTTCATCCAGTAAATTTTGATATGTTGTGTTTTCATTTTCATTCATCTCAAAGTGTTTTCTAATTCCCTTGCAATTTATTTGACCCACTGGTTATTCAGAATGTGTTATTCAATTTCCACATTATTTGTGAATTTTCCAAGTTTCTTTGTTATTGATTTCTAATTGTATTCCACTGTGGTCAGAGAACATATTTAGTATGATTTTAATATATTTTTTTAATTTATTGAGACTTCTTTTATGGCCTAATGTAACATGATCTATCCTGTAGAATATTCCATGTGAACTTGAGAAGACTGTGTATTCTGCTGCTGTTGCATGAATGATATACAGATGTCTGTTATGTAGCCAAAACAATCCTGAAAGGAGGAACAAAGTTAGAAGATTTACATCAGCTGATTTCAAGACTTACTATAAAGTTCCAGTAATAGACAGTGAGGTAATGGCATAAGGATAGACACACAGATCAATAAAACTGAATGGAGTTCAGAAATAGATCCATACCTATACGATCAACTGATTTTCAACAAAAGTACCAAAGTTATTCAATGAATGCTGGAAAAACATCAACCCCTATCTAAGAGTATATGAAATATTAATTCAAAATGAATTATAAACCTAAATGTAACAGGTGAAACTAACAAATTTCAGAAGGAAACACAGGAGAAAAATGTAAATTAAAACCATAACAAGACACCACTATACACTCACTAAAATGACAACAATTTAAAGGACTGCCAATACTGGTGAGGATGTGGAGCAACTGGAACTCACATACTGCTGATATGAATGTAAAATACTACAACCACTTTGGAAATGAGTTTCAAAGTTTCCTATAAATTTAAAGACATACTTACCATATAACCAAGCCATTTTACTCCCAGGTCTTTATCCAAAGGAAACACACACACACAGCCTTGTAAACAAATATCATAGCAGTTTTACTCATAAGTGTGCAAAACTGGAAAGAACCCAAATATCCAATAACAAGTGAATGGATAAACAAATTGTGATATATTCATACAATGGAATATGGGTCGGCAATTTAAAAGAATTAACTCCAAGTAAATAAACCAACATTTTTTTGTTTGTTAGTTCTGGGGTTTTTTTGTTTTTTTTAAATTAACCGCTTGATTTATTTTTATTTTTTAAAGGTGCTTTTGGAATTGCCTTGTAGATATTAAAACCGATTCATGATGTGAAAATCCAGAGTACAGTATTTGGAAATGCCAGGAGGAAGTTGTGGGGAAGGAATTTTATGTCAAATAGACTGTGTATCAGTTTTATCCATAAAGGGACTATAAATCATTTGGAACTGTCAAAATGAGTGCCTCTTGTGGTTGTGAGACCCTCATTGATGGGAGAAACTTGATGATCATCTGGCAGAGACGTTAAGAGAAGAATTGGGGAGTGTTGTGTGAAATGAAGGAAAACCATCCTTTAGCATTTTGGAATATAAATATGTTGGGTTGGCCAAAAAGTTCGTTCAGGTTTTTCTGTAACAGTGGACAGGAAAAAACGAACGAACTTTTTGGCCAGCCCAATATCTCAGTATTAAGTCACACTTGAGAAGAAGTTTGATTTACAAAATGATATTAATGTTATATTAAACAAACAAAAAAGCCAGACACAAAGGAATATGTATTGTGATTACATTATATGAAACTGTTGCAAAGGCAAACTAGTCTATAATGTCAGAAAGCACACTAGTTTTTGCCTGCAGCTGGGGGAAAAGGAGGACTGACTGCAAAGGGACATGGCGGGGGGGGCTTCCCTGGTGGCACAGTGGTTTAGGAATCCACCTGCCAATGCAGGAGACACGGGTTCAAGCCCTGGTCTGGGAAGATCCCACATGCCGCAGGGCAACTGAGCTCGTGCGCCACAACTACTGAAGCCCGCACGCCTACAGCCCATGCTCTGCAACAAGCTACCGCGATGAGAAGCCTGAGCACCAGAACGAAGGATGGCCCCTGCTCGACGCAACTAGAGAAAGCCGGCGTGCAGCAATGAAGACCCAAAACAGCCAAAAATTAATTAACTGATTTTTTTTAAAAAAGGGACATGGGGGAACTTTTGAGGGGGAGAGAAATATTCTGCATCTTGATTGTGATGGTGCTTACAAGGGAGTAATTATTTGTCAAAACTCATCAAGCTAAACACTTAAAATGGATAAATATACCTAAGCAAAGTTTATTAAAAGCAGTTGTTACTTGCAGGAAGAGAGGTGGCAGGTGTGGGTGACATGTGTCATTTTCTCCTTTGAATTTATATTATCAATATGTGTATTACCCCTGTAATTTAAAATCAGTTCATTACTGAGAAGTACTCAAATTATTTAAAACCCTTCCTAAATTAAATTGCCTCAAAGATTTACTTTTCTATAACATATAATTACCAATAACAGTCTAATTTTTTTCTCCTAGTAATACTATATTGTGCACTGGATCTGTTTCTTATCACCACTGTAGCAGTTGATAAATATTCCCTGTAATTCAAAAAATTTATAAGCCGTCAATAACTAACCCACAACAGTGTTATAAATAAATAAAACATACAATAATGTTTATATGACACTTAATGCTATGCTTATTTATTTTATATAAAGTGATTTTATTTACAGTACTGTTATATAGCCAAAATGACATTATTGAAGTTTACTAGGCAGAGGAACTGAAAAAGAAGTGTAGGAAGGTGCTGAGTCCTTCTTCAGATCCTATAATACCAAGACACCAGATATCTTCTACTTCACTAACAAAAACCACAACAAACAAACAAAAAGTAACCATATTCCGAAAGTCTGTAGCACCAAAACTATCCCTTTGCTACCACCATCTTAGTTCCCTTCACTAAGAAGAAAGCTGGGATTCCTATTTCTCCTCTTCAGTACAACGGGGGTGGGGGGGAGGTGGGAGGAGGGTATTTCAAGCCATACTAGCCCCCCAAATCTACAGCTATATCCTGAATTCAACAGTTGGCAGCATTCACAACTAGGGCACTCCTGTAACACCTAGGCCTGGGTGTCCAGATGCCTGGTTTCTTCTGCGTTATAAACTCAGAACTTACAAACTAAGTTTGTCTTCTGCTTCTCCCTTTTCTGCCTCTTGCTGGGAGGGGCCTTTGGACTTCCTTTCAAGGCTGTTCCTACTGTAAGCAAATTTGCCCAACTTCCCTTCCTCCCAAGAACCTGTTCTGCTGAGAGGAGTATAGTTTTCTCAGAAATAGGTCCAGTACCTACTATGTTTACCAGAAGAAAAGCATACAGAGGAATATTTTGGTCACATTATATTTAAAGTGTAGTCATGACCACAAACATCATATCCTCACTTAATGCCATCATGTTCACAAATACAAATCTGAGAATTAAAAAACCTGGTAGGGCCCCCTAATCACTGCATGGAGCTAATGTCTAGTTTACTAGAAGATTCTGTCTGCACTGGTACCTAATACAATTTATCCAGAATGTGTTCTTATTATGAAAATATTCTAGCTGTTTTTCACAAAAGCTAAACAATATACTAAAGAACTTATTACCACAAGAGAAGTGTGAAGTAATCTGAAATAGCGCTTCCCAGCCTCTTTCACATCATAGCGCATGCACATACACACACACACACACACACACACACACACAAATATTTGTACAGCAGACTGAGATTAAGGGACAAGACCGCAAGGGCTCCACCACTCAGATCCCTGGCTGGCCACCCCTAGGGCAACACATGAGATGAGAAACACTGATCTAACAGACCCTCGTGCTAATGCTCTGGGTCACTGCAGCAAACCAGAGGGAAGGTCATCGATACACTGTCATCAAGAAATGAGCTTAATAAAAAAATTGTTTCTGCTATACATATATCAAACCTACAATTCTTGTTCAAACCATGAAACATTCCCAGTTCATGTAATCTCCACTATAAAGCTCTGTCAAATCTTTAAGGCCAGTCCCTCCTCTATGTTCCCAAACCACCTTTACTTTTATTAAACAATCACAATCTCTCTTATAGTTACCTATAGCTGTATTTATTTGTTAGATTAAATACCCCTTGAAGGCAGAGATCTTGTTTCATTCATTTTTATTTCCCTCTACTCCACAATAACAAAAAAAAGGTAGTTTGAACAGCTCATGTTAAATCTAAAGTTGCGTTGTCATGTTCACCGACAATGCTGTTTGAACTTTACCATAATCATTGTACAGACCATGTACTTTCTCCCTCTCTATTCCAAAATTTGATTTAGCTCAACACTCTCAAATATTCCACTTTCCCAATGTTTCAAAGGATACACAAAAATGTTAGTTTGCATTAGCCCCACGTTCACAAAACTTAGAAAACAAAAGAAAATGTCCAGCCATTATAGAACTCTAACATCCAAGTATCAATTCCTTTATTCCAATCAAAAACAATGTTCCCAGAATTCAGCACAAAACTGAAAACACTGCTGCTACCAGCCACAGTCCATAACAGTAACTTTAAATTGTCCAAGGGGATTAAGGAAGCATTTTAAATCACTGTCACCCCTATCGAAGGATTTTAGGCAACGAGAATTTATTCTCATACAAGAATAAATCTTCATTTTATCATTAAACAGTATGAGGGCCTTAACTGGGAATTACCAGTTTATAACCTTTCTCCCCCAAATTTGTGAATGTATCTGAATGTTAAAATTTTCTTATTTAGAATCATGATTTGTATTTTCATCTTCTCTTCCCCTTTAAAATATTTAATTTTTAATAGTAAGTAGAATAAATAGAAGTATAACTAAGAAGTGAATAATTAACTAATATGAATTAGTATACAAATTAATGTCATGCAGCACCATTCCCCAAATATTCTATCTACTGCCTATGTTTTTGTTTAAAACACCAGTTGCTAAAGTTATGAAAAATTTTTACAAAGTTTAAAAAGGAAAAAAGCCTCAATAAATGTCCCTAATTATACATTATTCCAAAACCAAGATACATATATATGATATTCATGGAACTAGATTCAAATTAACAAAATTAGTTCAAATTTACAAAGATACTCTGCTACACAGATTAATACCGTGTAACATCTAGCTGCTAGGTTGTTTATCATCTATGTATGCATCTCTATCGTCTATATATATAGCCAATACTTAGTTAACATGATCATCCTTTTTATGCTACCTACTTTTTTCTTGCACATTTGAATTTTGAGAGGAACATGTAGATGTACTACACAATGTAATTATTTCCATGTCTGTCCAGCTACCTTCCTCCATACTCTCTCTGTTCAGCTTTCTACCTCTGTCTCTCTACTGTTATCTTAAATAAAGAAAAATGACTACAGTGTCTACCTGAATACCCTCTGAAAACATCACAAAGATGTTTGGAAAACTGGATATTTACCTTCGCAATTCTAAGATAGGGAATGCAAAGAAAGAGTATACACTATTTCAACAAAGGAAGCGTCTATAACACAAATTCACTGGTGTCCCACTTTGTCTCTCTGTAATTTAACGCTTCTACATTTAATAAGAAAACTTTTTGTTGTGTGTTTTTTTAGTCAAGGTATAATAAACTGGAATACATCAAGCTGTTTCAGAGATACAAAGTGTTTTAACATCTTTCTTACAAAGTATAGCATTTATTAGAGTCATCTTCATTTCAAAAAGGCTTTCGTTTCATAAAGTCTCCTCATTCTATAATAATTTGTATACCATCTTTGGAAGTTACAAATTAACTACCTGTTATCATCAACTATTTTGAGAGAGACAGGATTATTCTTTTACTTCTCTTCTTAGTTGGAGAGAGGAAAAAATTATTTAAAATATTAATTTCCTATGTCACATCCCAACCCCAAACAACTGACCGAGAAGGTTCCTTTTGGTCTATAAATGTGCAGTATAATAGTGGGTATTTTTACTTTGAAATTTCATATCAAAAGTGTGTTTTTAACTGGGTATTTAATGACATGACAATTACTGGTCTGGGTTTTTGTTTAAGTATAATAATATCATATGTCTGACCTCAATATTGTGATTTATAATATGAAATATACAGTTGGTATTTGTCCACTGTTCCTGGTACAGAGCTCCTAAAACTCTTGGGATTTCCTAAGTGTAGAGCACAGTGAAGGTGTCTTTTGTTATGTTAATGAGGCAACTTTGGGATCACCTCAGGTAACCTAAGGTTGGGAGCTGGATGCCAGACCTGTTATGAGAGGGTTGGAACTTTTAGCCCCACCCCCCAAACTCGGGGGAGGGTAGAGAGGCTAGAGATTGAGTTCCACCACCAATGGCCCACGATTTAATCAATCATGCCTCCATAAAAACTCAGAAGGTGAGGGTCTGGACAGCTTCCAGGTTGGTGAACACGCTGAGATGCTGGAGACTGGTGCACTCTGAGAGAACATGAAAGGTCTGCTCCTTTCCCCCATACCTTGCCCTATGCACCTCTTCCATTTGGCTGTTTCTGAGTTGTATCTTTTCATAATAAACTGATAATCTAGTAAGCAAAATGTTTCCCCGGGGTCTGTGAGCCAAAGTAACCCAACACAAGGAGGTTTATGGCCAGTTGATCAAAGGCAGGCAGGGGTGGGGGTGGGGAGCAGTCTTGTAGGACTGAACCCTTAACCCATGGAATCTGACGCTATTTCCAGGTAGGTGGCATCAGAATTTAGCTGAACTGTAGGAAACCCAGCTGGTGTCGGAGAACTGCTTGGTATGGGGAAAAAAATCCACACACTGGAATTGTTGTCAGAATCAGACTTACCTTTTAGACATACATGTTAAAATATTGATATATAAAACAGGATATCTGGAATTTGCTTCAAATATTCCAGGGAAGGGTAATAGTGGGTAGTAAAAGAAATGAAACAAGACTGGCCAAAAATTATAACTATTTTAAAATGGTATACAGAAGTTCCATGTATTATTCTACCACTGTATGTTTCAAAGTTTTCTAAAATATTGCTTTTCTTTTTAAGTGTGCTGTGTTACCCAAGTACTAGAATCAGAAAACCTGGTTATCAACTAGGTGAGTGGACAATATTCATTATTTCTCTACGCCTTCAGTTTCCACCATCTGTGAGAAAAAGGGTTTGGACTAAAGTTCTGCATCTTGCTAGTTCAATCTTTTAATGATTCAAGTGAGTATGATTTCTACACTTTATATTTGGCTTAACAATTCTAACTATAATCCATGATGCTTTCATAGCTAAATTTGATGCAATGAACTGAAAACTGTTCAAAGCCATTACCAAAATAACACTATAGTACTGTCAGTCTGCTTGGATTCTAAGGGCCAACTGTATTCACTGTATTACATACACTTTTTTTTTTTTTTTTTTTTGCGCGGTACGTGGGCCTCTCACTGTTGTGGCCTTTCCCGTTGCGGAGCACAGGCTCCGGACACGCAGGCTCAGTGGCCATGGCTCACGGGCCCAGCCGTTCCGCGGCATGTGGGATCTTCCCGGACCGGGGCACGAACCCGTGTCCCCTGCATCGGCAGGCGGACTCTCAACCACTGCGCCACCAGGGAAGCCCCATACACCATTTTTAAAGGGACTTGAGCATCCACAGATTTTGGTATCCAAGGGGGCTCCTAGAACCAATTCCCAACCAATACCAAGGGATGACTGTACTTATCTCAGCTTGGCCTTCATTCCTAGATATTTCGCATTCCCCCAAACACCTTTTCTTCAAGTATTACCTCTCTTAGACTCTTTATTCTCTGGAGATAACTTTGTCAGAGAAAACAGAAGCCATCAGGCATAATCTGTTCCAGTTTCCATACCCTACTGCAGCCCATCCTTACTTCTATCTCTATTTCTTCCAAGTCCTTTCCAACTGAGGCCCCTTCAAAACCTAACCACAACATATATCTCTTACTTCACATCTGTAACAGCTCCCCAGTATTCCAGGCTCAATCATTTATTCCTTTTCTAGCCAGGTCCTTAAGTCTGTTTTGCTCCAGTTTCTTCACAAACAGCAGTCAATCCCATACTTCTCAACGACCGAGAAACAACAAAAATAATTCTTTTAAGCATACTTCCTCCTCAAGCTAACCTGTGGTCTCTCCTTCCCATGAGTACCAAATTTTTAAACTGAGTTTCTACTGACTGGTTCCATCTACTACCTCAACTCTGACTCACTCCTCACCCTATTATAACCTAGCTCCCAGCCTCCACCACTCTCTGAGCTTTCCATTTAATCACCAGCCCCCAACCACAATGAACGGCTTATTTCAGGTCCTCATCATACCTCTCCTCTGCAGCATTTAATGCTGCAACTGTTAACCCTTTTTCAGGAAACTCTTCTCCCCTAAAGTTCTTTTTTCAATTTAATTTAATTATTATTATTATTTTTTGGCTGCATTGGGTCTTCATTGCTGCGCGTGGGCTTTCTCTAGTTGCCGCGAGTGGGGGGCTACTCTTCGTTGTGGTGCGCAGGCTTCTCACTGTGATGGCTTCTCTTGTTGCGGAGCACAGGCTCTAGGCGCGCTGGCTCAGTCGTCGTGGTGCCGGGCTTAGTTGCTCCGCAGCATGTGGGATCTTCCCGGACCAGGGATGGAACCCGTGTCCCCTGCATTGGCAGGCGGACTCCCAACCACAGCACCACCAGGGAAGTTCCTCCCCTAAAGTTCTGATGCGACTCTTTGCTGTAAGCTTCCTACAGACTCATTCTTCAGTGGCACTCACTAGTCCTCTAAAATGATGTGGTTCCTGGGGTTCTTTCCTCCTAGTCCTCTTTTCTTCTTACCCCTACGAGCCCTTATCTATATTCTCTTAAACGCTCTAATCTCTGTTTAAACTATTTTCCAAACCTTCACCATTGGTCACATCATCCTAGAACAGGGGTAGGCAAAATAGGGCCTGTGAGCCAAATCCAGCCCTCCACCTGATTTTTTAAATAAGCTTTGTTTCCCTATTGTGTTTGCTGCTTTCATGCTCACAGCAGAGTTGAACAGTTGTAACATAAACTGTACAGCCCTCAAGGCCTAAAATATTATGTCTCTTTACAGAGGAAGTTTGCTAACCTCTGTTCTAGAAGGTAAAACATACCAAGTAAATAGTTCTGATAACTTCCTGCCTTTGGCTCCCAATGCCAGTGCTATTAGTCAGACCATCCATCTCTAAGACCCCTGAGAGTTTTCTAACTGTTCCTCCCAAGCTCTCTTCCCACCCTCACCAGTCTATCTCCTACAGTACAACCAAAGCAATAGTTCTCAATGCACAAAACCCACTTCCCAATTTAAAATTTTCCCCACAGTAAAGCTTGTTCACAATCTGGCCCCAGCCTATCTTTTCCAACTTTCTAATCACTCCACCTGTAAGAAATACTGAATGAATTTAGTTCCCCAGAGCATATGATGCTGTCTCTTACTTCCAGGCCCACCCAAGGTTTACTACCAAAGAAATAACTACACATTTTTCTAGCTTCAGCTTAGGCACAATCATCTCCATGAAGCCTTTTCTGACTCACCCACGCTCTTTCCCTATGTGCCCACTGTACCCTCTACATAATTCCATTATAGTAATTATTTGTTTGCTTTTACATCATTTCCAGACTAGTCTTCCTTGAGCAGGGACCCTGAGGCAAAGTAGGAGAATGGTTATTCAGGGCACAGGATTTTAAAGTAGGAAATCTAGGACTGAATGCCAGTTTCGCCTATACGTTCTTAACAAATTACCGACCAGGGTATTTTTGCAGAAACTAACTCCTGCGGCCAGCGATTTGTTCTGTAAGTGAATACTGAAACACCCATGTTTGAGTAAATATCAACAACTTTTTTTGCAACTTTGCAAACAACTTTTTGCAACAACTTTGTCCATGTCTTACTAAAGCATTCTAATACTTCGTTAGAGTGTGATAGGCAGGCACCTAATACTTCGTTAGAGTGTGATAGCAGGCACCTCTGTGCAGGGGAACAGAACATCTATTACAACATACCGTGTTTCACTGCACTTTCCCCCGGAAGAACAGACTCTACACTTTCTGACGGCATTTTTTTTTTTTAGTCCTGTGGATATTATTTCCTCTAAAATATGTTCTTTTATTTTACCTGATAGTCGACAAGGTGGATCTTTGTAGGGGGCTCTTTTGTATTTATTTCTTTATTTATTTTTAAATATTTACTTATGTATTTATTTGGTTGCGCTGGCTCCTTAGTCGCAGCACGTGGGCTCCTTAGTTGTGGCTCCAGGGCTCCTTAGTTGTGGCATGCGAACTTAGTTGCAGCATGCATGTGGGATCTAGTTCCCTGACCAGGGATCGAACCCAGGTCCCCTGCATTGGGAGCAGGAGTCCCATCCACTGCACCATCGGGGAAGTCCCAGTGGGGGGTTCTTTTGGAAATGCCACAAGAAGGACCAGGTGCGGAACTACCACTACATTCACCAGAACAGTCAGTTACCCATTCTCTAGCTATTGCTAACAAAAATTGCTTGTAAGTCACTTTATTCTGTGCATTAAGGCTACAATAAATTTTAAACGCATTGAATAAACCACAATTGCTCAGATAGAAACCCACTTTCTTATACCATTTTCGAGTTTTCTGGAGGATATTGAAGTTTGCCAGATGTTGATCAGATTGATCAACTCTTTTCATACATTTATTACACCCTAATACAGAAGTGGGCTTAGTTATCTGATGGCCAGTCCTCCTGTCTTCCTTTCCTGTAGATGCTACGGAGGCTTCAGGAATAGTTGTCACCATGCGGACTAGCCTCATCTTTCCATATAAGAAGAATCACTTCTCCCTTCCGTAAGAATGTCATTTCTCCCCTCTGTAGATTTTTAGATTTCTCCTTTAACTGGTTTTGTAGACCACAATTCTCTTTTATAGTCTACAAACACTGATTTTATTTTTCAACAATATTTCAGATGTGTACATACTATTGTAATAACTGTCTTGGTAAATATGGTGCCACAAACCAAGATAAGATTGTAGGACTGATAATACTGTTTCTTGCAGTTTCTTTCCTTCAATTGTGTAAATCTCAAGGTTGCATATATATCCAGTTTCACTTTTGCTAACCATCCTGACCAAAATTCCACATTTTGTAAGTTATCCCGTATTACAGGCTTTGAATCTGAGTCATCCTCTCCACTTTATCATTGCCTCCTCAAGTGATAGCTCTTGTTTGGGTATATAAATTGATTGAAATTTTGGTAGAAAATAATCCAGAAGAGGCTTAACTTTTGAAATTCTGCCTGCAGAAGTGGAGTTTCCAAGTTATCATTAAAGTGAAGAAATGTCATTATTTGTCTGAACCTTCTTCTTGTCATAATCTTTGGAAAGATAGGTGTTTCAAGTAAGGGATCAGTCGGGATATTCTTTCCAGTGTGACTTTATCTGTCCCATCAAAATTATTAATCCAAGAAACTTCTTCATTTCACTATTGGTTACATCAGTTCATTGTAAAGCCTTATCATACTTTTTATATGATTTTTCATTCTGTTGGTGATACACGTTTGTTTGGGAAGTGACCAACTCAACAAAGTCATTACCAAAAATTAATTCTGCTATTTCACTAACACTTTGAGGGTTATTACATTCAATAGCTACACCTAGGGGCTTCCCAGGTGGTGTAGTGGTTGAGAGTCCGCCTGCCGATGCAGGGGACACAGGTTCGTGCCCCGGTCCGGGAAGATCCCACATGCCGCGGAGCGCCTGGGCCCGTGAGCCATGGTCACTGAGCCTGCGCATCCGGAGCCTGTGCTCCGCAACGGGAGAGGCCACAACAGTGAGAGGTCCACGTACCGCAAAAAAAAAAAAAAAAAAAAAAAAAGCTATACCTGACACGCCTATTAAAGTCTTCTAATTTTCGTGAAATGTCGTCTTCAATCCACTCTTCTGTAGAAACAAAGGAGCATTCTCCAGCACCATGAGTTTCATTTTCACTTTCCATATCAGAATCAATCACTAAGGTTTTTTTGTCTTTTTTTCATCTAATATTCACATTGTCTGAATCAGAACTATATTCTGAAGAACTATCATCTTCTGAGACACCAGTATATATGTTGCTCAGACAATCAGAGAAAGTACCTGCATAAAATTCACCTGAAAAATTCTTCTTCACTCAAAATTTCACGATGCATCATTTTTGAAAATTGCATTTATAATATACACAAGGTTGGAACAAAAACCTAACGGAGCAAAATGTGAATAACAACAATCATTAAGTTGTATAATGAACCCTTGATCAATTTTAAGTTCTAAAAACTTTGCATGGTGATGTTAATTGTATCACTCTCTAAAAAGGTATTGGTACATCTCCAGTTGATAAAGTTAGGATAACAAAAGACGTGTTAATACATCTCCAGTCAATAAATTGTTAAGCAAATTACTTAACTCATTTTCTTCATCTGTATAATGACAATTTTGTAAGGATTATTTAAGATTATTCTTATAAGCAGAGTACCTTGTACATAGTAAGTGCTCAACAGTCATTGATTATTGATATCGATAAGCATTGATTATCATTATTTTCATTGTTTTATCCCCCACACTTAGTTCAGAATTCAGATAACTTCTGAGTAAAATAACTGGAGCAAGCTATTTCTGCACACGTTATTTTCAGCTGCATACTGAATATTTCCATTTGAACAACGTTTGGCTCCCAAAACTTTTTATCCTTACTCCGAACTGTTTCAGTTAGAGTACCCAATCTGTTAAGGTTTGCCCAGGACTTTCCTGGTCTGAACACTGAAAAGTCCTGTGTCCTGAGAATTCCCTCAGTCCTAACCAAACCAGGACAGTCTTCACCTTAAATTAGAGATATGTTGCAAACAATAAAAAACAGATTTGAGTTAATTTAAGATACAACGGGAAGCAGGGAGACAGGAGAATTACTGGAAAAATACAGCACAATTCAAAGAACCAAAGGAAAAGTTAAAGAATCAGATCTATGAAAAAATCAGGATGAAAGCAACTCCAAAGATCTAGGTGGCAGAAATTAATGGAAGATTTCTTCACAGTACTTCTGCCAGGATGAATCACTTAGGTCCCAGTATCAGCTCACTCAAGATTTAAATGCCAGGGGACAGCATCTGATGGGCCTATTTTGTACTATCCAGAAAAAGTGAAGCACTTTAATTAACCAAAAAAAGCAGGAGCATTTAGATGAAAAATTCCACCAAGAGGTATCCAATGGAAGAAGAGTAGCTTCCAAAGGCGAAATGAGAATGCTGTTTCCAAAAGAAAGGGGAACAGATAAAAGATCACCACATCAACTGTTGCTTGAACATGCTATGCTTTCAACACTCCATGACTTTAGTCACTGTTATTCATGTTATTTTTCTTTCTGTCTTGGCAAACTCCTCCTTCAAGACCTAGCTCAAGGGTGATCTTCTGCGTAACCTTACTCAATTCCCCCAGATATAGTCACTCCCTTTCTACATGCTCTCATAGTACTTTGCAAATTATGTACCTATATCACAGAACTATCATACTGCACATTAAGCATATGCTTAGATATCGGTCTCTCCCACCAAACTGAACTTCCCTAGAGCAAGGACAGCATTATTCGTATTTACAGTCTTCGGAATTAACAATGCCTCCCTGGCACATAGCAAATGCTACATAAGTGTTTAATAAATCTGTTACCTAAGTCACTAGGATAAAAACTACATGAAGCAACAAACTAAAAGGAAAGAAAGGAGCTACTACAGGTAAACATGCTGACAATATCAAAGAAAAAGCTGACAGACTAAGAGCAAGGGAATGACAGGCAAAAAAAATTATGAAGAGCAAAAACTCCATAAGCACAGAAATTAAGGCCAAAATTCTGACAAACCTAAGAACTCGAAGGCATCACTTACATAAGAGCAAAAAGTAATAGCCATATGCATAACGATGATTCTCAAGAACCAAGAAAATAACTAAATTATATTCTACTTAAGAAGGCAGAGACATGCATAGGACATTTTTAGAAACACTGGCATTTCAAAATAAAAGAAAATTTGGTATGTAAACAAATAAACTTATAACCCAGAAAACTCAACAGTTCAGAATGATTAATTCCAAGTTAATATAGTCATGATTCATTTTACCATGTTTTAATTGTTAATGTTCATATCCTAAGCTGTGGCAAATTTTTTCTTAATGGCAAAATGACAAAGTATAGCTACATCCTCCTTACATATTTAATACTGCTCTACTTTGAAGGTAAAGGAATAGAGACTTGGAAATGAGAATATAGCCAAACCTTATGCTAAGAAAACAAAGTCAACTCAGGAATGCTATCAGTCATGGAAAGAGAATATCACTGACTTTGAAGTTAAGGATTTTCTAGATACACTTTCTAACTCCTTTACTGGATAGCAAGAAGTCAGGTGACTTTTTCACTTCAAATGTTATTCAAGTCTTTATCATATTTCACCCAAACAACTAAAATTCATTTCACCAAATATGGTAACTCTGACATCATGACATTAAACTACTCTTTATCATCTGAACCGCCTGATCAGTCTAACATCAATATTGGGATATATTCTGAAGCACACAGCATCACCAATTGAAGGTTTATTTAAATCAAAAATACTTAAACTAAAGATAATTAAGCCTTTCAAACTAACCTCCAGTTTACAGAAAATTCAGAGGGTCGTAAGAAATAGGAGGAACAAGTTAAGCAACACCACAAAGAGAAAGACATATCCAGTAATTAGGACAGTCTGATAGGTTGAACCATATGAAACTGCTGATATTTGGCTGTTTTGAACCTCAAAAATGGCAATTTCATGTGGCTTGACTTAATATAAGGAAACTGGGGCTTCCCTGGTGGCGCAGTGGTTGAGAGTCCGCCTGCCAATGCAGGGGACACAGGTTCGTGCCCCGGTCCAGGAAGATCCCACATGCCGTGGAGCAGCTGGGCCCGTGAGCCACGGCCGCTAAGCCTGTGTGTCCGCAGCCTCTGCTCCACAAAGGGAAAGGCCACAACAGTGAGAGGCCCGCGTACAGAAAAAAAAAAAAAAAAAAAAAAATATATATATATATATATATATATACACACACACACACATGAAACTTACCTGATTTCTTCTTCACAAAATTAACAGCATTTTTTAAATGGTGGGGAAAAACAGCAGAAAGGTGGAAGCAACCCAAGGATCCATCAGTGGACAAATGGATAAGCAAATGTGGTATATCCATACAATGGAATATTATTCAGTCATAAAAAGGAAGGAAAATTTGACACACACTGCAACATGGATGAACCTTGAAGATATTATGCTAAGTGAAATAAGTCAGTCACAAAAGGAGAAACATTGTATGATTCTACTTACTCTTCCTAGAAGAGTCAAATTCATAAGGACAGAAAGAAGAGAGGTTGCCAGGGGCTGGGGAGAGTGGAAATGTAGTTAGTTTAATGGAGACAGAGTTTCAGTTGGGGAAGATGAAAAAGTTCTGGAGAGAGATAGTGGGAATGGTTACACAATGATGTGCATGTGTTTAATGCCACAGAATGGTACACTTAAAAGGTTAAAATGGTACATTTTATATTATGTATACTTTACCACAATAAAAAACATGGTGGTCCTAGAGAAATGGAGATAAAAACAAAAATAAACAAATGGAACCTAATGAAACTTAAAAGCTTTTGTACAGCAAAGGAAACCATAAACAAGATGAAAAGACAACCCTCAGAATGGGAGAAAATATTTGCAAACAAAGCAACCGACAAAGGATTAATCTGCAAAACATACAAGCAGCTCATGCAGCTCAATATCAAAAAAACAAAAAACCCAATACAAAAATGGGCAGAAAATCTAAATAGACATTTCTCCAAAGAAGATATACAGATGGCCAACAAACACATGAAAGGATGCTCAACATCACTTATCATTAGAGAAATGCAAATCAAAACTACAATCACCCCACACCGGTCAGAATGGCGATCATCAAAAAATCTACAAACAACCTAGAAAATGGTACAGATGAACCAGTTTGCAGGGCAGAAATAGAGACACAGATGTAGAGAACAAACATATGGACACCAAGAGGGGAAAGTGGCAGGGATTGGGGTGGCGGTGGTGGTGGGATGAACTGGGAGATTGGGATTGTCATGTATGCACTAATATGTATAAAATAGATAACTAATAAGAACCTGCTGTATAAAAAAATAAATAAAATTCAAAAAAAAAATCTACAAACAATAAATGCTGAAGAGGGTGTGGAAAAAAGGGAACCCTGTTGCACTTTTAGTGGGAATGTAAACTGATACAGCCACTATAGAGAACAGTAGGGAGGTTCCTTAAAAAACTAAAAACAACTACCATATGACCCAGCAATCCCACTACTGGGCATGTATCCTGAGAAAACCATAATTCAAAAAGAGTCATGTACCACAATGTTCACTGCAGCACTATTTACAATAGCTAGGACATGGAAGCAACCTAGGTGCCCATCGACAGATGAATGGATAAAGAAGATGTGGCACATATATACAATGGAATATTACTCAGCCATAAAAAGAAACGAAATTGAGTTACTTGTAGTGAGGTGGATGGACCTAGAGTCTGTCATACAGAGTGAAGAAAGTCAGAAAAGAGAAAAATACTGTATGCTAACACATATATATGGAATCTAAAAAAAAAAAAAAAAAAAAAAAGGTTCTCATGAACCTAGGGGCAGGACAGGAATAAAGACACCGACGTAGAAAATGGACTTGAGGACACAGGGAGGGGCAAGGGTAAGCTGGGACAAAGTGAGAGAGTGTCATGGACTTATAAATACCACCAAAGGTAAAATAGATAGCTAGTGGGAAGCAGCTGCATAGCACACAGAGATCAGCTCGATGCTTTGTGACCACCTAGAGGGGTGTGATAGAGAGGGTGGGAGGGAGACGCAAGAGGGAGGGGATATGGGGATATATGTATACATACAGCTGATTCACTCTGTTATACAGCAGAAACTAACACAACAATGTAAAGCAATTATTCTCCAATAAAGATGTTAAAAAAAAAACCATGGTGGGAGGAGTCTCTTAAAGGAGATTTAAGAAACATAACCAAATGTGATCAGATCTTGTGTAATTATGGTTCTAACAACCAAAAGTTAAAAAAAAAAAGTTAAAGGACAACTGGGGAAATTTAAATGTAGATTACATTAGCTGTTATTAGGAAATGATTAATTGTGTCAGGGTGATGTGGTATTTATTTAAGAATGCACTCTTATTTTTTAGAGAAGTATGTAAATCTTCAGGAGTAAATTGTCATGACTGACATATAAGAAAATTTTAAAAATTATTTCTCTATAAATGTGTCTTAATCTCCCAATATTTTACCTATCACAATAAAAAGTCTGGACTTGATTTGGGAAGCAGTTAAAAAAAAAAAAAGGCACTGAAAGAGTAGAAGTTTCAGTTAAAAAGCATATTTTAGGAAAATTATTGTGCTGGTGGTACTTACAATGAAGGTACTTATTTAAGAAATATTTTAGTGCTTATTTTGCTCTGCCACTGTACTAAGAACTAGGTAATGGAGGTACATATAGGAGAAACAGATAAAACATAATAAAAATATATTATCTAACCACAGTGAGGGAAGAAAGTTTCCTAACAACCTGGGGGGGTGAGGGGAGATTCAGAAAGATTTCTCAGAAGAGCTAAATCCAGAGGTGAGTATTTAAGAGGGGTAGGAATTAACCAGGCAACAGGAGGGAGGGAAGGATATTCCAGTCAGCAGGATAACCCTGAGAATAGAAACAGAATTGGCAAGCAGGGGAGGGCCGGATTCCAGATTATGTATAAGCATATAAGAAGTTCAGTGTTGCTAGAGCTTAAAGGTGTGGGGATGGGGGGTGGGGGACGGACACAGAACCTTGAAAAATAACCAGGTATCAGGCTCACTAAAACATCTCATGAACTGGAGGAAGAACACCACTTTGGAGGCAACTTTTAAACTGCTAGATGATAAGTAATAAGGCTGAAAGTAGGCTGGAGGCAGTGGAATAGAGAGGCAGGGCCCAAATCCAGAGACAGCACAGAGATTCAAGCTACATGACTGGCATCTGACTGAATGTGGAAGATGAGGAAGGAGTCCAAGAAACCTCTCAAATTTCAAGTTCAGGTCACAGTGAGAGTGATGATGCCATAAACAGAAAAAAGAAAAAACAAAGGCTTTAAACACTTTGAGCTTGAGAAGCTGATGTGATGCTCATGTGATTAATTTCCAGCAGATGATTAAAACAGATTTATGTTCCCCACACTGAAGTGACCGTTCAAACTAAGGGAACTGCTAATGTGGGTAAGAAAAAGCCAGTAGAGAAGTGAGTTGTGGACAGAATCCCAAGGCATGCCTATAATCAATGGGAAGAAAGAAGAACCAGCAAAGCCAACCAAAGAAGAGTAATCAATGAGGTAGAAGGACCAGGAAAGATTGTATGTCCAGATAGTGAATTTGAGAAAAGATAATTATAAGTGTACCTGCTATATGACGTATAGATTCCTGAAAACTTCATGTTCTGCAAAATTAGGAAGAAAGAGGGAAATATATCAAGACGGTTGGAGCAATCAGCACCTTTAAGACAGAACATATGGTTAATTGGAGCCAAGAGGCATACTCCTGGGCTTGCTATTTTCAACTGTTTCTGTACTTCAACTACTTGTGTTCAACTGCTGCTACTTGGGAGGGCTAAATAGTTAATGTGCTGGTAAAAATCAAATATCAACCAACATGAATTCTGCATGAACTAACATCATTCCTCTTTATCATTCAAGCAAGAATGAGTTTATGTTACATAAATACATTATAGCAGAAGAGATTGTCAAAGGAGGGTTGTAGGCAACAGTATCAATGCCATAAAGTCAATAACAAAAGAAATTATTAATATTTTAGAATAATACTGTACCTTTCACTCCCAAGTACATTATCTAGTCTCTTTTAAAGAGTATTTATTAAATTTTATATACTGGTCACTAAATGACCCAAGGTCCCTACCATGAGTGGGCTTCTTGACAGACCACATACTTTAACAAGTGCAATACACACACAGAATGTGTTGTACATCACAGCAACCTATCCCAAAGAGGTAAAGGAAAACTCACTTAGAAAAAAACAGAGAGAAGGGAAAAAATAGGGACTGATTGTAGTATGTTATTCGTCAGGAAAGGCCCTGTGGAGAATTTCTGAAGGTGTTTTTTTTTTTTTTTGCGGTACGCGGGCCTCTCACTGCTGGGGCCCCTCCCGTTGCAGAGCACAGGCTCCGGGTGCACAGGCTCAGCGGCCATGGCTCACGGGCCCAGCCGCTCCGCGGCATGTGGGATCTTCCCAGACCGGGGCACGAACCCGTGTCCCCTGCATCGGCAGGCGGACTCTCAACCACTGCACCACCAGGGAAGCCTCTGAAGGTTTTTTTGAACTATAATGACATGGTATGGCAGAACTGCAATCTTGGTGTTCCAGAGATATATGAAGGAGTATGAGTGAAGAAAGAGTTTGCCAGAGTGAGCCCCACCAAACAGATAGCAAAAGAAGGCATTCAGGAGAACAGCATATATAAAGGCATGGGAAGGAAACGTATTGGTTACAGCCCCATCTCAAGTACTTTATCATGGATAGCAATACAAAATATATAGGAAATATAAGAAAAGCAGTAGGTGAGGTAGAAAAGGCAGACCTTTTTTTTCTTTTTTTTTTTTTAGCTGTACGCGGGCCTCTCACTGTTGTGGCCTCTCCCGTTGCGGAGCACAGGCTCCGGACATGCAGGCTCAGCGGCCATGACGCACGGGCCCACCCGCTCCACAACATGTGGGATCCTCCCGGACCAGGGCACGAACCCGTGTCTCCTGCATCGGCAGGCGGACTCTCAACCACTGCGCCATAAGGGAAGCCCAAGGCAAACCTTTTTATGAAATTATGTGAGGCATGCTAAGGACCTTTAATTTCATCCTGAATGCAATGGGATGATTTGCCAGGGAAGTAACACAAAAAGGTTTCAGAAAGATCAATCCATAAGTTCACTGGGGAGGGAAGATACAGGGAAACCAGGTGCACTATCACACCTGTATAGGAGACAGTGATAGGGGCCTAAACTAGGGCAGGGTGGTAAGGTTGGTAACAAAGGTAAAAATATGAGGGCTCATCAGATGACTAACACAGAAAAGTGAAGGAAGGGAAGAAGGGAGTCAAAGTCAAGGATAAGGTTTGAAGCTTGAACAGTTAGGTAGTATTTCTTACCAACAAAGGTTCCAAAGAGAGAAGCAAGTTTGGTAGTGCTAGATGAATTTACAAATGAGAAGATATTTATTTATCCCTAGTATTAGAAATTGAAGCCTAAAGTTTAAGTGTTAAGGCCAAAGATATGGGTTCTTATTTTTCAGTGAAACCAATGAACTGGCTTCTTACTAATAAGAAAACTTTGCAAAAGTGAAAAAGTAGAAGGTAAATAAATCAAATGATAAATAGGATGACAAAAGTTTTTATTTGCAAGGTTTTAAAATATCAAAATAGGAATTTCCCTGATATAGTCAAGATTTATTAAATATTTTCCCCATTAATTAACCTTCAGATGTGCATCCATACAAGCCAAGTCTTAGGCTCCACTCAGTGAAGAGACAGTAAAGCACAGTGAGCACGAGTTCTGGCTTTAGTGTCATGCTGCTGCACTTTAAGTCTCGGCTCTGCCACTTAAACCACCTAGGACTTGGGGCTAGTAAGTTCAGAACCGCAGGCTTCAAGTTCCCTTGCAAGTAAATGTGGATAATAATACATACATACTTTATAGAACTGTGAAGACTAGATAAATAATCCATATAAAGTACTTGGTACCGGTTGACTGTAAACATTCAGTAAGTGTTAAGAATTTTCAAATAATTATTAGTTGTCACTGATGAAAATTTCATATCTTTGAAGTGTACAGGAGCAAGAAAAACTTGACCTGGATGGCAGTTACCTGCATGTTTGATTTTTAAGTATTTACTAAATGGCACTATGTATTTCCTAGTTGTAGCTACAAAATCCATTCACCCTACCCAAGCTTTGAACTGCTGTCCATGATAATTACTCCCTCCCTTACCTCCATCTATAAACCTCAGGATAAGCGTTATCCCTTTTCTCTCCTGTGAGCTTCACACAGAAGAGGAAGAGAACAAGGGAAGAGGAGAAGGTTCAAATCCTCATTCCATGTTAGGACCATCCCCGATCTCAATTTTTGGGAAAATTCCTCCTTACATATGGGATAACAGTACCATTCCTCCAGAATTAATTCTAGATATTACTGCCAGTCACCTTTTTTCCATTCCTGTAATCATGCTACACCTCCTAACTCTACTCTAGAAAAAATTCCTTCAGATCTCTATATCAAGAAGTTTCCAAGCAACTCTTTGCCACAAAAATATTCTCAGACCACCACAAGCCACCTGGAAGTCTCATCTCTTCACTCCTTAATCTAATCTCTTCTTTTTCACCTGGATCTTTATTCACTAATTTCTCACGTGCCCTGTTCAAGTTTAGTCCATACTTTCTATAAAATTCACCAACCTTTCTTCTATGAAGCTATTCCCAACTGAATGACTATGAAACTACTTTCTTCCTGAACCCTCTCCCTACTCACAATTCCCTAGCATAACCCCACACTTTTATTTTTAGAAAATATGTATTTTATTCTTGCGCCTAGCATCTTATTTGTGTATCAGCTGGCTGTATAATTTATATCTTTTATCTATCCTATGTGTGAAAAAGTAGGAATGCTACCTCATCAAAGTACATCTCACTGTTTTTGAAATAGCCTGATAATCACTGCTATTTAGTCACAGAGCTAAGCTGCAACATAAGTTTCTAGTGTAATATAGTTTCTAAAATGGGTAAGACTAAACTAGATATGGTGTCTAGTCTCAGTTATACCAAATTCTACAATAAAGTCACTTGATCAGATTTGACCCCAGTTCATCCTTTAGTCACATTTCTAGCATCCCTCTCTCAGCAGTCCTACTACAGCAGTAACTGAAGAGTCCTACATTCTCAGGACTCTTCAATTACCACTCCCTGATGTCTGGAATGCCCCTTCCTTGCTCTCTCCCTCTCCCAGGCCAACTTTCTTTCATCCAGGATCAGCTCACTCCCATTCATCCACTAGGAATCAACCAGAACATCTCCCCTGACTGCTCAGCTCCAAGTCAGGATTTTCTCACACATTCTCAGAATACACTTACTGATGTATTGCATTGTAATTATCAGTTTACTTTCCTACACTCCTACAGAACTGTAAAGGTAAACTCCTTGAGATACAGACTGAACAATGTTAGATACCCAATAGACAATTAATGAATGAATGCTCATACCCACTCCATGACCTTGTGCACGCTGTACACACAGTCTTGAGTTTCCTCATCTAAAGTACTTTCCTCCTGTAAAGTGTGGATAATGCTACACCTAGCTCATAAAGTTGTCACAGGATTAAAAGAGGTATCATGAAGCTCTTAGTATAGTGTCTGACACATGGAACTACCATTTGAATGTCTGCTATTTCATGCCTTAGTTACCCTCCTGAATCCTGGGAATTGTAATGTCACCAATATTTTCAGGCTGAAAGGCTTAGCAAGCATGCATCCAGAAGTCACTGGTTACATTCTGATTATCAGCAGATATTTACTGTGTGCCTATTATGTGCAGAAGTCCTTACTATGTATCACTGAGCTGCCGGAAACAATAGGGGCAAAAAATAAGACAAAAACTTGTACCAGTATCCAAGAGAGGAAAGACTGTTAATTAGTTTTTCTGTACAAACAATACACGTATTTTTTCAAACTACATTAACTTTTGTTTTATAATAGGAGTTAGCTTCAAGAACAAATACTGATGGGCAAAATTCAAACTTAACTCCTATCATCAAGTGGACCAAAAACAAGAGGCAGTTACAAAATTTCTTGTTGCTATTCCTAGGTTTCACTTTTGCTTGTAAGTATCAATATTTCTCACAAAAGAAATTTAGCCATGACCAGGACAGAGATAGATGAACTTTGTCTCAATCAAATGGGAATTCCATAGTATTTCCTAATTGGTATGTAATTTTATAGCTCCAAAAAATGGCCTGTGTTTTCTCTATTTTTCTACAAAACAGAACGCTGACTGGCATTATTTTCCCTCACCACCTTCTCTCTTTAGGACAGGATAAAATGCACACTTCTTAGTCACAATGGCCCCTTAGCAAGAATGACAAAACTGCAAATCATGTCACCTAGTATTAGAAAAGGAGGCTGTGGACTTGAAACACTTTCCCCCTAACATATCCAGAGGTGAGAGTCCCAGTGAAGTTTGTGCATTAAACTACACTGCTTTTGGTAGCTGCAGAGACCTCTAGCGCTGCCTGGATAAGCCGAGTTTGCAAATAGTACCTGCTAATGTCACCTTAATGAGACAATGGCAACATGCTGAGTAGCAACAGAGTGACCACGATGAATGTTTACAATGTTTTGCAATCATTTGGAAATTCTACCAGTTTGGAGCAAGAAATATATACAAGGCCGTATGAACGTACGTATCCAATTTATTTCAGTAAAACGTGTCAAAGAAATGATCACCCTATGCACACCCCCACTACAAGAAAAGGCTCAGAAAACAGGTCCTGTGCGCGGAGGTCGGAACAACGTCTCTTCCAAAGCCTCCACACAATAGATGGTAAACTATTGTCCACCTTCAGCTTTCTCCAAATGCCAGCAGTAAGGACAGTATGAGCTGGAAAAGCTCAGCACGACTGCTCCAGAGAACCGCACCGGAATATTAGAAAACGGTCCTGGCGCATCCTACCCTCCCCCATCCACCACCCTCCGACAAGTCAGTTACCCGGCTGGTCCCCACCCCCCTCTGCGGGCCGCCACCGCCCGCCTGGGCCCGGCTCGCAGAAGGTAGGCGCGGGGACCGGCAGAGTCGAGGCTCCATGTGCGGCAGCGCGGGAGGCACTGAGGGGGCTGCGCCGAGCGGAAGGCTGCATGGGGAGCGGGCGTGAGCCGCGGCCGCCCCCTCGGTGGGGCGGTCGACAGATCCGGGCGGCAGCATCCCCGGCCCGCGAGGCCCCGGCCCGCGGACCCCGCCTCAGCTCCACACCTCTTCCTCGCCGACAGCAGGCCGCGCCCGCGTGACGGGGCCGAAAACCCCGGTATTTCCAGGTCTCTGCGCCGGCAGCTCCGGGGGGCGGCTGCAGCCCGGCCCGCGTCCCGCCGCCCGCTCCGCCCAGCCCCTAGCCGCGATGACGAGAGGCGGCGGCCAACTCCGACCCACCGCGAGCCGGCAAGAACCAGCCCGGCGCCGGCCCCCCGCCCCTCCCTGCCGCCTCGGGGCCGGCGCGGCCAGGCGGGCGAGCCGGGCGGGCCCCAGCCGCGGAAGCACACTCACCTCTACATCTCGGCCCTTATTCTTAAAGCTCTTGATGCGGTGGTTCTCTAAGCCGGGGTTCTCGGCCATGGCTGCGCGCTGCTCCGGCGGCGGCTACTCCGGCGGCTGCGGCGGCGAGTCTCGGCGCGGGAGGGGGAGGTGGGGGAGGGCCGGAGGGAAGGGAGGGGGAGGGGGAGAGGAGAGCACGTTCCGTGACGCCTCCGAGCGCGAGGTGGCAGCAGCGCCGGGGGAGGCTCAGGCGGACAGACGGGAGGGGCGGGGCGGGAACAGCGCTGAGGAACCGCGGGCGCCTGCAGAGCCTTGAGTCACGTGACGCAGGCGTCCTCCGGCCTGGATGCTAGCCGGCTGGATGTGCCCGATGGTTCTCGGGATGACCCCCGCCAACGCCCGCCCCCCCAGCAAGGACTCCCCACAACCCCTCGGAGCTGCAAGTCATGTGCCAGCAATGGAGCCAGACTTACCCGCTTTTACTGCCCCCGAGACGCGGAGCTGCGGCAGGAAACTACAGTTCCCAGCATGCCATTCTTCGGCGGGGATAACTCTCCCGAACCAGGAGAATGTCGGGAACCCTAAGCGCGCGGCTTTCTGCGCGCTGCGCTTTGAGCGCCTGGGCGCGAGACTCCGCCCCCAAGGCCGCCTCTGGGCGGGGTGGGGTGGGAGGAGCTTCCCCGGAGTTGGTACTTTGCGCCCCATTGACAAGGAGGGGGCGGGGCTTCCTGGGAGGCGCACCTCTCTCCCCGTAGCCTAGAAAATTAGAAACGAATCCATGGTTCGTGCTTTGTTCCCTTGCTTCTTTGGGTCGAGGTGGGGGTGGGGGTGGTGGGGTGGGGGTAGTCTCCTGAAATAGCAGCCACCCTCATTCGCTGTTCCCTTGCTCTGCTTTGGTTTTATAATTAGCATTTATTTCCACCTGACATGTACATATGTATGTATGTGATATATGTGTTTATGTGTGTTACCTGGCTTACTGCATCGGAATTAGCTCAGTTAAAGTAGGGACATTGGTAGGTCTATTGCTGAAACCCTCTGTTAATACAGTGCCTGGCACGTCGTGAATAATCAATAAATACCTGAACAGATTAGCGCTCTAGGGTCTGTTTCTTCATCATCCTCCCAAGCCCCGTTCTGCAGCCTCCACTCTGGCAGTTCCTGCATTTATGTACCCTCAATACCTCCGTTCTGCCACCACACATAATCTTCTCAGCCTTCAGGAAGTAGTCAAGCCCTGATCCGCAGACTCTCCAGTCTAGCATCTCCTTTTAGGGTCATCGTAGGAATGATCACGGGAAATTTGGATCCATAACGCTAATAGTTGCTTTCTGGAGCAGGTGGGCTTCTCTGAATGTATGTGAAATAATTTAGTTTCAGAATCTCTGGCAGATACAAGTGATCTTATAGTACAGTTCAAATGACACTGAGGTCATTCAAAGGTTGGGAGAAATATAACCATGAAGAGATTGAAGAAGATATTCTTTCAAAGCAAAGGGGACTTAGAGAGCCCGAGGTCCAGGGGTCATGAATTAAGAGGCCTTTGCTGGCCTGACTATGTCTGGGCCACTTTTGTGAGTGGTGGCTTGTTGATAAACACAGGCTCATTTAAAGGCTTCAGACCATTGTTGCCATATTGGACCGTGGGCCGGTCTTGACAAAGGTCCCATTTTTCAAGGGAAACCAAAAAGCTGGGTTCTTTTTTCTTCATTTAAAAATGTTGATTTATATTTTTTACTGGACTTTAGGGAATCAGTCACTTAAGAACTCCAGGCCCTCACATTGTGTGATCCTGGTCCAAACACTCAGTTGATGGGGAGAAAAAACACCTAAAGGTTAGAATGAATAAATAGATTACTTCAACTCTAGTTCTTAAGGCGATAGAAGTTGCATGTTTGCCACTCCTCCTGACTGACTGAAGAGAAACTTCCAGACTGTTGCTCAATCTCCATTACAATTTAACAAGAACTTCCCTTTTCAGATTATTTTACCCTTTTGTACCTCTTCTCTTCACCCACTTGCTATCACCAATCATGTAAGTTACCATCTTAGAATTTTAGACATATTTAGTGAGCACTTACCATGGGCTAGTCGTACTAACACTGGGATATATTTGTAAACAAGGCAGCCTGGTATCCTGCTTCCACACAACTTCATATCTATCAGAGTAGACAGACAATAAAACAAGTTATCACCCCAAACGTGTTATGGGTGTCAAGGCTCACAGCATGAAGATCCTTATAACCTGCTGATTCCTAATGTGTGAGGGCAAGATTCCAAATAGAGTTCTACATGTCACATATCTAAAATTTAAAAGTTATAAATCAAGCTTACAAACTCAAAATATCTTCTAACCTTTGATATTGACAAATGCGCTTCCTTTACAACCTGGAAGTCTGGGTTTGAATTTAAATTTCTTGACTTCTTGGACTTCTGCTTCAGAATGTGACCGTGCAAAGAAGGATGGAAGCCAGCCCCCAGCCCACTTCTTGTTCCCCTTCTCTTCCCTGTCCTGGCACCGACCCATTCACCCCCAAAGCTCTATTCACATCCCCCTACCCTCCTCAAGAGATGCCCTTTGGCCATTGCTCAGGCCTAAAGTGTGCAAAACTGTGGCGTCATGTGCCCCCAGGAAAACAGACCCAGAAAAGAAGCCTGGGAAGAAGCCCTGGAAGCAGGCTTGGCCATTTGAACAGGGAATCCCAGAGCCCTGGTACCCAGAGCTGGGTCTAGGAGCACAGGTTCCAGTGAGCATGACCCCTTGGCTCCATGGACTTCCCATGGGGAGGAGTGCAGCAGAAGAGAGCCAGAGTCAGGTCCTCTAAAGGGCAGGGTCGTGAATTCCTTGGCGGTCCAATGGTTAGGACTCCAAGCTTTCATTGCCAAGGGCCTGCGTTCAATCCCTGGTTGGGGAACTAGATCCCACAAGCTGTGCAGCACAGGAAAAAAAAAAAGAAAGGGCAGGGTCCAGAGCAGGGTCCCTTCTTGCCCAAGTCTAACTTAGTCAATTTTACTCTTTGCCATTATTCCTGGTGACTTCAACATCCACACATTTAGTACCCTGACCCCAGAGTCCCTCCACATTCTTAACTAGACCAGGTTTCTACCACTTGAAACCCCACCAGGCCTTCCGAAGTCCTTCATCTCTTGGAAATGACTGTCTCCAGTGACTCAAATTTGGGGCTTGTCACCGTTAGCCACCATCTCCTCTTTTCCCTCACTCTAGTCTTTGCCTTTGTCCCAAAACTTCTGACAACTCTTCTTTCAAATGGATTTCTTTTCCAAACATACTTTGAGTGTCCACCATCTACCAAACATTGTATTCATCAGGCACTTACATTAAAGAGCAGGGGGGTGGGGAGCAGAGCAGAGACAGGAAGGAAGGCCCCTCTGCCTGGGTAGTCAGTCAAACTTTTCTTCTTCCTCTGACTCACTACCCACCTTCCCAGTGGACAGTCAGGTGACAATCCACAGAAGGCAACACAAACACAACAGATCCAAGAAGGAGCTCAAGATTCTCCCCCTAGGGCAACTCCTTCTGCAAATCCACCAACTCTGCTCATGGCATAAACATTCTTTCAGGGACTCCACTCAAAGCTAACCATCTTTACTCCCTGCCTTTTTCAACTCCCTCACCTAGTCACCATGTCAGTTCACCATTCAATACTTCTTGAATCCAGCTCTTCCTCCCCCAATACCTCCTAACAGGTTCCCCTGCCTCCCCCATCCTCTCCACAACAGTCTGACTCACTTGCCAGATCTTCCTGATTTTACCTCTTCTCCCAGTATTCAGTACAGTCCACTCCCTCTGTGACTGTCAAATCATTGCTCAACTCCTCAGTCTAGTGGTTAAGACCATGTGTGATGCAGTCATACTGCAGTATACTTTTCTCTCTTCTGACTCCCGTACACATAGCTTATGCTTCAGCTAACATGTTCTACTCACCCTTTCCCAAGTATGTCTTAATCTTTCAAGCTTTCACATCTTTGCTTTTTCACTTACCTAGAAGGCCCTGGCCTATCTCTGCCTGTCAAATTTGGTCCCTCTTTAAAGACTCAGCCTAAGAGGTCACTTCTCCCTGAAGCTTTCCCAGCATGGTACAGTGGAGAGAACTTCAGAATCTGAAAACTCAGACCGTAGGGCAGACTACCTACCAGAGCAAGCCAGGCAAGTCACTTTACCTTCCCTGAATCATCTTCTCATCTACAAATGAGGATTCTGAATCGTCGGTTTTCGTAAGAAGTTCTAAAATGCATGCAGAAGTGCTTTGAAATTGCTATGTTCATCCTAGTTATTTCTCTTTCCAACCAGGACCCATATCTTTCTCTGATCCTCAGAAGAGCTTACCTACTGTTCCATATTGCTGCAACTTGTGTTGTGTCTTGTCTCTCTCACTCACCTGGAAACCCTTAAAATGGCTTGTACATATTTGTGTTCTCCAGCCGAGAATAACTGGATCTCATGCATTTTCTGAATGAATAAATGAATTAACAAGTGAATGAATGGACTCCTTCCCCATGGTCAGATCAAAAAATGTCAAGTAACTCTTTCATGGTCACGAGGAAACAGGGTCTAGGCAATTTGATTCCAGGGCCCATATTGGTAATTTGTTTTTCTGAGTGTAGATGCACAGAGAGGTGGGGACAGGAGCAGTTCCACAGCCTGGAGCTGGGGCATCTGCAGGGTCTGGCCAGCTTACCCGTCTCCTGCAGGACCCTTGCCTCTGAGAGCCATGTGCCTTGTTCTGGCCCACAACACATGGAGACACTGCCTTCATCGAGTATAAATGAAAGGGTTTCCACAGGACACTGAAGTTATAGTCAATTGTTAGAAAAAAAAAAAAAGTCTAGGTAGACTGGTTACCAAGGAAAGAATTAAAGAAGTGTGAAAAGTTAGTCTCTAGTGAAAAGAGATTTTACAATCAAGTCAGCAGAGCTGGAACCTATCCAGACAAACCGTAAATCCAGAGGTCAGACAAAAAAGGGGCTATCATGTAGACTTCTATTAAGTAGGCACCTATGTTTCATTTGCATATCACCCTTCGTAGGAGACCTAGTCTGTTTATTAATATTGAGCAGTAAAGGCTCCAGTTTGTAAATATTCAGCTCTAAACCATTCACGGAAAACAGGATAACTGGAGGCAGGAGACTCCTGAAAATAGAAATCAAAAAAGCTTGGTTAATTAGTTTGATTGTAAACACACTCCTCTGTCCTTACTACTTGGGTTATTCGTGATTTCCTAGATTGGAAAACGCCTAGAGAACTGAATCTTGCAGTAAGACTACAGTTCTAGGCACAACTTTTTTCCTGTTTTCAAGTTGCTATGTCCCTTATAATCAACATCGTCGATATATTAATAATCCCTAAGTAAAATATACAATAGAAGCTTGCCAAAAGAAGTTCTCCCTACCTAAATTTTGTGAGCCTTTTGAGGTCTACCTTCCTTTAAAATCTGTAATTTAAATGACTTTGATTCGGATAAAAGGTTATCTTTTTCTCCAACTACTTGTTCACATTTGCTCTCTTCGATATCCAGATCCACTATGCATGAACTCACGGTAGCCTGAGTGTTTATAGACCAGGCAATGTGATGTCCTACAGCTGTGCAACCATTAGCCACATGCGGCTATTAAATTTAATTAAAATTAAATAAAATTTAAAACTGATTTCCTCAGTCACACAAGTCTCATTTCAAGTGTTCATTAGCCACCAATACTGCGTCTACCATATTGGACCACAGAGATATAGAACATTATCACAGAAAGTTCCATGAGACAGCACTGCCTTAGAAAGAACACAGATTTAGCAACTGACAGGCCTGTGTTTAATTCCCATCTTTTACTAGATTTGTGACCACAGGAAGTTCTTAAACTTTCAAAGCTTCAGTTATTTACATTATAAAGTACAGCTAGAAATACCTACACCTGTAAAGTAGTCAGTTAATGCCCAGCACATTTTAATTGCTTAATAAAGCTATTATTATTATTAATGCTTAGGGATCAAAAATTCAAGCTTTTGAGACTCAAATATTCGACACCAATATTTTCTTCATACCATGAGTACTCAATAAATCTTGCTGGCCACTCACAAAGATTTAAAAAATTAAAAACATCATAGGATACTTTTGTTTATTTGTCTGTTTTTTTTTAAAGTTTTGGCTGTGCCACACGGCATGCCAGATCTTACTTCCCAGACCAGGAATGGAACCTGCGGTGTCCCCTACACTGGAAGCGTGGAGTCTTAACCACTGGACTGCCATGGAAGTCCCCGGATACACGTATGTTTGTTTCTTCATTTATGACATCAAACTTTTATAGGAAAACAACAAGTTGAATTGCCCTGGAGAAACCTAAGGTGTGGGTAGCTGTTTAAACCCATAAATTGACCCAGGAGATTTCTGATTCCCAAACCATCCCTAAAATTTAATTCAGGAACATGTCCAGCAAATGTCTGCATTTGAACAGGATGTCTGTTGGTGATCTAAGCCTGGCTTGCAGAGCAGTGAGGCAAAATTCACACTCCCCCCTCCCCACCACCCTTTAGCTTGGAGATAAAACCCATGCTAGTTGCACACTCCAGGACTTTGTGTGTGTGTGTGTGATACGTGGGCCTCTCACTGTTGTGGCCTCTCCCGTTGTGGAGCACAGGCTCCGGACGCGCAGGCTCAGCGGCCATGGCTCATGTGCCCAGCCGCTCCGCGGCATGGGGGATCTTCCCAGACCAGGGCACGAACCCGTGTTCCCTGCATCGGCAGGCGGACTCTCAACCACTGGGCCACCAGGGAAGCCCCGCTTCAGGACTTTTGAAAGTACTTCAACTTATCTAAGCATCTCTCCAGCCCCTCCCACCCTCCCCACTTCCAGATCAATCTGGAGCCTTGTATAACAGCATCCCAAACTGAAAGAGTGAGCTGTGGATAATGTGCCCACAGAGCTTAATCCCTGCCTTCTCACAGAGGGACACATTACAGCTAGGAATGCGATCAGCCAGATTCCAGACTCATAGGACAATTGTTCAATGAATCACAAAACAACCCAAACAAAAATAACCAGGAGAAGCTATGGGTAACTTACAACTCATCATGATATGAACTGCTAACGTCACACTCATTTGGAAATTTTGGTTTTTCTAAGCTTCTCAAAGAAAAATAAAATGGAGAAGCAAGATTATGCAATGAGATCATAAAAAGATAGAGGACAATACTCTGTCCTTACTATTCAAAGCTGGATTGCAAAATATTCTAATTAAAGAAAACTTTAGTTTGTTTCTCCTTAGAATTTAGTTGAGCTTTGCTCAGGTTTTCTTTCATATCAAAGAAGCCCAATAAAGGGAGTCATCTCTCTTAGAAGATTATAGCACAGTGACTGATGGGAACATGGCTGGGACAAATGAATACATTGAAAATACATAGAAAAATACCATAAGAATGTTTTCTGACCCACAGTATGAGCAAATACAGTTCCAGTCACTAACTGCCAAAGCAAAACCCGAACCAAGCCACGCCCTGCCATTTGAAATAGCCATAATTCTGAAAACCTGTCTTCATTAGTAGCCATTTGTTTACTGTAGAAATGAGAATAATTAATTACTTAACATGTTCTAAGCACTGTTCTAAGTGATTCACACTTATTAACAACAACCCTACAAGGTAGGTAGATAATACCATTTCCTATTTTACAGATGGATTCACTGAGGCACAGAGTAGTTAAAATGACTTGCCCTAGGTCACACAGTTAATCAGTGTGACAGCCAGGATCTAAGCTTGGGTGATCTGGATTCATTTCACACTCTTACCTCTGTGGGCAGCTGGAACAATAATGAACTTAAACAAAGAACAATTCCTTACTACTCACAAACCTATGATCATACATCAAGACTGATATCTTGGGGCTTCCCTGGTGGCGCAGTGGTTGAGAGTCCGCCTGCCGACGCAGAGGACACGGGTTCGTGTCCCCGTCCGGGAAGATCCCACATGCCGCAGAGCGGCTAGGCCCATAAGCCATGGCCGCTGAGCCTGCGCGTCCGGAGCCTGTGCTCCGCAACGGGAGAGGCCACAACAGTGAGAGGCCCACGTACCGCAAAAACAAACAAAAAACTGATATCTTACAGCTATGGATGTTTGCAGAAACCAATTAAAAAGAAGAACCCAAAACATTTTTTTTTTTTTTGGCTGCGTTGGGTCTTTGTTGCTGCACATGGGCTTTCTCTAGTTGCGGCGAGCAGGGGCTACTCTTCATTGCAGCGTGTGGGCTTCTCATTGCCGTGGCTTCTCTTGTTGCAGAGCACGGGCCCTAGAGCACACGGACTTCAGTAGTTGTGACACGTGGGCTCAGTAGTTGTGGCTTGTGGGCTCTAGAGCACAGGCTCGGTAGTTGTGGTGCACTGGGCTTAGTTATTCCACAGCATGTGGGATCTTCCCAGACTAGGGCTCGAACCTGTGTCCCCTGCACTGGCAGGCAGATTCTTAACCACTGTGCCACCAGGGAAGCCCCAAACCCCAAACGCTTGATTGTAGTCTATTCACCAAACGCAATTCTCCTTGGTTTTCAAAATCCTCAGTAGGAAGAGTATCTCAGCTGGCAGTAATTTTTAAAAGTCAAGAGGTGAATCCTAGTCACATTGTTTTGGCTCTAAATCAAACTGCACCTGAAGTTGGAATAGTTCATGAAAATTTCTATTTTTTTTAAAGTTATATAACTGAATAAATTTTCCTTTCAAAAAACCTGGTTGAGTTTCAACAGAAAGACCCATAACTGGGAATTCCCTGGTGGTCCAGTGGTTAGGATCTGTGCTCTCACTGCTGAGAGCCCGGGTTCAATCCCTGGTCGGGAAACTAAGATCCCACAAGCCTTTAAATGCGGCCAAAAGAAGAAAAAAAAGAAAGACCCAATAACCAATACATATCCTCTTCTGCAGCCACTGCCATCTCCCCCCTGCCGTAGGGGTTGTCTCAGGGGTGGGCTATGACCTCAGCCAGTCTATTCAGAGTGGATCTCAAGCTTTTGTGGGCAGGACCAGAAAAGAAGCTCAGTATAAAACTGAACTTGAACCTTGAAAGACATGAGCCTGGAAATGCTGTACTCAAGGTTGCTGGAATCCACTGTTCTGAGTCCAGGGTACCAACCCAAGCAAGGGAAGGTAGAGTCAAGAGATGGAGAGAAACAACAAGGACATCATTTGAGTCCTCAATCATTTTCAATGCCTTTAGCCAATAGATTCCATTTTTTGCTTGAATTCTATCATTAGTGATTGAAAGAGTTCAAATACACCCTTTTAATATTTCTCAAATTTATCTTCTCTCTTTCTACCCTGCCTGGGATTAAGCTGGCATCACTTCTTTACAGGATGCTCCAGTTATCTATTTTTGCCTTACAAGGATCCTAAAATGCAGTGGCTGAAAACGATTTATTATTTTTCCTGCTTCTGTGTGTTGGCAATAGCTGATTCTCCAGATGTATTAGCTTTAGCAAACTAACAAATGACTCCCTGACTCCCAGGGGCTCGCAACAACCAGTCCTCCTTATTCTGCTATCACGTCTGCTGCCATATTGGTGAAGGCTGTGCTTCTGCTCCGTGTGTTTTCACATTCTGGAACCAAAGCTGCAGGAGTAGCTCTTATTTGAGACATGCCATTCCTGTGCCAGAACAGCAAAGAGCAAGAAAATAGGTGGAAACATACACAATAGCCTTTAAAGCCTCAGTTCAAATGGTGTCTGTGCTATGTCCTTTCACACCCCATTGACCAAAGCAAGTGCCTTGCTTTGAAGGCTCCTCATAGCCGTCAGGATAAATTAGGTTGACACCCAAGGCCCTTCTGAGAGGTTAAGTAAGGTAAGGAGATACATACTTGCACACATACAAGCACAGAGAGGAGGAAATTTTATATGTATACATACCCACACACACACACACACACACACACATAGTATTATACCACTCTTTCTTTTTTATTTTTTTGGCCTCATCACGCAGCACGCGGGAACTTAGCTCCTCGACCAGCAATGGAACCCACATCCCCTACAGTGGAAGCACGGAATCTTAAAAGTATTATACCACTCTTGAAGCAACTTGACTTCTACATGGCAGGTTGAGGGTAAGCCTCAACTTGAGCTCTGGAACCAGTAATTTTCTTTATTTTTTTTTGAATTTTTGAACTTTATTTATTTTTTATACATCAGGTTCTTATTAGTTATCTATTTTATACATATCAGTGTATATATGTCAATCCCAATCTCCCAATTCATCACACCACCACCACCCCTGCCCCGCCACTTTCCCCCCTTGGTGTCCATACGTTTGTTCTCTACATCTGTGTCTCTATTTCTGCCCTGCAAACTGGTTCATCTATACCATTTTTCTAGGTTCCACATATATGTGTTAATATATGACATTTGTTTTTCTCTTTCTGACTTACTTCACACTCTATGACAGTCTCTAGATCCATCCATATCTCTACAAATGACCCAATTTTGTTCCTTTTTATGGCTGAGTAATATTCCACTGTATGTATGTACCACATATTTATCCATTCATCTGTCAATGGGCATTTAGGTTGCTTCCATGACGTGGCTATTGTAAATAGAGCTGCAATGAACATTGGGGTGCATATGTCTTTCTGAATTATGGTTTTCTCTGGGTATATGCCCAATAGTGGGATTGCTGGGTCATATGGTAATTCTATTTTTAGTTTTTTAAGGAACCTCCATACTGTTCTCCATAGTGGCTGTATCAATTGACATTCCCACCAACAGTGCAAGAGGGTTCCCTTTTCTCCACACCCTCTCCAGCATTTGTTATTTGTAGATTTTCTGATGATGCCCATTTTAACCAGTGTGAGGTGATACCTCACTGTAGTTTTGATTTGCATATTTCTAATAATTAGTGATGTTGAGCAGCTTTTCATGTGCTTCCTGGCCATGCGTATGTCTTCTTTGGAGAAATGTCTATTTATGTCTTCTACCCATTTTTGGATTGGGTTGTTTGTTTTTTTAATATTGAGCTGCATTAGTTGTTTATATATTTTGGAGATTAATCCTTTGTCCACTGATTCGTCTGCAAATATTTTCTCCCATTTGAGGGTTGTCTTTTTGTCTTGTTTGTAGTTTCCTTTGCTGTGCAAAAGCTTTTAATTTTCATTAGGTCCCATTTGTTTATTTTTGTTTTTATTTCCATTACTCTAGGAGGTGGATCAAAAAAGATCTTGCTGTGATTTATGTCAAAGAGTGTTCTTCCTATGTTTTCCTCTAAGAGTTTTATAGTGTCCAGTCTTACATTTAGGTCTCTAATCCTTCTTGAGTTTATTTTTGTGTGTGGTGTTAGGGAGTCTTCTAATTTCATTCTTTTACATGTAGCTGTCCAGTTTTCCCAGCACCACTTATTGAAGAGACTGTGTTTTCTCCATTGTATATCCTTGCCTCCTTTGTCATAGATTAACTGACCATAGGTGTGTGGGTTTATCTCTGGGCTTTCTATCCTGTTCCATTGATCTAAATTTCTCCTTTTGTGCCAGTACCATACTATCTTGATTACTGTAGCTTTGTAGCATAATCTGAAGTCAGGGAGTCTGATTCCTCCAGCTCCTTTTTTTTCCCCTCAGGACTGCTTTGGCTATTCGGAGTCTTTTCTGTCTCCACACAAATTGTAAGATTTTTTTGTTCTAGTTCTGTAAAAAATGCCACTGGTAATTTGATAGGGATTGCACTGAATCTGTAGATTGCTTTGGGTAGTATAGTAATTTTCACAATATTGATTCTTCCAATCCACAAACACTGTATATCTCTCCATCTGTTTTTGTCATCTTTGATTTCTTTCATCAGTGTCTTATAGTTTTCTGCATACAGGTCTTTTACGTCCTTAGGTAGGTTTATTGCTAGGTATTTTATTCTTTTTGTTGCAATGGTGAATGGGTTTGTTTCCTTAATTTCTCTTTCTGACCTTTCATTGTTAGTGTATAGGAATGCAAGAGATTTCTGTGCATTAATTTTGTATCCTGAAACTTTACCACATTCATTGATTAGCTCTAGTAGTTTTCTGGTGACAACTTTAGGATTCTCTGTGTATAGTATCATGTCATCTGCAAACAGTGACAGTTTTACTTCTTCTTTCCCTATTTGTATTCCTTTTGTTTTCTTTTCTTCTCTGATTGCCGTGGCTAGGACTTCCAATACTATGTTGAATAATAGTGGCGAGAGTGGACCTCCTTGTCTTGTCCCTGATCTTAGAGGAAATGCTTTCAGTTTTTCACCATTGAGAATGATGTTTGCTGTGGGTTTGTCATATATGGCCTTTACTGTGTTGAGGTAGGTTCCCTCTATGCCCACTTTCTGGAGAGATTTTATCCTAAATCGGTGTTGAATTTTGTCAAAAGCTTTTTCTGCATCTATTGAGATGATCATATGGTTTTTATTCTTCAGTTTGTTTATATGGTGCATCACATTGATTGATTTGCATATACTGAAGAATCCTTACATCCCTGGGATAAATCCCACTTGATCATGGTGTATGATCCTTTTAATGTGTTGCTGGATTCTGTTTGATAGTATTTTGTTGAGAATTTTTGCATCTATATTCATCAGTGATACTGGTCTGTAATTTTCTATTTTTGTAGTATCTTTGTCTGGTTTTGGTATCAGGGTGATGGTGGCCTCATAGAATGAGTTTGGGAGTGCTCCTTCCTCTGCAATTTTTTGGAAGAGTTTGAGAAGGATAGGTGTTAGCTCTTCTTTAATGTTTGATAGAATTCACCTGTGAAGCCATCTAGTCCTGGACTTTTGTTTGTTGGAAGATTTTTAATCACAGTTTCGATTTTATTACTTGCGATTGGTCTGTTCATATTTTCTATTTCTTCCTGGTTCAGTCTTGGAAGGTTATACCTTTCTAAGAATTTGTCCATTTCTTCCAGGTTGTCCATTTTATTGGCATAGAGTTGCTTGTAGTAGTCTCTAATGATGCTTTGTATTTCTGTGGTGTCCGTTGTAAGTTCTCCTTTTTCATTTCTAATTTTATTAATTTGAGTCCTCTCCCTCTCTTTCTTGATAAGTCTGGCTAATGGTTTATCAATTTTGTTCATCTTCTCAAAGAACTAGCTTTTAGTTTTATTGATCTTTGCTACTGTTTTCTTTGTTTCTGTTTCATTTATTTCTGCTCTGATCTTTATGACTTCTTCCTTCTACTAACTCTGGGTTTTGTTTGTTCTTCTTTCTCTAGTTCTTTTAGGTGTAAGTTTAGATTGTTTGAGATTTTTCTTGTTTCTTGAGGTAGGCTTGTATTGCTATAAACTCCCTCTTAGAACTGCTTTTGCTGCATCCCATAGCTTTTGGATCATCGTGTTTTCATTGTAATTTGTCTCTAGGTATTTTTTTATTTCCACTTTGATTTCTTCAGTGATCTCTTGGTTGTTTAGTAACGTATTGTTTAGCCTCCATGTGTTTGTGTTTTTTACATTTTTTTCCCTGTAATTGATATCTAATCTCACAGCATTGTGGTCGGAAAAGATCCTTGATATGCTTTCAATTTTCTTAAATTTACTGAGGCTTGATTTGTGACCCAAGATGTGATCTATCCTGGAGAATGTTCCATGTGCACTTGAGAGGAAAGTGTAATCTGCTGTTTTTGGATGGAATGTCCTATAAATATCAATTAAATCTATCTGGTCTGTGCTGTCATTTAAAGCTTATGTTGCCTTATTAATTTTCTGTCTGGATGATCTGTCCATTGGTGTAAGTGAGGTGTTAAAGTCCCCCACTATTATTGTGTTACTGTCGATTTCCTCTTTTACAATTGTTAGCAGTTGCCTTATGTATTGAGGTGCTCCTATGTTGGGTGCATATATATTTATAATTGTTATATCTTCTTCTTGGATTGATCCCTTGAACATTATGTAGTGTCCTTCCTTGTCTCTTGTAACATTCTTTATTTTAAAGTCTATTTTATCTGATATGAGTATTGCTACTCCAGCTTTCTTTTGATTTCTATTTGCATGGAATATCTTTTTCCATTCCCTCACTTTCAGTCTGTATGTGTCCCTAGGTCTGAAGTGGGTCTCTTGTAGATAGCATAGAGATGGGTCTTGTTTTTGTATCCATTCAGCGAGCCTGTGTCTTTTGGTTGGAGCATTTAATCCATTCACGTTTAAGGTAATTATTGATATGCATGTTCCTATTACCATTTTCTTAATTGTTATGGGTTTGTTTTTGTAGGCCCTTTTCTTCTTTTGTGTTTCTCACTTAGAGAAGTTCCTTTAGCATTTGTTGTAGAGCTGGTTTGGTGGTGCTGAATTCTCTTAGTTTTTGCTTGTCTGTAAAGCTTTTGATTTCTCCGTCAAATCTGAATGAGATCCTTTCCAGGTAGAGTAATCTTGGTTGTAGGTTCTTCCCTTTCATCACTTTAAATATATCATGCCACTCCCTTCTGGCTTGTAGAGTTTCTGCTGAGAAGTCAGCTGTTAACCTTATGGGAGTTCCCTTGTATGTTATTTGTCTTTTTTCCCTTGCTGCTTTCAATAACTTTTCTTTGTCTTTAACTTTTGTCAATTTGATTACCATTTGTCTTGGCGTGTTTCTCCTTGGGTTTATCCTGCCTGGGACTCTCTGCACTTCCTGGACTTGGGTGGATATTTCCTTTCCCATGTTAGGGAAGTTTTTGACTATAATCTCTTCAAATATTTTCCTGGGTCTTTCTCTCTCTCTTCTTCTGGGACCCCTATAATGTGAATGTTGGTGTGTTTAATGTTGTCCCAGAGGTCTCTTAGGCTGTCTTCATTTCTTTCCATTTTTTTAAAATTCTGTTCCATGGCAGTGAATTCCACCATTCTGTCTTCCAGGTCACTTATCCATTCTTCTGCCTCAGTTATTCTGCTATTGATTCCTTCTAGCGTATTTTTCATTTCAGTTATTGTATTGTTCATCTCTGTTTGTTCTTTTATTCTTCTAGGTCTCTGTTAAACATTTCTTGCATCTTCTCGATCTTTACCTCCATTCTTTTCCTGAGGTCCTGGGTCATCTTCACTATCATTATTCTGAATCCTTTTTCTGGAAGGTTGCCTATCTCCACTTCATTTAGTTGTTTTTTCTGGGGTTTTATCTTGTTCCTTCATCTGGTACAAAGTTCTCTGCCTTTTCATTTTGTCTCTTTTTTTGTGAATGTGGTTTTCCTTCCACAGGCTGCAGAATTGTAGTTCTTCTTCCTTCTGCTGTCTGCCGTCTGGTGGATGAGGCTATCTCCAGTAATTTTCTAATCAAGGGAAATTCAGGAAGCCTCTGTCCAAACAATTCTCAGGCTTCTGTTGAGCCTGTTCTGACTGTAGGCCTTAGTTCTAGTAACTGGGATCCTCCCTATTTTTTTAACTGTAGTAAGAAACACGAAATTTATCATCTTAACCATTTTTAAGTTTACAGTACGGTAGTGTTATATGCCCTTGCTGTGAACAGGTCTCCCAAACTTCTTCGTCTTGCATAACTGAAACTTTATACCCTTTGAGCAATAACTCCCCATTTCCCTCTCCCTCCAGCCTCTGGATCCAGCCTTTTGCCCCATCTGTAGGGTCACAGTAGCTCAGCTGGACTTCCCTGCCCACCTGCCAGGGCTCCTGCCAGCAATGCTTGGCTCCTTTTTGTCTTCATACAGTCTTTGTCACAGAGCTTCTTCTCAAAGCCTACTGCTGGGTCTGCCCCCAAGTACAGCCCCACCCATGAGCATCTAATTTCTTCCTCCTTTCTGGATGCAAATCAGGAGCTGAGATAATAATACTGGTGGGAATTCCCTGGTGGTCCAGTGGTTAGGACTCCCGCTTTCACTGTCAAGGGCCTGGGTTCAATCCCTGGTCAGGGAACTAAGATCCCACAAGCCGCAAGGTGAGACCAAAAAAAAAAATTACTGGTAATACAAGGTAATAATAGCACCTATAACTTATTGCATATGTCCTAAATTCTAGGCATCATTCTAGATGTCTGACAGATAGGATCTCTAATTCTTACATAACCTAGAAGTATTGCTATTTCCAGGTGTGTCTCTGTTTTCATCAGGCACATTTTTTTTTTTTTTTTTTGGCTGTGCCGCTGGGCCTGCAGGATCCTAGTTCCCTCAAACCCAGGGCCCCAGCAATGAAAGTGCCAAGTCTTAACCCCTGGACTGTCAGGGAATTCCTCATCAAGCACCATTCTTGATGTAGATTTCAACCCTTCTTCAAGTCCCTCATACAATCCATTAGCACCAAAAGTATTCGCAAGCAATGTGAAATTTACTGATGCGTCCCTAAAGGAGTGGAACAGAGTTCTACACTGCACATCCAATAGAAGTCAAAATCCTCAACAGAACTGGCTTTTCTCTGACCACCTCTTCTGCTGTGCTACCAGCAGGTCTCCTTTTTCTCCCACTTCTAAGGCTCAGCCACCTCAATTTAATATATATAAAATATATATTAATAAAGTAATATAATATATAGTAATATATTAATAAAGTATAATAAAGTAATATAATATATATAGTAAAGTATAATAAATAAATATAATAAAGTATATAAATATAATAAATATAATAAAATATAAGATAAAAATAAATAAAATAGAAAATAAAAAATAAAATATAATAAAAATAAATATAATAAAGTATAATAAAGTAATATAATATATATAGTAATATATTAATAAAGTATAATAAAGTAACAGGTAACAGAATATGTAATTTAAATATCGCTTAAACAATAAGGTTTATTATTGCTGGAGGTATCATTTCCAGGTTTGGTTAATTCAGAGGCACAACAATGTCATCAACCACCCAACCCAGGTGCTTTCTGCCTTTTCCCTTTGCCATCCACAGCAGGTAGATTTTTAACCCTCAGAGTTGTCCCTCATGGTCACAAGATGGCTGCCATAGCTCCAGGAATTATATCTGCAGATAACTACATCTAAAGATAGAAAGAGGAGCATTTCTCTTCGTGTCCCCTACCTCCCACCCTAAATCAGAAAGGAAAGTGTTTCCCAGAAATATCTCAGAAGATTTATCTTTAAACTCATCCACTAGGGTGGGGTTACAGGCTTGTAGTAACTAATTGGTGTTTTTAGCCTCCAGAGTTGGAAAGTGGGTTCTGGCAACAAGGACAAAGTGTGGGGAGAGAATGGTTGTTGAGAAGTGATCCACTAGTCTTGGCCATACAAAGCAGCTTGGTATCCTGCTCACTTCTGTGCTCTGCAAAGTAAAATGCTTGACTGTTAACAGGCCATGCTCCCTGAAGTCTAGTTCATAGCCATCTAGTATTACTCAGGGAGGACCTTTAGAGACCCACCCCTACCCTTAACCCTAGTGGGATTATCAAAGCAGAGGATGTTAAAATGCCTCCCCAAGAGGACTTCTGGAAATACCTTTACTATCATCTCCATATACACAGCAATTCTGCAGACTGTTATTACCCCGTTGTACAGATTTAGAAACTGAGCAGCAGAGTCTTGAAGTGACTTGCCCAGAGTCAAACAACTATCACATTGTAGATCCATGTTTGAATGCAGGGCTGCCTGGCTTCAATGACCTTACTGCCAGTGAAAGAAGAACAAAGAACAAAAAAAGAATGGGTTTAAAATTTACCAGAAGGATAAATAACTTCTTGGCCCTGCAATAATTAAAAACCATTACAAGATTCTAAGGAGGAATGTAATTTCTGTCTTTGGCTATCTTTAAAAGATAAAATAGAGCAGTGCTTTTAGCACTTTGCTGAGAACATGGAGGCATTTTAACGTGTCTGAATGAATGAACACAAGCCGTGCTTCTGAGTTCCTGACACCCAACCCTTTAAGTGGAGACTGGGGAGATCTTCATTCAATAGCATTTACTGAGGACCTGGCCTCTGCCCCAAGAAAGGGGGTCTGAGGCCAAAAAACTGGGTAAACATAATTTTGGCCTCTGTGTGGTAAGAGCTATTGTGGAAGTATGAACAGAGGGCTGAGGGAGTGCTAGTCGGGGAAGGGGCAGGAGGGTGGATGTTAGAAAGACCAAGATCATCATCGCCCTGACTGAGGTCATGCCTGTGTTCCAGGACAGTGCAGTCACTCATGTCCACAACAAGGACCCTGAGTCATGAGGAAAGAGCTATATTAGATTCAGAATACACTGTACACAAGGTAGGGGGTGAGAAATGTTTTGGAAAGATTTCCTTCCAAAATGGTTTACAAGAAAACATTTTAGCAATTCTAAATGTAAATTTCAGGGTTTTGTTTGTTTTGAAGCTCAGTTTATGGAACACTTCACGTGGCTTATGTACTTACTTCATGTAATGTAGTAAGTAATTTGAGTACATTATCTTGTTTTAAAGCTTACAATAATCCTGTGAGGTAGATAGTCCTATTTTCCCACTTAAAAAATGTTCTTTTTAATTTTTTAATTCCCCTCCTCACTTATCCTTTTAGGTGCAGAAACTAAGGATCAGAGAGGTTAAGCAATTTGTCCAAAGTCTCTCAGTTCCTAACTGGCAGAGCCAGATTCTGACCTTTCCTGTCACACGACCAAGATGCCATCTAGGAAATTCATTCTCAAAAAACACATTATTGGGCTTCCCTGGTGGTGCAGTGGTTGAGAGTCCGTCTGCCAATGCAGGGGACATGGGTTCGTACCCCAGTCTGGGAGGATCCCACATGCCGCGGAGCGGTTGGGCCCGTGAGCCATGGCTGCTGAGTCTGCGCATCCGGAGCCTGTGCTCTGCAACAGGAGAGGCCACAACAGTGAGAGGTCCGTGTACCACAAAAAAAAAAAAAAAAAAAAAAAACACATTATTTCGTGGGAAAGTTAGTTTTAGGTTAGTAAACTGTATCCAAATAGAGAATAGGTATCCCGTGCTTAAACTTCAGTAGAAAATCAACAAAAGTGACGATCAAGGTTGAATGATCCATCAGTAGAAAGGGGAGGAGAACCATTTTTTAAAAAATGGATACTGTATGATGCTCTATTCTCATATGTATTTCTGTAACAAAGTATTTATTAAGGAATTCAGTTTTTAAAAAATTTTATGTATTTATTTATTTATTTATGGCTGTGCTGGGTTTTCGTTGCTGCGCGGGGCTTTCTCTAGTTGTGGTGAGCGGGGGCTACTCTTCATTGTGGTGTGTGGGCTTCTCATTGTGGTGGCTTCTCTTGTGGCACACAGGCTCTAGGCATGCAGGCTTCAGTAGTCGTGGCACACAGGCTCAGCAGTTGTGGTGCACGAGCTTAGTTGCTCCGTGGACATGTGGGATCTTCCCGGACCAGGGATCGAACCCGTGTCCCCTGCATTGGGAGGCTGATTCTTAACCATTGCGCCACCAGGAAGTCCCAGGAATTTAGTTTTAAGGAGAACAATTTTGCCACCTTGATCATATGTTTGGGTTGTGTTTTCTAAATCTTGGGCAAGATGTGCTGCAAAATGTGAATGGGAAAAACACTGAATCAAGACCTTTGCCATTCAGAGCTGTCCATCCCCTGACTGCTTTTCAGAAATGTAGATTCTCAGGTCCCTCTCCAGACCTACTGAATCAGAATCTGCATTTTCACAGGATGGCCACTTACTTCATGTGCACATGAAGCTTGAGGAGTGCGCTGCTCCAGATAGATCCCTTTCCCTGGCATCCTCCCTCCCATCTTGGATGATGTTCTATGAGTGTATGAAAATCAAACACACAGTAGGTCATATCATGGGCTCTAAAAGACAAAGTTTATGTCAAAACAACATTTACTATCTCCTTAACTGGATTTGTTTTTACTTTATCTAGTAACTCCTCTCAAACAGATTTTTAGGGAGATCTATGGTCATACAAGAAAAAGGGGAAAATAATGGGGAAAAAGAAGCCAGTGGGAAGGAAAAGGAGGGTGCTGTGGTTTCCCAATGGCACAGACCCATCATGCAAAACCCTTGATGTATTACTGAATTTCTGCACCGGTCAGGCACAAAGCCCATTACCTGACGTGCCCACTGGGTTGTCTGGATTTTGAACAATGGCCGCTCCCATCTGGAACCCTTTGCTATTTTGCAACTGTTTCAGTGGCTCTGCTGAAAGCAGTGAAACAACAGCTGGTGAATAATCTCATTTTATATTAATAGAGCAGTGTTGACCCATCTAGGTCCCTCAGTACTTTACAAAACAGAACATCCTTTCTTTCCCAGGTCAAGGAACAGAGGTCTCAGCCATACTGCATTACAGCACAAGTAGGGGCCATTGCAGAAGCAGGGGTAGAAAGAGCCCTTTTCCTGCAGACAGAACCTACTGGACTCTTTCAGATGAAATTTAAGTTAGGTTGAGAAGGATGGGAGAAAATACCTGCATTAAATCACCAGACTTTACCTATGGTAAGAAATAGCCACAAAGTAAGATGATTCTTCTCCCAAACCTGCCTCAGTTTTCTTTATGTGAAGCTCTTTCTGTGGAAGCATGGTAGAGATGTCAAAGTTGGGTGATAATCCTGGAAGATAAATCCTGGGCTATTTTTATTACCAGGGCTAGCTGGTGGTTTAACATGAGTGGAGTCAAATAAAACAGAACGTGACGACACCACCCGTTAATCGGTGTTCCTGCCTGTGCCAGTAGCATTTTCAACACTGGAGAGAATTGCAAAGGAATAAAAAATAATCTGGGGCTTCCCTGGTGGTGCAGTGGTTGACAGTTCACCTGCCGATGCAGGGGACGTGGGTTCGTGCCCCGGTCTGGGAAGATCCCACATGCTGCGGAGCAGCTGGGCCCGTGAGCCATGGCCGCTGAGCCTGCGGGTCCAGAGCCTGTGCTCCGCAACGGGAGAGGCCACAACAGTGAGAGGCCCGCGTACCACACACACACACACAAAAAAAATAATAATAATAATCTGTGATTTTGAGGTACTTCATTTTGCTGGAGGATTTATTCAAACAATGACTAACTAGAAGCAGGGATGTAAGATATAAGCATTAAAGATATATACCGTAGCCATTGACATACTATCATTGACATATACAGGGTGGGAAAGCTAAAGTGTTTTCCTTAAGCAACATTTCTGGAGGTTTTGTCAAAACTTTTTTTTTTCCAGGAGAAAAGTAATGTTTTCTTTTCTTTTTTTTATTTTATTTTTTGGCTGGGCTACGTGGCATGTGGGATCTTTGTTCCCCATCCAGGGATGGAACCTGCGCCCCCTGCAGTGGAAGCACAGAGGCTTAACCACTGGACTGCCAGGGAAATCCCAAGTAATGCTTTCTTTAACATTATTTAACATTTTCTAAAGCTTAATTGGGAATTCCTGAGCCAATTCTTTCAATGTGGAATAGGAGGAAGCCGCTAGAAGGGAATTGTTAGGTGGATTTTCTACATGCCGCCAAAATAAGTAACCTATTCTAGGGCTAGGCACAGAACCTGGGGTGAGCACTGAAGCCTGACCAGAGGGAAGGAAGGAGAATGGTGCAAATTTCTTAGAACCGTAGTTCCTGACCTCTACCCTTTGTTTGGTTCAAGGACCCTGTGATGGTTAATTTTATGCCTAAACTTGGCTGAGTCATAGCGCCCAGATATGTGGTCAAACATTATTCTGGATGTTTCTATGAAGGTGTTTTTGGATGAGATTAATATTTAAATAAGTGGACTTTGAGTAAAGCAGATTGCCTCTGTAATGTGGGTGGGTCTCATCCAATCAGCTGAAGGCCTGAATAGAACAAAAGTGACCTCCCCTGAGCATGAAGGAATTCTCCAGCCCAATAGCCTTTGGACTTGAACTATGGTATCAACTCTTCCTGGGTCTCTAGCCTGCCAGCTCACCCTGAAGGTTCTGGACTTGTGTAAGCCAGTTCCTTAAAATGAATTTCTATATCTATACATCCTAATGGTTCTGTTTCTCTGGAGAACACTGAGTAATACAGAGTCCTCTTTGAGTTTTTAGAAGGAATATTTAACGAATGCCTTCTATGTGCCAAACTATGGTCCTTCCCCCCAACCCCCCCCCCCCAAAATCCTGCAAACACAGGCTTTACGTATGGTCTCCAGGGAATCACCAAATCTTTGAAGCACATCATGGATTCCCTCTCTCAAATTAAAACCTCCTGGGCCTCCAGCTAGTAAAAGGGATATAACTGAATAATTCCTCTTCCAAATTTTCCTGTCCTGAAAGCAATTACCACCTGGCAGGTGGCTTAAGGAATGTAGCTACATGAAGTTTTAAAAGCATCAGGAAGGTGTCCCACCAGAAATCTCCCTCTCCCTCACCTCTCTGAGGGGCCAGGGACTATACAGTATTCTGTAGTACAGCCTTCTTAATTTAACTGCAGTAAGGCATTGCTACCTCACATAGTGTGGCTGAGACTAGCTGGTTATTCCCAAACATCAGCACTGCCTCCTTGGCACTCTGCTCCTCAACTTGTTCTCACTGATGGAATGTGAGTGAAGGTTGTATGTGTGGCCTCCAGTCAGAGGACATTCAGATGGAGAAGCCTTTTCATGCTCTTTCTTCCCTTGCAGCAGACCCAGTGAAGGACTTTTTGGAGATGATGACAAAAGCCCTGGATGGATGGAGCTTGAAAGAGCAAGAGGCCAGATCCCCTTTCTCTCCTACCACTATATTGGACTGTGATAGAAGCAAGAAATAAACCTTAACTTTGTTAAATTACTGAGATCTGGGAGTTGTTTGTCAGCCTATCCTGATGAATACACATGGGGATTTTGTCACTGGAAAAAAGATCTTCGTAGAAATACCAGAGAAATACCAATTTTAAAGAGCTAATATGATTTACGCCATTATTACCCATTGACCTTAGCAGAGACTAAAGGACAAGTCCTGAGGAAATAGCCCTAGTTAGGACTAAGGAGTCTAAACTCAGAGATGACATGAGGTGACCAGGCTCCTGCCAGAAGCTGCCATGCTGCAGAAGTGCAGAGGGCATCATTTACACAGGCTCTGTAGTTCCCTGGAGTTGTGCAGTGCACAGCCTGCCCAGCCTTACAAAGTAGCCCTGCTCCTGGGAGTGGCAGACCAATACAAAAGCAGCAGGAAGAATTGAGAGGGGCAGTCGGAGGGCGGTGCAGAGCACTCCATGCCTCTTTCCTGGTTTCATCCTCCAGCCAAGCGTTGGCCCTGTTATTGCTGAGGTACCTGAAAATTCTACCCACACTGCAACTAATCACATTCCAAAACAAAAGGACTGACTTTTAAGCCCTTTCCTCCACAAAAGGAAGCGTATCTTCTTTGAAATAGTTCTTTAGGGTCTACTCTAAGTTACTGGTTACTAAAGGAGAAACTATACTGAAAAATGACTTATTTGTTGGCCCTGCAGTTAGAAAATGGGATTATTATTCCCATTTGTCATGGAAAGTCTTTCTTTATGACTCCTCTGTACACGGTCCCCCACCCCGCCCCCTTTCAATATACTTTATATTATGGAACATTTCAAACAGTACAAAACAGAGAAAATAGTGTAATGGACAATTGCCAAGCCTCAACAATTATTAACGTGTGGAAATCCTATTTCCCTCCACCTAACTGGATTATTTTGAAATTAGTCCCAGATTTCATATCATTTCATCGATATATATTTTAGTATTGTGTCTCTAAAAGATAAGGACTCTTAAAAAAAACATAACCATAATGTCATTATCATACCTTAAAAAGTCTTAATATTATCAAATAGTCAGTGTTCAAACATTCCAAATTTCTCATTATTTATTAAGTTTTTTAAAATTAGTATTTTATGGTCCATACATTGCAGTTAATATATCGTCTTCATCTTTTTTAACTTACAGGGTCCCCTGCCTTTTTTTCTTTTTCCTTTTATTTGTTGGAGAAACTGGATTATCTGTTCTGTAGTTTCCCACATTCTGCATTTTCCTGACTGCATCCCTGTGGCATCATTCAACATGCTTCCTCAAGCCCTGTATTTTCTGAAAGGTATTGGTTAGATCTTGATTAGTTCAGGTTCCATTTTTTGACAAGGATACTTCATAGCTGGTGCTGTGAACCTCTTACTGCATCACATCAGCATCACATGATGTCTGATAGTCTCCTCTTCTGTGATGCTAGGATTGATTAGTGAATTCAGGCATTTCCAGCCTGATCCATTCATTTAAAAGTACCCCATAAGCTTTTCCCCGATAGTTTTTAATAGCCATTGATGGGACCTCCCTGGTGGCGCAGTGGTTAAGACTCTGTGCTCCCAATGCAGGGGGCCTGGGTTCGATCCCTGGTCAGGGAACTAGATCCCACATGCATGCCACAACTAAGGAGCCCACGAGCTGCAACTAAGGAGCATGCCTGCTGCAACTAAGACCTGGTGCAACTAACTAACTAAATAAATAAATCTACATTTTAAAAATAGCCATTGATGATCATTGTTTAGATCTATTATTTCATTAGGGATTAGAAAAGTATGGTATCCTAATTCTGCAATTCTTCCTTCATCTGCAAGCTGGAAAGCTTCTGAAACAAGAACTTTTCCTTAACAACAATTCAGCTATCCTGAGATACAGTTCATATAGAAAAGACAAGACAAATGCTCAATTCTTTCCCTTTTTAAACCAGTTTTTAGAGTGATGAGTTGGTTCCCTAGCAACCTGTAAAGGTGACCTATGAGGAGGTTTTTTTTTCTGGTATAATTATAAACTCATGGATTTTAATATATTTGATGAATTTCAATCCATTGGAGATGCTCAAATTATTCCATCTTTGAACATTGAGAGTCTCTTTACATTGGCTCCTGACTTGAGTCTTTGGGACATAACACAGTCATCTCTGAAAGCTTCCTTGCTTTCTAGTATGACAAAATGCTCATTTCTTGCCCTAGCTCTAGAATCAGTGATTATCCACAGAAGCCCTGGTTCCCTTTAGTGACCACAATTGAATTGAGGGACCACATTCTGGGTGCCAGAGGTATTTCTTGCTCCTGGCATTGCCATGTGAGTAGGACTTTTCAGTGGCCAGAGCCAGACTGGCCCCACTTCTGCTTCATCTCCTCCTACTGCCCTCATTGACTTCACTCCGAGCACGCTCTCGTCCTTGCTCACTGTGCCACTAAAAGGAAGAGAGCAGGCAACTCCTGCTGAGAGTCACATCATTGCCCTTGCTGTTCCCCATGCCTGTCATGCACTCCTCCAAACACCGCTGCTCACTCCTTGTGTCCTTCAGGCCTTTATTCAAATGTTGCCTGCTCAGTGAGACCATCCTGAACACCTCATCCAACACAGAACACAGATCCCCTGCCCTCTCCAATATTCTTCACCCCTCTCCCCTGCTTGAGCTTTCTCCCAGCACAATACTATGTAACTTACTTGTTGCTATTTTGTCTGCCATCCATTTACTCACTAGAATGTACAGTCCAAAAGGGCAGAGACTTTTGTCTGTTTTGTTCAGAGCTGTATCCCTGGCATCTAGAACAGGGTCTGGCACAGAGTAGCTGCTTATTAAATAGCTGTTGAAGAAATGAATTGCAGGACTTCCCTGGTGGTGCAGTGGATAAAGAATCTGCCTGCCAATGCAGAGGGCACGGGTTCAAGACCTGGTCCGGGAAGATTCCACATGCAACGGAGCAACTAAGCCCATGTGCCACAACTACTGAGCCCATGTGCCACAACTAAGACCCGGTGTAACCAAATTAATTAATTAATTAATTTTAAAAAGAAAGAAAGAAATGAATTGCAGGACATCCCTGGTGGTGCAGTGGTTAAAAATTCACCTACCAATTTAGGGGACATGAGTTCTATCCTTGGTCCGGGAAGATCCCACATGCCAAGGAGCAACTAAGCCCTAGTGCCACAACTGCTGAGCCTGTGCTTTAGAGCCTGCGAGCCACAACTACTGAGCCCACGTGCCACAACTACTGAAGCCTGCGTGCCTGGAGCCCGTGCTCCACAACAAGAGAAGCCACCACTTGCCACAACTAGAGAAAGCCTGCGCGCAGCAATGAAGACCCAACGCAGCCAAAATAAATAAATAATAAATAAATTTCTTAAAAAAATTTTTTTTTAAAAAGAAATTAATTGCAAGGAAATAAGCCTATTGTGACTGATCTTAGCCCATCCAGTCTTTCAGTTATTAGACACTTTTGGCAAACATTTGTAGCCTCCAAAAATGAGAGGTCTGTGGGGAATGTAAGCTCACCCTGCCCCATTATCTCACCAAGTCTGGAAACGGGACTAAATTCAGTCACACCCACAACTGTTAGCCTCATGGGCCATTGTAAGGACTGTGGTTTTTAAGCTGAGTAAGACAGGAGGTGTGAAAGACAGGAGTCAAGGACAACTCTCCAGGGTTGTGTTATTTCGTTTTTATTTGTCTGGGGGGTTTGGGGCCAAAACCAAAACTTTTAGAGTGGTGTTGCCATTTACCAAAATGGGGAAGAAAATGAGAGAAGCAGGTTTTGAGGGACAAATCCTGTTGGTTTTGACAGACCAGTGAGATATTGGAGCTGTCAATTGGGCAATTAGAAGGGTTTCCAGTTCAGAGGCGAGGTCCTGCCTGGGTAGATAAATTTGGGAGTCATCAGTGCAGAGATGGCACTTAAACCCTTGAGACAACAAGAAGAGAGGAGATAGAATGGAGACAAAGTTTCAGGATTGATCCTTGGGTACTTTAAGGTCCGGGGGAAGAGGAGGAACCAGCAAAGGAGGCTGAGAAAGATTGTCCTGGAAGGCGGCCAGAAACTGTGGAGAACATATTGTTCTGAAACTGTTCCAAGGAGGACGGAGTGAGCAACTGCCTTAAATGCTGCTGATGGGTCAAGTAAAATGACCACTGGATTAAAGATAGTAACTGGGGCTTCCCTGGTGGCGCAGTGGTTGAGAATCTGCCTGCCAACATAGGGGACACGGGTTTGATCCCTGCTCCAGGAAGATCCCACATGCTGTGGAGCAACTAAGCCCGTGCACCACAACTACTGAGCCTGCACTCCAGAGCCCACGAGCCACAACTACTGAAGCCAGTGCACTTAGAGCCCATGCTCTGCAACACTAGAAGCCACAATGAGAAGACCGTGCACCGCAACGAAGAGTAGCCCCTGCTTGTTGCAACTAGAGAAAGCCCGCACACAGCAACGAAGACCCAACACAGCCAAAAAAATAAAAAGTAAAAAAATAAAGATAGTAACTAACCATCCCTAGGGGATAAATCAAAACCAGCACACAAATACATACCCCACTCCCCACGCTGACTTATCTTAAAGTAAATCATAAACAATATGACAAAGTTTTTCCAAGTACATTTTATGGGATGGAGGGCAACGATATGGCCCAATCTTACCTAGACCGGAGTGGGGAGCATGCAGCCTGGTGTTTCTGATCTTCAGGGTAACACTCAGGCCATCTCAGACATTGGAAAACCAGAGCATCCCCTTAGGCAGGGTTAGAGAAGTGTCTTTCGTTCCTGGGAAACACCACTCCAGGGGAGATGCCCCCCTCACCTCGGTGTTAAGGGGAGGTAGGGCAGCTTCAGAGCGGACAGGTGAGGTCGAATGGGCTGCCTTAAAAGTGGAGGTGTGGCAGTACCTGCGGGGGGTGGGGGGGTGGGGTGGGGGAGGGGTGGGGTGGGGGAGGGGGCCTAGCCACCCTACCTGGAATCTGCCTGCACCTAATATCTGCTTCTCCCCACTTTCCCATCCTATTTCACGTCAGAACTAGCAGCCTTCCTATCAGCCTTTACCAGGGAGCCCTCCGTCTCACATCTTCATTCCACCCCACTTTTCCCCAAGCTTTGACTGCCTCAGCCTCTCCACAGGGAACACAAAGGTCAATAGCTTAAAGGAAATTCATGATAATTGAAAACAATGATGGGGACTTCCCTGGTGGTCCAGTGGTTAAGACGTTGAGCTTCCACAGCAGGGGGCGTGGGTTTAACCCCTGATGGGGGTGGGGAACTAAGGTCCCACACGCCCTGCACAGCCAAAAAAATAAAAAATAAAAATAAATAAAATTGAAAACCATGATCACTTTGATACAGGTAAGACTGAGACAAATCTCTCCTTTAGTGGAACACATTTAATTCCCCACCTGGCCCTTTCCCTTGGGCATAAGTACCTATAGCCTCCAAAACTATAAGGAGGTAGGGAAGGGGGATGAGGGGACCCTGACACTTAGCCTAATGTTTCATGTCAAATACAAGGAGAGCATATTCCTTCACCAGAGCTATCTCCTTGAGCCTCTTATAATCAAAAAATTGATTATATGGTTTCTAATCAAACATTTTTGCCCTTAAGGTATCACCCACAAATCTACTGCAAGACAGTGCAATATATGAAGTCAGGTTTGGGAAGAGTCCCTGACCTCAGTTTCCTAGTCTGAAACCAAGCAGGACCCTGTTGGGCTCCCAGGTACAAATCCTATCTGTGCCTGAGTTCCAAAGGGCAGGTTCAAACAGTTGCTAATCAGGGAAGGGAGGGGATGCAGAAACAAGGGAGGAACAGTCAAGAAACAATAGTGCAGCCTTGGGGCAGAGTCCTGGTTCCTTCTCAAGGAACTTACATAACAATATCTTTGAATTCACCTGCAGGAACTAAGGCCCCATCCCCGTGGAGGATGTAACTTGGTTCTGAGCACAATTCCTGGAGCACAGCCCTGTTGCCTCACCACTAGCCAATCATTAGAAAATCATACAGGGACTTCCCTGGTGGTCCAGTGTTTAAGAATCCACCTTCCAATGCAGGGAATGCGGGTTTGATTACTGGTTGGGGAACTAAGATCCCACATGCTGCAGGGCAACTAAGCCCGCGTGCTCTAGAGCCCGTGTTCAGCAACTACTGAGCCCATCTGCTCTAGAGCCTGTGCACCACAACTAGAGAGAAATCCATGTGCTGCAATGAAGATCCATCCCGTGTGCCACAACTGAGATCCAATGCAGCCAAATAAATAAATACAAAAAAAAAAAGAAGAAGAAAGTCATACACCCTGCAGCTCTCACCCCAAACTCTGCCTATAAAAACTTTTCCCCCAAAACCATCAGGAGGTTCTGGGTTTTTGAGCATGAGCCACCTGTTCTCCTTGCTTGGCCCTGAAATAAACCTTTCTCTGCTCCAAACTCAGATGTTTTGGTTTATTTGGCCTCACTGTGCCCTGGGGACACAAACTTTGTTTGGTAACAAGTCGATCCATAAAATGCAATGATTTCCAGCCACAAAAACCTTTACACAAATCTACCTGAATGGATGTGGAGCCATCCCCTAGTCATATTAGGTGAAAAGCAGAGTATTTATTATGTTACCATTTGTGTAAAAGAAACAAAGAAAAAAAAAGAGGGCACAGAACTTTTCTGAATCTGTGACAGATTGGTATAGAGAGAGAAAGGAGACTTGTATTTCACTATATACCTTTTTGTTGTTTTGCAATTATCAGAATGTACATAAATCATCTATTCAAAAACTAATTTTAAAAAAACTAAAGAAAGCACTTAGGAAATCAATATTATTCATGTGATTGATTGATCTTGGCCTTCCAAGGCGGACTTGTAGTTAAGAATTGGATAAGGGAGAGTGCTTTTAGAGGGATACATTGATCTCCTAGGGAAAGGTTTTAAAGCTGGGGGCAGGCTTGGGATAAGGAGAGTGGAAAAGGTGTCAACACACACCCAGAGACAATTGCACTTGAAAGAACTTGTGAAGTACTTAAGCTCTCGGACACTTAGGAAACTACACCCTAGCTGTGATACCATTATAGAGGTGAGAATGAGCTGATTTAGAAAGCCTAGGGCAGTTACCTCCAGTTCTGAAGATTGTCCAAGGAGTCTCCTCTGCAGTCTTGAACGGTTGTGTCAACTTCATGCACATCTTCAACAAAGGCTGTTTGTCTTTTCCTGAAGGGGAATGGGGAGAATGCACAGAGGTTCAGAGCCCAGGCAAAGAGAGGAGGAGTTGGAGGCTTTGGATCCTCAAGTCTGTGACATTTCATCTCCAGTACTTGCCATCTTGGTGAGGAGTGGGAAATAGAGAGGAACTTGGTTTATTCTTTGGGAACTATCCTGGGGCTGACCCACAGCGTCAGGTCAGACTGAATTTGGGATTTAATCCAAATAAAATCTTATTCTGGGAAGCAACCTCAATCTAGTTGTTACTTTCTGGTTGTTCGTTCTAGAATTGCTTTAATCATGTTAAAACCAAGCTGTCCATTAGCTTTGAGTGGAGAAAGAGAGGTAAAGAGAAAAGGAGGGAAAGATATTAGTTAAAACCAAATCACTGATGGTTTATGGATTGCCCTTCAATTTACCCCTCCTATCAATAGCATTTCTAGTGACCTGGATGGAGTTACTGAGTGGGAAAGACCGAGGTTAGCATCCCAACTCTATTATTAGTCCAACAACCCTGGGCAAATTGAACCAATGTCCTCCTTGGTAAAGGGAGACACTAATGGCTACTTCTGTGTTATAATCAGATGAGAGCCTTTGTGCAACTTTTTTTAAAATATACATTTATTTATTTATGGCTGCATTGGGTCTTCGTTGCTGCGTGCGGGTTTTCTCTAGTTGTGGTGAGCGAGGCCTACTCTTCGTTGCGGTGCACGGGCTTCTCATTGCAGTGGCTTCTTGTGTTGTGGAGCACAGGTTCTAGGATCACAGGCTCGGTAGTTGTGGCACCCGGGCTTAGTTGCTCCGCGGCCATGTGGAATCTTCCTGGACCAGGGCTCGAACCTGTGACCCCTGCATTGGCAGGCAGATTTTTAACCACTGTGCCACCAGGGAAGCCCCCTTTGTGCAACTTAATCAGCATCTTTTTTTAGCAACTATCATGTGATGGGAAGAGGGATAAAGCAGTCCTTTTGCTAAAGTGTAGGCAGATAGGTTAGGGGGGCTCCCCAGAAAAAGAGAAGCAGGAATGGTTTTCTTGACACAAGAGAGCCCATTTTGGCCTAAGCCATTTTGTGATCTAAGCCTGGCCACAATGCTTGCCCTTTAACAGGTCTCAGTAATTAATGATCTTAAGGGAGGGGATGAACAAACAAGAAAACAATAGTGCAGGCTTGGGGCAGGGTCCTGGTTCTTCAAGGAATATACATAACAATAAATCTTTAAGCTCTGAAAGAATTAAGGCCCCCACTCAGGTGGAGGATGGAATGATGTTGACCCTTCTGAATCAGTCAACTAAAGCTTGGACTCTGTCAACCTTTGCCCCAATTCTATGCTGAATTCTCCTCTGCTCAAGCTCCCTCGTGAATATGCACGTACCCTTAGCTTAAAACTTCTACAATTTTGCAGTTGGGGAAGCAGTGTTGGGAAAGTGTTCTCCTTCCTCGCTGCAAGTAATAAATCCTTCCCTCTCCTGCTCTTTGGCTTGGTTGTGTCTATTGGCTCAACACCCACCAAGAGGTAAACCCAGTTTTCCGATAACAAAAGGGCCTCAGTGACAATCTGAGAGGTAAGTGCTAAGCTGTGGATTGATCAAGGGAAAGAGAGAAGGGTGTAAATTTGCAGGAAAAAAAAAAAAAAGGTCTGTTACAGCAGTTAAAGCAGATTTCCCCCACCCCTGGAACTCTCCACCACATTGCTCTACTTTATCTTCTTAGCATTTGTCAGTGTTTTGTTTCCATGTTACAGCCAATCCCCCTCCTCTAGAGTGCGATCTGCTACAGAGCCCGACCTCTGCCTTGTTTCCTACTAGGTCTCCCGCGCCTAGAGGTCTTCTCTTCCTTCCTTTCCTGCTTCTTTTTTTCAGGGGTGGGGGGGTTAGTATATTGATTGAATTTTAAGATTATGGTAACCTCATACATATTTTAGAGATTTTTAGGGTTTTTTCCCCCTATGGCCTGAAATAAGGATACCTGATCCCTGGGAATCTTCAGGAGAATTGGTTCCAGAACCCACCATGGTTACTGAAATCCGTGGTTGCTCAAGTCCCACATCAGTCGTTTGAAATCCGCGGTTCCGCAGCCTTAGATTCAAGCAACTTTGAATCATGTAATACAGTATGAATTTATTTTTAAAAATCCACCTATAACTGCACCCCGCACTTAGTTGCAGTTCAAACCTGTGTTGTTCAAGGGTTAACTGTAGTTTAAACAACACATCAATTATCTTTTTGTTAAAGCAGTGCTACTCAAAACGTGATCTGCAGGCACGAAAATGCAAATCAACTTTGTCACTAAATGTACAGTTTATAGTTCAGCCTATTTTTTTGTGTGCTAGACAAAAAGATATTATTTATGAAGCCATTGCAACAGTTCTAGAAGAGTTAATGAGGAGGGGGGTACTGGAATGATCATAATGGATGTTCTCCATTATGCTATTTACAATATATAAAAGTTTAAGGGACTTCCCTGGTGGTCCAGTGGTTAAGACTCTGTGCTTCCACTGCACAGGGCACAGATTCAATTCCTGGTTGCGGGGAAGTAGATCCCGCATGCCGAGCTGTGTGTTCCAAAAAAAATAAAATAAAATAACCAAGACATTCAAATTATTGACATGGAACTGATTTTTAAATTATGATACATCCAACCAATAGAATATAATTCAATTATAAATAATGGATATCTATAATTGATATGGGAGGTCTTTCACATTTTTAAGTGAAGAAAGCAGATTGCAAAATAGTTTGTGTAGTATTTAATTTGGGGGAGAATAACCCTGCCTCATGTCGGCTCATGTACATTTACATGTGAAAATTTTCTCAAAGTATATATCCCAAAATACTAATAGTGCTTAATTCTGAGTGGCTAGATGAAAGTTGTTCTTAAAAACTACCTTTACACCCCAACCTATAACAAGATCAATACAAAGTACAAAACTGCTGTATACACCAATCTCATCAGCTTAGAATATAACAAGGCCTTAACACATTTAATATTCAAATGAATATGCCTATATTCATTTGAAAATATATATCCCAATATACGAAACGCTCATTTTGCTCCAGAGGTTCTCTTCTCTGATATTTCCTGGGACCCCCAGGTTGACTTACTCAATTCAAAGGGGTCATTTCAGGACACCATTAATAAAATCAGTTGTTTGTTTTTAGCAAGACTTTCTTGACGAGTAGTATGTTGATATATGTTCTGGCATAAGCTCCTTATCTCTTTGCAGGACAGTAACAGTTTCATCACTGGCTACTTGCAGTAACACTGCATCAAACCGTAGATAGAACCCAGATCTACTGGCCCACTGCTTTTTCAAAGGTTAGATTGAAATCACTCCTCTAATCTCTTCCACGAGTTTTGATTGGTGTAGATTTTCTTACTTTTTTGGGGATCAATTTTGGTAAGTTATATTTTACTAGGAAGCCATTGATTTTTCTCTATATTTTCCAATATATTGCTGGAGTGTTACACAGATTTTCTTATAGTTCTCTGTATCTCTTCCATATCACTTTTGATTCCTAATTGAGCAGATGGAAGAGCAGGCAGTAAAAGAGATTGAGAAGAAAGGGTCAAAAAGGTTAGGGTTGAACCAGGAGAGTTGAATATTATGCTAGGCACTGCAGGTACAAAGATATGCCAAAAAAAAAAAAACCCAAAACAAAAACAAAACAAAAGATATGCCAAGCCTCATGCGGCTTCATATGTTGTCTCCTTCCATTATTCTGAATTACTTCATTACTAATTGCTATTTGGAGAAATAGCTACTGCTCTTCTTCTTCTGCTTATGGAAAATCTAGATAGAGGCTTGTCCAAGGGTTTTTTACTTTTTTTATTTTTAAATAAAAAAAATTTTTAAGAAAGAACACAAACAAGGAACTTCTCTTTGCATTCAAAGCCTGACCTTAAGATTTATAAAGTAAGTACTTATATTACTCACTAGTATTAATAATATTAAAGTTTATTTACTTTACTTACTTTTGGACTTAAAGAACAATTCATCAGTTAATCAAGATATTACAATTACTCATAAAATAAACTGGTTCAATTTATATTTGTAAACATCTTGTCTTTTTTTTTTTAAGAATACATCTATCATTTTATTACAAAACCATTCTTTTGGCATTAGTTGGTAATACCAAGATACTGTGAGTGGGGCAGAGCAGCTCTAATGTAACAACTGCATTCCCTGCTTTTGGAACGGAAATGTAAGTTACTCATATCCTTTACATAGAAGTTACTTGCAATTATTAATGCTGCAAATCCCGACACATATACCATTTAGGGAGGAGTTGATGCTAAGGGGTTAGAGTAAATATTGAAAGGCTTCAAAAGTTCCTTTATGGGACGTTCTGTTTCTCCTCCCTCCCCCTAATTACTCTGCTTAAAAAGAATCAAATTACTTAAAACTAGTCTGAATAGCAGAAGCTTGTCAGTCTTTTACCCACTGTTTCCATAACATATTCCTTGGCAAGTCTAGCCTGAAGTGATCTCTCTCCCTCCACTGAACTTTCAGAACTATAATCCCTATAATTTGTCAATTGTATATTGTACTGGGACATCTCTTTCTTTTTGACTTGTTCTCCTTTCTTTTTAAAAAATTTTATTTATTATTTATTTTTGGCTCCATTGGGTCTTCGTTGCTGCATGCGGGCTTTCTCTAGCCGTGGTGAGCAGGGGATACTCTTCCTTGCGGTGCGTGGGCTTCTCATTGCAGTGGCTTCTCTTGTTGCAGAGCATGGGCTCTAGGCACACAGGCTCCAGTAGTTGTGGCACATGGGCTCAGTAGGTGTGGCTTGCAGGCTCTAGAGCGCAGGCCCAGTAGTTGTAGCATGCGGGCTCAGTAGTTGTGGCACATGGGTTTAGTTGCTCCGTGCCATGTGGGATCTTCCCGGACCAGGGCTCGAACCCATGTCCCCTGCATTGGCAGGTGGATTCTTAACCACTGTGCCAGCAGGGAAGTCCCTGTTTTAAAACTTTTAAAATAACCTTTATTTTTTAGGCCGTTTTAGATTTATAGAAAAACTACAAACATAGTGCAGACTTCCCACATAACTCCCGTCTGGTTTGTCCTGTGATTAACATCTCACATAATATAGCACATTTGTTACATTTAATGAACCAGTATTGGTATATTATTATTAACTAACATCTATACTTTATTCATATTTCCTTAGTTTTTGCTTAATGTCTTTTTTCTGTTCCAGGATTCTGTCTAGAATACCACATTACATTTAGTCATCATGTCTCCTTAGGCTCCTCTTGGCTGTAACAGTTTCTTAGACTTTCCTGATTTTTGATGACATTGGACAGTACTGAGAAATACTGGTCAGGTATTTTGTAGAATGGCCCTCTAATGGGATTTGTCTGATTTTTTTCTTGTAATTAGACTGGGGTTATGCGTTTGGGGGAATAAGATCACAGATGCAAAATGCTATTTTTATCACATCATATCAAGGGTACATACTATCTACATGATTTTTGACTACTGATGTTGTCCTTAGTCATCTGGCTGAGGTGCTGTTTGTCAGGTGTCTCCACAATAAAGTTACTCTCCCTATCACCCCTCCTTTCCATACTGTACTCTTTGGAAGAAAGTCCCTATGCATAGCCCACACTTAGGAGTGGGGAGTTATGTTCCAAATTGTTTTTTGTTTTTGATGTGGACCATTTTAAACTCTTTATTGAATTTGTTACAATATTGCTTCTGTTTTATGTTTTTTTGTTTGGCCACGAGGCATGTGGGATCTTAGCTCCCTGACCAGGCGTTGAACCCACAACCCCCTGCATTGGAAGGCGAAGTCTTAACCACTGGACCACGAGGGAAGTCCGTGTTCCACATTCTTGAGGGGGGAGTATCTACATAGATTATTTGGATGGGAAGTTTGTCTCCTCTCCCCCATTTATTTACTCAATCACGTGTCCTTCTATTTTTTATCAGATAACATGAAAGCAGTGTCCAGTTATTGGCCACGTGCTTCTAGCCCTCTGCTGGAAGGTGGGCATCCTCAGTGGTCTGCATCATCCTGACCCACAGAGCCAGCCCTGCGGTTGGAACAAGTAGGAGTCCTACACAAACTTCAGAAAAGGGTATCCCAAGAAAAAGGACACTTCAAAGGAAAGTGAGTTTCCAATATCTAAACTGGAGACTGATGACGAGAAAAATTAGGATGGTGATTTGAATCCATGTAACCCAATAAGCTAAGTATTGTATCATCATCATCATCCTTATTCTAACTTGGTATTCAGGAGAATAAGTCCTTTACCTAAAATCCCCCAAGCCTCTGCCTCCAAATCTTGTGCTCTTTTGCAATCTGTCCAAATTATATCCACTAATCATTGATTTTTTGTTGTTTTTCCTCCTTGGCAACAGTTAGCAGAATTATCTATTGCTCCTGCTTTTGGTCTGTCACTGCCTCTTCATGTGCCTTCCTGCTCCCTTCCTGTACTGTGGGGAGTTTCCTCATGCTTGGAAAGTCTACCTCTGAAGTTCCTTTTCCTTTTTCCTGGACATCTATAACATCTAGAAGAGCTGTACTGCAATAGAAAATTTTGCTATTGTCACTAGGAAAACATTTATAGAGTAACATTAATTTTCAGGCCCTCAGCTTACCCATCTTCACCTTTTCATTGATAGTACCTCCTTTTTTTTTTTTTTTTTTTTTTTTTTTTGCGCTACATGGCCCTCTCACTGTTATGGCCTCTCCCGTTGCAGAGCACAGGCTCCGGATGCGCAGGCTCAGCGGCCATGGCTCACGGGCCTAGCCACTCCGCGGCATGTGGGATCTTCCCGGACTGGGGCACGACCCCGTGTCCCCTGCATCGGCAGGCAGACTCTCAACCACTGCGCCACCAGGGAAGCCCAATAGTACCTCCTAAATCTCCCTCAAACTCTATTTCTCAGTACTCTGGAGCCTCTTCATCTCTTATAAGCCATCCTCCATGGGACCATTATTATATGACATATTCACCAGGGTATAAACAGGCACTCTTACAAATTTGTTAACTCAGTAATATTTATTCCATAAGACCTTTTATGTATAAATAGTTGTGCTAGATAACTATTAGATAAAAACTTCAATGTACCATTTTTTCTTATTAAACTTGCATAAACAGGCGTCAAGACCTTTTGGAAAAAAAAATACTGAAGGTAGAATTTTAGGTAGCAAACAATGAATGAGAAAAGATTCTAGAGGGTAACAACCTTCCCAGCTTCCCTGAAATTATACTGATCTCTTACTGAGCATGCCTGGATGAAGGGCTCTGGATGCTACACCTTGATGTGTCCGTTGTGCTCCTGTTGAGACAGTAGCCTAAGGTCAAGACCTGCTCATTATATAAAGTCAATTAGTTGTTTAGTTTATAAACATTAATATTCAGCATTATGTTCTTGAGTTCACTCAGGTACACCACTTTAGGTTCTCACCCTAATTCTGCTTTTCATCACTGAGTGATTTGAGGCAAGTTACTCAAGCTCTCTGATCCTCATAAGCCACAGCTGCAAAATTGAGGGCTTGCTCTAGATAACAATAGCTCAGATCTATCAAGTGCTTACCATATGCTAAATACTGACCTAAGTGCTTTTCGTGAATTATTTCATTTTATCCCTATGAGGTAGGTACTATTATTTCTTCCATTTTACAGATGAGGAAACTGAGGCCCAGAGAAACTATAACTTGCTGAAGTTTCATATGAAAAACACAGAATCTAAGTCAAGGCCAAGAGCTAATGCTCTTGGGAGGTACAATTCCAGGGCAACGAGAGTGGGGGGAAAGAGAAGTGAGGCAGGGGAAGTCGGGAAGCAAATGCCAGGTGATGTGTTACCACACTGGCTACTACTTTACCATGAGCCATGAAGCAATTCAACTTGTCTTGCAGCAGGAGCAGCTGCTTGGGCTCGTGGAATGACCTCCACACTGGCTGCATGGAAAAACCACAACGCAAAGGGTCCAGTGGAAGGACAAGAGGAGAGCGTTTGCTGTCAGCTCTCCCCTGTCTTTCTCCTACTGACTCAAATTTGCCCCATGGGGAGTCAATAACCCGACACTTCCGGGGTGTCACCTGGCCTCTTTAGCAGTCACTGGGGAAGCTAGATCCCAGCTTTGTGGGTTGGTACTTTATCAAAGCCTGGAAATGGTGGGAGAAACCATAACTCTAGTTACGTAGCAGGTGGTAGACTTGTGTGGGCCATGTATGCCAGCTGAGGCAAAACAAGAGGCTGAAGAGACAAGTGAGGCTGGGAGATGCATCTGATATACACAAACAGTATGAGATGGAGAGATGATCTCAATCTAGACACTCTGACTCTAGGACTAGAGCACCAGAGATCAGTATGCTACAGATCTCTGAGAGGACTTAAGTGTATTCATTTTTATGTTCAGGTATATATAGGTCGAATGCTTGTCCTCTCTGTTCAAGGTTCAAGTCTTAGATGACAATATCCCCTCCCTTTTTTTTTTTTGGCTGCACCATGCAGCAGGGACCAGGGATTGAACCCATGCCCCCTGCAGTGGAAGCACGAAGTCTTAACCACTGGACCCTCCAGGGAAGTCTCTCCTCTCTCTTATCTTTCAAGCAAAATCATATGCATTTCTCAAATCCTATTTGGGTAACAATTTTTCTCCTTCTGATTCAATCACTCCCTCCTCTAAATTGTTTTGTGCCTTGTATATATTTCTATTATTGCATATTTGGTATTTATTGGTACATACCTGCATCATACCAGGCTGTGTGTTTACTGAGGGTAGGAATTTGTTGTGTTTTCAGATCCTATAGCCCAGGTCTGCCTAGACAGGGCATTCAATAAATGCCTGTAGAACTAACTGATACACAGTTTTACACTTGAGCAGCCCTTATATTTAATTTTTAAAATTTGGAACTGTTTCAGATTTACAGAAATATTCTAAAGATAGTACAAAGAGCTCCCACATGACCTGTGTCTAGTGTCCTTTATTATTAATATCTAACATTAATATGGTACTTTTGGGGCTTCCCTGGTGGCACAGTGGTTAAGAATCCACCTGCCAATGCAGGGGACATGGGTTCGAGCCCTGGTCCGAAGATCCCACATGGCATGGAGCAACTAAGCCCATGTGCCACAACTACTGAGCCCACATGCCACAACTACTGAGCCTGCACTCTAGAGCCTGCAAGCCACACCTACTGAGCTCATGTGCCATAACTACTGAAGCCTGTGTGCCTAGAGGCTGTGCTCCGCAACAAGAGAAGCCATTGCCATGAGAAGCCCGTGTACCGCAACGAAGAGTAGCCCTCACTCGCTACAACTAGAGAAAGCCCGCGCACAGCAACGAAGACCCAACGCAGCCAAAAATAAATAAATAAAATAAATTTTTTAACAAATGGTACTTTTGTCACAATTAATGAACAAATATTGATACATTATCATTAACTGAAGTCCATACTGCATTCCGATTTTTCTTTGTTTTTACCTAATGTCCTTTTTTCTGTTCCAAGATCTGACATTACATGTAGCTGTTATCTCTCTAAGCTTCTCTTGTCTGTGACAGTTTCTCATACTTTCTTTGTACTGAATGACCTTGACTGTAAAGGAGTGCTGGTCAGCTGTTTTGTAGGATGACCCTCAATTGTGATTTGCCTGATATTTTTTTTCTGATTAGACAGGAGTTATGGGTTTTGGGGAAGAAGACTGAGAGATAAAGTGCCATTCTCATCACACCATATCAAGGATACAGACTATCATTGTGATTTATCACTGTTGATGTTGACCTTGATCACCTGGCTAAGGTGGTGTTTGTCAGGTTTCTCCACTCTAAAGGTACTCATCCCCCCACCCCCCTACCTTCTCACACTGTACTCCTTGGAAGAAAGTCAGATGTGCAGCTCACTTTGAAGGAGTGGGAGTTATGTTCCACCTCCTGGAGGGCTGGGTGTCTACATAAATTGTTTGGAATTCTTTTGCATGGGAGATGTGTCTAATCACTCCCATGTAATTATTTATTCAATCATGTATAAGTACGGACTCCTGGATATTTATTTTATACTTTGGGTTATAATCCAGTACTACTTTATTTTGTTGATCGAGTGTTCCAAATTTGGCCATTGGGAGCTCTTTTATTTGACTCTTTTGTCCCTTTCACATACCTCCATCATTATGCAATTTGTTTTATTTTGTTGTGTTTAACACGTTACTTTCTAGCCCTACAAGATGCTCCAGGCTCATCTTATATGTCTCTTGCCCTAGTCCTAGAATCAGCCATTTCTCTGAGGACCCCTTGCTCCTTTCATTTAAGAATGGTACTGTAAACCAAGATCTGGGCACTCGATGTGCTCACTGCTACTGCAGTGTTGTTGCTTCCAGGCCCCCTCAGTTGACAGAGCAAGGAAACATGGGGATATCCTAACTGGGAATATTGTTTTAATCTTAAAAAGCACGTTTTAGAAAATCAGAACAATTTAGACTTCTGGCTGGCTCTTCACTCTCAGTCTCTTTTGATGTCTATCCCCTGCCAGTTCTTTTGTGCCAGTCCAGACCAGTTTGTCCTCCCTCCCTTCCTTGCCTGCCCCTGCTCTACTCCCTGCTGCAGTGAGCTAACCTCTGAAGGCTGCATTTCCTAGGCTCCCATGTCCGCTGGCTTCTGGCTGGGTTCTGCCAGAAGCGGGCAGAGGGCAGCACCTCCAGCAGTAAAGGTATCTCCCCTATGGCTCCAGCTCCTGCTGGACAGGCCCACTGCGGTGCTTCTGTCTTCTAGGCCCTGCTGACATCACCTCTGTCCTTTGTCCCTCCTACCTAGAGGTGTAAGTGACTTCAGGCTGTGGTCTGTCTCCCCACCCTGCACTGGTGGGCATCTCAACTTCTCTTATCACACATGCAACCATTTCTCTGAATAAATCTTTCTGTTTAAAATACACAGTGCTGGGACTTCTCTGGCAGTCCAGTGGTTAAGACTTCCACTGCAGGGGGGCATGGGTTTGATCCCTGGCCAGGGAACTAAGATCTCACATGCTATGTGGCATCGCCAAAATAAAAATAAAATAAAATACACAGGGCTTTCTAATTCACTAGTTGGACCCTGAGACAGATATGTGTGCAGTTTTTTATAAAGTGGCTCCAAGGAATGGGAGTGGGGTTTGGGAGGGAGAATGAGTCCAAAGCTGTACTACGAAGCCAGTCACTGCTGTGGGCAGCTGGGACTTGAATCCACTGGGGATACCGAGCTGCTAGGGAAAATGGACTTCAGAATTATAAGGCTGCCTCCAACTGCTCAAAGGTTGCCTAAAGGTGGGTAACTCCTAGTACCTCCAAGTTTTCACACATATCTGAATGGCTCAGTAGGTCCCCACAGGCATGGGTGGTGGCACAGAAGTTCCCACCTCCACCCCAACAGAAATCTAGAGATTCCATAGGCAGCTGAGGGGAGGGGCTGGTGGGATATATGTGCCTGTTTGCTGCAGGAATGACTAAACTTTTTTAAAAAAAAGGGTGGGCCAGGAGGATGTGAGGCAGGCACAGAGGCATCTGATACACTGATACTTTTTTTTTTAACATCTTCATTGGAGTATAATTGCTTTATAGTGTTGTGTTAGTTTCTGCTGTATAACAAAGTGAACCAGCTATTTGCATACGTATATCCCTATATCCCCTCCCTCTTGCGTCTTCCTCCCACCTTGCCTATCCCACCCACCTAGGTGGTCACAAAGCATCGAGCTGATCTCCTGAGCTGTGCAGCTGCTTCCCACTAGCTATTTATTTTACATTTGGTAGTGTATATATGTCAATGCTACTCTCTTACTTCATCCCAGCTCACCCTTCCCCCTCCCCCTGTCCTCAAGTTCATTCTCTAAGTCTGGATCTTTTTTTTTGGTTGTTTTTTGTTTAATGTAAAACTTTATTTTTACTTTTTTTAATTTAGCATCTTTATTGGAGTGTAATTACTTTACAGTGTTGTGTTAGTTTCTGCTGTATAACAAAGAGAATCAACTATATGTATACATATATCACCATATCTCCGCCCTCTTGCATCTCCCTCCCACCCTCTCAATCCCACCCTTCTAGGTGGTCACAAAGCACCAAGATGATCTCCCTGTGCTATGCAGCTGCTTCCCACTAGCTATTTTACATTTGGTAGTGTATATATGTCACTTTGTCCCAGCTTTCCCTTCCCCCTCCCCATGTCCTCAAGTCCATTCTCTACGTCTGGATCTTTATTCCTGTCCTGCCCCTAGGTTCATCAGAACCATTTTTGTTTAGATTTCATGTATATTAGTTAGCATATGGTATTTGTTTTTCTCTTTCTGACTTCCTTCGCTCTGTATGACAGACTCTAGGTCCATCCACCTCACTACAAACAACTCAATTTTGTTTCTTTTTATGGCCGAGTAATATTCCATTGTATATATGTGCCACATTTTCTTTATCCATTTATCTGTTGATGGACACTTAGGTTGCTTCCATGTCCTGGCTATTGTAAATAGTGCTGCAATGAACATTGTGGTACATGACTTGTTTTGAATTATGGTTTTCTCAGGGTATATGCCCAGGAGTGGGATTGCTGGGTTGTATGGTAGTTCTACATTTTAACAGCCAATGCTCCTCAAGCTCTGCTCTAGGCCCTCTTTTGCTCTAATTCTCCACTCTTCCTGAACAATCTCACACAAACTATCTACACAGATGTAGAAGGATCAGAGTTTGATTTGTGCTTTAAAAATAATCTATTAGAACCACTGACTTACTTTACTTTTACCACTGCAAAATTCCCTTTGCAGATAAGAAAGATACTTTCAGATACTTCCCCTGTCTAATTAAGAAAATGGACAGTTTTCTGTTGAACTTACACTGGTTGAATTAATTGTAACTAGATCAGTAAGGACTACTCGCAGGTATTTATGATGAAGCTGGTGAGAAAATTCAACTTTCTGAAAAAACCATAGTGGTGATAATTTTAAGTAAACAAGCACATTCTTTACCACAAGGATTTTAACAAGTGCGATTTTCTCTAACAAATATGCACAGTTTCAAGATTACAAGTCAACAGTCCTTGGAGGAGAACTATTAAAATTAAACTCTGACTATGACATGAATGCTATTTTAAATAATCAGAAACCCAACTACATCATGGTTAGCTACAGAATGAATATATATTTAACTTAAATATTATGATAAGTAGTACTTGAATATTCACTAATGTTCTCCCTGTCACTCTGAACAGGGTAATCACTTTGCACTCTCTAAGCAAGTGTGTTCATTTTTTTTTTTTTTCACTCATAGATTCTCATTAAGGGTCAGTGAAACTTGTGGCATAAGATTCAAAATTGGGGAGAAGATTCTGGGAAGATGGTGGAGTAGGAATCACCAGGAACCTGTCTCCCCTCTTAGACAACAATTGCACTGGCAGAATCCATGTGACGTAACTCTGGAATCTATTGAAGGTTTGCAACTTCCAAGGGAAGGCCTGGACAGTAATTGTCATCAATTGCAATTAATTTTGGTCAATTTAAGCTCTTAGCACAGTAGCAGCTACCCACCTCCCACTGCTCAGCACCTTTGAAGGCAGCTGTGCACATGTTCTTGGAGCAACTTATGCACAGCTTGTGGGAGCCAAGGTGAGCAAAAAGCACCCTGGTCTCCAAATACTGGGGATCTGTGCTCTGATCACTGATTGCTGCTTCTCATCACAGAGATGCAGGTAAAGAGACGGGCTGTCACTGTTGCTGACCTCTCCCCACTGTTGTAAGCTCCCTCTACCCAGCTGAAGTGATTTCTGGGGAGTTAAAGGACTGGCACCATTTCTCACCCCCCTTCAGTTTTCTTTTTCCCTTTTGGGAGACAGACATTAAAGACTAGGACATTGAAAAGCAACTACATATACAGGGAAAATTAGAAAGTGACTCCACATGCTCAGGGAAAGGTGCAGGCTCACCAAAGACCTAAAAATACCTCAAGTTTACACCTCAAGCTGATTCTTGGCACTGAGACACCCTACAACAATAAAAAATAAGCAAAAATAGTAACACAAAACAGCTAACCCTAAGGAAATGTAAAAATATTATTTCCAGAGTTACCACATTAGTAGATTCAAATGTCTAGTTTACGGAAAAAAAAAAAAAGCACATGGCATACAAAGAAATAGGAAAGTATAACCCTTAAAACAACAACAACAACAACAGAAACGGTCCCTGAAAAAACTTTATGGCACTGATGGGCAGATCTCCTAGACAAAGACTTTAAACAGCTGTATTTAACATGCTCAAGGAACTAAAGGAAGATGTGGAGAAAGTTAGAAGATGATTTGTGAACAAAATGGAAATATTAGTAAAGAGAAAACCTATAAAACAAAAATTATGGAGCTGAAAAGTACAATAACTGAAATGGGAAATTCACTAGAGGGATACAAAGATAGATTTGAGCAGGTGGAAGAAAGAATCAGTGAACCTGAAAATAAGACAAGGGAAATTATTGAGATGACGAACAGAAAGAAAAATGATAGAAGAAAAGTGAACAGAGCCTAAAGGACCTGTGGCTTACCATGAAGCAGACCAACATACACATCCTGGAAGTCCCAGAAAGAGAAGAGACAGAAAAAGGGGCATAGAGGATATTTGAAGAAATAATGGCGGAAAACTTCCCAAATTTGCTGAATGATATGAATATAAACATGGAAGAAGCTCAATGAACTCAAATTAAGATGAATTCAAAGAAACCAACACACATTGTATTCAAACTTTCAAAAGACAGAGATAAAAATTTGAAAACAGTGAGAGGAGCAACTTGTCACATACAGGGATCTTCATTAAGATTATGAGAATATTTCTCATCAGAAAATTTGGAGGCTAGAACAGTGGGCCAACATATTCAAAGTGCTAAAACAGGGAAAAAAAGAAAAAAACACCCCAAACCTGTCAACCAACCAGGAATCCTATATCCAGCAAAACTATCCTTCAAAATAAGGGTGAAATTAAGACATTCCCAGATAAACAAAAAGCTGAGAGACTTTGTTACCAACAGATTTGCCCTACAAGAAATGCTCAAAGGGGTCCTGCAGGGTGAAATGAAAGGGCACTAGACAGTAACCTGAAGTCATATGAAGAAATAAAGACCACAATACAGGTAAATACATGGACAGTTACACAAGCTAGTATTATTGTAATGACAGTTTGTAACTCTACTATTTGTATTCTATGTGATTTAAGAGACTGATTAATTTTTTAAATTTTATTCATTTATATATATATATATATATATATATATATATATATTTTTTTTTTTTTTTTTGCGTTACGCAGGCCTCTCACTGTTGTGGCCTCTCCCATTGCAGAGCACAGGCTCCGGACGCGCAGGCCCAGGGGCCATGGCTCACGGGCCCAGCCGTTCCGCGGCACGCGGGATCCTCCCGGACCGGGGCACGAACCCACGTCCCCTGCATCGGCAGGCGGACTCCCAACCACTGCGCCACGAGGGAAGCCCTCATTTATATATTTTTAAATTTTGGCTGTGTTGGGTCTTCGTTGCTGTGTGCAGACTTTCTCTAGTTGTGGCAAGCGGGGGCTACTCTTTGTTGTGGTGCATGGGCTGCTCATTGAGGTGGCTTCTCTTGTTGCAGAGCACAGGCTCTAGGTGCACAGGCTTCAGTAGTTGTGGCATGCAGCTCAGTAGTTGTGGCTCGCAGGTTCTAGAGCACAGGCTCAGTAGTTGTGGTGCACGGGCTTAGTTGCTCCATGGCACGTGGGATCTTCCTGGACCAGGGCTCGAAACCGTGTCCCCTGCATTGGCAGGAGGATTCTTAACAATTGCACCACCAGGGACCCAGAGACTGATGCATTTTAATGAAACAATTGTTAGTCTAAAAGCTAGTATTATTTTAACTTTGGTTTGTAACTCTACACTTTGTTTTCTATATAATTTAAGAGACTAAATCATTTAAAAGAAATATTAGTTTATGTTTTGGGGCACACAGTATATAAAGATGTAATTTTGTGACATCCAGAACCAAAAGGGTTTGGGATGAAACTGTAAAGGAGCAGAGTTTTTTTTTAATGTTATTGAAGTTAAGCTGGCATAAATTCAAATTAGAGTGTTATGACTTTAGGATGTTAAATGTAATCTCCATGGTAATTACAAAGAATATTGCTGAAGAATATACACAAAAGAAACGAGAAAGGAATTTAAATGTTTCAGTAAAAAAACCAAAAACACCTAAATACAAAAGAAGACAGTAATGCAGGAAATGAGGGATAAAAAGCTATAATGCATATAGAAAACAAATAGCAAATAACAGAAGTCAGTCCTCTTTTATCAGTAATTACTGTAAATGTAAATGTATTAAACTCTCAAATCAAAAGATTCGATTTGCAGATTTGCAAAATGGATAAAAAAGCATGATCCAGGGCTTCCCTGGTGGTGCAGTGGTTAAGAATCCACCTGCCAATGCAGGGGACACGGGTTTGAGCCCTGGTCCGGGAAGATCCCACATGCCACGGAGCAACTAAGCCCGTGCACCACAACTACTGAGCCTGTGCTCTAGAGCCCGCAAGCCACACCTACTGAGCTCACATGTCACAACCACTGAAGCCCGCACACCTAGAGCCCATGCTCCGCAACAAGAGAAGCCACCGCAATAAGAAGCCCGTGCACCGCAATGAAGAGTAGACCCCGCTTGCCACAACTAGAGAAAGCCCGCATGCAGCAACAAAGACCCAACACAGCCAAAACTAAATAAATAAATTAAAAAAAAAAAAAAGCACGACTTCCCTCGTGGCGCAGTGGTTGAGAGTCTGCCTGCCAATGCAGGGGATATGGGTTCATGCCCCGGTCCGGGAGGATCCCACATGCCGCGGAGTGCCTGGGCCCGTGAGCCATGGCCTCTGAGCCTGCGTGTCCAGAGCCTGTGCTCCGCAACGGGAGGGGCCACAACAATGAGAGGCCCGCGTACCACAAAAAAAAAAAAAAAAAAAAAAATCAATAGCAGAGAAGAAAAATTGGAAAATTCACAAATTTGTTGAAATTAAACAACATATTTTTAAACACTAATGGATCAATAAGAAATCACAAGGAAAATTATACTTAGAGACAAATGTAAACTAAACCACGATGTATCAAAACTTATGGGACACAGCACCAGCAGTGATATGGGGGAAATTTATAACTATAAGAGCTTACATTAAAAACAAGAAGGCTCTCAAACCAACAACCTAACTTTAAAACTTAAGGGCCTAGAAAAAGAACAAACAACTCAATCATATGTTTAATAAGGGATTAATATCCAGAGTATACAGAGAACTGAAATTCAATGATAACAACAAAAACCTGATTTTAAAATGGGCAAAGGACAAGAATAGACATTTCTCTATAGAAGGCATACAAATGGCCAAGAAGTACATGAACAGATGCTCAACATCACTAGTCATTAGGGAAACGCAAATCAAAACTACGAGGTACCACTTCACACCCATTAGGATGGCTATAGTGAACAAAAAATTGCTGGAGATGTGGAGTAATTGAAACACGTGTGCAACATTGATAGGAATTTAAAATGGTACTGCTGCTGTGGAAAATAGTTTGGAGTATCCTCACAAAATTTAAAATAAATCCCTATGATCCAGCAATTTAATTTCTGAGTATATATCCAAAAGTACTGAAAGCAGGGTCTAATAGAGGTATTTGTACCCTCATGTTCATAGCAGCATTATTTACAGTAGCTAACACACAGAAGCAACCCCAGAGTCCATTGATGAATCAGTGTATAAGAAAAATGTGGTATATACATACAATGGAATATTATTCAGTCTTAAAAAGGAAGGAAATTCTGTAAAATGCCACAACGTGCGTGAACCTTGAGGACACTATGCTAAGTGGAATAACAAATCAGAAAAATGCACACTGTAGGATTCCACTTACATGCACTACTTAGAGTTGTCAAAATCATAGAGACAGAAAGTAGAATGGTGGTTGCCAGGGGTTGGGGGGAGAGAGCAAAGAGGAATTGTTTAATGGGTAAGAGTTTCAGTTTTACAAGATATAAAGAGTTCTGGAGATGGCTGGTGGTGATGGCTGCACAACAGTGTGAATGTACTTAACACCACTGAACTGTACACTTTAAAATGGTTAAGATGGTACATTTATGTTACATGTGATTTTGCCACAATAAAAAAATTGGGAAAAAAATGAAAAGGAGAGAACAGGGGAAAAAAAAAAAGAATCCACAGTGGTACCAACCCCAATTGAGTCAAAGCATTTGAAAAAGGTTGTTTTAGCCTTTTAAAGATTCCGTATCCAGCCTTGTCCCGCAATTCCAAATGCTGTCATTGAAGGACTGCCCCCACTGGAGACTGAGGAGGGAAAAGGGTGATGCCTCACAGAAGGGCATGAGGGTGCCAGCTCTCAGCCCAGGATCCCGACGGGCATAAACAGTGTCTGTTTGTAATCCTAGTTAATGGCCTACATTTATAAGTCAGGAGTTTTGCAAGCAAAATCAAATTTCTGGTTTCTTTAGATAACTGGAAACTCTTTCAACCCTGGGCCTGCATCTCATGTGACAATGGCAGAAGCTGGCCAGTGGTGTCCCCTTAAACTGAACACATGCTCTCCTCTTGGACACAGCCCATCTGTGGACACCTGGTCATTCATGTTCCGCTGGCTCCAGTAGTCACTGGAGATAAGGAGATGAGAGGGCATGTCCAAACACAGGGGTGGCCCCAAGAGCAGACCAAAGGACCCAAGCACTCAGCACTCTCTCTCATACACACACCCTTGCATCCTAAACTCCAGCCATAATGAAATCCTTTAGTTCCTTTCACTTTTTCTCCTCCCAGCCTTTGCTCAAATTGTTTTCTTGCCTGAAATGCCCTCCCTCACCCTCTCCCATTCACTTGGCCATTTCCTACGCATCCTTCATGATGTCAGTTCCTTTAGGAAGCCTCCTGGGCCTCCAGTAACTGGGTTCAATTAGAAGACATACAGGTTCAGATGGATGCCAGCGAGGCCCCTAATAACTGATTTTTAAAAGGCAGATGTTTATTCTCTTTTCTGGGAGGGTCCTGTCTGGCGTGGCCCTCCCCAGTACCTTGGCTCTTCTAACTGCTCCACCATCCAGGGCTGACTTACCCACTGGGTGGCGCAGCAGGCAGTGCCCAAGTCCTGTGATATTTTTAGGGGTCCATGAAAATGTTTAATTTTAATTTGGTTTAGAATCAGAAGAAAAACATGAGTATTATAATAATGAATATATAAAAATGAATCCAGCCTGGATTACATGTGCCATTATATCGATGCAGTTGTAAAATATAACTTTTAATACTTTTTTATGGAGGAAGGGGTCCACAAAGGCAAAGATGTTTAAGGCTCCCCAAATTCATAGAGTGGCCCAGCCGCCATCCTGGGGGCAGTTATGATTGTCTGTATGTCTACTCTGTCTCAGCAGTGCGCTGAAGGGAGAGAAGGAAGGAGAGGATGTGACACTTCTCTTTAAAGGGCATAACCTGGGAGTTGCACATATTATTTTTGCAACCACTGTCCAAATCTCAATCCCATGGCCACACCCAGCCATACAGGAGGCTGAAGATGCAGTCTTTATTTTGGGCTGCCCGGTGCCTAGATAAAAAGTCTCTTGTGAGACAGGAGAGATGCTAGTGGGAGAACCAGCTCCCTCTGCTGCAGTGACCTTTCTAGGTGTTTCCCTGGTCCTCATCCAGCACATGCTGCCCACTGCCACAGCTCCCCACTTGTAGCCACCTCACTTGTGTACATACCTTACCAGGCCGTTGGCATTGAGTTTCCCACCTCTGGGCTAAAGAGATTACAGTGTGTCCAAGGGCAGACAAGAAGGTCGGGATGAGCTCTCTGTTACAACTCCAGTACTCAGCATAGAGTCTGACTCACAGGTGACTGAAAAAGAGTTTGGATCGATCCTTCTTTCCTAACATTTAATTTTAAAACTTGGTAGCCATGCACATTTATAGCACTCATTCAGCCTCTGATGGCTCAAGAACCAACAACCTAAGTTTTCTGCCCTTTCTTTGCACCATATTTCCTCTTAGCCTGATTTCTTTCGTTTCGATTCTAATTTTTGTTTTATGAGACCAGACATGAAGTCTTCTAATATTCAACATTAAAGTTTAAGTTATACCATACTAGATAGGTAATTTTCCACTTGGTTCGCAATATTACAATACTGACTCGTTTAAAAAAAACTTTTTATCAGGAAATCTTCAAACATATCCAAAAATTTAAAAATTTTAAAGGGAGAGAGAATAGAGTAGTGAATTCCCCTACACATCTATCATCTAGCTTCAACAATTATTAACTGACAGCCAATCTTCTTCAAACATACCTCCACCAACTTTTCCCTACCATCAGATTGCTTTTAAGTCAATCCAAGACAATATATCATTTTATCCATAAATATTTCAGTATGTTTGCCTGTATCAGTTATTCATCACCGTTGTAACAAGCCACCCCAAAACATAGTGGCCTATAACAACGATTTATTTGCTCACACTTCTGCAATTCAGGCTGGGCTCAGCTGGGTGATCCTTCTAATGGTCTCCCCTGGGTGATTCATGCAGCTGTGGTCATCTAGTGGTTTGAGTGGGGTGGGCAGGTCTAGGATGGCCTCCCTCACTGTCAGGGGTCTTGGTGCTGGCTTGTCAGTGGTGGCTCTCTCTCCATGTCATCTCTCATCATTCAAAAGTCTGGCTTCGTTCCGTGGCAGTGGCAGCATTTTTTTATTTTGTGGTACGCGGGCCTTTCACTGTTGTGGCCTCTCCTGTTGCGGAGCACAGGCTCCAGACGCGCAGGCTCAGCGGCCATGGCTCACGGGCCCAGCTGCTTCGCGGCATGTGGGATCTTCCCGGACCGGGGCATGAACCCGTGTCCCCTGCATCGGCAGGCGGACTCTCAACCACTGCGCCAACAGGGAAGCCCAATGGCAGCATTTTAAGAGTATGTAAGTGGAAACTATGAGACCACTGGAGGTCTGGGCTTCTGAACCCACATGGCATCACTTCCACTTCATTCCATCAGTCTAAACAAATCAAAACATCAGCCCAGACACACGCGGTGGGAAAGTGGATGTATTCCCTTGATGGGAGGAACTGCACTGTGGCCAGGTTTTTCAATCTACCACAGTGTCTCCAAGACAAAGCCTCTGGTTTTGTAACAACCACGATTACACTGTCAAATCTAAAAAATTTTAACAATATAGTATAATCATTTATTATTGATTTGTAACTTCAGAATTATGAAACAAAAATCATGTTAATACAAATATAATGGTGTTCTGGGATACTGTTTTTTGTTTTTTCTTGGTAGATATTATTAATGTGGATTTGAACCTGAAGAGAAAAACAGTGATGTAAATCTCCAAGATTTAAATTTTAATGTGTCTAACTGGCTCCTTGAAAAAGCAATGTAAAAAACAGTAAATGTTTCATGATTAGAAGAATAGGGAGCCTCTTCTGAGAAATTACGTATTTAGTTCACTGCAATTTGATTTCTAATTTGCTGAAAGATAATGCAAATGGACTATGTTTATTCATGTTGTAATTTCTGAGACTTTAGAGAGACAAAGAGAAACTAACTGGGGCAGAATCCCCAGCCTCCTCAACAATAATCCTAAATGTGCCTTTGTGATAAGCCACGGCAGCTGCGGACCACAACGACTGCCAGGCTATAAGTGGCCCACAAATCCAGAATGCCAGGAAGTTGGCCAGGTGCGGGCTCTGTCCAGCAAACAGGGCTTCCTCCAATGTCGTTTTTAATTGTAGAGTCACTCTATTAACAGTTGAGGCCATAATTACATAACTGGGCTTATCAACAGCAAAAAGGATTCAAAACTAATTTACAAAAAAATAGAGAATTTACCACCACCACCCCCCCCAAAAAAAAAGGTCTAAGGTGACTATGAGCTCTTCAGAGGGCAAGAATTCTCAAGGAACTTGAGAGGCAGCACTGAATAGCAGGAGTCATAAGGTTTAAGAGCCCTGGCTTTATAGTCAGAGGAGGCTTGGCTCCCTGTTACTGTATGGCCTTAAACAAGTTACTCAACCTCTCTGAACTTCAATTTCCTCATAGTATTGCTTTGAGAGTTATATGAGACGATGTGTATAAAGTACTTAATGGCAAGCCTGGCACATTTAATCATGAGATACATAATGGCTATTATTGGGAAACATGTATCACTCATCTTTATATTCCTAAGATCCTGTCAAAGTGCTCAGGGCAATGTAGATGGTCAGTTAATGCTTGATCAATTAACAATAATGAACTGACTGAATGTCGTTGTGCTAAAGATGCACATTATTTCCTGATTGGCACCATTTCTTTCTTGGAAAATTTGCCCCTGCTCCTCCCTTAACCCATCGGGTCTCACTGCGGCTATTTGGCCAATATTGATTTGCCAACAGTGGACACCAGCCTCAGACGTAGCCCATTAGATGGTACTGGGCCCTGGAGCTGCGATGTCCTGAAGACCCAGAGGTAGGCAATCCACGACTGTAGAGTCAAATACAGCTCACTGCCTGACTTTGTAAATAAAATTTTATTAGCACACGGCCACACCCATTCACTTAGGTATTGTCCATGGCTGCTTGTGCACTACAAAGGCAGAGTCAAGTTGAAGAGTTGCAACAGAAAGCACAGGACCTGCAAAGCCTAATTATTTACTACCTGGCCCTTTATAGAAAAAAGTTGGCCCCATGATGTAGACCAACAACGATGTTTTGCCATTTGTATGTTAAAAGGTAAGCAGAGGGGCTTCCCTGGTGGCGCAGTGGTTGAGAGTCCGCCTGCCGATGCAGGGGACGCGGGTTCATGCCCCGGTCCGGGAAGATCCTACATGCCGTGGAGCGGCTGGGCCTGTGAGCCACGGCCGCTGAGCCTGCGCGTCCGGAGGCTGTGCTCCGCAGCGGGAGAGGCCACAACAGTGAGAGGCCCGTGTACCGCAAAAAAAAAAAAGGTAAGCAGAAAAGGTCATCTGCAGAGAGAAGTGGGAGAATGGTACAGACAACAGAGCATTTGGCCACAGTAAGCAAGAGAGCAGAGAAAGGAGTGGCAGAGACAAGAGAGGCTTGAGGAGGACTGGAGGGTCCACTTCCAAGGGGGCTGCTCTCGAGGTTGGCAAGTAGTGGACGGGAGGCCTTGGCTCCTCCCCAAGTGGACCTCTCCTGGGAACTCCTGAGTGTCCTCGGGAGATGGCAGCTGGCTTCCCCTGGGGCAAGTGACCTAAGACAGTGTCTTTTATGATCTAACTTCAGAAGCCACACACACACTGTTGTTTCCACAATCCTGTTGGTTACTCACAGGTCAGGCCTGTTCAGTGTAGGAGGCCTGTGCACCAGGGCAGGAATACAGGGAGGGGAGAATGAATCACTGGACGCCATCTGCTGACCTTCCATCTGCTGAGGCCCCTCTGAATTCCCCACTGGGATTCAGTGAGACTCTGCTTATCTTATAAGAACTGTCTCCCTCTTTTTCACTTGACATGACAAGTACATTTCTATATCCTTGCAATAAATGAACCCTAAGAAAGCGATGAAGAATGAAAAAGACATATTATTTGTCCCATCACCTCTTATCAAATGAAGGGGTCTCTGAGGTCTTGGCCTTCCAGGGCCCTTCTTGGTAAGCTCTGTCTCTTCCTGGTATGCGGCACTCCAGCCTAGACCTTATTTATGCAACAACAGTGACTGTCAGGCCCTGGGGAGACGGCCACAGACAAAACAGAAAAAGACCCTGCTCCCTGGAGCTTACATTCCAGTGTGGGGAGACCAACACTAAAGAAATAGAGAACATACCAGGTGGAGATAAGGGTTATAAAAATAATTAAAGAGTGTGTGTGTGTGTGTGTGTGTGTGTGTGTGTGTGTGTGTGTGTGATTTTATAAAGGGTGGTCAGAGAAGGCCTCTCCACTGAAGCAACATTTGAGCAAAGACCTAAAGAGATGGAGTGAGCCATGAGAATACTGGAGGAAAGGGGACCTGGGAAGCCAAAAAGTGGGCAGTAGGAGTAGGATGTGGGATCAGGGAAGAGTCTTTTAAGCTGGAACTAGAACACATCCAGTAGCCAAGGAGCATCTCATGATTCAGGGATAGAGGAGAGAGAGGGATGAAATCCAGAGGCTAATGAAGGGCAACGGCCTCCAGCAGAGCTGGGACCCTTCTCTCATTGTAACGGGAGTGAAGATGGGATGTGGAAGCAGGTTGAAGATGTGATGGGAAGATGAATTCAGTATGACTGCTTCTGGGATTCTCAATGAAGTGTGAGGCTGAGTGATGGGCCACAGGGATTCAGAAGGTTTGAGGAGAAAGAGAAAGATGATGAATGAATTTCTGGTGATCCAAGAAAGCAAACCACTAGGACAGCGCTTCTGAACATTTAATGCGGAAATTAATTACCTGGGGACTTTGTTAAAATGCAGATCCTGATTCAGTAGGTCTGGGTGGGGCCTGAGCTTCTGCATGTGCAAAGACTCCCTGGTGATGTCTGTGCTGTTGGTCTAGGACCACCGCTTAAGTAGGAAGGGAAATATATAGGATTTGTGGGCAGTATGCAGGGACTTTTATGATCTGTGGCCATGAATTAAAGTGAGAACACTCACCCCAGTTGGTGTTCTTTTTTGGGTGATTGGGTATAGGAATAGAGTAGGGGACAGCTGAGAGTTAGTGGTATTTATAAGGAAGTGCTTTTAAAAATATGCCATTTAACCTAAGCTATGATGGGTGATGAAAAAATGATAAGGCCAATGAATCATGGGCATTGATGAGGTCAGAGAATTGCTGGGATGCGAGCATTAGAACCAATAAACCAGAAGGAAAGAAAGAGGTGGTCAGAAGTGAGGGGCTTCACAACCTAAGTGTCCACTGACAGATGAATGGATAAAGATGTGGCACATATATACTATGGAATACTACTCAGCCATAAAAATAAATGAAATTGAGTTATTTGTAGTGAGGTGCATGGACGTAGAGTCTGTCATACAGAGTGAAGGAAGTCAGAAAGAGACAAACAAATACCGTATGCTAACACAGATATATGGAATCTAAAAAAAAAAAATGGTTCTGATGAACCTAGGGGCAGGACAGGAATAAAGACCAGACATACAGAATGGACTTGAGGACATGGGGAGGGGGAAGGGTAAACTGGGACGAAGTGAGAGAGTGGCATGGACATATATACACTACCAAATGTAAAATAGATAGCTAGTGGGAAGCAGCCGCATAGCACAGGGAGATCAGCTCCGTGCTTTGTGACCACCTAGAGGGGTGGGATAGAGAGGGTGGAAGGGAAATGCAAGAGGGAGGGGATATGGAGATATATGTATACGTATAGCTGATTCACTTTGTTATACAGCAGAAACTAACACAACATTGTAAAGCAATTATACTCCGATAAAGATGCTAAAAAAAAAAAAAGAAATGAGGGGCTTCAAATTGGGACTTAGAAGTGATGACAAGGTCAAGCATATGACCCCCAGGATGGAAAGCTACAGATCACTCAAGGTGAAGTCAGGAACATAGAGACCAAAGTGTTAGATAGATCATTCCCCACATAGTGACAGAAGTGGTTGGTGAAAATGAAGATAGTGAGCTCAGTACTCAAGTCCTTAAGGAACAAGGAGGCTGTAGATGAAGGCAATTGGAGGGTGGCATGAACTTTGAAAGAGCTTTGTGCCAGCACAAAGGGATACAAGACAGACACAGTTCCCTTTCTAAGTGCAATGAGAAGCCATGAAGGGTTTTAGACAAGTGCTATAGACCAAATGTTTGTGTCCCCCCTAGATTCATATGTGGAAATCCTAACACTTAATGTGACAGTATTGGGAGGTGGGGCCCTTGGAAAGTGATGAGGCTCCACCCTCATTAGTGGGATTAGTGCCCTTATAAAAGAGCTCCCTCGCCCTTTCCACCATGTGAGGACAAGAGAAAACACAGCCATCTGTGAACAACGGAGTGGGCCCTACTAGACACAGAATCTGCTGCCACCTTGATCGTGAATTTCTCAGCCTTGAGAATTGTGAGAAATAAATTTCTGTTGTTTATACACGACCCAGTCTATGGTATTTTGTTATAGAAGCCTGAACAGACTAAGACAGCAAGGAAGTGATTCGATCCAACCGAGATTTTGCAAAGCTCTCTTGGACTGCTATGCAGAGAAAGGACTGGAGGGAAGTTCAGTGGCATCTGGAGGCTATTACAGTTATTTGGTTGTCAAAGTGTGGACTCCAGCAGCATCAGAAATGCTCATTCTCAGGCCCCATCCCAGACCCACTGAATCAGAAACTCTGGGGGTGGGGCCCTGCAATCTGAGTTTTAACAAAAGCTCTCCCAGGGATTAGATGCAAGTTGAAGTCAGACAAAAGAAAGTGGTTTGGATTAGAGCAGTGGAGAGAGAGAGAGCATGGAGCTATATTTCACTGGAGGAAGGACCAGGACAGAGTATGGGATGTGTGGGTGAGGGGCAGGTCTCTAGGAGAAAGAAAAGGACAGATGCAGTGCTGTGCACTGGAAAGGGGAGGATGGAGGAGAAGCCAACTTCCTGGGCAAGATCAAAAGTTCACTTCTATCCATGGTATGGGGCAAATATGTTCTGGAGAAGTTGCTGGGAAGTAAAGTTGCTGGGAAGTAAAGCTGTGAGTAAAAACCACACTAGTTCCCAGCAGGAAGTTGGCGATGTGCTCCTGCAGGAAAGCTGCACTGGCCACTGTGGGACACAATGTGATGTGTCATCTGTGGCTCTCTAACAGTCTGGCCAAGTGTCAATATTTCACACTTGTAGTTGGGGGCATGGTGGAAAGAGCACTGAGTTTGGAATCCAGAGGAGTCAAGCCCCTGGGCTCAAGTCACTTCCTAGCAAGTCACCTCACTTCTGTGAGCTCCAACCTCCACATCCCTGCAATGGACATACTATATCTGTCCTGTCTAAAGGGGCACTCTCAGAGTCAAATAAGAATTCATTGATAATTCTAAATCATTTTACAAATGTAAGGGAAGCAGTATTCTACTCTCATCATTATTACGAGATTCTAGTCTCAGAACAGGTCTCTGTTCAGTAGCTGCCCCCTTGCTGGGATACAATGACAATGGAAAGATGACCAATCCCTCCAAATACATTTTCCTTCCTGGTTATGACCTGCAATCTACTGTACAAGGTCATTCCTTTGACTGGACTTTGTGTCCTGGCAAAATACAGGTACCTCAGGGGAGGAAACACTCTTTACAAAAAAGATTTACCACATACCACATGCTTGTGTTTTACACCCATCACTTCCTGTGCCCAGTAGGAATTCTGTGCACTGGACATTACTATCCTCATTTTACAGACAAGGACGCTGGGCCTGGAGACCAGGCGACTCACCCACATGGACAGAGCTTCTGATGGGCGGAGCCAGCCCCTGCCTCTTGTGCTGCCTCCTTCTGGACACTTTGCTCTTCCTGCTCCTGCAGCTTTGGATGGATGGGTGAGGACGCTGGGCACCAGGCTGGGGAAGGGTGCTCAGCCACGCACAGGGAGAAGGAAAGGGTGCTGAGGCCTGAAGATTTGATTCATCAGCACTACCCAAGGCACCGGAATTGTTCTGCAGACTTTCTGTTCTTCTAGTATGACTTTCATCCACTAGCACCTTTCAAGTGTCTTTGTTCTCCATGACACCCAGTCACATTTACTTAGATATTGGTGATGGCACGTTTGAACAAGGGCTAGGGAGGGCCTCAGAGGCAGACGGGCCTCCCTGAGGCCACTAACCTATAGAACAAATGCACAGCAAGGGGTGGGGGACAGGAAGGCTGTCTCGGCCCTGGAGTCTTTTTTCCAGGGATCTCAATACAGTTCACCTTGCACACAGCATTATGCTTGTGAACTTTAGTGTGTGCAGGAGAGATGTTAAAGTTGTTTCAAAGCTGTAGCAGTTGATGACACCAGCTTGCAACACTTCTTGCGGAGCATGGGCTCTAGGCACGCGGGCTTCAGTAGTTGTGGCAAATGGGCTGTTGTTGTAGCTCGCAGGCTCTAGAGCGCAGGTTCAGTAGTTGCGGCACATGGCCTTAGTTGCTCCGCGGCATGTGGGATCTTCCAGGACCCGGGTTCGAACCCGTGTCCCCTGCACTGGCAGGCGGATTCTTAACCACTGCACCACCAGGGAAGTCTCAACACCAGCTTGTGACATGAGAGACCAGCAGAGTCAGAAAGGAGCCTGTGTTCCTTGTTTTACAAACACAGAAGCCAAGGGCCTTGTCCACAGGCTCAATCTGGGGTTGGTGAGTGCAATAGAGAGGACCAGAATTCCAGCCTCCAGCTGCTCCTGTAATCACTCCTATACTCTTAAAAAGAATTGCTACAAGACCAAACAACAAAACATCCAGAAAGAATTGGCATCTTTTTCATGAGTATGTCCTGCATTAAAGAGTGTTTTCTGAATATGCATTTGGTGCCAGTTCTTCCGTCAGCGCTGCCCTGCTGGATCACAACTGCAGATACCTAGCAAGGTACACTCCTCCATGGTTTGCATGTTGTGGGCCCTGAACTATTGACAGGATGGATGGGTGGGTGGGTGGATGGATGACTGCAGGAAGGAGCTGGAGAATATCACCTGGACAGCCGCAGAGTACAAATTCAGTGACACAAAACATTAAATTAACAGTAGTTATTTTCTCTGGCACAGGAGACCATGTCTTGGAGGAAAAACTCTGCCGTTGGCCAGCAGTGTAGACATCAGCAGTCAATTACATGTAGTTACTACTGTTGTTTTTTAATGTGTCCTGACTCCTTCAATGGACAGGCAATAAAAAAAACCACCTGCTCCTACACTGTCCTATATACTCCTTTGAAGTGACTGTGAAAATCAACCATCCTGAGGGATAGAGAACAGGAGAAAAGAAGGAAAAGGAATTAACCCTCAACACCTTCACCTTCAGAATTAGGGTGGTAAAAAACAAATAAATGATAATAAAAAAAATCACCAGTGGATGCAAAGAGAGACAGACATACCTAGGGCTGCAGAAGCAGCAGCAGGTTCTGAGGAGAAAAGGCAAGTATTAATAAAAGCTGTTTTGGCCCTCTTGTCCCTGGGGTCTTCTGCTGGGCCCATGACTAGGCCTGCAAGTCACTTGGCCCCCGTTGGAGAGCTGGACACTTGGGGCTTCTGGCCACAAAAGTGTTGTGCTGCTTTTGGAGTCAGGCAGAGCTGGGTTCTATTCCACTAGCTGTGTGCTCTTGGCCACTTACTTAACGTCTCTGAGCCTTAACTTTCTCATTTGTGAGAAAAGAACAGGACTGTCCAGAGTAAGTGATGTAGCACACGGGGCATCAGGGCACGCTCAGCGAAGCCCTGGAAAGTGAGCGTTTCCGCTTTCCCGAGTTACTGCGAGCAAACTGCCATGGGGAAGAAGCGGGACAGCTGGAGGCGCGCCCTCTGCCGGGCCTCAGATCCACTCTCCGCGTTCCTTCCGCCCGAGCGGCGAGTCCAGGCCCGAGCTCTGAAGACAGCGCGCCTCCTAGAGGCCGTCCTCTGGAGCAAGGATTGCTTGCTACACAGGGTTGAAGACAAAGCTTAGGGTCTCCCTAGGCCAAGGCACAGGGTGGAAAGGAGTTGCCCAGAGCTGGCAAAGCCTTTCACTGTTTTCTGAGGGCCTAGGGCGGATCCTGTCGGTAGCAGGCTGCATCCCCAGGCTGCCGAGCTGACCACAGTCGGGTAAGCTGAAAGAGCTACTTGGTTTATTCAAGCAGGAAAGACTCAGACTCAGCTAGCATTTATTGAGCACTTACTGTGTTCCAGTGTGGGTGCTGGGTGCTCTTCATTTACCTTATCTCGCTTAAACTTCTCAGCAGCCCTGCAAGGGAGAGTTTATCCTCTGTTTTCCTGATAAGGTAACTGAAGCACCCTAAGAGAAGTTATTTGCATAGTTGAAGCATGGCTACATCAGAATTTGTATTATTTTGAGGGGGCTGCTATAATAAAGTACCCAAAACTGGGTGGCTTAAACAACATAAATTTATTGTCTCACAGTTCTGGAGGCTAGAAGTCTGAAATAAGGTGGTGTTGGTTCCTCCGAGAGGACTGTGAGGGAGGGATCTTTTCCAGGCCTTTCTCTTTGGCTTGTAGATGGCTGTCTTCACTCTCTGTATGCATGTCTGTCTCCAAATTTCCTCTTTTTTAAGGACACCAGTCATATTGGCCCACCTTAGTGAACTCGTTTCAACTTGATTACCGCTGTAAAGATCCTATCTCCAGATAAAGTCATATTCTAGGGAACTGGGGGTTAGAATTTCAACATAGGAATTTTGGGGGACAATTCAACCCATAATAGGATTTAACCCAGGACTCCTGATTCTAAACCTGGTGCCTGCCTGTATAGTCAAGCAGTAGTTCTCAAACGTGGGTGTATATTGGGTTTACTTGGAGAATTTTAAAAATATTGATGCCTGGGTTCCAGCCCCACAGATTATGATTTAATTGACACTGTGTATGTCTGGACATTAGGATTTTAAAAAGCTCCCCAGGTGGTTCTAGGAGCAGCCAAAGTTAGAACCACTGGTTTAGAACACCTTTCCATCACCATCTCTAGGTTTCACCTCAGAGGAAGGCAGCACCTCTCTCCTTGCTTTGCTGCCAGGGAAAGGAGGCTAAATTTGTCTTTAATGTTCTAGCCTTGGTCCTACTTCTGTTCCCCCTTTTTAATTTTTGAAGAACATTTGCTCTTCACATCTGTCAGAATCCGGACGTAGCACAGTGCCTGACCTGCAGGAGGCCTTAATAGATGTCTGAAGAAGTAGGAGAGGGAAAAGAATCACAGAAGAAGAAATGTGAAGGGATGGAACTGGGAAATTCTTGAAAAACTGGACAAAGGAGATTTCCTGATACTCACTGAAAGAGAATGTTAGCACAAATCTTGCCCCTTGATGGGTAATCTGCCAGGGACTGGCCTCCCAGTGATACGCAACAAATTAGATTCACAACTTTAGATTCAATAATTGTGCTTGGAACGAGGACTAATCCAATGAGGACTATTTTGGGTTTGTTTCCCCTTCCCCTCCAAACCCCCAGGGCTGGCAAATTACAGTCCAAGACAGTCTCCTTCTAATGCTGAAGGTCCCTGAAAGACAAAGAGTAAAGTCCTGACTTCAGTGTTTTGTGGTGGGGAATGAGTGACCCTGGTTTTCTTGTGCCCAGGCTTCTTTCCCCACCGTGGGCCTAATCCACCCCACCCTCTGGGCTAACTGGGGCTGCCTGGGAATGACCCAATTAGGACTGGCCTTCCTCTCTATGCATTACCAGACAGAAGCCAGAAGCCTCTACCTCCAGGGGAAAATGAATTTACACATCCAAGTAACATGAGATTTGAGAAGCACAACTATTTGAAGTGAAAAATAACATATTAGATTACAGAATTCAAGTATACATATGAAAACAAATGACTCTAATTTAATTTTGGCCCAATAAACATACAAAGAGATAAAAGAATATATGGCAAGATAAACAAAAACAAGAAAACAAACTGATAAGAAATCTTAGATGTGAAAAATATAATAGCTGAAAAGAACGCATCAGATGGATAAATAACAGAATGGATAGGGCTGCAGAACAAATTAGCAACTTGGGAGACCAGGTGAAGGAAATCTTCCAGAGGAAGGAGGAAAGGACAAAGACAAAAAATATTTTTTAAAATCTAGGTTATTAGGAAGATAGAAGTAGGAGTACTACCATGTGGCTAATAAGAATCCTAGAAAGAGAGGAAAAATAAAAATGAAGAGGAAGAAATGTGTGAGGAGAAATTGAGATAATTTCTGTAATTATAAAAGATGAAAGATTGAAAGGGTTATAGAGGAGTAATAATGAAAAAATCCATACCAGGAAATTTTATAGTAAAATTAAGAATTTCAAAGAAGCAGAGAAAATTCTAAAATACTGTAAAGGGAAAGAGAAGATCACAAAAAGAGGACAGAAGTCAGGTTGACATCAAATTTTTCAACAGCAACAAGTGATTCAAGAAGATAGTGGAGTGGTATTTTCAAAATATTGAGGGAACAGAAATCAGAAACAGCCTCTTTCCTATGTCCAGTCTGCCACTCAAAAGCAAGGGCATGATTAAAAAATATTCTCAGGCATAGAAGTCTCCAGAAAATTTATCACACAAAGACTACATTGGAAACTGTTTTGGACCAAGGGCTTAAATAAGGGGAGAGAAAATCTAGCAGATATTGCAAGAGATATGTGAAGTAAAGTTGATCAAGTCCACTGGTAAAATTTGTTTGACTTAAAAGAATAGCTATGACTAAAGAAAAAAGAACACATATTCCCAATAAGCTGGTATTAAAGTGTAGGTAATAACATGATGTAGATTTGGGGAGTAGAGATGAAGAGATATGAGGGTACAATAAAGCTCTCATTCGGGGAATATATACCTATTAAAGAAATGGTTAACAGTAAGTATAGAAAAAGTGGGTCAGACTGAAATAAAATATTAAGATCACAGAAACAGGTCCAAATATATAAATAATTACAGCAAATATACATGAACTAAATTAATCAGTTTAAGAAAAAGATTGACAATTTGGATTTTTTTAAAAATCCAAGCATGGGGACTTCCCTGGTGGTGCAGTGGCTAAGGATCCGTCTGCTAATGCAGAGGACACGGGTTTGAGCCCTGGTCCAGGAAGATCCCACATGCTACGGAGCAACTAAGCCCATGCACCACAACTACCGAGCCTGTGCTCTAGAGCCTGTGAGCCACAACTACTGTGCCCATGTGCCACAACTACTGAGCCTGCGCTCTAGACCCGTGCTCTGCAACAAGAGAAGCCACTGCAATGAGAAGCCCACGCACCACAATGAAGAATAGCCCCCACTAGCTGCAACTAGATAAAACCCACGCGCAGCAATGAAGACGCAACGCAGCCAAAAATAAATAAAAAATAAATTTATAAAAAAAAATCCAAGTATGTGCTGCTAACACGAGACAAACCTAAAGCATAAGGAAAATGCAAAGGCTGTACATAAATGAATGCAAAATGATACATCAGGAAAATACTAATCAAAATAAAGTTGGTTTATCTACAGTAGTATTAGATAAAATGGATCTAAAGCCAACAGCAAAAAGATGCATAGCATCTATGTATGTAATAAACAAAGGGATGCCAAATTCATGAAACAAAAATGATGGAAGGACAGACAGAAATGGGTAAATTCACCACTGTAATGGGAGATTTCAACAATCTTCTCTTGATTATTGGTAGATTGAACAGACATCCCCCCCCAAAATATATTTTAAATTCATTGTAGAAAATTAGAGATAGACACAGTTAAGATGTTGGCATAGGGAAAGATATTGTAAAGAAGACACAAAAAATATTGACCATAAAAGACTGATAAATATTACTATATAAAATTAAGAACTTTTGTTCATCAAAGTTACCTTAGAGAAAGTGAAAAGTTATATATATAAGATATTCAAAATACATAAAACTGGCAAAGGATTGGTATGAATATGCAAAGAACTCCTACAGATCAGTAAAAGAAAACAAAAAAAGCATAAGTAGCCCAACAGGAAAAAAAAAAAAAGAAGAAGAAATATAAGGGCAATAAATATATGGAGAAATGTTTACCATAATTATTAGTTTGGAAGTATAAATCCAGACTGCAATGACATACTATTTTACACTCATTACGTTGGTAAAAATTTAAATAGTCTGATAATACCAAGTTTTTTCAATGCTCGTGGGAGTGTACATTTTTTAACTACTTTGGGAAATGGTTTGGCATTTTCTTCTAAATTTGGACACTTATATACTGTTATAGGTTGAACTGCATCCCCCAAAAAGTATGTTGAAGTTCTGACTCCTGTAACCTTATTTGGACTTTGCAGATGTAATTCACTAAGATGACATCATACGTGAGTAGGGTGGACCTTAAATCCAAAATGACTGATGTCTTTATAAGAGAAGAGACAGAGAAACACACAGAGAAGGCCATGTGAAGACAGAGACAGAGATTGGACATATTTTTGTATTTCTACCATCCAGAACTAGAAAAGGATAAATTTCTGTTGTTCTAAGTGACATAATTTGTCAAGGTCTTAATTTTTGCTTTAGATGGTGAGTTCATGGGTGCTTATCTACATTTACAACTACATTTATATCTATACCAATAGAATCATATCTACTGGAAGAGGCCACCTAAGGACCATTGAGGAAAGTATGTCATAAATAGGATTATGATTAATCCTAATCCATAACTGTACACCTGAGGCTATCTACTTCCCAAAATAGTTGGGCTTGTCCAGATTGGTTCATGTTTCTACAAACTGGTCCTTCTAACTCACTTTGATTTTCCCAAAGGTCTGGAAGTTGGAACACTTTTTCCAGGCTAACGACAAGTAGCAGTATGGTTAATCAAACATGCAGGTCTGGCTTGCAGGTCTGGCTTGCTTAGTGTGCCAATTAAGTTAGAAAGCTCCATTGATTAAAATAAAGGAATCCAGGGACTGAAAGTTCATTGAGTTCAAGTGCAATCAACATAGTAGATGAGAAAAGGAAAAAAGGGCAGGCATAAGTTGATGGGACCCTCTTAGATATACAGAGATACCAAGTAGCTTTGGCAGGAAGTGGCAGCCAAAAACCACGAAACCACAACCTTAGTAAGTATTAATCAGAGGGTACAGCAGGGATAAGAACCAAAACCCAGGTGGAAAAGAACAGGAAAATGGAATCTTCACTGCCCATGGATCAGAATGTAATGTTTCAGGTATGTTCTTCTCAGCAAATATTCCTACCATTTGCTTTTGAAATGATGGAGCTGGTTTAAAAACAATATATGTCAGGCACCTCAAGAACCCTACATTCTGTAGGTAGAAGTGAAGACAGAGTTAACAGAGCACAAATCTGTTTCATCTGACTGTATGAGTTTTACGTTTCTCCTTTAAAGGCCTGGCTACTGTGTGGTTCAGAAGCAGTATGACACAGGGATCTGGGAGGCTTCAGGGATACCCACACCCAGAGAGAAGTCTGCCAGTCAAGGAGCACTGAATTGTCATGGTGTAAATTTGCAAAACCTTGACACCTTTAGTGATATGGCATTGGTCTTGAAATTCAGTGCACGGTAATTTTATTTTATGGTAAGGAAAAGGATATGAGAAAAGAGAAGGTAGTATGTTTTTCAAATTTCTTCCCTCTTCTACCCTATAAATAAAAGGGCAAAGATATTACTGAGCAAATGTTCTTTACAAAAATTTGATGTATTCTCATGCTTAGAAATTTTGCTATAGGGAAAGTCACTGCTACTGTTTACATGAGACATTCCTACTCTGAAATCTAAACTCTGAAGTATTTACTATGCTTAGATAAATCACATATTTTTCCTTGTGAGTATAGCCTGTTCAGGTTTATACATACCACTGTGTAATTCCCCAAGCACTGTTCCCAGTTTAAAGCGTGATGTTGGATGCATTTGTGGAAACTGATGTGAAAGGTATTTGCTCTTTAAAATACTTGCTAACTGGCCAGTTAAAAGCATGCCTTTGAATCTGAAACTGAATTTGGCTTTGGTCAGTAGAGGCTCCAGGAAAATTGATAAAATAGGAGAAAGAGAAATCAGCTTCTTTTTTAACTTTTTTTTTTTTGGCTGTGCCATGCAGCTTGTGGGATCCTCGTTCCCCCACCAGGGAGCGAACCCGTGCCCCCTGCAGTGGAAGCACAGAGTCCCAACCACTGGACTGCCAGGGAATTCTCTCAGCTTCTTTTTCTAGAATGTGAATGGAGAGATCCAAGACTGAGGATGGGAATTTTGTCATAATGATGGCAAAATTTTAAAAAGAAGAGACACACATGAATGCAGCTCAGGAATCCAGAAACTTTCCTGGTTTCTGGCCCTCCTGAGGCTTTGATTCAAGAAATACCCTAATATCTTTCTGTAATCTTCTGCCATGCTCTAAAAGATCTGCAAAATCTAAAAAGCCCGTATTATTAGGAAAAAGTTATTCAATTGTGAACAGAGCCCAGAAGATGGTAAAAAATATTTCTTTACTGTTCTCATCACATCATTGTTCATTCCTGACCCCCAAGCTATGCTCCATGACAAGGCCCAGAGCACATCTCCTTCACTAAAGCATTGAGAATTGCATTCATGAGTGGAGCCCCTGCAAGCTCTCTCAAAGGAGAGCTCTGTAGTTGCTTTCCTTGGTAAGACAGGTAAAAGGTACTACCACTGATACAGTCTTTCCAATTCTAATGGAGATAATGGATCTCAGAGTGGCAGAGGTAGTGGCAGCACTTAATCACCAAAGACAAATTGGATGCATCTACTGTGAGGGGTAATCAGAATGCCTTGGCCTGCAGAGATCTTTGATGGTGGTTAATTTATCATGCTACTCCTAGGAATAAAATAGGTAGACAGTCTATTAGAGTACTGCTTGATCTATATGAGAGGGGAAAACTTCAGGTCTGGTAGCCAAACACCTGACTTGAGTCACCACCGTGGACAGTCAGGGCATCTTATCCAGTTTCCAAATGTAAGTCAATTCACAGACCCAAAGCTCCTTGATTAAAGAGGAGGCAGGTGCCCCTTGGGGAAGAACCCTGCTGTCTCCAGAACATAACCGGAACACATGGTCCAGAATCAAGGGGTGAAAGTAGGAGTGGCTCTTCTTACTGTTATACCCAATAACTCACTCACAGGTAATTTTCACTTGTCATCCTGATGAGAGCTCTGCTGGCTGGGAGGTCTTCATCCCCAAAGAGAAAATCTTTCCACCAGTGGAAATAACAGTGGTTCTATTAGATTGGATGGTGAGGCTTCCACCTGGCCATTTTGGGCTCCTCATGCCATTGAACCAACAGGCAGAAAAAGTGTTACTCTAATGACTAAAGTGATTGACCTTAATTACCGAAGGGAAAGTGAGTTGCTGCTACACAATGGGGACAAGGAGGACTACATCTGGAACACGGGGGATTTTCTGGGGTGTCTTTAGGATTTCCATGACCAACGTTAAGGGTTAATGGAAACCATAGAAACAAACAAACAGAAAAACAAGATAATTGACTACTGGGTTCTTTTGGGAATGAAGGTTTGGGTTATTCAAGTAGAAACCCCACCAACTGAGCATCTGACTGAAATACAGAATGATTCTAGTCTACTTGTTACCGTGACATATTTTCACTGTAATGCTAGAAAAAACAAGTCTATGTCAATTTCCTTCTGTTCCTGCTGGTGGAGCATACATGTTATGGAGCCATAAGCATGGTCATGTGCTTCCTTCAAGGTGAAGACTGCCTTACTCATCTTTCCATCTAGCCCAGCCTTGTGCTTGGCACATAGTAGATGCTGAAAAGTATTTGTTGAATGAATAAGTTCAGTCTTCCCAAAAGAATCAAAAAGAAAATTTACTGTATCATGTTGAGATTTCAAGAGCTTATTTGGGTTCTACCACCATTTCTGAGGAGAGTTATGGATAATATATAAGTTATGCCAGTAAGTATGCCAATCTTATTTTCCAAAATCCTTAACAAATAGGCAGGAACTGTTTTATAACTAGTGTGACAATTGCTTACAGGAAGATATATGTATGCTTCTAAAATGTGGGAACATTGTTCTTGTGATGAGTTTAAACATTTTCCCTGTAATTTAACTTCTATTATTATATTTGCTTTAAAGTATCCTTCAAAAAAAAATTTTTTTTTTTTTTTGGCCACATCACGCTGCTTGGGGGATCTTCATTCCGCGACCAGGGATTGAATCCGGGCCCCGGCAGTGAAAGCACCAGATTCTAACCACTGGACCACCAAGGAATTCCCCAAACATTGTTTTAAAAAGATGGGCTTCATTGTTTGAATCTTCATAAAGTCTGAATCTGTAAAGTCCAGCAAATACTGAGCCTTTTCTAAAAATGAGTTTAATGGGAAGAACAAGGTCCAGGAAAAAATTCAGGAATGCCAACAGAAGACACGTTGTAGTAAAATTCATTAGTTTTTTTTTTTTTTTTAATTAACCGCACACAGCATACGGGGTCCTGTTTCCCCAACCAGGGATCGAACCCTCGCCCCCTGCAGTGGAAGCATGGAGTCCTAACCACTGGACCGCCAGGGAAGCCCCTTCTTTAAAGTATTGTAAATTTTTAAGCCTCAGTGTACATAGTCCAATCTAATTACAACAATGTAACATAAGGCCAAAAAACATGTTTTCTCATTAATTGTCTTTGAGGCCACACCTCCATGTCTGCACATGACCCAGGAATGACAGTCAGTGAATCATTAACTGCTGTTTATTTATGCTAATGGAGAGCTGTCACACAGATAATCCCGAAAGGCAGATATTTATTTCATCATTTTTGGCACCTTTATAAGAACCAGCCACTGAATAAGGGTAATCAAATGTGAATTTCTCTAATGATCTATCCTGGCCTTTGTTCAGTCTTGGACGGTTGTTATTAGTATGTGTTTTGTAGGACTGCTAAACTATCTTTCATGTTCTCAGTGTTAAAGCAGATATACTCCTAAATTCCTAGCTTCTATCAAAAACCCTTTAGAAACCTTTCCTTTAGAAATTGTTAACGGATTTGTCTAATCACATGGCAGTGTAGAATGAACTTTATACAGTGCCTGAAGGAGTAAGTGCTTATATTTATTTAATGAATATTCAATTACCTGGATTTTACTGTATCACCTTGCCAAAGACACCTAACCTCTCTTGGGCCGCTTTCCCCATGGGGGGAGTGAGGATTTGGACAAATGGTCTCCAACATGCCTTCTCGTTTAACAATTCAGTTTCAAAACATCTCCCTATACCACCTCGCAATCGTGTTTCTTACACAGCATGAAGATAATATGGAGCTTTTTGCCTCTAAATATTCTTTTCCTTAAGTTTCAAGGGGTGCTGCCTTAATTTTTAGTGTTTTGGAATTTGACAGCAAGTCCAAGTTCACCGCACCCATCCACACTCACCACGATTTTATAGATTGGGGTAACGTTCCTCCTCAGCCTTGACTTCCAGACCGAAAGGCTGTTGTGTCTCGTGTGCCTTCTCTGGGTCACTCGTGCTCTTCTTCCTTGAGCTTCTTCAACTCACCTTTTCACCAGAAACGCAATAAGTGAACCAAACATAGGTCAGGAAGGACAAGTTTTGTGTCTTGTTTCTTATCATGGTTGATAAGATTCTCTGCTTAATTTTCAAAACCCCTTCTGATAATAGCATTTTACATATGCTTTTGATTGTGACCACACACTGGACTGGCACTTCAGAGATCTCTGTGTGACCTTAAGTAAGACCTAGGAGACCATCATACAATTTATCCCCAAATATACAATCTCACAGTTTCTTGTTCATCACTGGTAAGTCACTTCTGTCTACTCACAAAACTGTGTGAAACCTCTTATTTACCGTGTTGAACTAGCACTACATTCCTCAATAAACTATAGTATCATCTCCCCTTTTCAGAATTAACACAAACATTTTTTTTGCAATATACCATTTTATTTTATTTATTTTTCCTTGGTTCTTTGCTGTACTTTTTTATTTTTTTAACATCTTTATTGGAGTACAGTTGCTTTACAATGTTGTATTAGTTTCTGCTGTATAACAAAGTGAATCAGCTATATGTATACATATATCCCCATATCTCTTCCCTCTTGAGTCTCCCTCCCACCCTCCCTATCCCACCCCTCTAGGTGGTCACAAAGCACCGAGCTGATCTCCCTGTGCTAGGCAGCTGCTTCCCACTAGCTATCTATTTTACGTTTGGTAGTGTATATATGTCCATGCCTCTCTCTCACTTTGTCACAGCTTACCCTTCCCCCTCCCCATATCCTCAAGTCCATTCTCTAGTAGGTCTGTGTCTTTATTCCCTACTTGCCCTTAGGTTCTTCATGACCTTTTTTTTTCTTTTTCTTAGATTCCATATATATGTGTTAGCATATGGTATTTGTTTTTCTCTGAGTTACTTCACTCTGTCTGACAGACTCTAGGTCCATCCACCTCACTACAAATAACTCAATTTCTTTTTATGGCTGGGTAATATTCCATTGTATATATGTGCCACATTTTCTTTATCCGTTCATCTGTCGATGGACACCTAGGTTGCTTCCATGTCCTGGCTATTGTAAATAATGCTGCAATGAACACTGTGGTACTTGACTCTTTTTGAATTATGGTTTTCTCAGGGAACATGCCCAGTAGTGGGATTGCTGGGTCATATGATAGTTCTATTTGTAGTTTTTTAAGGACGCTCCATACTGTTCTCCATAGTGGCTGTATCAATTTACATTCCCACCAACAGTGCAAGAGGGTTCCCTTTTCTCCACACCCCCTCCAGCATTTATTGTTTTTTTTTTTTTTTTGCGGTACGCGGGCCTCTCACTGTTGTGGCCTTTCCCGTTGCAGAGCACAGGCTCCGGGCGCACAGGCTCAGCGGCCATGGCTCACGGGCCCAGCTGCTCCGCGGCATGTGGGATCTTCCCGGACCGGGGCACGAACCCGTGTACCCTGCATCGGCAGGTGGACTCTCAACCACTGCGCCACCAGGGAAGCCCCATTTATTGTTTTTAGATTTGTTGATGATGGCCATTCTGACTGGTGTGAGGTGATACCTCATTGTAGTTTTGATTTGCATTTCTCTAATGATTAGTGATGTTGAGCATCCTTTCATGTGTTTGTTGGCAGTCTGTATATCTTCTTTGGAGAAATGTCTGCTTAGGTCTTCTGCCCATTTTTGGATTGGGCTGTTTTTTTGATACTGAGCTGCATGAGCTGCTTGTACATTTTGGAGATTAATCCTTTGTCAGTTGCTTCGTTTGCAAATATTTTCTCCCATTCTGAGGGTTGTCTTTTCATCTTATGGTTTCCTTTGCGGTGCAAAAGCTTTTAAGTTTCATTAGGTCTCATTTGTTTATTTTTGTTTTTATTTCCATTTCTCCAGGAGGTGGATCAAAAAAGATGTTGCTGTGATTTATGTCATAGACTGTTCTTCCTATGTTTTCCTCTAAGAGTTTTATAGTGTCTGGCCTTACATTTAGGTCTTTAATCCATTTTGAGTTTATTTATGGGTATGGTGTTAGGGAGTGTTCTAATTTCATTCTTTTACATGTAGCTGTCCAGTTTTCCCAGCACCACTTATTGAAGAGGTTATCTTTTCTCCATCGTATACTCTTGCCTCCATCAAAGATAAGGTGACTATATGTGAGTGGGTTTATCTCTGGGCTTTCTTTTTTTTTAAAAAAATTTATTTTATTTTTGGCTGCGTTGGGTCTTTGTTGCTGCGCGGGCTTTCTCTAGTTGTGGCAAGCAGGGGCTACTCTTCATTGTGGTGCGCGGGCTTCTCATTGCAGTGGCTTCTCTTGCTGCAGAGCACGGGCTCTAGGAGCACAGGCTTCAGTAGCTGTGGCTCTTGGGCCCTAGAGCGCAGGTTCAGTAGTTGTGGTGCGTGGGCTTAGTTGCTCCACAGCACGTGGAGCCCTGGCCCAGTGCTCGAAACCGTGTTTCCTGCATTGGCAGGAGGATTCTTAACCACTGCGCCACCAGGGAAGCCCTCTCTGGGCTTTCTATCCTGTTCCATTGTTAACACAAATTTTAATGTGACAAATCCTTGTATAAATCCCTGGAGATCCTGCATCTCCTATTTCCTCGTTTTCAAGTTAACTTATTTGGAGACTCGGCAATAGTCTGAATGAATCGGAATCACTGAGTTTTAGAAAACATCTAGTTTGGTCTCTAACCCAGTGGGAACCATATTTATGAGATCTCTGGGATAGTCATCTAGACTGTGTATTGATTATATTTTCTTATTTTCTGTATTCTTTTTTTTTTTTTTTTTTCAGTACGTGGGCCTCTCACTGCTGTGGCCTCTCCCGTTGCAGAGCACAGCCTCCGGACGCGCAGGTTCAACAGCCATGGCTCATGGGCCTAGCCGCTCCGTGGCATGTGGGATCTTCCCGGACCAGGGCACGAACCTGTGTCCCCTGCATTGGCAGGCAGACTCTCAACCACTGCACCACTAGGGAAGCCCTGTTTTCTGTATTCTTAATGCTTTACTGAGGCCTTATTGTCAGAGGAGGGACTGCTTCACCACGGTTAGCTAATTCCTAAAGAAGGCAAACCACTCGCCCCAAGGAGCCTGACTTTCATTTGCAAACCAACCAATCCAGAGCCCCCCACCTTCCTTACCTGGCTCTTACTTTGCATGTCAATCAATATTTCCCTGTCCTACTCACCCCAGAGCCAGGTACCAGACAACTTGGGACAGCCCCTGTACCCCAGAGCCTGCTGAAACTATTCAAACTAGCCAATCCTGAGTATGCTTACCCTGCCTTGCACATGGAACCACAATAAGGGCTCACGCCCATGCCTTCCCCTTGCTCCTTCGGCCTCCTGACCAACCCTGATGCTTACCTGTGAGTCCCTGTGTGGCAAGGTGTGCCCTCTCCTCTTGGGAACTGTAACACTATCTTTTTCAACGGCAGTAGCTTCCTGCTCACCATACCTGAATAAGAACAAAACCTACATTTTAAAAACAACTGTTAAAACAATTCCAGGGACCAGAAGTTCATTTCTTTGCAAGGCAGCAATTTCAGTAGTGAACTAAGTAGGAAAGTTCTTTTCCATCTTAAACTAAAATCTGCTTCCCTGTACCTTCTAATAATTCTTCCTCCGGGGCAATAGAGAATAAGTCTACCCATTTTTTTTCAAGTGATGAACCATCAGATATCTGAAACACATCTATGACTCTCTTTCCTGAAATACATTTGTGAGAATCACACACATGAATCTACAGATTTTTTTTTTTTGGCTTTATTTCTAGTCAACTTCTTCAAATGATTAGCATTTCACAAGTCATACCAGCTTCAATAGCCCAGTGGGTTGAATACATTCTTCCAACATTCCCAGTGTCAAGGACCATTCATTCATTCATGCATGGATTAATTAAGCAGCTTCTCAGCAGCCTGGTAGCCTTTGCTGGTTTATCACTGCCCTTGATTTCAAGTGCAGTGTCTGCTGGAACTGGTCTACTCCACATGTGGCTTCATTAGCACCTACTTGCCTGGGTCTGGGGACCCAGTTTGTAGTGGTAGCAGGCATGGCATAGACTAAAATTTCTGAATTCTTTAAGATGAATTGCCATGAAACACTTTTTATCCTGTACTTAAGTAATCATGTTGTGATTCTACTGCAGCCTTTTAGATTTCTAAGTGTGAATGTAAAATTCCCCCATTCTCTAGTGTACAGGGCTTCCTCCAGAGTCACGTGCTTTCCTCTTGTTTAAAGTTCTTTTCCCCAAAATAGGTTTATTGTAAAAAAATTATCAGATAAATTTGCAACGAAAGAGCTAGATCCCTGTAATCTTATTCCCAAGATATGGTATTTTTGATGTATATATTACATCATATTTTTCCTGTACATAAGGCTCTAGTTTTCTGGGTTTTGTTTTTTATCGGTTGTTCTATGCTTGCGGGACCAGGGATTGAACCCCAGCCCCGGCAGTGAAAGTACTGGGTCCTACCCACTGGACCATGAATCAGATTATACACACAAATTTTCACAACTTTTTTTTCATTTATCAATATATCTTGGGTATTGTAGAGCCATACTTATGAATGAATTACTATTAACAGAGTTCCTTGAGGCCAGGGACTATTGTGTTTAAGTATTTATGAAACACAGCACATAAGTGATTCAATTTTTGAATGACTACATTGTAATGATTCCTACGGAACTACAGATTACACATTTCAGCCAATACTGGGACAATTTTTCCTTTAAATTTCTATAGAAGTCTTGGGTGGTGTGTGATTCATTTATATTGCTAATTATATCTAACGTTGTGTTTATACTCATTATTTCAATAATTTGGTCTCAGTTTTTTTAAAAGAGCAAGTTGAAAGGGAGTCTCATATCCTATTGCACGAGTTTAATTGATTCTATTGTTTCCACTCATTCACGTGCAGTCCAGTTAGCTCCCAAAAGTATTTCCCTGCCAGGTTGCATAAACAATGCAAATTAATGTAAGTGGTAGTTGATTATATTCCATTTATGAGTACTATGTACAGGGAAACTCCACAGTTTTGATTATAAATTTTCCACTCACAATATCTAGTGTTTTTACGTTATGTAAAGGAAATTATTGATTTAATGTAATTTATCAAGATTACTCTAAGATTTCACTTCCATTTCCAGCTATGCTTTTGCTGGTCCATATCTAGACTTACATTAAGAAGTAAACATACAGGGACTTCCCTGGCAGTCCAGTGGTTAAGATTCCTCGCTTCCAATGCAAGGGGCATGGGTTCCATCCCTGGTCGGGGAACTAACATCCGACATGGCGTGTGGTGCAACCAAAAAAGTATTAAAAAAAAAAAAAACTGTTTGGTTAAAAAAGAAAAAGTAAACATACAGTAAAAAAAAGAGATGTGAGCAACACTGTCATACATGTGTCTGTTTTTGTTAATGATTTTTAAAAGCCTTAAATTATATTTTGTACCATTCTTAAATTATAATACTTTGTAATCTAAGTTGAAAATATATTCAAATAATCTTAACTGATGAGCCAAAAGCAGTTAAAAGCCAAATTCTCTTTTTCTGGTTTTTAATAATGTAAACTTATTATTTATGAGATTTTCATTGTTTCACATATCTAACATTGCAAGTCCCTTGCAATGTTTAAATCACTGAAATAATAATATGGATAATAAATCACTGATTAATTTTCAATGTGAGTATAAAAAGCTACACCAGTGGGCTTCCCTGGTGGTGCAGTGGTTGAGAGTCCGCCTGCCAATGCAGGGGACACGGGTTCGTGCCCCGGTCCGGGAAGATCCCACATGTCGCCGAGCGGCTGGGCCCGTGAGCCATGGCTGCTGAGCCTGCGCGTCTGGAGCCTATGCTCTGCAACGGGAGAGGCCACAACAGTGAGAGGCTTGCGTATCGCAAAAAAAAAAAAAAAAAAAAAAAAAAAGCTACACCAGTGTGAACAAATGGATTTTTGCAATAAACAGAATCAAGACAGTGGACAGTCTCTTCAGCCAGGAACAAATTGTGTGTTAAAATACAAGAATGTTTTATGTCCCATCCATGTCTATATTTATTAGCTATCATTGAATACTTAGGCTATAGGTATATATCATACTAATGGTCTACTGGCTTCAAGAAAGGCTTTATTTTTAAATTTCTCCTAGCTCAACATAGTTTCTTAAATAGACTTTATTTTTTTAGAATGGTTTAGATTTACAGAAAAATTGAGACAATAGTACAGAGTTCCTATATATCCCCCCTCCCAGTTTCTCCTGTTATTAACATCTTACATTATTATGGTTCATCTGCTATAATTAATAAACATATTGATACATTATTATTAACTAAAGTCCATGGTTTATTCAGATTTCCTTAGTTTTTACCTAATGTCCTTTTTCTGTTCCTGGTTCGCACATTACATTGACTTGTCGTGTTCCCTTAGGCTTCCCGGGATGTGACAGTATCTCTGACTTTCCTTGTTTTTGATGACCTTGACAGTTCGGAGTACTGCTCAAGTATTTTGTAGGACGCCCCCCTACTGGAATTTGTCTGATGATTTTCCTCAAGATTAGACTGAGGTTATAGGTAATTTTCCTAAGAGAAATTAGATACCTAGAAATTAAAAACACATCTAGACTTCATCAAACTGTTGCCATGGACATAACTCATGTACCATTTTTAGTATTGTACCTATTCTGTATGATTAGAGGTAGCAAACATAGTCCTGAGAAAAGAATATGATGATTAAAAAAAAAAGTTTGGCTTTTAAAAAAATAAATAGGAGGTAGATAACATTATAAAGAGAGCAAACAGTAGTCATATTAATTCTCTTTCCAAAATAAGCATATTCTTTATGAATTAAAACTACTAGGCCAGAAAGTCAGGTAAAAATGCATAAACAATATAAAGTTAGTTCAATTCTATATATCTACAGAGGTAAATTTGGGATTTATGTAAATAGATGTTACTCCGGTATATCTATGTTTTCAAACCATTGTCACGTTTGTGTCTATCAAATGGAACAATAAATAAATATTGTGCAGGATTCTTTTGTCTATGGGGCAAAAATAAGTCTTAAATCCTTAGAAAATTTAGAGTAGGCAATCATTCTCAAAGAATTCTCTCCTGAGCAGTGGTTCTCAATCTTTCGCATGGATCAGAATCACCTGAAGGGCTTGTTCAAACACAGATTCCTGGGTGCTATCCCCAGCAGTTTCTGATTCAGTGGGTCGGGGGTGGGGCCTGAGTGTCCATTTCTAACAAGTTCTCAAGTGAGGCCGAGGCTGATGGTCTGAGGGCCACACTATGAAAACCACTGAGCAGAGTCAACAAAGAAGCTACGTTCGTTAATTGCCTATGATGACAAAGGTGTTTTACGTATGTAATATTATTTAACTAGTTACAGAATCTCATCAAGGGTATGATTATTCCTTTTATAAATGGGGAACCTGAGCTCAGAAAGACTGAGGAACTTGCCTGAAGAGATAATGGGATCAGGTGGCAAAACTACAATTCAGATCTCCTTCAATTCTAAAGCCCTGTTTTTCTAGTACAACATACTGCTCCACGTTGGTAAAGGAGTGAAACGCATGCATCCTTTGCATGCCCATCTGGAAAGGAGACTCTACCAGATATAGAAAGTGATTTGTTCAGCTTAGCAGGGTGTTATCTAAAGGTCAGGGATTCTTCCTGAAAACTAGGCAAAGGCTCAGGGTCGTGGAGAGAATTCACTTATCTCCAAACTTCTGAAATAATCAAGGGTGAAGTGAATTACTGTATAATTAACAAAACAGGAAGAACATGTATTTAATATACTACTGAATAGTCCTTAATTACTAATATTTTATTATTCCTTACAGAAAAATGCACATTTAAATAAAAGTCCTTAAAAGAATAATCTCATTTCCACCTAAGTTGAAAGCATGATACTATTCTAAATGTCTGCTGTGTAGGCTACATCACCAATCAACCAATACTTACTCAGGTATTGAAGTAACACAGCATGACGGTCTTCAACAAAATACTCTGACAGCTACTACAACACTTATCTCCTTTCACAAAGAAAATCAAAAGCAATGACATACAAACAAAATAAGCAATTTAAATTTTAAGAAAAGTGGTACATTTTATAGTAAATAAATCGCCAAAAATGAAGTTGCCAATAACATAAACTTGTCACTTTGTTATACTCTATATAAAAAAGACACTGAGACACAAAATTATTGGACTGCAGACTTAAAATAGTTAATGAGGTCTACACTTCAGAATGACAAAAACCTCCACCCAACTCTGTATCTCTATCAAAACAAATATTTTATGTTAAGATTCCCTTTTAAATATCTATATACGTATTTCCATTTAATACTGTTAATCAAACCCACAGTCATATTTATTTAAATAAGAATTAAATAAACTGCCCCAAATGCTGATTTCATTATCACAAAACCTAAGTATTTTAAATCACAACTTCAGGATGGTATATTGTATACTTTGGTTCCTTAGACAACATTAACGAGCATATTTTTAAGGATATATTGTCATCTGTAGGTCAGGTAAAGCTTTATTAAATGGTAAACACTTTTAACAGTGCAGAAATACAAGTTTCAAAAACAAATACATTCAGAAGATCTGCTGTTCAAATAATATCTTTTCAAAACCAGGTGGAGGAGTATGATAAAATTCACTGAACTGGCAATCCAAAATTGCACTGTCATCAACTAGAGATAGAAAAAAAAGAAAATAAATTAGAAGCAAACACCTTAATTTGAATGAATACATAAATTATAAACTGTTTTCATAATGCCATAACATTAATAGGCAGGAAGAATAAACGCATCTGCTATCCAGGTTACAAAACATGATCCTATTGGGTAAAAATAACCACAATGAAGAATAAAATCTATCAAGAACACTGAAAGGAAATACATCAAAATATTACTAATAATTATTTCTAGATGATGTAAATATCGGTAATGTGAGTTTTTCCTTCCTTACCTACCCGTATCTTCTCAATTTTACACATTAAGATAAATTACTTCTTAAAAAATATTTTATTAAAAAAATTATAGATTCACAAAGAGTAGCAAAAATAATACAGAAAGTCCTGTGTACCCTTCACTCAGCTTCCCCTAGTGGTAACATCTTACACAACTACAGTACAATATCCAAACCAGAAAACTAACACTGATACTAACACTGTTCATTAGACTACAGGCCTTATTTAGCTTCTACATATTTTTACCAGCATTTACTCAAGAGAAATGAATGCATATATCCACATAAAGCCTTGTACATGAATGTTCACAGCACCTTTATTTGTAATGGCCAAAAACTGGAAACAACTAAATATCCATTAACAGGTGAAGGGAAAAAACAACTGTGATATATCCACACAATGAACAATACTACTTGGTAATAAAAATCAATGAATTGTTGATACATGCTACAACATGGATAAATCTTAAAATAATTATGCTGAGTAAAAGAAGCCAGACAAAAAAAGAATACAAATTGTATGATTCTATTTATATAATACTCTAAAAATGCAAGATAATCTGTAGTGACAGAAAGCAGATAGTGGCTGCATGGGGTGGGTGGGGAGAGGTGAGTAGAAAGCATTAAAAGGGGGCAGGAGGACACTTAGGGGTGATGAATATGTTCATTATCTTGACCATAGTGATGATATGGGTGTTCACTTTATAGCTACTTGTTAAACTGCACATATATGTTTAATACACATTAGTATTTTATACTTAATAATAAATGCAGAAAAAAGTTAAGTACTGGATTTGACATTCATGAATCACTAGTGATTTTAACAAGGGTGGCTTCAGTGAAGTGGTGGTAAAGGCACCAACACCGGTTGAAGAACAGGTGAACGATACAATATAAACAGTGACGGAAGCTATTCTATAAGAAATGCAGCCATATAGAGAAGGGTAAACAGAGGACTGGTGAGGGTACGAGTTTAAGGGAGGGTATTTTGGAATGAGAATGATTCAGAATGTTCAACAGACATTGAAGAGAGAGGTTGATGACATAAGACAGAGATGAAATAATGACAGTAAAGTCCCAGAGTCGGGGAGTTTGAAATCTAGACCAGAGACTGAGTTTTCTGAACATGAAGGGCACCACTTCCTCTAAGATGGGATGGGAAGAAGGCAAGACTGGAGTAGATCCAGAAAAGCTTCAGGAGGATGGGGAGGAAAGCTGGAGTTTACCACTGATGGTCTGTTTCTCTATAAACTGGAAGGGGAGGTCAATCTATGGAGAATGAATAGGGAATTCAAGAACTACAATGAAAGTCTGGAATGTGCAGAGATGTAACAACACTTTTCTTTAGTGTTATGCAGTGTTGTCTCTCCATAGGTTGAATGCAAGAACTGACAAAATGAATGACTGGATGGATCTAGGATTAGGGATAGGATAGAAGACAAAGGGTAAGGGAATTTGAATTTTATTTTTATCTTTGATAGTATCTGGCTAAAATATTTGATTTAATTGGACTGATTTATCAATTTCAATTTATAAAATACATTACTATATATAATTTATTACCTTTAACTTTATTACATTAAAAATAATGCCAAATCAAAGAAACAGTTTAGAATAAAAATCGCATTTGCTATATTCATTTATAACTCAGTCATTCTACTGATATTTATTTCATTTCTCAGACTAAACTATTTTGAATATTAAGCTACATTCCCATGTATTTAAGTAAATACATTTCTTTTAGGCTTACCCAATATTGCAAATACACTAACCTATATCAAGCTTAAAAATACACCTTTACATGCAAAGACATGCAAAGATATAGAAGGCAAAAATCACTGAAAAGTAATAATTTAGGAAAAAAGAAGATAAATGAAAACCTTAAAATAAAGCACAGGCTATGACTGTTATTATCAAATTATTAAATATTTTTATTTGTTACTGTATATTTTTCTGCCATTCCGAACAAACACTGCTATTTTTCCAGTAAGTTACTACAAAAAAGTTAACAATTTGTTTTTATTATGGCTCAAATCCTTAGATTAATTGATTAAAGTAATTAAATGAGAAAATGTTTTTAAAGCAACTAAAACCACAGGCAGAAAAATCATATACCTGTTGATTTAAAGTTGATAACATAAAAAATGAAGAATAGAGTGATAAAGGCACAGTGCTTATGTATATTTTTTATAAAGAGAGACACCTTATTTTTTAGAGATACAAATAAAATAGTTAAGAATAAAATGGTATAATGTCTGGCATTTGCCTCAAAATACTACAAGGAGGGGGAGATGAAGAACAGGAGGACTGCAGGGAGGGGATGAAACGTGACTGGCTACTAGTTGATAATTGTTTGAAGTTGAGTGATGGGTACATGAAAGTTAATTATTCTATTCTCTTCTATACATGTTTGAAATTTTCTGTAATAAAATTAAAGTAACTAACTGGTACAGAGTCATCTCTAAGTAACCCAATTCTTGGAGGGATACACTTGTACAGAAACTATAGTACTTACACATACATGGCTATCAAAAGCAAAACAATCAATATGAAACCATTCTAAGTCAATATTTCTCTCAGAAGAGTTTTAACATTTAGGTAATTTTATAAAGGTAACCAATGCTCAATCTACTACATTTAGGTAATTTTATAAAGGTAACCAATGCTCAATCTACATGAAATTCCCATCCCTATTTCCAAAATATTCTTTACAATTACATTTCCTGGCCATCTAACCCTCTCTAACAAATGGCAGAAATATCTTTTTGTAAATTCCATAAAGCTTTTTGGAACTTTCTAGAATATAAGACTATATGATATAAAAGGGAATATGGTTATTGCATATTTAAGTATAATCATTGAATTTAGCAAGTTTACTTTTTAAATATATGGGGAATAAAAACTTTCCTTGGTCCTGTCAAGTGGGATTGTGATAACCTACTGAGTACACTACAGAGGTCCTTATTAACTTGTCCAGCCTTCCGAATGACAGTTATAAAGTTAATGAAAATGCTAAGCAAAAGTTAACATATATCTAATAATGTTTAGCAATATTTTAGCTTACCATAAACAACTGGATACACTGTCCCTCGTATACCTGATGCTGGACAATGCATGTTTTTTCCATTCAAATATACATTTAATTCTACATGGTCATATGTAATACCCTAGGAAACAAAGTAAATATTAAAAAGGGTAAAAATATACATGTTCCATAAAAACCTGAATAGCCAGAAAGCACTGATTGGGGAGCATGGAAACACAAAAAACTAAGCAAAAGGTCACAACAGCTTGTATTAAGGTTTACAATTAGGTAGAATTTACTTGAACTGAGCTAAAAAAAATTAGTGGTGATTATGTGGGGGGAAAAAGGTAAAATCCCAAGAGTCCACATTAAAGGTAAAACTAAATCTTAGTATTATATTCAGATAATCTGGATTTTATATTTTGAATATTAAGATGATATAAGTACTATATACTGTAAACAAAGAGACCTTTTAAACTCATATAGAAAACACTGCTCTTTATATACAGAATTTGATCTCAAGGGGGGAAAAGAGTGAAGTTTTCACCATTAGGGATTATTATCTGTCACTGCTTTCAATTGTGATGAATTGTCTTTATACAACTTATTTCCAAAAAGAAATGATATATTTCTGTATCTCTTTACCTTGGCTTCAAATATGTCAAGTGTATTACCAAGGTAAAGTGGGTATTTACAACTGCATATAATTGGTAATTAGTATCAAGTTGAAAAATAGAAAAACAACAGCTCAAAAGACTTTAAAAAGACAATAGAATAAAAATATATTACTTTGTACATTATTAATGGTACACAAATCACAATTAATAACAATTATTATTATTAATGCTGGAAAACAAATAATCTGTATTATGTACCAAACACTATTCTAGGCACTTCATATTTACTCATTTAATCCTCGTAAGATAGGTATTTTTATTATCCCCATTTTACAGATGAGGTAGCTAAAGCACAGAGAGGTCAAATAATTTACCTGAGTTTGCACAGTTAGGAAGTGGCAGAGCTGGGATTTAACCTCATGCAGTATGGCTTCGGAAAACTTATTCTTAATTGCCACGCAATTCAAAACTTCAAAACTTTTAAGAACTTTTATACTTTTAAAACTCTCTTTAAGACTTTGTACAATATTTACTAATTGATGACAAAAAGAGAGCTTTACTTTGAAGAATTAAGAATAGACAGTGGAGACCTTTCAATAGAAACCATCACAGACCAAGAAGCAACCACTTCAAGGATTTCTGACTGTGGATAAATTATATGAACCTACAAGCTTTTAAAGGCAGAAAAACATCTTACAGATGATCTAGTCTTAACTCCCTCACTTTCCAGTTAAGATAGCAAAGGCCCAGATGAGTCAATGTGTTAAGTGCTATAAAAGATTCTCAAATCTTAGCAAGGCCAGGGTTAGACTAAACAGAAAGATAAATGCTGCTTTTGTTTCACTTCAGTTTACGTACTTAAATAATAAAGCTAAGTGATGGCTAGGACTAGCTTTTTTAATGAAGTCGTCTGTTTTCATTTAGAAAACATGATTACAAAAATAAATAAATAACATGATTCCATAAAAAGCAGTGTGTTACTCCCTTTACAGGATTACTGGGAATCTAGCAGTTCAGATCAGCAGGCTGTAGTCTGGGCACCCTTCCCCACCTGCTGGCAGCATCACCTACTGCAAGCAAGCAAATTTTCAACCCCTCCCTCCAGCACCAATACCCAGCACCCGAGAGAGAAGCGAGGAAGGATGTGAGAACCCCTGCCCTCCAGCAGCACAGTTTAAGTTCAAGTATTTTCTAACTTAATCCGTCCTTTTTTTTTTTTTTGGCTGTGCCACGTGCATGAGGGATTTTAGTTCCCCGACTAGGGATCGAACCCATGGCCCCTGCAGTGGAAGTGCTGAGTCCTAACCACTGGACTGCCAGGGAATTCCCTTAATCTGTCCTTTTATATGCTCTAGAAACTAGGTTTGATTCTCTCATAATGATACTGAGAAATGTGATGTGTTCTAAGGATTTATCAATAATTATTTGCAGGTTTGGTGAAGCGACTCTGAAATTAGACTGCCTGAGATCACTCCAAATAAGAAGTTATTACTTAACTTCTAATCTGTAAAATGGTAATAATACCACCTATTTCACATGGTCATTAAGAGGATTAAACAATTTAATCCCTGCCAGGCACTTAAAGCCATTCTGGCCCATAATAGATGCTAGAGAAGTGTTTGCTATTATTATTATTGTTACACAGAATGTTTATGAAACTTCTCTGAAATTAAACTGAAAACAGCAATTTTAAAATGTAATCTGCACTTTTCTAAACTATATATAAAAGGAAAAAATAAGCATAAGCTGTTTCAGGAATGCCTCCCTGGTGCTGTAGTAGGCCCTGTTGGTACTATGATTACTGTATAAATACAATCATTTGGTTAGATGTTGAAAGCTTGTTTTTCTTGATTCTCCTGAGAGAATGGTATATGACTGAAATTCTACACATGAGAATGTTTTTCCTGTCTTATAATTCATTCCTCTTTTCCTATGCTATTGTCAGTAATTTAGTGAAATTTGTTCTCAAATGTTTAAACTAGGAAGATAAAGTTAATAGAGTAGGATAATGTTTTACTTTTCAGGATTCTGCTTATATTTCATCTTTTTGAGTCCTCCTTTTATCAGAATGGGCATAAAAACTCAAAGTCTAATTTATTTATTTATTTTAATTTTTGGCTGCATTGGGTCTTCATTGTTCTGTGTGGGCTTTCTCTAGTTGTGGCGAGCGGGGGCTACTCTTCGTTGCAGTGTGTGGGCTTCTCACTGCAGTGGCTTCTCTTGTTGTGGAGCATGGGCTCTAGGCACACAGGCTTCAGTAGCTGCAGCACGTGAGCTCAGCAGTTGTGGCTCGCGGGCTCTAGAGAGCAGGCTCAGTAGTTGTGGTGCACGGGCTCGGTTGCTCTGCAGCATGCCGGATCTTCCGGGACCACGGATCGAACCCGTGTCCCCTGCATTGGCAGGCGGATTCTTAACCACTGCGCCATCAGGGAAGTCCCTCAAAGTCTAATTTAATAATGCTGACAGACTAAAAATGACATTCTTAAATCTGTCAATTTGAGGTATCAGTCACCTCAGGGAATGAGACAGGAAGGCAAGAATAACATACAGTAGAAGTTCAGTACATCAACAAAGAAAAACATTTGTTACTGATTAACCTATCTTATGTTTGAATTTCATTTTTTAGTATAAACAGGTTGACGGCACCAACCTGACTTCAAGATTCTCTTCCACGAAATAACCATTTGAATAAGGGTGTTCTACATTATGGGTATCTGGCAATGACCTACAAACACAGAACCAACTATTCGAAAGGAAAAGCAGATTTTAAAAATGGTTTATGCCTTTAGTTTCCTTTAGTTAAGTTAGGAAAAACATACTTTCAATAATTTACCTATTTGAAGACTCTTCTTCACTTTTTTTTTTTTTTTTTTTTTTGCAGTACACGGGCCTCTCACTGTTGTGGCCTCTCCCGATGCGGAGTACAGGCTCCAGACACTCAGGCTCAGCGGCCATGGCTCACGGGCCCAGCCGCTCTGCGGCATGTGGGATCTTCCCGGACCGGGGTACGAACCCGTGTCCCCTGCATCGGCAGGCGGGCTCTCAACCACTGTGCCACCAGGGAAGCCCCACATTTTTTAAATTGCATAAAAGATCAGACCATAATTAAAAATCATTTCCACATCTTCCTTCACTCTCTTCAAAATACTGTATACTTCTTTAATTCAATAACCTGGATTTACCTTGTCTGTTTTATCTTATTATTAGAAACTCTCTCTAATTATTTACAGATTCCTTTCAACTTGGTATGAGAGCCAGGAACCGAAGTCTCTGCGTAAGGAGACCCAAGAACTCTGTTCTCAGTCAATAGCTAATGGCCTGAACTCAGTGTATAAGGTTCTTGGACAACACTATTTGAGAGGAAGTATCTGGAAAAAGGCAGAAACGGATCTCTGGATTACATCTTCAATAGGGTGGCTTTGGTAGAGATTTAAATATATCTAGTTGGGAATAAAAACAGAAGTCAATAATATGTAACTCCTTCTATCCCCTGCTTTCCAAAAAAAGTTTTCTACAATCAAGCCTTAGAATATTGAGTCAGTTTTTTGAAGAGTTCTGAAAGTGAAGGAAGTTTAGTAAGGTTATGTTTAACAAGGACCAATGCTCCTGATAAAATGCTGTACTTCTTTAACAGAAGTTCATAACAAATTAAGCAATAAATGTCAAATTTTTCTCTAAGAGATCTCCAGCTGCAAAAATACCTAATATTTGGGCTTCCCTGGTGGCGCAGTGGTTGAGAGTCCGCCTGCCGATGCAGGGGACACGGGTTCGTGCCCCAGTCCGGGAGGATCCCACGTGCCGCGGAGCGGCTGGGCCCGTGAGCCATGGCCGCTGAGCCTGCGCGTCCGGAGCCTGTGCTCCTCAACGGGTGAGGCCACAACAGTGAGAGGCCCGCACACAGCAAAAAAAAAAAAAAAAAAAAAAATACCTAATATTTTCTAATATAAGGGTTAGCAAACTTTTAAAATTGTGGGCCAAGATTTCTTTTATGTGAGAGAAGCAGGAAATGATCAGCAGCCAACCTGTCATCAACTCTCCCTTAAATGGAAATAAGGGTTCACGCTTATTTTCCTGGCCAGTGGCAGCTCTAGAAAGAAGGCAGTTAGGTAAGGCAGCAGCATCTACATCAAGTGCTCTCTTTGGAAAATGTACTACCTCATTAGATCCAATTCTGGTGCTTTGGAATTCAAACCACAAACTCAGAGGCAAAAGTAGAAACACTAAAAGCAGTTCAAGTTTAATAATTTACAGTGGAAAACAACTCCACAAGAAAACTCACCACCACGTCTCCCTCCTGTGGAAGGCTGTTTGCTGGCAGCCTATTTTTCTCCTCATTGTTGTGATATAGGGCTCCATCATTTCTCATCACCAGACTATGCACATCTCGGCCAAGAGGGATCTGATTCAAGTTAACTTTCTGAGTTGCAACACCAATACCCCAGATTCCTAAAAATATAATAATTTAAATGCTCCCCAAATCTGCAGTATACAAATATGAAAGGAGTTGTTTTTAAAGAAAGTGGCGTATTATCACTAAACTATTTTTTTGTTAATCTTTAAAAAAATTCTTTTAAAAGTAGTTTGCAAACTATACCATGTTCTCCTGCAGATGTAGTACAGCCTGGGAGATAAGCGAGTGGGCCCTGGAGTTGTACTACCTAGGTTTAAATTCTGACTTTGCTATGTCATCTTGGGCAAGTTACTTAACCTCCCCCTGCTTCCTCACCTGTGAACTATGGATTCTAACAGTACTATCCTCTTAAAGTTATCAGAAGATACAGCAAGATCATCCAAGTGAAGCACTTGCAACAGTGTAAGTATTTAAAAAAAATGGGTAAGTAAAGCACAGAGGAAGTATTTTTAAAAGATACTAGCTATTGTCATCATTATTATTATTATTCTCTAAAAATATTATTAAAAAGCTACACAATGAATTTAAATGGCCTGGGGTTCTAGTTCAAGCACCACCTCTGAGAAGCAGGAATTTACTGTCTTTACTTTTTGCATCTATAATATGTGACAAATAATATATGACCTGGTCAGTATCATGGAGAGGAAAAAAATAATGATAAAGTGTAAAATCATTTTCTTATCCAATACCTTAAATTCATGAGTTTAAAACGTTTTGGTCTAAATTGACTTTTAAAGCAAGCAGCTCTCTTCTTAATCTAACAGAATACCTACAACTCCTGGTTACATCTCAAAGGGTTTCCTTCTCAGTTTTTATCAAAATCAGTTAGGAGAAATTCTATAGATCAAAGAATGTTTGAAGACCATGTTGTCAATCAATCAGTTTTCCTGGATTGAGTGAGACCATCAGAAAGCTGCATGTCTGGACTTCACTGTCTTGGCCTCCTAAATAATTTGATTATATAATTTATCCTCCAAGGTGGGACAAGAGTGACAACAGGTGATAATACTAATTTCATGGGACAACAGTTCTAGACAGGGTTACAGAGTCCCCTTACTCCTAAAGAACTGTGCACACTGTGATACACTTGGGCACAACTGCCTGAAGCTTTCATTGAGGGAACAATGCTACAAACTCCAATAATGCACTTATTCTAGAGATATTATTGAGGATAGCACCCTTTATAGAAAATCCACATAAAAATTTGTATTACATTTCAGGCTCAAGGAACTATCTGCTTCTCTTGAGAAAAGGTATGTTATACTTGAGAAGATTACAGTAACCAGAGACATTATGCAGCCAGTGAGTTAACTTACAAAAGAATGGAATGGAGGACAGATTCAAATTTATTTCACACACTTAAGAAAAATCAGTATTTAAAATGAATTTAAAAAACAAGCCCCAGAGGAATATTTTATGTCATTCAAGTAAGAGTAAGAGCAGAATTAATTTACTCCACTCTAGATTTCCAATTCTGTACGTATATTACTCATGCCATGTTTCACTAGACATTTCTTTATAATAAAGCCTTAAAAAAATTTCCCCATATTCAACACTGCCACAAGTTAACTAATTAATAACTATCATAATACTCATGTAGAATTGCTATACAACTAAAGAAACTTCAGAATTAAAAAAAATTTTTTTTAAATTTTTAATTGAAGTATAGTTGATTTACAATATTGTGTTAGTTTCAGGTGTACAGATTCATAAATTTTTAAAGAGACTTTAGACTTCTATCAGAATTCTAAATCTGCCAATTGCTTCAGAAGACACTGAATCAGGGAATCTTAACAAGAGTTAAGAGAAAACCTCAGGATCATAAGTTTAATTTTATCCTAAGATAAAACAGCAAGAGTCTACACCTTATATGCTTGACCAAATGAAATGGTTCATCTAGCTGCCACTAATAATTAACCATATTAATAATAATGCTTGTGCCTTAAACTGAACCAGTATGTCGTGTCTTTTAAACACTTTCATGTATATAGCTCATGTGAGGCAGGAAGGGCAGCTCCTGTAATCCATTTTATAGATGAGAAAACTGAACCTAATATAACGAAATTGACTAATTAAACCAGGATCACACAATAAGATGTGGAAGAAAATGGTCTTCTAAGTAAGCGTTTGGTGTTTTTTTAATTACCTCATTAATCTTTTTCATATATTGAAAATTACTCCTCATATTTAGAATAATTAGGACTTTTAATAGTCAAGTACCATTATACCAACCTGTGGACTGGATTTTGAATTCAAAGTAGCTTTTGTTTTGATGTAAAGGTGCACTGGCTAAACAACCTCCTGTTCCACATATTCTTCTTCCATTTTTTACAATGACAACATCCGTTCCTAAACAAAAGAATATAGACACTGTGTAAAGTTTTATATTCTCTTAACCAACAATCAAGGTTAATTTGTTTCACTTTTAACTCTTGGTCTCCAAAAAATAGGGAGACTATATATACTTTGAAATATAAAAATACTGATAAATTATTTAAAATATTTAATTTACTTTTTTCCTGGGAGAACATTAATATTAATTTGTGGCTAGAAATCTTGTTTAATTAGGCAGTTTCAAATAAATAGTAATTCTGAATTATACTGAATATTTGAAACACTTTTAAGGTAGAAGTAGACTTTTTTTTTTTTGGCTGCGCCACGTGGCTTGCGGGATCTCAGTTCCCCGAACCCCGGACGACGGCAGTGAAAGCCCAGAATCCTAACCACTAGGCCACCAGGGAACTCCCAGAAGCAGACTTTCTTAAATTTTAGCCAATGAATCAATTTGATGATTTCATAAATATCTTGATTTAAATAAAAACATAAACACTTAAAAGAAACTGGCAAATTAGTACCATTTTCAGTTCAATCTAAACAAATCAATCTGCTAAAAACTGACTGAATGTCTACTAGGTACAAGGTCCTATGCTAGTGCTTTGGTCAAGTAAGAATTGAAGATGAATGGAACAAGGAAAGGAACATACATCTATGTTCTTGAAATAGCTGACACGGGGCTTCCCTGGTGGCGCAGTGGTTGAGAATCTGCCTGGCAATGCAGGGGACATGGGTTTGATCCCTGGTCCGGGAAGATCCCACATGCCGCGGAGCAACTAAGCCTGTGCACCACAACTACAGAGCGTGCACTCTAGAGCCCAAAAGCCACAACTACTGAAGCCCGTGTGCCACAACTACTGAAGCCCACGCACCAAGAGTCCATGCTCCGCAACAAGAGAAGCCACCACAATGAGAAACCCGCACACCACAATGAAGAGCAGCCCCCGCTCACTGCAACTAGAGAAAGCCCGCACGCAGCAACGAAGTCCCAACTGAGCCAACCAACTGAGCCAAAAGAGAAAAAAAAATGGGGCTTCCCTGGTGGCGCAGTGGTTAAGAACCCGCCTGCCAATACACGGGACACGTGTTCGAGCCCTGGTCCGGGAAGATCCCACATGCTGCGGAGCGGCTAAGCCCATGAACCACAACTACTGAGCCTGCGCTCTAGAATCCGCGAGGCACAGCTACTGAGCCTGCGTGCCTAGAGCCCGTGCTCCACAACAAGAGAAGCCACTGCAATGAGAAGCCCGCGCACCACAACGAAGAGTAGCCCCCGTTTGCCACAACTAAAGAAAGCCCGGGCCCAGCAATGAAGACCCAACGCAGCCAAAAATAAATTTAAAAAAAAATAAGAAATTGCTGTCATGGAAAAATGCTAATTTTAGATTTTAAAAATGTTTGTAAGATAGCTGCTGTCAATCATATTGCAAACATGTAAACAAGATTTTAACATCATTAAATGCATTGTATTTTCATGGGAAATTTTAGTTCAAGTAACATTTGATAGATGAGAGTGAGAAAAAGTCTCTTCATAATGTGACTCCAATACCAATTCTTTTCCAAATATTGATTTAGGAAAGCTTATCAGAGAACATGAAAAAAGTTAACAAAATTCTAATACGTAAGAAATATCCCGTAACATCGAGGCATGTGATTCCCAAGATCCGTAACCAGTATGACTTTTCTGGTAGTAAGTGTACAAGCCAAGCAGATCTGGCTGTGAGAACTGTAGGGAACTCCTCCAGAGGGGGTTAAATAAAACTAGAACATAGTAACAAAAGGTATTAACAGGGAGGCAGGTCTCTCATTAACTCACTGTTGAATTCATACTTAAAAAATTATTTGGGACAAATACATAAGAGAAATACCAAATTTTCAGATTTTATCACAATTCTAAACTGGTTGATTTAAGAAAGACACTCTTATTTAAGGTAAAACTAAGATCCTATTATATGATTATTAAAAACTTATTAGCATCCTTTTTTTTTTTCTAATTACAAATGTTAAACTGCAAATTCTGGGAAAGTGTCTTTATACATAATTTACATCTGGCTGCCCCATATACCTCAGCAGTTTCAACTGGAGAACATCCAGGGCCCAGCTCCTCCTTGATGGCAAAGACCATGGAGTGCTTGGCATCCAGCAGACGCTCGACAAATAACTGATACAGAATTGAATGAATATGCTCTGCTAAGTACTGTGAAGTGGACATGTAGTATCTGTTTTCCCTTTCCCAACAGACTTTGCTCTGGAGATCAAAACAGTTCCAAGGAAGCTGACTCAATCTCTGGTTTCAGGGGTACAGCTTTGACCTAGGTTAAGTTAATCAGTGCATTCCACATTTCCTGGCCACACTGACTGAGTGAAAAACGGTTATATGACCTAAGCCACTACCATCAGAGATAGTCTCAGGACTTTTGCAGAGAGAATGAAGGGATAAAGATTCTCTCATTCTTGCTGGATCTGAATGAGGAAGCCTACAGCCCAGGGAGAGGCTGCAAGTTATCATGGATGCCAGCCTTCAGGAATAAGCAGCAGAAGACAGAGGAAAGAGATGAAAAGAAGCTCAGTCCTTAGCAGCACTGAGTCTTCCTGAAGATAGTGCTGCTTTTGTACTTTTTAAATTTACATGAACCAATAAATTTCCTTCATTGTTTCAACTGTTTTGAGTTGCAGGTTTTACAGCTTGTAACTGAAAGCATCCTAAGTGAAAAACATTTCAAAGAACTATGCAAATAAATGGTTTTTTTTTTCATACCCAGCAATACATTTTGGTTTTCATACATATCTCTGAGTTGGAACCACAGAACCAACTCTGAATATGCTATTATTCTCTTACTTCAATCTCATTTCTTATCTCCAAGGCATTCTGCTAGGTACTGAGATGTTTTATACAGAAAGATGGATATATTCACAGAACATTTTAGAGTGTTTGTCAATCACTGGGGAATTATCTTAAGCTTATTCCATTTCTCTTTTTTAAGTACAAAGATATCCTACATTTGGATCTATGTGATTTGTACAGTTTCATTAATTATCAAGATTGCTTAGAAAGCCAAGGCAAATTTGAGTATAGCCAGAACACATATAAACATAGGCAAAGTGTATTTTTTAAAAAACATTAGACATTTCCAAATGAACGGCATCCCTTTCAAAGTAGCTACCTTGGAAGACATTCATTTCTAAAAAGTCAATTCACAATTAAATATGGAGGTTGTGGCAAAAATGAAGATATTTATAAAAACTACTCCACAGAAAATCCCAAGAGGAATTCCAAATCGTTTTAAGTGATGCAGCATCACCAAAATAAGTGACAACTTTGAAAGAGACAACATTCATTTGCATATGACGTGTATAGACTATTTTCTTAACAAAAATCGGCAATCACATTCTTTAGGTGACCTAATACAGCCTTTCACATATCCAAATACATGCATACTCACTCAGTGTGCTTCTCATATTTCAACTTAAGATCAACTGATGCTTGAAACCTGTTCCTAACTTGATGAGCCTCTCCTCTTATATTATTTGCTTTCTAAAATCATGCTTCTTCTGTGATTGAAGAATTTGAATTTACTGGAAGACAGGTTAAGAAAAGTTTCCACGCAGATGGTAATGGGGGATGACATTACTCTACTGAAAGATGCTGGGCAGCTCTGGAAAAAGGAGAACATAGTGGAATGAGTACAAGCGACCGGTTCTTCGTAGAAGAAGAGACTAGAGAAAAGGAATACTTTAAAGAGCAGATTGTAGTAATTCAGGAGTTTGGCAGTAGAGATAGAAAGAGCTAAAGCTGACCATAGGCTCCAGGATCTATGCGTGGTTTTCCTTTATTGTGTTCTTAGCATCTAAAACAATGCCTACCATATAACATCAGCCAATAAATATCAGTTGGGTGAACGAATAAATGAAATGGAAACATTTTCTGAGGGAAATTATAGAATTTGAACATCTGTCTATAAATGATGATGAATAAGAAATAAAGAGATATACATACATATATATTCATGTATCAGGGGTCTATATTATACTTGGGATATCTAGGAATTAAAATACCCACATACAAAGTGGTAAACAATGATCACATCTGTGATTTAGTACATGCTACAGACATATAATGAGCAGAGTATTTCCAGAATTATAGAGAATCTGGGCGGGAGAGGGTTTTGCTATAAATATTAAGAATTCCCTTTGTTATTTCAATGCACTGTCCTTTAGCCAAAGAGAGATGTGGGGAAAACTGAAAATGCAGATGTATACTTTGAAGAGAATAATCCGCAAAAAACACAGTACTCTGAAGTAATTATAGTGGGAAATCTCTCCTTCTAGAACCATATTCCAGAAGCATGGAACTACAGGGGACAAGTCTAAGAACAGAAATAATAAGGTGGTAAAAGGGGAGAAGAACAGAGGGGAGGAGAAGAACGTTAGGAGAGAAGCTGTAAGCTCATTTGACAGTGGAAGGAAAAAACATAGATGCGAAGAAGCAAAGCGCTGTTTTATTTCTGCAATAGCCTGACCTGCTGGGAAGAGGCCGGTCAGGAGAAATTACAACACCTCTAAGCGTGACTAACAGGGGTCGGACAGTGGGAGGTTTTCGTTGAAATGACAGGTTCTGACCTGAGCGGTGGCTTCAGGCTTCTGCAACTTGCCTTGTTTTGACTTTAGGAGATGAGAGGAAAATCATTTCCAATAAAACAACCGATAAATGATGGGCTAAGAGAAAGCTGTCAGGGCAGAGGAAGGAGCCGAGGACAGCTGAAGCTTTCCGAAAATGTGTGGGACTGGACTGGAGCTAGGCAGTGGAGCATTGTAGGAGGAGAACAGAGTCCTCCCCACTCCCCTCGAAGGTGACGTCTTACACGAGTCCCAGGAGGCGGCAGCCGGGAGGACACTGCTGTGGAAACGGGTAGGTCCACACACCCATCTTCCCAAGACAGGAGCTGACAGGGCTGCGCAGCTCTGAACGCAGAGCCGGGCCGAGGTGGGGTCGGCCGGAGTCTGGAGGAGACCCGCGAGGCCAAACCGGGTCCAGGGCAGCGTCACAGGGTGAGGGACAGGGCGCGGAGCCCGGCGGGGCCCGGCAGCGTGCGGTCCTCGTAACTCCAGGCTGACCCCGACCAGCCGCGCCCGACCCGGGGTGGGCCACTGGGTCTGGGGAAGGGAGAGCCCTTACCCATGTGCTGCGTGTCCAGCTGCACGGCCGGCATCTCCTTCAGAGGGATGTGGCCCGTCCCGCCATCTCTGCAGCACCGCAGGCAGCAGAACACCGAGGCGGCCATATCTCAGGGACCTCCGACGCCGCCACCACCGCCTACCGCGCCTAGACCGCGGCGACACCACCCCCCCACCCCTCTGCTCCGCCTCCCGCCCCCTCCCGAGGGCCGGAGGGCGTCTGGGTGGAGCGCGGAGGCCGGTACCGCGACGCCGCAGGCCGGGAGGGCGCAGCGCAGGCTGAGGCGAAGCCAGCTAGGGCGGAAGATACGGAGGACCGGCTGGAGGGGCGGGGCCGAGCCGGGGGGCGGGGCTAGTGGCGAGGCGAGGCGGAGCGCGTGCCGGACAGGCGGGGGATGGCGTGAGCCTGCGCGCAGGAGACTTTTCCTTTCGGGCCGCCCAGTCTGTGTGCCGATATTGACGGCCGCGCGAGCTTGTCTGGTCTCTACAGAAGCTCAGGGGTCTTCGGGTGCTGTATTCTTAAAACTGTGTCCCGCACTTCGACGTTATCTTTAGGGATGAGTTGACAGAGGCAAATCTGGCTGGGGGAGTGGGAGCTGATTTAGAAGAGCCCCACGGTTTCCCCCGCGCGCCCAGGAGTGAGAGAAATTTGCCTCCTGGGAGAGCCTCCGCCATACACCCCCATCACGCCCCCACTACCGTGGCGGGTTTCTGAAGAGTTTTCTCAAGTCCTAAACAGACGCACAGGGCCCGGAAGTAATGGCTGTTAGTGACTGCACCGTGGATATGCACCCGGCGCTCTAAATCGTCGGTCCTGCTGCATTTTAGGTGCAGAGATGGGCGTTCCGTGACCTTTGGTGCCGCGCGGCCGCGGGAGCCCAGGAAGCCACCTCGGGAGGGGACCTCTGGGGCGGGGCGGGGCGGGAGGGCGATTCTTGACCGGCGTCTAATAGGCTCACCCTGTTCGTGGACAGAGGATTCGGATTCTCATGAGTGTGATGGGAGCTCGGAGGCAGTGGGAAGGCTGCGGGGCCTCCAAGGGAAGTACTCAGTTCCTACCGCGTGTTCTTTCTTGCGTCCACGTAGGCTCCTCCCGTGGCGAGCGCCTGTCATCTCCGTGCCTACTTAGATCATCCGCCCCTGATCCATTCTTGCATCTTATGATATCATTTGGCGTCTGGAGATGGTCTGGGACAACCTCTAGAATTAACCTGGCTCAAACCTCTGTTCCCAAATAAGGTTTCCATCCTGAAGTCTTCCCCAGGGTTCAAGTCTTGTGAAACTGGATGCGAAATGCCCCCTTAGTATGTAATGGGTTCCTCTACACAACTTTTTAGTGACCTGAGTACAAATATCCTTTATGGAGAATTTTTCTCCTCAGAATAGGAGAATTTTTTCTGGGTCCTGGGTCTCTGATGTTTATACAAATGGTGTTTTCATTACAATACTTATGAAAACCTCCAAGTTTTGTACTTTGAGATTTAGTTATCATAGAATTGGTAACCAAGGTGATTACTGAACCCCTCACTGCATATAAAGTACTTTCTTGGTAATCACTTTACACATGAAATTTTATTTTACTGAAAACCTTGACCGATATTCTGAGAAGTGTTAACGTTCTAGTTTTTTCCATTGGGAAGGAGTGGGGAGTTGAATAGAATGCTGCAGAAACAAAAATTTTCTGCCTGTGTGTGAGGTAGGCACTCTTTCACATCTGTATCTAATTGAATTCTTGAAAGGTTTGAGAGTGAATATTGTCTCTACTTACAGATGAAGAAATAGGCTTGGAGGGATTAAATAATTTGTGTAGCCTCAGATGACTAGGAAATAAACAAGGTAGGATTCAAAACCCATCAGTCTGACTCCTAAGCCTGTATTTGCTCCACCAGATCATGCTGCCTCAAACTCTGAAGTTCTAACTCTTGCAATTAATGCTACAATCCTCTTAAATGTGCTCTCAGTTCAAAATGCAGATGTGCGCTTTATTTTTGTATGTTTCATTAATCTCTAAACTGGCCATAAACTTCCATAACTCATGTGTTTAGACAATAAAATAAAATCAGTTGTTATAAGGTAAAATATTCAGAAATATTATTAAAAGTAGTTTGTACATGTATTAAATATATAATAAACATTCAGGCCATTCAAGTTAGTCACATCTTCAGTGAAAAGCCAGAGTCTTGGGCTTCCCTGGTGGTGCAGTGGTTGAGAGTCCGCCTGCCGATTCAGGGGACACAGGTTCGTGCCCCAGTCCGGGAGGATCCCACATGCCGCAGAGCGGCTGGGCCTGTGAGCCATGGCCGCTGAGCCTGCACGTCCGGAGCCTATGCTCCGCAATGGGAGAGGCCACAACAGTGAGAGGCCCGCATACCGCAAAAAAAAAATAATAATAAAAAAATTAAAAAGCCAGAGTCTTAGATGGCTGTGAATTGGCCATTACTGTAGAGACAAAATTGCCCTAGTCTTTCCTGTCTAGAAAAGTAATTTGCTGGGGCACTGCCCAGTGAACTTTGCCCCCATTATAGCAACTCAAGTGTACTCAGCAGTATGAAGCAAGCAAAACTGGTTAACTCCTGAGACAGACTTCCCTGTCTTGGCAGATGAATGCCATCCATGAGCTCGCAGACCTTATTCCTTCTTATATCTGAGCTTCTATTATCCTTTCATTATTATTTTCAAAGAAATTAGCCTTTCTTTTTGAACAGCACAATGTTAGAGCTATTTTGACAGTCTTTCACAGCTATCACTTTAAATAACCATCACAAATAAACCCTACAAAAAGTTTCCTAATAGTTAGTTAGAAGGTCGTTTATCTATGTCAAAAGCAATAACAGAGAATGACTACTTGAAAAAAAAGTCTATCTGCTTCAGCGACACTTGCCAGGAACTCAAGAACTGATAGGACAATAATGTAAAGCATGTGCTTCCGAGTTGACTTTAACATCGTGCTCAGGATTTTCTTTAATGATTTTTATGCCAGCCAGACATCTCCTGTTAGTCAACTCTACTCCCTGTACTGGGTCATACAAAATGGTTTCTTTCTTAAAAACTCATTTATCAGTGTATTAAGCCAAACTTCTTTTCTTGGAGTAATCCAAGCCACATTTGTGATCTTTTAAAAATCAGAAACATTACAAAAACTCAGACCCCTAAAAACTAACAATGTTACTAGAGCCTTGATCTATTCATTATTATAATTTTGAGTAATAGTAACTGACATTTTTGTGGTGCTTACTGTTGCCAGTCACTGTTCTAAGTACTTTTTATAAACTAATTTAATCCTTGTAGCAACCCCATGAGGTCAAGCTGTCTTCCACTTTACAGATGCAGAAGCTGAGGCAAAGAAAAGATAAGAAATGTGCCCAAAGTCACATAGGCAATAAGGGAAGTTGGACTCAAACCCAGGCAAGTCTGGCTCTAGAGTCTGTGTTCTTAGCCGCTATGCAAACTGCCTCCCTAGGGTGCTATATTTAAGAATAAATACCCAATTTTCTTTTTGTTTCCTTCTCTCCCTTACTTCAGAAGTTGATATTTGATATTTCAATTTACCAGGCAGGGACTTCCCTGGCAGTCCAGTGGTTAAGACTCCTCGCTCCCAATGTAGGGTTTGATCTCTGGTCAGGGAAGATCCTGCATCCCGTGTGGCACAGCAAATAAAATGAAATGAAATGAAATGAAATGAAATAAATTTACTTGGCATTAGTTGCACTCATTTAATCTGGGTTTGCTGAATTATAAGGTATATTACCGATCTTCAACAACCAAAAATAAGGCAAATAGCATTGAGACACTTTTACTTAACAACAGATTGACATTAGTCATGTTGCAGCTTTGCTGTCAGCAGCAGCGTAGAACATTTTCCAGCAGTGTCCTTCATCGGTTGTCTCTAGATGGCCCAAAGAAAAGGATATTTAGTACTTTCAATTGTTAAGACACTTAAGCCAGGTTGAGATGGAAAATACAGAGCTCTAGCATTAGGAAAGAAAAAGAAGATGGGGTAAGATAAAGGAATTTGATAGAGGTACAGAAAAATAAGAATAATAGAGGATAAAGCAGAACAATTTTTTAATATTAAAAAGGAAGAAAAAGAAGCCAATAGCAAGTGCTCTATAAATAAAGGGCCAGGGAGTAAAAAATGTGATTTACCAAAAACTTTCAACCTGGAAGAAGTGTACCTTCATCTCCTTCCCTTCTGTGGATGATAAAGCAGGCTATCCTTATCATGAAGTGCCTGTTCAAGTCTTTGCCTTTTTAAAAAAACTGAACTGTTGTTTATTCATATTGATTTGTAGGAGTTTTTTTTAATGTATTCTGGATAAAAGTCTTCTGTCAGATATAAAATTTTGTGAACATCTTTGAAAACGACCAGGACCCTGTGGGGCCCTCCTGGGCACAAAAGTCTTTCTGTGTCCTCCGTTTTTATATTTGCAGGAAAAAGGCTTCTGTCTCCTAGACCGACCTTAGTGAATACCAAAGAGCAGATTCAAACAGTTGCTGATCTGGGAAGTAAGGGGATGCAGAAACAAAGGAGGAACAATCAAAAAACTATAGTGCAGGATCATGGTTCCTCCTCAAGGGATATACGTGTAACAATACCCTTGAGTTCTGCAGGAACTAAGGTCCCCACCCAGGTAGAGGATGATAACTTCAGGCTGAGCTGCAAGATTATTGGAGCACCGCCCTGTTACCTCACCACCAACCAATCAGAAGAAAGTCTCACACCCTGCAGCCCTCACCCCCAATTTTGCCTGTATAAGCTTTTCCCCCCAGACCAGGGGAGTTCGGGGTTTTGGAGCACGAGCCACCCATTCTCCTTGCATGGCCCTGCAATAAACCTTTCTCTGCTCCAAACTCCAATGTTTTGGTTTGTCTGGCCTCACTGTGCGTTGGGCACACCAACTTGTGAACTTGTGTTTGGTAACATTTTCTCCCAGTCTGTGGCTTGCCTTTTTGCTCTTTTAGTAGTGTCTTTGATGAAGCTCTTAATTATAATTAGATCCAATTTGTCAATTTTTTTCCTTTATAGTGAGTGCCTTTTGCATCTGTTCAAGAAATCTTTCCCTACCTATGAGTTTACTCTTAATTTTTAAAAGTCAGCATTGATCACCACATTCATTGATTTATGGAATCTCTCACTAGGATTTTTGGCTAATAAGCTTTGTTGATAAACAATGCGGGCTCAGTAGTTGTGGTTCACAGGCTCTAGAGCACAGGCTCAGTAGCTGTGGTGCACGGGTTTAGTTGCTCTGCGGCATGTGGAATCTTCCTGGACCAGGGATCAAACCCCTGGTCCCCTGCACGGGCAGGTGGATTCTTAACCACTGCACCACCAGGGAAGTCCCTGGTGTTACATTTTAGGTTAGCTCCTAAATTTTGATTGCTGATCAAAGTAGCTTAGTATTTCATTTGTTGTGCACTCAATAACATTGGGAAAGAGTATACTTTTTCTATGAAATAATTTTTAAGGGTTCACTATTTGACAAACCCTATATGTCTATTGTCAATAAGTTTTAAAATAACATTTCTTTTTTTATATATAGGCAGTAAAACCTCATAGTCACACAGGTTATGTTTGTATACTTACATATTAACTATAATTCATCATACAGGTGATTTTTGACATCTTAATGATTTATTTCAAAGCTGTATCATTGCTTAATGGAATAGGAGAAATTATTTCATGTGAATTTCCTTTAATTATCGTACCAATAATTTATTTTCATATAAATTCTTCTCCAACATTATGTGGCTCTTCCCATTTTGTGATTGTGCCATTCTGTAAGGAACAAGACTTTTATCCTTTTAATTAAAAGATTGAAAAAAATTCCAATCAGATTATGATGGTTTTCTAACATTTCCTTTAAATATCAGAAATATTATATATTTTGCCAACTTTATCAATATTTCTCTGTAAAATGAACACTTAATCTTGATGGTTTCATTGCTTCACTAGAAAGGCATATTGGCACAACGGGTACTTTATCTGTGAGCAAAGTTATGAAACACAACTTCAAATAGCTAACTGAATGTTACCATCTCTTTTTTTAATATTAGACATTTTGAAATAAGAGCCAAATAAGAATGTTCATATATGTATATATTTACCATATATATATATGTGTATATATATGCAATTCTCACAACAATGAAAAAATGGAAACTATTCTGGCTAATGCAATTGGATGGGTGTTAATACTAATCACCAAGACACCAAGGTTTTCTCATTTGTTGTCTTATTAAACCTTCACAACGACACAGTCGAAATTATGATCCACATTTACAAGATGTGGAAATGGAGATTGAGAAAGATTAAGTATCTTAACCAGAGGCATAACTAATAAGTGCTAGAACCAGAAATCAGGACTACTTGCTTCTTAAACAGGTGTTCTTTCAGTGTTATCTTTCGGCATTTGAGGGTATATAGAGTAGAGCTTAGATTAGTCAGACTAAGGCCATGACTATACATTATGACTAAAATCTTAGATGGATTAGTTGTGGGGGAATTTCTTAGTTACATTAAATGGAGGTGATTATTAGACTTGGAAATTAAGTAACAAAATGTCTGCCCTTAGATTTAATTTAATAAACTCACACATGACGGAGATTAGCTTCCCAGGAGAAGTAAATCAAAAGACGATATATGACCAGAGAACATCAGGTGAGATGTTCTTGATAAAATCCCACAGAGACCAAACTGGACTGAGTTGAGGAAGGACGGCAAAGGTGGGAATTCCCTGGTGGTCCAGTGGTTAGAACTCTCCGCTTTCACTGCCGAGGGCATGGGTTCAATCCCTGGTCAGGGAACTAAGATCCCACAATCCGCGCGGTGTGGCCAATTAAAGTTGTTCTGTGTGTAGATCAGTAAATAAAGCTACAATTGAAAAAAAAAAAAGAATAGCAAAGGTGCCTGAGAAGAGGCCAGTGAAATAGGATGAGAAGCAGGAGAGATTCTTGTGTCAAAAACCAAATGAAGAAAGGGTTTCAAGAAGGAGGGAGTGAACAATTGTGTCAAATGCCACTGAGAAGATGGATAAAATGAGGGCTGAGAATGGCTGCCTAGATTTAAGAACATGGAGGACATTGGTGGACTTGATGACAGCTGTTACTGTAGGGTACAAAAGCCTGACTAGAGTGGGTTCAGTAGCAAATGGGAAGAGAGGAAGTGGACATAACAGGAATAAACAACTTCTGAGTTTTTTTTTTTACTGTAAAAGAGAGCAGAGAAATGGCCTGGTAGCTGGATAGAGATGTGTGAGCCCAAAACATTGTGGGGTCTAGAAGTTTTGTTTTAAAGAAGGGAGACACTACTGTTTGTTTGAATGCCGATGGGGAGGGATCCAATAGTCAAGGGAAGATTCCTGATTCAAGAGAAAGAATTGCAGGAACCATATCCTTGAGCAAGTGAAGGGGTGGGATCTAAAGCATAAGTGGTGGAGTTGACCTTCAGTAAGAGCACAGATCATTCATCCTTAGTAAGAAAAGGGAAGGCAGAGCATAGAGGTCTATACAGTTGAAGTAGCTTTTGATACAGCCATTTAATAACCTCCTTGTCAATCATTTGGTTTCTCAGGGATTCTGATACCAGGAAGAAGGTACCTAGCACAGCAGAAATGGGATATTTATGTGACTGGAAGGGAATATTACATGTTGTAAATTAATTAATCGACATTCTGGTTGGTTAGTGAGTGGCTTCGAGTCCTGACAAAGTACTGCAAAGCAATTTAGACAGCTGACAAACTGAATACAATCTTGCAATGAATTTTCAAGGAGTTAATACTCTAATATTTAAAGAGCTCCTAAAAATTGAGAGGAAAGAGACTAACAATTCTTAGAAAAATAGGGAACAGACATGAACAGTCAGTCCACAGATACAGAAAAGCCAATGGTCTTAAACATGTGAAAAGATACTTAACCTTACTTATAACAAGAGAAATGCAAATTAAAGTTACTTGGAGGAAATACTATGTTTCATATTAATGATATTTTATACTTAAAACATTTTTCAGAATAGCTTACAAAAAAAGTAAAATAAATCAATATGCCATTTCTTAACAACTAGATTGTCAAAAGCCCAAAACTTCGATGATACACTCTGTTGGAGAAGCAGTTACTCTCATACACTGCTGATGTATTGATAAATGCAAAATGATATAATCACTACGGAAGAGAATTTGGCCAAATCTAGCAAACGTAAATATGCATTTACCCTTTAACTCAGCAATCCCACTTGTGGGAATCTAGCCCAAAGTTACACCAGCAAAAATGCAAATGATATTTATATAAAACTCTTTGTGTGACTTTTGTTTTTTTTTTGGCCACTCTGCGTGGCATGCGGGATCTTAGTTCCCCAATCAGGGGAACCCATGCCCCCTGCAGTGGAAGCGCTGGAGTCCTAACCACTGGACGGCCAGGAAATTCCCTGTTGTGGCATTATTTGTAAGAGTAAAAAAGTAGAAACAACCCACATGTCCATCAATAAGGGAATTGATTGAGTAAACCATGATATGTTCACATAATGAAATGCTATGCAACTCTAAAAAGGAGTGAGAAACATTCCTATATATTGAAATGAAATAAAATCGAGGATATATTGTTAAGAGAAAAAAATCAAGCTGAAGGATAATAAAACATGCTGCCTTTGGTGTAAGAAATAGCAGATGAGAATAAGAATATATAAATGTATATGACTGCATTTTTTGAAGGAAATAATGAAAGGATAAACAAAAAAACAATAAAAATAATTACTTAGAGCAGGAGGGAAGAAACAGGGTGGAGGGGATGACATGGAAGAAAGTGAGGCTTCTGTGAATGTGCCTTAGTATACAGTTTTGACTTGGGGACGATGTAAATATTTTACATATTTAAAAACAAAATTAAAACAAAAGAAAAAAAGTAATCCCTAAACAAAACAAAACAAAACAAAAACTTGAAACTAATGAACCCAAGTTTATGACCAAACCATGTCCCATTCTGGGTTTGGGGCACCTCACCTGGTTGGCCCTGCTAACCCTGGCTGGTTCCAGGTACCAGAGAGAGACTTAGAAAAGTTGGAAGAAGGAACTCCAAAGTGTGAGGTTCCCTGAAACAAGGGGCCCAGAGAAGAGGCTTAAAGGGATGGACTGATTTTAGGGCAACCCAATAGTCAATGATAGAAAGTTCTCCCTTACCGAAGAATCACAGAGGGTAAATGGAAGTAGAATGATACCATTTAAATGTTATCCTTAAAAAAAATCACAAATGGGGCTTCCCTGGTGGCGCAGTGGTTGAGAGTCCGCCTGCTGATGCAGGGGACACGGGTTCGTACCCTGGTCCGGGAAGATCCCACATGCCGCGGAGCGTCTGGGCCCGTGAGCCATGGCCGCTGAGCCTGCACGTCCGGAGCCTGTGCTCCGCATCGGGAGAGGCCACAACAGTGAGAGGCCCGCGTACCTCAAAAAAACCAAAACAAACAAACAAACAAAAAACCACAAATGAAATAAAGGATCAGGGCAATGATCATCAATATTCATTGATGATTGATGATTCGTCTAAAATTATTAGACGAAGTGCTGATGGAGAATTATACCGTACTGAAAGCAACTGAATCCACTGGATACGCTGAGCATCACTAAAACTGGAAAACCTGATGTTACGTTTCCTAACGTGGTGTAAGAAAAAGGACACATCACCAATGCAAAGTGTTTCTGCCTTAAAAGCTGAGCTTAAATCTGATGAAACGTCTAGCTTTGGCTTCCAATTTATAGGCATAGAGAACAAGTTAAATGACTCCACTAGAGCACCATCAGCCAAATCCAAATATAGGACTGTCAGGATCTGTGCAAGGCCTTGGATTGTACCCTGCTTACAAGCGGTCCTGTTTTGTGGATGCTGGCAGAAGACCCAAAATTCCTCAGTCACAGACAAAGGACTTTATTGCTCACAGCAAAAGTAGTATTCAGAGCTTTATGTTGATTTGTGTTGGTTCTCCATGTCCCACAAGCCCCACAAAGGTGACACAAAGGGTCCATGATGGATGTCTGGGAATGCAGTGGGTTGTACTAGAGGAAAGAATCATGGAGCTGGGGAGATTCTCTGTATAGTAAGTGAAAGCCAGCCTGCTCTTTGTCTGGGAGAGACATTACCCCTTCTTCAAGGTTGCTTGCTACAAATACAACTCTGAAAAATGGCCCCAGGAAAGAAAGGTCAGAGGTTTGCATTCATGGCATACCCAGCAGGAACATGCAGAGACACCCAGGGCCCATGGCAGATTCCTCTCCACCCCTCAGCCCGGAATAATGCAGTCTTGGCTGAACTTGAGTTTTTACTCAAAGTGTGCCATTCCACCATCTACTCTGATTAATCTGACCACAGAGACTGGGAGCAAATTCATTTAATTTGTCTCATTCAACATTTAATCAAAACTACTATCAACAGGACTCCAAGCAGCAGGATGGGGCCATCTTGTAGTCTTTACCTCAGTCACACTCTTCCCCGCCAAGGGTACAGACTCAGCCAGCTATGAGTAAGTCCCATAGGGGATCAGTAGGTCTTATTTCAGATAGCCAGGATGAGGTCCAAGGTGAAGCTATAATTCATTATGATCCACACAAGGGGGTTTAGACTGACCTTCTGGTCTACAGTGTCATTGTAATAATTACAGAGTGCAATAGTTGGGCCAAAAAGCAATCCCATCCCCAACAGAGAAATTGTGGCCCACACTTTCCCACATACAAAAATATAACCTGAGCACTCCACTTTGAGATTTGTCGCTCAACGTGGTTTGTATTACCATTACTTTGGTTAAGCTACAAAACCAGTGTCACTAAGGAGTTATAGTCTTGATCACCATATATGACATAACCAAGGCCACTTGGGCATCAGGAGAAGCATATGATTTTGATTTTCTTTCTTTTTTTTTTTTTTTTTTTGGTTTGCTGGCAGTTTAATCAATGGATTCCTCAAGTACAGTTGAGTAAAAATAGGTAACAAAGGATCATTTGATCTACATTTTTATTTGTCTTCTGATTACTTTAATGGTCTTTCATTATGACAAAATGGAGAAACTCCCTGAAAAAACAAAAAAAGTAGAGTTATCTTGCTCCATTTTATTCATCATTCTGTTTTAGTGAAGAGAATAACTTATTCCAATTGAGTTTGGGAATGGGGTTCCTGATGCCTAATTAATGTAATTCTGGAATTCAGAAAGAAAACCTCCCTTTTCCCAGACAAGTCGAACCAAGCTATTCAAGTCATATGCAAGATTAAATGTGTTGAAAATGGGCTTCCCTGGTGGTGCAGTGGTTGAGAGTCCATCTGCCGATGCAGGGGACATGGGTTCGTGCCCCGGTCCGCGAAGATCCCACATGCCGCGGAGTGGCTGGGCCCGTGAGCCATGGCCGCTGAGCCTGCGTGTCCGGAGCCTGTGCTCTGCAACGGGAGAGGCCACAACAGTGAGAGGCCCGCGTACCGCAAAAAAAAAAAAAAAAAAAGTGTTGAAAATGGCCTGGAGTCTGAAGGGGCGAATCACCATCACCATCATACTCCGTATTTTGAAGGACCTACTGTGTGCTAAGCACAGTGCCGAGTGCGCCACAGGCCTTCTCCCCAGTCCTCCCAATGATCCTGTAAGGGGAGGTACCAGTGTCCCTATTTACAAATAGATTTCAGAGAGATCGGTGGCTGTCCAAGGTCAGATTCTCTGGTCAGATTAATCAGAGTAGCTGGTGGAGTGGCACACTTTGAGTAAAAACTCAAGTTCGGCCAAGACTGCATTATTCCGGGCTGAGGGGTGGAGAGGAATCTGCCATGGGCCCTGGGTGTCTCTGCATGTTCCTGCTGGGTATGCCATGAATGCAAACCTCTGACCTTTCTTTCCTGGGGCCATTTTTCAGAGCTGTATTTGTAGCAAGCAACCTTGAAGAAGGGGTAATGTCTCTCCCAGACAAAGAGCAGGCTGGCTTTCACTTACTATACAGAGAATCTCCCCAGCTCCATGATTCTTTCCTCTAGTACAACCCACTGCATTCCCAGACATCCATCATGGACCCTTTGTGTCACCTTTGTGGGGCTTGTGGGACATGGAGAACCAACACAAATCAACATAAAGCTCTGAATACTACTTTTGCTGTGAGCAATAAAGTCCTTTGTCTGTGACTGAGGAATTTTGGGTCTTCTGCCAGCATCCACAAAACAGGACCGCTTGTAAGCAGGGTACAATCCAAGGCCTTGCACAGATCCTGACAGTCCTATATTTGGATTTGGCTGATGGTGCTCTAGTGGAGTCATTTAACTTGTTCTCTGGTGGGGAGGTCATATTTCCAATTTACAAAAAAGAAACTGCAAAATCTTCTATACTCCCTAGGCGGCAGAAACAATTCTTAGTACCCTTGATTCTCCTTTTTTCACAACTCTGGATCCCAAAGGACTGTCAGCCAGCATTTTTGGTCCCAGTGACAAATCCAGCTCTAATGTAGATGCTGTAGGGGAATAAGATACTCCAACAGTAAGATGGGCTATCACAGCCTTATGCCACTGTAGCTTTATGCCTCGGACTCACTTGGGCTGATTCCTTGTTCACCAGGCTACCTTCTAATTCCCATGTAGGTCTGAAGAGAGAATGGAGTATTTCTTGAGTATTTCTGGTCCTTGTGACAGTGATTTCTCAGGCAAACCAGAAAAGTAACTTTTGATTAAGAGCTGTCACATCATATGTGTAGAATTCAGGGAGAAAATACACCAGTCATTCCTTCATCATCATCATCATCATCATCATTTTGGTTGCTTGTGGGCATAAATTCCTCAGTGTAAATTAAATTGGTAATATAGTGACTACAAAAGGGGGATGGGGAATATTCTGACCCACCTTGTCATCCAGAGCCTTAGTTTTGAACTGTTCTGGTTGATTCAGTTCTCATAAAGCCTTGCTTTATCTTTTTTCTCAACTTCCAGGTTCTAAGCACTACTGTTCTCCCACTGTTGACTTTACTTGCCCTCTGACCTCACGCAAGGCCCATCTTATCAGCTGAGATCTTAGCTTCTGTTTCTCTACTTTTAGCTGTGTTATTTCAGGGTCCCTTGGGAAAGGCCCATCCTATCCAGGCCCTTGGGCCACAAGGATGCTCCAGTGGCTGGTGCACACTGCACACCCAGAGCTGGGACCTGTCTGGGCAGCTTTTTGCACATAAAATTCCATGATTATAAAGATTTCCACCTAGTACATGTTGACAAATAAAGGATATTGGTTTTAAAGACTTTGTTTTAACCAAAGCACACAATAGAACAATGACTTATAAACCAATATCTAGTGAAAACTGAGAGTATATGGAATATTTTATTTTTATTGGTTGGTAATTATGCCTGAATGATTCACAAAATTATTACAACATTCTTGATTTTATGGTTCCCCCAGGAAATCCTTCCCTATTTTAAATAAAGTGCATTTTATCTATTGAATGCGTTTGATACCTCTATCCTGTTATACAATTACAACACTGTAAATAAATATAAAGAGCTATGTGGTTTGACTACTTCAACTATATAGAATTAGCTCCCTAGGAAGAGCAGTGTTTTTATCCTTTTCCCTTTAGAATCAAAAGGTGTCTGATGACAGCTCTTTGAAAGGATGATGCTGAGACGACTGAATCTTCTCAAGCCTTCATATCTCTATTCTGTTGTGTTAATTTGGATAACTATGAACAGACTGAAATCTATGTCTCTGCTAGGGACCCCAAAGAGCTCACTGCATAGGACCTACCCCAGCTTGGCTTTATATTTTCTGCATTTTTCTTCTGTCACTGTTCAGAAAAGCTATGGGGTTAAAAGAAAAAAGTGTGTGTTTGTGTATGTGTGAGAAACCATTTCAGTTACCATGTGTTTTAGTATTTAGTATTATTCAAATATATTCATCTAACATTAGGACTGCTCTAACTGGCACACAATTTTTATATATACTTATATATAGCCTCATAGCATACAGTTGAAGACGACTTAGCACCTCTGATGTGAAAGGCACTGGGCAATCTTTTTTTTTTTTTTTTTTTTTTGCAGTACGCGGGCCTGTCACTGCTGTGGCCTCTCCCGTTGCGGAGCACAGGCTCCGGACGCGCAGGCTCAGCGGCCATGGCTCACGGGCGCAGGCGCTCCGCGGCCTGTGGGATCTTCCCGGACCGGGGTATGAACCCATGTCCCCTGCATCGGCAGGCGGACTCTCAACCACTGCGCCACCAGGGAAGCCCGGCAATCTTAAATCTCTTGTGCAACAAAGTAGGGTATAAATCAACCAACTAACAAACTCTACAGAGATACAACCTGGGCAATGCAATGAGAACTGTTCTAGTCCTAACCTTGCTAGAAGGTGGTAGATATTTTAGTTAAAGGCCAAACTCATACTTTAATAATTCATAAAGAATTATTATATAAGGGATTATTACTGAAATAACAACTAGAGCTCTTTTTATAACTGCATGAAGGAGAATCTATGTGTACTATAAATATCTATCATTCATCATTTCTTACATAAATAGTATTTATCATTGTTTCTATAATAGATAAAGTACTATATGTTACCCATTCTTCAGGATTAACTATTTTATGTTAAAGCTACATGAGACAATGCTATTTTAACCTCTCTACAGGGTGTATGATATTCTAACACACCTGTGGAAATTCAACATTTTCATTTATCACCTGGCACACAACATTAGCCTAACACCTTCTCCTCTCCATCCTCATCCTCATTCCCGCTGCCACCTCCTGTGAATTAGGACAGAGGAGAGAGATACTGTATAAATACAACAAAACTGGGTGAATCTTCCGGTCTGCTTTTATTACCACACACCAGCTGACCCAGGTCCAGAGAGTGACATTTGTATATTTGTTGTACACACTTTCACTCAGTTTACTTCACAAAGCTTAATGCGCTCTGTTCAAATTTGCTACAGGTACATTCTTAACATTTCAGGCATGCATAAAAATAGAGGTTTTGTTTCTGTTTTTTGCCAATTAAATCAAATAAGGAGGTGGCTCTTGTTTTTGGCAATAGGCCTCACATTTGCTGAGAATTAGGTGAGGATTTTTAGGGGTGGGAAGCCTGTGTATGGGCTTCCTGTGAAGCCATTAGCTGAAAACCTTTGGTTTAAACCACAGTGTCCAGGGCTGGCCTCCAGCAGGTCAGCGTGCCACCACTGTCTCAGGGGCACATGGCCTCCCACCTGTCCTCACCCCCAGCACCTCTCCCACCCCTATTAGTGGCTATGCACTGAGGGCGGGGAAGAGGCTTTCACGTCTGCATTATGCTCTCTGCACTGTCTGCATTTTCACGTATTTACCCTGTGTGTGTGTGTGTGTGTGTGTGTGTGTGTGATAACACTGAAGTTCTACTTTCTTTGCCTGCTTTTTTACAAAGCCACACATTTCTTACATTGAATTACAAATGTGAGGCACTCACCCTGGTGCAGCCCGCCACCCACACTTGCCCCTTCCTCTCCGCCTCCCACCTCCTCCTCTCTCCCTTCTCACCTTTTGCTTTTTCTCTGCTCTCATGAGCTTCCACTTTTGTCCTTCTTCTTTTGCATAGATTTTTCCGAACTGCACTCTTTGCAGGAACCATTTTAGAGATTCTTCCAAGGCCCTTATTTGTAATTACATCCACCTTTTGTTGCCATGATGGCTGTCCTTTAGGACTTGATTCCAAGACACTTGTCCAGAGTGACTCCTGAGTCGAGTGGCATATTCCTCTGCTTCTTATATTTTCCCCCCTCATATATTTTGACAAGAATTTTGAAAAATGTGTTCTTCCTCTTCCTTTAAGTCCTTTTTCCTCCTGGCTTGTAGAGCAGGTTTTGTTACCGGCAGAACTTTCTCTAAAGTGAAAGGAGACAGAGAGTTAACTAAAAGACACACTGAATTGCTGGGTGTGTCCAGAGTCTGATTAGGTTTGAGAAGAGGAACAGAAAGAATTTTTGTGTTTTAGAAATTGAGGAGGCCTCCTGGCCTAGCGTGAAAAACTCAAACAGATAAAATTCTATTTTAAAAAATTCAGGACTTCCCTGGTGGCGCAGTGGTTGAGAGTCCGCCTGCCAATGCAGGGGACGCGGGTTCGTGCCCCGGTCCGGGAAGATCCCACATGCCGCGGAGCGCCTGGGTCCGTGAGCCATGGCCGCTGAGCCTGCGCGTCCGGAGCCTGTGCTCTGCAACGGGAGAGGCCACAACAGTGAGAGGCCCGCATACCGCAAAAAAAAAAAAAAAAAAATCTAACAAAGTCTAGTTGGGAAGTTAAGTTAGCATCTTGTTACTAAAAGCATCAGAGGTCTTGGTTATATATTTTTTAATGCACTTGTTACTTATTAATTTAATATCCAAATGCTTACATCTCCTCCTGGCCCCGTTCTTAACCTCTGTTCTTTCCCTGTTAAATCGTGACCTTTCCTTGCAGCCCCTCACTCTGAAGGGCGGCTTTCAGGACTACTCCCAGGTAGCCTGGGGCTTCAGGGGAGCACCGATTAGACTTGTCGCTCCCGTGCAGGCCGTAGTTTCTGTGCACAGAGAAAATGCTGGGGTGAGTCATAGTTCTTGCCTAACAAAAGGGCATTGTACTGTGCTGTTTGGTTCAGGCTCTTCCGTGCCACTTGTGGTTGCAAACGTATGGGACAGGAGGCTGGTTCCAGAGACGCACCGCTCAAGTTGTATTCTAGTGCGCTGCTTTGGGCGTGCCCCGATAGACCGTGAGATCCTTTAAGGCTGCGACGCTTTGATTTATCTTCGATCCCCAGCCCTAAATGCACTTGTGCCTAGCTCAGGGAGTGCTAAGCAAGTGTGGCTTGGTGGGAACCCTGCAGGAGAAGGGGAAGGGAGAAAGTTTGCTCTGTGCCCCAGGAGCAGGAGTGGCGCCCTTAGGAAGCCAGCTCACGTGCACATAGTCGGCAGGGGGCGCAATTGCATCAGTACTAGATAGAACGTGTTTCTTCGGCCCCACTTGTTAATTTAAGCCTTACCTGTTTGGTGAACCCAAAGGCCTGAGTCCCTAGAAATTTAAACTTAAACCTGCACATACGCATTAGAATATCACCTGTTGTACAGAACAAACCCGCATTATATTTAGTCCAAAAGGCACAGGAATAGTCCAGAGTTAGCTTACAGAATACTGAGTCAGGACATCTCACAGAGTCAGATGTAAAGAGGAAAAGTACCTGGTCAGTCTTCCAGGAAATTTCAATAATTTTGAAGTTGGAGGCTCTTACACTCACTTGACCAACCTGTTCCTCTAATCTAGCCACCTCATTTCTCACATGAGAAGCCAAGGTTTATGAAACCAGTTATCTAGGCTCCTCAAGAAGATGTAGCTACAGAAAAATTATACAGTACTTTTCTGGGTTTTAGGCATGTGTTGAAAACATGTGGAAAGGTGGCCATTTGGAAAAATTGCACCTACAATCCTCCTTTCTCTCTCTCTCTCATATTTACATAGGTACATACATGTACATGTATAAAACACGTAACATTTATGCACAAAATATATGTATATAATATGTATTTTATATATAATAAATATATATTAAAGATCTATCTATCTATCTATATTTTTTCAGGCCCTTTAGAGAGGCAGCATAGCCTAGTGACCTCAGCATATGGCTGTGACCCACCCAGACTGTCTCAGTTTGAATTCTTGGTTCTGTCACTTAGCTGTGTGACCTTGGGCAAGTTACTTAACCTCTCTGTGACTTAATTTCCTTGTCTATAAATGAGGTTAATAACAGTATCCATTTCATTAGGTTATTTTAAGGATTAAAAAAGTTAATCTTTGTAAATCTCTTAGAACGGTACTTGGTACATAAAAAAGTACTATAATAATTTTTAAATAGAATTTATATAATTTTGAAAAATACCATTTTAATAATGAATGTAGATAACACTGCCAGGGTACTTTTTAAAAGGTTGGAAGTTGGCTTTTAATATATCTTTTTTAGGGAAAATCGATTGTGTCATAAATGATAGAAGTGTGAGAAAGAATGTGTAGCTAGTGAACCTGCCCACCAGATTGAGTCTGAAGCTTTACATTATGATTCCAGGCGAGGCTCTGGTTTCCAGGGTGCAGAAAAGTATCTGACATTTTTTTTCTCATTTTGGAAAGCTTAAAAAACAACCACCCCAAATTCAAATGCCCAAATCTTCAAAGAATTGTGTGCTTGGAGCATTTTAAATGTACCTGCCCCTTGCAGTCTACTGTTTCAGAGAAATCATGACTTTATTTTTGAAGCTGGCTCTTAATCAGCTTCCTCCCCTTTTCCTGAGTGTCTCCATCTGAGCCAGCCATTGCTGTATTCTGCTTGTCTGTTGGGGCTGCAGGGAGTGGCTGGCAAGAAAGATGAGCAAGGATAGCCTGTCCAGGCCACATGGGACATCTCGACTCCAGGGTCAGCCGTGGGAAAGGTGGGTCCCTGCCCTGCGATAGGCCACTAGGATCCAGCTGAGGACCAGGTCGGGGCAGTCGGGCCCAGCTCTAAGGGGCTGTCACTGGATAGGTCAAAGCAGCTCTAAGAGGGCAGAAGAGGCAGCTCTTGGATGGGAATTAGAGGCCCTACCTGGGGAGAAGCACAGCAGAAGAAATGCCCTAGGGTCTCACCTGAGGAGAGGAGTGGCGGGAGGTCTCCAGGAAGAGAAAAGAGTCCATAAAAGAGGTCCTTGCTGTGAGGGGGCAGGGCAGAGAAGCTGTCTGGGAAGAAGAATGGCTGGTCTACAGTTGGGTGGGGGGCTCAGATCACCAATAATCAGGGAGATCTGGTGAGGCAGAAGAAGATGCTAGCAGGAAAGTCCCTGAAGGGCCCGAAGCAGGCCCTAAATTCCCCACAGGCAGCTCTTCACATGCTACCTGGAGGCCACCATTGGGAGGCTTTGAAAGAAGATACCGGGTTACCTATACTAGCACTCGCCAAGCCAGGTGACCCATTGAGAGAAGCTGCTAATTGTAACAGAGGCAAAATGTTATCTGTACTAAGTTTAAAAGAGTTTTCCAGGGGGAAATGAGGACAGGCCAATGCAGCCAAAAAGAGCTGGGTGTTGGTTTTGCAGAAAGCTAAGTTACACTGACAAAGAGGGTTGCCAGGTGTCCTGTATTGAACCAGACAGCATGGTATTTTAGTTTCTGGTGTATTAAAATGCAGCAAATACCTGTTTTTAAAAAATCACTATTATTTCAGATATACTTTTTCTTACATTTTGATTGATTTTTAATCAGCAGAGGTTTGTAATTTCAGCTTTTATTTACTCCTTCTGCTAACTATTAAATGGACAAGCACTACTTAAAGGAGCCTTATGATCCTTTTGAAATGTGAGGAATTCTTTTAGGTATCTGTGTGCAAGTAAACTGTTCCAAGACTAATGTTAAGTATTCTGTTAAATAAAGTAAATGTCTGTCCCTTAGGAGGGGAGGGTACACTCTACAAAACAATTTTTTCCCTCAGTCTCTGTGGTGTGGATATTTTTGTAATCCTAGGAAATAGTTATCTTTAGGGCAATAAGAAGAGCTAACATTTATTGAGTGTTTAGCATGTGCCTGACACTGTGTGAGCAACGGTTGTCCTCTACCCTCTTTCTCACAACAATCCCGAGAGAGGTGCTCTAATTATCATCATTTTACAGAAGAGGAAACAGGCTCAGAAAGATTAAGTATTGAGGCCAAAAACCTAGATGTTATTCTCTTTTTTTTATTTGTTTATTATTATTATTATTATTTTTTGCGGTACGCGGGCCTCTCACTGTTGTAGCCCCTCCCGTTGCGGAGCACAGGCTCCGGACGCGCAGGCTCAGCGGCCATGGCTCACAGGCCCAGCCACTCCGTGGCACGTGGGATCTTCCTGGACTGGGGCATGAACCCGTGTCCCCTGCATTGGCAGGCGGACTCTCAACCACTGTGCCACCAGGGAAGCCCTGTTTATTATTTTTTAAAATTTATTTTTGGCCGCATTGGGTTTTCATTGCTGCTCGTGGGCTTTCTCTAGCAAGCGGGGGCCACTCTTCGTCATGGTGCGCAGGCTTCTCATCACAGTAGCTTCTCTTTTGGAGCACGGTCTCTAGGCACATGGGTTTCAGTAGCTGTGGCTTGCAGGCTCTAGGATGCAGGCTCAGTAGTTGTGGCTCGCGGGCTCTAGAGCGCAGGCTCAGTAGTTGTGGTGCACGGGCTTAGCTGCTCCACGGCATGTGGGATCTTCCCAGACCAGGGCTTGAACCTGTGTCCCCTGCATTGGCAGGCAGATTCCTAAGCACTGTGCCACCAGGGAAGCCCTAGATGTTATTCTCAGTTCCTCTTTTTTTTCTCAGACGCCTCATTATTAACAAATTCTGTCAGCTGTAACACCAAAATATATCTAAAAATCTGACCTTTCTTCACCCTAGCTGAAGTCCTTATTATCTTTCTTGATTAGATGTTGCATCAACCTCTGACTGCCCCCGAGGCCACTCTTACCCCCGGTACAATCTTCCATGCACACTACAGCCAGAGTGGTATTTTTAAACTGTAAGTCAGACCACGTACTCTCCAACGACTGTCCTTCACATATAAAATAAAGTGGGGGACTTACAAGGCCTTACATGAGCTGGCTCCTGGTTGCTGTGTGCAGTTTTCATTCATTTAACAAAAAATTATTGACGGCCTACTATGTCCCAGGCACTGTTCTAGATGCTGGGCATACTGTTCCTGTCCAGAGCTTACATTCTAGTGGGAGGAGACAATAATCAAAGAAGTATGTAGGATGATACCCATTATCTTGTAATAAGCTATAATGGAGCATAATCTACAAAAATACTAAATCACGAGTCTTTACACCTGAAGCTAGCACAATATTGTAACTCAACTATACTTCAATTAAGAAGAAAAGAAATATGTAGGCTATCAGATGGTGGTGAGTGCTATGGACAAAAGTGAAGTGGGAAAGGAGAATAGGAAGTGTGAGTGGCAGTGAGGGGCCACTGGGTGGCTGAGCAGATGACCAGGAAGGCCTCCTGAGAAGATGACAAGGGAGCAGACACTGGAAGAGGAGGAAGGAGTGAGTCAAATGGATTCTGGGGGAACATTCCAGGCAGTGGGGATGGCAAGTGCAAAGGCCCCCAGGAAGAGGTGTGCTTGGCATGTTTGAGTAACGGCAAGGGGGCCGATGTGGCGAGAGCAGAGAGAGTAATGCAGCGGGTAAGCGGAGGGCAGAGAGGTCCTGGGCGTGGTCGGGGAAAGCGCAGACCATGTAGGAACTTGTAGGTCCCTCTCCTGTTCCACTGTAGGCATGGGACTTTGAGTGGGTGGCTGGGCAGCCCCGGGAGGAATATGAGCAGTGCAGTGATGTGACTGGGTAGCAGGGCAGCAGTGGCTGCAGGGAGACTTGCTCAGAGTCAGAGGTGGGAGCGATAAGGGTGGCATGGGCCAGGATGGTGGCAGTGGGGGAAAAGGGTTCAAATGTTGGTGATGCGCCTGTAAGTGAGAAGCGAGAATTAACCGTTGGATTTACCACGGTGAAAGATTTAGCAACGGAGGCAGTTTCAGTAGAATGGTGGCTCAAGCTGGGCTGCAGAGGGTTCAGAGGAAATGGGGGGAGAGGAAGTGAAGACAGTGAGTGAAAGTGGTTGTGCTTTAAAGAATGTCAGAAAATGGGTGGTGGCTAGAGGTGCAAGTTGGGTCAAGAGAAGCCTTTATTGAAGTGGAAGAAATTACAGTGATTTCTTATGATGATGGGACTGATGGAAGAGGAGGAAAGAAACTTGCTAGAGCAGGAGAGGGGGTGAGTTTGTGTACCTTTGGAAGGCCTTCAGCCCCCATGATAGGAGGGGAGGTGGGGATATGGACACAAGCACGGGTGGGTGGGCAGGTATCGGGGTGGGAGCTTGTGGGCCTCCTTTATTGTTTGCTTCTATTTTCTCAGTGAAATAGGAAGCTCATCAGTGAAGAGTAAGGGTTGGGGAGGAAGTGTTGGAAGTTTGAGGAAAGAGAAAATGGTATGAAGCTAAAAGGAGTTGAATGTTTACGCAGGGGAGTGATGATAATAATGGATCTCATATCTAAACTGGTTAAAGAGGGACGTGAGGACATGAGGGAGGACGGGAGCAAGCAAAATGTAGTGAAACAGTAGACTATAGGATCGAATGGAGTTGGGGAATTTTTGGAGTTGGGATTGGAAGACGGGAGGTGATGGTGAAAAGTGGGAGGCTTCACGTGCCACCACTCTCTCTCCTACACTCTGTGTCAGCTCACTAGCCTTCTTCGGTTCTTCCAACACTTCACGTTTGTTTCTGCCTCAGGGCCTTTGCACTTGCTCTTCCCTTCACATCTTTGAATGATTTGCTCCCTAACTATGCTCAGCTTTCTGCTCTGTCATCACATCCTCAGGGAGGTTTTCTCTGCTCATCTAGGTAAAAGGCAGTCTCTGTCCCCTGACCCTGTTTCATTTTTCCTTGTGGCATTTCTTGCCACCTGAAGTTATGCTATATTCATTCATATGTTTACATTCTGTGTCTCCCACTAGAATGTAAGTTCCACAAGGGTAGGAACATTGTCTTGTATACCACTGTATCCCTGATACGTAAAAGGCACTCAGTAAATAAATAAATTTAAATGAATAGTGAATACATGAACTTCCCAAGGTCACTCAGCTAATAGGTGATGCAGGTAAGGTTCCCACCCAGCACTCTGGCTCTAGAGCTTTTGCTCTTAAACACTCAACAGAGAGAAAGAAGAACTAGAAGGAGAGAGAAGCTGCTGTAGCCCTCTTGGAGCTTTCAATCTCTGAGATTTTAGGAGCTTCCCTATAGATGGAGTTTGAGGGGAAGAAGGAAAATACTCCTCTACTGGAAGCTTTATTGGAAAAGGCAGAAGGTAGAAAAATAATTTCCTGGATAGAAAAACAGAAGGACAAAAACAAACCAGTAACAATGTACAGATCTGAGATTGGAGTATTGATCGAAGGCCACTTAAGACTTATTTATGATTTCTTTTTCCAAAGAAAATGCATTAAGGCAGTGCTTTTGGAATTAAAAATTAAAATTAAAAAATTATCCATTTTTTAAAAGAAAGAGAACTGCAGTCAATCTGGTGGTGAAAGCAAAGGGTGAGACTTTAAGTTCATCTTTCCTGGGAGAGCAGCTGGTTTAGAAGATAAAGCTATGCAGACGTAGGGTTTCCCTGGTGGTGTGGTGGTTGGGGGTCCGCCTGCCAATGCCAGGGACACGGGTTCGGGTCCTGGTCTGGGAGGATCCCGCGTGCCGCGGAGCAACTGAGCCCGTGCGCCACAACTACTGAGGCCCGCACTCTGGAGCCCACGAACCACAACTGCTGGGGAGAGGCCTGCGCACTGCGGTGAGGGGTGGCCCCCGCTTGCCGCGACTGGGGAGGGCCCGTGTGCAGCGGCGGGGACCCAGCGCAGCCACAATAAATAAATAAAATTGAAAAAAAAAAAGCTATGCAGATGTAAAGCAAAGATTTTGAACCATCCCTTTTCTGGGTTACACTTACATCTTTAGTTTCATGAAGGATGACTTGAAGCAGCCACACTTGTGATGCAAAACTTATTCCTCAGTGTTATTTTCCACTTATAAATTGGTTGGATCTACTTGAGTCAAACTGTGCTTTTGTAGACTTTGTTGCTTCTTTTGGAAGTGTTCTTTCAAATTAGGTTACAGAAACAAGAGCTGAATTATATACACAGCTGCAGAAATAGACTCTACTTTCAAATGTAAGATGAAAAATATGAAAATTGAGAGAGTTCCTTTAGTGTTGAAACTGCCCAACGTTCTTGGTAAAGTTCTGTTTCTTAACGCAGTCAGAAATTGGTGGGTGGGGTGGCCACATGGCCTGAGGAGTCAGGCAGGCCCCCTTTAGAGCAGAAGTTGCAGTCACTCAGATAGATGTTTGAATCCAGTTCTGTTCCTCATAGTTGGATGACCTTGGTCAAGTCATTTAACCCGGTTACTTTCCTTACTTGCAAGAATCCATGTGCCCAGAGCTCCCTCATGGGGTGCTGTGAGAATTAATTGAAATGATGTATGCAGTGTCATGGAGTGATTTGCTTGATAATTGGAAGTCATTGTGTAAATTGCTGGCAGACTACTTCTTGCTTTTGTGCACTTGTGTTTTTGTTCTCACTCTGTTCATAGACAGCATGACGATATAATTTAACCTCCACACTGGGACTCTTTTGAGAATGAAAGGGGACACCAAACCAGAGAGAACTCTGGGCTTAAGTCAAGACTCTCCTCCAGGCAAACCAAGATGTTAGGGTCACCCTCCCGAAGACTGAGAAGCCTGTAGGAAGGAGGTGCCTGCTGGAGGGACAGAGAAGAAGGGGATGAGATGGGCAAAGACGGGTCTTGTCTGTATTGGCATGCTGGTTAGGAACTAGAAGTCAGTTTGAAACATATTAAGAACAGAAGAAGCCCTCTTTCCCTTCTCTCCTGCCACCTTATAATTTGGCGACGGACCTTTCTCCATTGTGCCCAGATTGGGCTGGAGATTAAGCCAGCACGTGCCAAGATGGCATCAAATCACAGGGGTAGGCTGGGGACCCCAGCATGGTTATGAGTAGGCCGTTTCTTCTGAGGCAAACTACGGGGATTTATGCTACTGTGTTTATTTCTCTTTGTTACTTGCCAGCACAGTGATACCCAAACCTGCAAGAATTTAAGGATAACTGACATTACTTTAAAATACCCATTCCCAGGCCCCCACCAGAGAACTGAAGCCAAATCTCCTGACATTCCGTATATTTAAATGAGTGTCTGGGGCAGTCTCTGTGACTGGCAAGGTTAGGAAACATTGCCCTTGCCTTGAGAAAAGCTGTTTACCAGTGGTCCCCAACTTTTTTGGCAGCAGGGACCAGTTTTATGGAAGACAATTTTTCCACAGACTGGGTAGGGGGAGGGTGGCTCAGGCGGTAATGGGGAGCTGTGGGGAGCGGTGGGGAGCAATGAGGAGAGGCAGATGAAGCCTCGCTCGCTGGCCCGCTGCTCACCCCCTGCTGTGCAGCCTGGTTCCTAACAGGCCACAGACTGGTACTGGTCCGTGGACCCGGGGTTGGGGACCCCTGGGTTAAACTTTCTGGCTTTGACTTGATTGTGCCACGGGATATTAAGAAATGTCTTTTGTCATCTCACATATGGGCCTCAAATATGAAAGGAAGAATCAATCCGAGGAGGCTCTGATGGAGCAAAGATGATGAGTGTCCCAAAATACAGACAAATCTCCAGGACAGGGTGTAGGGTTCTGTTGTCTGTCTGCTTCTGGCCCTGCACTCACTGGGGCCTTTTTCAATGTCAACTTTGGAGGAGCTGAGCCTTATATTTATTATAAAAGCAGTGATTCCATATCCTCATACTTTATTTAGTTATTGCTCTTTCTCTTCTTTCCCCATCATGCTTCCGGAAAGAATTGTTCATACCTCCTGTCTCCATTTCCTTAATTCTCATTCACTCCTGACTATAGTGGAATGAAGCCTGGCCTGGGTGATCTGCCCTGTGTGATCCTGAGCAGGTTAATGAATCACTCCAGCCTTAGTTTCTCCACTTGACTTCTACACGAGGTAATGCATTTCATGCCCCCTACCCACCTCTGCCCCGCATAAGGAGATGTACTTTCTCTTCCTGAAAGCATTAGAGACCTAACTGTAAGATTCAATTATTCAGTTATTTTTCAGGGCTCAATTTACTTTTCTCATCAACAGCTAAGACCATACTCAGTTTTTGAAATTCTTATTTTTTTCTTACATTTATGTCATTTTTCCCAGTTTTTGCCTCCTGGTTCTTTTTCCTTTACATATACCTTATACTTAGTTGTATTAATGGAATTGTGCGGCCATTAGAAAGTATCTCTATAAAGACTGTGGAAAGATGATTACTTGAACGTCTTAAGTAGAAATAGTGCAATGCAAAATGCTACATGTTAAAAATAGGTAAGGTGCTGTTGGTCTTAAGAAGGCATTATGGCCACATGACCAAAGATAACAGAATCTTACCCTAGACTGTGGCCACACCCACACTCACACCTAAGATCCCTCAGGGACACAAAGGGAACGTAACAAATGAGAATTAAAGTATCATTTGCTATGTGTACTCTGGTAAGCTGGGCCTGAGCACTGCTTTGGGCTTCACATCTGAAGACTTCCTCTATCTTCCAGGCATAAATAAACTCTTACCTCGGCAGGAGCGCATCAGATATGTATGCCTGGTCCTCTGCCTGAGAGGGAACAGATCCTGGTTTCAGCAGTGAACAAAGAGGCAGCAAAAAAGATAAATTCTCGTTTGAGTGTGCTGGAGCAGGCTCACATGACTTGAGAGCTGATTCTGATAACTCTTCCCAACTCTGCAGTCAGCATTCAGTGAACTCAAGTTGACAGCTTGCAGTCAGCCATGGTGGGAGAATTTACAACATGGAAACTGGTAAACACTGCGAAGTGTGGCTCCCTATCCCCCACCCTTGCCCAAAGCTGCGTGTTAACTGTTGATTAGCACACCACTGGGAGAGGCAGAAAACACGTTACTCCCCTGCTCTGAGCTGGCTCTGGTTATGTGCACCACTCTTTCATTGCAGGAAGAGACAGCAACGTCTAGATTCATTATCTGCAATAATAAAGATGATGATAATGACGATAAACACTTAGTGAGCACGTCTAGATGCTGTGCTTCACTGTACCAAGTGCTTCCCCTGCATAGTCTTAATTTATACTCAAATGACTTTATGAAATAGGGACTGTCATTACCTCTATTTTACATATGAGGAAATTGAAGACCAGAGTAAGTAATTTGTCAAATGTTCCACTGCTGATGAATAGAAGATTCTGGATTCCAGTCCAGGCAAGGCCTCTCTAGAGTCTCAGCTCTGATCTCCATGATAACCCCTTCCTGGGGAAAGTAGGAAGAGAGGTTGGAAAGTGTCATCCCCAACTAGCAGTTGACAGCATGTATTACTATGATAGAAACATTAGATGTTACGGAAAAACCTGAATGAACTTTCTGACCAACCCAATATTTAAAAGATGCATCCTTGTGTATTGTGATACAACTTTTATATAAGATTTTCAAACTTGCAAAATAATACAACATATTTTCATGGATATTTACATATGTGGTAAAAGTGTAAAAACATACATGGAGATAATGTGGGTACCTGGCTATTTTTTATGTTACCACTTTTTTGTATATTTAAACTATTTTGTAATAAAAATTTAATGTATTTCTATATAAGGTAATCCGATTGGTTTTAATGTGAGATTATAGGTAGTTCTACTCATTTATTTTATTTAAAAAAAATTTTTTAAGATGTTTATTTATTTATTTATTTGCCACGCTGCACAGCTTGCGGGATCTTAGTTCCCTGACCAGGGATTGAACCTGTGCCCCCTGCAATGGAAGCACGAAGTCCCAACCACTGGACCATCAGGGAATTCCCTCTAATCATTTATTTAAAATTTTTTAATATTGTTGTATTGTCCTTTCTTTTTTTTTTTTCCTTGGCTGCATGGCGTGGCATGTGGGCTCTTAGTTCCGCCAACCAGGGATCGAACCCATGCCCCCTGCATTGGGAGTATGGAGTCTTAACTGCTAGGGACTGCCAGAGAAGTCCCAGTATTGTCCTTTCAATTACAAAAATTTTTAAAAGAGTGAGTGCATGCTAAAACTGGTAAAACCTGAATAGCCTGTAGTCTATTTAGTTGTCAATGTTAATTTCCTAGTTTGGGTACTGTACTATGGTTATATAAGATGTCATCATTGAGAGGAATGAGTAATGCAATGGATCATTATTATTTTAAATGGATTAATAAATAAAGGTTATTTTATTTATTATTCTCAAAAAGTTCAAGAATCTTGGGGCTTCCCTGGTGGCGCAGTGGTTGGGAGTCTGCCTGCCAATGCAGGGGACATGGGTTCAAGCCCTGGTCCGGGAAGATCCCGCATGCCGTGGAGCAGCTGAGCCCGTGTGCCATAACTACGGAGCCTGCGCTCTAGAGCCCGCGAGCCACAACTACTGAAGCCCGTGTGCCTAGAGCCTGTGCTCTGCAACAAGAGAAGCCACCACAGTGAGAAGCCTGCACCCTGCAACGAAGGGTAGCCCCCGCTCACTGCAACTAGAGAAAGCCCGCGTGCAGCAGCAAAGACCCAATGCAGCCAAAAATTAAATAAATGAATAAATAAATAAATTTTTAAAAAAGTTCAGGAATCTCTGTTTTAATGGAAACTTCCTCTAACCCCCAGGTACTGTTAGATGTTTTAATTTTTATGTTCCACCCCTCTATCATAGCGCTAACCATATTGTAGGTTGTTTACATATAAAGTACTCTATACATTTAAGCGCTATTCTTTTTCTCCAGGAAACTTTGATGGGCCATAAACTTTTTTCCATATTTAAGAATTGAGATATTATTCATATACCATAAAATTCACCTTTTAAAAGTGTATGATTCAGTGGGTTTTAGTACATTCACAAGGTTGTGTGACCATTACCACTATTTAATTCCAGAATTTTTCATCACCCCAAAAAGAAACCTTGTAACCATTAGCAGTCACTTACCATTCTTCCCTCTCCCCAGTCCTGGAAATCACTAGTTAACTTTCTGTTTATATGGTTTTGCTTCTTCTGGACAATTCATCTGAATGGAGTCACACAATATGTGGCCTTTTTGTCAGTTTCCTTTCACTTAGCATGATGTATTCAAGGTTCATCCATGTTGTAGCATGAAATCAGTATTTTGTTCCTTTTTTATGGCTGAATAATATTCCATTGTATGTATATACCACATTCTGCTCATCCATTGATGGACATTTGAGTTGCTTCCTTTTTTTTTTTTCTATCCTGAATAATGCTGTTATGAACATTCAGGTTAAAGTTATTGCGTGAACATATACTTTCAGTTCTCTTGGGTATACATCTAGGTGTAGATTTGCTGGATCATACAGTAACTCTATGTTTAATCTTTACAGGAATGGTCAAACTTTTTTCCAAAGCATGGGCCAGCAACTTTAAAAGAACTTCTTTTTTATTACTATAAAAGTAATACATTATATAACCATTATAGAAATGTTCAAAAATTCATTAAAGAATCAGGACAAAATAAAAATCATTCTCACTTTTTACTATTTATGGATAACAACTGTTAATCCTGTGATGGCTTTTTAATATGTGCATATGCATGCACACACATACACACAAATAATCAGTATCATGCTACATATAGTTTTGAAATTTGCTTTTCTTCACATAATAAAAGAATTTTTCAAGTTGTTAAATAGCCTTCTAAAACATGATTTTTAAATGGCTACATATTATTATTTTGTTTGAATGTACCAGGATTCATATAACTCATGTCCTTTTGATGGATAATTAGGATATTTCTAATCTTCCCTTGAAAGTTCCATAACAATATCCTTGTTATATAAATTATGTTTTTGATTCTTTTCTTAGGATACATTTCTAGAAGTTGAATTAAGTATATATATTTTGAGTGTTTTTGATACAGATTACCTAACTGTCCTCCAAAATGTTGTATCCATCTATGTTGGTTTCCAGCAGCAAACAGGATGGCCTGTACCACTCAATGCTGGCCTACTTGTCATTAAAAAAAGGCTGTATAAGTGTTTTGCTTGGTATTTCTTTATCAATGAGAGTGAAATTTTTTTCGCATGCTTATCAGTCATTTGTATTTCTTCTTTTTGTGTCCTGTTTTTCGTGTTCCTGGCTTGTTTTTCTACCTTTTGTTTGATTTGTTATTCAAGAGAACATAGTCATATATATTGAGAACATAGTCATATATATTGCATGTATTTGTTCTAACTGAGTTTGTGTTTTTTACAAATTTATCTTTTTTCTTTTTTATACAGTATAAAAGTAATAGACGCTCGATGTAAAAATACAAAAAAATTATAATATAAAACATAGATACTGAACATTTCCCATTTCCATCTTCTCACATTGATAACTTGGTGTATATTCCTCCAAATGTTTTTTCCTATCAATATATTATGAATTACATTTCCTTTCAAAATTGGAATCATAGTATATATACTGTTTTTAACTTGATTTTTCACTTATTATATCTTATACATATCTCATTGTTAATACGTACTGCTTTATAACTTCTTTTAATAGTTACATACTACTATCACTATATTGTATTTTTAACATAAAAGTTTTTTTTACATTTTTATTTAGTCATATCATTAAGTCTTTTTTTTTTTATGGCATATTGCTTAATTTTTATGCTTAAAAAGAGAGTTCCCGGGCTTCCCTGGTGGCGCAGTGGTTGAGAGTCCTCCTGCTGATGCAGGGGACACGGGTTCGTGCCCCGGTGCGGGAAGATCCCACATGCCACGGAGCGGCTGGGCCCATGAGCCATGGCCACTCAGACTGTGCGTCCAGAGCCTGTGCTACGCAATGGGAGAGGCCACAACAGTGAGAGGCCCGCGTACCGCAAACAAACAAACAACAAAAAAAAAAGGGCTTCCCTGGAGTGGTTGGGAGTCCGCCTGCCGATGCAGGGGACACGGGTTCATGCCCCGGTCCGGGAAGATCCCACATGCCGCGGAGCGGCTGGGCCCGTGAGCCATGGCCGCTGAGCCTGCGCGTCCGGAGCAAAATTCTCTGATGGACTATTCAAAAAATTATCCTTTTTTTAAAAATTTTTTCTTTCTTTATTTTTTTATGGCTGTGCTGCACGGCTTGCAGGATCTCAGTTCCCTGACCGGGGATTGAACCCAGGCTACGGCAGTGAAAGCACTGAATTCTAACCAATCGACCACCAGGGAACTCCCAAGTTATCCTCATTTTTAAGAGACAAGCTCTACTGTAAAAGACTAAAGACTACTGACACATCTGTGTAAGCTATAGGAGGAGTATGGAAAACTTTGCTTTGCAGATAAAGAGGGAAAATATTGTTTTGATAAAATAAAATATATTAGAGTGCCTATTTTAAGTGAATAAAATTCAGAATACATTACCATTTCATCTGGTGTTAACAGGTAATTTTTAGAAGTTTGAAATATACCACTAATCTCTGAAAAAGAGAATTCTTACTTCCCTAAAACATTCATGAAAAAACAATTATTATCACTGGGTTAGGTGCTGGGGCTGCAATGATGAGAAAACACGGATAAACACACTCATACAAACGCACACAATCTCTGACTTTACGGACTTTACAGTCAAGTGGAGAGAGAAACATTATTAAATTATTACACAAATAAATATATAATAACAAACTTTAGCGTGTGCAATGGAAGAAGAGCATAGGATGGTATGAGATGATCATGAGGGATCTGACCTTGGCCTGGAACTTCTTGGAAAGCTTGACATACCTGGGATGTGTCAGTTGTGCTGTGCTTGGGGGATGAGGATGACGAAGAGGAATCTGGTGGCCGGTGAGGGGGTTCCTTCAGGAAAGAAGGGACTTCGGGAGCAGGAATCCTGAATCTGGAAGGAGCAGGGGCCTCGAGCAACAACACAGCGGCTAACACAAATGCCTGCAGAGAGGGAGGACTGTGGGAAAGGAAGAAGGGGCATGCCTCGCTAAAGTGTATTTAAATTTAAAAATGGTGTAACTACGGGCTAACAGTTTGTGATCCCTGCTTTACAGGGATTGTGAGAGTCATTAAATGTTAGCTGAAGTCCTGACAGTGTCTTGAACCTGAGTGTTCAAAGAATTACAGAACTTAAATGCTGGGTACAACCCAGCAAGAGTCCCTGAAAGAGTTGGAAAAAGAAAAGCCCGGTGTGAGCATGATGTTACTAAATGCCAGGGAAAGAGGGCCTTTTAAGGAGGAGGCAGTGAGAGCTGCTGAGAGATCAAAGCAAATGAGAACTGAAAAAATGTCCATTGAATTTCACAGCACAGAGGTCAATGACCTTCACAAAATGCCTAACCTGTGTTCATATTGTATAACGAGTCTCACACATCTTCTGCATTGTCTGTGTCTTTTGCCTGACTGGGAGGGGTGTGGGCTGCTTTAGATCCAGCGCAAGTTCCCAGAGATCCAGCCACATTCTAGCAACAACTAGCACAGTGTTATAAACAACAAGACCATTATAAGATAAATACATTTTTGACAAGGCATTTATTACCACATGCTTTGATATCAGAGAGACTCAATTGGACTCATGTTAAAAAATAGAAGCATGGATTTCTTGTGCAATGCTGTATAGGTAGGTATCTGATAAATTTAGACCTTCAGAACCAAAGTTCTATGAGATATACTACTGCCTTTACTTAAGATAAAGAAAGTACAGGAATCTACTAGCTATTGAAAACTATAATAGAAAACTGTTGTACCTTTATTTGTAGAAGAAATGTTCTAAAAATGTCTCATAGAGCAGGGTGAGAGTAGTTTTCTAAATTGAAATTATAAAATTTATTATTATAACTGACATTTTTCAAGATAAAACTAGAGCACATAATGATTAGTGAACGCTACACAAAGATTCCAAAATAAACAGTTTCTACAAATCAAGTTCTCTTAAACAACTGCAAATATTTATACAACAGTAGTCTTTACCTGAATGAGTCATTTCTTAAGGCCCTCATAAAGTGACTTTCATCAAGAATAAAATTCTACATGTATGGAAATTAAGTTTAGAGAAAAAATTATTAACATAATTGAGTGTAATCATTGTTAAAAATATCAAAACAGAGCACTACATTTCAGAGTATATGTAATGATTTTTAAAGCTCTAGTGAGGCGTACTCTAAAATGTAGTTAATATTTAAGCAACATACTAACTTTAGTCATACAATATAGTTAAGATCATTATATTAAGATAATTTATATAGGATTGATATATATATATATATATATATATACACATAATTTCCTCTTATAGGACTTTAGGAGTATTTGTCATCGTTAATTGTTTCTACATTCATTTCATTTTATTTACAAATTGAAAATTTTAGTAAACAATACACTTGAAATTAAATGGTTCAATGGAATTTAACCTAGGCACATATGTTGTACTTTTATATACATTACTGCATTAAAAAAATCTATAATTTTCAATAACCTCAAAACTATTAAAATAAAGGAAATTTCTTCCCCCTTAAATCTTGGACCCTGTTATCAGATTAGTCTTCCCAAAATTCTGTTTTCATCTTGTTAGTGCCATATACGTAATTATTCAGTGGCTTCCCATTTCCTACAGAATGAAGTTCAACTCTTTATTCTGACATCAAAACATTCCACAATTTGGCCTCAAACTTTTTTTCCAAACTAGGCCATGCTCTTTCCTGACTCAGTATCAGTGAAGCTAATTCCCACCCTGAACTTGTGTTCCTCACCTCCAATGCTCTTCCTCTTACCTTCAAATCCTATGATCTTTAATTCTGTTTGACTCCCACCTCCCCTGTGAAATCTTCGTGATGCTTCCATGCCTTCCTCTGATCTTGTCTTCACCACACCACTCACATTGACTCTTAAACAGCCACTATTACTGAACTAGTTCATGCTGTTAAGACTTTTCTCTTCAACCAAATGGGAAATTCCTCAGTTAGTGTCATTGGTGCCTAGCACAATCCTGAGTATATAATTATAAGCATATGTTAATATCATCTTAATTACCTCTGACATTTTATTCTCATAACTTATTTTTCCATCTAAACAAACGGCACAACTAAAGGCCAAGTTTACTGTTGCTTAAGCATCTCTCATTCTCTCCCAAAGCTAACTGATATTGCTGTTTGCTCCATCTAATGCACGATCTTCACTGTGCAATTGAAATATATGCAACCTGTAATTTTCTTCAAACCAAGGACTAATTCCTTTAATTTCATCAAGTCTTAGGTAAGTTTCTGTCTTTTGTGATAAATGTATTTTTACAGGTAGATTCTTTTCCTTTTAATGGAATGTTTTGGATGTTCCAACAATTTCACTGAAATTGTAAAGCTTTAAAAAGCACTGCAGAGTCTTCCTTTCATTAAGTGAGATGTTTTTTCCTTTTCCTCTCCTTTCCCTAAGCATAAGGAAGGAGGTACAGCAGTGGAAAGATAAACGCTTTTAAAAGGCCACCCTGGGGACTTCCCTGGTGGTGCAGTGGTTAAGAATCTGCCTGCCAATGTAGGGGACACGGGTTCAAGCCCTGGTCCAGGATGCGGAGGAACTAAGCCCGTGCGCCACGACTACTGAGCCTGCGCGCCACAACTACTGAAGCCCGTGTGCCTGGAGCCCATGCTCCTCAACAAGAGAAGCCACCGCGATGTAACAAAGAGTAGCCCCCACTCTCAGCAACTAGAGAAAGCATGCACGCAGCAATGAAGACACAACGCAGCCAAAAATAAATAAATAATACATAAATAAATATATAAAATAAAAGGCCACCCTGGGCTGGGTGTAAAAAAAGCAGAAATTATGGTGCTAGCTTCCTCTACTACGTAGACAGTTTAGCTCTGCTTAAGACTATTGTGCTTGAGCCTCACATTACAAATCCAAAACAACCGTTATTCAAAACCAGCATGGTTTTCTTCTCCCATATAGCAGTAGCAACCATTTATTAAGTACCTCCTATATGTCAGATACCATGTTGGTTGCTTTGTATGTTATCTGATTTTCACAATCAAGTGAAACATTATCCCCATTTTACAGAAGAGAAAACTGAGGCTTAGAGACGCTTAGTAACTTGAACAACTTGTATATGGCAGAGCTAGAGTTTGGATGCAGAATTGATTCCAAAGTGTCTGCTCTTTTTGCTGCACCTTGCAATGTCAGTGCCTTGTATTGCCAGGAATTCTCGTTGGGGAATGTTGGGGCTTGCATTCATGACTGGCAGCTATTGGGAAGGGAAGGACAGAATAGTAATGAAATGTTCCAGTATATCTAAGGAGGCTCACCAGCACCACTCTCCTGCACATAACTGCTCCAGTCTTAATTATTAGACGTTCCCCATTCTGATAATTTACATTTCAGTGTACACCAAATTTGGCACTGTCCCTTTTGTTATGGAACATCTGATCACGTCTTGGTAGATGGAAGGAAAGCTGGAGGATTTCACCTTTGTCAAGGCTGAGGACAAAAACAACACCATGAAATAAATCACAAAAATAAGTATATGTGTGTATATATATATTTCAAATATATAACATTAGAAATTCTACCTGTAAAAATATATTTTTCACAAAAGACAAACTTACATAAGACTACATCTTATTGCTGTGGTGACATATGAATTCCAGTCTTAAGCTTAGTCTGCTTATTTGAAGAACAGTCAATAAAAGGAAATTCCAGTGTGATAAGAATTTTGACAGTCCCTCGGTATGGGATCTAGTTATAGTGTGCTCTTCCAGGAAGGAGGTAGCTGTGTGGGTGGGTTTTAATCCATGTATGTAGGTTTTTAAAATTTTTTAATTTATTTTATTTTTGGTTGCGTTGGGTCTTTGTTGCTGCGTGCAGGCTTTTCTCTGGTTGCGGCAAGCAGGGGCTACACTTCGTTGCAGTGCGCTGGATTCTCATTGCCGCGGCTTCTCTTGTTGCAGAGCTCGGGCTCTAGGCGTGCAGGCTTCAGTAGTCGTGGCACACGGGCTCAGTAGTTGTGGTGCACGGGCTTAGCTGCTCTGCGGCTTGTGGGATCTTCCTGGACCAGGGCTTGAACCCGTGTCTCCTGCACTGGCAGGCGGATTCTTAACCACTGCACCACCAGGGAAGCCCCGTGCATGCAGGTTTTAATCTCTTTTTCTAGTCACACTATATGTGGTGATTCCCTGCTTGGCTGTTTTATTAGGACCATGGGAAGGAAAATAGGTTATTCTTCCTTCCCTATTTTTCTACACGTAAGAGAGTTTAATATACGATGGTCTCTTAGTAGTTTATTTTTTTGTTAACAATCTAGGGATTTCTATGCAGATTTAACCAACGTTTTACATTTAGTTGGTTATAAGTTAATTAATTAGTATCTACGAACAACCAGGTACACATAGGACAATTTCTGATTTATGAGTTAATAACCTTTCACTCTTGTATCATTTTAATATTAGGGTATTCAAAATGTTTCTACAAATCAGGAGTTTGATTTTCTTTTAATAACACTTATTTAGTAGGAGACTGGGCTGCAGTTTTCGTTGGCACTGACAGTTACCGTGCTGTAGAAAGACCGTGTACCTGGAACCTGACTTTAGAGTCTCAGCGCTGCCTCTTGTTTTTTGCCTTGGAGAAATCACTTCATCCGTTTCCTCATCTATAGGATGAAGATCATAATTTCCATTCCACAGTGTTCTTATGAAGAGAAAATGACATAAATATAGGAACTGTTCTTCAAAGGCAAAATTGGGTTTAAGGGAGACACACACAAAACTGGATTTAAGGGACCCCGGGCATGGTGAGGAACTGGACATCTCAGAAGGGAGTGGGGAGGAGCTTTTTACGGGGTTTGAGCTAGTATTATTAGTCACCGGGTCCAAGTACTGTAAATAGACCTTGAATACCTTTCCCCCCAATTCTACTTCCAAATCCCAGACTTCCCCAAGTGGGGCGGGGGTGGGGGGCGAACTCAACCCCAGGGCATATTCTGTGATTTTTGTCCATGCTTCACATCCCCCAAGATGGCAAGTTTTGGAGAAGCCATTCTTTCATCATTGCAATCTTCTTGCAACCGCTCCTTGGTAAGTGCTTAATGCGTTTGCTAATTAGAGAAGGTCCCTATACAGGGTGCCGGACATCAGAAGAGTGAGTCAGGCTAGCGGCTGATAATTTAGAGCCATACTTGAGTTTTTCCTTCTCTCCAAAGAAAAGGGCAGTGGTGTTTTTCCTAAAAAGAAACCTTGAATTGGGTGGCTAGTGTTCGGCCTAAAGCCTGCAAAGAAATACATAGATGCAAGGTGTGGGTGGGTGCAGTAGTTAACTATTTTGATCGTGCTGCGGCTGGAGCAGCGCGGGCGCCCGCCCCACCCACCCCGGGTTGTGGGGTGCGGGGCGGACAGTCGTCTCCGTCCCCCCAAGCCGCTGTGGCCGGGCCTCTGGTCCTGAGAGATGCAGATGAAGCGGTGTGAAGGGTTGGGCTTTTTTTTTTGTTCCTAAAAATGCAACGAACAAAAAAAAAAGTACAACAATCCAAACCCAACCATCTTGTTGCGCGCCGGCTTTCTTCCCAGGCGGCTCCACCGGGGACAACGCCGCCTCCCGTCGCCCGCGCTCGGTCCAGGCCGACCCCGCGGGTCTGCGCGATCCACGTCCCCTTCCCGGCGCCCGGGGAACGGCGCTTCGCGGGCGCGCGCAGCCCCTCTGGAAAGGAGAGAAGCCAGCAGCCAGCAACCCTCCCCTCTCCCAGGCGCACCGCGGCGGGCGGCGGTCATCGGTGGCGGTTGGAGATACCGGAAGAACTCCGCCTCCCCTCACCCACTCCCTCCCCGGGGGAAAGGCGAGGCCTAGCCTCGGAGGCGGACCGAGGTGCCGGCGGAGGAGGGCCTTGGGGCGGGGCCCGTCGGCGCCGCGAATCCATTTTGCAGCCGTTCCGACTCTTAGCGCGCGGTGCCCGCGGCTGGAGGATTGGCCGCGGCGCGGCTCCCGGTGGGAACCCCCCAGCGGCCCCGGAGGTCCGAGATAAGTACCCGCCGCCCGGGTCTTTACGGGGAAGGGGGGTGTGGACTTGCCCTGGCCGGGCAGGCACCTGCGTGAGTCGGAGGGGCTGGCGGAGAGCTCAGTCGGCGCTCCAGTCCCGGCAGCACAGCGGAAAGCAGCCAGGCCCCGGAACGGGGGGATGGGGAGCAACGGCGTGCGGGTGGGCGGCGGGGGCAGCGCGTCCGGGCTGCTGAAAACCTGGTCCGCTACCCAACACGCCTGGGTTCACTTCCAGCGCCTCGGGATCGCCTACAAAAGAAAAGGCGACCATGAACCGGAGTCAGAGCACGCGACCACCCCCTGGCACTGAACCTGGGGAGGCTGCCTGGCCCCGTGGGAGGGCGCCCTCACCGAGAAGCTCCTTAGCACAGAGATGGCCAGCCTCTCCCATGCTCCTGGCTTTTTCATCAGGTCCTAGCAGGCTGGCTTTATTTGTGGGGGATGATTGAAAAAATTGAGGGTGAAGACTAAGGACCCTTTGCACATAAATGCATAATACCCTCTCTTTCTTTGTTCTTTCTTTACAGTAGCCTCCAGTCACAACGTGGAAAAAAAAAAAAAACCAACCAAACAAAACCAAAACCTGATTGCTCTGCCCTGGGAAATTGTAACCCTGACCAATACACCCGCTTGCAGGGGACAGAGGTAAACTACAATACTTTTCCCTACGTTAAAAACAAATAAACAAACAAACAAAAACCAACAAAAAAAGAAAGCACCCAATTTCGTCAGGCCCAGAACCTTTCAAAATTGAACTCTGTGCAGAATGTATGTGTTCCCACCCTCATGGATGGTCTTTGTTCTTTTCATATTTTGTCAAAACTCAGAAAAATTGATTCTATACTTGGAAATTCTTTATGTGACAATTATTTGAAACATACTATAATCCAGAGATTCACACTGCAAAGGAAAAGAGGCTACAGCAGCTTTTCTTTCTTTTTGATAATAGGTTTCTTTTTCCTTCTGTGTCACTGCTGCTAGGGCTTATATAACAGGGCTTCAGTTTTCTGACTCTACAGACCTTTATATAAAAGGTATTTTAAATGCAGAATTTCTTTTACATAGCCACTCCCTCTGGTAGAACTTGATGGAGCTATTGATTAATTGGTTATACTTCTGTCTTGCACAATAAGCACATATGTTTCTTCATGCTCTCCTATCTTTCCCTAAAAATACCATCTTTTTTGCACCAGCTGATGCACTAAACCTCTCTGGCAAGTCCTTCCATAACACCAGGTTATTTTCATTCTCTACATTTATTGGTTACCTGGCCCTGCTTCTGCCATAGCTGTTGTTCAGCTATGCCCATTTCCACGAACATGCTTTGTACCTGCTATGCTATGTAATACTTACTTTGTCCTCCCTTGAAATTACAGTTCAAGGGAGTCCAACTCTCCTTTAGGACCTTTCTTGGTTAATACACTCATGCTCTAACATAACACTGTAAATGAGTATTTACAGTTTTCACAGTATCTGTACACATATGTAATTAAACCACCTTACACTGATGTAGCTCAGTAGTTTACAAAATTGTCACACATTACTTAGTCTTTCCAAGAACATTATGAGGTAGGTACTGTAAAAATCCTCATTCCATGAAGGGTAAAACTAGTGCTTAAAGGTAGGTATTCAGATGCAGGTTCAGTGCTCTTTACCCTTCACTGGAGAACCTGTTACAACCTACTTTGTAAAAATTATAGAATTTTAGAAGGGATTTAGAGAGCTCATGCTTAAGGTTCTCCATTTGATGAATGAGGATACTGAATTCCTGACCCACTTTCTGGATAGTGCTAAGGTCTGAGAATTGGGAAACTCAGGTCCTATGCCTTGCTTGCTGTGTACAATTTGCGGGAGCAGGGTAGGCTCAGTTTTTTCACTTGTAAAGTTAGGTATTTAGCTAAATGATCTCTAAGATGTTTTTAAGCCCAGTACTTCTGTTTTATTCCTACTCCATAACTTTTAGCACCATATATTCTTATATATTGGTAATACGTAGACACATACTAATATTAACTGCCTTAAACTGTTTTATATTTTAAACTTAGGTAGGTATGGTAAAAAAGTGTATGGTAAAAAACTATGCCTTTTTCTTATTTTTTTACTAAGCTCTATAAAAGTATGATTCTGTTGTAAGGTTGGGAATTGCATGGCGAGGTGGAGTACTGTCATACATCATTGGTCAGAGTTCAGAAAGTGGTATGCCCTTTCTAGAGGGAAACTTGGCAGTCTTTTCAAGAGCCTTAAGAATGTTCCTACTCTTTGACCCACCTAACAGTTGGACTAAGACTTTTCTACAGAGCGTTCATTAAAATGTTACAATCCACCCAAAACAAGCAGTCAATAAGAAACAGCATATCCATAAGATAGACGGTCATGTTCTAGAAGAATTTATAATAGGGGAAATGCATATGATAAAACAAGTGAAAAAAGTGGATACAAAGTTGTGTTATGCTTCCAGTTTTGTTAAAATATGTGTGTGTGCAAACACACAGTATTGGGAGGAATGTGCCAAAATAATGTTAGAAGAAATGTACCAAAATAATAATAATGGTTATTCCTTGCTGATGTAACTATGGGTAATTTTTTTCCTGTATTTTCTGAATTTTCTATAATCACAAATTACTTTTATAATTTTAGAAAAACAAAGTCCACTTGCATGGATAACCTCTCCAACTTCAGTATGGTGTCAGCTTTCTATGTCCTTTTGTAAGGCAGTTATCACACCTTTTATAGTAACAATACCTTTGTAAATGTGCTATATTTCTGAATTTAGGGCAGGAATTGACTTTTGGCTTATATTTCATCTTTTAAAATATCATTGGATTATCCATTTTTGTTATTCGTGAAAGACACTGCCATTGTCATTACCTTGCCTTGGGATTTTTAGATACTAGAATGGTGCTAGAGGAATAGTACTCATAACAGTTAACTAAAAACAGGTGTCCTTTGACATACAGAATAGTTACATTCCAGTTAAGCCTTCTGTAAATATAAAGCAAATTCCCATAATGTGAACGCTTTCTAATTCATTTGCATTATAGATGTAAATATATTTCTAAGGAAAAGTTGAACTGAAAACTTTTGCCAATAGTTTAAATTATTGTCTTTCCTGTGGCATAAGCACCACAAGTATATCTCCTTGGCAGTAACCTGGCTCCCCATTTAAAACTCCCAGAGGAGCTCTTCCTTTCTTCCCCTGCATATGTGCAGTATTGAATATGAGTGAGGAGTGCCAACATAGTATTATAGAATACAGCCAACCTAAAAATTGCTTAAAGTTTAGCATAATTAGCTTTCTACTTGAAATATTTTCTAGATCAGTTTTACTTAGAATAAAATGCGTATGTAATTCTACACTGAGCAAAAGGAACTTTGTTCAGACCAATTACATTTCCATCTCAGAAGTAAGTGCTTATTAGCAGGTAGGTAGTACTTATTAGTTATCCACTAAATACTTGTTTTCACTTGGCACAGTATTACATACTACGTAAATAATTTCACTTATCTACATAGATCTAGCTTGCTGTGTACTGAATGCTAGACTTTGACATTACTTTCTGAAAGCTGGAATTAACCTCAAATGCAGAGCTAGATGATGAAAACTTTTAATAGATACCAACCTGTTGGGGATAATAATTTAGGTTAATGATTGCCAAGTTTATTGTTGTGAAAGAAGACAATTTGTTCTAGGGGTAGAATTTTGCTACCTTCATTTAAACCTGTTTACATTTATTTGGGAGAAAAGGAACCAGACATTTCTAGTTTGTAAAACCTTTGCAGAAGTCAGTAGTTCCAATTTAAGTTAATTTTAACTCTTAACAGGTAAAGATAAGTAATCTGGGTTTGGTTCCTACCAGACCAGGAGAATAATTTGGGCTGTATGTATGTTTCCTTCAAATTCAGACCCTCATTATATTCAAATTGATTTCATCTGGATGGGAGAGAATGGGATTCACCACCATTCGGTGTCCTCATAGATTTCTCAGTAGTTGTACAAAAATGGGATAGGGATATCTGATCTAGCTGGTATCCTAAAACTATTGATTTAATGCTGCCGATTTACAGGATTACAGAATAATATCTTGGGTGATTATCAGGTGACACAGGGAAAAGAAAATAGGGAAAGAAACATAAGAAGTAAGGTAAAGAGGAGGTGTGAGATAAGGAAGGAATAAGAGGAAATCAAAAGATTGCATTCCTTGAAATTGAATGGGGAAGATGAGTTAAAAGAAGAATAAACAAAGGAAAAGTCGAGGCGAAATAGTGGCACAGAGAAGAGAATGAAGGAAAGGAAAAAACTCATTTTTTCCAAGTTTTTCTGGACTATGAAGGTAATGACCTAGTTTTTTGTTTTTGAGACTGTCACCTTAGTCCAAAAACTTGTGAATTTTCTGAGTAGGTAGGCCTTCCAAGCTGCTGGACCTTCTGTACTAGGTTTATTTTGCCCTACTTATCAGGAATTCTACTAGAAATACCTTGGAGGAAATTTTGACTACTACTTATTCTAGGATAATGCCAGAAAAGGTAAGTTACTTATATCTTATATGGACACAAAGGTAAATTATATTTTGTTTGCAAGGGCCACATAACAATTAGATGAGCTATTTTAGATGCTATATGTGGTATATTTATTTTATTTTTTTATGGCTCCTTAAGGTTTTATTTAAACATCTTTATTGGAGTATATGGTATATTAATTTTAATATTCCTTTTTTAAGTTATCAGAAATTTTGTCTTTTTCTTAATCTCACTTTATCCTGTTTGGATCATATAAGTTTGGGAACAGTCTCTAAAAGCCAGAATGAGGTGTTAATAACACATTGATATAGAGTATTAAAAAAAACCCAAAAACTTGAGGGCTTCCCTTGGTGGCGCAGTGGTTGAGAGTCCGCCTGCCGATGCAGAGGACGCAGGCTTGTGCCCCTGTCCGGGAAGATCCCACATGCCGCGCAGCGGCTAGGCCCGTGAGCCGTGGCCGCTGAGACTGTGCGTCCAGAGCCTGTGCTCTGCAACGGAGAGGCCACAACAGTGAAAGGCCCGCATAGCGCAAAAAAACAAACAAACAAAAACAACAAAAAAAAACCTTGGTAAATAATTTTCATATATTGTTAGATACCTTTCAAAACACTTATTCAATGAGGAGAAAAACTAATATGTATAAGTGGTTTGTCAAAGGTCATAGACTGAGAGCAAAACAAGTATGTCAGTCTCCTCACAGGCCTTGATCCAGAGATTCCAATAATATATTTTTTATTTTATAAAAAATAAAACAATATTACAGCAGATTAAACTCTCTGTGAAATTTATCATAGTTAGCTAATGTTTTTGAAGTTTTACTTTTTTAGCTCAATATTGTTTTCTTATTATTGGTCCCCTCTTTAGGTTTTTTTTTTCCAACTTTTTATTGTGAAAATTTTCAAATATACTGAAAATTAAAAATATATTACGGAGGGCTTCCCTGGTGGCGCAGTGGTTGAGGGTCCACCTGCCGATGCAGGGGACATGGGTTCGTGCCCCGGTCCGGGAAGATCTCACATGCTGCGGAGCAGCTGGGCCCGTGAGCCATGGCCGCTGAGCCTGCGCATCTGGAGCCTGTGCTCCTCAACGGGAGAGGCCACAACAGTGAGAGGCCCGCGTACCGCAAAAAAAAAAAAAAAAAAAAATTACAATAGATATCCTTACATCCTCTACCTAGATTCAATAGTTGTTAATAGATTCTTAGTAAGTTTCAAGAAACGATTATTAGTGGATCTCATACTAAAATATCAGTATACTACTTGAAAATACAGTATACAACTTGAAAATAAGATTAACTAGTGGGATGAGGGGAAGTGGTTTTTTTTTAAAGGTGAGCTTTTATTCTAAGCTTTGTTCCAAGATAAGGTTGATTGGTGGCTGTCTGTTTAGTAGAGCTCACGTAATTTAGTTTTGTCTATGAAGTGAGTTTCAGAATTTGCTATCTAGTTACTTGTTAGGTATTTAGATACTGCTTTGAAATTCCTGAATTCAAAGATGCCTCAAAGCAGGATGGAAATTTGATTTAAATCTCTCAGATATAAGGTATAATATATTGGCTTTTCTTTTTCTTCTGTAATGGGATTTGGGAAAGAAATCATGGGTATTATTTTGAACTTTATATTGCTATCAACTAATGAAGTTCAAAGATTTAATAGGAAAGTTTCTTTTAATTAAAAGGTTTTATATATTTTTTAAATAAATTTATTTACTTTTGGCTGCGTTGGGTCTTCATTGTTGCACCCAGGCTTTCTCTAGTTGCGGCGGGCAGGGGCTACTCTTTGTTGCAGTGCGCGGGCTTCTCGTTGCGGTGGCTTCTATTGCAGAGCATGGGCTCTAGGCGCGTGGGCTTCAGTAGTTGTGGCGCACGGGCTTAGTTGCTCCGCAGCATGTGGGATCTTCCCGGACCAGGGCTCAAACCCGTGTCCTCTGCATTGGCAGGTGGATTACTTAACCACTGCACCACCAGGGGAGCCCAAAAGGTTTTATTAAAATTACCTTTTAAGAGTGAATAAAATGAGCACCTGTTCAATTGTAATCATTTTGGGTTGATCATATAAAAACAAAAGGGCTTCCAGGAGGGAGAAGTCATATATATTAGCTTTTACTTCTATTTTATGACTCCTTTATAAGTGTTGGCTTTTCCATTTTTAATATTCTGGTTGTTGTGTTACTGTTTTCATTTGCAGAGACTGTTGTTGCTATATACCTACTCAAGGTTGTATTGATCAAACAGTTTTCATAGTCTTCCTTAAGTGTGGATATCTTGAATGTTTGCTTAAAAATAAATCTGTGGTGGTGTTATACAACTGTGCCTTTGTCAAAACTCATAGAACGGCGTACTGAAAGGAGTGAGTTTTATTCTACATAAATTAAGAAGTATATTTTAAAGTATAAATATGGTAGGAAAATGAAGTGGAAAACCAGAGAGGCGGTAGATAACTAGGTATATATTTGGCTACTTTCTTTGTTGGTATAAAACTTGGGAAATTGTTGGGAATTCCCTGGTGGTGCAGTAGTTAGGACTCCACGCTTTCACTGCTGAGGGCATGGGTTCAATCCTTGGTTGGGGAACTAACATCCCAGAAGTCGCATGGCGTGGCCTAAATAAGTAAATAAATAAATAAATCTTGGGAAATTTTTAATTCAAAAGAAGAAATGAATCTTGGAAAACTTATTTGCCTTTATATACTTAACTTGACATTGGTTAAGTTGAAATTTTATCACTGGTGAACAGTAGTTTTGTTCACATAAAATTTCTTGATATCTATATTTGTCCCCCAGAAGGGGGGGATATGTACTTTGGTTTCATCAAAGGAGTAAGCTCAATTGATTTATTTAGATTTTTATGTGTTAGCCACACTTTAGAAAAGGATCTATAAGTTCCTTTACTGTGAAAAGCATACCCTTCACTTAGTGAGACTAAAAACCTTATTATGTATTTTCCTTTAAAACTTTTAAGGCAACAAACTTGCCATGGTTTCTTGGGTTGTTAGGCTATATGTCTCAGTTTTCTCTAAAAGTCAGCTGTGGAAGTGGTCACATAGTTTTGTGATTAAAGTTTTGAGTATAAAGCTAAGAAAAGAAAATAGTGTTTAGTTTTAATGTGGATTAAAATGAGAATCTTTAAATTATAAACCAGAATTTGTAAGTTATATCACGAAAAGTGGAACAATAGGATCTACCATGATTTTGATGCAATTTTTTTAAAAAAGGGACTTTCCAAATACCAACTTTTTTCCTCTGGTTCATTTTAAGAGCTGTAAATTGATTGTGGCTTTGGGATGACTGTTTATTATTTCTAAATTTTCCTGTTGGTGACATTTTCCTTTTGATCATACTTGATTGCCTTAAAATTCTTCTTGGTCCCTCAGTTTTCTCCAAAGTTTCTCTTTGTCTTGGGTGCCCTTTTTCTCCTTCTCATGACAAAACTTGGTATCCTTTGTTTTTCCTTTTATTTATTTAATGTGCTTGGATAGGATTCTCTGGAAGTGTTAACCTTGCAAGGATGAGTAAATTAGGTTTACTTTATTGAATGCTGCTGCCACTACTTTCCTGTTCCTACAGTTTACTCCAAAATCTAGCCTTAGCATAGAATTCTTAGGTGAAAGGTGACAGAGATCAATGGAGGTGAAAAAGTGTAGAACCCCAGGACTAGTGATGGAAGATCATCAAAAGTTTTCCTTCTTTGCTTTAAAGAGTCAGAATGTTTTATAGCTGCTTGATAACTTCTTAGAGAGCACACTAACCTCAGTCTCTGTAGCCATTCTCTTCTCAGTGCTTTTCAAAGGTTGTATGATTTGCCATGTCACAAAAGATTTTTCAGAAAAATAAGCTTCATCACCATTTTTGCCGTGTAACACTAAATTTGACAGAATACTCTTTGCTTTAATTCTACATATATATGTATTATATATTTGTTATACATATATCTCTCACAACCTAATAGAAAACCATAAACTAATTAGTCTTGCAAGTTCAGCTTATCTTTTAAATACTATTTATCTTCTAGATTGTAGCTCCAATTGTGATTCTTAAAATTACTGTTAAAATTTATTCATTTCCTGGGACTTGCCTGGTGGTGCAGTGGTTAAGACTCCATGCTCCCAATGCAGGGGGCCCAGGTTCTATCCCTGGTCAGGGAAGTAGGCCCCACATGCATGCTGCAACTAAGGAGCCCACATGCCGCAACTAAGCCGGCAAGCTGCAACTAAGGAGCCCACAAGACGCAACTAAGGAGCCCACGAGGCGCAACTAAGGAGCCCACCTGCCGCAACTAAGACCCGGCACAACCAAGTAAATAAATAAATAAATAAATATTTTTTTTTGAAAAGTATTATATAATAGAAATTATTTACTTTTGGTTATAAGATGGCATAGAGATTAGTAGACCCTATTTTGTTACTTTGGTGGGAATGTGATATGTGTGTGTGTATATATCCCTCAGTAAACTGAATGAGGACATATTTAGCACTATTTTTGGTTCTAAAACTTCAGGGATAAAAGTTTTAAAGTGTACATTTTAAAAGAATAAACTTGAATTGAGAATTGGTATTCTCTATGGTATCCTCTAGGTCAGAGATCTCAAATATTTTGGTTGCAGGACCCCTTTACACTTAAAAACTAAGGCTCCCAAGAGCTTCTATTTACATGTGTATTATATATAGATATTTAACTGTATTAGAATGTATGATTTATAACATGCATTGGTGATTTGAACCAATTAGTTCACTGTGTAATATAGATCTCCAAATAGTGACATATTTCGTTATACACGATCTCTCCTCTAAAAAAGCCAAAGCCTACATGTTAATATCACCACTTGTTTCATTACAAGCTCTTAAGTGGCAAATATGTTTTCCAAAATCCAATTTTCACTCAAAAATTCAACTTTTTATCATTGGCGAGAAATACTGTCATTTGTTTCCCTTGAAGTGATGGGTTCATTTTGTTCATTTTCAAAAAAAAATCTGTCAGATACCTAAGTCTGCACAGCCATAGTTCGTCATTTGTTGTTTCAAGTAAAAATGGTGTTCCACAAAAAAAGTGGCTGATTTAGCTTGTAGCTCAATCACCTAATTGCTTTTCCTCCAGACAGTATCTGCCGGTATGCAGTAGAAATGCTTTGTGGTTACTTCATATTTTGTCACACAAAATATTAAAAAGACATGTCCACAAGGATCAAGATTTAGTAAAATGAGTAATTTTTACTGCTTCATCTAGAACATTCTAAAATGAAACTGGCTGCCCTCACCCCTGCCCCCACCGTGGGTACGTGGTGGTGAAGAATACAATAACCAGGAGTCCAGTTTGGTGCTACCTATTGCCTTGTTTGATTCCTGCTAAGGCTCCAGCAGTGTCTACTCACCATTGCTCCTTTTACAGTGCACTGTCAACATTGTGCCAGAAGTAAATAACATCTCAGTATTACTATGAAAATAGTATTGTCCTCACAGATGCCCTGGAAGAGTCTTAGGGACGCCCAGGTTTGTCCCCACTGGCTTTGATTACTGTTCCAGTGGTTTGAAAAAATATTCACTTAATTCTCAAGGGAAGAATGAATTGCAGCTGTCTCATTTTATGTTTTTACCTCTGATTTTAATAATTGTAATCTTGCCTTTGAAATAGAAAAATATGCCAGTTTTTAATAAAAGTCTACGTGACAGTGCATGCTTGGATTTATATTTCTGTGCTGCTTTCTTTAAATAGCATACCATTTTATAATTGTGGGCCCAGACTAAAGAGCTCATTCTCTTCAGACACTGAGTGGCTTTGTTTCTGACAGCTAGTAGTCAGCTCTGTTTTAAAACAAGCAGTTGGGTCCTGCTGGCTCAACTTGCAGTTGTCCTAGTCCTAACCCTGTCTCAGCCAAAGACTGTTGTTGGAAAGCCCACACAAAGGCCTTGTGTACAGGGAGCCCTACTAATAAGGAGCGTGTTCTAGTCCCAGCAGATTAAATCTGCTTTGGTGTGCATTCCCTTCACAAATTTCTCACTTATTTTCTTTGTTTGGTTATTTCAGTGAAAAATCATTTTTAATGGCTGTGAAGATAGTTTCTTCTAACTAGTCCGTAGTCCAAATGAAGGGGTTACTGGAGTAAAATAAAATGTTTCTTTCTCTCTGGTAGGAGATGTGATGGAGCTGCTTGAAGAAGATCTCACGTGCCCAATTTGCTGCAGTCTGTTTGACGATCCTCGAGTTTTGCCTTGCTCGCATAACTTTTGCAAAAAATGCTTAGAAGGGATCTTAGAGGGGAACGTGCGGAATTCATTGTGGAGATCATCTCCATTCAAGTGCCCCACATGCCGCAAGGAAACTTCAGCCACCGGGGTCAGTAGCCTGCAGGTTAATTACTCCCTGAAGGGTATTGTGGAAAAGTATAACAAGATCAAGATCTCTCCCAAAATGCCAGTGTGCAAAGGACACTTGGGGCAGCCTCTCAACATTTTCTGCCTGACTGATATGCAGCTGATTTGTGGGATCTGTGCTACTCGTGGTGACCACACCAAGCATGTCTTCTGTTCTATCGAAGATGCCTATGCTCAGGAAAGGGATGCCTTTGAGTCCCTCTTCCAGAGCTTTGAGACCTGGCGTCGGGGAGATGCTCTTTCTCGCTTGGATACCTTGGAAACTAGCAAAAGGAAATCTCTACAGTTGCTGACTAAAGATTCAGATAAAGTGAAGGAGTTTTTTGAGAAGTTACAACACACATTAGATCAAAAGAAGAATGAAATCCTTTCTGACTTTGAGACCATGAAACTTGCAGTTATGCAGGCCTATGACCCAGAGATCAACAAACTCAACACCATCTTGCAGGAACAACGAATGGCCTTTAACATTGCTGAGGCTTTCAAAGATGTGTCAGAACCCATCATATTTCTGCAACAGATGCAGGAGTTCAGGGAGAAAATAAAAGTCATCAAGGAAACTCCTTTGCCTCCCTCTAATTTGCCCTCAAGCCCTTTAATGAAGAATTTTGATACCAGTCAGTGGGAAGACATAAAACTAGTAGATGTGGATAAACTTTCTTTGCCTCAAGACACTGGCACATTCATTAGCAAGATTCCTTGGAACTTTTATCTGTTATTTGTGGTAATCATTCTGCTGGGCCTTCTCATTTTCTTCAGTCCTACCATATTCCTAGAATGGTCTTTATTTGATGAAATCACAACTTGGAAAGACAATCTTTCAAACTTTAGTTCCTACCTGACTAAATCAGCTGATTTTGTAGAACAATCAGTTTTCTACTGGGAACAGTTGGCAGATGGGTTTTTCATTTTCAGTGAAAGATTAAAGAATTTCACTTTGGTGGTGCTGAACAATGTGGCAGAATTTGTGTGCAAATATAAACTGTTATAAAATCTGTTTGAAGTACATAGTTCTGTGTCTTTTGTTAGAAATTTGTCAGAATACAGAGTGGTAGTTCAGATTTGGTCAAGATTCCAGTCAGATATTTTCCTCCACAAGTATTCCTTTCAAAAACAATGTCCTACACATGTTGTTGAAATTAGGTAGTATAAAGATAAAAGTGAAATTTAATAGTGTAGTCCTGAGCCCTCCTTCTTTTTTAAAGTGCTTTTGAAATAAGCATCCTACCCCTAATACTGGTTGTGTTTATGCTATGAAAAAAGGGGATGTGAGAGAGTACATGATTTAATATTGATGAGGTAGTGTAATAATGATTGTTCTTAAGCATGTAATAAAGACTACTCTTGTAAAGCAACTTTTTTTTTGAGAGTGAACATTCTTTAAAAAGGAATAAGATATGGATTGAATTTCCAGCTTTTTCTGCAGAGGGTTGATTTCTTTTTTTGGTACAATGTAAGTCTCATGTAAACAAAAACTGGCATTACCTTATGCGAAGTTTACGTTTTAAGGAGGGTGGAGATTTATTTCAGCTTGCTTTTATCTGCTTAGGTTTTGTAAATTTATCACCAGAGGAGTTTGGAGGTAAACTACAAAACTTAGGTGACTGTGCAAGCAAAGGCATGGGTAAAAACAAACAAAAAAACACATTGCAAGAGCAGGAAATGGAAAAGCCGCCTTTTTACTGGCAGCTAAGTGTTGTTCCAAAGTATCATGGCAACTGTACAACCAATCAATTCACTTGTTTAAAGAATTTTTTAAGAGTAGTAAGACTAATTTAACGATAGATGAAACAATCTGTCAGCTATTATAAAGTACAAAATAATCAGCTAAACACTAAGGCTGTCCTATCTGCTCACATGAGATAAAGATGCCCTGTCTCCCACAGAACAAAAATAATTTTTTCACCTTGTTTAGAATTCAGATGAAAACAAGAAGTGACTTTATCTTAGAACTGCTTTCAGTCAACCTTATTTCTGTCATGGGACAAGACATTCCTTGACAGTCCAGAGGGTCTTTACCCCAGTCCATTAATTTGGTTGAGAGGAGGTAATACAAGCAGGGACAGGAAAAGAAGGTGGCAACTAAATTTCAAGTACAGAAGAATCATTCTAGTTATGAGAAGAGTAGTCAAAATAATCTGCTAGTTGAGGTAATGACTGCCTTATCCCCAACTGGCAATCCAAGATTAGCCACTAGATTGCTAAAGGGATATAAAAAATTAAGACAATGTTTATAAATATTACCTCTGCCATGAGGACTCATAGTAGATAAGAGGTTTGGAGAGGGGGAATGCTTTTCTGCTCCCAGTATATTTTATAGATTTACAAGAGGTTTTTATGAAGGTTCTTTTTTTTTTTAATGAGATATAGTAAAGGGATCTATTTGACACATGTCCTCAGACATATTGGCAGTTTTCCTTAAACTATGGAGTTCCTCATCTGTTATTTTTTCATTCTGTATACTGTACGTTCCCAGGCAACTCTCAAATTTGTAAACACAGCTATGGACACACTCTCTCAAATTTGTAAACACAGCTATGGACACACTATTTGCTTTAACAGTAGTTACCTGGAAATCGAGGTCTCTGTTTTTGTTACATTCCACTCCCCTACATTTCTTAATCATATGTAACGTTTGTGGTCACAGGTTGATTTTCAAGTTCCTAAGTCTGTGCCTGATGGTGTGTAGCCTCTAGTGTGAAGCAAGAGGAAAATGAGTAGTCAGGAACTGGTCACTTTGAACGTGGGAGGGAAGATATTCACCACAAGGTCTTCAACCTTAAAGCAGTTTCCTGCCTCTCGGTTGACACGTATGTTAGATGGCAGAGATCAAGAATTCAAGATGGTTGGTGGCCAGATTTTTGTGGACAGAGATGGTGTTTTATTTAGTTTCGTCTTAGATTTTTTGAGAACTCACCAGCTTTTATTACCCACTGACTTTTCAGACTATCTCAGGCTTCAGAGGGAGGCTGTATTCTATGAACTTGATCCTCTGGTGGATCTCTTAAACCAAGAACACCTGCTACAGCCAAGACCTGCTCTTGTGGAGGTACATTTCCTAAGCCGAAACACTCAAGCTTTTTTTAGGGTGTTTGGCTCTTGCAGCAAAACAATCGAGATGTTAACTGGGAGAATTACAGTGTTTATAGAGCAACCTTCAGCACCGACCTGGAGTAGTAACTCCTTCCCTCCTCAGATGACCTTACTTCCACTGCCTCCACAAAGACCTTCTTACCATGACCTGGTTTTCCAGTGCGGCTCTGACAGCACGACTGATAACCAAACTGGAATCAGGTATTTTGTATTTTGAAGCCTCTATTCTACACCGGTTCCTGATGTATCACCTCAAAATTGAAATTTTCTCATTTCAGTTTTGGAAAAAAATGATTACTCAAAATGATTTTTTGGTGGGAGTAACCAGCAGAGTTGGGTGGAATGACCAGATAATTATTGTCCAAACTGGGATACTTTTCAGAGTGAAAGAAGTTGTTATTATGTGGGACAATAAGAATAAATCAAAGTTGTCCAGGGAAAACTGGGACTATGGTCATTCAAGTTGTAGGAGGAAACAATTTTATAGATTATGTTCCATCACTATGGAATGAGAAGCCTTTTTCTCCCCAAGGGTTTCTTTTCGTTGCTGGTATATAGTAAAGGCTCAACAGTTTGTCATGATTTCATTACACTATGTACAGTTGTTCTTTCAGTCCTTCTGATTTGGCTACTGATTTTTCTCCATTCCACTTTATTTTTAAACACCATTAAGGCAGATATATCTCATGGCAAATCTGGTCTCCTGTTACATTGTTGGCACTCCTTACACAACTCAAAATACTGGGATAGGCTGTCAGTATATTAAGGATAGTTGCTTCTGAGTCAGTCACTTTCTCCCCCTGTTATTCTTGGCTGGACCCTAAGACGGATTTCCACTCTACTGTCACGGACACTTTTTTCGCCGCTTAGAAATGTCTTAATGCTGTCCCACTGTTATTTTACTGTGAAAGCTGGCTTTAATTTTCAGGAGGGGAAAAAAAAAGTCTACATATGTTCTTTACTGACAGTATTTAAATAAGATACACGTTTTTGGGGTCAAGGTAGACAGACATATTTGGGGATATTTTCTTAACTTTTGCAGTAACCATAAGAAATGACCAATGTTTACCCCTCCCACAACATACCCCTTGGTCCTGCATACCAGCTGAAGAACCCAGTAGGACAATTCTTAAGTTTTTACGCTTTATAATTTCCTGCCTTTCCAAAGAGGCATGAAATGTCATTTTGGGGAAAGAGATCCAGCTAACAGGCTGATTGAGAAGAAAACCTAAGACCCTATCTTCACCTCAAAATGTTTTAAGATACCTCTGGGCACAGTTGGTGGGGTACTAACATAAATAGAAGGGAAATTACCAGTTGTTGTTGTTTTTTAATTTGTGTGATTAAGATCTTTGGGGATCCCTTTCTAAAAAGTTAAAAAACTAAGAAAAAATGGTGTCATTGATTTCAAGAAGAAACATGCAAGATAAAAAGGTATCATGGAAATACTAAATGATTTTTAAAAGCTATGCATTTGGAGAAAATGACTATAATCTTGAAAAACATTAGAAACTCAAGTTGGGATATTCTTTGTGTGTACACAGTGACAGTAGTTTTCCCTTTGCTGTTAAGTGTTTGTGTTTTACAAATAGTACAAAAAATTTTTTCATCTTAATGAGAGAATGACATTATATTTAAATTCCAAAACCAGAAGCTATTTTTTAAACTGACTTTTTCTTGCATCCCCAAAGAGTATTCTTTTCAGTTGTTTGAAGTTTAGAATTTTTTTCAGCCTATAAGTGGTCATGATTTTCTTCTATAGTTCCAATTTCAAAGTAGAGGTAGAAACCCAAATAAGGTGACATTATTGGGAGTTCAGGTGATCGGATGAAAGCTCTTGGTCTTAAGAGGCCCACCTTAGGTATATAATTATTTAGCTAGCAATCATTTTTATTTCTTGCTCACTCCTTGTGGTCTGAATCTGTCCATTCAGATGTTTTTCTTGATGGTGGAAAGTGGAGGAGTGAGCCTGAATGGCTGCTCAGAGCCTGATGTATCATCCAGCTGTTCAGTATGTTCTACTAATATGATTTATCACTCTGAGGTCTTGGTAACCTAGCAAGTTGCTCAGTTATTATCTCTCAAGTTCACAGTACTAGAAATACTTGGCATGCATCTTGCAGAGGGCCATACCACATTATCAAGTCAAGTTATGGTCACAGGATTCTAGAGTCTCTTTGGTAGCCATCTTCTATCTGACCGTTCCTGTATAAACTAGCTCAAATGGAAAAGTGTACTTGCCTTATAAGTTTTTAAAATAAGTTTTGATTTTCCAGTTCCCATTAGTTTCTTTTATCTTTTTCTTATGCCTTGAAATCTTCCATTTTTCATTTTGGCCTCTTAGGGAATCAAGTATTTAGGCCAAGTGATTTCTTGCAAGTACATTCCACTTTGTTATCACCTACTATATACTATTTGCATCTTAATTTTGTGAGACATTCTGTAACATTTTTTCTCTTTGACAAAAGTTTCTAGGCTATAAAATCAAGATCTGGGGTTTGGGGGTAGATGAAATGATTTACTAATGTTAAAAATTTGCTGTATTAAACATAAATGTGCTTTTGATATGTACTTTTATAATTTTTACATTTTATTATTGAATTTTTTTCTTTGCCTAGAATGGGTTTCTAAATGTGAGCTACAATAACCACTCTATCAATCATAATTAAAAGGAGGCTAGGGATGACCCCAAGGCTCTTTTTATCCCATAAAACCACAGACAGTTTAGGTAGCTGCCGGGAACTAAAGCCTTTTTTTTTTTCACATCTCATAAACAAATGGTGGGAGGACACAAAGGATATAAAAATATCCTGATGGGGCTTCCCTGGTGGCGCAGTGGTCGAGAGTCCGCCTGCCGATGCAGGGACACGGGTTCGTGCCCCCGTCCGGGAGGATCCCACATGCCACGAAGCGGCTGGGCCCGTGAGCCATGGCCGCTGAGCCTGTGCATATGGAGCCTGTGCTCCACAGTGGGAGAGGCCACAGCAGTGAGAGGCCCGCGTACCAAAAAAAAAAAAAAAATCCTGATAGTAGATAAAGAAGGGGCAATATAGCTATATCTTTATGGACATGTTATGTTGACATTATTAAAGCAACATATAGTCAATCTGAAAAGTTCAGGTATATTTTTCTTGAATAATGTGTATCTATCGAGTTTTCCAGAAAGTTTTGTCATTTTGACTCCAGAAGCCTTTTGACCCCATGTCTTGCTCTTCAACAATGGACAATTATTGAGAAAAATTGACAATAAAGTCTTCTTGACATTTAACATCTGCAAAATTTCACCTGCAAAATGCATTTGATAGGAGAAAGTCACAAAAGAAAATTTGTAATGTCAGTGCTGGTAATGGGTAAAATTAGATCTAGGGGGAAACTGTAAATGTATCAGATGTTCATTAAAAAGATTGAATCAGTTAATTAAATCGATTAGAACAATATTTAGTAAGTTGAAAACAAAATTTGGAAATAGTTAAATTACATTATATGAAAATTAAGCTAATTTAATTGGTTGATCAAATTGTTTGCTCCAGAAAATAATTTCTCAATGAAAATTCATCAATGTTGGCTATATTCCTAAATGTGGAATTAAAATGACTTTGGAGATCACAGCAAAGTCTCTGTTTTCAGTAGCCTGAAGGTACTGGCTTGGATTTATAAATGAAGTCTTTAAAAATATCTGATCAGAAAATGGTTTGATACCTTTATTTGAGGTTATAAATCAAATATTTCTGTTTAGTTTTGCTGGTTATTAAAGGGATGTTTTATAATTGAACATTTTTGTGTGTCCTAGGTATGTTTCTATAAAACCTGATAACCGAAAACTGGCCAACGGAACTAATGTCCTCGGCTTACTGATTGACACTTTATTAATGGAAGGCTTCCATCTGGTCAGCACCAGAACAGTATCCTCTGAAGACAAAACTGAATGCTATAGCTTTGAAAGGATAAAAAAGCCTGAAGCTCTTGCCATGAACAAAACACTGAAACCAGAGACTACCCTCATGCCAGAGCAATCTCAGAAAAAGAAATGAGGTTCTCTGTTCTCTTTTAGAGTAAAAAGAAATTGCCATTTTCTGGTTTGGAAATTCCATATTTAGGGCATATATGTTAGTCAGATATGTACTCACCCTAACTTTCTGGCCTTCTACCATGCCATCTTTGGGCAACCACAGCTTAACAGTGCTTAAGACACACTAACTATGTGCTGCTCTCTAAACAACACCGTGCACTTGGTGCTTTGGTGCACATTCCTTCTACCTTCAATGCCTCTTTCCCTTTCTCTTCTTCATGAACACTTACAAAGCGTTCAAGAATGGACTATGGAATCAGACTGCTTGATTTCTAATCCCAACTAAGTCACTTACTAGCTATGTGGCTAGGGCAAATCATTTAACCTCTCTCTGCCTCAACTTTTTCATCTATCAAATGAGGATAATAAATATATCTCCCTTATAGGATATATGAGGATTAAAGGAGATAATGTAAAGCATTCAACACACTGCCTGGCGCATGGTAGGCACTCAGTAACTATCAGTGATGATAATGATGAAGAAGATGGGTAACCCACTTTCAACTGTACCTCTTCTGTAAGGCCTTGTTTTCCTCCTTTCCTAGGCATAGTAATCAGCCCTTTCCTCTATCTAGACTTACATGCCATCATAAAAACAAATTTTTCTCACTTGAATGTGAGCTCGATCCACTCAACAGTTTTAACTCTACTATGTGTAAAGCACTGTGCTGAACACTTGTTGAGAAATACCTTTGTTACCAATTAGCACCTACTCTGGTAAAAAGCTTTTTGCATATAACTTCTACTAACATTTAAAATACACATATTACTTTTTAAAAAATATTTATTTATTTGGCTGCATCGGGTCTTAGTTGCAGCATGCGGGATCTTTTAGTTGCGGCATGAAGAATCTTTTAGTTGTGGCATGCAAACTCTTAGATGCGGCATGTGGGATCTAGCTCCCTGACCAGGGATCGAACCTGCATTGGGAGTGCAGAGTCTTAGCCACTGGACCACCAGGGAAGTCCCCTACACATATTACTTTGACTTAGTGAGTCCTCTTGTAGGAATTTCTCTTATATACACGTCTTTAAAATATTAGGATAAATATCTAGAAAGGGAATCATTAGATCAACGAGTACAAAGTACTCTGCACATAGTAGGGTTAAAAAACATTGAGTGGAAGCAGTTGAGCAGCATTTTAAAAAGTACCATTCATTCATTCAAAAACATCTGTTAAACGTTTGTTGAATACTATACTAAGTTTTCAGAATTAAAACATTTACTCATGACAAAAATCCTTATTCTCAAGGAACTCACATTCAAGTGAGACAGTGTATCATCATAACAGCGAAAAATTGGAAGTAAACTCAAAGTTCATCAACAGGTAATGGGTATAAAGTATGGTTCATACAGTGAAATACCGTGCAGCCTTTAAAAAGAATGAGACAGCAGTTTATAAACTAAGAAGGAAGGATTGTCAAATATATATAAGTTGAAAAAAAGCAAGGAGTAAGACAATGTATAAAGTGGAAAAATATATTTCCACTTTATATGCAGTATCTAGTTTCCATTTGCAGAAAGATATATAATACTCATATATCTATATTCATGGAATTTTCAGCAAAGATATGTGTCACCTGTAGAGAGGAAACTGGGTGAGTGGGGTTTGGGTGTGGGAGGAAGATTTACTTTTCATCAGACCAGGGAGGTCTTTTTTAAAAAAGAAAGAAAAAACCATACCTGAAAGATTGTGTGTGTGTGTGCCAGGGTTGGAGGCATGTTATGGCATAGTATGGCTTATTATCTCATACTGACATAAATTTTACTCTTCCATCCTTTCTGTGAAACCCCTACACTTAGTAAAGAAATTACACTCCAGAAATTTCTAGTAATTACTTATAGATTTGTGTACTAAGTTGCAGGGAAGAAAGATTTAAAAAAAAAATTTCCTAATAGTACGTCAAAAGATTATGTATAATGGAAAAGTGCAAAATACTTCAAGATTAGTAACGTTAAGGTTAGCAACGGAAAATAATGACCCAAATAAGAAAAAAGCCTTATGAATGAGTGTTTTGTTTTTGGTGGCACACATCCTCTCTTTACTGCAGAAAAAAACAACTTAGTTGTTTTAGTCTGTCATCTTAGTTTTGGGGATGATGTGTCTGGCCTGGTTCCCTTGCTAGCATCATATTCGAGGGCACAATATTTCTAGTTTGCTAAGTTTTGGGCACGCGTGTGATTTAACTAGCTGGGTGTAGTTGGCATGGTTATATATGTTACACTGTTTAATTCCGTATACGGCTTTGCTGATAAGATGATTCAAAACTGATAACTGGTTAAAAGAATAGTGAAGCAAAAAATACTGTAACTACAGGTTGGCAAGGAATAAGATAGGAAATGTTTAAACTGCTATTATGTGTTCTTAGTCATTCACACTTGCCGGAAATTAGCTTGAGATGAGAAATAAAATGTTCTTTTTAATGTGCTAATAGAAACATTACCCTATGGAAACATGTAGTATATATACGTTTAATTAATTCAGTCAGAAAATATTTATTGACATCTACTGTGTGCCAAATACACTGGGGAGCAAGGAGCTGCAAGGAGCAAAATAAGGTCGTCCCTTCTAGAGCTCACTACAACTACAGTTCATAACACTGACAATGGGTTTAAATTAAAATAACTTAAGCCTTTAATTAAACAGTTCCTCAAAAGTCATGGGTTCACAATCCAGAGGTTTTCAGAAGGAGATAGGTAACCAAAATTTAAAAATGTATATTATTCATTAGGAAAAGTGTACTTTCAGAGTGGATTGAGTTTCTTATTTTAGTAAATATTTTACAGATGATATTATCTGGAGACACATCTGTCAAGATTATCTAAGTAATAAACCTCTTGTCTTCACTCCAACATAGAGTGGGGCACTGTAACTGGTATGTCAAGACGTGCAAAAGAGTCTTGTTTTAGAAAGGGAGGCAGGCATATGGCTGGAAGAAAACAGGCTTATGTTAGATGCACCACAGGCAAATTTAAACTCTTGCCTGCTTTAGAAAAAAAAAAAAAGACTTTAACATCTTCATATGAGCATCACTTAACTTCTTGACTGAATTGATTATAAGAAAATCATAAGAAATTATAAGAAAATAATGGCAGAAGCTTGTCTTGGCCAACCAAACTGAAAACTTTGGTCTATCAAATCATATACTCCTATCAATCCATCTCAGATATACAGGTATGAGTCATCACAAAGCATGGTTTGTCAGTCTTAACAATACCAGTGATAGTTGGGTCTCCCCTATTCTCCCACTTATGTTTGTTTCAGCCTCTTTCCATCACCTACAGTTTCATATCTGATAAGGCACTAAAGATTTTAGCTTATTCTTGAACCTCAACAATGTAACCTTATAAGTTGTTGGAAGTTCTCCCTACAAAGATTTTCTGAAAAGATGCTCTGGTGTTGAATTTTACTCTCGAATTTAATATACAAGTCATAATTACAAAGAATCTACAAGTCATAATTACAAAGAATCCTTAGGTTATGTTAAAGTCGAAATTAATTCGGGCTGCTTTCAAAATATATCTGAATTCAGAAGCCTGAAGTAATATAAAATGGTCAAGGGAAAGCAGCTTGAGAAATATATGATTTAGGGAATTGTAAGCTGTTTCTATTTGTCTTGTATTCTGTTTACATCTGACAAATGTCAGCTTAGTTTTATAAGTCTTTGTATTGGTTCTCTATCATAAATAACAGAAATGGTCACATTAACAGAGACCTTGCTGGAATAACAAAAGACTTGCTAAGACTTCTAACTATCCCGTATTCTACTTTTATTTTTCCTCTGTGCTGGGGAAGTTGACTCTGTAATAGCACACTTAGCAATGTAAAAGCCACTAAGAGGAAATTTTTAAAAAGAAATTTGGGAAATTTTATTACCTTCCTGGAGCCAGTGAACCCATGGAAAACACCAGTGTGACATCAAACTTATTGTTTTAAACAAAAGTTCAAGGAGTATAGAGATGAGATGAAAATATATTACTAAAAATACTTAGATTTCTGGAAAATCAACAACATCATAAAAACCATAATTACTCACCAGTTTGGTCCCAGAACAGCTTTGTCATGAATTGTTAGGCCTTCTATTGGATCTATCTGAGATGAAAAGTTATGTGCAAATTTTACCAAAAGACTCATCATCTCAATATTTCTGAGCTCAGAAAATGCCTTAATATATATCTAAGCTATGAGGTCAATCCAACTCCCAAAATATTTTAATAGATAAAAAGCTAACACCTTACATGGTGACGGGGAAATGAGTATTAAGCATGGCACAGAATAAATAAGCAACAAAATACAGCAAAATAAATAGGAATTTGCTCCTAAAACTGAAATGTGCCTAAGACTTAGTTAATCATACAGAGCTTTCTGCACCTTCAGATTTCACACCAACACCTCAAATCCATAAATCATTGTTTTAAAGTGGTTTTTTATCAGTTGAGTAAAACACACCAACTACCAAGTGTTTCTATTTCATGTTACTTTTCTCATTTCACAATCTGGTAAGAATTTGAATGTCTTTGAGTTCCCAAGTTGGAAGCCAAACAGGAGAGGTTTATCTTACCCTTCTTGTAATAAGAGACCCCAAGAAAGTCTGGCTGCAATGTCTGAGGTTCCATGAGTTCTTTTAAGATGAGGACTGGGACTGTGCTTTATATTGGTCTTTATATTCCCCCGCAGGGCTGGACATCTAAGAGTCTTAACTGAACTGAACTGAAAAATTTGGAACACTATAGTCTCAGTAAACAGGCACTTGGAAAAACAAGAATTATAGTAGATTCAAAGATAGATGAGTATACTTTACATAAAGAGTCTGAAAGAGTTGATTCAAGTTAAAGACTACAGAAAAAAACCCATGGTATTTTCTACTAGAAGTTTATGTGGGTAATCACACAAAAAATGAGATGAAAGTCTAGATGTATATAGAAATACTAAGTAATTGAATGTTATGCAAAACTGGACTTTCCTGGTGGGGCAGTGGTTAAGAATCCGCCTGCCAATGCAGGGGACACAGTTTCGAGCCCTGGTTCAGGAAGATCCCACATGCCGCAGAGCAACTAAGCACGTGCGGCACAACTACTGAGCCTGCGCTCTAGAGCTTGCAAGCCTCAACTACTGAGCCTGTGTGCCACAACTACTGGAGCCCACGCACCTAGAGCCCGTGCTCCACAAGAGAAGCCACCACGAGAAGCCCGCGCACCACAACGAAGAGCAGCCCCCGCTCACTGCAACTAGAAAGCCCGCGTGCAGCAACAAAGACCCGACGCTGCCAAAAATAAATAAATTTTTTTAAAAAAGTTATGCAAAATTATACATTTAATCAGAGTAAAACAGCTCAGCCAAAACTGGAATATACCATAATTTGCTAGTAAAAATGCAATGCTACGAGTGCTTAGTAATTAAATAAATATTACAGGAATACAAATTCCGAATGAATGTTACATGACTATAATCAATATTAAATCTTGACTTACCTCCATAATTTAGGAGTCATGAAAAGATAGTCGAAGTCATCAGACCAGGCACATAAGTCAGTTGCAACTAGGATGGAAATACAGAAACAAATGTTCCCAGTTCTGGATAACCTGCCTTGAAGACATAGGTTCACTGAATTCGGATTAATCAAATAGTTCAAGGATTTAGGTAAAATGGTATAAAAGACTCTGGTATATTCAGAAGACATGTTACTGAGTTTTTTAAAGGCATTTTGGAGGCACAGATTAACATTTTAGGTTTCCTTACATATCATTAAAGTAGAACATATTAGAAATTTAAAACGTAGAGTAATGTGGTATTTCTGTCCCATGATGGGCATGTAATTACTAGGTAAACAGATCAAGATACTTTGACTTTCTAAATAGGAATCCTATAAAACAAGGTTCAGCTCCTAGAAAATCAAAATACTTGCTTTCAATTAATTAAAAAAATTTTTTTTTGTTTTGATTTGGTCACTTTTTAAACTTCTGGCTACAATTTAAGCAGTACTGAATTCCTATTTGATTTTTTTTGGCTAACACTTTTCTTCAGAAGCAAACCCAATTTAGGGTGAAAAGGAGAAAATATTTTAGACCTCTTAGACAGAAGCTTCATTTCCTCTTAACTGTGTTTCTCCATCAAAAACAAGTATTCAAATAAGGAATCTCAATTATCTAAACCTATTTTTGGCCATCTTCCGGAATTTCTTGTTATATCTCTTTTGAAATGCCACAGTTGCACTCTTGGAAAACTTGTCTTCCTGGTTTTCAAATTTCTGTTTATTATTATAACTCTTCAGCCAGAATGCCAGGTCTTTGTGCTGTACTGTGTCTTGAAACTGGAGACCAGCACATTTCCCACAGTTCAATTACTTGCTTTTCCATTTGAGAAATTAAAGCCATGTCAATTTTACAGTTTTAACTGACTGAATTATTTGGACTTTAAGTTCTCAATTTCATTCCCTCAATGTAATACTGGGAAAGATATTTGTTTAATGAATAGAAGCAAAGGTAAGGTTCAAGAATAATTAGGGGCTTCCCTGGTGGCACGGTGGTTAAAAATCTGCCTGCTAATGCAGGGGAAATGGGTTCGAGCCCTGGTCTGGGAAGATCCCACATGCTGTGGAGCAACTAAGCCCGTGCGCCATAGCTACTGAGCCTGTGCTCTAGAGACCACAAGCCACAACTACTGAGCCCATGCACCACATCTACCGAAGCCCGTGTGCCCTAGAGCCCGTACTCCACAATAAGCGAAGCTACTGCACTGAGAAGCCCATGCACCTGCAACGGAGAGTAGCCCCCGCTCACCACAACTAGAGAAAGCCAGCACGCAGCAATTAAGACCCAACGCAGCCAAAAATAAATAAAATAAATAAATTTATTAAAAAAAGAATAATTAACACATTTTAGTCACTGACCTTCATAACTGATACCAGTGTAGGGTTTTCCTATAGGCACAAGCTTGAGATATGACACTCTAAGAAAAAAAGGAGAGTTTTAATTCCATTTTGGAAATATTTATTTAAGACTACATACCTAATCAAATAATTTTTTAATGTAAATGTATGTGTTTATGTACTTCTTTTTAAAAGAAAGGGATATACTGTCTTTAATAAATAACTTCAGTTAGCTTGTCTACCCTTATCAGTTTTGAGTGGATAACTGATGAATTTACCTCTCCAGCCAGACTTTTACATAGGATTCCAGTTCTGTATATTCAGCGACTTTTAATCCAAGCATTTCAAAAGGAATGCCTGGATATCATCTTAAATTCAATATTACAAAAATGGGACTCAAAATCTTTCCTTCTCAAACTATCTTCTCTCAACTCTCTCCTTTCAGTGATACTATCATTGTCTTCCAGTAAAGAAAATGTGTAATTTTTGACACCCCCCCTTTTATCCAACTCATCATGATGTTCTACAATTTTTCTTTTGAAATATCTTAAATTTATTCTTTTATCTCCATTCTTATTGCCACCATTCTGTTCAAGTTTTCTTCACTCCTAGATCACCACAGTAGTCACATGCCCAGTTTCTTTGCCAACAGACTTTCTTAGAATCCTTCTATATATAGTATAGCCACATTTAATTTCCAAAAATTCCATTATTTTGTAAGTTTTCATTATTTTGTTTCAAGAGGCCATAATTACCTCCCTATTCCTTGCTATATCAAGACTAAAAGTCCTCTAATTGGTTATCTAGGCAAAGGCCCAATAACTTAGTTCTAACCTGGTTATCTAAATTCATGTAACCTTTGTCTCAGGTCTTAAGGCAAAGGTCCCAAGTTACTTTTGGGGGAATACTGCATTCTATTTTGGCTGCATTCTATTTCTCACCCACAAACCAGAAAAGTCCACTACTTGACAATTCAGTGCATCTTATTTACAAGCATACAGGCCACAAATTACAAAATGAAGACATTTTTTTATTGAGTCAGCAGAGACAACTGTCTAATCCCCCTGCAATTCCCTAAAGTTACTTACAGTTTTGAACTGAGGAGACCATCTCATGTGGCATTTATCGCCCTTTACTAGAGTGAGCTGTTGTCTGGCACTTTGCTCTGTACGGACAATGTGTTTTCTGCTTCCAGTCTCAGTCCTTTCTCCACATGGTCTAGGTACCCGTGATATAGTCAGTTCTCACATTTTTTTTTTTTTTTTTTTTGGTGGGGGCAGTGGTGAGGTCAAAATAAGTGCCTAGAAAACAGGTCATAAGGCAAATAAGTGTAGAGGGGAAACTGCTTCACCGTGGGAACCATTATTTAATTGCTGGTTGAATTCCTGACTTCTAGCTAAATGTTAAGTATAACAAATATGTCAACCTCCCTCAAAGCCAAACCCAACCCAACAGCAACATTAGACTTTTCAAAAAAAAGTAATTTATATTTATATAGGTTCTGGAAATCAGACATAAATGTCCTATAGATTTTATATAAAAGCTCTTAAGGATACATAAAAATAAATCTTTATCACATTATAAATATGACTTAAATGTCCTAGCAGAAAACAAATGCTACATATTTGATCCACAATTTTCTCTGCCTTCTGAGATTTCTGAAAGCTTTTTCGTGTGACTTGGGTACTGTCTTACAAAATTGTCCAAGAAAGTTTATAAGAAAACCCATTTCACTCAATAAGGTAGCTCTAGTAAGCGGAGGGATTCAGAAGCATACAATTAACTTTAGAGGATCACTTTAAAGAACTGCAGCAGATGTTCAATACATTTATTTTTGTGATTATGGTAATGATGCTTCTTGAAAAAAATTTTTTTGAAAAGTATTTTTTAATGTAAGGACTTTTCATTCTACTACCATCTCCCATCTCCTCAGAGAGACAACAAATAAAAGCCAATAGGGAACAGTTAAATTATACTTTGTTGGAAAGTTTTAGATGATCAATCAGATCATTTATAACCCTCAAGATTTCATAGGCTTTCCAGCTATTCATACCCCCACCCACAGGTTTCTGGCTTTGATTTTTTAAAAAAAACTTTAAGGTAGCTAAGACTTGAATGTTAATAGGTAGCATAGAATGAGAGGAGCCCTGACCCCTGGTAAGTGAAACAGTAAAAGGTGGAGAACTTCTAAATTACCAGGCAAGAGCTTGGGCATTTCTATATTTATCTAGCTGGTATTCAGCCTTTCCAAAACATTAATTTATCACCAAATCACTACTGATTTTCAGCAACCAACTGCCATTTATCAAGCACCCACTATGTTAGACTTGCAGAGTATACAATACAAAATAAAATAGCCTCTGCCCATAAAGCAGGATGTATTAATTGTTTTAGGTCAGGTATAGGAGCGCAAAAGAGAGAAATGGTATTTCTGGGTGAGGAAGGAAAGTGAACTGGGAAAATTTCTTGCAGGGGCTAGATAGCCTAAGAATATTTAGACAGCTGAAGATGAGGGAAAGGACATAACTTGAGCTAAGGTTTGTATGCAAATTAGAGGTTTGGAAAAGGAGTACAGTGTTTTTATTTGGCTTAACAACAGTACTGTGGTACTTGTGATCATTCCCATAGTGATAAGGTCAATCTCACCTGGGCAAAAAATATCCCTGATAGTAGACTTTTGGCTATGCAACCCCTGCCTCTCAAGATTTCTCACTTGATTTGCTCAGTTAAAGGCTATAGACCCCCAATATTTCAGGTAAACTCGTCTAATTTAAGCCTAGATTCCTTCCAACATTTCTTACAAATCGTGATTTTTTCTTCAAATATCACACCTTGATTTTCGAAGGGCTGCAGGCAATCTGAATATACTCTCATTTTCAATTAGAAATTAGGGCATTTTATGCAAAGGAAGGAAAACAATCTCAAGCATGGTTACACTCACCTCCCTACCTACTCCCCAATACCAATCTGTTTTCAACCCAGTAATTCTACTTTACTCCTTCCTACTTGATCATCCTTTGGTTCATGTTTTCTGCACTTGTACGTCTCCAATTCCTTCATTTCACTGAATTAGTCCTATCTATTCTTTAAGCCCAGCTCATTTTCAACCTCCTCTAAGAAGTCTTCTCTGTTGTCCAAATCCACATTTTCTTTGAGCTTCTATTGCCACTTCAGATCAGCAAGACAGATTACACTCCACTCTTCTCTAGTTGTTTCCTGTAAGTTAGTATAATATTACCATTTAGGCCAGAAGTTCTTTGCCAACAGTGACCATCTTTTTTAGACTATAGTGAAGTACTGGGCATAGAATATGTCTTTAATAATAAAAGATTATCTCACTTGAAAAATGCCAACAGAAAACTTTCAAGGCATTTTAAGTATTATTATTATAACTATTCTTGATGAGATGAAATTATAATCACTCTCATTTACAGAATATGACACCTCAAATTATCACCTCAGATTTTTCACACTATTCAAAAATAGATTTGCATATGATAAAACTGTCCTACTCTACTTAGGTAGAGTATATAACACACATTTATGTACATAACCATGATCAAAACCAGTAGCCATTCTTGGGATTCCCTGATGGTCCAGTGGTTGTGACTCTGTGTTTCCATGGCAGGTGGCACGGGTTTGATCCCTGGTCGGGGAAATAAGATCCCCCATGCCACAGAGCCAAAAACGAAACAAAACAAAACAAAACACCAGTGGCCATTCTTGATAATTTAGTCCCTTCTGATACAATTTCTGGCAGTAAGAGAAACTTACAAGTACATGGCCTTGCTTACAACCAACAGATTATAACTGGAAGGTTTGTAATTTGAATCCTTTCGAGTGTACACCTTTTGAGTGTGTTGTCAAATTAAGAATACAACATAATTTTGTTCAGTTTGAAATAAAGTGAAATTTTGCTTAAAGGAAACTGGAATTCTTCAAATTGAATCCTTAGTTAACCTGAATTTGTCTCTTGCACTCTACTTCAAGAAAAAAGAAGTTAACTTTAAGAAAAATTATAATCAAACACCCTCTGGATGTTATGGCCTAAAACACATTAAACACTACTCTCGAAACTTCTATACTTATTATTACATAATACTTTATATGACTTGATCCTTACATAAAATTTAACAATATTCAGCATACTGTTTGATATACTGAAATATTGTAATTTTTATTAATGTTTTACAAAATATTCAAACAAGGTTTAAGATCATTGTAAACGTCAGTTAACTAAATCATCTGGTACTCCAGTGTCCCATTAATTCAATTAAATGCTTTCTTTATCTGATAAACATTAAAAGATTTCTTATTTTTCATTTACAGGGAGTGCCTCTCCTTCTTCAAGTTTCTATGGGGGTTGTTTTCCTTTTGTTGGCCATGTCTCATACAGTCAAGGTGACAATCTGACAAAAGGGTAGGAAAAACAAATCTAATTTTTTTTTCTAGAATGGAAAACTTAAATATATAATATCCAAAATTCTAAGGTGATAACTAAGGTTTCCACATAAATCTACAAGATTATTTAACTTTTTTTCCTTTGCTTTAATGAGTAATATGTCAGCATACAGAATTATTCATAAAATAAATACATTGGAGGCTGACTCTGTTCTAGGATTATAAAACTTTGGGACAAAACAGATCCAAGTTCAACCTCTTACTTAAAATTTACAGCTGAGGCTTGGAGAGAGCAATTTGTTTAAGGTCACACAAATTTAAGCCGAGCCAATTTTTAAGTATTTGAATAGGACCACATTTAACTTCTCTAGGATAGGAACAGTTTAAGCTTCTGTTTACATTGTCATTCCCCTGGCAAAGTAACCAAGCTACCTGAACACTTCTTTAGGATAATATTCACAAATTTTATTATACTGAATTATAACTTTTTATTCTGCTTCATTTCATGGTCTTCTAAACCAGGGGGAAAGCTTAAGCTTCCCTACATGCTCAATTGTCATCTTAATAAAATGCATTTTGATGACATTGAAGATACTAGTATCAGAGGCAAATGCCTCTGAACAAAGTGACTTGTTGAATAAATAGCTGTATACACATTACTGAATGAGATTCAAGTGATGGAAGTTTCATTGTCTGAGACTTTAAAAATGAGGACAAAATGATAGAAAATAACTTACAGATTCTCATGTCTAGAATCATCAAATTAATCTAATGGAAATTTTCACTTCTAATTTATATTACTTGATTTTCTACAGTGTTCTTAATTCTTGTATGAATTCTTAAAGGAATCCTAATCCTAAATTATTTCTTTAGAAATGCCTATTTTATTGCAATTTCTTTTCCCTAGGAGCCAGTAACAGAACCAAAAACATAGTCTAAAAAGGATTATTTAATCTAAAAAAATTATTTTGTTTCTATGAGAAGCTTCATCTTTTCAACTGTGGGAAATTAAATACAAAAACACTGAGCATTAAAAGTAAACACTTTGAAAACACAGAGAAGGTTGAAAAGTTATAAGACTATTTGTCGATAACAGAATTCTAAAAATTCTGACTTACCACCATGTTAAATAAATTTATTAATTCATTCAATATTAATTTAAATGTTTATTGGATATCTACTCTGTGTCAGTTTAATTTTAATGTTGTTCTTATATGTGTAAGGAAATTATGTTACTTGAAATACATCAGGTATCACAAATTATAAAATTACACATTCTACACATGAATAAATTAAAATTATGAAAATTTAAATAGCACAATTTCATATAAAAAGATTATCATACTAAGACAGGAAATGAAACAAGATGAAAAGTAAACTTAGCCAAAAAAAGGAATTTCCAACAATTTTAGTCTTCTCCGTGGCAAGCAATTAGGCAGGCCTGGATTGAAGATGAGGTTATAAGATGATTTCATCATTCTCATGCTTCCTTTCGTAGGTCTCTGGATAAATTCTATTGAGCAATTATCTATTTAAAGCTAACTAATTGTTGACACTGTGCCATGTGTTGTATTTAGAATCTTGATGCCAAAATCCTATACTAATGCAACAGTATCTTAGGCTTTTTCCTTATCTAAAAATGAGGGTAATGAGTATTACTGGCAGTGAGCAATTAATTTTAGAAAACACATTAAAGATAAAAACAATATTAGAGTAGCAGACATATCAGGTATATTATCAATGCATACATTTATTAATTATAAAACACCCAAATATTTTGTTGACAGGTAGGCCAAACCTAGTTTGGAAGGCATTAACTATGAAGAGCAACAGAGGCCACCATGTGAAATCGACCTGAGAGCAAAAGAGTATTAAGGCTAGAGCTTCAGTTAATTTGGGAATATACTTGGGTCCTCCAAACAAAAGTAGAGCCCGGAAGCCAGATGATTTCCCAATGTAGGACAAAGCATCTGAATGACATGGATTTAGGCAGGTAGGATTTAGAGGCTGGGTACTGTGGGTTCAGGAAGCTGGTAAAGTTCAGAGTCTGGGAGATAGCAAGAAAAGAACACAAATACAGTGCTAGGAAAAAAGGTCACACCGTATGACCTCAGTGCGAAAGATTAAAGTGAAAACTATTTCTTGATGAGGTAGAAACAGAGGCAGTCACAAATAGTTGTTCTGGTTGTATTCTTACATACAAGCTGGTATGAATTCATTGGCCTAAGCAAGGCTGACTTGGATTTTAAAAGCTGTCTTAAGCAATCAACTGTAGGGTCAGTCAGATGAATGATGAAGTGGGAAAAACAGCAATTAAATAATTTTAACCCTTTTAAAAGCACTTAATATTTTTTGAAAACCCTGAATCTTGAGATGGTAGCAAAGCTAACTGGAATTCCTGACCTCCATAGTGTTCTTGTGGCACTTCAGGAAGAACATCTGGGAAACAATTTCAATCTGCTAGAGACAGTTTTCCTGAGACTTACATAAGGTATATTGTCAGTTTCTTTTGTCTGTTACCTAGGAGATAAAACATGCTCTGTGAAATTTATTATTCCTTAACTAATGCATCATCTCAGTAAGAGATAAAGAGCCTTCACAAAGACTTATTTCACATATAAAACTTGCTACTACCTGGCAAGAACTATTTCATGTTTCTCATTTCTCTTTCCTTGTGATCCTTCAATGAAACTGATATTTGTGATCTGGAAATTTCACCTAATTGATCCTAGGAGGATTCCATTGAAAAGATCTATCTTCTGGCTATCTAACAAGTGAGTTGTTTTGAGTAGCCATACTAATATTGGTATCAATGTATTCCATGATAAGGAAGGGATGTAACATAATACTGAGTGCTATGTGCGATCATGGGCTCTATTTACTGTATCAGTCACCAAATGAGCTAAGATAGTCTGGGCTCAAGCCTATTAAGCTTACAGGTTAATCAGAGAGAAATAAGAAAAATAATCACAATATGATGTAACATAAGCAATAATGAAACTACTATAGGGATGATAGAACAGAAAAGGGAGCTATTAATTTTCTGTGTGTGTATGTGAAGGGGGTGGGAGGAGGTTGCCCTTCTGAGGCAATACCCAAGAGTACTTCTGAAGGCTCAGTAAGAACTTGCTACACTGCCTGCAATTGCTCTCTAAGACAGAATGAAGTTAATGATTTTTAAGCCTGCCAGAAGTCCAATTCTTTAAATTAACATAAAATACAAAGAAAATGGTATGTCTTATAGCTTAGGAATAGGTAACCTGCAAAATAAGTTTACAATTTAAATGTATAATTTGTCTGCAGCCTTTTAGTTACAAAAGGTTTATTTTCTCTTAGATTTTGATTAGCTTCCAAAGAGACATGTGAAGTGAGAGAACAATGCTGTTTGATGCTTTGACACCTTAAAAACAGTACAACCAAGTATGACCTATAGATTGTGTAGACTTACTCTGGACAATTAGGTGGGGCAGTTTTCTCAGGGGAGGACAATGCTACTAAGGGCTGACTGAATTCATATAGCTGCATGTATGTTCATGGACTACACATACACACAGAAGGACATGGACACATAAACACCCACGTCCAGTGTTACCAAAACACACTTCTCAGAGCATGCCTCCTTGCAGTGGGATGGTAGCACCATCATGGAATATTTGAGAAGGTAATTTGTGCTTAGTATAGTACTTCCACATACAAACCTATTTTAAAGTCTTAACATTCTTTGGAAGGTATCACTATCATTTTGAGCATTTTAGGGCTTAATATTTAGTTTTCTCTCCCCTACCTTTTGTTAACTATAGGACAGAGGTTGTAGATATAATTATTAAGAGCATGAGCTCTGCAATGAAACTACCTGAGCTTGAATCCTGACTCCCCCACTTACTAGTTATGTGACATCAGGCATGCTATTTCCCTGTGATTGTTTCCTTACCTTATAACATGGGAATAATGACGTATCTCCCCCATAAGGTGGTTATGAGAATTGAAAGGATTTTTAAATGTAAAAGTTTCTGGCAAAGGACAATGTGTCAGCAGTTATTTCTGTCACTAATAGCACCTAAAGCTTGAGTGGTTTCCATATGTACTTAAAAAAAAATTCATCCACAACCCAAGGGGTGGTATTTAAATGTTTTGATTTGATTGATTTGGGTCACTTTCACTAAAATAAGCACTCAAAATAAATAATAAAAATTTACAGGCCTATTTCCCAGAGGGGCAAATAAACATTAACAAATGTGCCAGGGCTGATGTTCCTTACTGTATTAATAATTCTCTCCTATCAAGAATCTCTATATAAATTTGAAAGAGAACCAGAGTAGTCTGAAAAGTACTTGAACTGTAAAAACTAAGAAGCCTGCATTAAAAGACGTCATAAAAGCTATCTTCTCAGCCAAGGCGTAACACTTCTTAATCAAGTCTCAACTATGATTTAGGCTCAAAAGACTGGCAAAGAATATACAGATTATTTCCTGTATATGTGATGACAGAATCAACTAGACCCAGTGCCAATTTCAGAGTGAGATTGATCTTCCTAGGAACACTCCACTTAATAAATAACTGAGCATCTACTATGTGTCTAGTAAGGTAAGAAAAGCTCCAATTGAAGCTGAATCCCCCCCTATATTTAACTACAGAAAGAGAATTCCCAAAGTGGCAATTCTAAGCCCAAGCTATGGCGCAGCAGTCTTCTGAAATATCCAAGCACCCTGGAATATAAGTATCAGAGAATGTCCCACTGACACTATGATTCAACTCTCTTCAAATCAAAACGGTATGATTAAGAATTTCTCTGGAATTGGTTCCTTCCTGTTAGTTTATCCAAATTCTTCAACTTTATTCTCCTCTGAAGTCTTAAGAGGAAAATGAAAACTTAATGATCCAGTTCTATACTGGACTTACCCAACAGCCTTGATAAAGTAATCTTTCTTGAAACCAAATGCCAACTTTTAAGTTTTAGTATTCAAAAACTATGTTCCAATTTCAGTAACTTATTAACATTTATTTTCATTATTTGTTTTCAGACAAGTGACATACTTCTTGAAACCGTGATCTTGAACTTCTTAAGGGAGTACCTTCCTTAGATACTGTCAGTTCTGTTAAAATAATAGTTTTCAGTAAAAGCTGTGCTAAAACAAAAAATCTAGAAATATCCCTGTAGTTTCCTTTAGTCAAAACTTGCTAGCACAAGTGTGCTTATTTTAAAGGCAAGAATTTGTTCAAGCTGATGTATTGATTTTCATCATCTCAAATGATGTCTTTAAATCTTATTCCCTCCCCCGCCCCCATGTCATCGCTCTGAGGTCCTTGGTAAAGCAGTCCATTTCCATAATGCACACACACATCCATAGTCAGTAGAAATCCCTTGCTTAAGAGTTTATATTTGCATCCCTGAAACTCAATCTCCCCAGTTTTGCCCTTCTATATTTTGCAATACAGAATAAAAGTCTCAATATTGTTCTTTTTCAAGCAAGCTTCTTAATACCTCCACCCACCCCTGAGGACATTTGACATCTCATATTTTTTCAGTTCTCTGAATGCCCTCTGAAACTGGTTCACATCCATAGTCTGCATGTGTCCTGACATGAACCATACAAACCAAGACTTTCAATCAACAATGATTTGGGAGAACACGTGTTTATTAGCATATAGCAATAGTTTATCCTAAATAAATGAAGAATTTTCATGCTAGTTTTGAAATTTGTTGAATCTTTACCTAAATTCCAAACTAAATTATCCAATTTGACTACCCAAAAAACCATCCACAATTCTTTTTAAAAAAAGGAATTTAATGAATATAGAAATATTGTAAAATCACAAATTTTTTCCTGAAGAATGTAACTATAAGGAACTTTTTAGAAAGAGTAAGTAATAAATTTTTAAAGATCCAAATTCCTTGGGTTTTAGGGGTAAATACATCTAAAGAGTTATATTCAAAAAACTGGTCTGATAGCTTAACTATTATGGACCTGAGGCTTTACTTTTGGGTGCTTTCCCTATTTTTTCAAAGGATGCAATGCCCACTAAAATGGTGACAAAAGTGGCATAACAGAGGGTCTAACTTGACATCTGTACCATAGGTGAGTTCTGGTGACAAACACCCCTCTGAGTCAGATTTTTAGACTCCCAAATGTTTATTTGATTAGCCAAGTTGTCAGATTCTAAACCTGCCTGTCTAAAACTACTGTTAAAGAGGTTTAGTTAAATTATAAAATATTGAAATGTGAGAAATTGGTTGAGACATACTATTTTTACATTCTAAATGGGTCACTGTAACAGACAGGTCATACACTATGAATTTATATATGTGTCGTGTTTACATTTTGATAACCATAGCCATGTGTTTGAACTGAAATGTCTGTAATTAGTAAATGTTTTTTGAATATCAAATGTGAATTCCACAATTTTAGAACACCAGCTCAGCTTTTTGATAAATTTGATGTGATTATTGGGGTACAAAAGCAGCATTTCTCTAATGGTCCTAGATTTCCTTCAGCAAATCTTGAGCAATACATTTTCAGTAATTATTTTCTTTCTCTCCCAATGAAAACCCTTCAATGACATCCCTTGCCTCAGAAAGGCTCTCAAACTATGCAAAGGTACGCTTGGGGATGACATGCAGGTGTGAAAGAGGAAGCCAGAGGGTAAACAAGATGCATCTTCTCATGTACTCAAATTTACTAAAATATTTTGAGAAAAAAGAAATTTTAAAATGTATGCATTTTTACAGTAAAACATTATGGAACAAATGATAAAATTAGTGGTATTTTTTGGGTATACAGTTGACCCCTGAACAAGGGAGTTAGGAGAACTGACCCACCTTGCAGCTGAAAATCCACGTGTAACTTTAGAGTTTGCCTCTGTACCCGCGGTTCCTCATCCTCAGATGGTGTAGTATTGTAGTACGTATTTATTGAAAAAAATTAAGTGGACTCTCACAGTTCAAACCCATGTTGTTTGGGGATCAACTGTATTGTAGATAAATGTAAAGAAAAACCTTTTGAGCCAGGAGCATATCTCATATCTCTTTTCCAGAGGGTGATGTTCTTTCCAGTTTCTGGCATAGTCATGAATTAAGAAATAAATTTGTTAATCCAACTACACAACTAGAAGGAAACAATATACTGCTAATAATAGTTGCCATTGGATGGTAAAAATGTAATTTTTAAATAGAATTTTTTGCCTTTTTCGAGGTTTCTATGCCTATACATTATTTTTATGCTGGGAAAAATTAAAACAAACTTCATTTTAAACAAAAATCCTTTTAAGATCTGAAAGTCAGTTTCACTGTGCTATTAAATATCTATAACTATAAAATAAACCAGATTTGTTTTTCTTTACAGCTTATTAATATAGTTTCAAAATTAAAATAGATAACTACTCCTTTTCTTATACTTACCTTTTGAGGTTTTGGGGGCTGGAAGACCGGGGAAAAGACAGCAAAACCTCTCAACAGAGAATTCAAGAAGTGATTCTTGAATTCCTTTTCACCATTCCTTTGAGAACACAGAGTAGATTGCTCCCCTGAAGCTGATTTTAAAGTTATCTGATTTTTGAAATTACCTGTTCAGTCCTTCCCATGATAGTTAATTCTTCATTATCACTTCTAAATTTCCTGAACCCATAGGAACTTAGGGTTTCCATTTACAGATTTCTAAAGGAGGTGATTAAGTGGTGGTAAGGCTGCTGCAAGTAACTGTTTTTATTTTTCAAGGAGCTCTCTCTCCTTTTCAAAAAACAACCTCCCCCCCCACTCACAAAAATCATACATGCTTATTTACCATAAGAATAAGTAAGATTTATCTCACATCCATAGTGAACCAGTAATAACATTTTAGCATATGTATTCTTTTAATGAGTCTGTTCACGCTATTTGGTAACCTTTTTTCACTTAATCATGAAGTTTCTAGCTCATTAAAATACTGATTACATTATTTTAAACAGCTGCATAGTATTCCACTCAGCATGTTATTTAATCAGTTTTTTATTATTGGACAGTTTAAAAACTTTCAATCTTTTGATATTATAAACACTATAATAAACACATGGATTACTTTTTAAATGAGAATATTAATAGCTTTTACAGTATTAGAAAATTGTAATAGAGAATCCAGTATTCTTTAAAAAAATTTTTTTTTTTCTCAATCATTCAGCTCTTTATTAAATGCCTTTTTATGTGCTATGATGCTCTAGGTCACTCAACTTTGGCCAGATACAGATCAACTATAAAGCTTTAAAATCATGATGCCTGGGTCCTACTCACAAAGAATTTTTTTAATTCGTTAATTCTTTTAACGTGCTAAAATCCTAGAAATATATTATGACTGGTCCACACTCCACTGTATGTGATATATATTTTAATATAACTGAGGAAAAAATCAACTATATCACTTGTCAGCATAAAATTAATATTTGAACTTTGGGACCTAATATTTAGGCTGGTGTTTTGAAGTTCTGGATATCTTAGTCCACTTGCTTTTTGTTCTTAAATTTAAATTTTTTCTTCACATTGCCAATACATTTATAAAAGGTTAATATGCATGAATAAATGAGATACAATTAATGATTAATGAGAATGAATGTACTTCTCTGTTAAGTGAGAGAAAAAGGTTAAGAGCTACAGGTATAAACCATTCATAACATGGGAAGGAGGGATAATGCCAGACTGTTAAAGTCAGGAAACACTCAGCACACACAAGAGGTTTGACCTGCTTTTTAAAAATGTACAGGAATTAGTCGGGGGAGAACTGGGGTGGTGAAATGGCATAAATAAGGGCACAGAGATAGAAAAACAGACGGAGCAGGACTAGTTTGCTTGAAGAAAAATGGAAAAACTTAAGGCTGGGGCAAGATCATGAGGTCTAAGTTAAGAAGTCTGAATTTTATTTAATTAGCAAAAGCATGATGAAACAATTACAGGCAAAGAACTCTTCAGCTAAAATGCTAATAGGAATAAGTGAGAAAAATGGCAGCAATTCCTAGAATGGAGGAGTTGAAGACAACTGTGATTTGTTTGAGTAAATGACAAATGCGAACAAGTTCAGAGTGTCTCTTGGAGCTATTAGCTTTGACTACCTAAACTGAGCAAGTAAAAAACAATTTCAGACCAATCAAGTCACAATTCATAAAAACCTGATCATCACACATACACCTATTAACCATTTAAACATTTTGTTTATGTTCTAAATGGTCTCAGATGGAGGTTCTAACCTTGAGTGAGATCCAAAAAAATATTCTATCTACAAAGGTCACATAGGCTGATGCACATACAACTGTCAAGTTTCTCTTAAAGTAAGGAAAATTAAATCTGTACATTAAGCTAAGAACTTAAACAGCCCTAAGATCTGGCTCCTATAAACTTTTTGGGCTATGATTCTCCTTCTTGTATATTTGATCATAGCCATCGAGACCTTTTTGCTGCTCTTTTTGGTACACACCAAAAATATTTTAGCCTCAAGGTCTCTGTAGTTGTTATTTCACCTGCTTGAAAGGCTCTTCTCCCAGAAACCTAATGGTTTGCTCCGTTTTTTAGATCTTTGTTCAAATGTCATTTTTGTGAGGCATTTTTGGACCACACTATTTAAAAACACATCTGCCTGCCTTCCAAACACGTTTAACCCATCCCTCCCACTTCCCTTGCTTTTTTTCTTCATAGAATTTATCACCATCTGACATACCACATATTAGTACTTATCAGTTTGTCTATTCTATTACCCATGCCTCACTCCCAACATTGTAAGCTCATGAGGGCTGGAATTTACCTGTTTTGTTCAGTGCTGATCCTCAGTGCCAATATAGTAGAATAAATAAATTTGTAGTCCTCTCTATATAAATGCTTCAAATCTATTTTTAATGCTCCTTGTTAAACATAAGCCAGAAAAGACATTTATGGAAAAACAAATTAACATAAAAATCTGCATAGACTATGTTAAAATGTACAAATTCTCTTAAGAAATGACGTACTTAAACTTTCTTTACTTCTAACTATGGGACAACATTCTACTTTGTTGCTTCATGCTAAAGTGGTATTTTTAACTGATCACATGAAAACTTAAAAAATTTATCCTATAGTTTAGTATCATATGCATTAAAGTCCAAACAGAAAAAAACTTTTAGTGGTTCTGTTAGAATTTATGTCCCTGAAAAATGTTACTTTCATAAATACAAGCATTCCCAAAGATTATAAAATAATGAGATGTGGAAATAAGCAAACTCTGGAGTGATTTTAAAGTTTCTACTACTTCCTAAAGATATTAATCCATGCTAAGTGCTTAAATTATAAAATGAAGATATACAGAATAACTTTAATAACAAGTTAATCAAATTGACATTTAGTGTAAAGGTGGCTTAAAAATTTTTCTCAGCATAATTTCTCAAACAAAATCTAACCCTATAGCATAAGATAAATAGAAACAATAACAAGATTCTCTAGGCAGTTTACATTTTTTCAAAACACAAAAGTTCAATCACAAGAATATGATAAGTATCAGATTATTCAAAGTTCCACAGAATTAAGGGAGACCTGTACTCATACATATGCTAATCTAAATGTATTGTTCATGTAGTTTTTGCATGAATCCCATGGATTAAAAATCAAGAAATAGACCCAAAGAGAAATGATAAATGTTGAATTTAATTTCAGTATAATAAAAACAAAAACCCAGCAACTAACTTGTTACCTTGCACAGTAATTTTAACATAGTTTAAACTTATTTATTTTGCCAACATTTTCTTCATTGCAAATAGCCTAAAAAAAAAAAATCAGAAATCTGTGAGATCTATTTTATAAATAAACAAGGTAAGAACATAAACTCTTAAATTCTGCTGGAGAAATTAATTCTCCATTAAAGGGGCTCAAGCTATTAGTAATAAAACAGAAATTTTAGGAAATCCCTTGATAAGAGGTAAGAAAATAAAAAATTTTAGCTGGAAATGTACTGATGATGGTCTCTTACTTCTTCTCCCAGACATGTAAGTATTGGGTTGGCCAAAAAATTCCTTAGGGTTTTAAGTAAAAATAAAAGACACATTTTTCATTTTCACCAAGAATTTTATTGAACAACGTATTCGCCCTTTTGTTCTACTACCTTCTGTCATTTTTCAGGCGACTTCGTAATTCCTCCTTCCCAAAATTTTTTATCTTTTTGAGCAAAGAACTATTCTAGGTGCCTTTTATAGTCTTGCAGGGAATTTAAATTTTTTCCATTAAGAGAATTTTGTAAAGACTGAAGTAAATGGAAACCCGAAGGTGCAATGTCTGGTGAATATGGTGGATGAATCAGAACTTCCTAGCCAAGCTGTAACACTTTTTGCCTAGTTATCAAAGAAACATGCAGTCTTGCGGTATCCTGATGGAAGATTATACGTTTTCTTTCTTTTTGCTTCTTAAATTTATTCATTTATTTTTGGCCGCGTTGCGTGGCATGTGGGATCTTAGTTCCCTGACCAGGAATCGGACCTGCACCCCCTGCGGTGCACGGAGTCTTAACCACTGGACAGCCAGGAAAGTCCCAGATTATGTGTTTTCTGTTGACTAATTCTGGATGCTTTTCATCGAGTGCTGATTTCAGTAGGTCTAACTGGGAGCAGTACTTCTTGGAATTAATTGGTTTTCTGGAAGGAGCTCATAAGAGGGGACTCCCTTCCAATTCCACCAAATACACAACGTCACCTTCTTTGGATGAAGACCGGACTTTGGGGTGGTTGGTGGTGGTTCATTTCACTTGCCCCACGATCTCTTCTGTTCCACATTATTGTACAGTATCCACTTTTCATTGCCCGTCACAATTTGTTTTAAAAACGGAATGTTTTCGTTACGTTTAAGTAGAGAATCACACGCGGAAATAAGGTCAGGAAGGTTTTTTTCGCTTAACTTATGTGGAACCCAAACATCAAAGCGATTAACATAACCAAGCTGCTGCAAATGATTTTCAAAGCTTGATTTGGATATTTTGAGTATGTCAGCTATCTCCCACGTGGTATAACGTTGGTTGTTCTCAATTAATGTCTTGATTTGATCCCTAACAACTTCAATTGGTCTACCCAACCGTGGAGCATTGTCCAGCAAGAAATCTCCAGCACAAAACTTCGCAAACCACTTTTGACAGGTTCGATCAGTCACAGCAATTTCTCCACACAATGCACGAATCTTTTTTTGCGTTTCAGTTGTGTTTTTACCTTTCTTGAAATAATAAAGCAATAATATGCTGAAAATATTGCTTTTTTCTTCCATCTTCAATACTAAAATGGCTACACAAAAATTCACCAATTTTGATGTTTTTTTTTAAATGCACTCTGATATGACAGCTGTCACAATACAACCTAACAAAACTGTTTCGAATGAAGTTAAAGACAACTAAGCGCTCACTACTAGAGCCATCTTATGGAAAAAAACCGAACGAACTTTTTGGCCAACCCTATTAATAACAGATCTAAATACTTACTAGAGCCAAATCTATCTCAAAAGTTTAGGACATTAATTTTTCTCCTTTTTGCTAATACTCAATGAGAAACAACACTTAGAATATAACTTTTTCCATGAATAAGGGATAGTAATATCCACCTGCAAAAGGAAAAAAAAATTGATTTAGAATGTCAACTTCTAAATAAATAAATACATTAACTTAGAAATCATAGTTTATTAAAGTATAATCTTGCTAATCCAGTTATGGCTAACCTGAACATATATCAGTAATGATACCTGGTGGCTTAAAAACACCTCTAATTCTATAACAATTAAAAGGTTACATAATTGATTGAAGAAAATCTTTACTGTTAAAAATGGCATTTAGTCTATGATCAAATTGTCAATTCTACTTTCACATATATGTGATCTTAAGAGACTTGAAGTTGAATATAGTATGCAAGCTGAATTGTTCAACTATTACGATTATCCCTCTGACTACCTCCTGAATACTTGCCTGTAGTCCTCTGAGTTAGCTCCAAACTCAATCCATACTCCAAGTAACAGATTTAAGATGCTCAATATTGGAATTATTTGGCATCAACTTAAACCTGAATGAAAAAGATTAGGATTTTTTTCCAAAGAAGGTGGAAAAAATGAAAGCTTAATATACACCCATATATAGTTATTTCTTCTTTGCAAAAAAATAAATGGCCATATTAAGACTAACATGAAAGGGTATAACTTTTATTTTACTATTTGATCTTTGTGTTTCAAAATTACACAAAGATGGAAATATATTAACTCTTACAAATAAAACTTTAAGTCCTGTTGAGTTACCTAAATGAGTGTTTCATTAGGTACTGACAGGCTATTTCACCTTCTCTAATAAGAGACTGGAAAGAAGTTGCATACTGTTATAATGAATTTCAATGCAACAGTTTTTCTATACTTTCTTACTCTCCCAATATTTCAATTTTTCTTTAATCTATTCTCAGGATTGAATTAAATAAAGTTTTTATTTAGCCCCAAATGATCCTTTTTCACATCCTGAGCACCTAGATATAAAGATTTATTTAGTAAATATAAAATGCATTTAGAAGGCAAATTAGACTAAATATAATTTTCTAAAATCTGACTTCAAATACATTAAGGAAAACAAAAGAAAAAATAGAAATCTAATTCCTGGGTTCTTCCGGAAAATACTGGACAAACTTTGTAATTCATTCAATAAATATTTCTAAGTATCTATGTATTAGTTCCTGAAATATTCTCAGTGGAACCAAAAATTACCATATATTTGTTACGGTCTTTCATGAAATGGCTGAGATAAAATAAAGGGAACAGGCTAAAAGCTTGATGAATGACTTTTAAAAGCCCCAAGGCAATATTTCCATGTGAAAGCTGGCATTTGATTCTCGCCAATATGGTATACTACTTCTTTATTTTGGGAAAAAAATTTTGCTGGAAAAAAGTGAGATTGTTCTTAAAAATGAGAGCTTTGTCTTATATATTTTCTTTACCTTGAAATAAGAATTTAAACAGAAGATGCTCAAATACAACTCCTTAAATAACATCTGAAATACTTTTAGGGTTTCCAATATAGACAATTATAATTGAAATGATTTGTTAAGAACTGCTTGTATTTTATAGATTTCCTGCTTGGTTACAACTGAAAGGAGATATTCCTTGTAGGAAATAAGACCAGGAGTATAGTATACTACACAACCACACTCTTATCCTAAACATCAATTTTTAGTTTAATGACTTAATTAAACACCAACAAATAAGGAATAGAAGGTAAAGAAAACATTTTCCTTCAAACTTCAATTAAATTAAAAAATTTTGACTGTTTGCATCTATAAAATTAGTGACTATCATAATAATTTTTGGTCTTATGCTAAAGTTAAATATTAGATATAAAAAAAAGCAAACAAGGCCTTCATATTTTCGACTTTACTTTCTAACGAAAATCTGTGGCTAAGGATTAAAAAATATTTTTAAATAAAAACAATAAAAAACCAATATGATAGGATAAAGTCAGAAGACGTAAGGTTAAAGATCCTAATCTGCATGTGTAGCAGATTACTTAATTTGAGTTTCTGTTTCCTGAACTAACCAACAAATATACTTGTCATTTACAAGGTCTTTCCTACTTTTAAAGTTATGATTAAGTCTATTTTTGAGACACAGGATTTCAGGAATTTAATTCACATGTTTTGATACTTTCCCCTTTCCCTTATAAGAGAATATTTAGAAATATTACTAAAAATTATCCTCTAAGTTCTGTTCAAAATGTGTATTTTATAATGTACATTTATCTGTGAGATAAGCAAATGTCTTAATGTAATTTCATTTTACTAGAGAAATAAAGGGAAAACTAATATTTCCGTTCTACCTGAAGTAAAAATGGAATATTTAGACTGAATACAAATATGCATTAAAATAAATTTATTTGATGCTGTATGAGCTCTTTCAATAAACTTGATGGCATTCAACACAACCATTAAATTGCAATTATACTATTTTAATAAAAACATCTAAAAGTACTAACTTATTTTTATTGAATCATACTAAAAATAACAAGATTATCACTAATACTGAAAATTAATTATCAATAAAGCTGAAAATACATTGGTAATATTAATATACATTAAAATATGACTGTAGAGTATGGCCAACCTTACTTCAGCAGCACAGTTAATACTGGAGATAATTTTAGAAGTTTAACGCCAATATTTACGTGCTGCTAAGGCACTGCTGACATTGCTATCATAAGAGCTATGAATAAAAAGAAATATATTTTCTTCAGAAGATCAGATCCTTGTATTTTTGAGGCAGCACAATATGGCCTGCACCTTTTCAAAATCCACAAACCATTATGTGCTGCTACTTTACTCCAAGGTTTTGTTTTTTTAAACACACATTAGCACCTAAAGATACAAAAAAAATTTTCTTTCAGGAAAAGAGAGGGTAAATACATTAAAAAACCCATGTTTAAAGATTCTAACATTAACATAGTATGCATAATTAGTTATTTCTTGGAAGCTTTTGAGTAACATAATAAAACTTATTCCTACATTGAAAATTTAAGGAAAAGCCTATTATGTGCGAAGCACCTTGCTATAGGTTAGGAACACAAAGTTGTATAATATGAGAAAAATAAAAGCATTTTTTTCTGTGTCAACTTAATAAGTAAATACAATTAAATATTTAATCAAACTTTTGAATGTATTAAATATATGAAGTTATTTTTTCCTTTTATAAACAAACAGTGAATTCATAAAATTTGGTCTTTACCTTGGTAAAAGCATAATTTACAAACAGCATTTAATTCCTTGCAGTACACCATTCAAATGACATCTTCATCAAGTAGGTAAGACTTCATGTCAAGGGAAAAATAAGAAATGACATACAAGAGCTAAGTTTCAATAAACTTAAGCTAGCAAAACACAAATATACTTTTAAAGGAAAAAAATCAGAAGTCATGTGAAATATTTTAATACTAAATACAGTAAAAATATACAGAAGGCCTAAAACAAACCAATTTTCTCTTAATTTGTAAAAAAAATCCAAATATTATTTTACCCTCAACATTTATCTATTAGAATAGTTATTGTTAGACTTGGATATCACTTTATATAGGAAGTAATTCTAAAATATGAACCTTGGAAAAATGAGTTAATTTTGTACCCAGAGATAAGAAATAAAACAGGAACCCTGTGGCTCTTGATCTTCCTAGTCTCTTCCTGTCCCCACTCTTCACCAGGTAAGGAATTTTACTCCTAAACAGTTTCCACATACTCAGATGTTGGAATGAAATTTCTTCTCTCTCTAGAAGATACCAGAAAACTACCACCACTGTAGCTCAAGCTTCGACAACCTCTTTTATAGCAGTTTTCTTACCACTAAAATGGCTATGCTAAAGCTACACTACTTCTATTACAGAATAAGGGGATGTGCACTGAAATTTGCCCCTCCCTTCTAATATCTAATTGTTTATACAAAGCATAACTGTCCTATATCCCACATTAATTTTTTGTGAATATTTTCCCATTAAAAGTATATGTAGCTAATCTTTTCTTTTCTTTTTTTTGGCCTGCCGCTAGGCTTGTGGGACCTTAGTTCCCCAACGAGGGGTTGAACCTGGCCCTTCGGCAGTGAGAGCGTGGAGTCCTAACCACTGGACTGCCAGGAAATTCCCATGCAGCTAATTTTCTATTTGAGCAACCAGTTTCATATCTTACTCTATTATTGTCTCAAGTTTTGGCACAGTTTTTAATATGTAACCAAAATAAATGTTTGTAATGACTTGAGAAACACATATCTGTATTTATCAATTATATTAAGGAACTGTCATTTTAGGCTACCCTCCCTGCTCGAACAGACAAAACTGTGAACAGATTTTCAAATATACATAATTTATATATGCACATTTTTCATTTAAAAATATTTTATTGAACATCTACTATGTTCCAGGTACCGTCCCAGTTGTTATGTGAGTCGGTATACTGGTGTACCGAACAGACATAATCCCTTCTCAAGAAAGAATCTAAAATCATTTAAATCATAAGACACAAAAACATAAAGCAAATAATTGTTCAAGACTGCATATTTTTCTTTGCCCATGCAAAGCAGATATATACATTAAATGATTATTCTAAAATCAAATGGGTTATTTCAATTATTTCAAATACGAATTGAAATAATCTATATGTATCTCTCTATATGTATCTCTCTATATGTATCTCTATATGTATCAAAATCTATATGTATCTCTCTATATACATATTCGGCAGTGAAAGTGCAGTCCTAACCACTGGACTGCCAGGGAGTTCCCCCAAATCTATAAATTTTAAACTAAGCCAAGTGTGCCAAACTTGAAAGAAATAAGTGTGAATACTGCAAAATGCAAATAGTTTTATAAATCTTTAAAAAAACCTTCACAGTGAATGTCTTCACTTATTATTGTTTTATTTTTAAAAATTGTGGTTAAATATACGTAATAAAAATTCTACCATTTTAAAGTGCATAGTTCTGTGGTATTAAGTCCATTTACTTTGTTGTGCAACCATCGTCACCACCCATTTCCAGAACCTTTTCATCTATATCAACTGAAATTGTACCCACTAAATACTAACTGCCCACTCCCCCAATCACCTCAGCCCCTGGAAACCACAATTCTACTTTTGAATTTGCCTATTCTAGGTACTTCATGTAAATGGAATCATACAGTATTTGTCATTTTGTGTCTGACTTTTTTTACTTAGCCTAACTTTTTCGAGGTTCAACCACGTTGTTCCATATATCAGACTTTCCTTCTTATGGCTGGGTAGTCATTCAATTGTGTATATTACTACATTTTATTTGTCCACTAATCTACAGACATTTGTTTTGTTTGATCTTTTGGTTATTATGATAACTGCTACTATGAACATTTTTTATAACTATCTATGTGAGTCCTGATTTCAATTCTTTTGGGTATATACCCCATTAGGCATCACTGGATCATACAGTAATTCTAATTTTTTGAGGACCTGCCATACTGTTTTCCAGTGGTTGTACAATTTTACACCTCCATCAGCAGTGTACAAAACTTCCAATTTTTCTACATCCTTGTCAAGACATATCTCTTTTTTTGATAATGGCCATCTTAATGTGAGTGAAGTACTATCTCGCTGTGGTTTTGATATTCATTTTCCTAATGATTAGTGACATTGAGCATCTTTTCTTGTATTTATTGGCCATGCATATATCTTCTCTGGAGAAATGTCTATTCAAGTCTTTTGCTCACTTTTTAACTGAGGTTTTCTTTTTTTTTGTTACAGGAGTTCTTGATATATTCTGGATATTAATCCCTTATCGGATACATGACTTGAAAATATTTTCTAGGTTGCCTTTTCACTCTATTAGCGTCCTTTGATGCACAGAAGTTTTAAATTTTGATAAAGTCCAATTTATCTTTTGCATAGGCCTGTGCTTTTGGTGTCATATCCAAGAAATCATTGCCAAGTCCAATGTCATGAAGCTTTCCCCCTATGTTTTCTTCTAAGAGTTTTATTGTTTTAGTTCTAACATTTAGGTCTTTGATCCATTTTAATTTTTGTATATGGTGTGAGGTAAGTGTCCAACTTTTCTTTTAGATATCCAGTTTTGCCAAGACCATTTGTTGAAAAGACTGCCCTTTTCGCATTTAATTGTCTTGGCACATTTGTTGAAAATCATTTGAACATATATATGCAAGGGGCCTGGGGCACCTAATTTATTTTCTTGGGCCTCTACTTTATTCCAATTGGTCTATATGTCTGTCTTTATGGCAGTACCATACTGTTTGATTACTACAGGTTTATATTAAGTTTTGAAATCAGGAATTGTGAGAGCTTCAACATTATTGTTCTTCTTCAAGATTGTTTTGGCTATCTGGTGTCCCTTGAGATTCCATATGAATTTTAGGATGTAATTTTTCTCTTTCTGCAAAGAATGTCATTGAGATTTTGATACAGATGGCACTGAATCTGTAGGCCACTTTGGGTAGTATTTCATCTTAATACTCCCAATATATGAACATGGGATGTCTTTCCATTTACTTGTGTCTTCTTTATTTCTTTTAGCAATGTTATATAGTTGGCAGTATACAAGTCTTTCACCATTGTGGTTAATATTATTCCTAGGCATTTTATTCTTTTTGATGCTATTGTAAATGGAACTGTTTTCTTAATTTCCTTTTTGGGTTATTCACTGTTAATGCACAGAAATCCAACTTTTTGTTTTGTTTTGTTTTGTTGTTTTTGAGGTACGCGGGCCTCTCACTGTTGTGGTCCCTCCCGTTGCGGAGCACAGGCTCCGGACGCGCAGGCTCAGCGGCCATGGCTCACGGGCCCAGCCGCTCCGCGGCATGTGGGATCTTCCCGGACCGGGGCACGAACCCGTGTCCCCTGCATCGGCAGGCGGACTCTCAACCACTGCGCCACCAGGGAAGCCCCTCCAACTGATTTTTGAATGCTGATTTTGCTTATTAGTTACAACAGGGTTGTTGTGTGTGTGTGTGTGTGTGTGTGTGTGTGTGTGTAATCAAGGTTTTTCTACATGTAAGATCATGTCATCTGTGAACAGAAATAATTTTACTTTATAAATCTTTTATACCTAAAATCGGTTCACAGCTGTCTGGCAATCTTGGCCCATTCATTCATTCTTCTAGAAAAACATCAGACAGGTGTCTCTTCTCTCTTCAAACTTTCAATATCTCCCTTTCATCCTCACTTTCACTCAAAAACCAGAAGCTATGAGAAGAGAATTTCTGCCAGTTTCCACCACACCTATCTACATACATGTATCTGTCCCCATATAACTCTTTCTTTGAATTATGGATGAACAATCACTGTTCATAAGACCAATCCCTTCCCTTTTATACTAGATTTTATCCTCTCTTGCTTACTTAAGGATATTCCTGTAACACTCTCCCCTACATCTTTAATTTTTCTCTCTATTGGATCATTCCTATCAGCAAACATGTTATAATTTCTCTCATCTTAATTTCATCCCTTACAGATTATTACTTTGTGGTAATATTGCAATTTTATCACTGATGTTTTAATAAACGCTCAGAGAAAATTTTTTTTCCTATTTTTATTTCTATTTTTAACTGAGACAAAAATCATGGCTTTCGATATGAAACCTGATAAATTTAAAATATTAGAAAACATTTATTTCCACATGCCAGAAAAATATGGAAATTCTTTATTTAAATGTATAATAAAGTGAAAGATTCCAGTGGAGCAATTCCAGAAATAGGGAAGGTACATCTCTCTTTACCTGTGTTCAACAGCAACAATAATCTCTAGAGCTGGTAAGCTTTGATTTTTCCTTTCCATTTATAATAATCTTCTACTTTGGGGTGCCAAAATAGGTTTTATATTATGCCTTCAGGAAGGGGTTATTTTAAACTCAAAATTTCTTTAATCTATAGACAGTTTCCATTGTCACATGATATGAAAATATTTATGCTACTTTGTTATTTACACATATCCTTTATGTGTTACTAAATTACTTTAGATTTTTCAAATACTTAATTTTACTTTTAATCTGGTATTAACACAATTTATAATAGTAATTACTTTCTTCAAGTATGCTTCAAATTATGCACATAAACCTCTAAGGAGCTGGCTATATATAGCCCCTGGGCCACAGAGTGACTATCCTTGCTCAGGACAGTGGAATACTACACAAGTGGTATGATATATAGATATTACCTGGAGAAAATAAAATTCACAGAAGACAGATTAAAACTTGCTTTTCTTTTACTTCTGATTTTTGGATACAAATGCTTAAAAACAAGGATTTTATTAACAAGATACATTTAAAATTCAGTGTTGAGAACAGGCTTGAAATAATATTCAGATATAATCCAGAAAGCCTGTTTTATAATCCAAAAAAACCTAGTTTTTCAGTTTAAGTGAATATAAATTTGTATTGTTGCTGCATTCCCTTGATTTTTTTCTGATAAAGAAATTAATGAATGATTACTTAAAAACTGTGTGAAGTGGATTTCAATCTATATAATTTACTCCAGAAAAGTCAGGAGATATATATATGTATTTACACAACATATATATATACATATATATATATATGGTACAATATATAGAGTTATATATATGTTATCATTTTATTATTAGATATGTTATCATTTTATTAGATTTCCTAACAATAGTTTCCTTATATACAAAGTTAAACTACTTACAAGCTAAACATTTATATTGAGTTTTAAATTTTTGATGACTTTACTCCCTAGATATGAATAAATTATAAATATACCATAATGTCAGCCAAGAAATGCAATATAAAAAGTTTAATGAGAACATAAATAAATATGCTGTTTATCTTAACTTTTTTTCTTAGACACATTCTTCTTTTGCATTCAAATTATGGATACTTACCCATTGCTATTCTCTCTTTACAATTTTTATGCTGTGTCAATCATTCCTTGTATTCAGTTCGTCAGTAAAACCAACTGACCCTTTCTTTGAGATCGCAATTCATCAATTTCTTTGCCATTCTTAATGTCATACCTTAAAATCACGTCTAAGTACCTGATAACTAAAATTGCATTTCAGCTTGACTTCCCATCTTTAGTCAATTAATAAACTTCCTGAAACTCATATATTCAAGAATATATCTGTGGTTTCCCAAGTGGAGTGTGTACTTCTCTGCCTAGTATCAAGGTCTATATAATCAGGACCTAACCAGTATTTTCTATTTCTCTCCAATGAAAACACTCTACAATTCAAGTTAAAAGATATCTTTTAAATGCCTTATGTGGACCTTTTTGAAATAATCAGAAATTTTAACAGGAACTAGATATTATTACAGTAAGGGATTATTATTAATTTTGTTAGTGTGTTCAAAGTATGGTGGCTATATATTTAAGGGAAAAGGGTCCCTATTAAGTTAGAGAAGTACATGAACTATTTGTGAGTGGACAAAAGACTGATCAAGCCTGATGCTACTGTGGCCACCAGGTGAGTAGCAAGTGGAACAAACACAATTACTCATCATTTGAGTGTGACTATCCTCTCCCATTGAGTGATTTTTCAAGGCTCCCGCAAGAACTGAGATGCTTATAATAAATTGTTTTTCAGTTCCTTCCTCCCCTAAGCTGTATATTCCTACCCCATCTTTGAATCTTCACTGAACCTACTGCTGGAGGCTAAAATATTCACTAACGCCTTTTCCACTTATGCCTACTTTTAAGGACAATTTAAGTCTATCTTCTCTGGTGGATTCTTACTTCAACCTTTCTGAAGGTTACTGATACTGAACTGTCCATTCACAGTAAGTTTTGAATACAGACTATTATTCCCAGGATTTAGTACCGTGCTGAGCAGATAACTGGTTTCATTATTTCATACCTATCCTCCTTTCAAACTGGACTATGTGGCAATGCTTCCAATGGTATGGACCATGCCATTTCTCCACTCCTACATCTCAGTCCACTGGAAACCTCATAGTGCCTACATCCTTTAATCTCTCCTTCCAAGTTTGCTGGCTAAAACAAGAGCCACCTTCAACAAGTAGATATGGAAAGAGCCCTGATGACTAGATGCAAAACCAAAAAAAAAAAACTATTAAAAAAATCAGAAAAGAAGAAGTTCTAGACATGTCTCCTAAGCTCTTAAATCATCCTGACTGCAGTAGAATTCACTGGTCAATTTCTGCATTTTTAACTTTATCAATGAAATGAATAGTAGAAATAATTTATTGAGGCAGCAATTACATAGAGCAGTGAATTTGAAGGCAGAAGACCCAAGATGAAATCCTGGCTCTGTCCCTTAGGAATCAAGATCTTGGATAAATTACTTCAGTACACAGAGCCTCAGTTTCCTCTTTGTAAAATGGGCCTATTAACATCTACTTCACGAAACTGCAGTTAAGACAGCACAATCTTAAACTTTTATGAGCACATATAGTAGTGAACAAGTATTCAACAAATACCTGCTGAATCTAAATTTATAGGATTTGAAACACACCTCAGACAAACTTAGGGTTTTGGCGGACTGTGATTCAATATAAACCAACAGTACTGATGACAAAGAGAAAGTGGAATCAGGATGCATTAATAGAAGTATCTTATTCATAAGAGACATACTGTGTTTTGTACCTCAAAACACATTGAGTATACTGGGTTCAGTTCTATATACAATATTTTAAAAGGAATACTGACAAAATGTAGCAGATCCAAAGTGAAACACCCAGGATACTAATGGTCTAGAATTCATATTGTGAGAACCAGTGGAAGGACTTGGGTATGTTTAGCTTAGAGAAAAGATACAAAAACTATTTTTAGAAGATAAATCTAGGGCCAAAAATTAAGTTGTATGCTAAACTGAAACCTGCTCTTTTACAAGAATTTTATTTTCTATGAGTTATTAATGACATAAATACAATTTATAACACTAAGGAAAAAGTCTATTTATTATGGTTCTAATTTTAATATTCTGAGGGCTAAAATAAAATGAATACAGATCAGTTTAAAAATTGACTTTTGGGCTTCCCTGGTGGCGCAGTGGTTGAGAGTCCGCCTGCCGATGCAGGGGACACAGGTTCGTGCCCCAGTCCAGGAGGATCCCACATGCCGCGGAGCGGCTAGGCCCGTGAGCCATGGCCGCTGGGCCTGCGTGTCCGGAGCCTGTGCTCCGCAACGGGAGAGGCCACAACAGTGAAAGGCCCGCGTACCGCAAAAAAGAAAAAAAAAAAAAAATTGACTTTTAGGAAAATTCAATGTATTTTACTAAGCTGTCTTGTTAAGGATTTGGAGGACAAACTGCCAATTTTAAGTTCTGACTATAGGGCACCAAATTCCAGAGGCATAAGAAACAGCTTGTAGAGCCAAATTAAGGAAAACAAAACTGAAAAAAATTTTAATAAACTTACTGGATATAACAGGAAGAGTGAAACTGACAGTCTAGGCAAAAAGTCAGGTATGACTGCTGACAAGTGGATACATGTTTAAGTCAATCTGCATTCAATTTATTCCTGTTTTTACAGGGAGATAATTTTGAAGACTCAAATTTCAGACAAATAGGCAAAGGGCAAGACTGCAGACAGTAGTCTGGGATGTTACCTACTGTACTTATGCTTATAACTTGAAATCCCTATCATACTAGAGTTCATTATATTTGTATATTCATTTCCTATTTAAATCAAGGCCTGTGCTATTAAATTCTGACTTGTTTTCATTTCCTAAGAAAATATCCAAAGTAAGTTCACAAATAATAAGTTTTCTATTATCCTTCTTTGAATCACCCATCTTGAACTGAGAAGTTGGTCAGGGTGGGAAAACAGCGAATTCATTCCCTTTCTATAGTTTTGGCATTAAAATTCAAATTTTATAGCTATAATTCTTGTGAGATCAGAAACACAGCACTGCCGTAAACATTAAAGCTCAAATTTAACTCGTTCTCTTAAACATACATGTGTCAAATATATAAAATTTTGAGGACAGGAACACCTGGCATTTGATTAAGCATTGTCTACTTCTCAAAAATAGCTGTTATTTGAACAATGACTGAAAAATGGCTGTTGCATATTGTCAACTTTCTCTATGTTCACAAACTGTAAAACAATATACAGCTTTAAGAGCTTAGATATGATATGTTTACTAAATTAATATCAATTGATGATGTTATTAAGTTTGCAAATCCTTCCTTACCACCAAATGCTGACAGTACCTAGCATCCTTATAAAATTTTCTGCTTTGGATTATAACACTCTTTACTAATCCAAGTGCCAAAAAAGCAATTTGTTTTTTTCTCTTTTGGCACACGTCTTTCTCTCAGAAACATTCACATTATAAAATTATTCAAGATAATTAAAATTTCCCCATGAATGGCATAGGTAGACAGTAATTTACACCAGTAAATTTCCATCACAAATAAATTAAAAATAGGAGAAATTTCAGCTACATCTAGGGACTCATAAAAAAAGCATTACATTTTCATTGAAAACACAACAGATTTTATATCATTTGCCATATTGACTGCTTACTGCCCTACTGATTACAACATTCTGGTTTTATTTCCAGTACTTTTAGTCAATCCTACATTTACACTATTTATAATTCAAGAACTGACAATATTTTCTATAATGGTATAATTACATGCCATTGCTATTCTATGGCTAACTTGATAACTTGATTTCTAAAAACGATAACCAGTCCTATGTGAGAAATAGTTGTCATTTCTTTTCACTAGCTTATCTCTTGGACAGCAGGCAAATTTAATAAGTCTCCTGAATTACAAGGTAATTTATCTCCATCACTTTTGTTTACAGGACTACTAACATTGACAGCATTGAATAGTGAATTTTCTGCTTTATCTTTTGTTTCCTATTTACAAAGTCAATCGCTTAAAATTTTTGTTCTTGTAGATTAAAGAGACAGAAGCAATGATATTAAGTGCTGACAATGAACCTAAAGATGTTATTTTATTTAGCACCAAATGATACATTAATTTATTTTAAATTCACATAACAGAAATATATAAAAATCAAAAAACATAGCTCAAAAAAGAAAAACTAGGAAGAAGTGTGACTATTTCTAAATGTTTTATGTTAAGCAACAAAAGTTTAAGAGCTTAAAATTGAAAAACAAATTTGAAAAATATTTCATCTCTACTCAATTTGTAAAAATGAATCAAAAACACTATCATTATTTAATTTTTACAGTATCAAACATATGGAACACTAATACTCCATAATTTCTGGAACATCCATATTCCACAAGTGAATAGTTAAAAAAAAATTCCTCTCTTAAAAAAACAATGGGGACTTCCCTGGTGGTCCAGTGGTAAAAGAATCCATCTTCCAGTGCAGGGGGCGCAGGTTCGATCCCTGGTCGGGGAACTAAGATCCCACATGCTGTGGGGCAACTAAGCCCGTGTGCCACAACTACTGAGCTTGCGGGTCTCAACTAGAGAGCCTGTGTGCCGCAAAACTACAGAGCCCACATACTCTGGAGCCTGAGTGCCACAACTAAAGAGAAAACCCGCACACCACAACTAGAGAGAAGCCCACGCGCCATAACGAAGAGCCCATGCATCGCAATGAAAGATCCCGCATGCCTCAACGAAGATCCTGTGTGCCGCAACTAAGACCCGACACAGCCAAATAAACAAACAAATAAATATTGAAAAAAGAAACAATAGTGTAAAATAAACATAAAAGAGAGAAAGACGGAATACACACACAATCATGAAGAATCAATGACCACTGTCACTATGTGCCTATTCTTCTGGGTATTGTTTAATTGGAAACAACGCTATTCTAGTATCTAAGATTAAAAGTAACTCCAGCCATATTACATAGAAGAGACAAGAGTAAGCATTTCAACTATGAAATACCACAAATGACCTATTTTAAAAGATGCTGGAGAGTATCCAAGCAAGGCTGCTTGCTTAGAAATTTATAAAGGAGATGAAATGAGCTTAAGAATGTGATGTTATCTGTACTTATAAATCTGTTGGAAATTAATGATACCTATTTCTTTTTGAAAAGTGGACTGCCCTCCAGTCTACAGTAAGACTGCAATACCAACTGAAAAGATTTCTTTTTCTGAGATTTAAGTTGAAGAAAAGCTGAGCTGGCTTCCAAGGGACCAATTAAGAAAGCCAAGCCTAGATTATATAGGATTCTTTGGGGATTTGCAAATGTTTCCATTCTAGTTTTCCAGCAACAAAAATATAAAGGGAAAAAATTATAAAAAGAAGTGATCAGTGGCATTTGGTTACTATTCTTCAAACTGGCTCATTACTACAAATTTTCAATATTTAATTGATTCACACCCTAAAAACTACTTAATTGAGCTCAATGGCTGATCTATGATCATAAAGTCACTCCTTGACACATACACATTATTTAATAATAATACACATTATTACTGGGTCACTAATGCAATGGTATGAGGTAATGTAAGAGAAGCACCTGAAGCACTAGTTTTCATTTAAACAGGGCCATCCCTCAATATCAAGAACAGAAACAGTAGCAGTTGAGTTTCTTTTATTTAGAGATGTAAAATTAGCTGAAGGAATACATGGAAATGAATCTTTTTGGTAACTGATTTTAGGGTCTCAAATTTAGGGAAATAAGTATCTTGTGTATTTACCATAACCTTGTTTTTGACAGTTTTTCTAGGGGTATGATATTAATTTCAGCTAACCTATTAGAATTATTCCCTTAGCATTTACAAGTTTCTCAAAAGTAAAATGAATCAGGGTAAAAATGTTTCTTATTCTAAGAGGTGTGCATGTGTATATATAAAAGGAAGGAAAAGGGATTGCCTTCCTGTTTTTCCCACCTCTTGAAGTTTAACAGCTAAATTTTAAGCACGTCACAAAGAAGTCAGAAGTGTAATCTAGTAAAATGTAAAAACAGATAAATGAAAAAAACTATTTCTCCAGTGGAGAGGACACTTCCACTTCATAAAACCATAAAATAACTGTCAATAAACCTGAATAATGATGATAATAAAAAAGACCACTACTTATTTATAAATTCCTTTGAAGGAAAAGGGTTTAAAATTATGATTCTCAGATTTAGAGATGATACAGCCTGGCTGTAAAATCCTTTCCAAAACAGAAAACTTACCCAAGGCAATGACATTATTTTTGCTCTAAAATGGACTAAATTAACATCAAACTTCAATGTGTTGGGGGTCAGGGGAGGTTAGAAAGTTGTCATTCTAGGAAGGTAGAAAAAAAATTCAGAAATAAAGCAAAATATGACACCAAACAGTAACTTTTTACAGCAATGGCAGGGGGACTGTGAGTTAATACTTACAAGGTAAGAATTGCAGGGCTAAGTAGGGGGCTTGTTTTATATGGTCTTCATTTTGTTGTTATTCACCTAGGAAAAAATAAGAGGGAAGACTTAAAAAATTTGATCACATTATATACGTTAGAAAATTTTCAACTGAGGTTGACAATCATTGTTTTTTGATCCTTATATAGCACTGAACAATCACAGATTAGAAATACCTAGCAGCAGCATTTATATATTTCAGTACAGAGTACTATCATTAATTTTTTAAATTCACTTTTCTATTACTATCACCCTCTTGAAGTTTAAAAGTCAAATATGTGAGTGTTACTAAAACTCACACTTCAATATCTAACTTGGAGCACACTGAGGCTTCTGGAAGACATCATATAATTGCAGATATTTTAAGATAAATTCAGTTTCATACCTCAACATTGACCAATCTCTTTCTCTTTGTCTCACACACATACACATGAAATCTACAAATCCATATACTGCCCAATTCCAAGAATTCTACTGTAATACAGTATAAATACAAAGCTTAGGTTGGAGCTTAAAATGCATGTAGAAATTTCTGAAAACAGTATGCTATGATCTATGGCCAAAATAAAAGAAAACACAGTCATGAAATTGCCTGAATTAAAGAGCAAACGAAAGAGTAGTGATAAAAAAAAGAGAAACTATTTCCATGGTTGTCCTTTACTTATAAGAGTAGGGAGGATTAAAAGCCAGTATGCAAAGGAAGGAAACAGTATGGCTCATCTTCAAAAATAAAAGAATTTATTTAAAATTTAAAAATATCCTAGCAACGTAAGTTGGTTAGAATGTTTGATTTCTGTGGGCCATGACTGTAAGTTGTAGTTTGTACACCAACTAACAGTTAAGCACTTACTACAAGACATAGAATAGAATAAATCCAATCCACGCCCTTAATGGAGTATTCCAAGTGTATATCTTATTGTAGAATATCTTCACCAAAAAGGACAGTACATTTTTAAAACTTATTTGAAAAATAAATATTTCAAATCCACAGAAAAAATCAAGAGAATAGTAAAATGAATCCCCACATCCTACCCCTGGCCCTCCAATGCAGCTGCATTGAATTCTAATATTCTGTCATACTTTGCTTTTATTTATTTACCTTTTTTTTTTTAAAGAAAAAAAGACTACACATATAGTTGAGTTCCTTTTGTACCATACCTTGGATCCCATTCCCCTCTCTCCTAAGACATAATTACAATCCTGAATTTGGTATTTAATTCCTATGCATCTTTTTACACTATTATTACAAATTCAAGTATTTAAAACAATATATATCATTGCTTTCAAGCTTCATATAATGTTATCATACTGTATCTAATCTTTTGCAACTTTTTTTGTTTGCTGAAGACATTCATCTGTGATGATACACATAGCTCTCATTTTAATAGCTGTATAATAAACATTTTTTATCACATGACTATGTCCCATATTTGCCATTCTCCTGTTACTTAACATTTATATTGCTTTCAATTTTTTGTCATTCTCCTGTTACTTAACATTTACATTGCTTTCAATTTTTTCCCATTAAAAGTAAAAATAAATAAGACTTTACTACAAATGTGTTAGTTTATCTAAAACATCTAGGAATGGAATTGCTGAGTTAAAGCCTATGTATATCTTCAACTTTAGTAGGATGTTGCCACATGCTCTCACAAGCAGCATATGAAAAGTTCTCCTTTCTGTATTTTCTCCAATACATATTTAGAAGTACATTTAAGGTAAATAGCTACTATCTAACTGATAATTTAAAAAATTCTTAAGTGATCAACTCCCTCTGTTTTCATCAAGTACAGGTTAAATAGAGGTATACTAAATGTTCCAAACAAATACTTAAAATTTGGTCCAAGGTACTTGAACAAAAATAAGCTCTCATAATATAGGTTTTCTTCATATGACTGAAGAAATAGCAAGACTTAATCTAGAGCTACTGTGTTAGAAATGATAAGATTCATAATTAGTTACTGAGCTTAGAGGAAAAAAAAAAAGCAGAAAATGTAAATGGTTTATTAGTGTGAAGAATTCTTCCCCAATTCATTCTGGGCAGTGTTCTCACATGTGGTGCTTCTAAAAAAAAAAACTCACTTAGTGTTTATAAAAAACACAAATTCCTAAGTCCAGCTCCAGAGATTCTGATTCAGCACATCTGGAAAAATGCTTTACTCTAGGTTATTCTGGTACAGGTGGTCCACAGATACTTTACACAGTAATTAGTAGTAAAAACAAGGTATTTTCAATATAAAGCATTATGTAACTCACTTTTTTGGTTAACAGTAGGTAACAGTAATTAATATGTTATCTGTTAAATTACATCAACATATTAATGAAAACACACTGTAGTATTAGGGGGAAAAAACCCATACCAACCAACCAACCAACAAAACACCCCATGGTTACCTTTTTAAAAGAATGCTATTGTAAATGTTGGACTTTAAGATGGGGCATTAGGCTTACACACTAAAAACACCATTTGTAGTTTTCCACCAAGAATGCTACAAATGAAATCAGAATTGTAACAGAAATCCAATATTTACTTCCCTTTAACTACAACATATTGGAATTTGGATACAAAAGAGGAGAAAAATATACAGATAGTATTTAGGTTATGCACATCTGTGCAAATTCAAATCATTAAAAATCAAAAACACTCTTTTATACTATTTGAAATTACAGAGTCCTATTTCCAAAAGATTTAGAATAATCTGAACTTTCCATATACAAAGTTCAGATATAAGACATTATTTTAATAGTGAGAAAAAGTAAAGACTTATGCACTTTCACCTGCAGCCTGCTTTGTCTTTATACACAACACCAAGTAGTACAGGGTGTTGTTCTTTTTAGTTACAGTGAAATGAACAAAAATTTGGCCTTGTTTAGACTGGGTTATAAAATAAAGATAATATGGGGCTTAGCATATGGTCCCAAAGTGAAAGAAACACTCTTATGTGGCCATAGTCAACTTTTCTTTCCTCAAGTGTAGTACCTAACTTGTGTTATCAGCAACTAACTATTAATAATTTATTCTAGGCTACCAAAGCATGAAACATACCATAAATACTTTCAGAATCAAGACAGTTTTCCATTCAAACAGATGGAATTAACCGAATAAAAATTAAATGAACTAAAACCAGAGTAAATAGTAAAAAACAGTAAAAGTCTAAGAACTATAAGCATCTACTGTTCTCTTTAAGCTGCTTTGGGAATAAAATACCTTTTTGTCAAAGAATGTATCCATTATACTATATATGGATTACACTGACAGTTTGGCCTCTCTCACTTGGTCTGTAAAAGCTGGTGGGTGCAGGCTCTATTGGCCACCATTACTGCATATTGATGCTATTCTGTACAATAGCTGACAAGCAGCAGCAATCTCTCAGACCCTGCTCCCAACTGTAAAGAGCAAGAACAAGGGCTGTGGTGATACTTGTTTATTCACTGTTGCTTCCACTGAAGCAGCAAGCTGAGAAAAGCATATGCAACTAACACACAGAGGAAAAAACTGGCTCAGCTCAACCTACCTAGTAAGTCTGCTTTTCTCATTACATGATAAAATTAGTTAAGAAGGAATTTTTTCTTTAAAAGGAGAGAGAAGAAAAGACAAAATTGATGTTTTGATTAGAAATGGAACCTGTAATGTATCTAAGGAAAAAAATTAATGACACATGTAATGACACTTCAGCTCCTAGTTTAGATTTAACTGCTCAATTATCAAAATTCTCAGAAGAGTTTTAACCAGGTTCAGGGTGAATTCATAAAGACTATCTTCCCTAGCCATTCTTCTGGAAAATAAGAAAGCATCTAAACTTTAATCAAGAAATGAAATTATATTATGCTTAATAAAGAGCTCCAGTCTCCCAGGTTCCACATATCTAATCACCAATATATGTTTGACATCAGACACTATTAGCAAATAAGTAAGATTTTAGCCCATAAAGTTTTTACAAAAATTCCAGCTATTAAAAAAAATTTCCACATGTAGTTAAGCTACTATGAATGTGTAATACAAAGCTAAAAACTTAGTCAGTACATATCAATTGATGACTAACAGAAATAGAAATATTTGTTCTGTCAAATTATCTTTAAACTTAAATGATTCTATTTACGGACTTATAACTTTAAATTTAAAAGAAATTCTTATTCTTTAACATTTAAGTATTTTTGATTCTGAAAAATATTTAAAAAGTCAGAAAAATTAGGAAATCTGTAAATTATTTTTTAAATGCAAGAATAGGCTGATAAACTTAAATAGCTAGTCAAGAAGGCTAGGTTTGAGATAAATAAAAGTATAAAATATAGTAATATTTACAATTCAGATAATATTTTGTTAAAAACCCCCAATCTTTAATTTTTATCAAAATTGAAAAAGTCATTTTTCTGCTTAGCAGCAGCTTAATAACAAACAATGTTAATAATAAAAATTAAAAAAAAAATCTGAGGATCACAGGATAACAAAATTACTAAATATATTTGTTTATTATGAAAGCTATCCAATAAAAAAGAGTTACAGCAAATATCAAAGATTTTTAAAAATTAAGACATTTACAAACAGTAATAAATTAATAAACGAATAACCAGTCAATTAATCAGTCTCAGCAACTACATTTGAATCAGGCTGCATGTTTCTCTTCCAAGTGACTCTAACCATGAAAATAGGAAAGTAAAACTAAGCCAAATCACATATGTTAATGAAATATCAAAAGTGTGGTTTGTGGTGCTGAGAACTGAAGTTCTACTTCAAAATGATATTAAATAAAAAAACTAAGTCCTGACATTAATTAAATATTGCCTTTTGAAAATGCTTATCTGACAATACAATTCTGATGCATTACGTCTTATCTGAAGAAAACTGAAACATTAAGGATCTATTTGCTAGTCAGAAAAAGAAAACATAAAATACACACATGTACAAAACTGCCTCAAATAAACATTTAAAATTTTTTCATTAAGAAATTGTATCTACTCTTTAATAAATCCTCAGTAACACCATAAAACCTCAAAGAAAATTTTTATAGCTGACAAACTGTTTAAAATATAAGTTGTCCTTATATACTAGCATTATACATCAATGACAAATATGAATAATTTCAAGTCCCCTCATACATAGATATGTTAAATTACCTCTATTCTAGTTTATCCAAATATTCTTCTCCCCCTAAGGATAACTATTTCAATAAAACTAGAACACTGACAGTATAACTGTATTTTGGGAACAATTAAGAATTTTCCTGAAAATAAACATCATTTAACCCTGAAAATGCACTTATCCAAAAATATAAATATTGCACAAATAAGATAGAAATCTATCACTGTAAAAAATATAACACAATAAATCCTTTCCCCCAAATTCTGTTATAATGAACTACATGTTAAGGCTTAGTTAGATAGTCAGGTTTGTAAATTAAAAACAGTCAAAATCCTTACAAAATGTCCTTTAAGGGACAGCCAATCACATGTAGCAGTAAAAGCCCTTATTAACCTGTCTCCTAAAATAACACATACTACTAATTAGGTTAAAGTTTCTTACTCTGTAAGAACTGACCAAATAGAAGAAAACTTAATATCTACACCAACTCTTTTAGATGTTAAATTACTTACTAAGCTAAAAATTTGGAAGTTTATAAGCTATCTATGGGACAATTTCATGATGCTAAATACTTGTGTCTAAATAATAAGTTTTGACAACTTCAGAGATCACAAATCATAAACTCTCTAAATCAGGAACAACTCTAATTTATATCTTTTCCACAATATAAATTCAAAAGCTGTCTCTCTTTCCCCATTTAACTCATTAAGGCTGTGTATAAAGATATCTGAATTGAAAGTGATAAACTGAACCTGGATTTTTCCCTCCCCCAGATACCCAGAAATTGGATTTTTCACTTTTCATCTCAATGTTCTCTAACCTAGAAAACACTGGTTAAGTTAAAGGGCAAAAACTGTATTCATTTTTATCCAAACTAAGCTGCTTTTTTATAACATTCTCAAATCAAAGTTATGAAGACTTTCTATACCTTGTATTTATCTCAAACAAGCACCTTACAGTATAATGACACCAATATCTGAACTCCACCCTTACATCAAACTGATTTCTATTAAATTTTAACGTTTTACTTAACCTTAACTGTCAACAGATTCACATTCCTGGATCACCTAATATCTAATAAAACAGAAATATCTGATTTTTAAAGTATTTTGATATGTATCTCAATGTTCAAACACATTCTTAAACACACATCTGAGAATTTACTTAAAAATTTTTTTTAACATTCTTTAAAGATAAAGGCAGTTCTATGTCCATGGTGATAAATACACTTCACTCTTAAAGACTAAGATTACACTCTTCTTATGAAAACAAACCTTTGTGATTTCCTATATCTTAAGTATATAAAGTAAATATTTTTAGGTGAAAATAAATTTAAAGAAAAAATTATATTATTTTTTAGTAAACCTCACTTTATTTAGCAAATAGTGTTTTAAAAAACATATTATGGTTAGTGTTTCATGTAATTTATACTTTACTAATCAAAACTTAACCAATACTTAGTAATACTGTTCAATGAATTTTCACTATACCAGATTACAATTTAGAAAACAGCCAAAATTTTTATCAGCTAAGTATCTGAAAACTTCAACTAAAACTATAAATTTTATTTCAAAGCAAATAAACATGCTGGAAAAGTGGTTCTGTGATAAAGTATTTTGGAGGTAAAGACCAAAGTCACTGGAAGTTCTGGAATTCTACAGTTTATTTTTAAAGAGTTTGCAACTTTTGATATGAACAATTTAAATATTTTACTCAGAGTACCTATGAGTAAGATGCTAGCTTCTGCTTAAGAAAGTGGGTTTTTCAGTTTCAACCAAATTGCCACTTCTGGTTAGGACAGTCCTTGGAATACTTTAAATTCTCTTAAAATATTCTCATTAATCTTATCTGATTTTGTAGGGTCTATCTACCACTATACCTGTCAAAGAGCGAAACACCAAATTCCTTTTGATTTAAACCTTCCATTTTATAATATGAAAAATCCACTATTTAAGACTTTTACATATAACACTGTAATAACAACCTTAAGAAAAAAAAAAAGAAAGATCATTATATATACACTTATTTTTAGAATAAATAAATTCATTTGGAGTTGGACCTAATACAAGATGATAAGAACATCAATTATATGGAAAAAACCTGAAGTTTTAATAAATCAAGAGAACTCAACTGTGGCCACTTCACTGGATGATTTCTGTCTATTAGTAAATATTGATTTTAGCTCACCAAAATGTTCTGGCTTTACCAATTGTCTAGCTCAATTATATTGCAAAGATATAAAATTGTATGCTTTTAAAATTCATTAGTATACCTTAACCTCCTATCATGTTCCAATGCATTATGTGAATGTTCAATCAAAGAAGTTAGGTTGTTCTCCAGAATTGGCTCTCTCCTAAAGGTCAAAACCTGCAATAAAAATGTCATGTATTATAGCATGAAGACACTCAACAGATTTCCGCCTCCTGCAGTTTCACAGTGGATCCCTGAACACAGAAGTAAGATCTTCAAAACGACCCCAATCTTGCCTATATTCAAAGAAACTCTAACTTGAAAATAATGTTTTAAAAATAGAAATATCTTGATTAGAAACACCTGTGATATGCTTTACCATCTGAAGCCTCTTCAAACAAATCAGATTAATATGTTTCTGCTTTCATTTCTCTTTAGAGCATTCATTTTGAAAGCAGTGTAGATGAGTGTGTGTGTTTATGTAAGTAGTTATAAGAGGACTGGTAAAGGGGACTCCATAAGGAAAACAGAAATATAGTTTGTGCCTCTAAAACTCATAAAATCCACAGTTTAAGAAGTTACTCAAAGTGATAGAGACAAATTTTTAAATACCTTTCTCCCCAAATTATCGTATGTTTTAATGGTGACAGAAATTACCATCATTTTCAACTTCAGTCTTTTCCCAAGCCTGAGTGAATAATAATACTGATATTTCCAAACGTTTTAAGACATTACAGTCTAACAGAACAAAACTTAGAAATTACTTTTAAAACAAATTAAAATATTTGTAAGTAATAAATGGATGAGTATCGGGCCACTGGCTTTTTTAATGTGTCCAAGTAGAGGTGGTGTAACTAAATGTATGTAAGGGTGTTTTCATTTGTTTCACCTGAATCTTAATAATTTAGTGGCAATCAACTATACAAAAATATTAAATTGTTAAATTACCACAGGTTTATAATGTACTATATGTGAACCACAATGCTCTGAGCTTTCCATTTTTATTTAAAATAAAATAATCCTTTATTCCTCTGCAGCCAAATATCTGATTGTTTAATAACAAAAAACACACATATATAACTCACAAACACTAACCCTGAAACCATGACATTTAAAAAAATTAGAATTGTACATAGTCTTCCTCAAAAGATATAGACAGTTTTCTATATGTGAGCATACAGTAAAGGAAGATATCTTAATTTTAAAAAATCACAGGATAATAGAAGAAACCAATATGTACTCCATTGCAAGTGCTGTTTTTAAATAGTAGGGAAACAAAAAATACTAGATAATAAAGAACAAAAGAGGTTCAGATAGAAGACAAATATTAAATCAAATGTGTATGATAAAAAAGATGTTAAGAAAACCTTGAAATATTAAAATTCAAATCTCAAATCTATTACAAAATACAGCTTTTTACACTCAGAACCCACGACAAGTCTTTCCAGTGCAAAGATTCTTCAGTGAAATATGACAGGATTAAACAAAAGTATATTTAACTTCTCATAATTTGATGAAAAATATTAAGAATATAATTCATATATATATTTAAAACTTTTATATATTTCCAATACTTTAAACTTGTCTTTCTAAAAGAAAGATCCTTTAAAGTATCTTTAAGACAGGCAAAGGAAAAAAAAAAGGCAAGAGAAAGTCATTTCCCTACCAGAAAGCAATATTTCTAGGAAGGCTCTACAGTCATTTGTTCATGCAAATAATCAGAAAAATATATAAACACATATTAGTAATGTGACATTCTACAACTGATATTACTCCTATAATATTAAGACAATCGAGACTTTAAAGTTCTACTACTGTCACTTGTAAAAATTAAATGCAAAAGCGGCTTAATCTCATTTTCGACACTTATTTCAAAGAAAGTGGTAGTTTATTACTGATTTCCTTAAGAGATTTGGAGCTACCAAATTTCAGCAAGTCATAGTTTGAATTCTAATTACATGCCAAAATTAGTTGCCTGGCACACAATGTTTCTAAGTTTTCTGAATTAAAACAAAACAAAACAAAACAACATGTAGAGTAATACTCTGACAATTCTTTCTAAGATGTGTTTTCTAGTTATAATCAGACCAGTAATCTGTTTCTTCTAAAAAAGGGTTAAAAAGAAATCAGTGAAGATTACTAAGCTTCATTAAACAAAAGGAAAAAAAGACAAGAGCCAATTTTAGCCCAGTAATATTTTAAAATAAGAGAGACAAATTTTTATAGAATAAAATTTCAAAATCGTGTGTAAATTTATACTCTGATGTTTTTAATTGGAGAAAGCTTATGTATCCTGTAGAAGAAATCTCTAATACAGTCGCTGGGCATTTTTTTTTTCTTTTTGTAAACCAAATCAACCGACTAATATTTCTGGATTGAAGTTATTTAGTGACATTCTGAACCGTTACTACATACTAATAAGTAAGCAGAGATAAAAATATATGTCTCCACAAAACAAAAAATAAACAAAAATGTAGCACACAAAGCATAATGAAACAAGGGATCCAGAATATGAAAGGTATTGAAATTTTCATCCTTAGCTCTAGATAAACATGAAAAGTGATTATTAATCTGATTAGGAAAAAAGCAGTGTTACATACAAACACCTGAGGCTACATTTTGTAAATGTACAACTAAGACAACTTAACAGCATTAAAACAAAGTCTAAAACCGCACTTTTATAAAAGAGTATGAAGGGCAAACAAATGAAAATCAATGCTATCAGGAAGACTGATACCTTACCTTCTCTAGTTCCCTCTCCCCCACAAAATGTAAACATAGCTTTGAAAAGAGCTGAGCTACGGTAGCAACACCTTTCTCCACCATTGTTTTCCTGTGGTAATACAAGACTTTTCTAGCCCTTACAATAGAAAATAAATTAGAATTATCCATTTCTGCAGAGAAATATGGATAATATACATAATATAATAATATACATCTGCTGGAACTCATACCTACACGCCCACAAGTCTAAAACCAAAATCTTCCTCTTATCTAGCACCACATAAAAGGGAAAATATTTTGAACGCTTGTGGATTTTATTTAGGTGCTAGTGTGTTCTCAAGCTTTAGTGTAGTATTTTAAATAAAGGAACCCCTTCACTTCTTTTCAAAATGGCTTATTAAACAAAACAGTCCTTCACCTATCACCTCCCAAAACAAACGAAAAAACCCATAAACCAAAACACTAAAAAAGTATGGTTAAATTTAACCAGCCTGGTGGAATTTAAAGCCTTTCCCCATCCTACCCTCAAAACTCTCCAAGTCACATAATAATTTGAATGAAAATTAAAACACAAAAACCAAAACAGTGAAAAAGCAAAACCCACTGGTTCTGGTATCTTAGGTAAAATTACATTTAAAATAGAAATAGGGTCTTCTACAGTTTCATTAAAGCAAATTTTATAGAGAGGATAATTAGCATCTCTTATGAAATTTTCATGAGATGACTCAAAATAAACAGCTTTGAAAAAAAGCAATGAACATAGGTTGTGTCATTCCAATTCTTGTTTTGAAGGCAATACAAAATAGTATGACTTATAAACTCAGCTATTCCCCTTATTAATATAAATTATATTTATAGCTCTACAGAGATTTATAAAAGTCGTAGGATCTTTTCATTTGAATATTTTCTCACAATGCACATCTGACCTAATGTGAGAATACAAACTCTAAGTTTCAAAATTTCAATTACTATTAATAAAAGGATATAAATTTCTATTAAAAAACCTTTAAAAAACCATCTATGGCTATCTTGTTTATCAGTGAGTTTACCGATGTTCTTTGAAAACCACACCCGCCTTTTATCAAGATGCAACTAAACGGAATGACAAGCTTGGTAATAAAAAGAAATATATTGACGGTTGTCTCAAGCAACATTAAACAACTGAAAACTAACCAAATAAAACACAACACACCCACACTGTTCTATGCAATATATTTCTTCATAATGAATTTATAAATGAAATCATACACACGCACCTGTGCTACTTACCTGTTGTATTGTCTAAATTAAGCAACATAAATTTATTGCAAATAAGGTTTTAAGTCCATTGCAATGGCTGAATTAGCAAAACCTATATATTTTAAATTATATGTGAAAAGTTTAAGAAATGTATCCAATTTTTGTGGAAAATGTGGAATGTGCTCATTCTTAACATTAAGAAAATTGAAGTTTCTTTTCATGGAAATAAAAGAAACAATTCTCCCATAATCTGCATCTAACAAATACATGTAGGTTAAGATGAAAAAATTCTGTCAGAGGAATAAAAAAATCCTAAACTCAGTTTTTAACCAATAGAGAACAGGGGCAAATATATAAAAGTCTTGTAATTTCAGCCAGCAGAATTACAATTTTGCGAAAATCGTCTTCTCTAGGTTTTTCTTTTAATATACATTTCAAAATCACTCGAAAATCCTTTATGGAAGAAAAAATACTAAACACCAGCTTTTTTTTTTAAACTCCCCGTCTTAATGTTTCATAACGTGGTTTTCTAAATGTATAATTTTTTGGAAAGCCGAGAATTATAATCTAGTGTTCAACATTCAAACCCCCCAGTCCCGCTTCCTTCCAGCCAATCAGGGGGTAACAAGTTCGGTGTTTTGGGAGCTCCGTTAGACACAATTTGAAAAACATCACTTTGCGCTCTCCTACTCTCTTCGGGGAAAGATTCTAAGTGAGGGCGGGTGCCCCAATCTTTACAGAAATAAGAAATCAATCAATCGTTACATCAATTCCAGAGGGAAAAACTTTAGGCAGGCGGTCCTAAAAAGTCTGTGACTGAAAGCCTTATCCCTCTTTTCGAACAACTGAATAGCTGCTGCAAAAATCATCTCCTGCATATTCGCAACTCAGAGTCGCGCGCCCCAGACGCAATACATCACACCAGCAAAGGGTTAATCTAGGGTGCCTTCAGCGCAGAAAGGGATTCATGATCCGGTACATCTTTAATGAGGAATTTTACAAAAGCCATTATCTAACTATAAAGTATTACTTAAAGTTAAAGGCGTCACTGGCTCAAATCATTCAAGAGTTGTCGAGTAAAAACTGGTAGAAACTACGAGAAAAAAAAATCACTAAAGGGAAAGACAAATAGCCCTTTTCCCTCCGCGTCAAAGCCAAGAGAGCTCCCAAGAAAAGGTGGGGATTGCAAAATTACCGTTAAGTTCTTCGGGTAAAGACTTTTCGGGAGGAAAACATTAATACAGTTTCAAAGATTGCCTTTTCCCTTGCGACACGTTTCAAAGACTGGAGAAAGAAAAAGTCTTCTCAGAAAAGTGCGACTCTGAGAAGGAAATCGCAAGGTCGAAGCCCCATCTTTCATCTCACCCAAGAACACACCCCCGCCCCCCCCCAAGAAAGGACGACACCGTGAGAGCAAATGACCAAAAATCCCGAGCAAAAAGCGAAAGTCCAGCATCTTTCCTAGGAGCCCGCTAAAACCTCAAAAGCCTGCCCCCGCCCCATCTTGTCCAAATTGGAAAAGCCAGACTCGGTCAGTGCTACCCCTGCCGAGACCCAGGCGCGCAGAGCAGGAGGGCGGCGTGGAGAAACTCACATTGCTAGGGCATCTCATGCTTTGGCATCAAAGACGACAATATAAACGACTGGGTCCCGCGGAGGGTACTATCCGCACGTCGGCCGGGAGGCACCCGCTACTCCGGGTCCTCAATTTTCCGCCGACCTTAAGTTTCTTGTCACGGGAAGACAGCCGCAGCGGGCCGGGAAAACTGCCATAAAAGACTGCTCGGTTCGGCAATGGGGGAGGGGGCGCTCGTCCCCCTCCTCCTGTCAAGGAGCCTCTGCCTGCCGAGCCCCGCCGCGCCCCGTCTCCGGCCCCGGGCGGGGGGTCCTGCTGACAGATCCGCTGGGCGGCGGCCGCTCAGCCGCAGCGCGTCCGCGTCCCGCTCAAACTGCAACTCCCCTCCCCCCACACCCCCGACTCTCCGCGCTCCCGCCACATTCTGCCCGCCGCCGCCTACTCAGACACCCAATTACCCCCAACCCTACCTCCTCGCATTTTTGGCGATTAAAATGAAGGCGGACCCAGTTCCCACTCCCTGCACCCCCCCCACCGCCTGCCGGTCCCACCACTGCCACCTCCCGAGTCCCGCTCTGCTACTTCTTCAGGCTCTTACCGGCTGCGCCAACCCTGGCGAAGCTCCGCCAAGTGCCCTTTGCTCGAAGTAATTTTTGGCGATTTTTTTAGTAATTTTTCGGCTGAGTCCTAGTGGCGATACGCTCTCCGACAGGTTATCCCGTCTCTCCCGCTAGATTGATGAGATCAGGCATCACTCGAAAATGGCGCCGAAAGCGCTGAGGCTCCTCATTCAAATTCGTTAGAGCCAACCCCGCCGCCCCGGGGCATGCCGGGAACGCGGGCTGCCTCCACAGCTGTCAATACCGCCTCCTAACCTCCGTACTCTAGCTTTCCCGACACTTCTACTCATGCGCAAACTCCTACCCCAACCCCCCACGCCTTGAACATGCGCAGAATCATCGAGTGTTCACCGTTCTGCCTTCGCTTACTCAGTCGCAGCCCTTCTCTTTTCTTGCGCGTGCGTGCAGCTCCTATGCTCAGCCTAAGAGGTAGAGGGGCCGTGCGGAGTGTGGGCCCGAGGGTCTGTAGATGACGTATCAGTCGATAGGCATTTATTCTACTGTTCAAGGAAAACAAATAAGGGTGCAGCTTAGGCGAAAAGAAAAACATCTTATTGCCAGTGTCTAAACTCCAACGGAATGTGTCTGAGACCGTGTGTATGGATACACGTGTACTTGAATCAACCCCGCCTGTGTGTACAGCTCTTGCTGTTAAGTCAACGCTTTACCGGAGCTATCGCACTTAAGCCTCAGAACAACTTTATGAGGTAGGTACTATTATCATTCTCCGTTTGCAGACCAGGAAACGAAGGCTCAGAGACGTTGTAAGTAATTTCCCTAAGGTAGCACAGGTAGCAAGCACGTGGACGAGTCCGCATCTGTCAGATTCTGGAGCCCGGGCCGTTCTCTACCATGCTGTGCGACCCAACCTGTGTGCGTCTGCGTGTGTGTGTGTGTGCGCGCGCGTGTGCTGGAGCCCGGTTCTAGGTTCCCTGTTATGAAGGCACTTTCACTGAATCTAGTTTCTCTCACCGCGTTCTTGTTCTTAAACATTCTGCTCGATTTTGGAGAGGTAAATGGGTTATTGGGCAGTCTTTGGGATCGCTTAGGGTGATTTTTAAAAAAAAGGTTGGTAAGGTAACTTAATCTTGCAAAGACGGGTTTCTGTTGTGTCACGCACTGGTAAAGTAATAATAGCTTGATACCATATATTGACTGTACTCTGGGCTGCCATGGTGCTAAAATAAACGCTTTACGGAATGATCATGTTTACTGCCCACATCAGCCCTATGAAGTAGGCATTATCTTTATTTTACACAGGAGGATACCTGAGACTCAGATTAAGAAACTTGCCCCTAAGTTTTATAACTAGTAAGTAGAAGCACAAGACCTAGGTAGATCTGTCCAACGTCAAAAACTGGACACTATGGTAAGACAGTAGATGATGATACATTTGTCAATACTGGAACACCTTCTTTAAAAATCTCTTTTAATCATTCATTTGCTTGAGAGAATTATCCTACCTGCCACAGGCTAGTTAAGATGGAAAAAAAACCAAACTGCCATTGATTCTAAATGATTACATTTTAAGATTATTTTAAAACTGGTTGCTTTTTTTCCTGATCCCAAGTTGCAATGAATTTTCTAAAGAATCCAACAGTTTAAAATCTGGGGCATTGCTACACTTATTTCTAGTTTTTTGTTGTAAAACAACTTGTGATGAATCATAACTGAGTGTACAAAGACATACATCATTGTGAGGGTTAAATTAGACAACGCAGGTGAAAATGCCTGAAGTGCTAAGAAGTAAGGAAATGGGAGAAGGCTAGCATGGTTTGCATTATTGTGGTACAGTTGGAAGAGAAATGGATTTTAATAATTTGACATCATCAAGAAGTAACATGGTTGAGTAGTATGGGGCTTACGTCTCTATGGTACGTTTGTGCACTGGTTAAGTGAGTAGACTCTGGAACCAAACGGCTTGGGTTGGAGCTCAGCTCTGCTATTTACTAGCTTTGTGACCCTGCATGAGTTACTTTTTCTCAGTTTGATCTTTTGTAAAAGGATTAATGCTAGTACCTCAACCGGTTGTTGTAAGGATGTAAATGAGCTAATATATTAAAGGTATTTGAACAGTGCTTGGTATATTAGTGAATGTTAGCTATTGTTGTAAGTCAGTTATTAACACTGATCTTTTAAAATGGTTTCTTTAGAGGTATTTTAAAAAACTACAGTTAGGGCCGTTAGGAATTAGCATTTGTGTTCAAGAGCCCCTTAAAATGATAAATCAACCTGATGAATTATTTTTGCCAAATAGAGTAATGATTTCTGTCAGATGAATAAAGATGTTAAGAGTAACCTAAGAAGATGGAATCGTTTTACTGCTTTTTCTAATTATTAAAGTTAAAGGGAATAAAACCACTCTAAAATGTAAAGTAAAAACCATCCAAATTTCTATCATCTAGAGATAAATACATATCCTTTGTAATTTAAAAATATACCTGTGGAGAGAATCAGCTAGGTGAAGTCTGGATAAGTGGTATATTTGGGGAATTTATTTGCAAGATTGTACTAGAACATCATGAATTGGTAAAGTTTTAAATCCAGTCCCCTTTTAAGATTTATTCTGTCAAGAGAATTCCAAAGTGATGATGATATTAATAAATAATAACATTTATTGAGTACCTACAATGTGTCAGCTAAGCATGCATATCCATTTTCTCCTTGAATCCTCATAATAACTCATGAGGTGGGTGCAATTATTATCTCCCATTTTCCACATACTAAAGTTTATGTAGAGGTCACTTTTAGAAGATTTAAGTCCTGTTTTAAGATCCTATTTAATAAACCAACAATCCTTCATTAAAGCTTCTTGATTCACTAATATGGGAGAGAACAAAATCAGGTAACTTGGTTCCTAAGCCTGAACCCAACTGGAAAAAAAAATGGTGTTTTGAAAATGAAGAATTTTATGTTTGACCACAAGGGGGTGCAAATTCCCGAGTTGAATTTTAAAGAAAAAAAAAAGTACTTTTACTTCAGATCATCAGATTCACAGGTAAAAAGCTAGTAAGAATACCTTCCTTGAAGTTTAATACTCCACACAGTGATATACTTTATGTGAAGAAAGAACTCAGTTATTTAGGGACTCAGCTGGGGTAGAAGTTGTCAACTTTCTTTCATTTTCAATACAGTGAAGAGTTAATCACCCTACCCCCACCCCTTTCCACCCACCCAGTTTGTTTTTCTGCATACTCTTCTTGACTTGTCATAAGAGTAAAACTGAAGTCATAATTTAAAATTTGAGGTTTTACTTGGAAACTGCAGTGCAATCACCAGCAAATGAATGGTAAATATGGGTAGTATGGAGAGCAGAGGTCTTGTAATTTCAATGCTTTTTTTCCCTCCTGCTGTTTCTGATGAGTAAGCTGCGACTGATGGAATGTTGGCTTCAACATATTAGCTTATTTAGATAAAACTGTGAAAGCTATAGGTCTGTTCATCTTTTAAGGAAGAATGAAGCCTCTTAAAGAAAAACATTTTGAACAGTAACTCAGTATACACTGGTGAATGTTTTAAAAACAATTTGCATAGATGCAAATTGCATAGATGTAAAAGCTACATAAATAGCTTTTATTTTCCTGTTGGTCTTGTTTTTCTGAGGTGGACTTAGTTTAAAAAAAAACTCTTTTACTTGGAAATAATTTCAAATTTACAAAAAGTTGCAAAAATAAAAATAGTTCAGAGAACACCCATATCATTTACTTGCTCTTTTGCAAGGTCTCTGTCTCTCTCCAAATATATATATATATATATATATATATTTCTTTATATGCAATTTTTTTTCTGAACCATTTGAGGTTAAGTTACATACATCCTGGCCCTTGATCCCTAAATACTTAAGTGTGTATTTCCTGTCAACTTCATAAATTTACATTGAGAAAATACTTCAGTCTACCATCCACATTCGCATTTTGTAGGTTGGTCCTTATAGCATTTCCCCCTCCAGTACAGGAGCCAGTCTGGGGTCAGGCACTACATTTAGTGGGTCTTGACTCTAGCTTCTTTTACTGAAACATTTCCACAGCCTTTCTTTATCTTTTATGACCTTGATATTTTTGAAGAATATAGTTTCTCCCTCCACCCTCCTTTTTGATAGAACATTCCTTATTTTGTTTTTGTCTGATGTTTCCTCATGATTAAATTGAGGTTTTGCATTTTTAACTGGACTACTGCACAGGTGGTATTGTGTCCTTCTCAGGGTACCACTTATGGAAGCACATGATATCCATATGTCCCTCACTGATGATGTTAATTTTGACCACCTGATCCATATATGGCCCGAATTTTCCAATGTATAGTTACTGTTTTTTTCCTTCCTAGCAAATAATCAATTTGTGGGGAAATATTTGAAGATAAAGCTTGCTCTTCATCAAAGTTCCCATTTAAATATAGCATCCATTATTGCTGATATAATTTTACCATGATGGTTGCAAAATGATTCAACAAATCTAATACTCCTTTCACATTTACCAGTCAGCCCACAGCATTCTACTGCAAACAGAGCCCTTTCTTCTCCTCTATTTTTCTATTTATTATCTGCATTAACTTATGAATTCCTATGTTTTTCCATTTCTGTATTTACCTTGTATTCCTGTATTCTTTCTATATTTATATGTGTGTGTATATATATATATATTGTGTGTGTGTGTGTGTGTGTGGTACACGGGCCTCTCACTGTTGTGGCCTCTCCTGTTGTGGAGCACAGGCTCCGGACGCACAGGCCCAGCGGCCATGGCTCACAGGCCCAGCCGCTCCGTGGCATGTGGGATCTTCCCAGACCGGGGCACAAACCCGTGTCCCCTGCATCGGCAGGCAGACTCTCAACCACTGCGCCACCAGGGAAGCCCTATATGTGTATATTTTGTACATTTTTTTCTGAACCATTTGAATGTAAGTTACACACATCATGACCTTTCACCTCTAAATATTTAAGCCTGTATTTAATTATTTTGGTGTTCAAATTGTCCCAGATTTAGCTAGTGGAAGCACCTTTAGTTTGGGTCCTCTGTCTTTGTGGTATGCTTATATCATTTTTTGGGCGTACTTCCTTGCTTTCTGGTATAATAAGATGTTCCAAGTTTAGCTTGCGCTTATCCTGCCCTAGCCCTGGTGTTAGCTTTTTCTCCAGAGCCCTGTTTCCTCTTAGTGGAGAATGGTATTAGATATCAAGGTTAGGTATGCTCATTGCTGCTTCTTGGACCTTTCAGGAGACAGAGCTAGGAAATATATACATATATATGCACATTAAAATATGCATACACTAAGATGTACATATATGTTAATAAAATTAAGCTCATGTATATTATTATTTGTATTATAATTGAGAAGATATCATAGCAATATTTATAAAGTTCTGAATAAAGTCATGAAATCACAATCCACATTAACAACTCATACAATTTTCATGTTCCCTTAGTAAATATCTGTACATATAATTTTATAGGGTCATAGTGTGAAATAGTTTTCTTTGTCTTTTTCCACTTAACATGTAAGAAGCATCTGAGTTACTATATCATTTTTACAATCTCATTCTAAATTTCTCTGCTATATATCATTTAGCAGATTCTACCATTCTTTTATTGGTGGACATCTAGGTTGTTTTCAATTTTTTGTTATCATAAATAATTCTGAAGTGAACATTTTTATATTTTCCTAATTAACTTTCTTATTTATTCATTTATTTATTAGACGATTTCTCAGAAGTGGGAATATCAGTTCCCAAAAGGTAGGTATGTTTTGATGGGTTTGATATGTACTGGCACACAGATTAGTCAAACATTTACCAAAGTCCATATCAGAATTGGATATATAGAGATGAGAAGTATGTAGTCCCTGTTAGCAAGGAGCTGAAAGTCTAATGGAAGAAAGATAAATTCTTTAAAAATTATAATTTGAAATGTACAGGAAGAACATTAACCCAGGTAAGGAATAGGTGGCTCAGGAAAGCTTTTTAGGAGGGAGGTGGTGGTTGAGCTGCGTCTTGAAGGATACCTGGCGAAGCCTTCGAGGAACCAGTGTAAAAGAGAGAGCAGAAGTAGGCCATAGAGAGCATTTTAAGCAGAATCACTGGAGTGTAAGGAAACAGAGGAGTCAGAAAGAACCTGGCATGGTTGAGAATATTCAGGTAGTTGTGTGATTTGTTGCCTAGGTGCTTTGGAGGAGTTGAGAAAGGTTAGCCTGATCAAGTGGATAGAGATTAAACCATGAAGGGCCTTACATATCACTTTTATATTGATGCAATTGAAAAATCTTAAACCAATGAGTAATACGATCAGATTTATATTTTAGAAATTCACTTTAACAAGGGTACTGGAGAACAGATTAGAAAATGCAAGAGCGGTGATAGAAAGTCCTGCAGAGGCTATTGTAGTATCTAGGCAAGAAATAAAAAAGTATTTGAACCAAAGAATTAGAAATGAAGTATAAACAAGATTGGATTTACTTACTCAGTATTAACTATGTAACTATTCCCAGGTAACTATTTAGCACCTACTCTGTGTTATGTATTGTTCAAGGTACTGAGCATATAGGGATGCCACAGTTCCTCCCTTTATGGTGTAGTCTACTGAGAGAAACAAGGATTAAGTTAATAATCATACAAATTACAACAGCAGGAAAACACAGGATGCCCTAAAAGCGTACACCATGGGGACCTAACACTGAAGATTTAAGTAAGGCCTTTCTAAGGCCACTGTTGTGGCCTCTCCCGTTGCGGAGCACAGGCTCTGGACACGCAGGCTCAGCGGCCATGGCTCACGGGCCCAGCCGCTCAGCGGCATGTGGGATCTTCCCGGACCGGGGCACGATCCCGTGTCCCCTGCATCTGCAGGCGGACTCTCAACCACTGCGCCACCAGGGAAGCCCAGAAATGTTGATTTTTATATGCCTTTGGGCCAAGTACGTACTTCCATCCTCTGTAGAGGTAACTGGATATTAGGATTGGATTTTTGATTTGGAAGTCTGGAATTTTGGGGAAGGTCTGGTTTGCATGTTGTCTGTAGATTTACTAGTTGACCAATTGTAGATGGTAGTTTAACTGTGGGATTGGATGAGATCACTGAGGGAGGTTTGTAGACCGATAAAAAGGTTCAACACAGAATCTTGGAGAACATTGGTAGCTACACAAAAAATGTATACACTGGAAAAAAAATTTGCTATAAATAGTAAAGACACATGACAAACTAAAAAATATTTTTAACATATAAAGTAGGTAAAGGGTTAATATCCTCAATATATAAAGAGATAGGTCTATAAGAAAAATAGAGTTAACCAATACACAGTTAGCAAGAGAAAAACAAATACAAGTTTTTCTTGTTTTTCTTTTTCAAATAAGTTCTTGGAGAGGTTTTATTTATTAATCAAACTTTAAGTACTTAAGGAAAGCAGAAGTTATAGAAGTTATAAAATTCTAAATGCTAAATATTTAAGAGACCTTAAAAAGCATCCTTAAAAGTGATTGCTGTTAAAATTTACAAAGACTGGGCTTCCCTGGTGGCGCAGTGGTTGAAAGTCTGCCTGCCGATGCAGGGGACACGGGTTCGTGCCCCGGTCCGGGAGGATCCCACATGCTGCGCAGCGGCTGGGCCCGTGAGCCATGGCCGCTGAGCCTGCGCATCCGAGCCTGTGCTCCACAACGGGACAGGCCACAACAGTGAGAGGCCCGCGTACCATACACACACACACACAAATTTACAAAGACTAACCAGAGTTTCAAGTTGAATTTAAAAGTTAAGGAAGAACTAAGTTTTTTAGTTCATAACTTTGATAAGAATTTAAATGACCCCTGAATATTCTTTTCAATGCACGAAAGACATTTAAAAAACCTCCTCACATTGACGGTATGAGTGAGTAAAGGCTGGTGGCAATGTAAATTAAAGCAGACCTTTTGGAAAGTAATTTAGCAATAATAAAAAAGATTATAGAAATAGTCATGTTTTTCCTGCCAGAAATTCCAATTTCAGGAGTCTAGGTGAAATAAATCCAAACTATGGAAAAAGATCTATATAGGAAGATGCCCATTGCAGCATATTAAATAAAATAGCAAAAAGGGGGGGGGGTTGGGTTGCAATGTCTAGTAGTAGTAAAATTATTGAGTAAACTGTGGAAAATTCACTGGATTTACTATTAGCATCATCACAAAATGATGCATACCAACTGGAAAAATGTTTGTAAGTGCAAGATGTTAGAGGTATAATTAGGATGATTGGAACTACTTCTAAAACACACAGAGGAAAAGTACAAGGAAAAACTTTCAACGCATATCAAGGTTTTCTGATCAAAGCTAAAAAGATAAAAGCCAGTCTAAAATTTGGCATTGTTGACCCTGCCAAACTATCTTTCTAAGGAACATTGATAGTCTATGAGCTAGTCCAGTGATTCTTAAATGTTGAGAATTTGTTGACAGTTACAGATTCTTTCTCTAGAATCATGTGCATATGTGAACTGTTTGCACGTAATTTTAGAGATGGATGATGGTCGATGGAGTTCCTGAAGAAAGGTAGAGGAAAATGATTCATTTTTATGATAGGCATAATAATGGTTCTCCTAAAGATGTCCATATCCTAATCCCTGGAATCTGTGAATATGTTATGTTACATGGCAGGGAGTATTCAGGTTGTAGATAGAATTAAGTTTGCTACTCAGATGACCTAAAAATAGATTTTCCTGAATTATCTGAGTAGGCTCAATATAATTCCACAATTTTTCTAAATGTGGAAGAGGGAAGCAGAATAGTCAGTGTCAGGGTGGTGAGATGTGAGAAAGACTCAACCAGCTATTGCTGGCTTTGAAGATAGAAGGGGGCCATGAGCCAAGGAAGGAGGGCAACCTCTAGAAGCTGGAAAAGGCAAGAAAACAGATTCTTTCTTAGATCCTCCAGAAAGGAATGTAGCTCTTGTGGGATCTTAGTTTCCCGAACAATGATTGAACACCCCCCGCCACCCCCGCCACAGCAGTGAAAGTGCTGAGTCCTAACCACTGGACCACCAGGGAATTCCCCAATTCTGGTTTTGAGAGTTTCATAATGGCCTGGAATCTGTCTGTCCTTGTTCTGTGTCTTCAGCACAGTTACTGGCATTAATATTTAATGGGAATGAATGGAACTCAGCAAAGAGAGACAGGATCACCAATTGCTCTGCTACCTGAACAAATTTGAGAATTACTTGTTTTACTCTATTATGTTCTGTGTATTCTTATAATCTGTGAGTTAAAACTGCTCTAGATTGATTGTTAAGGCTGTTTTCTGAAATAAATTGATGTTTACTGAGTATCACTTATGAACAAGGTATTTTGTTTTAAGACTGTACTTGTTTATTATCATATATTTAAAACATTGTGCTATAAATAGCTATGCTTAGGATTTTCCCCCTCCAGGAATATTATAACTAGTAAACTAGAAGAATTATAATAAAAGGCAAAAAGAATAAGGTTTAACAATGGCTGGTTTGAAAATGTTTCTAATCTCTGTCATATATCCATAGCTATTTATTTTCTACTATGAGTTTTTAATTTTTCAAATTTAATATTTACCTGATAATTTCAAATTAAGCTTCTAATCAGGTTAGTGTATTGGTAAAAATATTGTATATATTGGTAAAATACTAAATCTAAGTATTTTTCTGTACTTTTTTTGTTTAACAAATACATCAAAGTACTTTTTGTCTTTTTTAGGTCTGTGAAGTGTCAGACCTCAAGACAGACAACAACTGTTTCATTAGGTTCACAGTATCTAGTGCACTAATCATAAACCTGTACAACATTTACTGAAATTTGTTGGTAATGTGGTGAGTTTTTCCCACATATTCACCCATTTACATTCCCTTTTTAAAATGCAAGTGTGTCATTTATTTCAGATATTGACAGAATCTTTGTTCTGTGAAGTAACTTTGGTAGTTTCTTTTCCCTGTAGCTAATTGATACATTAAAAAAGCAATGATAAAATCCTCCTCAGAAGTAAGAGAATGGACTTAGGACATGGGGAGGGGGAAGGGTAAACTGGGACGAAGTGAGAGAGTGGCATGGACATATATACACTACCAAATGTAAAATAGATGGCTAGTGGGAAGCAGTTGCATAGCACAGGGAGATCAGCTCGGTGCTTTGTGACCACCTAGAGGGGTGGGATAGGGAGGGTGGGAGGGAGACGCAAGAGGGAGGGGATATGGGGACATATGTATATGCATAGTTGATTCACTTTGTTATACAGCAGAAACTAACCAACAATGTAAAGCAAATATACTTCAATAAAGATGTTAAAAAATAATTTAAAAAGTTACTTAAATGGTTCATAACTATATGCTTTAATTAATTACGTATCAGTTTATAAGTACTTTATTATCCATAAATATTTTTGGATGATCCTTTAAAAATCACAAAAGGCAAAAAAAGAAACTACTCTTAGAGTAGTTTCTTTTTAGAGTATATCCATATTAGTTATAGGGGAGAAAATTTACACATGGATCAGGAAATATATTTGTTTGGGGAAATTTACTTTGCATGGTTTAGAGCCCCAGTTTCTTAAAGTCATTTATAACAGATTCGTACATATTTTCAACTCTGATTCTGTTAGGATTATGGAGGTATAAGGGTTTTTTTCTCCTATATAAAGAATTGTTTTGCTTCCACATTCGTGGAACTAATATTATAGGACTGAACTAACATTCATTTACAATTAATATAATATTTAGTGAAGAAGTATGAACTACCCACCTCACAACCCATTACCAATAAGGATACCTGGAAAGGGATAAACCCATTTGTTTGTTATTTACTTTCTAAAAAATTAGTGTGAAAATGCTGGCCTTAAATGATATATTAAATACAGTGTTTTGAAACATTGTTTTAAAATAATTTAAATTTCCTTAGTAAAGGAAATTTAGCCTATTCAGGTTTGGAATCGTAGAATATTAAAAGTTAAAACACACCTATTTGTAACTGCCCCCTGGAGCTGCTGAGAACAAACTCATTCCCACCTACATGTGATAACCCCTTAAGTATGACTTCTAGTACTTTCAACCATGAGGACAACTGAATCTCCATTCTCCAAACATCTATGATTTTAAACCCTTCACAGTCTTGGTTACCTTCTCTGGTTGTTCTCCAGTTTAACAGAGCCTATCTCAAAAAGTGACACCCCAAATGGTAAATCATATACCATATATAGTCTAAAATACACAAGGTTAACTTTTTGTCTGGTCATTAAAAATGTGTGTATTTGGGGAGCAATTTAAGTAATAAAAAGGACTGGTAAATAATAGTCATGGATCTATTCTTGACTCTTTATCAAAGGAAAATTGAATAATAAACCTTACATTGAGTAAAAAACATTTAAAATGACAACTCATGGCTTTGTCAGAGACTTTATTGACTTGGGATTAGCCTTGTCCTGGAAGTTGAGTAGGACAGGAATCTATTAACATTTATTTCTTATTCATTTCTAGTAAACAGAAGTAAAATTGGGACTCTCTGGTCTCTAGGAGATATGACTGAGGATGTATGACCTGTTCTCTATGACAGTTGAGCCTCATGCTACATTTTCTATTCTTAATATGTAAAAACATTACTTCGTGTAGAACCTATAGGAAAATAGGGAGAATAAAATACAGCACATTCTCTTTTGGCAAAGAAATGCTTACGTGTTTTAAACAAATTAACTTTTTAAGGCAGCTCTGAAGAAGTAATTTATTTTAAATAGGTGAACAGTTTACAGCTCTTATGGGAACACTTTTTCCTTACTTTTCTTTGTCATAGGATTAGGCCCTATGTTTTTAATTTAACTCCTTTAATTTTTGCTGTTAACATTTAATTTACTTGATGACCCCATACTGTTAACTTTTGACCCAGTGAACTCAGGATGGTATATACAGACCATATACCTGATTTTAAAGAAACTCTTTAAAGAAAAATAATGTTTGAAGTGAACAGAAGATTAAATTCATTTCAATGTTCCATGTAGAGAAGTATCACACATACTTAACCAAAGAACATTTTTCCCCTTTGGAGGATGTATTTTTATAAACATGCGGTTTTTACAATTAGATGTTTATGCCATTGGCAAAACAACCCAAAGCTGATGTGACTGAACTGCAATATTTCTAATAAACTGTAAAACCACTAATACAGTATAGTAGATATGAAACCTTTTCCTGATAAGAAATTCTTATAGCATGTAGCTAAATCTAATGGTCCTTCCATCTACCTGTACTTATACCCAATCTCCTTTCCTATCATAAAATTGAAATTCCTAAAGTTGAATCCTTTCGATGTAAAAAATGTTAGTACCTATAGTTGTTAATTATGATAAAGTTCAAAGCTTCTTCTAAATTACTTGATGTAAAGATACTTTGTATATAACTTTTATTTGCCCTTAAAACTGAACCTGTGGACTTGCTTTTGAACATTTCCTCCCTAATTATAAAATAAGAGTCCTATTATTTATTGAACTGTTTAAAATGCAGCTTAATGATTATTATGGGTATCTTCAAATATGCCACATTTACTTTATTCAAAAATGAACAGATAGTTAAGCAATAACTGCTATATGCTAAACACCTTTATGTATAGGGGTATTAACAAGCCTTCTAATCTCTGGAAGTAGTGCAAGCTATATATGTTTCTGTATAAAACTTCATGGTTTGCTAATAAGGTATCATGGTTGTTGTTTCTTAATTTAAATACTAAGGGAATGTTATAAAAGGTGTTTTAATTTCATTTTATTTTTTAAATAAATGGAAGCATTTTTGTGTGTTTTTATAGCCATGGAGGGAAATAATGAGATTTTGCACTAGGGAAGTAATGCTTGGAATAGAGGTTAAAATAAGGTAAGAAAGCAGGTCTTAAGTGAGTAAATGGAGTGAAAAAAGCTGGAGTGGTAAGCGGTTGTGGTCAGAGATCAAGATATTGGAGTCTAAGGCCATGGAGTAATTTCTTGGTGTGTGGCTCTGGGTCTGGAAGGCTGAATGAAGTGGTTATAAGATGGTGGAGTCAGAGTTCAAGGTTGTTGGATGGGTTGTCTGTATGGACATGGAAATGGCGCACAATAGCAGAAAATGCAGGGGAGGTGGATACTGGCAGCCAAGTGCCAAAGTCCTCGATGAGTAAGGGAAGGAGTGACTGGGCAATTAAGTAATGACAATGAAAGAGAGGAACAAGGACTAAAAAATTTCCAAGACTGTTAATCATGCCCACAAATGAAGAGTCATGAGGGCAAGGACTAGGTCTTATTTAACGCTGCAAATATTTGTTGAATTAATGAATAAACAAATGATGACTTTATCATTTTGAATAGTATTTATTCATGTTGAATAAGTATTTCTGAAAACTTTGTGTTTTTCTATTATAAGAAATTGGTATTAAAGAAGATACAAATGGGCAAGAGGTAGAAAAAGGTGAATAATCCCACACCCAGAAATAACCACTATTAACCCCCGTTATTAAATTTTCACAACTGTTTTTTGTTCATAGATATTTCCTAGCAGTAAATATTCAAGTATAATGTACTTTAATGACTGAATAAGTATTCTACTATAGAATATAAGGATGTACCGTAGCAGTTTCTTATTTGGGAGTATTTATATTGATGCCTACCAGTTTTTCTCTACTGGTAAAAGGAACAATGTATCAATAATCGTTAAATTTTTGCCTTATTTATTTCCTTAGGATTCAGTCTTAGAAATGGATTTTCCGGTAGGGTCTTCATAATGAGCCTATTTATCTTTATTTTAGGTCTACTTCTAACAGCCTTGTTTATATGCATTCTTATTCTATCCTGGATTGGAATCAGAAAATTGGACAGTGTTGCAGGTTCTGACTGATGCAGGCACACTGACAGTGATGAAAGTGAGAACTGGTAAGTAAAAGTTCTTCTTCACAGGAATAATGATGGGTGTTTTAAAAACTTGGAATCAAGTAAACTTTTCATGATTACAATAAGAAATGATTCATGAGCTGAATAACAGGATATAGTGGTCAGTTCAGAAATACATATTCAAATTAAATAAAAACCTCTATGAATAACCTACATTTATTGACAGCATCCAATTTTAGGAGAGATTTAAAAAAATCATGAATAGGGACTTCCATGGTGGTCCAGTGGTAAAGAATCCGCCTTCCAGTGCAAGGGACGTGGGTTCGATCCCTGGTCAGGGAACTAAGATCCCACATGCTGCCGGACAACTAAGCCTGTGCGCCACAACTGCTGATCCTGAGCGCCTCAACTAGAGAACCCGCGTGCTCTGGAGCCTGCGCACCACAACTAGAGAGAGGAAACCTGCATGCCACAACTAGAGAGAAGGCTGTGAGCCACAACGGAGATCCCGTGTGCAGCAACTAGGACCTGACGCAGCCAAAACAAAATTGTGAAGAGTCATCAAAGTCACTGTTCCTCAAGACTTTTTCACAAATGTGTGGTTTGGTCAATAGCAGAGAAGAGTGAATAATAGCCCTAGAAACTTGGTCCCAAGATAGAATTTTCTTTAGTTTCACATTTTATCTTAAATTTAAAATGAATGTGCATTATATACCGTAATAGTCCTATGGTTAGTATAAATACCACGCCACGTGGTATACCATTTATACCACGGTTAGTATAAATGTTAGCACGCCACAACTACTGAGCTTGTGCGCTTCAACTGGAGAGCCCACGTGCTGCGAACTACAGAGCCCACGCACCACAACTACTGAGCCTGAGTGCCATAACTAGAGAGAAGCCCGCATGCAGCAACAAAGAGCCCGCGGGCTGCAACTAAAGCCCGACAGCCATAAAAGTAAATAAATAAATAAATATTAAAAAAAGAAAATCGACTGTTCAAACAAAAATAATAACAATGTATAATGGGGGTTACAGCATGCATAAGTAAAATATATGATAACAATAGCATAAAGGGCAGGAGGGGAAAAATAGAAGTATGATATTTGCTATATGTGAAGTGATATAATATCACTTGAAAGTAGGCTGTGATAAGTTATATATGTAGACTATAAACCCTCAAGCAACCAGTAGAATAATAAAACATTATTAGGTAACAAGCCAACAAATGAGAAAAAATGGAACCATAAAAATTCAATCTGAAAAAAGGCAGAAAAAGGAAGAAAGGAACAATAAACAAATGGAACATAGGACAAAAGGAACAAATAGAAAACAGTAAGATGATAGACTTAAATCTAATCATATCAAGAATCACATTAAATGGAAATGATCTAAAAATCCTTATTAAAAGGCAGAACTTATCAGATTGATAGAAAGAAAGACCCAACACACTTTACATATGAAAATGCAAAAACATTAAGAATGAAAGGATGGAAAAAGATATACGATGCTGTTGCTCACCCTAGTCAAAAGAAAACTGGTGTGGCTAGATTGACATATAGAAACAAAGTAAGATTTCAAAGTGAAGAATATTACCAGAGATAATGAAGGTCATTTCAGATAATAAAGGGGCCAGTTAATCAGGAGTACATAACGGTCCTAAATGTTTATGCCCCAAATAACAGTAGGTTCAAAATATGTGAAGCAAAAAATGATAGAACTGCAAGAGAAACAGAAGAATCTACAATTATAGTCAGAGATTTCAGTACCCCTCTTTCAATAATTGCTAGAACAAGTTGAAACCTAGCAAGGATATAGTAAACTTAAACAACACTACCCACCAATATTACCTAATTGACTTGCCTAGAACATTCCACTTACAGTAGTAGAATACATATTCTCTTTAACATGAAACATTTACCCAGAGTGAGCATATTTTAGGCCAGGGGTCAGCAAACTATTGCCCTGGGGCCAAATCTAGCCTGGTTTTGTATTGGCCTATGAACTAAGAATGGTTTTCACATTTTGAAAGATTTCTAAAAAAAAATATTGAGATTGTATGTGGCCCACAAAGCTTAAAGTATTTACTATCTGACCCTCTACAGAAAAAGTTTGCTGACCTTTGTTTTAGGTCATAAAACGTGTCTCAGTATATTTTAAAGGATTCAAGTCATGCTGAAGTATGACCTGACCACAAAGGAATTAAATAAGAAATCAGTAACAGAAAGCTAACTGGAAAATCCCCAAATATTTTGAAACAAAATAACATGCTTTTATATAATCCATTGATTAAAGAAGGACCCAAAAGTGAAATTAGAAAGTATTTTGAACTGAAGGAAATAAAAATATAACATATCAAATTTTGAATAAATGAAATGCCTATATTAGAAAATACAAAAAATATCTCAAATCAATGACCTCAACTTGATGTTAAGATACTAGAAAAAAAGAGCAAGTTAAACACAAAGAAGCAAAAAATAAATCATGAAATAATAAAGATCAAAGTAGAAATCAATGAAATGGAAAACAAAATCAATTGAGAATATCTGTGGAATCAAAGCCTGGTTCCTTGAGGTGAGTAAAGTTGATAAACTTTTAGCCAGACTAGTCAAGAAAAAAAATAAAAAGACATATCAGGAAGACAAGTAATCAGGAATGAGAGGAGGTGACATCATTACAAATTCTACAAATAAAGGATAATAAGGGGATATTATGAACAACTTTAGGCAAAAAAAAAAAAAAGTCAACAACTTAGATGAAATGGCCAAAGTCCTTGAAAGACATAAACTACCAAAGCTCATTCAAGAAGAAATAGATAACCTGAATGGTCATTTGTCTGTTGAATTATTAGTTTAAAATATTCCCACAAAGAAAACTTCTGGTCCATAGGGGTTCACTGACAAATCCTTCCAAACATTTAGGAAAAAAAAAAAAACGAGTTACACTCTTCCAGAAACGTGAAGAGGAGGGAATACTTCCCAACTTGTTCTTTGAGGCCAGCCTTACCCTGATACCCAAACCACACAAAGACATAACAAGAAAACTCAGGCCAATCCCCCTCATAAACATAAGTGTAAAAATTCTAAACAAAATTTTACCAAAATCCAACCATCTATAAGAAGGATAGTATTATTGAGTGGGGTTTATCCCAAGAATACAGGATTGGTTTTAACATTCAAAAATCAATAAGTATAATTTACCATATTAAACTAAAAAAAAAAATTGATCATCTTAATAGATGTAGAAGAAAATTTGACAAAACCTAATTTTCATTTCTGATATTAAAAACTCTCAACAAACTAGGAATGCAAGGATACTTCTTCAACCAGATAAAGGGTATCTACACAAAACCTACAGATAACCTCATACCTACTGATGAAAGACTGCATGCTTTCTAAGATCAGGAACAATACAAGGATTTCTGCTCTTATCACTTTTATTCAGTATTGGAGGTTCTGACCAGTACTATCAGGAAAGAAAAGGAATAAAACAATTTCAGATTGGAAAAGAGAAAATAAAACTGACATAATTGTCCACCTATTCCACTTGGTGGAATTGACAAAAAGCTGCCAGAATAAGTGAGTTTAGCAAGATTGTAGGATAGAAGATCAATATATAACAGTCATTTATATTTCTACATTCTAGCACCAGATATTAAAAATGGAAGTGCAAAAAATACAGAACATTTACAATAGCATAAAAAATATGAAGTTCTTAGGAATAAATCTGAAAAAGGCATGAAAGACCTGTACACTGAAAACTACAAATAACACTGAGAGGAATTAAAGATGACTTAAATAATTGGAGAGATTTACCTGGCTCATGGGTTCATATTGTTAAGATGTCAGTTCTCCCCAAATTGATCTAAAGGTTCAGTACAGTCCAAATAAAAATTCCAGTAGGCTTAAAAAAAAAAAAAAACTGAGAAGCTGATTCTAAAATTTGTATAGAAATGCAAAAGATCTAGAATAGCCAAAACAATTAAGTTTTATTTATTTTTTTGTTTACTTATTTATTGCTTTTAGGTAACTTTTGGAGGCAAAGTAGGACTTACGAAAGGTAGCATTGGTGACCACCCACAGGGGTGGGATAGGGAGGGTGGGAGGGAGATGCAAGAGGGAGGAGATACGGGGGTATATGTATATGTATAGCTGATTCACTTTGTTATAAAGCAGAAACTAACACACCATTATAAAGCAATTATACTCCAATAAAGATGTTAAAAAAAAAGTAGCATTGGAATCAGACAGTTCTGGACTTAAATCCTAGCTCTGCCCACTTACTGTCTACATTATCTTGAAGATATAACTTTACTTGGGCCTCGGTTTTGCCCATCTGTGAAATGGGTTAATAATACCTCAAGAAGCTGTTGTGAATATTAAATGAAATAATAAATATTTGAGCACTTAACACAGTGTCCGACATACAGCATGTACTAAATAAATGTTCCATTGCTAGCTACTATGAAGATACTTCTACATAAATGTAGGAATCCAAAGCCATATTGGATTAGATAATGGTAAGATGCTGAATATATTTTATGATATAATCTTCTGTTTACAGAAATCGTATCACAAAAACCCTTAGTTCAGGGAGGGTCAAACTTGATCCTTTGCTATTTAAAGAAACATGTAGGGTAGCACATTCTAAAATTGAACCTTCTTTAAAAGTGCTTTTTTATTTAGTTCCATAGCCAAGATTTGCTTTGGGGATGAAAATTTATGTTGGTCTGACAGTTTTACATTAAAACAAGCCCCACATTTAAGGGCTAAATAGTTTGGATGACTTGCATTAATGTACCTTTTATACTTTTTGAAGCCATAGCCTTTATATGGGAGTGCCATAGCCTTTATATGGGAGTACCATAGTCAAAGAAAAGTTTTAGGTATTTATTTTATGTGTTTTATCTTAAGGCACATAATTTGTTTAAGCTGGCTAGGAGGACATTCAATTAAAAATTCAGAACATTGAGTGAGATAATCCAGAGAAACAAAGTCTTTTAATTTTATTCATTCAGCTTGTTATCCTCACCCACTAAGGGGTCAGCTAACATGAAGAGATAATGTTTAATAAAGGACAGCTTTGTCTGACCTGAAGTAAAGAGTTCCAAAGCTAGATTACCTCTTTTGAAATTGCTTTGAAATTGCTTTCCTCATCTTACAATCAAAGTTCATATGCAGCCATTTGATGTTGTTTATTGCATTCCCTTTTTAGCCCATAGGGTTTCAATCTATTTCTATATAATGATGACTTTCATATGTCATCAGTAGCTTATTGAGAAAGCTTGAGTCCTCTGTCTTCTAGTGATATCCCACTTAGATCTGACATTAAGTTCATTTTTTTCCTTCAAGCTATTTTTTCCATATTTCGTGGCTATTATTGGTGACAACACAAATTTTGGGACCTTCAAACTTAAAATCTTAGGTTCATTTCCTTCTTTCCCTCCCATAGGTAAACAGCTGCTAAACTTGTTACTTCTTATAGCTACTTCTCTACAGTGGTACTTGATATATCCCTTTTCATTTTTAAAATTGCCCATTTAATCCAAGCTCTTAAATGTCAAGTTTGTATTGTAGCCTCTTGTATTGTAGTGTATAGAATTATATTGCAGCCTCTTGGTATTCTCCCTAGCCCCCATCCTATCTTATCCCTTTCCCCACTAGTCTACACAAAACATAAAATACTTTCCATCAAACACTCTGTAGAGAAGTATTGCTTGGTGAATACGGAAAACCTGATTAAGTAGAAAAAAGGAATTTAACTGGAATCTCCCTTCCTTTCAGTGATTCTACTTGAAAGGAACGGAGGAGAGCAGAACCTTCAGGTATTGAATCACGACTTTGACAAATACCACATGGGAGACGTGGCTGGCAAGAGACTGATAATATACGATAGAAACCATTGGAAAGATAAAAGGAGCCATAAAATTCAACTTCTGCTAGCCATTCTTTCCCTTTTTGCTCTCCATACACCTCAGCTGGGAATCTTTATATGTGCAGTATTTATTTGGCTTGTGTTATCCTGGTCATTATAAAGTTATCTAGGAGGCTAAGAGAGCTGACCAACTGAGAAGGGAAAGCAGTCTGTTCTGACAGTGATGACAAAAGGAGTTCAAGTCATACCAAACATCTTTCTCCCATTTAGAAACATCCTAGTATTTAAGACCTAGTATTTCATTTCTCTCTACTCCCATATTTGTGTTCTCTGTTCTTATCGTGTCTGTGAGATGACCTGCCTATTCCTGCTCTGCAGTAGTTCTGTATATTGTTGCATCTCTAGTGCCTCGAACAGTGCCTAGCACATAGCACATAGGAAGCACTCAGTAAATATTTGATGAATGAATGAATGGTTACCTTTTCTCTCTGGCAGTCCAAACCCATTGCCACTTTCAAAAAATCCACATGAGATTTTCCGATTCCACTAAACTTCTGTCCATATCAATCTAGTTTTAAATCACTTCATTTTGCACATCCCCTTAGCAATTATTTGTAGTTTGTACTTGATTAATATACTCTTATTATGTTACTTTTCACATATTCCTATATCTTTTCTATATATGTTGTATTTTCAACTAAAAGATAATGCCTCAAGTGTTAAATACTGTATGTGCTGTTCAACAATGCGTCATGTGCTGCAGAAAGATAGACCCTCAATAGATGGGCAAGCTACCTACCTCCTTTTGAAACATATTCTCTGGATCAGTGTGATCTGCCTTGAAAGGGAGTTTAGATACATAGGTTCTGTTTTTTTGTATTTCACTCATATATTGTGTGACTTTGAGCAAATTCATTCCTTCAGTGTTCAGTTTAAGAACAAATTAAGAAAAGAAACAGTTTCCTAAAGAAAAACATTTTAGAGTTCCAGAAGCATTTGTATGTTGGTAACATTTCTCCAGAAATATTTAATGTAATATACAAGTCTGGACTGGTCAATTTTAATCTTTCCTTGGAATTTCCATAGAAAAGTCCATGTAGCAGAGACACTGAAATAATGTTATATAGAAAATATTAACTATAGAAAGAACCATAGCTTCTTCATAGAGAAGAACCAGAGATAATATCCTGGATTTTTGCAGTACTTAAGCTACTCCTTAGTTGTCTCACAAAGGAATTTAGTGCAGAGGAACACATTCAAGGAATTACTGAGGTTCAGAATAAGACTGTACAAAGTGTAAGAGTGTTTTCTATAATAGTTTCTATAATAGTTTTCAAATAGTTAAGTTAAGAGTCATTCATTCTCTGGCCTCTTTCTCCATCTACACTGTCTTCTGGCAACAATAAAGTGCACCCTATACATGAAAGCAATTTCTAACAATGCCAAATCAACAGCAGTTTCTAGGTCATTTCCATTCCTTCCTCCATGAAAATGTACAACATTTAGGTTATTCCATGTATTTCCCCCATGCCCCAAAATTGTTAGGTTGCCAGAGAAAACTGATCAGGTAATGAATTACTGTTTGCCTTCAGGTAGTCATTCTAAGTACATACAAAATCAGACATTAACATGAAAATATGAGGGGAAGAAAAACATCAAACCACAGAATTCAGTTTTAGTTTTACTGACATTTATATACCACACTTCCTGTTTATGATTTCAAAAGTACAGCCATGCAGTGCTTCTATTAAAAACTGAGTAATTGGGAACACTTTTGAGGATTAAAATGGCAACTTACTCAAAGGAAACCCCCCCCCCACTAAATTTACTGTTTGTGGAATTGTTATCTTTGTTGTGTAAAAAGTTGAATATTTTTCAAACATCATTTACTAATAGTGTAATTAAAAGGGAACTTGATGGCCTTGTGCCTTTAAAACAAGCAGCCCAGTCAAGAGTCTTAGTTCTGAATTTGACTAGTTGATGGGATAGGGAAACCAAGCCAACGCCCTTCTAATCTATATCTATCTATATCTATATATCTATAAAGATAATTGTTGCAAACATTTGCTTCTTTCCCCTCATTTTGAGATTTCAGTTGACTGTTGTTATGCATTAATTAACAATTAATTCTGGCTGAAGGAGGGAAAGGGTAGAAGTGAATACAATTCTTAAATGAAAGGTCCTTTCTTCCACTACTAATTTATTCTATTTGAAGCATAATTGTATGAGTTTATTTAATTTTGATGATCACTTCAGAATGTGTGTGTGTATGTATGTGTGTGTGTGTGTGTGTGTGTGTGTGTGTGTGTGTGTGTGTGTGGAGAGAGAGCACCCAATTGAGCAGTGGCTGCTAGCTAGACATCAAAATCCATGTTCTCACTTCTTGGCCATACAGATAAGCTTATTCCCAGCCTCCCCTGCAGTTAGCTGTGGACATGTGACTTAAGTAGCTGTGGACATATGACTTAAGTTACAGCCAATGGAATGAAAATGGAAGTTATATGTACTACTTTGAGTCCCCGCCCCTAAAAACTCCCCTTCCTACGGGCTGAAAGAGAAAAGACCCCCAGGGAGATCTTGGAACTTTGGTACTGAAAGCTTAGGTACAGAAAGACCTTGAAAACTAAGTACTGAAGTACTTGTTTATTTTAGCAAGAAACAAACTTGAGCCATTATACATTTTGGGGTTGATCTGTTAATGACAATTAGCTTACCGTAATTAATTCAATGTACAAAACTTATATTTGCAGTGTCCTCTGATGTACAACTCCAGTAAATGACATTTCCTGAAGCACAATTAAGAGGCTACAGGTATGTATACATATGGATATATATAAATGTTCCCCCCAGGGGTTGTGTAACATTGTAGCTCTGCCAAACCGACTCCAACTTCTCTCTTGGGTTTTATTTTGTAGGAGCATCCATTTGTGTAAAGGCACTTTCCTTTTGTGTTTGTGGTAATAAATTAAGGTGGAATGGATCATCCAACAAGAATCTTAAGGGGAAAATGTATACTTATGAACCACATCAGACCTCTTTGTTAGATTTGTTCAACTGTGTTAGCTACAGACTCTTCTTATAACCTATTACCCTCTGGCATGCATTAGGCCAACAGAGAGTGTTAGCAGCGCCCTTCCCCTCTGCCCGCCAAGCTTACTGCTGTGAGTCATAAAAACTTTTCTGGGCTTCATTTTCCTTTTCTACAAAATGAGAGCTGGATTATATGACCCCAAAGATCCCTTCACTAAAATTCTACTATCTATGACTACAAAGTCCATAGCTATTCGTAGAAGTAATTGTTAATGTGAATGTTCCTTTAGATTCCAAATTGATACTGTATAGGTGCTTAAAAGTAACTTGAAGCTATAAAAAAGATGTTTAACTTGCACCAGTTCACAAAGAGGCACAACAGAGGTTCTACTTTTCTCCCAAACAAAAACTATTAAATTGAAAAGATTTTTAACTCACTCAGGATAGTTTTTAGAGTAGTTATAAAGCACTATGTCACCTCTCTGATTTCTTTGCTCAGTTGGTGAACTATCAAACCAATGCAGAATTTGACATTTATTAAAATAATATACTTGGGCTTCCCTGGTGGCGCAGTGGTTGAGAGTCCCGCCTGCCGATGCAGGGGACGTGGGTTCATGCCCCGGTCCGGGAAGATCCCACATGCCGCGGAGCGGCTGGGCCCGTGAGCCATGGCCGCTGAGCCTGCGCGTCCGGAGCCTGTGCTCCGCAATGGGAGAGGCCACAACAGTGAGAGGCCCGCGTACCGCAAAAACAAAACAAAACAAAACAGAAAAAACAGGAATCAATCTTACTCTTTCCAACGTCTGTAGCCTTCCTCATGCCATTTTCTCCCCACCCCCTGTATAAATAAGAGCATAATGGAAGAAAGGTTTTAAGGAGAGATGCACAGACAGTGAATTTTAAAGCTTGAAGGGATTTCAGAGATCATTTAGTCAAAATTCATCGTTTTGCAAAGGAAACTGACACTGGAAAATTAAATGTCTCACTTAAGGTCTCGATATCACCATTGCTACTTGCCAAAACCTGGGTTTCCTTGATCCCCAAATCTGGCACATTTTACCTTCTACTGTAACATGCTTCATCTGAGGTTGGGTCAGACCAGATTAGAGAGAGTACTTTTGGAGAGGGTGGGTACAGGGCACAATGGTAATGGAATGGTAATGATCAGAGTCATAAAATATCTGTGGAGATCATCTATTTCCTAATAATTCTAAATCTTTAACTTTTTTCTTACTCAGTACTGCTTTAAAAATTCTTGGCGGAGAACTCAGATCACTTCTTTGTCTCACATAAATAACACTAAGTAATAAAAGTGACTAGATTACAACTTATGACTTTTACTTATTTGTTCATTTACTTTTGTCTGTCTCTTCCACTAGAATGTATCTTCCAGGAGGGCAGGCCTATATCTTTTTGCTTACTCCAACTCCCTTCTAGCAAGTGTTTGACACATAAAAGATGTTCAGTAAGTACTGGTGAGTGAATTATTAAATCATAACTACTACAAAGCAGTAATCTTATTTGCTTTGGCTCTATTTCTTCTGGAGGTTTTCCCAAGTTTTGTGATTCCATCACCATTCTAAATTAATTTTAGAATTGGGTGAACGTGCTCTGTTCTTCATATGCTCTGAAGTTCAGTCTAGCACAATTGAACTGTTCTATAATATTAATTTTGGTACTCTTAAACTCTTGTGCCAAATTTGCTAAATTTGGGAATGACCTTGATCTGTAATTTTATTTAGGTTTTTATCCACAGATGAATGTGTAATTCACCACCATGAATTAGTGGTGTGCATGTGAAATTAAACTGATGATGAGTCAGGAGGCAACACTGTTGGGTGAGCAAATTTGGAAATAGGAAAAAAGAGATGGTAAACCTTGAAAAATAGAAATATTAGGCTGAAATAAGTATACATTTAAACTTCTATCTCAAATTAAATGTAAGTTTCAAACCTGATAAAAAGAAGTAACTAATATTTTGAAGAGTGGATTTTTCCTTAAAGGTAAGATATTAAAATAAAAAAAATAAAAACAAAGCAAAACAAAAACACTGAGCCTAAATTTAAACATTAATCTCAATTTTTTCTCCTTAGGTTTATTTTCAATATAAATATATATAAATATATGTAGAGAATTAAAAGAGATATATATTTTTTTAACAACAAAATTTTTACCAGATGAAGAAGCTTAAAAATGTTGGCCTTGTAGTCTATTTCTAGGAATTCATCCTAATTCAGCAAATAATCTGAAATGCTAAAATAGATTTATGCATAAAAAGTTCATAGCAACATTATTTATAAGAAAGTAAGGAAAATAGCTTAAATGACCACTTAAGGAAACACTACTCCACACAAGGATCATTAATGCAGCCACTGAAAATGTTTTTAAAGAGTTTTAAATAATTTGAGGAAACATTTCTGATAAATTGTTATGAAAAACAGACAGTGTGCTCAAGCAAACAGTTTAAACTTCATAAGCTTAAAAAACTGCGTGGAAATATGTCAACCAATAGTCAGTTACCTCTAAATAAAGGAATTATTGGTTTTTTTTTCTTGCTGTCTCTTTAAAAAGTATTTTTTCTTTATTTTATTTAAACATATTTTCAAATTTTTCTTCACTTACATGTACTACTTTTATAATCAGAAAAAGAAACCTATTACTTGGCGTAGATATGTGTTTATGTCCCAATGATGTGTTTTCAGTATCATCACGAGTATAAATATTGTTGCCCAAAAGAAAAGTTTGATATTGATTTAAATCCAAACAATGGAGTTTCCAAAACAAACACTGGTACATATCCTATAACTTGTAAAATTATAGTGGTTTAATATAATTTATTAATTATTTCGACATAGCAGGCTCTTAGTATGTTCGTTGATGATGAGATGGTTAGAGAAGGGATACTCAATTAATTTACCAAGTTCCTTGAATCTGTCAGTTAGCAACTCTCCCACCAAGAGATTAATGATATAGTCCTATGTTAAAAAGTTGTCCATAAATATCTCCCTTAGTTTGTGTGGTGCACTTTTGCAAACTATTATTTTGTACTTCAAAAAGAACAGTGTCTTAAGTGCTAATTTTTTACAGGCACAAAAGGGAGAAAAATTGATTCTTACCTTGTTTATGTTGGCCAGCTATGAGCTTCAAGTAAGATTCTGTGATCTGTAAACCACCAGTAAAAAAGGTTTCTTGTGGAAATAACTGGCAACAATACTTACCTTGTAAGGTTGTTATGTTTTAGAAATCATGTATGTAAAGTACCCAGCATAGTACATGGCACCTAGGCATTCAGTAAATGGTGGCTGTTATAATAATACAATATATAATATTACTATGACATTATCTGTTATATATAGAGGTTGAGTTGAAAAAATATGAAGTGCAGTCTATTTAAAAACATTATTCTACACTTTCAGATAAAGATGGGGAGTGAAGGCTGATCACAAAATTTTCCTGCCCAAATACTTTACAAAATAGTTTGCGTGAAATAAAGAAAAGTAAAAACTCCTTTAAAAACCTTACCAGGGACTTCCCCGGTGGCGCAGTGGTTAGGAATCTGCCTGCCAATGCAGGGGACACAGGTTTCAGCCCTGGTCCGGGAAGATCCCACGCTCTGCGGAACAACTAAGCCTGCGGAACTACTGAGCCTGTGCTCTGGAGCCCGCGAGCCACAACTGCTGAGCCTGAGCCTGAGTGCCACACTACTGAGGCCCGTGCGCCTAGAGCCCGTGCTCCGCAACAAGAGAAGCCACCGCAATGAGAAGCTTGCGCACCGCAACAAAGAGTAGCCTCCGCTCGCAGTAACGAGAGAAAGCCTGCGCAACAACAACAAAGACCCAAGGCAGCCAAAAATAAATAAATAAATAAATTTATAAAAAAATTACCAGAAGCAGCGAGAAAAAAGAAAAGTCTGAAACCTAAGCCAATGAAGGCCAAAATAATACTATTATTTCAAAATAAATAAATAAATAAATTTGGATCAGCAAGAAATGAAATAAGCATGGCTGGAAATCAAATTCTCACCAAAAGAAAAGACTGGCAATCCCAGCACATTCCCTAGTCAATTCATCAAGATGATTATGCCTTGTCTCCTCTCTCCTACATCTCCCACATTTCCCTGCTCCTCACTTCGAACATTTTATTGATAAATAGAAGCTATCAAAAGAGAAACTCCTTTTTCCCACGTTATACCTATCAACCTGACTTCATCTGTACTCTTCCTTTATAAAGGGTCAACTCTCCCTGCTCTTATCTAAGGCAAGCCCCTCTACTTGTACCCTGGATCCCATCTTGTATAGTCAAGGATTGTGCTCCTGTGATTACCCCCTCCATTTCCTGCATCCTCAGTTTCTCTCTCTTTACTGGATTATTCCAATCAGTAAACATACTGTAGTATCTCCTTCTAAAAACACCATCACCCTAGACCTCATATCCTCTTCCACTTACTTGGTGAGTAGGAGCCCATTTTTTCTGCTCCCTTTTATAACAAACTTTTTTTTGCGGTACGCGGGCCTCTCACTGTTGTGGCCTCTCCCGTTGCGGAGCACAGGCTCCGGACGCGCAGGCTCAGCGGCCATGGCTCATGGGCCCAGCCGCTCCGCGGCATGTGGGATCTTCCCGGACCGGGGCACGAACCCGTGTCCCCTGCATCGGCAGGTGGACTCTCAACCACTGCGCCACCAGGGAAGCCCCTATAACAAACTTTTAAAAGGTTGTCTGTACTTGGCAGTTTCCACTTCCTCACCATACATCATCTCTTTAGTCCATTCCAATTAGGATTATTGTCTCCATAGCTCCATCTAAACTGCTCTTGTTGAGATCATCAGTTACCTTCTTGCCAGATCATTTTCCTTTTCCCAAATGTTTGGGACTCCCAGGCATATTCCTCACCCTTTTTTTTTTCTTCACCATAATATTAATTTCCCCCTCAGTCATCTTATCCAATTTTTCTGATTTTAAATATTGTCTGTGTTCTTAGGACTCCTGAAATTTGTATTCTATCCCTAATACCTTTGTCGAGCTCCGAACCCGTATCTACCAACTCCACTCAGATGTCCAATAAGGACTGCAAAGTTAACTCATTCAAAACAAACATACTGGTTTTCTTCTCCCTCTCAATTTACTTCTCCCCAAGTTTCCCCCATGTCAACAAGTGGCATTATTTTCATCCAGTTGCTCAAGACAAAAACCTAGAAGTCATCCTTAATTCCTCTTTGTGCCAGTTATTAGGCTGTTATCTCTTAGCAATTAGCCATTCCATACTCTGTGATGCTGGGACTGGGACTCTGCAAGCTACATTTCTATACTTTGCCAGCTGAATCCTTGCTACAGTCTGTCAGTAAGCGACATTAGAAAAAAGAGACTAAAAGTCAGGAAGAGGGAAAAAGAACTTGCTCCTCCTTGTTGGCTTTCTGCACCTGCCAGCATTGCCCCAGTTATGGACCTTCACCCTCACAGCAGCAGTTAGCCCCAAATTTCAACTATTTTCCACTTCCCTAGAACCAGCCCCAGCACACCTCTCAGAGCCACTAGCAGCAAGTGGGCAGCACCCCCTGCCCCAGGTCAGGGTTCCAACTCTGCTGGGTCTCCCCTCCTAGCCCCGGGGTTCTAATAACTTCAGGTCTTCCCAAGTTTATCCAGGACTAGGTTAGTTCCTGAAGTTATTATATTATCTCAGTGCTCCCCTTTTCCTTTTTCAGTTAGACAACACCTGTCTGACCAATTCTTTATACTCAATTTATTGCTGTTGAAATACTTAGCAGCAGCCAGAGTGACTCCTGTAAAGCATATGTCATCTCCTTGCTCCTCATCACAGTTGGAACAAAATTCAGCCTCCTCTTTCAGGCCTTCAGCCCCTTTTGTGACCCGGCCTATCCAACTTTCTAGTCTCACCTCTCACCAGTTTCTGATTACTCATTCAGCTCTAATCATTCTGTCTTGAACACACCACTTTTCCACTGCAGGGCCTTTGTACTTGCTCTTCTCTACATCTGGATTGCCCAGGTCTTTGCCTGTCTCACAGCCTCGTTCCATTCACGTTTATTCTCAAATGTCATCTCGGAGAGGCCTACTCTCACTGCATTATCTAAAATGCACAATTCCCCCCGCCTCCATTTCCTTACCTGGGTTTCTTATTTTCACTACCTGACTTTGTTATGTTATTTCTCCCTCCCCTATTCTCAAGTAAAAAGCTTCATAGCTTCACATAAAGGAAGGGATGTGATCTTATTTATCCCTGGTTCTGGCACTCAATAAATTCCAGTTGAAAACTGAATTTAATAAGTGAATGCAGAAGAAAAGTGGACCAAAGTAACTGCAAACAAGGTAATATGCAAGTGAGACAAAGACAACATGATATAGCCTACTTCAACTCCCTGAGTACATAATGCAACAAATGAATCAGAAAAAGCACTTAAAGATGTAACAGAAGAGAATTTCCACAAAATCATGAAAGAACTGAATCTGCAGAATAAAATGTTCAAAGAAAAATGGACATATACTATTCATATCAAGGCATATACTGGTTAAGCTATTAGCCATGAAGAATGAAGGAAAAAACTCAGACCTCCAGGCCGAAAACTAACTTATCAGAGGGAGGAAATCATGCTGGCCTTAGACTTCCTCTAAGCAATATTCAAAGCCAGAAAACAAAGGAAAAATGTTTGCAGTCTTAAGGCAAAGCCAGCATGACCCCAAACTATGATATCTAAGTAAGTGACATTCAGAAATTGATGAAAAAGGCAAACATAACATCCACGAATCCATGTTAAAAAAAAAAAAATACTTAGTGAGGAGCAGATAGCTAAGTGATGAATCAAAATTAATAAGTAGGAATTGAGAACTGAGGTGTGTTGCGACCACTGGATTTTAAAATAGAGATCAAGACCAAATGACCAAAGGAATTAAGGTTACAAAACAGGAACATTAAAACCTTCACTTTAAAAAATAATGACATAAATAAAAATATATCTTTTTCATGGCAGAGTCAACTTGCATTTCTAAATTGGAAACATACAGATAAAAAAATCTCCAAACTCTTAATTTTTTAAACTTTGGATATTTTAGGACATAAGATCGCTTGTGGCAAAGAAACATTTTTTTAGAGTTCAGCAATTCCTTCAGCTTATCTTACTACTACCAAATTCAAATAATTTTAACACTTTAAAAATTTAAAAAGTATGCACATTCTCATCTTAAATAAGATTAACTTATTTGTATAAGTGCATAGAAATATGCCTACCACGATGGTCACTTAATATTGATGGTAAAATCTGGGATCTGAGGAGATTTAAAAACCTTCCTGTAACTTTCTATATTGTTTGAATTATTTATAAATGAACATGTATTGTTTTTATGAAACCAATAAAAACACTATCCTTAAAATACTATTATATACAACAGTGTGAATATACTTAATACTACTGAACTGTACATTTTAAAATTATTAAGATGGCAAAGGGCTTCCCTGGTGGCGCAGTGGTTGAGAGTCCGCCTGCCGATGCAGGGGACACGGGTTTGTGCCCCGGTCCGGGAAGATCCCACATGCCGCGGAGCGGCTGGGCCCGTGAGCCATGGCCGCTGAGCCTGCGTGTCCGGAGCCTGTGCTCCACAACAGGAGAGGCCACAACAGTGAGGCCCACGTATGGCAAAAAAAAAAAAAGATGGTAAAGTTTGTTATGTGTTTTTTTACCACAATTAAAAATAAAAAATACTATTATAAAAATTATGATATAGGTCCAGCCATTATGGCTTTACAGATGGATTTTGACTATCCCAAATTCTCCTCAAATCAATTTTTTCCACCAAAGATTACCCCTCAAATTATACCCTTCACATAATACTCTGTACTTGCTTATACCTTATCTAATTTAATTTTAGAAACAGAGACCATTCACTGGCAGACATTGTTATAAGTATGCAAAATGAAAAGATGCATGTAAAAAGTAACTAATATGTTGTATTACTCTATTAAATATCTTAGTGTTATGAAAATGTAAATATATGTCATTTGATTTACATATTTTGGTGGAAATCTTTTAATGATTTTTTTTTCTGATTGTTAAAATATGTGCCCATTTTAGAAAATCTGAAAAAGAAGGTAAAAACCACCATAATTACATAATATATTTTGGTATATTTTTTCTCCCAACCCTTGAGGAGAAATAGTTTTATAACCTAAAAGATTTATCTGTACATTAAATTAAATATTAGTGTTTCTCTGTGGCATTAAGTATTTTTAGTGGTTGCAAAAATTCCATTAGATTGATGTACCATGGTTTATTTAATCACTCCTTTACTACTGAATATTCAGATTGTCTCCTCTCTATAGGTGCTGTAATGATCATATATAAATCTTTGACTTCATATCTAATTTTTTAGGATTGGTTCCTGGAAGTGGAACTACTATTATCAAAGATTTGGACACTTTTGACTCCAGAAAAGTAATATAGTAATAGATGAGTTTGTAAATTTCATTGCATTCTTAGCAACACTACCTGTTAGCACTTCTTTTCTGTTTTTCTTTTTTTAACATCTCTATTGGAGTATAATTGCTTTACAGTGTTGTGTTTCTGCTGTATAACAGAGTGAACCAGCTGTATTTATACATATATTCCCACGTCCCCTCCCTCTTGCGTCTCCCTCCCACCCTCCCTATCCCACCCCTCTAGGTGGTCACGAAGGACCGAGCTGATCTCCCTGTTCTATGAGGCTGCTTCCCACTAGCTATCTATTTTACATTTGGTAGTATATACATGTCAATGTTACTCTCTCACTTCGTCCCAGCTTACCCTTCCCCCTCCCCATGTCCTCAAGTCCATTCTCTACATCTGAGTCTTTATTTCTGTCCTGCCCACAGGTTCTTCAGAAACATTTTTATTTTTCAGATTCCATATATATGGGTTAGTATACGGTATTTGTTTTTCTCTTTCTGACTTACTTCACTCTTTATGACAGACTCTACATCCATCCACCTCACTACAAATAACTCAATTTCGGTTCTTTTTATGGCTAATATTCCACTGTATATATGTGCCACATCTTCTTTATCCATTCATCTGTCGATGGACACTTAGGTTGTTTCCATGTCCTGGCTATTATAAATAGTGCTGCAATGAACATTGTGGTACATGACTGTTTTTGAATTATGGTTTTCTCAGGGTATGTGCCCAGTAGTGGGATTGCTGGGTCATATGGTAGTTCTATTTTTAGTTTTTTAAGGAACCTCCATACTGTTCTCCATAGTGGCTGTATCAATTTACATTCCCACCAACAGTGCAAGAGGGTTGCCTTTTCTTCACACTCTCTCCAGCATTCATTGTTTCTAGATTTTTTGATGATGGCCATTCTGAGTGGTGTGAGGTGATACGTCATTGTAGTTTTGATTTGCATTTCTCTAGTGATTAGTGATGTTGAGCATCCTTTCATGTTAGCACTTATTTTCAATCTCTGTCAATCTGATGGGAAGACTCTTTCTGTAATTTAGTTTGATAAAGTTGCATTTTTGCTGATCCACTCAATAACTTTACTATTTCAAGGACTTATAATTCTTTGTCTTCTCCATGATGCTTAACAGAGCCTTGCTAAGATACAGAAGAAATGTATTGTTTTATTGGCTTTGGCAGCATTTCTTTTAAAATACATTATATCTTGAACACATAGAAAGGTGAAGAAAGATAACATCAAAAAGGATCCAAATTATTTTACTTAATAAAAAGTAAGATTGTATTCAATTCTTAATGTAGTCATAGAGCGTTATTACTATCAGCCAGCAATATCATATTTTATTTATTGAAATCATATTGAATTTATTGCTTAATGTGCCATTTTTACTACAGCACTTTTCAAAATGCTTCAAAATGCTTAGTCTATAAGGTTAAGAAAAACATTCACTAGATAACTACTTTGAAATAATTTCCTCAACTCTGCCTTCATTCAAGAGGCCTAAAAACAGACTGGCCCACTTCCAACTTTCATGTTATCTTTGCTATGAAGTCATTCTATAGATAGGTTAATAAGCATTCTGGCATACAGAAAAATAGTTTCTGTAAAACTATATTGCATAGTTTGGCTGGGGTTGTTCCTCCTTCAGAACTGCATTACGTAATTTTAAAGTGTTTACTTAAGCTCCTTTGGGCTGCCTCCATGGTAGCTATGAAGTCACTGAGAATTAGGAACAGTTTGGGGCCTGATAACAAAGTCTATTAGTTTAATGTGAACACTTTGTCAATTTTTTTTATCACTGCCATATAAGGTACTTTAAAAACAAGGATATTAATTCATTTTATTTTTTTAAAAAGTTTGCTACTTCAAAAATCATTAAGAAATACACACACACACACAAAACGTTCATAAATGTACATTTGCTCATTCCCTAAATGTACTTATTTTAAAACCCGTACTCTATAGCATGTATTCACAGTGTGATTTTGACTTATAAATAATTATGCAAAATTACCAAAATGTATAGAGCACAGCCTTTAGGAGAGTATGAATTATTAAAACGGCCTAAGCACTATTTCTATCTGTAAGTCATAAAGGAAGTTTTCTATGAGAACATCAAAGATATATAAATTATAATAATATCAGCTTTGGGAGAATTTAAAAAGATACTAGGTTATAAGATTATTTTATCTTGATTACACAGAGAAAGGGAGTATCTTCAGTTCCTTAGAGAGAGAACTCTTGAGCTCCTTTACCAACTAAATAAGAATGTGTCATGCAATGTGCGTTGTACAAGTGGGAGAAGAGTCATTCAGATTTTGTATGTTAATCAAGTGTTATATCACCTCAAGGAAACATGCAAATTCTTATAAAATACCTAAAATCTCAACCATCACTTTAGAATTACTGAGTTTTATGAACCAACAAGCCCAAGTAAAGTCAAGATCCTGACATCTGGGACTTCCCTGGTGGTGCAGTGGTTAAGAATCTGCCTGCCAATGCAGGGGACACAGGTTCGAGCCCTGGTCTGGGAAGATCCCACGTGCTGCAGAGCAACTAAGCCTGTGCGCCACAACTACTGAGCCTGTGCTCTAGAGCCCACGAGCCACAACTACTGAGCCCGCGTGCCACAACTACTGAGCCCACGTGCTGCAACTACTGAAGCCCACGCTCCTAGAGCCCATGCTCCGCAATGAGAAGCCACCGCGATGAGAAACCCGCGTGCCGCAACGAAGAGTAGCCCCCACTCACCGCAACTAGAGAAAGCCCGCGCGCAGCAACAAAGACCCAACACAGCCAAAAAAAAAAAGATCCCGACATCTAAAACATGTAACCCTTTAAATGTCATTTTATTTTAATTATGTAACATGAGTTTATTATAAAATTACTTATAGGAATAATCTCGATAGCATTTTGTTTTTTAACTTTGAAGTCACTGATGGCCTTGCCAATGATCTAGTGAGGTCCAAAGTCAGGGACAATTCAAGGAGGGAATGGAAAAACTTTTAGGACCTGATTATCTCCTTGAAGGTGCAGCCACTGTGCGTGTCCTACCTAGCTTGGGAGAGAGAGAAGTGTCTGTGTATAGGAGGCTTGACCTGGAGGGGAGGGAATGGTCATGAGGGAGAAAAATGGGGGACAATTATGAGACTGCCCATTCAGATTGGCTCTCGATTTGCTTTGCTGTAATGATGAAATGTTTGGGTTTTTATATTTCATTCTAATATCAAAAAGAGGATATTTATTTGGTTTCTTATGCTTAAACATTTTTCATATACATTTATACATCTATTTATCTGAAGTTAATGTGTGTGGTGATTTCAAACACGTTGCCAATTCTCTTCCCATTAAAAGGTAGAGTCTGATTCTCCTGTCTAGAATTGGTATGGCGTTAGTTATTTGCCTCTAGCGAACAGAATGTGGATAGGATGCTCCAGACTTCTACGCTTAGGTCATAAGTGATACAGTTTCACCTGGCTCTCAGTCTTGGGACCCTTGGAGCCCAGAGTCCTGTTGTGAGGAAGCGCACGCCACAAGGAGAGGCCATATGCAGGTGTTCTGGCTGAAAGCCCTAGCTAAGGTGCCAGCCATACATGAGTACGGATTGCTAGGTGTGGAAGTGAACACGCCTTCGGGTGATGCAAGCCTTCGGCCTATGAGCTGCCCCAGCTGACTCCCAGTGGACCGGAAACAAGCTGTCTGCAGAGCCCTACCCATACTGCATATTCATGAGCAAGTAATGTGTTTTAAACAACTAAGTTTTGGGGGTGGTTTGTTTTGTATTTGAGTCCCTGCTTCCATTAAATCTCTAGCTCAGGTTAGCTGTAACAACTAGGAACACTTTCCCTCCACTTTTCCTTGTTTCCCTAGCCAGACTGAGATCTTAGCACCTCCAGGTACTAATTATGGATGATTAAGTGTGGTTTTGAAGTGCTGTTAGGAACAAAACCCACCATTATGGGGACCCATTCTAGCCAAAGTCCTTTTCCTTGAAGGCTTAGTGGTTGCGCTGGGGAAAAAGAAAGCTTGACGCCTCCATCTCTCCTTTTCTTCTTCACTAGGTATCCCTGGTTTTAAAAAAGAGGGGAAAGCAAGATTTAATCTTCTCCTGCCCTCATCTCCCTTCTGAATTCAAATCTTTGGAAAGGTGCTTTCTTTTTCACTGAAAAGGTACACAGCCTTTTCCGTCTTACAAAGGGACCAAGCCAGCCACAGCTTTTTATTCCTTATGAAGGAAGCAAAACAGAGTTCCTCCTCCTGAACCCGAGGCCCACGTCTCCTCCCTCCCCAGACCAGAATGGGGATGGATCCCTTGTTCTGGCCCCACCAGCCAGTCACTTTCCCATCCCACCAACTCTTTCAAATTACCTTTCTTGAACCCCTCTTCTCTCTATCCCCACTGCCACTAGGTACACAGCAGTGGTTCTAGTTGATTCTTACTTAGATCACAGGATATTTTATTTTCCATCTTCCAGTCTCCAGGACCCCAACTGGTGTAATCTTTTCAAGGACCTGTAATCTTTTCATACCTGACCATGCATTTCCACTAAAAAAAAAAAAAATCCTTTCATGGTTCTCCCTTTCCTGCAGGTTTCAATCCGGAGGCCCAATAGTCATTTACTCACAAAGCAGCGTAAACCCTTGAAATTGTATGCAAAATTGTAATAGAAGTCTATAGATGCATTTTTTTTTCCTGGAGAGAGACCAGATTGCTTTCCGTAGGTTCTCAAAAGGGTATGTGTTCCCCCAAAAGATAAAGACTTGTAGGTCTCAGGCTAAAGTCCAAACTCCCCAGCATGGACTACATGGGTGTGACCTGGCCATTCTTCCAGCCTCCTTTCTTTCCCTTCTCTTTACCCCTTTCACATCCCACCCATTCTTACTTGGCTGTGGTTGTTCACTACAGGCCTTTGTACATGCTGCTTTGCTTGCTCAGCTTGGGGAAATCCTTTCCTTTCCTCTCTGCTTAGCTGGTCTAACTTTTGCCCATCCAGGAAACTGCCTTCTTTCTTTTAAGAGGCACCTCAGGCCATGCTACCTACAGAAAGTTGTGCAGGCTAAGCAAGCTGGGTGTGAACTCTTGCCTCCCTGAATCCAGCCTAGCAATTGCTCTTTCTTTTAGCATCTACCTCCTGGATTTACAAACTGGGGTGGGGGTGGGGGGTGGGAGAAAAGAAGATAAAACGTAAAGTAAAACCTGTAAAACAAGCAGTGACTAATAATTGTGCAGCACTTATACAGAAGAAGAACCCCAGGCTGTAGCGTACATTTTTGTAGTGCTTTCTTGGGAGGGTGAGATTGGGTAGTAAATGTGTAGTTTATAGTTCCCTCAGAGTGTTAATGATAAATACAACACACACCTTCCTGTTAGAGAATATTCTATATGAATTTTCAACATCATCCAGTTTTCCTTTATTTTATGCCCAGCCAACAAATGGTGTTTTGTATTTAACAAATACTGAAATTAATAAACAACATAATTCTGATATTCTGCCATCTACTAGGACTGCTGGGTCATTAATCTGAATTATTACTCCTTGGTTCACGCACCACCACCCAAAAAAGACGGTCTAACATCATGATGTGTCCTTAAAATTCTCCATCTACCCAGGAAGATGTTCCAACTTTTTGAGATAAACCGTGTACTAAGTCTGCTCGTGAGACCTGTTTTGTCTTACAGCACAGGCTTTAAGTCAACCCTTCACTCTTTCAAAAAGTTAAGTCTTTTAATTGTTGCCTCGAAACAGAGCTCTTTGCCCTTCTTGGGCGGACGGATCTCAACGAAGTGTATTTCCCTGCTACTAACGCATAAACTTATAAATAGCGCTTACCGCGCTGAGTCACCAAAACCCGGAGTTTCCCCAAATAGCTTATAACGACTGCTGGAATCGAGTCCTCCAGAGCGGTGACAGGCTCCTATCACACACCCGCGAGGCTGGACCCTAGGCGGGTCCCCAACCACCCAGCTCCCGGAGAACGCGGGCAAAGCCACCTATTCCCAGCCAGGAGTTGAGTGTCGGACCTTTTGAGCGCGGATGGTGCTCTCGGGACGCGGCCGGACTTGGCCTTGACCGCTCAGGGACCGTCTCCGCCCCCTCCAGAGCTGGGAGCCGCAGGGGGCCGGCACAGGCCTCCGCCCTGCGCCGCCTGCTCACACAATGGGGCGCGTCGGGAGAGGACGGCCTCGGCACCCGCTCTGGTCCCAGGCCCGGGACTATGGGCAGCTGGGGAAGCAGCCAGGAGCTAGGGCGATAACGAAAACCCCCATCTCCCCTCTGCCCACTCCCACACTTCGAAATGGCTGCGGCCGCTGGTTTGGGGGCTGGGGGAGTAGGGCTGGGGGAGGGAGCGGAAGTGCCACCCCCTGCAGTCAGGGGATAGTGACGTCACCCCTACTGTCGGCCTGTAGCGGGGGCGTCTGCCCGTCACGTGACCCCAGCCCCCCCACTCGCAGCTGAATCCCGCGCGCGCGCGCGCGCTCCCTCCCCCAACCCCTTCTCCCCAACTTTCGCCCTCCCCGCTCCAGCAAGGCTGTCAACAGCGCCAGCTCCGCCCCCTCCCCCGCGCCCAGTGTAACCGCCACGGCGGCGCGGCGGGCGCTCGCGCTCAGGTCAGGGCTCCTGGAGGAGAGCATGCCTTATGTCCTCACCTAGCCCCCGGTTGACGGCGCGCTGGGTGCGTGGGCACCGGAGCCAGGGTGTGCGGTGGCGTGCGGCGACAGCGCTTCTCCGTTCAGCCCTCCCACAGCAACCGCAGGACGAGGTGGAGACGCCAGGTCCGAGCTCAGAGGGGGCGAGTTGTGCTCAGCAGCCTCCAGGTCCTGGCACGTCTCCGCTGGGGGTCGGCCCCCAGGCGGGAGCGGCAGCAGGGAGCCAGCCGTCGACCCCCTGCCCGGCGGCGCGCGCCTCCGCGGCGCTCCCGCCTCCACTCTCCCTGCCGCCTGGGCGGCGCACGCTACTCCTGGCTTCCTCGCGGGCCGCGGCGCGGCCACGGGCTGTACAACGAGGGGCAGGCGTGGACCATCTCCTCGAGCCCCCTCGGTCACCCCGCCGTGCACTGCTGGGGTTCCAGATTGGGTGGCTGTCACTGCTGCGCCTCGTTCCATTTTTCCCCCCTCAATTCTCTTCTAAGTAGAAGCTTGGGGGAGGGAAAAGAAAACCCAGTGTAGAAAGGGGCGGTGCGGACTGACCTGTCAACGGCGGAGGAGGAAGACCCCCGTTCGGGGCGAGCTCTCGAGCCCGCGCAGGGACCGGAGCCCTGGGTTCGCGTGGAGCGGCGCGGCGCGGCGCGGCGGGCAGCAGCTGTGCCTCAGCCAGGTGTCCCCTCTCGGCGGGGCCCGCGCTGCCGCGCCCGCCTCCTCCCCTGGCGCCGCGCTCCCCGCCCCATCGCCAGGGACCAGGGAACCCCCCAGCTCGATTTTTTGTGCAGTTTCAGCAAAGCTCCGAGGAAGTTGGTCCTTTTGTTCCACTATTTATAGATTGCGTCAACATTGCGAAAAGGAGAAGGCGGAGCGGTGGCCCCTCCCCCTCCCCTCCCTCCGCCGGCTCCTGGGAGAGAAAAGCCCCAGCACACGACCTAAGTACACAGCGCGCCAGCCGCCCGCCCGCCTCCGGCCTCCTGCTCGCCGCTTCCCCCTCCTCCCTGCCCGGGCCAGAGCGCTGCCAACCCCGTCACGTGCCCGCCCGGGAAAACCAGCTCCCCGGGGCTCCGCGCCGCCCGCCAGGCTCCGTGGCGGCGGCGGCTGCCTCGCTCAGCTGTGCGCCCAGCTCGTGGGCTCCGGCCGTGGCCCAAGCGTCGCGCACAGCGTGGGCACCCGCACCCTAATCACTCGGGGGGGGGGAGAGCCGGGGTCCGCGACTCTTGGATGTGCTCACAAGCCTTCCGTGCTTCCGCCCTCCTCCCCCACCCCGCCCAGTCTCGGGAGCGCCACCGCCCCGGCGAGGAGTGTGCGCGCGTTCGGGCCTCGCTGGGAGACAGGGGCCTGACTTGTCCTTCGCGCGGCCGCTTCCCCAGAAGCTGGGATGCCAGGCCCCCCCAGGCCGCCGCACGACTGGTTGTGGGCGGGGGACTGAGGGACGCCGGGGTGGCTGGCGGCAGCTCTAAGGCTGGCCGGCGGAGCGCGGGAAGTACGGTGCGGCAGTGCCGAGACGCGCGGAGACGCTTTCCCTCCTCCGCAGGTGCAGCGGGGCGTTGCGCGAGCTCACTTAACTGCTTCCCGGACATCTGCGGACCAAGGAGTTTGCAGGCCTGAGCTACAGTGGGGGTAATATAGTTTTTGAGGAGTTACTGGAAGTTAGATCTGTGACAACAACATTCGAACTTTTCTTTAAAACCTGATGACGAAATGATAGGCCCCGCCATACGCCCCGAAATGAAACTGAGCTCCCTTGCCGGCCTAAAGCCTCTGTTCCTGAGCTCGATGTAAACAAGGAGGGCGGTAAATACGAGAGGAAGGCCTTATTTTAACAAAACCAAGTGCAAGTAGCTTGTTTGAGTGTAATTTACCTTCGCAGCTTCCGGTCATTTCCCTAAGTGATTTATTTAGATCGCAGTTTAACTTTACAGAGTCGGAATAAAATAATTTAGCCCTTCAGATCACGGGTGGAGGAAAGCCCGGGCTGAGCTGGGACGAGTGCAGGAAACGCGTCGGACCTTTCCGGGCAGCTGGACAGTGTGGTAAACAGTCTGGAAGACTTACGTTTTTTTCTAAAGAGTTTGGAGAGACTTTTCCGTTGCACCCCTCCGCGTTCGGGCTCAAGTGCAGGCCGGGGGTGGGGGCGGGACTCTGCATGGGCCCTTACCCGGAGCCGTGCTTCCTGGCCCTGCACTGGGAGCGTGCAGTCCTAGGGGAGCTTTCGCACGGGCCACACGGGGCAGCAGCAAGCTTGCCTCTATTTGAGAAACCTTTCCAGGTTTGGCTTTTTTTTTTTTTTTTTTAAATAAAGGGGGAGACCTTAGGCCATGGGTTCATCGATGTAGGATACGTGTGCTTTGCTCGCCATAAAGAGGGAGGCGAGATGAAGAAAAGCGAGCCTGTGCAGTGGTTGCTGGGTTTCCAAACAGCAGAGCTGAGTGGACCGGCAGCAAATGGGACTAGGCGTTAGTCCCCTCACACCTGATGTGCTCAGGGCCTGGTGTGGGAGCCGGATCCCGGCAGTCGAGCCTTCTCTCTCGGTTTCCTTCCAGTTTAGTGAAAGGCCCCGGCCTCCTCTCTTCCCGCCTTTCTACCCTGCCTATTCTTCTGTATTTGAAAGGCACAGTCCTATGAAGGCGAATTCGTTTCCGCGCCAATTTTGTTGCATCAATATCTACAAGTCACGTTTCTTTGCGCGAAGAAAACAAGACAGGGCCACCTGGTTTTTCTCGCCCCTGAAAGGGACAGGGGTACCCAGGCCTCAGCCTGAACCTTCCCTTCCCCCGGCCCGCTTCGGACCGAACAGCGGTGTACCCATCACTTTGTCAGGACACGCGCTTTTCACCCCTACTTTGTTCTTCTGCAGTCTTCCCAGCTGCGGAGAGAAGGGAGCGAAAGCAAAACGAAAGCACCCGGGGCGCATTAGTCGCGGCGGCTTCCCTGAGCGCGGCGGTGGGAGGCCAAGGTCTGGGGTCGGAAGGCAAGGGTGGGCGCGGGGGCTGCGTGGAAACCGGGTGGCGGGTGGTCCCCGCAGGGCCCCCGGGAGCTGCCGGGAGCTCCATCGCTCCTCCTCCCTTGGGAAAAGCCACCGCGTGTGAGAATATACCGGCCCCGAAGGAAAAGTTTGGTCTGGGTCTTGAGTTGAAATTCGAGACTGATTGGGACCGTGCGGAGGGGTCGCAGAGGCAAAGGATGGTGGCGCGGACACGAGCGTTGGCCCCCGGCGGATGATCCCGGGGAGAGGTCCGCGCGAGCGGGAGCGCAGCGAGGGCGCGCAGAGGCCGCCGGGGAGTGGAGGCCCACGGAATTGTTGCTCCACTGAGGTTGGATAAGCAGCCCGTTTCCCCGCAAAAACCAGAGTTCTACAAGGTATAAGGACTTAAGGGAACTTTGGTGACAACCTCCGCGCCCGCCCGCCCTCGCGGTAGTCACTGCGGGGACAAAGGCGGCCTGCGCAGACTTGGACGAGGCGCGGCCCGTGTGGGCGGCCTTAGCGGCCGCAGACTTTTTCACTTAAGAGAAGGATGAGTATCTTTATGAGGTGAAGGTAACCTCCACAACCACCCCTCAGGGGTGACAGCTACAGTCTGATCAGCTAAAAGGCGTCCTCGTTCCCCCACCTGCCCCCGCAATGAACAAACACTGGGAGATTGGCCTGCAAGATGCTCGCCCTGTCACTCCAGTACGTTTGTGTAGCCAAACGCCCGAAAAGCCCCACCTTGCCCACATAAACAGCTAACTTTATTCCATTGCATGGTACCTTTCTTGTAGCAATAGCTATGGGTTTTGGCAAGTGTTAAAAAATCATTTGATCCTAAATGAGTCGAATGTGGAAACATAGTTTTCTGTGCGAGTAGTTTGGGTTTGTGTTTTCTCTCACTGGCGCCTAATGCACGGCGCAGCGCATAGCTGTTACACCTCTACCTGTGCAGGGGCGCTTTCGCACCGCGCCCTTTCACTCTGTAAATAAGTAGACTTGGAATTATGTACATGTGTGCATTGTTTAGATATTGCATCTCTGGTTATTCATTTCACCGAAAGGACTCAAAAACGGCTATAATTTTAAAAGATGCAAAATTGAATTCTTTTAAGCGAATCTCGAGAAGGCAGTCTTGGTTTCCTGCTAATGTTATGCCGGTAACAGGCAGCAGCCAATCCCAGACTAATTTTGTTCGTTTTTATTCCTTCCCTCTTTACCACAACTGCAAATACCAGAAAGTTCTGTGAAAAACATGGCCCACTCCACCCAAATTTCTTTATACAATGATGAGAGGAGACCTGCAGGTGAAATAGACCCGTAGGCTATTACTTTTGGAAAGACTCTTCTATTTCTTTAAAAAAAAAAAAAACTCAGCAAAAGCTATTTTTGACTCACTCAACAGACTGATTAAAATGCTTGCTTTCACCATGCTCGCCCTTTGGTTTCATATGTGGCCGCTGTTCTCACTTTCTTACAAGTTTTTCCTCTTGTAACTTATTTTCGTGAGACAGAGATTCCATCAGGTTATCTTGCTAAACTGGGCGTCTATAATTATGAAGTTGGTCTTTTCTCCTCCGCCCCACTTAAAAAGTACACACACGGCCTTGAAAGCCCGCAGTTGTCTTTATTTCGCACCCCTCCCCCTTTTCTTTTTATTTTAAATCTTCGCATTCGCAAATGATGCTTTGCCTGGGCTAGGTTCAGACTACAGCATCTAAAACGTTACCCGTCCGGGTAGTCCCTTAAGGCATCGAAAGCCCAACCTTGCGCAGGCCACTGGAACCCGCATCAGAAACCTTGATCTGGAGTCCAGTTTGGAAACACATCTGTGCTTTTCGCAGTAAAATGGTAACTTGCCCAAGCGATGCATCTGGCTTTAGATTTTATGCGGAATATGATCTGGAAAAGGGAACGCCTGTTTCAGGCGCGGCAACATGCCCCGCGCGGATCCCCGGGGGCTCCCTCCTGCTTAAGAGCGCGCGGGGCCTCGACCCGCAGGGCCTCAGCCAACCTCTGGGCGCCCTGGTTTGGGTTAACCCCACACTAGCTCTCTCCCTTCCCGGCCTCGCCTGGGGTCGCTCTCCGCGGCAGAAGAAGCTTGTAGACGAGAGGAGAAAGTTGGAGACTGAAGATCAGATGTCCTTAAAGGGGCTGGGGAAAGGGAGAAGCTCTTCGCAGCTAGTGCCAAGAAACTCGGACACCCCGCGCTCGCCCCGAGGCGAAGAAAACTGTCCTGGGGGAGCACAAGTGTTCCCGAGACTTTGCCAAAGATTCGGGAGTCCGGAGGTAGCCTGTCCCCCACCCGCGCCCACCACCGGGTTGTTTCATAATCCCCTCTGGGCCGCCTTAGGTGAGGACCGGGCGGGGTGGCGTGGGGGTGAGGTGAGGTGAGGATGGCGGCTCTTCTCTGTTTCCCGCCCTCTTCGCAGCGGAAACGTCCAAGGGGTTAAAATGGCGCGGCGGAACGGGCTCGAGGAGCGGTGCCAGTGTTCGGCCCCGACGGGCGGGAGAAGTGGGGTGGGGATCCCGGAAAGGGCTGGGAAAGCGGGGACCAAGGGGAGCTGTGAGGCAAGAGTTTCTGCTCTTGGGGGTTGGGTCCAAGGCAGTTGCCGGCGGTAGTGGGGACGGCAGCGGCAGCAGGGGAGCCAAGCGATGGTTAGTGCACGTCTTGGCCCACCCTGGGCAAGGTTATGTCAGGAGAGCGCTCTGGCACCGAGCTCTGGCCCGCGGAGAAGATACTCCCCCCTCGGGCTCTTTCCGCGAGCGGGGCTGGGCGGACGCGGAGGGGCGGGCGGTGCGCCGCGCGAGCCCAGGGCGCTGAGGTCGGCAAGTCGCGTTCGGAGCGGGCGGCGGCCCTTCTCCGGTCTACGTGGAAAAAAATCATCTAAAAGAGCACCCCCTCGGCAAGCAGCCCTTTAGCGCCGGTAAAGAAGATAGAAAGGGACTCAGGGAACGAGGGAAGCTCAGTTTAGAACTTCCAGAGTTTCCAGGTTTGTCCAGCGAGTGGGACTCTTGATAGCTCTCGAAGAGCTGAGCCCATTTTCCCTTCCAGAACAAAACTAGAGGAGCATTCCTCCAGAGGAAGGCTGAAGTTCAGGCCCCACGTGGAACCCGAGCAGCCCCCGCCGCCTGACCTCGGGCTCGCTTCTCCCAGGGCGGCGGGGAGCGTCCTTTCTGAACCGCCCCGGGCGGGAAGCGCGCGATTCGGAGCGCGCTCCGCTCTGGGCCCTGCTGCGGGCTCGGACGTTAAGGCAGGAAACGCCTCGTCCCGTTTTCAGTCTCCCAGTCAAAACATTTGGCTGAATCTCGAAATAACTTTTTTGATAGTCCGGAAAAGAAGCACGACAAATGGACTCACCATCAGCCTTGCGTCAGCGAACCATTTCCCCTGGACTACAGTGAGATTGGTTTTTTCATTAGTTGCAGGAACTGAGTTTTTGATGATTTACCTGGCTGCTCAGGCTCCTGGGTGTATTCTCCTCCCCTCCTTTCCCACTTCATCTGTCAACTCCCTTCTCATTTTTTTTTTTTTTAAAGCTCCGCATACGCAATTGCATCGTATTCTTTGTAACATATGTAGCCTCTAGTCTAACTCAGCCTCTATCAGTGGTCAGCACAAGCCACAGTGTTTGCATAGCCCTTACAAAACGGGTCATGTTTTCGGTTCCTTTGATCCACAGAGACGAAAAAGTTTTGCTTTGCATTTCCCTCCCGCCACCCCCACCCCCACCCCCCGCCATCGCTTTCAGTGACAGTGCTCTCCTCCCAGTTACAAGTTCCTTCTCCTCCCGAGCAGTTCGGGATTTCTTTATTTTTACAGGGACCTAAAGAGTTAGGAGAAATTCACCGTGTGCTGACTCACCTTCACTTCCCCACCCCGAACCCCCCGCCCCAGACAGGATTAACACTAAAAGATGTAATCAGTTAAACTAACAGACTTTAATATCATTAAACATGGATCTCTCCACTAACCTTAGCAGTTACGTCACTTCGAAGAAGGAAGTAATAAAAACAAAATTCTTGCAAATAAAATAAAATTATGGAAGCTGTCCCTTTGAGGTCTGGATGCAGAAGAAAGTGTTTGGTCTTTTTAAAAGAGCTCTTATTGATAAACAATTATTAATATTAAATAAAATTTATAAAGCCAGCCCTATCAGGTTGTCTGCACATAGTAGGTACTCAATGAGTATTTAGTCTCCCTTTCTTCTTCCCATCCTTGGAATTTTGGCAGGAGATAGACTTCCCAGTGGCTAAGAAAATTATGCTCAAACTTCGCTTCTGGTTCATGTAATCTCCACTCAGACAAAAAAAAAAAAAAAAACAAAACCAAACAAATAAAACGCACACACAAAAACCCCCAAAAAAACCCTCACAAAATTTATCCAGGGAACTTTGATAGCTTATTAAAACTTAATGGAAATAGCTACACAAAATAAAAAGTATGGTGATTACATACATATAAATCCGAAACACATTAAATTATTTCGAACTTTTCAGTGGCTGTAATAGGTAACCATTGCCATTTGATTTCGTTTACCAATTTCTACAGTAAAAACGAAAATTGTGGGCTCCCGCTCACTTCTCGAGTTTCTGCTAGAGCAGCCTTCACCCACGCACTGATCTATCTCGACCTCATGTTTTTCATAGCGCAAATTTTATCAGACGCTATTCAGCTATCCACTTTTAAGACTTGTGCGCGCGCTCTCTCTGTCTTTTTAATTTTAAAAAATAAAATGAGAAAATAGAGAAGGAGGCTGTAGCACTCAGGGGTGGAGGAAACCCACCTGCCCGCTCCTCTCTCCCCGGTCTCGGACTCGCTGGAGGAGAGAGTCGCCGGGAGCGGCTTTGCGGATCTCGCCGGGTCACCTGGTCCAAGCATATTTTCTTTGCGGCCCATTCGCAGGAGTAAACAGTCACGTCGTAGTGAGTTTCTTGGCAGCTTTGCACTGCTCTTCAAACAGCAGAGAATTATCGCACGTTCGTCTCCGCTTACAAGGCTCCTGCCTCAAACTGTCAAGTATTAAAAAAGGGTTTCGAGCAGCCCTTTTGCCCTTTCTCCTTCTAAATGACGAGGCCGGTCACGGCGGGTGACTTTGGCGTCTGCCGCAGGTCTCAGCCCCCTTGGAGCCGAGCTGCCCCGTCGGCTGAGCGGGAGAACAGGGGCACCTAATTAGTCCGTGGCTCCCGCCAAGGTGAGCGCGTGGGCGCAATGCGCGCTTCGCGAGAGCTGCCCCCAAGTTCAGCCCAACGCGCCTGAGGAAAACTTGGGGCTCCAAAGTCCCCTCTTTAGACAAGCGCCCGGAGGGGATCTTTGGAGAGACCTAGGGGCGCGGTCGTAGCTTCGGGACCAGGACTTTACTGTTTTGAGATCTATTTATCTCGTTCTAGAAAAATACCCCATACGTGAACCCATACGAATACCTCCCCCTCTCCCCTCCAGTGGTCTGCAAGCCCCGGGTGCGAGCGTGAATCCTGAGTCCCGCACCGGGTTCCCGCTCGCGCAGAGCCCAAGGCGGGCCGCTGAGGTCACAATAAGTTCAGAGCCACGGATCCGGGTCAGATTTGAAAAAAAAAAAAAGTATATTCCAAGTCCGGCCCGGAGCTGCTGTCTGGGGCTCAGCCCGGCTCCCCCTCAAAATCCTTCCCAGAGTGCAGAAGTTGGTGATTACTTCGTGCAAACTGGACGTCGCGCTTGAAGGGCCGGCGGAGCCACCGGCTTGCCTTCGGGGGGGTTCCTGGCATCAGTGGGACCAGGACGTGTCATTATTGTTGCAAACGGAAACGTGAATGGAACCCCCATCCTCCACTACCCCCGCGGCCCGGAATAACTCCAGGGCTCTCTGGTTTGGATGTCTAGGGGTCGGAAGGGCCACGGCTCCCAGGACCCCTGGGGTCCCGATCGGGCCTCGCACCGAGGGGCGCGGGGCAGCGGGGACGGCTTCGCGCGCTGAGCCGGGGCCACCGAGCAGCGGCGGCCCAGGGCAGCCCACGCGGGTTCCGGCGCCGCAGCGAAGTCAGAGGCGCTTCCAAGCTCGGCCTGGAGCGAGGGGCGCGCAGGGGGAACAGCTTCTCGAGCTTCGTGGCGCAGGCAAGTTTGGCGGGGAGGGAAAGGCGGGGAGGAACTCTCTGTTTCTGAGGGTCTGGTCGGTCATAGGAAGCGCTTGGGGTGCGGGTCGCAGGATTCTGAGAGCTCGAAGCGGCCGCGCTGGGCCTGGCCTGAGCGACCCGGCGGCGCTCCCAGCCCAAGCGGCGCGGCGGTCTCCGCCTTCTGCGTGCGGGCCGCAGTCGGGCCACAGGTCGTCCAGTTGGGGCCGGCCTAGCCCTCGGGGAGGCCTCTGACGATGGCCGGACGGCAGGGAACCCCCAGGCCCCGGCCTAGACGCGGAGAATTCACAAGGGTATTTCTAGGCCCCAGCGGCCTCTGGTCAGGGGTTAGCTCAGAGTCAGGTTTCTGCTTCCACCAAAAAAGAATTACACAAGTTTTCCAGATCTGCAGTGATCTTAAGGCCGACTGCTTTCTTAGGAGCCTATAGGTATTTTTGCCTGTAGAAGTGAATTTGAGCCATTCCTCTTTCCCTCTTGTGAGCTGGTCACAGGCCTGGTAAAGAGTTATACCAGGCACATTCAGGTCTGCCTCCTTCTTGGGACGTGGTGTGTCCCACACACTGCTGGGCCTGCGGGGTGGGTGGGGGGAGGAGGTCCTGCCCTGTGATGGGGAGGTGAGCTTCCCTGCAGGACTAGTCTGATGGGGGTGAGAGGCCTACCTGGAGGACGGCAGGGGAGGCACGGAAAGGAGGAGGAGACAGGCCCTGAGCTGTGTGTGGAGGGCTGGAGGTGGTGAGGGTAGCCCTCTCCCTAAGAAAAAGAGGCCTGTGGAGTTTTGCTGCCTGGACTAAGAAGACAGGGTGGGTACGCCCAGTCTAAAGGTGGATGGCACAAGACTCCCACCTCCCAGAGACCAAACTAGGATGGCATATCTATATTTTCCTGGCTGTTCCTTCTATTTTAATTCTTTCCCATTTGTTTTCTGTTTACTCTTCAGTAAAGTGTTTCTGAAACTCTTGCCAAAAGGAGGTCATTCAGTTAACATTTATTGAGAGCCCATTTGCATGCCAGGAATGGGAATGGGATAATTAATAGGACATTTCCTGACCTCACAGGTCTCACAATCCAATTTTCTCTATAGAGAAAAAACAAGGCAATTAAAATATGCTGTGAAAAGGGACACATGGGCTTATATATGGTGAAGTGAGCATGGCTGTTTAGGGCTACTTACAAGAAATTCAATATTTCTGGAACATAGAGGGGAGAGGACTGGGTGGGGGTGTAGAGAGACAGCCTTGGGTGATTAACCTGGACCCAAAAGAGGGGTTTAAAGTGTGAGCAGTGCATCATGGGGCCTTCATGGTGGTGGCAGGAAATGATGCTAAGGGGGGCATGGTGCTGCGCTAGATCAGATGCCCTCTAGATTTCCCTTCTGGTGTTAAGATTTGAAGATTCACTTTTATTTTATTAAAGGATCTGGTATTCTGTGCCAGCATCTGCTGAGGCATGTATAGATTAAAATATATATATATATATATGCTTATTCTACCTACATGGTTAATATTTCACACCTTGAAAAGAAAAAAAGAAACCTAAAAACGAATTTAAAATATTTAAAAAAGAATTTTTGGCCGTGCTGTGAGGCTTGTGGGATCTTAGTTCCCCGACCAGGGATCAAACCCGGGCCCTCGAGTCCTAACCACTGGACCACCAGGGAATTCCCCTTAAAAATTAATTTTAAGAGAACTCATCTAGCAGAAAATTTTGTGACGATACTGCAGTTAGAAAATTGACATTTGAGATGAAACCTAAAATAGTGAAGAAGACACTGCCCTGACCTCATGGAGTTTACAATCCAATGGAAGATACAGAGAAATAAATACAAGTTGTTCAGCATCCCTGGAATATAAAGGGCACCAGACAGGGCAGGCTTTAAACTCTCAGAAAGTCAGATCATGGGGGTGGGGCATTTAGCTCAAGGTAGCTCAAAGAAGTCCAAAGGAGAAATCTGGAGAGCATTCATAGGAAAGAGAAAGCTTTCATGGGTTGACACAGCCCTTATCCTCTCTGGAAATGCCGGTGCCTTCATGACATTTGTGAGTCTCAGGACTGCTATAAGCTAATGACTCTTCTCTAGAGGGACAAAGGAAAAGTCTTGCAACTAACTAGACTTTAAAAAATGTTAGTTTGATGTCTTAATGATTAATTATGAAAATACCTACATGTACTTTTAATTGGAACCACTGAATCCGTTTGTAGCATTTTGGTAGGGGCAGGAGGGACAATAAATTGAGTCCCTGCTGTGTTTCATAGGCACTTCACGTACATTGCCTTTCCTAACCCTCATAACAACTCCATGAAGTAGGTGTTTATATTTCTATTATATTTCCATTTCATAGATGAGGAAACTGAGGCCTAGTGAGTTTATTATGCAAGGTCACTTGGCGAGTCAAAGTGGCAGAGCTATCTGACTCCAAGTCTGTTCACTCTTCTCATGAGGGCTTTTTGCAACCCAGAGGGTGATGATCCTTGAAAAGAAAATCATATTAAGAGTATTCACATTTGAGGACTTTCAATCCCTGTGGAAAAAATAGGGTTGAGTGAACTTATAGTATCCCTATAAGTTATTTTAGGGTTGCCAATATAAAAATTAAGGAGATCACAATAAGTAGGAATGTTTTATACAGATTGAATTTACACATGTGATTAATTTGTCTTTACCATCCTTGCTTGCTAGAAAATTTCAGAATAAAGAGATGCTGATGTATTAGTTTTGTTTTATTATACAGAGAAACATATGTATAGTCTTATATTTAAATGGAAACTCCCTCTTTATTTCACAGTTTGTAGTCTCTAAGTCACTCTTCTTGGGTTGTGACTGAATATAGCTTGTCATTAGTATGTAACCATCTGGGGTTTGTGATTGGGGGAGGGATTATGGTAATATTATAATTTTATAGATTGATAACATTTGATAGGTAAAAGGAAAAGACGTTTGTGGGGTTTTTTTTAATCCTAGGATTACGTTAATCAATCAATTCAATAAATATTTGTTGAGCACATACTACTGCCAGGCGAAGACAAACCGAGTCCTTGCTGTGGAGAGTGTGTCAGGAAGGAAGGAATACAATGTGTGCTCAGCTCCTGCTATGTGCCAAACACTCTCCTAGACGCATTTAATGCTTCAGACAAACCTGCTGTCTGTCCCTGTGTATAGAGTACATGCAAAAAAAAAGGGAGGCTCAGAAAATTTAAATAACTTGTTCAAGATCACACAGCTTGTAAATGGCAGGGCTCCAATTCAAGCGCGGCAATAAAGAGTATGCTTTTTCACTACAACACACTGCATTCTTGCCTGTGCAAATACTAAAAACTGTGAGTACTTGCTAGTCATTTTATCCTTCCTTGGCCTGTGTCCTCAGCTAAACAGCTGGATAACTGTTCTTATCCTGTTTACCTCATGGAGCACTCTTAAAACTCAAACTGTAAGAATTTTTTTTTTTAAAAAGCTGTCCCTAATTATTTAGCTGAATTGGATCTCACAGGAGAAAAAAACATATGAACTCTAATAACAGGTTTATTAATAGTAGTCTATTGATGGAAAAAATACTTTAGTCCAGTAGGATCAGAATTTGATGAATTACTGCTGTTCTTTGTTTTATTAATTAATTTAATGCCAAACATTTATTGGACATAGTAGAATTGCACTGAGCCAGTGGATACAGCAACTATGGCAAGTTACTTTTCCAAAAGGAGCTTCAAATCTAGTGGGTGAAATAGAATATATAAACAGGTAAATAATGAAAATGTGCTATAACAGATGCCCAAGGTTTCTTGAGATCTAACAACATTCTGAGCCTCCCTCACCAAGGCTAGAATCTTTGTCTCCAAAAGTGTTTATCAAGCTAGGAGACACCTGGGCAGCTCGTTAAAAACATAGAATCCCACTTCACTCTCATATAATCAGATTTTCTGGAGGTGGGGCCTGACTCTCCATTTTAAACAAATTCTCCAACAGTTCTTATTCTAGTTCTAGACCAGAATTTGGGAAAAAGAGCTAGACCACTTGATTATAGTTAAGTGGCCTAAAGAAAAACAGTCCCCTGGTCCCTAACTGGGATGTGGTTATACTCTACCAGCAAAGGTTAAGAATTCAAACCCACTTAGGGAATTTGGTATGCTAAAGGGTGGGAAAGGTTGATGGGAAATTTTCAAAGCAGATGATGATAACATACAATTATAACACATCATATTGGGGGGAGAAGCATTTGGGCTAATAGTCTTACCCATGAGTTAATTTAAAATTGTGAGTGGTTGCCACTCAACTCCAGAGCATCTAGTTGATTAAATAAGAGTAGATGGCTTCCCTGGTGGCACAGTGGTTGAGAGTCCGCCTGCCGATGTAGGGGACACGGGTTCGTGCCCCGGTCAGGGAGGATCCCACATGCTGCGGAGCGGCTGGGCCCGTGAGCCATGGCCGCTGAGCCTGCGCATCCGGAGCCTGTGCTCCGCAGCGGGAGAGGCCACAGCAGTGAGAGGCCCGTGTACCGCAAAAAAAAAAAATAATAATAATAATAAAATAATAGGAGAGTAGAGAGTTCCAAACGTTCTTTTATTTTTTTAAGCCAAGGAATCTTTTATTCCAGTGAAACTTTAATGGAAGGCTGACACATAAAGAACTGCCGTGGCTGAAGAAAAGGATGGGTGAGGAAGAGGTGGGTGCCCTGAAAACCACAAGTGCAGCTGGGAATTCAGCAGCCTGTGAGGGATTTGAGCCAAGGACCAGGCTTGTGTTCCAAGCCTGGCACCATGTGGGCACATAAGAAGTGCATAGTGTTTGATGGTTTCTATGGGCTGAATGTGTCCCACCCCCGCCAAATTCCTATGTTGAAACCTAATCTCCAGTGTGATGGTATTTTGAAGATGGGGTCTTTAGGAGATGATAGCTTATGAGGGTAGAATCCTCATGAATGAGATTACTGCCCTTGTAAAATAGACCCCAGAGAGCTCCCTTGCTCCTTCCACCAGGTGAGGCTACAGTGAAAGGACTTCTGTCTATAGACCAGGAAGCAGACCCACACCGGACACTGACTCTGCTGGCACCAAGATCTTGGACATCCCAGCCTCCAAAACAGTGAGAAATAAATTTCTCTTGTTTCTAAATTACCCAGTCTATGGTATTCTGTTATATTAGCCCAAATGGACTACAGTGACTGAATGAATAAATGAGTAAAATGGCATAATTTCTGCTTCAAAATGTAATTGAAGAATGCAAAGCTTGCTAGTATTTTTTATCAGTAAAGACTAAAGTAAATAATCCATTTAGTGGCTTATTTTCATCACCAAATTCTTTTGGCCACTTATGGTCTTACTTGCCTTCTTTGAACATGAATTTATGAAGCATTTGGTCTTTACAGTCTAATTTCCTCCAGGACTGTTTCCACTTGACTTAAACAGGAAAAGAACCCAGGTGAAGTCAGGAAAACTGGTGAAATTCAGGCTGTTTGTTTTTGGGGGGTGGAGGTGTAGGATAGGACAAAAAGGAAGAAAGGAAACCATTTCTCTGTAAGAATGACATGTGATTAATTTTAAAAATAAAATTTATTTTTTACCTGATGATGAAAATAATATATTTTCACTGTAGAAAGTATGGAAAATACAGTAAAACACAAAGAAGGAAATAAAATTTACTTTTCCTATCATTACCCAGAGATAATGCTGTTATTGATGTCTATCATTCCAGTCATATCTTTATACAGTATTCTTTTTTTTCAAATTAGGATTACATCCTAATGTGTTGTGTTTTTTTTTTTTTTTTTTTTTTTTTGCGGTACATGGGCCTCTCACTGTTGTGGCCTCTCCTGTTGCGGAGCACAGGCTCCGGACGCGCAGGCTCAGCGGCCATGGCTCACGGGCCCAGCCGCTCCGCGGCATGTGGGATCTTCCCAGACCGGGGCACGAACCCGTGTCCCCTGCATCGGCAGGCGGACTCTCAACCACTGCGCCACGAGGGAAGCCCCCTAATGTGTTTTAAACTTGCTTTTATCATTAAATAATATACATGAATATTTCCTATGTCATTATTGTTCTATAACATTTTAAAATTTCTACATCATAATCTATGGAAGAATATACCACATTTTGTCAAACTAATTTCTTATTGTTGAACATTTGGGTTATTTTCCATTTTTTCACTAGTATGAAGTGTGTGACATTGAGTATCCTTTAATCTTTGTGTGTGTGTGTCTGTGTCTCAGTATTTATTGTATGTTTATTTTTTAAGGCTTTTGACCCTCCAGAATGGTTGGACTCTTGCTGAAAATGGATGCAAGTTCTTGGTCCTCACACTGCAATGACCATCTGGCTATTTATGATCTGTACTGGTTATTTGACAGGGAGTACACCACTTTCCTAGATTTGGGAAGGAAGGGAGGGTATTAAAGCCCTGGGTGTAGTGTAGGTATTTCCCAGATATTTGCAGTTAAAAAGTTATCTCAACATTTTGTTTTTTCTTAAAAAGCAGCATAGTCTGAGGAAGGAAGGCTGATTAGCTGGCTCCATGGCTGCAGCCTCATGCCTGCAGGGTGTTCTGAGTGTTTTCTTCTCCAGAGCCTCATGGTTGTGCCTAAATGAGACATTACCCAAGAAGAACCTCCACCACCATGACCACCACTGCTTCTGAACTGAGTCTGTCTTTGGCTATAAATTTGCTTTGGAGACTTCTCTAGAAGTTAAATTTGTTTGTGTGGAGGCTGAAACTAGTCACTTGCTCACATGTGTAACATGAGTCATGTTAGAATAAAGATCTAGGATGGTGGTAAATTGTTCTCCCTAAACTGAATCAATAATGGCAGTGGATATTAGCACTTATAACTTACAAATGATATCTTTCCCAGTCCCTCTCAGTTCAGTCTAGGTTTGACTTTTTTTTTCATGACCTATACACGAAGGGTGTGTGTGCGTGCGCGTGCGTGCGAGTTATTTTGGAAATTTTGAACAAGATTTCCATATGTTATTGTGGTATACTGCTATAACCAAGTGTTAATTCAATACACACACACACAGACACACATACACACACACACACATTACTCGTTTAGGGAAATACACTGACTTCTCTTGCTCACAAAACTGAAAAATTGGCAGAATCTTTAACTTGTAACTTGGCAGTATTGCAATTTACAGGCAAGGAAGGCAAGCTAAATTGGGTGAAAATTGTTTGAAAAAAATTTTTGAGTCTTAGACAGTGAAAATCATGTGGCTGAGTGTGCACATTCGGATGTTTTCTGCTTGATTTTTAACCACATCCATTGGCACTGCCAGAGGCAGTTAAAGCTTCCCAGTGAAGACGTGTGATGTCCAGGGGAAGGTGTGGGGATTTATGGCTATCCTGTCCATGCTGTTAATGTTAAAATGACTGTTGGTTTACTTGTTTTGAAATATTGATTAGGGAAATATGAAATGTGATTTTTATCGAGCTTCATAAATCCACCTTAATTATGAATTATATAAACACAGACTTGGGGGTTGGGAGGTCAAAATCAGACATGTTTGCAGGCCGGAGCTTTTTCTGTGGGTTCCTGGAACATTCGTGGTGACTGAGACGCAGTAGGAACCTGACAACGCTAAGAACAGGCTTTCTCTTCTGAATGCTGGGGGCTTTGAAACTGTCTTCATAATGAGGGAGGATTCATAAAGTAATGAAAAGCTGTTTCCTTTTTTAAACGTTCAGACAGCAACACAAACATCTGGGAATTTATTTAAGTACTCTGGTTCCCTGAATTACCCATTTCCTTAACATATACTTTACTTATTTTTCCGAGAGGGGGTAAATTTCCACTTTGTGTTTTTCCCAGTTCAACCGTGTTAGGCTCCTCATTTTAGCATTTAGTTTGCTTGATATTTAAGAGTACAAAGTAAGGCCCTATCACTCGAGTTATGATTTGGGGGGCAAGGGGGACTGGGATGTTATCAGGTGTGTGGGGCGAAGTGATTTTTGTGTGGTCAAGTTTCATTACATTATAGTTTCACTTCTTATAAATCAAATAAAGGAATAGATGGCTAAAAAGATCTAGTGTATCTTTTAAAAGATCATTAAGCAACAATATTTTGCTCAATACTTGAATTAAGCAAAACTTCCATTCTTTTCTCCTTTTCAGAATTTAATTCCTCTTTCCAGTTTCTGAAGTCATGAGACTTCTCTTTCTTTCCTTCACCCTGCAATGTCTCAAGTGGTGAAAATGCATGTGTGGTGAAGGGAGGTGGGGAGTAGTGGTCAGAATTCCCAGAAAGCTAGGATGAGAGGACCCAGCTTGATTTCTGCACTTGGAAAATAGTTTATGTCTATTTAGGGATGCGAGATCTGGATGGGTATAAAAGTCGGGACATACTTAAATATTTCAGTATGTAATATCAGATGATGAGACGGTGCAGCATTTATAGCTTCCTGGGTTGTCAGTGTGGTTTGGTCTCTTCTTCTGTTTTACTTGTCATATTTGTAGTAGGTAAAGTCAGTGTGGTTTTAAATGTTCAGGATTGGGCTATTTTTAACTAACTGGACTATATTATCATATGTGGCTTGCCAGTTTATAATCAATTAAAATATGAGAAAAAATATGAGATCTATTGATTAGCATGACTATACTAAATAGAATTTAATTTAGTTGATTTATTTAGTAGGAATTTTAGGACATCACAGTTACTACTGTGAACTTCAATGGCTTAGAAGCAACAGTTGTTACTATGCAGCATTGGACATGGAAATGTGAGGACTGGGCTTAATAGATACACATTTAGTGGTATAACCTGTCAGTTGCCTAGTTTAATATCCTGTTGCCAGTTGAAATACTATTCATTTAGCCTCGTCTCATAAAAGTAGGTTGCAGGACATATTTTTAAAAATTCTAGCTATATGAACTGGTTAGTTTATTTATTAAAAAAAATTTAAACAGTAGTTAATTGTGATTTGTGGGTCATTCCTTTTCCCCCCATTCATTTAATTTCTGCTTCCTTAAATAAATGAATGAGTATTCTGGATGTCTCCTTCTCCACCTCAAATTTAGGAGTATTGTGAAGTGAGACTAATACACTCGACTATGGAAAGGTATATATTTACACCGTATTACCTGGGTTCTCTTCTCAGTGTCTCTTTCTGGTTCAGATGGAATTACCAATTTTATACCTAGGTCTGGTGAAATAAAAACTGAGGGAGAGGGGCCTCCCAGGCCCCCATTGTCTGAAATGTCATGTTGCCTGACATGAATGAATACACAGTCACACTCTGGTACCCTGGGACTGTCAGTGAATATATGCACAGATCCCAACTAGGAGAGGATTCCCTGTGAGGAAAAGATAGGCCTAAGGCCCTCTAAGTATGAGGATGTGTTGCAACAAGTCCCAGAAGTAGTTCATTGTTGAGATCCAGAATTACATGTTTGGCTTTGTGATACATGGAACCAAAGCGAGACTTTCATTAGCAAAGGTGAAAGTGCCTAATTCTGTGATATCAAACTTAGTTGATTAATGAGAGGGCTGACAGTTTTGGATGTTTTTGTTTGTTTTGGTGTGTGTGTATGTGAAGAGGGTGTTTGGTGAGAGCTAGGCAGTGTGAGAACAGTTCTGGGGGTCTGATTCCTTTGGGAACAACCCCAAGTTTCTCATCTGACCCTGGTAATCTTTGATTATCATTCAGCACAGTACCTGGCTCTTAATAAACGGGTCTGTTTCATAGCTGCAATAGAAATCGATCCCTCTACCATGTGGTCACCTCTTCCCTGTCTCCACCCGCCTGCCCCCAAATTTGGCCTTTCATCTTGAGATTTGGGTCACAACCTCTGTGGAAGGGTGGAAAAAAGCAGAATTGGCAGTTATCCCAGTGATCTGAATTCTAATAAATCAAGGTCTACTTTATTCTACTCTTTTGGGGGGAATTGTGCCTGTTGGCATTTTGTGGGAAGGATGCATTTCTTAATGACTAACTCTACCTCAAACTTTTTTTGGACCCAAGAGGGGATATAAAAAATAAATAGTTAAAAGGGGCACAACTGAAAGTATAAGATTTACACTCAAGCCAAGAACTTTATTTGCATATCAAATAAATGACAGAGTCATGCTTGTAGTCTCAGAATCTCTAGCTATCATAATCAGTAAAGAAAGTGAAACCAGATGTTTTCATTTAAGCTTTGAATTGTGTTACTATTAAAATAAAAATCAAGTTTCTTTAAGTATTCTTCTAGGTCCAATCTAATCATTTTTTTCTACGTAGAATTCTTGGAAAGACCAGTGGCATTTTGAGAGTGGAACCTGGAGTTTTGTTGGATTTAACAGTTCTCCATGAAGCTACATACAAATTTTGTTCATTTGCCCTTTTGCTGTATATTTCTTAAAGCGCTATTTTTGTTGTGGTTTCAGTGATTCTCATCCAAAAACATAGCAGCCTCATGTCATGGAAAAACACTGGACTGGGAGAATCAAGTCTCGTCTCAGTCCTTCCATTAAATGAAAAGATTTGAGCTTTTGGAAAACCACTTTAACTCTTTGCACCTCAGTTTCGCCAGCTGCGTGTTGGTCTGCCACGTAAGGTCACTTCTTATGTCTACTAATTTTAGTCTTTATTAGAACAAGCACATTTCAATTGAGCTACAAGGATACTCGTCCGTAGAAATTAGACATCTCAAGCTTCAGAATAACACTGCTTAGCGTTTAAAGTGAGTGTCAGTGTTGGCAGAGTGTGTAAATCTTAGCATTAGAAAAGCAAATACCATTAACTTATTGAACTGTTTGAAATATTTTAATGTATTAAGAATAACATTTAATGTTTTTTCTGTTATGCTAGTAATTCATGTTTATTGCAGAACATTTACGAAATTCAGAAAAAAAGAAAAAAATTGATCTTAATCTCACCACTCAGAACTAACCAGTAATATTTTGATATATTTTCATTCCTTTTGGCTCTTTATATTTCTCTTACATTCTATGCCATATATGATTTATTTTTACAAAGTTTGTAAAATATTTTTACATTGTTTGTGCTATTTTGTATTTTTTTTCACTTGAGAAAACATTGTGAGTTGCCTCCTATGTCCTTATTGTGAAACATGAGTTTTGAAAGCTTTTTATTTTTGACTATAAAACATATATTTACCAGATATAAAGATTTAAGCAATAACTAGTTTTATAAAGCAAAAAATTAAACTTTCTCTCTCTTCACACACTGCCAACTCACTTTGTCTCAGTCATATTCCCTGGAGGCAACTCCATTCAAAGCTTGGGGTATATTCTTATGGTCATTAAAAAGTGTAAGTATATAAATATATATGTATGTCTGTGTGTATGAGTTTTTTTCTTAAATAAGGTCATTCCACTCAAGCCACTTTACACTTTGTGGTTTTTCAGGCAGCATCACAGGTACATAGTTTATTTTTTCTTCCAGTTTTATTGAGGTATAATTGACACACAGCACGGTGTAAGTTTAAGGTGTACAGAATAATGCTTTGACTTACATTGTGAAATGATCATCACAATAAGTTTAGTGAACGTCTATCACCTCATGCAGATGCAAAATTAAAAGAACAGAAAAAATTTCCTTGTGATGAGAACTCTTAGGATTTAGTCTCTCTTTTTTTTTATAAATTTATTTATTTATTTTTGGCTGTCTTGGGTCTTCGTTGCTGTGCGTGGGCTTTCTCTAGTTGGGGCGAGAGGGGGCTACTCTTCGTTGCAGTGCATGGGCTTCTCATTGCGGTGGCTTCTCTTGTTGCGGAGCACGGGCTCTAGGCGCGTGGGCTTCAGTAGTCGTGGTGCACAGGCTCAGTGGTTGTGGCGCACGGGCTCAGTAGTTGTGGCTTGTGGGCTGTAGAGTGCAGGCTCAGTGGTTGTGGCGCACGGGCTTAGTTGCTCTGCGGCATGTGGGATCTTCACGGACCAGGGCTCGAGCCCGTGTCCCTTGCATTGGCAGGTGGATTCTTAACCACTGCGCCACCAGAGAAGTCCAGGATTTACTCTCTTAATAACTTTCATATATAACATACAGCAGTGTTGATTATCTTTATCATGTTGTATATTACATCCCTAGTATATACTTATAACTAGAAGTTTGTACCCTTGGACTGCTTTCATCAAATTCCTCCTCTCCCCACTCCCACATCTGGTAACCACAAATCTGATCTCTTTTTTTCTGTGACTTTGTTTTTGAAGTATAATTGATCTCCAACACTATGCTAGTTCCTGTATGCAACATAGTGGTTCGATATTTCTATACGTTTCAAAATGATCAGCGGGGTGGATATTTTCTAGTGGGTATGTACAGTCAGCATTGCCCCACAGTGATTCCATTCATGGTTGACCAATTTTATTTAATCAATCTCCTATTGCTGGACATTGTGGTTGATTTGAAATTATTTTATTTTGCTTTTAAAAGTGTTGCACAAATATCTTGTATGTAAATTTTGGGGTCATCTTTGATTATTTCCCTAGAATGAATTCCTAGATGTAAAATGACTGGGTCAAATGTTATATACATGTGATTTTTGGTACATATTGTCAGTTTTCCTACAGCAATATCTTTCTGGTTTACATTCCTGAGAGCCATGTATGAGAAGCTTTTGTCCTTTCCTTTTCCAATTCAGAACTTGTCAAAATTTAAAGTAAAATTTTCATCATCACTGAGTCAATTTTTACCTCAATTTTAGTTCAGGATATTCCTTTCAAAGTATAGGAAAAAAAGTAATTCAAAATCTCTGGTGCCTTGATCATCTTTGATTCCTCTGGTGAGACTTTGTAAAGGACCCTTGGAAATTTTAAGTTCTACTATACTATATTTCTGTTTTTATTTAGTATCATGAACTCACAGATTAATGATTTATATATTTCGTCTTTTAAATTTTGAAACTGGCTGGCTTAGATTTCCTCTCCTATTAAAATATAAAGTCCTTTGGGAATGAAACCTATTAAAGGACATTGTTATTTATAGCCCAGTAACTAGAATCTGGTCTGATTGAGCTTCTAAAAATCTTTGTTAGTGGGAGGTGAAGAGAGCCCAAGATTGGAGGATAGGGTGCCTTATCTAAGGGGAAGGGTCATTGTTGGAAGAGGGAAAGGGGACCAATGGAGATCCAGTGTAATGAATAGCAATTTAAATACATTGGAGTTAAAAATTGCCAAGATCCAAAGCTTTTTCTTAAGCATATAACAGTAAAGGTAACCATATTTTATTTGCATTGATAAACAGACTTTAACACTTTGGTTTTAGCAAACTGTGACCATTAGTAGCAAACCACAGTTTCATTCAGTCTTTAAAGAAATGTGTGTTACGTCTTAGTTGAACGTTTTCCTGGTCTTTAGATTTTGTGACTGGAGATACATTGGAGTTATTACTAGGCTTTTTTCCTAGAAAAGAGAACTCCCAAATGGGCAATGTTTTGAAATATAGCCAGCACCATTTTAATACAGCACTCTACCGTGGGGTTCAGTTTATGACAATGGAATGCAACAATAACTAGTCACAAAGGAATTGAGGTCATAGTAAAATGGGGAGCAGGTTCAAGCCTAAGTCAGGATGCTTGTGTTTGATTCCTGGCCCTGCATTAATTAATAGTCCACATTACTCTGGACAGGTAAGGTAGGTCATGACAGTATAGGCATCTAATAAATAATAGTGTGAGCAAGCAATGCCACTGAGGGTCCTAACACTCCATGATATATTAAATCAGGTGGTCAAAATACAACTGGAAAAAAGAACACCTAACCACCGAGTTCAGTTTAAGCCATACAGACAGGACTTTTCTTCCTCTTCTCCTGAGTTTGTCCAGCTATAGCAAAATATTGGTACCAGTAAGATAGAATCTGTGACTTTTTTTCTTCATTCATTTATTCAGCAAAGGTTTATTGACTATGACTATGAGTCAGATCCTGTGCTAGTCACTTAAATTTACAGTGGTAGGAGTCAGGGGAGTCAGACTGGAAGGTACACAGAAAAGGAGCCCACCCTACATCTGGCATCCCTCGGTTCTGCATTGAGATGCAGATGCTTGGGCCTGTCGAAAACTTCACCACTGGCTCCCCTGTGAGAGATAAGAACCCGTCTTTGCAGTTATTGCTGCCTGACCCTTCTTCAGTACACAGAGGTTGGAAGGGGGAAAAAAGCAAAATTTGAATATTAAAACTATCCCTGTCCTCATAGATCTTGATTCTTGAATTTCACTGTCATGCTAATATCTTGAGTCATTTATTTCATAGATGGTAGCGATTTGCTTTTGATAAGTAGCTCAGTACCTTTTCAATCATCAAAAGACCAACTTGTCCACACAACAGGATAGTAAATTAAAGACACATTCTAAATACACTTTCACACACACAATTCACAAATGTATGCAGGAACACGCATACAACTGTTAAAGCACCCTGCCTTGCTGGTTCTTTTTTAATTAATTTATTTGGTTGCACCGGGTCTTAGCTGTGGCAGGCGGGCTCCTTAGCTGCGGCAGGTGGGCTCCTTAGCTGCGGCATGTGAACTCTTAGTTGTGGCATGCATGTGGGATCTAGTTCCCTGACCAGGGATTGAACCCGGGGCCCCTGAATTGGGAGCATGGAGTCTTATCCACTGCACCACCAGGGAAGTTCCCTTGTTGGGTCTTAAGAATAGAATTAGACCGACAGTTGAGAAATACAAACTGAACCACATATATTTGGGGAAAAAATTATACCTTAAGGAAAAAACAAGTTCTGAGGCAGAAATGTGCTATTTGAGAAACAAGAACTTGTAAAACACCACACTTTGTCAAAACTGGCTTAATGGAAGCAGCATCTTGCCAAAGTGTATCTAATCAGTATTTCACTGTATCGAGGCCACAAAGTAAGGAAGGTTTCATCTTCAGTTTTGCAAAAACCGTTTTTCTTTCTGTCTTTTAAAAAGTATCCTGTCGTAATCAAGAGTAAAATATTTAACTTCTGAATACATTTATTGGATTCTTATTTAATAAAAATTGAGAAAAAGACTTGTAAAGAAAACTCTTGGTGTATTCAGTGTGGCACGTTCTCCGAGGCACAGGAACCCAGGGTGCTCTAAGAAACACTTTGACATTTTCAGGACTTTCTGCCATCTGGGATGTAGATCAAACCTGCAAGGCATATCTGACCATCTCAGGACAAGGAATGATCGTCTCAGGCATCGATCATGCTCTATGTTTGATGAAAGATTGGGATAGAGTCGAACCATGCATTTCAGTGTGAGACTTTAACATTTGCATTCGGCATTTATTAGCTGATGAGTTACTGGAGATTGGCATTCTTTTGGACAGCCAATATTATCTAGTCATTTAATTGCGGCCTAGAGGTGTACGGAAGGGTGCCTCGGACAGCATGTTTTCTGAGTGTTGGGCAAGACTGATGTTCACAAAACTTGTAGCTGAACGTAACATTATCCAATGCTAGTCTTGAAAATACATTGACTCTGCAAGAGATTGTGGAAAATTTAGAATAACTAAGACTTACATTTCCAAGACTACCTTGGCTTTATGAATTAAATTCCAGTATCTTTCTCCAGTTTTCTCTCTGTCACCCCATCTGACCATCCCTAGACTCTGTTTAACAATCCTCAAACCCCTTCCCCAGTCCACTTTAATGGACTCAACATCTCAGATTTCACTTTTATTTTTAAATTAATTTTTAAATTGGAGTATAGTTGATTTACAATGTTGTATTACTTTCTGCTGTACAGCAAAGTGAATCAGCCATACATATATATATATATATATCCACTCTCCTCTAGACTCCATTCCCATATAGTTCATTACAGAGCACTGAATAGAGTTCCCTGTGTTATATAGTAGGTTCTTATTAGTTATCTTTTATATATAGTAGTGTGTATATGTCATCGGATTTCACTTTTAGTATTCTAGGAATTTATTATGTAAATCAGAGCAAGAAGCAAATACAGAGGAAAGAAAAAAATTGATCAAAAGTGTGGAAAAATAGGACTATATGAGGGTTAAAGGAGCCAGGATTATTTAGCTTGGAAGAGAGAAACTTGTGTGTGGCTTAATATAACTTTTCAGGTATATGAAGGGTTATTGTATGGAGACTGGTGACCAGCTGTTCTCTTTGCTGCTGAGAAGAGGACAAAAGGAAATGGGCTTTAACTTCAGCAGGGGGTAGCTAGGTTGAACATAGGGAAGAATTCCCCCAAAGTGAGGTTTGCTAAGCATTGGAATGGATTACCGTGGAATCTCTTTCTGGAGATGTTTGGAAATAAGTCAGAAACTGATGTGGGAGGAATGGTTTAGGTAGGTGGAGCCTTGCTTAAGGCACTGGAGAATCAACCAGATGACCTGCCCTTTGCTGGTCCCTTGAGTCTGCACCAAGCCAGCTGGACCTCAGTCTGACAGGGTATGGAGGAGTGCCAGGCTAGTTCATGCCTTTGACTGTTTTAGCAGATGCTGAGCCAGTGTTCACGCTGCCACTGGCTTGATTTTCTTGGTATCTAATTATTATTTGGTGGGAAGTAGTGATCGGGGCAGGGGTGGAAGGAGGTTAAGAATACTGCCTTGTCATAGGCAAAAATATACATAGGCCCCCTTCAAAGAATTCTGAGTGAGTAAGGGTAAATTCTATGAAGTGTGAGAGGCCCTTGTAATTTTGTTCTTTCTTTTTTTTTAGGCCTCAAATACTTTTTTCCCCTCAGCAATATAGCTTCTATGTGTTCATTAAAACTGCTCCTTCCTTAAAGCTTTTGAGATACAGAAGTATGTGTATGTCTCTGAAGAAGTGTCCTATTTAGTTCTTGTTAATAAACTAATTAGAATAGTAGAATTTTAGGCTTGGTTGGAATCTTGAAGTGACTATCTTGTTTAAAGCAGTGGAAAAGTTTTTCCAACCTTATTAATAATCCCCAAATTGTATTGCCATGACAGTAATAAATAATATAAATATTACCACAAGAATTAAGTAAAATCACATTAACCAAAATAACTCAGTGTGTTATTTTTAACTAAGCTGTAAGTATAATACTTTTACTGAATTGAATTTTTCTATTTTTAAAAAATTTAATTTGTCATTTAGACACGACTTAAGAGATTTGACAATATTTACTCAGTTTTAAGTGCTAAAATTTTGAATACTGGCTAATAAAATATTCTTGGTTGCTTCAAACATGATTATTCCAATAGAACCACAGTAAAAGATTGAATCAATACTAATAGCTGATTATGAACACACACACAATCAAATGTAAACCCTTTGTTACTGAACAGTTCAGATGAAAGATTATACTACTGCAGTTTTTAGCCTAGAGATTTTTCTCTTTCAACTATTTTAAGAAGTTTTGAGATTAAAATTGTTTTAAACTTTACTTCTGACATCGTCCTACAAAAATGTCATTAAAGAAAACGAAAGTAACATTTCACTGTGCAGCATCAGACTAATGAACGTGGTGTATTCTTTCTCTTTTAGTCATTTCCTTTAATGCTCCATTCACAAAGATTCATAAAGAAGCAACTGCGTCGAGGATGTGCTTTGGCAGGCAAGGAGAGGACATGTGTTCAATTTCCCACCCCGTTGTCTGGCTTTGAACTATTAATATAAAGCCCAGAAACCTGAACTCTCACCTTTCCTTCCCCAATAGGGGTAACCAGACCTATTCATATTAACCTGGTGAACATCCAAAAAATTAATGGGTCAGTCTGATAGTCTTAGGGCTTCCTAAATTTTCTTTGTTCTTGCAAGATATTCAGGTCTATAAAACCTAATTTATTCTTAGGGACACCAGCAGACTGCCTGAAGTCAGATATTTCATCTAAAGAATATGACAAATGGGGAAGTAAGGGCAAGAAGCCAGAGGGAGCTCGATGCTTCTGGCCCAGGTAACACTTGATAAAGTCAGGTCAGCAAGTCTCTCAGCTTTACTAACAATGACAGCCTGAAGCTTGGGTTTGGTCAATAGCCTGTACGTGACTTCTCTCTAACTGGAAAGGTCATATGTCAGAATATTTTTTCAGTTTAAAAAAAATCCGCTGGCAGTTCATTCTGATTTCTTGACACAGTTTTGGAAAGGAGCAAAGCTAGAATATTTGATGCATCTCATGGGTCTATGGTAGAGTTCGACACATGTGCACGCACACTTGTTCTTAAGATTTCTGTGTGGTCAAGAGAGCTTGCTGTTCAGAACTCAAAGTTGGCCTAAGACACCAGACTACAGTACTTGCTTTCTTTGTTCTGTTTGACTGAACTAAATGTCTTCAAGTTTCGTTTTCAATTTTTATTGTAAAAACTGTGAAGGCAAGGTATTTGCTTACTGCTGGGATTTGATTCTATCTTAAAGACCTGGAGCAGAAGTTTTATACAGGTTTCAGAAAGCTGGTGTTTTATGATACATATATTGTACAAGGTATAAAAATGTAAAGTAACCCAGTAAGAGTAAAAACAACATAACAAAAACTAAAAAAAAATCCAACGTTGAATACTTAGTACACCTCTTGCAAAAGAAACCCAGACTTTTAAGTGATTGCAGCATGCATTTAACGTGAGGAATCTGTGAACGTTGTTCCCTAACAGTTAAAAGATCTGATGGTGTTATATGTTTCTGTCCTCTTATTCATGTTGGCCAGATATTCATATATTCGGATGCAGTAGATTCATGGGAGAATTTCTAGCAGGAGTTCTGGTATATTATTCTGTGTTATGCTTTCTCTATCTTTTTTTTTTTTTTTTGCGGTACGCGGACCTCTCACTGTTGTGGCCTCTTCCGTTGCGGAGCACAGGCTCCAGACGCGCAGGCTCAGCGGCCGTGGCTCACGGGCCTAGCCGCTCCGCGGCATGTGGGATCTTCCCGGACCGGGGCACGAACCCGTGTCCCCTGCATCGGCAGGCAGACTCTCAACCACTGCGCCACCAGGGAAGACCTCTCTATCTATTTTTTATGATGCACATCCTATTGATTCTGCTCATGATGGTAGAAAGGACTTATTTTGGATTATGATCGCACTATTGATACACATTTGATACTTTGTCTAAGATAATCAAAAATCAGGTAAAGGCAAGAGTATTTTAGCTTTTTAATTAATATATGCATTTCCCACCTGCTCAGCCTAAAAACTGTCTTGTAGGATTAAAGGGAAGGGGAGTGTTCATGGGAAATCATTTTTAAAGGAAAAAAGAATGATACATAGAGTTAAAAAGCAACAATATAAACTGTTAAAGGACCAATGTTTCAACACAAACAATATCCAAGTTATATAAAAGCCCTGAGTATGATACGTTTATTGTTATTAGTTTTTAGGCTTTGTAGTCTTTGGGGACTTTGCTGGCCTGGATATCTAGTTCAGTAGAGTACATTCAGCTGCATTGTGCATTTTGAGTTCTATGGAACTGCTGTGCTTCATCCCTATTTACCTCATCCTTGTGGGCAAGCGTCTGCTTTTTCATCTTACTGCTTAGAACTGCAGCTGGATTTCTGGAATTTTGTGGCTGTCTGGTATTTTCTTCTGCATATTAATATGATTAAATTGTACCAATGGCTCTCTTTTGATCCCTTCAAAATGAATATACTCCTAATATTTTTAGATTATAAAAATAAGATAGCTTTGTTGGAAAATATTCAAACAGTATAGGAAAGTACAGAGGTTAACAACAAAAAAGACCCCAGGATAACACTGGTAGTACGATAACACATTGGTGATCATCCTTACAGATGTCTCTCAATGTACATATATTCACATATAAAAATGTATAAGTAAATACACATGCACTTTTACATAAATGAGAATACTAAACAAACTGTCTTGTAACCTTTTCCCATACTAATAACTACAGATATACGTCACTATTTTACTGGATGCATTATGTATAATGTGTACGGAATGCTGCCTGGCATTCAGTAGGCCCTCAACTAATAGTTGTTGAATGAATAAGCAATAATTTAGTTAACCAATCTCCTATTAATGGACATGATTTATCTCCAAGTTTTCAGTATTGTAAATTACGTTGCCATGAATATCCTTTTGCATCTTCTTGGGTCACATGTGCAATGATCTATTTAAGGAAACTTCTTAGAAGTGGAATTGCTGGGTCAAAAGGTAGAAATATTTAACAGTTTGACAGTGACAAACTTGCAGAGTTGCTAAATTTATGCTAAAGTTGTTCAAAATTATACCATCAGCAACAGTACACGAAAGCGTCTGTTTCCACACTTTCTTCCCTACACTCTGATAGTTATCAGTGTTTTAGAATTTGCCATCCTGATAGAAAAATGGCTGTATTGGTTTTATTTGCATTGTTCACATTACAAGCAAAGCTGAATATCTCTTTACATATTTACTGGCTGTTATTCATTGTGTGTTCTTTGTCCAAAGGTTTTCTCTTGAAACACCAGAGACCTGTTTTATTCTGCTGAAGGCATCTAATTTTATAGTCCCCAAATATACCCCAAACAGGTAATAAAATACTTCCTTTAGTTGGGTATGCTGGTAAGTGAACATGTGGAACCATAGTCCTCCCTTGTCAGAGAGAGCAAAGAAGAGAATTTGGAGATTTTACCTCTTAGTGTAGTGTCTCTTTGTCTGAGGACCACTACCAAAGTTTTAAGAGATTTGTGAAAGAGGCAACAGTCATCTGGAACAAAGATTATGTTGTTCAATATCTGGATTCCAAAAAGTGGGGAAAAATCAGTTTATTATTTATGTATATTAAAATGACACACTATTTCCAACTGCTAGATACAACGTTCACCTTTCTTCTGTTTTTGTTATTTTTTAGCTTCATCAACAGGCTTCTGAAATGAGTGTGTGTATGTGTGTGTGTGTGTGTGTGTGTGTATTTAATTAGAGAGAAACTCATTCCTAACTTCATATGTAGTGTTGGGACCAAAACTTATTCAGTGAGGCTAATTTTTTTTCAGATCAAGGTTGCTGCTGAATTCCCAATATGAATAAATCACAAGGGTTTTAGTACCCTTCCAGAAAGTGATAATAAAATGCTTGTTTTTAAAAACAGTAGGTATGTTATGTCCAGTGGGGTTAGTTCAATTCTTAATTTTCCAGACCAAAATGCCAGAAAATGAACTTCGGTTTCTTGGTGAACTGACTTCCAGCAGAGAGATTGTGAGGCATGTGACGCGTCTCCATACTTCCCCCTTCTTCAGCCTCCTTTTTCCACTTGGCACACCTTGCTCAGCCCTCTAGCCTTACTTGGAAAAACGTCCTCATCAGTGAGTACTTGTGGGGTTAGGGTGATAAGGATTCTAAAGGAAAGAGTGCCTTGTTTCAATTCAAATAGCTTGATTAGTCACAGAGATACTTAATCCACTACAAATAGTAAAATCCTCCAGCAAGCTTCTTTGTGTTCATCAGAGTATTTTGTACTTGTTTAAGGGGAAAAAAAAATGAACAAATGAATGCAAACTATGCAGGAACTGTCCAGTTAACAGAGCTCTAATTTTCCTGATTCTAAATTGTGTAAGCATTTGGGTATTTTTAAAATTTAATTTTTAACATATTTTAAATTTGTCTTTAAAATGTACATAACATACAATTTACCATTTTAACTATTTTAAGTGTATAGGTCAGTGGCATTAAATACATTCATGTTGTTGTGTGGTCGTCACCACCATCCATCTCCAGGACTCTTTTCGTCTTGTCAAATTGAAACCCAGTACCCATTAAACAGTAACTGCCCATTCTCCCCTTCCCCCAACCCCTGGCAACCACCATTCTATTTCGTGGAGATTTTTTTGAGGGATAGTATATTATATCTCTTTCTTTTAAAAATAGGATAGAAATCCATCTATCAGGAATGGTTTTAGTTGCGTGTCTGCCTGGACACACAGTTGGACAGTCCTATAATTTAATGCATCTTCCTGAAATGCGTTTCGGGTCATTTCTACACATAACTTTAAAAAATACTTCATATGAGTACTAGAGGTTCTTGCATCTCTTATCCCACTAACTTTTTGCAGCCATAAGAATATCTTATTAAGGATTATGCAAAATAACCTCCTACAAATCCTGATATTATTACACTGCCCAAAAAACTTCAAAGCATCAGGAAAGTTTTTTTTTTTTTTTAACTAAACCAGATTCAGCTGGCTACCCCAATTGGCTACAGAGTACTAAAGAAGAGACTGAACTTGATCCTGCTGCCCTTGCATACACAACACTCCCATTGACTCTAGAGAAGACTTAAGTGCATGAAAGGATTCCAAGATCAAAAGGTTAGCTCTACGGGGAGCTGTGTCTGGCTCAAGCAATCCATTTTTTTTTTTTCTATTGACAGTGAAAACGTTTTATAGTTCTTTTTCAAGGTTTTTCAAACTTTTACAAAAACAGGCTACTTGTGAAAAAGTGAGAAGGCATCTAATTGAACTATATCCAGAGGAGATCATGGCAGAGACCAACCGGGAGGAAAACATTACTAAATCAGAGTGATATTGGCCAATCATTTGTATTAAAAAAAGAAGTTTTTGAGGCAACAGCTGAGGGAAATTTTCATTATGAGACCTGGTTGGGCTGTGAAGCAGAATGTGAGATAAATTAAAACACAAAATTTGTGAGTTTTTATCCTTGTTTGTTAATGACAACACTTTCAAGGTTATATAACCTTTACATTTTATGAAATCTGTGAAACAGGAAAAAATACATGCTATGGGCAGATGATCAACCAATATTTAATTCATTTCTGGGAAGATAAATGCCTTAAAACATTTCAAAAAGAGAAATATCCTTTAGGAGAGTAATTAACAAGCAGGAGTAGTAATAGCATTTTTGAGGCAAGTGAGATACGGTTCTACATGTGAATTTTCTACATCTATTGCAGCTCCTTAGTATATGTAAGAACTTATTCATTTATCAAACATGTTTTTGGGTGCACTTACTATGTGCCAAACGTTAATCTAATAGTTTTCCAAAACTTCAACTGAACAAGTATACAAGGAAGTGGATTACATTTAGTAAAAGAGGATCGACAAAATACTTGAGACAAGTATTTTGTATTCTCAAATCACTCTTCGTTAGTAAATTTACCTCAAGAATTTTCTCCAGCTTCACCTGGAATGTACAAATTTTTATGGCAAGTGGCTTCTGTGATCTGTCTCCTAGGGATAACTGTTCTAATGTTTATCCTAATATAGGTACCAGGACAGAGAACGGTACATTGAACTGACTTGAAAAGCATGTTTTATAATCAGAAAACCGATTTAATGCCATTAAGTTGTTGTTTTTTGTTTTTTGTTTTTGCCATTAAGTTTTGATCTTAAGCATCCTCCGTTGTATGAGCAATGGAAAGGCTTGGTGAGGAGCTTGTCTGAACAGTTCTCTCGCATTTTCACATAATTGGGCTTGACAGTTTTCTGCCATTGCACAGGATAACTGCAGTTGATGGTGTTCATGTTTTTACTTAAGGGCCATTGAATTGTATTAGAAACTTTATACTACTCTCTTGTAATCCTGTAAGTCATTTTTGAGTTGCATGATTGAAAGTGAATAATAATGTACCGCAAAACAAAAATTACTCATGCAGTTAAAGCTTTCTGTGTGTAGTTTTAGAAACAACCAGTCCACAGAGAATAGGGCTCATGAAAGAAATGAAAATACATGTTCATCCCTACCCACTCCTTGTTGTCTAGGCTTAGTCAGATCTGGTGAAAACATTAAGCCACTTACCCTAAGTGGTATTGGATAGCTAATTTATTCAGCTTCTGGAAAGTACTGAGTTGATGCTTACAGAGGCAGGATTTAAAATTTGGGAGGGTGGAGGAAGGTTCTAGCAAACTCTTCCACGTGCCCAAAGGCCCACAGAAATCATGTGCTTTTTTTTTTTCAATTACCTTAGGTTTTCTCGGTAATTTTTAGGTGTTTCATGGGTCATGTTCTTGTATAGTGGTTAAGTTGGCTTGCTGAAATGGATCTAAAAGAAAAGACTGAGAGCGGTGACTGATTGAAAAAGAGTTTATGAGTGGGTACTCAGAAAACTGAGGAGGTATAACTCCCACATTTCTCTTCTAGCCAATTAACAGTAAGGTCTGAAACTTTCCCCATTAGTGTCAATCAGGCCATTGTTTCCAAGAAGGGGCCTGCTAAACTTCAAATATGTCCCTTTGGAGCCTTGGCACATTAATTTAGGTGATTTTGTCAGGCTACCTAAGCCGTTATCTATGGAACTAAGAAAGAAGGGTCCAGGAGGAGTAATTTGATAGATACTCAAATTAGTATCTATTAAAGGCAGGCCAGGTGTAGGCACATAGCATGGAAATCTGGCAGCTTGAGGTGGCATAAACATCCTAGAATGATGGCTTTGTTGGGGTTGGGGATATTAGAAACAATGGAGTCACTCTGGTAAAGAGGGTTTAGGTGTCACTGAAGACAAATGCAACCTGTTTCACAACCTGATTTGGAGTTTGGTCTTTACGGTAGCTCTTCATAGGAGATTAGGAAGCCTTAGCCTGTATACGGGGAAAGGCTTCATCTCAAGTCTTCACTCTGCTTGATTGAGGCTGCTTGGGTTGGGGTGCTGGGTCAAAGGAGAAGTTCTGAAACCAAGTCCAGACTCAGGGGAAGGAATTCTGTCGTTTCATGATTTCTTCCATAGGTCCCAAGGGAACAAGTGGTCGGTTATTGCAGCCTTAGATTCTGCTGCATTTTTGAGAATTAGGTACATCAGCAATGACAGTGACAACTCAGTCCAGTCCTGACAAGTGTGAGAAGAGCTTGGGGACATCCAGCTAATGAATCTACAGGAGTTCTGGGCAGCCTTGATGGGCTGAAGTATTCTCCTTGCATATTTGTATAAACCTGGAAAATTGTTTCTTGAAGAGAAAAGGAAGTGATATGTTTAGACTTGGATCAGCATTTCCAGCACATCTATTGATGGGCTAGCTCTTCAGTGTGTACATGGCAACGGGATGAGCTATTATTAGTACTGCTCACATCATGGGGTATCAGGATGTTTTTTGCTACACAGATGAGGAGGCTGAGGGCATTGATTTATTGAAATTACTGTTGACATTTTAGCTGTGATTCTTAGTTTTTTTCTCTAATGTCAGACTGTAAATTCTCACGTTATTGAGAGATTTTTGAAGACAATAAAACACAGACTCATCTTTAGTGGAATGAGTTTTTCTTGAATGTTTGCTATGTTTTTGACACTGTGCTGAGTGCTGTGGGGATACAAATGAAGGAGGAAATACCCTCAAGGAAGTTATCATTTATTAAGAGACCCAAGGCATTCCTGGACCACTGAAATAATGACAGTATATGAGATATACTGTATATATATATATATATATATAAGTATATATATATATATACTTATAATGATTTAGTAGTTTAGAAAAAGGAAGGAACAGTGGGCTTATTTAAGGAGCTAAAATACCATAGTCTGCTCTTCTCATTTAGTGGTCAGTGACTCTGGAGTTCTGTGAGAGAGGGGCTAAGGAGAATGGAAGAAGGCTTATTCATCTCTTACTTCCTCACTCAGCAGTGTTGCTCTTGTAAACTCAATGTCGACGGAAATTTGGGAATTGATGGGAAAATTATTTTCAGAAATGGAGATGAAGGTAGTAATGGTAGAATATATTTTTAAAAAATTAATTAATTGATTTATTTTTGGTTGCGTTGGGTCTTCATTGCTGCACGTGGGCTTTTCTCTAGTTGCGGCGAGTGGGGGCTACTCTTCGTTGCAGTACGTGGGCTTCTCACTGCGGTGGCTTCTGTTGCTGCGGAGCACGGGCTCTAGGGTGCACGGGCTTCAGTAGTTGTGGCTCGCGGGCTTTAGAGCGCAGGCTCAGTAGTTGTGGCGTACGGACTTTGTTGCTCCGTGGCATGTGGGATCTTCCTGGACCAGGGCTCAAACCGGTGTCCTCTGCATTGGCAGGCAGATTCTTAACCACTGCGCCACCAGGAAAGCCCTGATGGTAGAATATTAACCAATGGTAACTCATCTTCTGTCCACCAACCCAAAGAGCTGAATGCACATATGTACTCTTCTAGGTACTGCAGCCCATTCCTGGATGGTCACAGGTCTGTCTGAGGTCACAGGAACTCACCTTGATTTCTGGTTTTCCAGTCAAATGGATGTTTCAGGCAGAGAGAGGCAAAGAGCCATATATGGGTTTCCTTTCTTCCTCATTGCTTCTTCCCTCCTCTCACCTCCCTGCCCCATTCCTTGTGTTTTTACGGATTTCTTTCTCTCACTTCCTCCTAGTGGTACATCTACTTTCCCCTAGCATTCCTAGTTTTTCACAGCTGTTCCTGGCTGTCTACGTGCCATTGTCTCTGTCTAACTCTGAAGAAGGGAAAAGAGAAAGAAACAAGTGTTGCTAAGCAAGACCCTTCCCTTCCTTGCATGTTTGGAAAACCACCTCATGGAATATAGCTCTTGAAGTACAGGGTTTGAATTATCTTTGTTGTTCTGTACACATCCCAGTGTGCTTAAGTCATTCCATTAAGTTTAAGTGAGAGCAATAACAGTCACCTATCTTATACAAGACATTCTGAGCTTCATCCTAGATGCGTGGTGCATTGCTCTATCTCTCTCATTCATTAATTCATTCACTGAATAAAGAGACAAGCAGAAACCAGATCCCGTTAGGCCTTCTAGGTCAAAATGAAGAGTTTAGTTTTGATTCTAAGAACTGTGGAAGACCGGGAGACTGACACAGTCTCATTGGGGTTTTTAAAAGATTTGGCTGCAGTGTGAGAATGGATGAAAGAGGTCAAGGGCAGGATGAGGAGAATGCTCCTCTGAGAGGCTATTGCAGAATTCCAGGCTAGAGATAATGATGTTTTAGACTAGGCTGGAGTAGAAATGGGGAGAAGTGGACCAGTTCTTGCCAAAATGTGTATTTGCAGGCCCAGTCCTATGGCTCACACTGCTGTAGACTTCATTTATGGCTGGGGGCTGGCTTCAGCATTCACATGCTTAGGTTAGTGTCTGAGCAGCTGGGTTACACCCATAGCAGCCAGGCCTCATTGGATCGGATGTAATCTTGACCCACGAGCCACTCATGCATATCGTAGGGGCCTGATGCTGCTCAGAATGTTTGTTTGACAACTTGATTACTACATTCCACTGGCTTAAAATATTTTTTAATAAAAAAGAGATGCTGGAACTGGTGGTTTAATAAATTGCAAAATGCTTCTCCCACCCATTTCCTGCTTTATGTGCACTGTCATGTGAGTTATTTCATCCAATCAATCTGCTGAGAAAAGAATTTTAATATTTGGGGCATAAGGATGCCAGTGTGGCTTTGGAAAACACCAAAAAGCACTGGACACGGCGGGGGTCATTGTCACAGATATTTGCTAAGGGTTGGGTGTGTGCAAGATAAGAAAAATGATGTGGCTTCTGCTTCCAAGAAGCTTGAGAAGAAGAAAAAGTAACAAAGTTACCGAGTATCTTTTAAGCTGCTGGCCTTTTACAACCTCCACCTGTTCAGTGCCTCTGAGGTGGGTGCCATTCTTACCCCTATTTTATGACAAGGAAAGAGGCACTGTCATCTGTCTCGGGCCACACTGCTGTCCTGTGCAGAGCCACAAGCTAAGCCCAGAGCCCATGGTCTCCCCACTCCGTGCTGCAGGTACCACTTCACAAGATGTCAGATATCTTCTGTTTGAATGCTGCCCCTGCTGCTTTACAGCTACAAGATCTTGGCAAAAATGCCTTACTCTCTCTGAGCCTCAGTTTCCTTATCTAAAAAATATGGATAATGGTATTTACTCAAAAGGGTATGTGTGAAGCACGTATGAATGTTCCTGGAACGCAGTAGCCAGGAACTAAATTTTGCATTCCATTTATTTTGTGAACCAGCATTATGGCAAGAGGAAGTGTGATGTGATTCTTTTGTAGAGTACTAAGCAACCATGGCAAGATTTTTTTTTTTCAACCTCACAACTGTCAGAAAATCTTGCATTAGGCATTTGGGTATAGGGGTTAGGAGAAGGATGTAAGACTATGGGATTTGTGTGCAGAATATCTGTGGGAAGGGAGACATTCCCAAGCATCCTGGATCATCCTACCCAATTCAGGTAGCAACAGGAGGGGAAAGAGGCATTGTTTATATAAGACATATAAATGAAGCCCTCACATCCTGTGGGGGCAGTTTTGTGTGTCCTTTGGAGCTGAAATTAATGGATATTTCCCTTTGAAAGATCAGCTCTACAGGCAATATCAAAGGGACCTCATACTGTCTTTTTGTGAGGGATCATATTTATGTTTTCAATATGATGAAAACCAGTTTGCCCCCCCCGAAACTAGACATGTAAGCTTTGATAAACTGACAAGAGGGGAGAGAAGACAACAGCCGCAACCTTCCAATCTATAGCAGGCTCTTAAAAATAATGTATGAGACAATAGTCCTGCTAAATTTTCTACAAAGTCACCCATCATATGCATGTGAAGAAGATAAGAAACTACCACTCTGGGAGAAAAAAAGGGCCAAAAGGCTAATCTTAATCATTGAACTGTATCACCGTATTTGTCCGCAGTTTTTTTAGAGTAGATCATGGAGGCAACATTTGAGGGGGGATTCTCAGTCTCACTGGCTGACTGTGCTTTATTAAAATCATTGAAGCATAGACGATTGCTGGACCTTTACTCTTCTTTCCTTACTTGGCGTCTGCTTTGAACCAAATCTCACTGGATATATAGGAGCACCCAGAGCCTTTGTTAGACTCATCGGTGTCCTCTCCACCCTTGGATTGCTTCTCTTCCAATGCTGTTTTCCTACCATGTGGTCTATTCCACACCAGCGGCCAGTCTCCAGCAATCGAATAATGAAAGCTCTGTAAAAGGTGCTACCAGTGTGTCCACAGAATTATGTGTTTCTAAGTCTTGCAAAAGCAAGATGTTTTGGGTACAATCACTCAAGGTCACCTTCTCTTTCACTCTGACTTCCTCCCCATCACCATTTGTCAGCTGCCATCTGAGTGATGGGCATATTTTGGATCCGGCTAAAAGGAAGTTGAATTGGGGATCCAAGTAGTTTAGTGGGATAGTTTTAAGTAGTTTGCAGTCCCTTTTGTAACCATCTGGGTGAGGAATGGCTTCTACAAATACTCCTACCACCTTGGATGGCTCACCAGCATGGATGGGGAGCTCAGGTGAGGGCCAGAGGTCCTAAGGATGTGAGCCAGTCCTATGGCATTCATTACGGGAAGTAATGGGGGTAGGTGGAGGGGAAGAAAGTGTTGAAGCAAGGTTTGAGAAGCTCAACTGTGGAAAATACTTCAGCAGACATAAAATTGCGAGCAGAATATTGATGCCTAGCCAAGTATATTCTCTCTTGTCTGGAATATGCTTGATTATGTCAAATATCCAATTATAAACTCACTATATGTATGAATAGTATGGAATAGATTTGATCAGAATTCTTGTGTTTGTAGAGCACAGGCTGAATAGTATGGAATAGATTTGATCAGAATTAGGCAGGACAGCAAGAATGTCTGGGTGAGAAGATGCATGTTTTTGGCGTCCCATTCTGGATCTCATCTTATTGTATCTGTTGCATCTTGTCCCAACAAAATTTGGTGGTTTCAGGGGGGAAGGATGCACAAAATTGCCACCAAAGCACGAGAAACGCCCTGAGAAACAAGTGTTCTGGTGACAAAATTCTCACACACATTCATCAATAAGCCACAGTATGTGGTATAAGAGGAATTCACTTATCCAATTATGTAACTCAATGCAATGTAGAAACATTAGAATTGTTCTTGTGTATGTCATAATTTCAGATTAGTTTTGTAGTTTTTCCAGAATTATTGTTCATACAAAAATTCAGGTGTGACAGGAAGGATGTATCTCTATTGAAAGCCAAAAGTGAAAATTGAAAGAAAATATTTGCAGTACTTGTCATCTTTAACAAAAAAATGTAACTTGTGTAATTTCTTTACTCATTCTCCATAAATATTCATTTTTGTATCGAATTTTGTATTTTATTTTCCTTAAAGAGGGTCGCAACGTTTGTATAAGCTTTAGGCCCTATAAAACCTGGATCCTTCGTTCCTTGTGTGGGCGTGTTCAGTAGCAGCTGGGCAGCTGGAGGAACGTGTGTAGAGGGGAAGCAGCGTGCTGAAACGGAAGGAGAAACCTTGATTCTACCACCTACAAGCTGTGCGGCTTCAGCAGGTTCCTTAGCCTCTCTAAACTTTAGTTTCCTCAGCTGTAAAGTTTGGATGGTCCTACTTCACAGGATTGCTGTAAAACCTAAAGGAATACTTAACACAGTGCGGGGCATGTGATCAAAACTCCATATATATTTTTATCCTTTTTTTCTTCTTCTCTCTTGCATGGTTCATGGGTTTATCTTAGGTCAGGGACCCAGGGGAGAAAATATTTTGTCTTTTCAAAATGAATTTTTTTTTTTTTACATCTTTATTGGAGTATAATTGCTTTATAATGGTGTGTTAGTTTCTGCTGTATAACAAAGTGAATCAGTTATACATATACATATGTTCCCATATCTCTTCCCTCTTGTGTCTCCCTTCAAAATGAATTTTGATAAAAGGTTATTAAAAAGAGAGCTGGGGTTCTCCCTGTGATTCTTGTCTTTAACAAGCCCTAGACAAGATGAATCACCATGGTATTTTCTCTGAGTATAAAGCAAAGAATGAAGTGCTTTCATCAGTTATGTAGAGTATTGGGCCAAAAGTTCCAGTTCAGTGTGTCTGCCACCACACACACACACACACACACACACACACACACACACACACTCTCACACACACTCTCACAATCATTTGATATGGCTCAAGGATTAGATAATTCTGAATCACTGAAGTTTTTCTTCAAAACTTCATCTGTCAATCAAAAAATATTGATAAGCAAAGCCCCAAGTCATATGCTATATTCTCATGAGATGCAGGAATCTGGGAACTTGGGTTTGCGACTTGTGGGGTGTCCTTGTGAGCAAATAGCTTTTTGTGGGGTGTACCCTGGAACAAACAGCACAACCTTTCTGATAGGTTTGCTTCAGCCACATGCATGCAGAGATAGTCTCTGTGTGGTGGAGGGTGGGAAGTGGAAACATAAAGTTCGCTAAATACTGACTTGCTGTCAGGGTACGAGTTAGTCTGCAGAGCAGACTAGACTAACGTCTGTGATGCTGGACTATGAACTCTTTTCTTCGAGGGCAAGATACAAGAATACTTTTTATTTTTCATTTCCTACCAGTGCTAGTTCATAGTAGGTGTTTGTAGTATGCATCAAATTGAATTATAGTCTATCCACATACAGTAAAAGTAAAAAGAAAGACTTTTAAGGTGCCCAAAGGGTGATTAATAAGCATGATTATTATGTCCCTTGTCATGAAATTTTAGAAGAAGGGGAATGTTCTTCAAATGGGGAATCAGAATTGGTCTACTTCACACACTTTGCTGATAAGCTCTTCCTTCTCTGTGTGAAAGAAACCAAACGTAAACAAGTCCAGGGACGTCTGAGAAGTTAGCATACTTGTAAAGACCAAACAATCACAAGTAGACTGTCAGCTGAGTGAAGACAGGTGTGGACTCTAACCTGGAGGCAGTTAGAAAGAAAACTTGTTCTGAGACTACCTCTGTCCCCCTGTAAGTGGCACACATGACTGATTTCTAGGGAAGAGGAATTGTTGGTTAAGTAGGAAAGAGTCTATGTAATACGTGTCCTGACGAGTTATACATTTGCCCTCGAATTAAGAAACCTGGGTGCGTATAGCTTATCCATATTTTATTTGAGGCCATCTTGGTTAATTTTCCTGCTTTCTAAACTACTGAGTGAAATAAACTCAGGTGTTGTCAAAGTGAACCCACCAAATCTGGCTGACATCTTGGTGTCTGGGTGAGATCCACCTGGGATGTAGTCTATTTGGCTGCTAACACACACATACACACACACACACACACACACACGCACACACACATACTTGTTTAGAAATATTTATCCATGCCCACTGTGTGACAGGGGTGTGAGCAGGCACGATCCTGTCCCCAATGCAGAACAAATGAGCACACGACCATGTCACTTATTTGGCTCTCGCAGGAGACCTGGACCTTATCCTAAGCTTCTAGCAGTGTTTCCAGAGGTGGCCGGGCTTGCTCTCCCAAAGGACAAGACATGCAGGTTACCACTGAGACAAATGCCCCATCCATTGTCTTCTGGGCCACTTAAACCTTGATCTATTAATTAATCATATGAAACAATAGAAAAAATTTGAGAAAGATAGTCTCAAATAGCCATATTTTAAATTTAGAATATTTAACAGAAGTTAATTGATAATTTTAAGGCCCTTAATAATAACTACCCTTAATTACATCAGTTTGCTTTGGACTGAGATTCCTGGGATAAGTTTTATTTCTAGTTGGAAAAGAGCATTGAAATAGTACTTACCTTATATTGTCAAATTTTTAGTGCTTGGGTATTTGGAGTCACACAGCTGTACTCTTTGTGGGCTCAGGAATGTTAGTTATTTCAGACTGCACTGTGACTGGCTACAGCTAGTTGAATAAAATTCCTGCAGTTCATCCATTCTTCTTCTACCAGCAGGTGTCATTATGGAAATATGAAAATACTGTAAATTCCAAAGTTGTAGGAACTGGCTGTAAGAAAGAGCAGTAGCACTCTGGATATTAAAAAACAAAAAGAAATCATTTGGTGCTAACCAAGAGCAGCATGTTTAATTACTAATTTGGCAATGTTCTACAGTATAATGTAACTGGCACAGGATTTCAAGGCACATACGTAATTTATTTTAATTAAATTAAGCAAATATTTATTAAAACCTACTCTAGGCTCATAGGAGTCTCAAAAGAAAACTAAGACAATTTTTATCCTTAAGGAGCTGGCATGATATCTGGGGAGAAAAGGATACATTCATGAAATTACAGTGAGCAGAATGAATTAGTCCTTTTTTTTTTAACATGCTGGATTGAAGTGCATAGATAATAAAGGTAGCAAAAGTTCCAGTTGGAGCAGCTATGTAGTATTGTTGATTCTGGGCTCTTCAAAGAATATTTTTTACATGTTTAAGTAGAGAGGAGCTTCAAAATTATTTGGAAATTAGATGGCTCATTCTTTCCTTTCTTGCTAACTATTATCACCTATCTTTCTCCATACATCTAAAGTAATAATTACATATGTATTGGTTAACCAAGCATGTAGTAATTGCTTGTAATAGTTTGCTATAATCAACTGATTAATATGATCAAATCTTTCTAAAAACTAAGGTAAACAATACAAGTGGGCATTTTTACAGGGAGACTTACACCAGGAGCCTGGGTAAGAGTATTAGTGTACTAGATCAGGAACAATGCTTCATCTACTCTATTTCCCCCTCTAAACTCCGAGTTCTTCCAAGGCATGGGATATGTGGCATTCCTCTTTGCATTCCCGCTACTCTAATTCTGTATCAGTACATGTTTGTTGAATGGCTAGATGAATGATAATATCACCAAAGAGTAGGGTATTGGCAATGCTTCCTACGTTATGTTGTTAGAATGTGTGTTGATATTAGACTAAGAAATCTCAGGTTGAATAATTCAGAAAACTGGATTGAGAAGTTGAGAGCATAGATCCTAAAGTTTTCTCCTTTGGTTCCATTAGTCCACCCAAGGAAACTTGTCTCAAAAATTATTTCCGCATACTCTATAAAGGACATTATAATTCATCTAAATAGAATGTGCTTAATTTTAGACCAAAGGATGTATGTATTATTCTTTATTTCATAACCTCTTCAATAGCTTGTTTCTGTGGTAGTAATCCACATTTTTCAATGAAGGCAGCATGTTTACTGTACTCATACTAGTTCTTTTTATTTGAAGGTCATTGTTAATTCACCAGCTGCTACATGATGAAAATGATGTTCTCAGCCTCCTTTGGTAGATTGAACTAGCTATCATTTTTGCCTCTCTTACTTAAATCTCTGTTTATTGGACTTTCCCATCTTGCTTTTTTCTCTTGTCACCTCCAGCTTAACATGTGAAGAGGGAAATCGTTTTAGCTTGTAAGCCACTTCCTTCTGTTGGTCATACCTTTTCTCTTAATGGTACCATCATTTTTCCAGTCGCAGGCTAAAAACTTGGACGTTTTCTTTTTGTTAAATCCGTCCCCATCCAGCCAATCAACAAATCATTTATACTTCCTTTGTGTTGCTTTGTTATAAGTTCTTTTCTTCCTTTCTATTTCCATTACCAGGACTCTGGGTTAGACCATGCATGGATGAAATAGCCTCCTGGATCATCCTGTTGTGTTTCTCCTCTTTTTTTACTCCATCAATGACTGTGAACATTTTAGTTAGAATAATTCAAACGTCAGCACGAAGTCCATACTCTTTATGAGAGTTGCCATGGATCCTCATCATATGCTATGTGGTAACTACTCTAACTCAAATCTTGTATACTTCAAATGCTTTGCTCCAGTCATGTGGAAAAATGCAACCTCCCAATCCATGAATTCTCTCTCCGACTTATAGATTTTTTTTTTATTGTGGTAAAATATACGTACCATAAAACTTACCATTCTAACAATTTTTAAGGGCGCATCTCTGCAAAGTGCACCCTTTGAGAGGGATGTTTTTGGAACAGAACATTAACTGAGGTAAGAAAGGAGTCGGATTCTGCTTCCTACTTTCCCTTTCTGGCAGTCCTCGTCTGGGTACTTTATTTATTTATTTATTTTATTATTATTACTATTTTGTTAGTTTCTGCTTTATAACAAAGTGAATCATTTATACATATACATATGTTCCCACCTCTCTTCCCTCTTGCGTCTCCCTCCCTCCCACCCTTCCTATCCCACCCCTCCAGGCGGTCACAAAGCACCGAGCTGATCTCCCTGTGCTATGGGGCTGCTTCCCACTAGCTATCTACCTTACATTTGGTAGTGTATATATGTCCATGCCTCTCTCTCACTTTGTCACAGCTTACCCTTCCCCCTCCCCATATCCTCAAGTCCATTCTCTAGTAGGTCTGTGTCTTTATTACTGTCTTACCCCTAGGTTCTTCATGATATTTTTTTTCTTAAATTCCATATATATGTGTTAGCATATGGTATTTGTCTTTCTCTTTCTGACTTACTTCACTCTGTATGACAGACTCTAGGTCTATCCACCTCATTACAAATAGCTCAATTTGACTTATTTTTATGGCTGAGTAATATTCCATTGTATATATGTGCCACATCTTCTTTATCCATTCATCCGATGATGGACACTTAGGTTGTTTCCATCTCTGGGCTATTGTAAATAGAGCTGCAATGAACATTTTGGTACATGACTCTTTTTGCATTATGGTTTTCTCAGGGTATATGCCCAGTAGTGGGATGGCTGGGTCATATGGTAGTTCTATTTGTAGTTTTTTGAGGAACCTCCATACTGTTCTCCACAGTGGCTGTATCAATTTACATTCCCACCAACAGTACAAGAGGGTTACCTTTTCTCCACACCCTCTCCAGCATTTATTGTTTCTAGAATTTTTGATGATGGCCATTCTGACTGGTGTGAGATGATATCTCATTGTAGTTTTGATTTGCATTTCTCTAATGATTAACGATGTTGAGCATTCTTTCATGTGTTTGTTGGAACTCTGTATATCTTCTTTGGAGAAATGTCTATTTAGGTCTTCTGCCCATTTTTGGATTGGGTTGTTTGGTTTTTTGTTATTGAGCTGCATGAGCTGCTTATAAATTTTGGAGATTAATCCTTTGTCAGTTGCTTCATTTGCAAATATTTTCTCCCATTCTGAGGGTTTTCTTTCGGTCTTGTTTATGGTTTCCTTTGCTGCGCAAAAGCTTTTAAGTTTCATTAGGTCCCATTTGTTTATTTTTGGTTTTATTTCCATTTCTCTAGGAGGTGGGTCAAAAAGGATCTTGTTGTGATTTATGTCATAGAGTGTTCTGCCTATGTTTTCCTCTAAGAGTTTGATAGTTTCTGGCCTTATATTTAGGTCTTTAATCCATTTTGAGCTTATTTTTGTGTATGCTGTTAGGGAGTGTTCTAATCTCATTCTTTTATATGTAGCTGTCCAGTTTTCCCAGCACCACTTATTGAAGAGGCTGTCCTTTCTCCACTGTACATTCCTGCCTCCTTTATCAAAGATAAGGTGACCATATGTGCGTGGGTTTATCTCTGGGCTGTCTATCCTGTTCCATCGATCTATCTTTCTGTTTTTGTGCCAGTACCATACTGTCTTGATTACTGTAGCTTTGTAGTATAGTCTGAAGTCAGGGAGCCTGATTCCTCCAGCTCCGTTTTTTGTTCTCAAGATTGCTTTGGCTATTTGGGGTCTTTTGTGTTTCCATACAAATTGTGAAATTTTTTGTTCTAGTTCTGTGAAAAATACCAGTTGTAGTTTGATAGGGATTGCACTGAATCTGTAGATTGCTTTGGGTAGTAGAGTCATTTTCACAATGTTGATTCTTCCAATCCAAGAACATGGTATATCTCTCCAACTATTTGTACCATCTTTAATTTCTTTCATCAGTGTTTTATAATTTTCTGCATACAGGTCTTTTGTCTCCTTAGGTAGGTTTATTCCTAGATATTTTATTCTTTTTGTTGCAGTGGTAAATGGGAGTGGTTTCTTGATTTCACTTTCAGATTTTTCATCATTAGTGTGTAGGAATGCAAGAGATTTCTGTGCATTAATTTTGTATCCTGCTACTTTACCAAATTCATTGATTAGCTCTAGTAGTTTTCTGGTAGCATCTTTAGGATTCTCTATGTATAGTATCATGTCATCTACAAAACAGTGACAGCTTTACTTCTTCTTTTCCGATTTGGATTCCTTTTATTTCCTTCTCTTCTCTGATTGCTGTGGCTAAAACTTCCAAAACTATGTTTAGTGGTGAGAGTGGGCAACCTTGTCTTGTTCCTGATCTTAGTGGAAACGCTTTCAATTTTTCACCATTGAGGATGATGTTGGCTGTGGGTTTGTCATATATGGCCTTTATTATGCTGAGGAAAGTTCCCTCTATGCCTACTTTCTGCAGGGTTTTTATCATAAATGGGTGTTGAATTTTGTCAAAAGCTTTCTCTGCATCTATTGAGATGATCATATGGTTTTTCTCCTTCAATTTGTTAATATGGTTTATCACATTGATTGATTTGCGTATATTAAAGAATCCTTGCATTCCTGGAATAAACCCCACTTGATCATGGTGTATGATCCTTTTAATGTGCTGTTGGGTTCTGTTTGCCAGTATTTTATTGAGGATTTTTGCATCTCTGTTCATCAGTGATATTGGCCTATAGTTTTCTTTCTTTGTGACATCCTTGTCTGGTTTTGGTATCAAGGTGATGGTGGCCTCGCAGAATGAGTTTGGGAGTGTTCCTCCCTCTGCTATATTTTGGAAGAATTTGAGAAGGATAGATTTTAGCTCTTCTCTAAATGTTTGATAGAATTCGCCTGTGAAGCCATCTGGTCCTGGGTTTTTGTTTGTTGTAAGATTTTTAATCACAGTTTCAATTTCAGTGCTTGTGATTGGTCTGTTCATATTTTCTATTTCTTCCTGATTCAGTATTGGCAGGTTGTACATTTCTAAGAATTTGTCCATTTCTTCCAGGTTGTCCATTTTATTGGCATAGAGTTGCTTGTAGTAATCTCTCATGATCTTTTGTATTTCTGCAGTGTCAGTTGTTACTTCTCCTTTTTCATTTCTAATTCTATTGATTTGAGTCTTCTCCCTTTTTTTCTTGATGAGTCTGGCTAATGGTTTATCAACTTTGTTTATCTTCTCAAAGAACCAGCTTTTAGTTTTATTGATCTTTGCTATCGTTTCCTTCATTTCTTTTTCATTTATTTCTGATCTGATTTTTATGATTTCTTTCCTTCTGCTAACTTTGGGGTTTTTTTGTTCTTCTTTCTCTAATTGCTTGAGGTGCAAGGTTAGGTTGTTTATTCGAGATGTTTCCTGTTTCTTAAGGTAGGATTGTATTGCTATAAACTTCCCTCTTAGAACTGCTTTTGCTGCATCCCATAGATTTTGGGTTGTCATGTCTCCATTGTCATTTGTTTCTAGGTATTTTTTAATTTCCTCTTTGATTTCTTCAGTGATCACTTCGTTATTAAGTAGTGTATTGTTTAGCCTCCATGCGTTTGTATTTTTTACAGATCTTTTCTTGTAATTGATATCTAGTCTCATAGTGTTGTGGTCGGAAAAGATACTTGATACAATTTCAATTTTCTTAAATTTACCAAGGCTTGATTTGTGACCCAAGATATGATCTATCCTGGAGAATGTTCCATGAGCACTTGAGAAAAATGTGTATTCTGTTTTTTTGGATGGAATGTCCTATAAATATCAATTAACTCCATCTTGTTTAATGTATCATTTAAAGCTTGTGTTTCCTTATTTATTTTCATTTTGGGTGATCTGTCCATTGGTGAAAGTGGGGTGTTAAAGTCCCCTACTATGAATGTGTTACTGTCGATATCCCCTTTTATGGCTGTTAGCATTTGCCTTATGTATTGAGGTGCTCCTATGTTGGGTGCATAAATATTTACAATTGTTATATCTTCTTCTTGGATCTATCCCTTGATCATTATGTAGTGTCCTTCTTTGTCTCTTGTAATATTCTTTATTTTAAAGTCTATTTTGCCTGATATGAGAATTGCTACTCCAGCTTTCTTTTGGTTTCCATTTGCATGAAATACCTTTTTCCATCCCCTTACTTTCAGTCTGTATGTGTCTCTAGGTCTTAAGTGGGTCTCTTGTAGACAGCAAATATATGGGTCTTGTTTTTGTATCCATTCAGCTAATCTGTGTCTTTTGGTGGGAGCATTTAGTCCATTTACATTTAAGGTAATTATCGATATGTATGTTCCTATTCCCATTTTCTTAATTGTTTTGGGTTCATTATTGTAGGTCTTTTCCTTCTCTTGTGTTTCTTGCCTAGAGAAGTTCCTTTAGCAGTTGTTGTAAAGATGGTTTGGTGGTGCTGAACTCTCTAAGCTTTTGCTTGTCTGTAAAGGTTTTAATTTCTCCATCAAATCTGAATGAGATCCTTGCTGGGTAGAGTAATCTTGGTTGCAGGTTTTTCTCCTTCATCACTTTAAATATGTCCTGCCACTCTCTTCTGGCTTGCAGAGTTTCTGCTGAAAGATCAGCTGTTAACCTTATGGGGATTCCCTTGTGTGTTATTTGTTGTTTTTCCCTTGCTGCTTTTAATATGTTTTCTTTGTATTTAATTTTTGACAGTTTGATTAATATGTGTCTTGGTGTATTTCTCCTTGGATTTATCCTGTATGGGACTCTCTGTGCTTCCTGGACTTGATTAACTATTTCCTTTCCCATATTAGGGAAGTTTTCAACTATAATCTCTTCAAATATTTTCTCAGTCCCTTTCTTTTTCTCTTCTTCTTCTGGAACACCTATAATTCGAATGTTGGTGCATTTAATGTTGTCCCAGAGGTCTCTGAGACTGTCCTCAGTTCTTTTCATTCTTTTTTCTTTATTCTGCTCTGCAGTAGTTATTTCCACTATTTTATCTTCTGGGTCACTTATCCATTCTTCTGCCTCAGTTATTCTGCTATTGATCCCATCTAGAGTATTTTTAATTTCATTTATTGTGTTCTTCATCATTGTTTGTTTCACCTTTGTTCTTCTAGGTCCTTGTTAAATGTTTCTTTCATTTTGTCTATTCTATTTCCAAGATTTTGGATCATCTTTACTATCATTATTCTGAATTCTTTTTCAGGTAGACTGCCTATTTCCTCTTCATTTGTTAGGTCTGGTGGGTTTTTATCTTGCTCCTTCATCTGCTGTGTGTTTTTCTGTCTTCTCATTTTGCTTATGTTACTGTGTTTGGGGTCTCCTTTTTGCAGGCTGCAGGTTCGTAGTTCCTGTTGTTTTCAGTGTCTGTCCCCAGTGGCTAAGGTTAGTTCAGTGGGTTGTGTAGGCTTCCTGGTGGAGGGGAGTAGTGCCTGTGTTCTAGTGGATGGGGCTGGATCTTGTCTTTCTGGTGGGCAGGTCCACGTTTGGTGGTGTGTTTTGGGGTGTCTGTGGACTTATTATGATTTTAGGCAGCCTCTCTGCCAATGGGTGGGGTTGTGTTCCTGTCTTGCTAGTTGTTTGGCATAGGATGTCCAGCACTGTAGGTTGCTGGTCGTTGAGTGAAGCTGGGTGCTGGTGTTGAGATGGAGATCTCTGGGAGATTTTTGCCGTTTGATATTATGTGGAGCTGAGAGGTCTCTTGTGGACCAGTGTCCTGAAGTTGGCTCTCCCACCTCAGAGGCACAGCACTGACTCCTGGCTGCAGTACCAAGAGCCTTTCATCCACACGGCTTAGAATAAAAGGGAGAAGAAGTAGAAAGAAAGAATTAGTAGAAGTAGAAAGAAAGAAAGAACGAAAGAAAGAACGAAAGCAAGGAGGGAGGGAGGGAGGGAGGAAGGGAGGAAGGAAGGAAGGAGGGAAGGAAGGAAAAAAAGAAAGAAAGAAGATAAAGTAAAATAAAGTAAGGTAAAATGTAATAAAGTTATTAAAATAAAAAAATAATTATTAAAAAAAAGAAAAAATATTAAAAATAAAAGGACGGATGGCACCCTAGGACAAATGGTGGAAGCAAAGCTATACAGACAAAATCTCACACAGAAGCATACACATACACACTCACAAAAAGAGGAAAAGGGGAAAAAATCATAAATCTTGCTCTCAAAGTCCACCTCCTCAATTTGGGATGATTGGTTGTCTATTCATGTATTCCACAGATGCAGGTACATCAAGTTGATTGTGGAGCTTTAATCCGCTGCTTCTGAGGCTGCTGGGAGAGATTTCCCTTTCTCTTCTTTGTTCTCACAGCTCCCAGGGGCTCAGCTTTGGATTTGGACCCGCCTCTGCGTGTAGGTCGCGGGAGGGCGTCTGTTCTTTGCTCAGACAGGACGGAGTTAAAGGAGCTGCTGATTCGTGGGCTCTGGCTCACTCAGGCTGGGGGTGGGGTGGGTGGGGGGGAGGGAGGGGCGCGGAGTGCGGGGTGGGTGGGGTGGGTGGGGGGGAGGGAGGGGCGCGGAGTGCGGGGTGGGTGGGGGGGAGGGAGGGGCGCGGAGTGCGGGGTGGGTGGGGTGGGTGGGGGGAGGGAGGGGCGCGGAGTGCGGGGTGGGGGGGAGGGAGGGGCGCGGAGTGCGGGGTGGGTGGGGGGGAGGGAGGGGCGCGGAGTGCGGGGCGGGCCTGCGGCGGCAGAGGCCGGCATGACGTTGTACCAGCCTGAGGCGCGCCGAGCGTTCTCCAGCGGAAGTTGTCCTTGGATTCTGGGACCCTGGCAGTGGCGGGCTGCACAGGCTCCCCGGAAGGGGGGTGTGGATAGTGACCTTTGCTCGCACACAGGCTTTTTGGTGGCGGCAGCAGCAGCCTTAGCATCTCGTGCCCGTCTCTGGGGTCCGCGCTTTTAGCCGCGGCTCGCGCCCGTCTCCGGAGTTCCTTTAAGCAGCGCTCTTAATCCTCTCTCCTCGCGCACCAGGAAACAAAGAGGGAAGAAAAAGTCTCTTGCCTCTTCGGCAGGTCCAGACTTTTCCCCGGACTCCCTCCCGGCTAGCCGTGTGCACTAGTCCCCTTCAGGCTGTGTTCACGCCGCCAACCCCAGTCCTCTCCCTGCGCTCCGACCGAAGCCCGAGCCTCAGCTCCCAGCCCCGCCCGCCCCGGCGGGTGAGCAGACGAGCCTCTCGAGCTGGTGAGTGCCGGTCGGCCCTGATCCTCTGTGCGGGAATCTCGCCGCTTTGCCCTCCGCACCCCTGTGGCTGTGCTCTCCTCTGTGGCTCGGAAGCTTCCCCTCCGCCACCCGCAGCCTCTGCCCGCGAAGGGGCTTCCTAGTGTGTGGACACTTTTCCTCCTTCACAGCTCCCTCCCACTGGTGCCGGTCCCGTCCCTATCCTTTTGTCTCTGTTTATTCTTTTGTGTTTTGCCCTGCCCAGGTATGTGGCGGGGTTCTTGCCTTTTGGGAGGTCTGAGGTCTTCTGCCAGCGTTCAGTAGGTGTTCTGTAGGAGTTGTTCCACGTGTAGATGTATTTCTGGTGTATCTGTGGGGAGGAAGGTGATCTCCGTGTCTTACTCTTCCGCCATCTTCCTCTTCCTCTTCCGCCATCTTCCTATAATTCTTTATTTTTGGCTGTGTTGGGTCTTTGTTGCTGCGTGCGGGCTTTCTCTAGTTGTGGCAAGTGGGGGCTACTCCTCGTTGCAGTGCACCGGCCTCTCACTGCAGTGGCTTCTCTTGTTGCGGAGCACGGGCTCTAGGCACATGGGCTTCGGCAGTCACAGCACGCGGGCTCACCAGTTGTGGCTCATGGGCTCTAGAGCGCAGTCTCAGTAGTTGCGGTGCATGGGATTAGTTGCTCCATGGCATGTGGGATCTTCCTGGACCAGGGCTCGAACCCGTGACCCCTGCATTGGCAGGCGGATTCTTAACCACTGAGCCACCAGGGAAGCCCTGGGTACTTTTAAATCATCTGGTATCAGCTTTGTCTCACACAAGTACAGGTACATCAGGACATTAGCTTATCAATGCTCATTGTTATTTTATTTTTCTTTTAATAAATATAGTTTTTGATAGAACAGAAAGATCAATAAACAATGTCAAGGAGAGCAAAGACCTTGGTCTCAGTCTTGAGGATAGCTTGCAGAAAACAGTGGCTGGGATTTCCTTGTCTTTGATCTTGTTCTCTAACTGCCCAAATCTGCATTGTCACAGATAGGCATACTTTTGCAGATCAAGGAAAAGATGAATCCTGTGGCTTAGGAACAACGATTTCTTCAATTCCTTAACTGCAGGCAGGATATAGTCTTTTTGAGAAATGGCAACTGGACTGCAGGCATCTTTCTTCCCTCAGAAGAAGAAATGGATCCTCAGTCGGCCTTAACCATATACAACCCTTGCTTTATGTTAACCTGTGTTGAAATCTTATAGATTCTGTCCTCGATTTCTGAACTCGAAAATCTCTTGAAATACTATACATTACCCTTACTGGCTTCCCTTTTTGAGCTCTGGGGAATAATCCAAGTGTTCTCAAATTTCTGATATAAATATGTTCCTCCAGGGATCTGCAGTGAAAATGAAGCGTTGTTTTACCACTGAATACTGTGTGAACCCAGTCCCTGCTTTGATTTTGAAACTGACCATATTTGAGGCAATTTTGCTTACAGCTATGGCTGAATTCTCCTCTTCCTTTCATTGCCTCTGGGGCTGGGAGCCTCTGATTGCATGAAGGTGGGGTGAGAACTGTGACCTGCCATAAGAAAAGGAAAAGTTGGTGCTTACTCACCCCGTGAACCAGGGACCCTCAAGAAAAAGGGCACTGGAAACAATCCCCCCTTAAGACAATCAAACATAAGAAATGCACAGCAGAGTGCTGTGCACATAATAGATGCTCAATCAGTATTTGTTGAATAATAGATGGGTGCAGCAGAGGGCAGCAGTCATGCTACTCCCAGCTCGGCCTCTCTGGTGCAGCCTCCATCTCTGTTTATCCTCTCAGACCTTAATTCTTCATCCCTTGCCCTCTCATCGCTGCTGTCCCATTGTTGCTCTGGCTTATCTTCTCTAACCCAGGGGAAAAGACAAGGACTAGTTTGGGAAACGCATTCTTAGGCAGGACTGGACTGATGGCAATTAGAGGACATAAAATGAGGATGCTTCAGAATCAGATCCCTATGCAGCTTCTTTCAAATGCAGACATAGACACCTGCCTCTACCTTGGGTTTTCCTGTCCTGATGCTTCAGTAGGTGGGATAGTCATTGGTGGCCAAAGGGCTTTCGTGGAAGAGTGACTATTCAGTGTCCAAGTTGGGCTTCTAATGCTTTGTAAGCCAAGGGGTTTAAAATCATCTGTGTTCACAGCACATCTTATTCCAGCAAGCTTTGGATGAATTGCATGCTGTTGACTCTGGAACTGGGATATGTTCTCCTCTAGCTTCTCACCTTTTTAGAACATGGTTTGTGCCTGTCGTGTTGTGTCACTTCTGGCTTTCATAGGGCCACAACTGTCTGTTAAGCAGTGGAAACCGAGTGTGGCTTTTCTTAAACTCTTCTGGGGCAGTTTCTACTCTGGAGGAAGTTTCTCTTTTCTCCACCTTTAGGATAATTCTGAGAATTCAAGGAAATTTTGGTATCTTTTGGACTTTCAACAAAGTGTATTTGCTGGTAAGACTAAATATTCATGCAGATTTACTGTGAGTGACACTGGGTCTTCATTTGTAGGGTCAAGTTCAACACTTTGATTAGGGTCAAGTTCACTTCGATGTGTCTTCTTTCCCACTGTGTTTTTTCTTCTGACTAGATTGGAATCTTATCAACTGTATGTTTAGCTTAAACAAATACAATTATACTTAGATAATTTTGCTCCCTACTCCAGCCAGTGAGTGCTTGCTTTGGGGCACACAGGAGATGATAGAAAAGAGCCTGCCGTTCCCTGTGTTGTCTTAGTTTCCATGTGCTGCTCATGGTGTGAACTTTTCCTTGTGTTGAGAGTGATTTTAATGTTGATTGGTACAACATATTGTTGTTACCACATAGTCTCTAAACAGAAGCTAGGTCTCTGGTTTTAACCAAAACCATGGTCATCTGTTCTACCTTTGGAGGAAAATATGGATGTGTTGGCCTGAACTGAGGGACTGTGTGTCTCCAACATGGTACCCTCCTTAGGGATTTTCAAGGGTCTTTTTTTTTAAAAAACATCTTTATTGGAGTATAGTTGCTTTACAATGGTGTGTTAGTTTGTGCTTCATAACAAAGTGAATCAGATATACATATGTTCCCATATCCCTTCCCTCTTGCATCTCCCTCCCTCCCACTCTCCCTATCCCACCCCTCTAGGTGGTCACAAAGCACCGAGCTGATCTCGCTGTGCTATGTGGCTGCTTCCCACTAGCTATCTATTTTACATTTAGTAGTGTATATATGTCAATGCTACTCTCTCACTTCATCCCAGCTTACCCTTCCCCCTCCCTGTGTCCTCAAGTCCATTCTCTACTTCTGTGTCTTTATTCCTGTCCTGCCCCTAGGTTCATGAGAACCGGTTTTTTTTCTCTCTTTCTGACTTACTTCACTCTGTATGACAGACTCTAGGTCCATCCACCTCACTATAAATAACTCAATTTCGTTTCTTTTTATGGCTGAATAATATTCCATTGTATATATGTGCCACATCTTCTTTATCCATTCATCTGCTGATGGACACTTAGGTTGCTTCCGTGTCCTGGCTATTGTAAATAGAGCTGCAATGAATATTGTGGTACATGATTCTTTTTGAATTATGGTTTTCTCAGGGTATATGCCCAGTAGTGAGATTGCTGGGTCTATTTTTAGTTTTTTAAGGAACCTCCATACTGTTCTCCATAGTGGCTGTATCAATTTACATTCCCACCAGCAGTGCAAGAGGGTTCTCAAGGGTCATTTTGATCATATGTAATTTTAGCCCTAAGCACTGGTTTTAGAATCTGTCCCCTAAGATATTACACTATAGTACTGTCTGATTTCTTTTTATGGTGCCTTTTGTGGCATAATTCAGAGTGGTGACATTTTGTGCTCCTTTTTTTTTTTTTTTGCAGGCTCAGCGGCCATGGCTCACGGGCCCAGCCGCTCAGCGGCATGTGGGATCTTCCCGGACCGGGGCACGAACCCGTGTCCCCTGCATCAGCAGGCGGACTCTCAACCACTGCGCCACCAGGGAAGCCGTTGTGTTCCTTTTTTTATTGTAAAACATTTTCTAGGCTTCCTAGGTGATGAGAATATAATTGGAGCTGGTATTTGTTGCCTTCTCTACATGTGCTATATAGGGTCTATGTAACCTTACTGTTGATCTGGGATATTATGGAAGAAACTTAGAGCCACGCCTGGAGTCAAAATATTGGACACATCCCAAGTTGCTTTTTTAGAGTTAATTGATGGATGCTTATGCCACAGGATACTAACAGTCATAAAAATAAGCTAAGATTTCACCAAAGCTCAGTCTTTCCACATTCTGCTTATTGTGGATCGTAAGTTGTTATAATAAGAGGACAGGTCTGCACTGAAAGGGGCTTGGGAAATATGTTGAAATCTGAAGATGGACTTTGCCTAAATGAAACTCACATAAAGCCAGGCTTCCTTGTATAGGTCTAATGTCTTGTAAGTGCAACTTTCAACAACAGTCTAATTCGAGAAACCTTGAAGCATAATGTAAATATTTACCCTAAGGTTTACTTTAAAAATATTGCAGTATAGGGATTTCACATAGTGAAACCATACAGAAAGCTTCCTAAAAATTCCCTTTGCATCTCTTTCCTTCTTGCCAGTTTCGTACTCAGGACAACTGGGAAAATCTCTCTCTTGTTCTGCGAAGAGTGTACTTCTGGGTGGCTCTCCCATCCTGTGCTCTCCCACACCACACACTGGTCTCCTCTGGAATGTGTACTCCCTAGCTCAGGCGGGTTTTCTTGTGAGCATACGCTACCCTTGCTCCAGAATTCTAGTGAATGGAAATTTCAAATCAGTATGAAAGTTTTGCTCTTATTTACACTTTGATCTTGGTTGAGACATGCTTGTTGTTACATTGATATAATGTGTTGAGTCAAGTCCTCTAAGACCCTGCAAACCAGATCAATCTGCCTTCATTCTTTCATTAAATCGGTGGGGCCACTAAGAGGGGAGGTGTACAGTTATAGTTACAGTATATACCAGACGGTGGGCCCAAAGCATCACTCCTCCCTTCCCCTCTCAGTCTCTCCTTAGAAATTATGTTGTTTAAAGCAGCCTGCTTCCAGAAGGCTGTATGAAGGTGGTAGATTTAGATGTAAATGGCCCTGACTGAATCTGGCAGCTCTGAATATGGCGGTGTCAGTGGGGACTTATTTCCTTTTAAGTCTGTGTGTGCCTTTTACCCCAGATCATTCTTTGAGTTACTGCCAGAGCAGGACATATGGCTGTGGGTCAAGGGGAGAGGCAAACAACTAAGACTACTTGATATATCTTTATCTTTTACACAAGTTTGCTATAAAATTTATAGAAGCATCTGTATTAGGGTTCTCCAAAGAAACAGGATGTGTGTGTGTGTTTATCATATATATATATATATAATATATATATATATATATATATATATATATATATATATATTTGGCTTATGTGATTGTGGAGGCTTAGAGGTCCCAAGATCTGCAAGATGAGCTTGCAAACTGGGGACTCAGGAGTGCCGGTGATGTAGTTTTAGTCTGAAGGCTGGCAGGCTTGAGATGATATTTCATTTCAAGTCTGGAGAGAGGAAAAAACTGATATCTCAGCTTGAAGGCAGTCAGGCAGAAGGAATTCTTTCTTACTCATCCCTTTTGTTCTATTCTGTCCTTCAACTAGTTGGATGGGGCCTACCCACAGTAGTGAGTGCAATCTGCTTTACTCAGTCTACCCATTCAAATGTTAATCTCATCCAGAAACACCCGCACAGACACACTCAGAATAATCTTTGATCAAATATCTGGGCACTCTGTGGCCCGCCGAGTCAAGTTGACACATAATTTTTTCCATCACAGTATCCACAAGATTGTAGGAATATATAATTTACAATTCAATTTCCATTCATATGTATGGGTATTACTTGATGGATATGATCATACTTTTAGACTTCAGTAAAAGGAAAGGCATGGGAAAGTTGTAATAAAGTTATTTATTTCACATGTTTTTCTTGAAGAGTTATATTGATCCATAGATCTTTCCTCCACTTCATTTAACAATTTAGAGTATATACTTTATATTGCTGTCCTGACATCAGGAAATGATAAGAGAGTTCTTTCTCTGTTCTATGAAAAGATGACGCTCTTTTTCTCTATATAAGGTGCTTATATCCACTCCATAAAGTCTCTAAATGGTTTACCCATCTCAAAAGTAACAGTCAGACCAGAGTTTCTGCGTGAATCATAGCTTAAAAAAATCCTGTGGGTTTTTTTTTTTTTCATTCTCTTCATCTAACTTGGGTTGTCTCAGAGAAGCCTGCTTGAGCTGACTCACCTCCATATTATGCCTTCTGGGTTTTGTATTGTCAGCTTTCTTCATCTGAGAGTTTGACTGAGAGACAAGTCTGTCAAAAGATTACAGCTTGATCCACTTGGTGGAGTTATTTGGGCCACAGTGCAGGGAAATACCTGTTGGGTGGGATAGGCTTTCTGGGTGAGGGGCTCTTTCTTTCAGAGGTGGCTTATGCCAGAGGGGTGAAAATATAGCTCCTAACTTCTTAATCCAATTAACTGGGAGGCAACATATGCTGTAGTGGTGTTATTTCTGTGGTAAACCTTCTCAGAGGTCTTTGGACCAGTAACTGGCCCAAAAGAAAGACTAAAGAGAAAGATTGGCTTTACTTGAAGTCTATGGTCTTTCTTATTGCTGTCCTTTGTACCTTCAAACCAGACTCCCTCCTTGGTCACCCGATCCCTCTCCCACCCATGTCATTTCCTTTGCTGCTGGTACAAGTGTGCCCACCTTGTTCCAGACCTTCTCCTGGACTGTTCTTTATGCCCATCCAACTAATATCTCAAACTTGACCTTTGTCTTTTCTTTCCAGCTTTGTGCTTGCCCCTTTGGGTTGATGAGATTTTCAGTTTCTTCCACTCCCGACTCGTTTCTAACTCTTCTTATTTCTAGGCCCTTGAAATAAATACTTTTTCCAACCCCACTCTGGACTCTGGGGCCTCATCCTGTGCTTCCTTACCCAGGCCATGGTGGGAGGGGTCAAGGAGGAGAAATCCGACAAATACCCTATGAGGTCCAATTTTCAAAAATCCTGCACTTAACCATAGCAACTCTAGAATTAGCAAGCTCATTTCATGGTGATTTGGATTAAATTTATGTATCAAACAAACAAAAATAAATATATATATAATGATTTCGTTCCAAGATTATTTTCTTTCCAGGCTTGTGCTTGCTCAGATCGGAATTTTACTCCTCTAGGACGTTAATAGTGAATCACCAAGGGAAATGTAAACTCTGCCACTAATAAACAGCCTCTAACATGGATGGGCTACAGGGCTAAGCCAAAGGGAGAAAAATAGGAAATGTGAGAAATATCAGTTTTGGAATGGATAATTTTTAGATAATATATCTATCTAGTAAGTTCCCAGCATTTTAAGGGGCAACAGGAGTTTGATGACAAAAGAATTAGGTGATTAAAACATACAGGAAGCCAATCCTAGTAATTAGCCGTATTTAGGTAACACAGTGTCACTTTGCTCAGGGACTCAAGCAAAAAGTCTGTTTTCAAAACTTTTCTAAATGATAAAACTTTGTTATAATTGAGTAAAATTTTTTTACTGCAAGAACACTCTTTGTCAGAAGGAATTAAGAATTAATTATCCTCATATAATTGGACTCGGTTTTTCTCATTAACAGTAAAAATTGGTGGCAGCTTGCATTGTTTTTACCCTGGGGCTTGCTGGTCATAAAGCACTCTAGAAACAGATTAATTTGTAGAGCTTATTCTGACAAGAAGTAAATACAAAGGTAGAGTATAGTTTGTATAGTACTATTATCATGGCAGTCTTGGGCATAATTTATATATAAAGAAAATAAAAGAGCAAACATACTTTCAAGCTGATTGCCTGTAAAGAACTTAATTGAAAACAGTTTTCTCCTTTTAAAAAGTGATTTATTTTAAATGTGCTTTTAAAAACAAAGGTCTTATTGATAACCATTTTAAGTATATTATCTCAATGTGGGATTTAAGTAAAAGGTCAAATCTTGTAGAAGTATTTTTGGTATGACTCAGTTCTGATCACAGACAGACTTTATCAAGAAAATGAAATTAGTTAACATTTTCAGGCCTGAGTACTTGTTTAAAGAGGCAGCAACTTTTTCTTTTTCTTTCCACAGATAAAGGGTTCAAGGAGAGAACTTTGATTAAGAAACATGGGAGGGGCTTCCCTGGTGGCGCAGTGGTTGAGGGTCCGCCTGCCGATGCAGGGGGCACGGTTCGTGCCCCGGTCTGGGAGGATCCCACATGCCACAGAGCAGCTGGGCCCGTGAGCCATGGCCCCTGGGCCTGCACGTCTGGAGCCTGTGCTCCGCAACGGGAGAGGCAACAATGGTAAGAGGCCCGCGTACTGCAAAAAAAAAAAAAAAAAGAAAAAAAAGAAAAAAAGAAAAAGAAACATGGGAAATGAAAAATTCAAAAACCTGTTGTGTACATGTTCTTTAAACGAGTTAACACTATATAAGAGGGGAAAAGCACTAGCTATGCTACACTAGAAGAAGGAACTTAATTCACACCTGTAATTTTTACAGTGTGGACAGATGAATCTCAGATCTTTTGTGCTTGAAATTATTTATTCAACTTGTTCAACTAAAGGGCCTACATTTTATATCAGAAAAGCTACTGTGGAACTTTTAATTTAAGTCCTGTCTAGGAGTTAGTCTTTCGCCCACCTTGGACCCTGTCCTGAGCATCTATGACTTGTCTTTTTCCTGGATCTAGTATGATTCCTACAATTGGCCAATGAGAGTCAGGCACCCAGTCACAGTAGGGCAGGCTCCATTTGCAGATGGGCTGTGTGACTCAGTGCCCACAGACGTTTAGTCATTTAGCTCCTTTCCCACGGAATAAGCCCCAACCATAAAAGTAATTAACCTTAGGTAGTCTAGAGGTTCATCAGAGGCAGGGAAAGAAGGACCTTTTCACTTTCCTTCTCAGTCCTGCTGCTCTCCCCAGCTTTGTGAGTGACACCTGAAGTGTGTACTTAGCAAAGAGCAAGTGGGACTCAGGTCCCTAGAAAGCACTGCTTGGTAAAAGCTCTGAGCATCCTAAAGTATTAAGCAACAAGAATCTATTATTCCCTAATTTTCCCTGATGGGGAAACCTCTTTAACATTGAACTTCATTTTCTTTACCCCCATTTCCTGCTCTTGAAGTGGCGAAAAGGAAAGCTTCCTCTAGGAGTCTGAGGGGGCCACTGCTCAGGCGACTAAGCCCTCCAAGCATTCCCTTCTGTTTGCACCCCTAATGACCTCTGATTAGATATGAGAGATACTGCCAGGCTCTTCCTGCATTTCCATCTTAAGCTCTGGCAAAACAAATGCCAAATCTTGGCTCTTTTCCATTTAAAATAATCCTTCCTCTTTGCTGTGTGCATTGGGGTTAGAAATACTGACTTAAGTTGTGCCAGACTTGCTTCCAGCTTGCCTGTTCTCCATCACCCCCTTCTTCCTTGCTAACAGAACCCGATTTTGTTCATTATTGCCAGCAACATGCCCTATCCCGGGCAGTGGATCTTGACTGGTCTAAGCCAGTTGGGATATCTTTCCCAGTCTCCCTTGCAGGTAGGGATGGCTGAGTAACCTAGTTCTGACCAGTAAGACTTAAGCAGCCTAAGTCCACTGGGAGGAAGTGAGTGGGGAGGGGCAAGAGAAGGCAGATTCCTGGGGAAAGTTTTTGTGCTCCTGATAGAAGAGTACAGAAACTGCTGGACTTTTTGCCCCTTTATCTTGGCTTGTCTGCAAGTGTATTGCTTGGAGCTGGTGCAGCCATTTTGTGACCATGAAGTATAAGCTTGACTCTGTTATGTGAGAACAATAAACCTACACCCACATAAGCTACTGTCATTCCTTCCACTACTGGGTACAGAATTTTTAATTGACACACACCAAAATGGAGATGTGCAAGGAAAATATAGTTTCTTTAATTTTTTTGTAACTGATTTCATTTTCTTCTCCAGCCTTCACATTGGAAACGATGGTGGTGGACGTAGTAGTAGATACTGACATTTATTAATTAATGATAATTTAATTTATTTGGGTAAATGACCCAGTTGTTTGATTTTTCTTCCACTAAACCTATACCTCTCCAAGATGATATTTGGAGAAAATGGGCAGGGTTTCTTAAGCAGTGGCATGCTCTAGCTGGCTTGCACTGGCTTACCAGAACTGATTGTTAAATCCTGGGGAATTTTGTAAGTCAGTTTTTAAATACAGTCTTTATTAATAACTAAGTTATACAAACTTGCAATTAAAGAAATAATACTGACAAGAAAGGTAATACTCAAAACTCATCACTTCCTAATTATTTGACTATATTTTACTGTTATCTATGTTACTGAAGTTATGTCTCTTGTATCTGTAAGTGGAAATACTATAAAATTGTATGCTTCTATGAACCTCATCTCTTCCCAACTCTAAGTTCAATGGTGCAAAGGTGAAATCTTCCTTGGTGGCAGTATTTACACCAAGAAAATCTCTAAATGCTACAAACCAGGGCTTTTCCTCTCTGGAGAGTCTGTTGTTAAACATATATTGGAGCACCACTGGTATTAAGTGACCTCAAGGTCTATGCAGAGACTTAGGCCTTTGTGCTGCTGCCTTCTGTTCTCCACACCAGTGTCACTTCTCTGCAGGTCGCTGACCATCTGCTGGTATCTGCTTCTGATGAACCTGGGCCTCTCTCTTATTCTGGTTGGGCCCTGGTGGTTGGTCTTCCCTAGATGACCTGACCCACCTCATCTCTTGTTGACACTATACGCACTCCTGTGGTCTGTTGGGATTCTCATTTATTTCCAGACTGGGTGGTTTGTTCTGTGGGCCTCGGCTATAGGATCTTTTCACTTTTGCCCTGGCAACCTCCTTGGAAATCCCCAGGAAGCCCTCCATGGGGCACATGGGAATTTCTGGATCCCTTCCATGCCACAAGGGAGCTGAGGAAGACCTTGGGGTGCTACCTCAGACCTTCCTCTCATCATACCATTTTCCCTCCCGGGAGACACCTCCATACTGGTGAGGAAGTTATTCTGGGATGAGGTTTCTTCTTGGAGTCCCCACAGGAAACGGGGGCAGAAACCCCTCTACTTTTGACTTTCCCCTCAACTTTTACCTAACAACCTCTTACTTTGAGAGTTAGGCCCAAGGCAAAGAAACCATGCCTTACCTGTCTCCCTGCTTATGTCTCTTATTTTGAAGTCACCATTCACTGGAAAGTTTAATTTCCCCTTCTGGTTGGTAGGAAACATTTCTAAGTTATGTCCTTTCTGCAGAAGGAGTTGCTTTTCCCCTTTCTCTGAGGGCATAATGGTGGAAAGGCTGTAGAAAACCTGATTTATAGGAGAGAATGAATTAAAAATACAACTTAACGTATATAAAAAATGATCCCCATCGTGCTTATCCATATGAGTCGTCTTGCCCAAACCTTCACTCCTCAGAACTCCATTAACTACTCCAAGGTGCCCCAAATCTGAGAGTAAGGAGGAATAACTGACAGACATTTGTCATTGAAAAAGCACCAAAAAAGAATGAGTAGTTGCATTATCCTTTATGTATCAGTACTTAAAAAGAGATCTTTTGTAATTAATAAAATCTTTGAATCTTTTTGGGTACTAGAAGTAAAAGTGGGTGTAAAAATAATAAAATGGGCTTTAAGATGTTAAAATATACTGTTACAGGGGCAAATTAGGAACAAGGCAAAGACTATTGCCAATGCTTTGCTACTCCCACTTGCAACAATTCTTTCAATGCCCCTGGCATGTCTATGACTTCAACTGAGTCCCAGCCATCTGTCAAGCAATGTCTCCCTTTATTGTTTTTTTTAAAAAATTTATTTATTTTTATTTTTGGCTGTGTTGGGTCTTCGTTGCTGCATGCAGGCTTTCTCTAGTTGCGGCGAGCGGGAGCTACTTTTTGTTGCGGTGCGCGGGTTTCTCATCGCGGTGGCTTCTCTTGGTGCGGAGCATGGGCTCTAGGCATGCGGGCTTCAGTGGTTGCAGCACGCAGGCTCAGTATTTGTGGCTCACGGGCTCTAGAGCACAGGCTCAGTAGTTGTGGTGCACGGGCTTAGTTGCTCCGCGGCATGTGAGATCTTCCCGGACCAGGGCTCGAACCCGTGTCCCCTGCATTGGCAGGCGGATTCCTAACCACTGCGCCAACAGGGAAGCCCCCTTTATTGTTAATAGTTTAAGGTGTCACCACCTCCTTAATTGCATTTAAAAGCTTAAATATGCTCTTATTCTTTCTGGTCATAAATAACAATTCATGTTCATTTTAGAAAATACAGATAAACATAATAAAAGTCATTGTCTAGAGACAACCACCATTAATACCTTGGTGTACATCCTTCATTAATCCTTCTTCTACAAATTACCTTAAATGGCTGCACAGGATAGGTCACGTTCATTTTTATCAGTTATAAATAAGAACTTATTTGTGGTCTAACAATAACTTCAAAACCATTAACTGACATTCAGAACCTATTGAAAAGTCATGGGGAAGATATCCTTGTTGGGGAGATCTTCCTGGTGTACCTTAAAACACTCTATGCCTTTGTCATTTTGCTTCTCAAACTCCGAAGTCTTTTCCCCCTCTTTTACATTGATCAAAATCCTCCCTGTCTTTCAGGGTCCCTTGAAGTTCTACCTGTTTAACCTCCTTCAACTATCCTGCTCACAGTATTCTTCCCTTTCCACGGATCCCTTATTACATGTGTTGTTCATTTCGTACTCATTTGTACATTTTCTCAAATTATTGCCAAACTGTTTAATGTCTTGTAGAAGTGTTTAGGGCCAGAAAGCACTTTCATGATCACCCAGTTTATTTAAAAGAGATCTTGTTATTACAGAGATCTTGTTATTACAAAGATTCTGTAGCTGGGATTAAATCCCTGTTCCCCTGACTCCCAGTCTGGCTTTCCATGATCTCAGATTGCACCTCTTCATTGACTAAGCTAGCTAATAAGCCTTAAATGCTAGGAGCTACTATTAGCACATTCTCCATTTTAGGGATGAGGAAATTGATGTGCAGCTAAGTAATTCAACTCAAGGTCAAATAGTTTGTAATAGGGTGGAAACCGACTGCACCCAGACCACTGACTGCAGGATTCCTGCTATTAATCCCACTTGGTATCACCTCCTGGCTGTGCTGTCACTTCAGAAAGGAGAGTTGGATGAGAACTGAAGACTGCGTTTGACAAGTAGGAAATTTTTTACCTTTGCCTGGGAAAAAGTTAGATTAGATTAGATTAGATTAAATTAGTTAGATTCTAACTCATGGGGGCTCAATTACAAGAAGTTGAAGAATGAATGGGAGGTGAGGTGGCTGAGGGCCTGAGGACCACAGATAGGCTTGGTGGTGAATGCAAGGGCGTACAGGGCGGTGGTTTGAGGAGTAGGTGGAATTGAGGGAAGACTGGCGTTATTGATTGATTGGTTGGATGGAAAAAGCTCCGTAACTGATGAAACATCCTAGAAGAGGAAAACAAGGATGGGGTCAAGATGCAGGAATGACTGGCCCTGGAAAGGAGTAGGATACTTTTCTTTTTGGACAAGAAAGACGTGGGGAAGATGAGTGGAAATAAAACCTGAAAGGTGGAAGGCATGGAAGTTGTGGATAACTGTTTTGTTTGGAAGTTAGGGGCTGGGGTTGGGGTAGGGGACTCAAAGAACATGGAGCAGCTTTGGAAGTGCTGCTATAGGGAAAAACAATAGAGGAATATTTAGGGCAGAGCTGAGGTTGGAGCTCTTAAATTTGTAATTTAGATAATCAACAGTGCTTTGAGAGTCTCTCCTGTAGTACCAGAACACTCAGAACTGGGGAAATCAGAGAGCTGCTGGGGATTGTTGGGGAGAGGTGACAGGTCAGGACAACGGGACAAGAGAACGGAAATGTTGATGAAGATGTTGATGTGAATGACCAAGTGTCATTGTCTGTATTGTTGATGACCAAGTGTTCAGAACTTGTTATGAGTATGTCTCATATACTTTTACATTTTTGATATGCCTAAGGACAAAGAATACACAGGCATAAATATGCTTTCACATTAAACAACACAAGTCCACTGAATTCACTTCTCAACTCCCCCTGCAAACTTTGGTGCTGGAGAAGAGGGAAGGGAGGTCTCTATTGAAGAGTGCATTTTATCACCCATAGTGGTGAGTATATGTTGATGGATGGTAAGGGGAGTGAGGATTTTTTCCAGCCACCCGTGGGACCCCTAGAGTGCTGAGTCACTGTCTTCGGGATGGAGAGAGACAGACTGTCTTTTAGTGGATGCCAGGAGTGACATAATGGTGAGAGTGCTCCTGTTAGACCAAGAGCCCCAGGAAGAAGCACAGGGCGTCGTTTTTATGGGGCTAACTGGGAGTAGCCATGGTTCTTATCAGTTGCCACCTGCCGTCAGCTGTTTTCTCTCTACTTGGTCCCAACCAGTCTAACACACTTATTATAAGTTCAAACCAGCACTTACATCACCATCATAACATTGCTTACAATTGTAGGCCTAGAGGATTTTACTAATTTAATCAGTAGTCTGGTGATCAAAGGGAGAGGGTTCATAACGTGGGCATTGGGCCAAAGAAACAGTCTCACAGGGGTTTTCCTGGCCTTTTCTCTGGCCACAGGTATGGAAGGAAGAGGTGTCAGGAAGGGTTGATTAACTGGGAGAAAAGGCAGGGATTGAGGAGTTGGATGTTTGGTGAGGCAGAGGAAGAGGTTTAGTGGGAGAGGTAGCAAGGCAAGAGCACATGGATCTTCAGGTTTATGTTTTAGTTGCATTCTGACACAGGGCTGGAAAGAGAGGAGAGCATGAACTTGGGAGTCTGACCAGCATGGTTTAGCATCCCAGCCCCAGTTATCTCTCAACAGGGGTGCTATAGCCAAGCTTTTGGTTTGTTGTGAGGGTTATAGAAAACGACGTGAAGCTACTGGTGTAGTGCCTGTCATTTGCCGAGTACTTGGGAAATTGGATTGGCCAAGTCATCAGGGAGAACACTGAAGTTACCCAGATGCTGGCAGGAGTCCAGGGGCGAGAAAGACCTTGGAGCCAGATGCCAAGGCCTTCAGATGCCCTGGGGGAGTGGATGGAAAAGGATGGTATTACATGATAGACGCGCATGCTTCAAAGGAAGAGGCTCTCGAGGAAAGACAGAACAGCAATGGTTTGGAACAGACAATGAAGAGTGAGGGGACAGCCTTTTTATGGGGTGGGCCTGGAGGAGTATGTCACCTCCGCATCACTCAAGGCTCTTCTACTGTTAAACCCCAAGGCCAATTCAGAGGCTCATCCTGCCTCTTATTTTTATTCTTCTTCTCTGCTTCAGGCTCCTGGGATAGAATCTACTTCTCTTTCCTTTTAGCAATTGCTTGCACTCCTTCTTTCCCTTAGGTTTCTCATCTCAAAATTAGCTGTGAAGTGGGACACATCCACCTGGTTACCCTTCTTTTTTCTTTATTGACCCTGAAGATTAGCAAATACCATTAATTTTTAAAAATTGTGGTACAACACACGTAACATAAAATTTACCATCTTAACCATGTTTATGTGTACCGACCCGTAGCCTGAAGTACATTCACACTGTTGTGCTACCATCACCACCATCCATCTCCAGAGTTCTTCTCATCTTGCAAAACTGAAACTGTATACCCATTAAACAACAATTTCTTATTGCCCCTTCTCCCAGCCCTTGGCAGACATCATTCTACTTTCTGGCTCTGTGAATCAGCAAATACCCGTTTTGTTTTAAGGACTTCAGAGCTCTTTACTACAAAGGAGCAAACAGGGGAGAGAGAACAACCGTAGGAGTCAGCCGTGTAGCTCCTGCGTGGCAGGAGCTGCACCCTTCTCCTCTCTACAGGGTGTTCGTTGTCAGTCTGCTGTAGCTAGGGAACGTCAGGACGTGCAGTGTTGCTCCTCTCACTCCTGGGCGTGGGGTGTCTTGGCTGCCGCTGCACTCTAGGTCCCCCCACCTCCCGCCCCTGCAGCTAGTGATACCCAGGTCTCCAGCTCTCCTCCGCAGAAGGCCCATGCTTTGCCATGGATGGAAGACTCTGACTGATGACATGACCATGAATTACCCCTTTTTCTCTAGGACCTCCTTCCTTGCTGGTCTTCCTCAGGCAAAATCCGCCCAGGACCATTACGGATGCGACAGGTTGATTTACCTGCTCGGTATAGAAAAAGGGGCAAAGGTTGTGACTTAATCCAATTTACTCATTAGATTGTTCCCCACAGATGTTTTCTTTGGGAGAACACAACCACTCCTCTTCACTACAGCAGGCATCCCTCCTTCCTGCCTCCCTTTCTTGTTCCCACTGAATCCTTTTCTCCTGCTCCCCAGCCCCCCTTCAAGCTCCTCGTCCTGGTGACCCACACTTTCCCTTAGGAAGTGCTGATCCCATCCTCTGGAGGAGGAGAGGCTGCTCCCTTGTCCCTCTTTGTATGTTACACACGTCAGCTCATCAGGCTTGTTGACAGCTATTGGAGGACCCTTCCTGGGGGAGGGGTGGGCTCTGGGTCCTTTTGCCTGCAGGAGGCTTATGGGCTCTAGAAGTGGGGAGCTCAGCAGTCCCTTCTCCCTTGGGACTGGGTGGGCTTAGCTGAGCACAACTTGGAGGAGAGCAGCTCTCAGGCTCTCCCTCAAAAGGCTGAGCAGGCCCTCTCCTGGCACTTACTTCACAGTGCATGCTGTGTTTTGTTTCTCATCACTAGGATCACTTTGTAAGAGAAGCGTGTGTGTGTGTGTGTGTGTGTGTGTGTGTGTGTGTGTGTGTGTGTGTGTGTGGTGTGTGTAATTCTTAGAGCTGCCCTGTTGGTTGAGGCATAAAACTGAAAACCGTCACAAGCTCAGATTTTTGTATTCTGAAGTCAAAGCTAGCCTGATAAAGCCATCTTTTCATTCAGCCGCCGCTTTGTTGCAGTCAGGCACTGACATACTTTACTTCTCCTTTACTGAGGTGACAAGGTGAAGGCAGATTAAGAATTTATGGAAAAACAAACTATCGGAGGCATTATACTCACTAGAATTCCACACATTTAATTTTGTTGTTTTTACTTTCTTGCATCAGGCCTTTTAAATCTTGGAAGGAGAGCAGATGTTTGGGATTTCTTTTTCTTTTTTCTGTTCTGTTTGGAAATAAATTCCCTTAGTGTGACAGTTCAGACAAGCTGTTTGGACTGCCACTGTGGAATGCTCCAGAGGTGGGCAGGGAGGAGGCGTCTCGATTCCATGATTAAGGCGTGACTGCACTGGGAGCTCCACTCAGCCATCTCCAGTGAAATACCATGAGAAGGTACAGTTGGAATCTGACCCGCAAGAAATAGCCTGAGTCCTCAGGCCAAAGTCATGATTTTAGATTTGCTTAGTTGCTTAAACTTGGTTCCAGAGGCAGGCTGTGTATCCTTTGAGCAGGATTTGTGTACCCGGGATCCTCAGGTGTGCCTGGTGGCTCTAGAAGGCTGGCCTGTTAGAGCTACTGCTGTCTGCTTGGGGCACCTAAGTGGAAACATTTGCTGTATCTCAGATGAGCTGGCAGAGTTTTAAATTTGCTACTGTACGTTTCTGCCGAAATAATAATACGCCACGTCACATATGTGATTTCCCTGCATAGTACAGTGGTTGGGGGAAAAGCCTGTGGGGTTGGCCTCCTGGGTTTGGATACTGGTTTTGCCTTTTGGTGCCTCTGGTTTTCCATTTATGAAAGAGGGATAGTGGTACCCATGTTTTAGGATTGCTGTAAAGATGAAATGAGTTAATGCCTAAAAAGTGCTGAGGGTAGTGGTTGAGACATTGAAAATGCTCTGTAAAGCTGCTATTACCATGACATGAAAAGGCACTTTAGGGATATAGCTCTTACGAAGGTTTTTCTTTGTGTGTGTGGGCAAGATGGTGGGACAGGCTAAGTTTGAGCTCGAGGTCTTTTAGATAGGCTGTCTTTTATCAACCTCTTCTATGTGGCATCTCTCCCCTACGTCCAACCCAGGGTATTGACACTCTCGTTGCTCTCAACCCTCAGCGGCTCTCGAGAGAGGTCAGCTGCCCTGAGATGTTCGTTTCCCAGGGACCTATGCATTTCAACAAAGCATAAATGGATGAATGTAATTGAGGAAGGAATTTGGGAGACTGGTTAATGACTTAGATCACTGACCAGAAGTCAGACCCTTTGAGAAAGGGGGTTTGGGAGAAGAGTGGGAGAAGTTGCCCAGAGTCATCAAGTAACACCCCAAATGCACCTTCCTGAAGTTATCTGCCCCATGCACTCGGCCAAATAGAGATTCTTTGGTTTACCATCTCCTCAGGCATGTGTACGCCTTATGTACACGCTTGTGTAAATTGCTTTAGATATTCAAATGGCTTTTTTTCCCCTGAAAATCTAGTAGAGATCTGATTCTGAAGGCCTGGGAGTTTTGTTTGTGAAGGAAGATGAATTTTGGGATACAATTCCTTGGAGGAGGGGTGGTTTGGGTAGGGCCTTGGGTATCTGAGGGCCAAAGAGAGGTAAAAAGGAGATGGGTTAGGGCTCAGAAGAGAGGTGAGAGCCTGCCCAGGAGAGCACAGGATGGAATGATTATCTTTGAACAGGCCTGGGTCAGACTTCAGATCTTTCACCTAATAGCTCTGAGAGCAAGTTATTTCATTCCCTAATCGTGTTTTTTTTTTTTTTTTTCTCTTTGGTGCCCTAATCAAATATCTGATGCTACTACTTAATTTCTGTGGTTTAGCATTTTATATTGCCAAAGAGGAGCAGGATTTTGGAAATTGAATCCCTTTATTTTTTGGTGTTTCATACTTTTTTCTTTCCAGTGCTAAACGTGGGTGGAGAGATTTATTAGTTTGCTAGGGCTGCTGTAACAAAGTGCCACAAACTGGGTGGTTTAGAACAATGGAAATTTATTGTCTCACAGTTATGGAGGCCAGAATTCCTAAGTACAGATGTCAGCAGGGTTGGTTCCTTCTGAGGGCTGTTGAGGGAGAAATTTGTGCCTCTCTCTGAGCTTCTGGTGGCTGTCTTCTCCCTGTGTCTCTTCATGTTGTCTTCCCTCTATGCATGTCTGTCTCTGTGTCCAGATTTCTCACATTGGATTAGAGCCTGATCCTACTCCAGAAGGACCTCATCCTAACTTAACTAATTACATCTGCAATGACCCTATTTCCAAATGAAGTCACATTCTGAGGTGCTGGGGGTTAGAACTTCAGTATACGGATTTTGGGTGGGGCACACAATTCAACCCATAATGGGAGGGTTTTTTTAAGTAGTCTCTGTGCATCTGGGCTCATATAGCAAGGACCAGTTTTCTCCAGATTCTATTCCTTCGTTGGAGTGATATCCGCATGTCATATGTTTCCATCCTTCCCTCCAAGGTGTCTGTTTACATATCTGGCCACCATTTGATAATCTTTTCATCTTCATGTGTTTTGAGTATGGAATGGCTATGATAATTCTCTGATACTAAGGCCTTATCTGGTGAAGACTGTAAGATTTATTTCTCCATGGGTCATTCCTCTTGGGGGTAGTTGTATAATTTGAAGCAGAAAATGACTTGCCTAACTAATTTACAAAGATACTTTAATATTACTAAGTGTCAGATGACAGGATAAATTCTGGGATGCCTTTGCCAGTGTCTCCATGGTATGGGCAAATGTAGCCTGTGTCAAGGGAGTCTAACACCAGCCCTGGGCTCCAGAAGCAGCCATTTCTTTCTCACACATTTGACTTTGTCATTCCTGGGCCCACGTGCCTGCATAATTGTACACTTAAAATAAGGACATTAAGCAGAGTATGGTGGAGGGAAAGGCTTTTCAGTTTACCCAGATGTTTCCAGTTGTTTGAGCCTATGAACTACTCTCCAGAAGAAGGCATCTTATTGGAGTAAATGTGAGCATGCTCACTACACTTATAATCTGAGAAGGTGGTTGGTGCCCCTAAGCAACCAAAAGAAGCCAAAGAAAATCCAGAACCCCTAGAAAATGTTGGTAAGTTTAAGGAGACATGCTGCAGAAAAGAACATGGAAGAACCATTTGCAAATTTATCTAATTTAATCTTATTATAAACTTGTTTCCAGTAAGAAATTCCTTCTAGTGAGTAGAACACAGCAAAATTTGAAGCGCTTTTTAAATTTGACTGAAGAATTGTACTGGGACTTTATCCCAAGGAGATTACTGGACAAGTAAATATGGATTTATGTATGAGAATGTTCATTTCTGTGTTCTTTATAACAACCAAAACTAGAAATCATTTAAACACCCAATATTAGGGGACCAATTGAATACATTATGGTGGTATGTCCATTTACTGGAATATTATGCAGTTGAACGATCATGTAGAATCTATTGACGTTGACAAATATTTATAATATATAGTTGAGGTTACAAAATAGTATGTATAAATGAAACATTTTTATAGGAAAAATTGTTTTCATAAGCCTAGAAAAAAGTGTAGAAGGATATAGAGCAAAATATTAATAGTGATTATCCTATGAGATTGAGTTATTAATCACTTCTATTAAAATTTTTTCCATATTTTCTGATTTTTTTCAATAAGTATGCATTACTTTTATAATAAAAATAACAATGAATCAATATGAAAATTGCCTTTGGAGTCTCTAGATGACCACTTAATATCTGGAAGTTTTGCTTTTCCCAGCTTCATAGTTCTTGAACAATTGGCCCCATTCAGAGTCTGACATTATAAACTGCCACACTTTTGATCAAAAGGCTTATATTTTGATCAAAGCTCAAGGATTGTTTATTGCTACCAAAACATTTAAAACCCATTCTACCTAGTGAGCTCTGCTCTTCCCTAGTTTGTTGACCTTGATTAACCTCGTGAGTCTGAGCTCATCTGGGTGGGTCCAGAGCAGAGTCTACCCCATTTTCAAAAAGCATCAGCATGTCACCATCTGCTTGTGAGGTTTTTGAAGCATATGGGTCAGCTCAGAGCACCAGCAGTCCAGGCCCTGCAAGAGCATGCCACCTCAAATTGTCTGCTCTTCATCACCTTCATCGAAGCTTGGCTGAGAAAAGTGACGTTTATGGGAGATTGTTTAGAATTCATCTTTTCCTCTAGATGCTACAAGTTCTATGCTTGAATCAAGCCAAACCAACGGAAATTTCCATTCTTGGAATATATTTTCTAAGCTTCTCATGACATTATATTCATTTAAATGTTAGTCTAGAAAAACAGGAAGTTTATTAAAAGGACACAATGCTATTGTCTCACAGAATTCTCTGAAAGAATTCCCCCGGGCCATAGGGAGGACCAGAAAGAAGACCAAAAATCAGAAAGACTCTTACTTGCACCTCTAGTTTCTGCTTCTTATTGTGTCAGTTTCATTCTTTTTTTTTTTTTTTTTTCTTTGTGGACCCAGCCTTCTGAGTGTCTCTGATCCAGGAACCCACATGTCCATGAACAGAATAAACAAGGTGGCTTGAGCACCCCCTCATCCCCAAGGGTGGAGGAGATTGGCCAGGGTAGGGGAGAGTAGCAGTAGGGGGAATTGGGTAGTTTTCACAGAAAAGGCATCTATTACATTCTGGCATTTTTAAAGAAAAAAGTATTGTCATGTTTTTCTCATTTATAGGGCATAGACTATGACATAAAGCCTTATTTTATTTACTTCTATTTTATCTACTTCTATCTATTCCACCACCTTTGGAGGTGGCATATATTTCTATTACCTGGAATTCCCTTTACTAGAAGTTCTTGCTTTGGGAATAACCATTCTTATGTCCTAGATTTTAGAACTGAAGAACGTGGGAATTCCCTGGTGGCCCAGTGGTTAGGACTTGGCGCTTTCACTGCTGTGGCCCGGGGTTCAATCCCTGGTCGGGGAGGAAACTAACATCCTGAAAGCCATGTGGCACGTCCAAAAAATAATAATATAAAAAATAATAAATAAAATTGTAGACTGTTACAAGAAATAGGTATAGAAAATCATTTAATGCATTTTTGGGTAGGAATGGTTTGAGGTGACTGTCAGGGACATCACTGCAGCATCTCGATAACGTTCACATGACAAAATTGCTTTAGAACATTGTGATAAATATTAGATTAGAAAATTAAATATAACTAATTCTTACTTTTCTCTGTGGCTCAGAGACAAATGTGAAGCTCAGCTGTAGCTATTATCCTAGGCTCCTATGTTGTGTATTTGTGTTTTTCTTTTTGTTGGTCTAAAACCCCTACTTTTGTTTATATTTTCCCTGGTCCTGATGCTCTTCTTCTTATTTAGTTTTATCAATTATTGCACGTATTTTTATTGGAAACACCACAAAATCTTTAGGAGGGAAGCCAGTCATAAATAAAGACCAAATTGTTAATATTCAATAAGAGTTTAATTCCCAGCCCACGCCACCATGCACCTTTCCATCTGTCAAAGTTAGTTTTAAAATTGCTGCTTCTTATAATCTAAAGGGGTTAGCAATGTAGAAAAGTCATATAGGGATAGACACAAGGAGAGATGTAGGGGAGCTTTTACTGTCACCCTACATAGAACATTATGTACCAGTTCCCTAGAATATCTGTCCATAAGGTTGGTGTCCAGGATACTTCTGTGCATGCTTTTTTCATGTAAAACTGTGTATCGATAGATAAAAGTTGTCTTCATGTTAACAGGAGTCAGCTTGTGCATGTGGTAAAATAAAATCTATTTGATATTGTTTGTTAATTCATATGATGCCTTTTTAGTCACTATTATTTTAATATAAAACACAAATTATATGTATGTGTATCTGTGGCATATGTACACATATAATAGCTGTATTATATGTATATATTATATAGATATGAGAGTCAGATATAACACCTGTCCCCATAAGGATATACTTAAATATGAAATCTCATACCCAGTAACACTCATCAAGTGCTTTTTTAGGCCACTTCATAATAAAATTTTCAAACTTTCACAAAAGTTGAAAAAATTTTGTAATGAACAACCATATGCCCACCATTTAGATTCCATAATTAACATTTTACTATACTTACTTTATCACATATAGATATCTACATACCTATCCCTCTATCCATTCATCAGTACATCTTATTTTTTTGGATACATTTTGAAGCAAATTGAAAACATCGAAACATGTCATCTTGAAACACTTCAGCATGCATATCTTCAGCTAGAGTTAAATATTTTCTATGATTTTTCCCCCCTTTGAGGTGAAATCCACATACAGTGAAATGCACGTACCACTGGAAAACTTTTGATAAATGCATACAGCTGTGTAAACCACTATTAAAATATAGAACATTACTATCATTCCAGAAAGTTCCTTCCATGCTCCTTCCCAGTCAGTCCCCATGCCCAAACCCCTAAGGCAACAATAGTTCTGATTTTTTCCTATCATAGATTTGTTTTGCTTATTCTAGAACTTACAACTAGAATTATATAACTGCTTTTGAGAATAAAAGGGAATTTTTCTTTTATTGTTAACACTATTTAAATTTCTGCGATACTGATACATGGCCCTCAGGGTCCTAAAGTACATAGAATCATAGATTATTATCAGTGGGATATTATCCAGGGCAGAGCAGTAGTTTACCCTTGGATCTGGTTGACAAGAGATAGCTTGGACTATGTTCTTGGGCAAGTTGCTTCCATGAAATTTTTTCCTTGTGGTCTGAAAAAGTGAAGAGCTTTTGGAAGAGAGTCTAGTGAGCAGTCAAATACCCCAAAGTCTGCAGGTGTCTGGCCAAAGATTGTTAGTCAGCTCAGAGAACGGAGACACTCTGCTGGCTGCCCCCAGGGACGGGGACACATCCTGCCTTGAGGCCCCCAGCTGGGGGGAGGGGCAGAGGAAGAACAGCTAAAGGATGGGCAGCTCACTCTCGACCACTTCACCCCAGACACTTCTTTTTTTTTTCTCTTTTTTTCCATTGCCTCTCTGTCCTATTGACCTTTAATTTCCTTTCTTTTCATTCTCTTCCTTCTCTGCCATTCCCCCGGAGCAGCCCAGCCTTCTGATCCTGTGCTCCAGGTCTTGCTTGTAGCTCCCAGCACCCGCCAGACGCTCTTTGGGGTGTTCCTTCCCAGAGCCCTCCCGAGAGCGTGAGGACAGTTCCTCCACACCCAGTGCTTGCTTCGCTCCGTTGCCCCACTTAGCAGGGCTGGGGAAGTGAGAGCTGCTAACCCGCCGAGGCTATGAGTCAGCAGTTCTCCCCTTGGACGCGGGCCTGGGGAGAGACCCTGGGAGAGGATGTGGAGGAGGCGCGCTTTCCTTTCCCAGACTGGAGATCAGACGTCCCCAGGGGCGGGGGTGGGGAGTTGGGGGCTGGAGGGCCGGGAGCACAATTGTTGTAGTGCTGTGTTCACGTGCTTGTACACATCACTGAGTTTGTTTCTGTGAACTAGTGTCACAGTTCTAAAATCTGTTCTTAAAGTCTTTAGCTCTTAAAAAAATTTACTTGAAAATAAATTTTATATAGGTCTCAGAAGTTTGAGAAAATATACCTACTAAGTGTGAGAAGGAAAAAAATACATACAGGCTAGTTAAATTAATCATCATGTCAAAAATGTATAATGTGATTTTCAAAACATGCTGAACAGTAAGACATCTTTTTCTTTATGTTTAAATTTTCAGTTTGATGTTTATAAAAAGCTTTATACAAACTAGGCACATAATAGGTATTCAGTAAGTTTTTGTTGGTCACAGGAAGTGCAATAAATTAGAGATCATAAGAGATTACTCTTATTTAAAGGATTGAGATTTTCTACTATTTTTAGCCAAAGAACAATGTGCACTTTTGAATTCAAAGATTCCTTATTACTGATTGGGAGTTTGGCTATTTTGCAAAAACTGGTTACCACATAATGTTATATGATGGTGTGATATCTTTTTAAGTTTAGGCTCGATATATAGTGAATTATGTGGCTTTTCTCCAATTTTGAGTAAACACACTTAAAAAAAACCCCTCTGGTTTATTTATCTTCATGTAGCTTGCGTCACAAAGTTTATTTCAGTAGTCACTTAAAACTAAATTCTTGAATTCTCACGTTGTATAGAAATATCCCAGGAACCCTTTCTCGGTTGAACAAGACTTGTATATCAGTTCATGAGGCATAGTGTTATATTCTTGTAGTTGGCTGTGGCTATAGCCAGTTTGCATTTCTGAATATGATGACACAATTTTTAATTAGTTACAGCCACTGGTGAGGATAGTTGGCTAATTTAAAAAAAGGCTCGGCAAACACTTGGGCATTGTATCCTGCTAACACTCTTCACAGATTATTCCTTTTCTAAACTAGATTCCTCTTGATGAGATTTAGACTCATTTCCTCTTGTTTGGCCTTGAAAGGTGACTAAGGCCAGCTATACTCCAACCTCTGAATACAGCCGGAGCTCCAAAGCCTGGTTTCTGTGTCCTTGTCTTCTCTATGGGGAAGGTGGAATTGCTTTCCTGGGAGTTGATTATAGCTTAAGCCATATTGCTTCTCTCAGTGGTGTGATTCATCAGGCCTCTGGTGAGAAAGGTAGACTTCTTTCAGGAAAGAGTAGCAAACATTTTGGCACCTCTGTTGTCACTAAACACCACAAGGTAATGGAGTACTTCACACACCCTAGAGATCCACATATGCTCTAGATAGAGCCAAACTATTAATCAGTGCCATATGAAGAGGATGTCTGTGGAAACGGCCTCTCTCTTCCATGTCAGGATTTTTTCAGTTTAACATGAGTGTATGTGTTAAGAGGCATATCATAGAAAGTGTCCTGAGACTAGAGGTCTATTTGAGTAACTAAGAGAGTTTATATCTAGAATAATGGAATGAACTCTGTCCTAGGCCATAAATCCAGGTATCTTTGTTCTGAAATGAAACAATGCCCAGTTATAAAGAGTTCATTTTCTAGGGCTTCTAGGGAAGCCCTAGAAAATGGAACTCTTATACATTGATAATGGGAATGTAAATATTGTAGTTGCTTTGGAAAACAGTTTGGTAGTTCCTGAAAAATAAAAACAGGTGCGTCCCTGGTGGTGCAGTGGTTGAGAGTCCGCCTGCCAATGCAGGGGACACGGGTTCGTGCCCCAGTCTGGGAGGATCCCACATGCCGCGGAGTGGCTGGGCCCGTGAACCATGGCCGCTGAGCCTGCGCGTCTGGAGCCTGTGCTCCGCAATGGGAGAGGCCACAGCAGTGAGAGGCCCGTGTACCGAAAAAAAAAACCCAAAAAACCAAACCAAAACAAACAAACAAAAAAACCCAGCAAGGTTGGGATGAGTTTTATAAATAAATAAATTAATTAAAAAAAAACAGAGTTACTGTATACAGCCCGGCAATTCCACTCCTAGGTATATACCCAAGAGAATTGAAAGCAGATAGTCACACAAAAATTTATTCATGAATATCAGCATTATTCACAAGCTAAAAAAGTAGAAACAACCCAAATGTCCATCAACTGATGAACAGGTAAGCAAAATGTTGTATATCCATGTGATGAAATATTAGGGATCTATAAAAAGGAATTAAGTGATGATATATACTACAACCTTCAGGAACTTACACTAAATTAAAGAAGTCAGACACAAAAGGCCATATATTGTATGATTCCATTTATATGAAATGTCCAGAATAGGCAAATCCATAGGGACAGAAAGTAGATTAGTGGTTGGCTGGGACTGGGGGGAGGGGGGAATGGGAAGTAACAGCTAATGCGTGCTAGATATTTTTTTTAAGGCAATGAAAATGTCCTGGAATTAGATAGTGGTGGTGGTTGTACAACTTTGTGAATGAACTAAAACCACTGAATTGTACTCTTTGAAAGCATGGATTTTATGGTATATGAATTGTATCTCAATTTAAGAAAATGCCAGTTGAGGGACAGTATACAAAATACCTGTTCAGTAATTCTCAAAATTGTCAACGTCACAAAAAACAAGGAAAATATGAGAAACTGTCACACCAATAAGAGTCTAACGATATCTGACTAGTAAATATAATGTAGTATTCTAGATGGGATCCTGGGTTAGAAAAAGGACATTGCAGAAAACCTGAGGAAATTTGAGTGAAGTGTGGACTTTAGCTAATAATAATGTAGCAATGTTGGTTCATTCATTGTGAAAAATATACCATTCTAGTAGAAGATGTTAGTAATAGGGGAAACTGGGTGTAGGGTATATGAGAATTCACTGTATTAATGTCACAATAATCTCAAGTATTGTAAAATAAAAAGTTATTAAGAAAAAAGTAAGTAACAGGGGAACAATGTAATTAAGAGCCTATTGGGTTATTAGACATTAACTCCTAGAGATAAATAAAATATTGAGTCCTTCTAACTTTAGAAATGTGATTTCCTGTACAGTTTGGCCAGTTGAATTTTGGGCTGTAAGTTTCACCAGCCAGCTTCTCAGCCAGTCTTGGATTAATCATCTGTTTGTGGACTCCAGGGAGAGAGAAACACTGAGGGAGGAGTGTTCCCATCAGTGGAAAGCCCCCCTCTCAGACCCTCCCCTCAACTGGCCTGCTGTGCAACTTTATTCTTTTGAACTGTTATTATATCACGTAAAGGTGATGCAGTCCTGTTGTGGCAGGTATTTGCTGCGTGCCCATTACATCAGGCATCTGGGAGAGACCAGGGTGAACACAGGCACAACACCACACATTTGAAGCTAATTGCACACATAATTAAGTACATTGTGATAATGAACATGATGAACAGGGTACTTTGAGAGTCTATAGTAGGATCTCACCCGGTTGGCAATTGGAAAAGGTGATGGAGGGAGTGCAGTTTAGCTGAGGGGGGGTGGGCAGTAGGAGTACTTGGGGTGAAGAAATAGGGCCTTTCTGGCAGAGGGAATGGCATTGGCAAGTGTCTAAAGGGGACAAGGATTTGGGAGGAACTGAAAGAAGACGCCCATAGCCCTGAGGTGTAGGGGCAGGTGCTGGGGTGAAGGGTGGAGCAGGAAGATGGGTGTGTGATTAAACTGGAGAAGTAGGAAGGGGCCATTAGAAAGTCACTGACAGTTTTTAAGGCTGGAGGTGTCTTGGTCAGACGTGTATTAAAAAAAATAATTCTCTTTGCAGTGTATAGAATGGACAGGGGGAGCAGCAGTGGAGTGGGGAGGCCTGTTAGGAGGCTAATACTGAAGGCAACGGTTACAGGGGCCTAAACAGGGTGCTTGTGGTGAAGAGCAGTCAACTGAGTTGAGAAAAAATTAGGAGATGGAATCAAAAAAAAGATTATGGGGCTTCCCTTGTGGCACAGTGGTTAGGAATCAGCCTACCAATGCAGGGGACACGGGTTCCAGCCCTGGTCTGGGAAGATCCTACATGCTGCAGAGCAACTAAGCCCGTGCGCCACAACTACTGAGCCTGCGCTCTAGAGCCCGCGAGCCACAACTACTGAGCCCACGCGCCACAACTACTGAAGCCTGCGCGCCTAGAGCCCTAGCTCCCAACAAGAGAAGCCACCACAATGAGAAGCCCACGCACCACAATGAAGAGTAGTGCGCCGCTCGCTGCAACTAGAGAAAGCCGTGCACAGCAACAAAGATCCAATGCAGCCAAAAAAAAAAAGATTATGGAGTGATAAAGAACATTATTTATACATACAGATAACATAATACAAAGACCGTTTTACTAAAAAAATATCAACACAACGTATTTGTTAAAAAGCAAGAGAGAAAGCAACAACCTGACTAACACAAGGAAAAATTAAAACCAAGGCTCTGGTAAGAAAAACCAAAAGGCCAGATATAATAATGAAATGCCTGGTATTTTTTTAAAGCACAATTATTCTTTCAAAATAGCCACTACAGTGTTTTTCAGAAAGTTGGCTTGCTCTTTATCAAATTATATAAGATTTGTCACATATGATTTGTGTCTGTTTTTTACTTTACCAGTGGTTTGGAGAATAGTGATGTGTCTTACGAAGTTAGACTAAAGAGACTGTTGATTTGAAAGGAACTCTGAGGCAGGCCTGGCTCAGTCGTCAGTGCCCAGTGAGACAGATTCAGGACCCTATCCCAGTGAGGGTGTTCAGTGACAAGGCAGGCCAGCGGCAGGGTCAGCTGTGACTCTGCAGACAGACTCACACCCACAGCGTCTACAATACCCACAGCTGCCGCCTGGCTGCATTACAAAGGTGTATCGGCAGAAGAATTTTGGCTGTCTGAACACAGCCTTCACATAATCCTTAGCCTATATTTTACAAGTTCATTTTCTAACACACAGGCACGCTTTTTATGGCATCTGGAGCATTTTGCTGAATGAGTCGGTAGTACACTGCTGACCAGACAGCACATTTCCAGATTTAGATTATAAGAGAAAAACAGCAAGTGGTAAGTTCAGCTGCAGGGCATTGAATACTTATACTGCAATTCTCTCCCCAAGCCCTGGGCAACTGTATCCCATGGGGAACAGTACTGTAAAGCACGTTAGACAGAGATGGTCCTAGGTGTTTGCTTTTATGACTGTTGGTTACACTCTCTCTGAGACTGTGCTGTTATCACATTGTAAACATTCTTTTTTATTTTTTTACATCTTTATTGGAGTATAATTGCTTTACAATGGTGTGTTAGCTTCTGCTCCACAACAAAGGGAATCAGTCACACATATACATATGTTCCCATATCTCCTCCCTCTTGCGTCTCCCTCCCTCCCTCCCACCCTCCCTATCCCACCCCTCTAGGTGGTCACAAAGCACCGAGCTGATCTCCCCGTGCTATGGGGCTGCTTCCCACTAGCTATCTATTTTACGTTTGGTAGTGTATATGTGTCCATGCCACTCTCTCACTTTGTCACAGCTTACCCTTCCCCCTCCCCATATCCTCAAGTCCATTCTCTAGTAGGTCTGTGTCTTTATTCCTGTCTTACCCCTAGGTTCTTCATGACATTTTTTTCCCCTTAAATTCCATATATATGTGTCAGCATACGGTATTTGTCTTTCTCTTTCTGACTTACTTCACTCTGTATGACAGACTCTAGGTCCATCCACCTCATTACAAATAGCTCAATTTTGTTTCTTAATATAAGAAAGAAAACTGGGGGGAGTGTCAAGAATTGGCATGCAAAAACTATGATAGAATGGCCAGTGGATGGTTGTACTGTTTTCTGACCATTCATGAGCCACAGGAGGTAAGTGCAGCTTGTAAAAAACAGAGGTGGTGAGAGATAACCAGTGTTTACTGAGTTTGCTTCAAACTGTGTGCATCCTACATTTTTTAGGTTCTTGGTGATGTTGGGATAATTTGGAGGGGACATAATGATGTTCACCGACAAACAGCTTTCTGAAGGAGCTGAGAGTTCATACACTGTTCCATATGGATCAAAGACTCCCAGAGCCTTTCAAATTATGATCACATTTACCATTTAAGGTTTTTGCCCAATTTGTCCAATTTGACTTTTAAAGATGAGGGAGGATTATATGTCAATTATATCTCAATTAGAAAAAAGAATGAGGGAGGATTAAAAATCATAGTAGAGTTAAATATATGAAACCTTAATTTTAAATGGTGTCTATTAGCAAGTTTGCCCTCAGTGAGAACAAAAATTTAAAAACGTTTGTACTGGAGATGCCAGGCGTTGCTTGCCCACCCCCAGTCCCTTAATAATTATGGTTTTTTTGGTTTTGTTTTGTTTTTTTGTTTTTTTGCGGTACGCGGGCCTCTCACTGCTGTGGCCTCTCCCGTTGCGGAGCACAGGCTCTGGACGCGCAGGCTCAGCGGCCATGGCTCACGGGCCCAGCCGCTCCGCGGCATGTGGGATCTTCCCGGACCCGGGGCACGAACCCGCGTCCCCTGCATCGACAGGCGGACTCTCAACCACTGCGCCACCAGGGAAGCCCAATAATTATGTTTTATCCTACACAATTTCACCCTGTCTGTCTAGACCTTGGTGGGCTCTCAATTTCACATTCAGGGATGGCTCCAGCCAAGACTGACTCGTTACCGAGGACCTGTGTACACTCGCTTACGAAGATCTTATGGGTCCTTCGGAGTCAGAAGATGGGAAACAGAAGTCTAGGCCAGCTAGCTAAAAAGGTCCTGTGGTAGATTTAGCACAAGGAGGCCACTTTGGTCAGGTGCAAGCTGAAGTTACAAAGAGGCCAGTTGGTAGAGGGAAAAGAATGAAAGTAACGTGTGGAGAGGGAGAGATGTGGTTAAAGAGAGAAGGAAGAGTAACTTCCTATGATCCTGATGTTTTCTGAGCCAGGTCTAGCCCATTTATCTTTAAAATAAATCTAATTTTTCCTTGAGGTAATCTGAATGAGATTCAATCTTTAAAAGAGAAATTATCATTTTCAATGACATCTGCCTGTGTGGTTGGTGAACAGTTAAAACTGGCAGCAGGAGGGATAAATCCCCCTGGTAATCAAATTTAGCTATGAAATTTGGTTTTAAATAACAGAATATTTTAAAGATTGTTACTTCCTTGTTCAGTCCAGGTTACTTTGGGGGCAACCATCATTATTTCCATTCATCCAAGGCATACTTGCCTATATATAAGTTTTGTCTCACCTTTTGTGAGATTTCCTTAAAAAAATACTCTGCTATGGCTTACTCTTTGGCTTTCACGAAACAAAACACGAACTAAACAAAACCTGCCTGGGTCCTCTGAGGTTGGATTGAAACAAAGGGGGAGGTTGTGAGACCCAGCCATGTGCCTGATGACTAAGATGGAACCCATGTAGGAGTTAAGTCAGTAATAACATGCCTATTGCTGCAGCTCAAGTTGCCTGCAAACTCTCCACACTTTTTAGCAAACATTATTTTGAATGTCGTAGTGCACAGAGCTGTTCTTGAGGGTTGGGCTAAACTTGACTCTGTGGGAGAATAAACCTAGAATTCCAAATGTGGTGATCCCAACAGTGTATGTGATGCAAGACCAATTTTCCACTTGTGCTGGGTGGGTTTGTTCAAATCTCACACAGAAATGAGAGATGCCAGACAGAGTGTTGACTTGCCCCAAACATAAGGTAGTAATTTAGGTTTTATTTTAAATAGGCATTAGAGTCTGGGTAATCCAAAATTTTAATTTAGGAAGGAGCCTGGGAGAATAGCAGAGGACAGGAGCTAGGTGGCCCTCCGATGAGGGGCGGGAAGTGGAGGAGTAGAGGCCTTACATGCTTCCGTCCATTTCTGGAAGAGTTATTTTGTGATAAACTCAAGGCAAAGTCTAAGTCTGTGTCTTAATATGAGTCTGTAACCAGACCTAAAGGAGATTTTGGCGTTGTGATTTGGGGTAATAGTTTCTTTCTTTAACATGCAGATGATAAACTTTAATGATTAAAGCATTATGGGCTGACTGCAGTGTTTAAACACTGACCCAGTTTCGACAGTGACCTTAATCAGGGTGGCCTGGGAGAAAGGGGGCTTGGGGAGAAGCTTGGAAGAAATAGGTCAGAGGGATTTCTCCCAGCTCTTCTCAGGTAGTCACAATGGGCTTTGCGTTCTTATTTTGTTCTTTTTTAATTAATTAATTAATTTTTGGCTGCATTGGGTCTTTGTTTCTGTGCGTGGGTTTTCCTCTAGTTGGCGTCGAGTGGGGGCTACCCTTCGTTGCGGTGCGTGGGCTTCTCATTGCGGTAGCTTCTCTTATGGTGGAGCATGGGCTCTAGGCATGCGGGCTCAGTAGTTGTGGAGCATGGGCTTAGTTGCTCTGCAGCATGTGGAATCTTCCCGGACCAAGGCTTAAACCCGTGTCCCCTGCATTGGCAGGCAGATTCTTAACAACTTCGCCACCAGGGAGGTCCTGGGCTTTGTGTTCTTTAAGCAAAGCCCAGGGGTTGCATGAAGAATTCTCGTCCAAAGGCTGCTCTAAGCAACTTACTCTTGGTTCAAGTTGATGCTTGTGATGCTGGGTCATTCTCTTGGTTTGTGGAGGATGTATGGTATATTTATTTAATAAATATTTATTGAGCACATACTATATCCCAAAAAACCATGCAGATGGCTGAGAATATAGCAGTAAAAAAAGTCTTTGTTCTCATGAAGCTTGCTTACTAGTGCAGAAAAGCCTGAGTTCAAGTTCTGACTCCATCAGTTATTAGCTTCTTGGGTTATTTAACCTTGATTAAGTTAACCTCTCTGTGCCTCTGGTTTCCGTATCTGTAAAATGGGGGTGACAAAATGGTACTTTCTTCCTAAGGTTGTTTTGAGGATTAAATGAGGTAGTACATGTAAAGAATTCAATGACAATGGATGCATTGTAGTAAGGACTAAATATAAACCATTACATATCAAATGAGCTTCAGCTGCTATCCAAGGGCAGGGAAGAGCAAGAAAGCATTCATGCATCTGGTTAGTACAGAGCAAGTGTTCAGATGAAGTCTTCTGCTGAATGTGGTTATTGGATGTGGAATTCAAAACTTGTGAAAAGCAAAGGGACTCAGAAACTTTCATTTAGGTAAACATTAGTCTTTGAAAAAGAAGCCTAAGTGGAAATGTAGTATAGAAATTCATTGACTGTTCTTTCCACAGGGCTTCAGTGATCACAATTGTAGTCAAGAGATCTTGCTTGGAATTAGTAGGTAAAATAAAAAATTTGGACCCCTTTAGGAGAGGAAATGCTCCCCAGCCCCAGTGGAAGATGTGCTATGTGGATTTGCTGTTGGGTCACCTGGTGTTCTGAAACATTGATACCACACTTCTGCTTTGTATGGGGGAGAGTGATTTGGTAACTCAATTTTTATATGAAATCTTGAGAATTCTGTGATTTCGAATCCTGGCGTTAACAAAAATCAGGCTGTTTGAGCTCACCTGTCATTCTACTACCTCCTAGCTCACTTTATCTGCAAAACAAAGCAAGTTCAAAGAGTAACCTTTGGTTAAAGCAATAGGACTTAGGAAGCAGTTCTACATGAATGGATGCCCACATGGGTAGGATGCCTGTGATATCGTGTAGCAGATGGCAAAGCACATGTACCTTGCTTCAGGACAATATGTACTCATACCTGGAGTAGATTCTGATGGGCAATGTCAGTTCTCTTATGTTTAGAGACACAGCACTCTTTAAATAGAAAGCCAGTTGTTCACCCAGCTGCTTCTAGTTTGTATGGTCTGCTCCTTTGAAATTTCCAAATATGGTTCTGGGGAAAATGGGTACAAGTTCTTTATTTTTGGAGCAAAGACTTTTTGGAACAAGGGCCGTGTTACTGATGAAAATGTTATACTGGGTCTCATGGCAATTCATTTATTGCTTTCTTGACCCTGTGTCATCCAGGGAGTGTCAAAAACCACATGGTGCTTCTGAGCCCTACAATTTTTGCAGTTAAGTCTCTGATTTAGCTGACAGATGTTAAAACACAGACACAGCCAGATAACTCCCCAGTGACAACACAGATGCGAAAACTGAAAAAGGCAGTTATTCCAGCTTGGGAGGGATTATACTGACGCTCCAAAGTTTCCTCCTGATAACCCTTACATTTTTTTTTCCTGGTAGCCTAATATGGCTTAGGTTAGAGGAAACTGAGTCCCTTCCCTTTTTTGTGGATTCGATCTCCCCGTCCATACACCTAAGAAAATGTGCCTATCTGAAGCACAGCAGATCAGTGGAATATTAGCAATAATAATGGGCTTAGGTCTCGTTTACGGCCAGCCCAGCTCTGACTGAGCAACTTTTGGCTCTGAAGAGAAAAAAAAAAAAAGAGATCTTAGATCTGAAGGGAACTTTCCTTGATGCTCACCAAGGCATTTTTATGGATTAGGACTTTCTGTGGGTCACAATGGACTAGTGGATGCAGGACTAGAACCAGGTCTCCTAAACTCCAGGCAGGGTCTTTTCCCATTGGGTCTTGCTCTTTTGTGCATCCTCAGCCTGTCCTCCAGCTCCCACCTCAGGTTTCCCCTTGACATTGGTGTTGGGGACCAGGGATGCACAGTGGAAGTTAGGGTAGGGCCTCTGACTCTGCCCTGTGTTGGGTGTGCTTCATTGAAGCCCATTTCCTTTCGGGAAATGCTAACCACAAGCATGGTTAGATTTTTTGACTGCAGAGCTAGTTTAAAGATGTGAGTTGATAAATGAAGAAACTGAGTCTCAAAGAGGGTTTGTAACTTACTCAAATTTCCATAGCTCACCAGGAAAACAATTAACAAATATTTATGGAGCAGTTATGATGGGTCAGTCCTGTGGAACCTGCTGAGGATTTGACTGAGAAGAAGACAGTTGTGGTTCTTACCCTGGAAGAACTTCCTGTCCAGTAACAGAACAGACAGAAAACAAACAGCCACAAATGGGAGGAATTTTATGAAGGGGAAGTGCAGGGTCTAGCTGAGAGCTTAACCTTGTCTTTCAGAATGTTAGTGGAGAGTTAAAAGAGAGGCAAAGATACCTTTGAGTGATCTGCTTTCTTACCCTATTTAGATATTTGGATCAATTTTTAAAAATTCTCTTTCATGTAAAGTTGTTCTGGCACTTTTCAGACCCTTTCTATCATTACCCTATTATTATTATTATTTTTTAATAAATTTATTTATTTATTTGGCCGAGTTGGGTCTTTGTTGCTGCGCGTGGGCTTTCTCTAGTTGCAGCAAGTGGGGGCTACTCTTCGTTATGGTGCGTGGGCTTCTTGTTGTGGAGCACGGGCTCTAGGCGTGCGGGCTTCAGTAGTTGTGGCTCGCAGGCTCTAGAGCGCAGGCTCAGTAGTTGTGGCGCACGGGCTTAGCTGCTCCGTGACATGTGGGATCTTCCCGGACAAGGGCTCGAATCCGTGTCCTCTGCATTGGCAGGCGGATTCTTAACCACTGCTCCACCAGGGAAGCCCCTCATCACCCTATTATTTACTACACTGAAGCATCTGTTCAAATTATGGCCTCATCACAGGCCACCCTAGGAGAAACTGAGGTGGGGTGGGCGGGCTTGCAGGGCTCATAGGGGAACTGAGGCCCAGTACACTCCCAAGGGAAGCTGCTGTCTCCATGGCTTCTGGTTGCCTCTAGAAAAAAAATCTAAAACTTCATTCATAGATTTATGACATTTGCCACTTGCCTGCGTTTGCCTGGGCTACCATCATGTATCCTGGTAAGATGGCCCCTTCCGGCTCACAGACTTCTTTTCTCCATGTTTTACTTCTCAAACTTTGGAACTTTTCTACGTGACAGCCATTTTACTTGCACCATCCCTTTCTCTGAGCCATGCTGCTTCAATTCACCCTCTTCTGCTCAGAGCTCACCTCTTCCTGACAAGCCCCACCCCTTCCTCCATCAGCCTCCCACAGCCCTTGTGTACCAGCTGCAATTGGTTTTGTATACAGTTATGTATTTAAAACAATTTGTGTTCCTGTCTGTTTTCCTTATGTGCATCCTTTCTTCTCCTGTGGATTACAAGTGTCCTGAAAAGAGGGTTTGGGGCTCCCATTTCCTTTAGGGCTTAGATTTCCAAGAGAGCAGCGACTGACGGCTGGGCAGACTGGACCCCACTACTTCAAAGGCAAGATGGGAGAGCAGGTGTCGGGGGATTCATGACAGGAGTACAGTGGACAAGAGCAGTTGTCTGAGGCAGGACGGTAGGCCGAGACATGGATTTGCTGTGTGACTTTAGACTGGGTTTCAGGTTCCTTGCCTATAAATGTGTGCAAGCACAGTGTCTTCTCCCTTTGGGATCTAGTGATGTACTGTTTAGGAGGGTGCCCTGAGTGATGTAAAGCATTAAGACTGTGTCATAATGTCCTGCTCTCAGACCCTGCCAAGTATGTAGAGGGCCAGGAAATGTCACACAGGCTTTTTTGAGTTGGGTCTGGACCCAATCTTAGTCTTTGCCAGAGGGATGGACAGTGTTGGGTGACCCAGATGACATAGTCAACATGGCTGTGGGCACTGGCAAGGAGGCCCCTCAAATAAGAAAATGATGTCTTGGAAAAGTTTTAGAATTTGATATATGTGTAATAGTTGATACACACACATGTGTGTATAGTCATCCCTGGGTACGCAGAGGGGATTGGACGAGGACCCCTGTGGGTACTAAAATCCTCGGGTGCTAAAGTCCCTTATATAAAATGGTGTAGTATTTGCATATAATCTGTGAACATCCTCCCATATACTTGAAATCATCTCTAGATTACTTACAATACCTAATACAAAGTAAAAACTATGCAAATAGTTGCCTGTGTGTGATAAACTCAAGTTTTGCTTTTTGGAACTTTCTGGCATTAAAAAAAATATATTTTTGATCTATTGATGGTTGAATCCACAGATGAGGAACCCTCAGATATGGAGGGCTGACTGTATATAAAAGCATTGAGGTTTATATATATGATAGGGAAACCCAAAACTTAATGGGATTTCATTATACTCATTTTAGGGTCTAAACCCCAAAATTGTTTGCAGTTTTAATTACAGTTGGGGAGTGGGCATAATAATCTCTTTAGTGCTCATGGCCTCAGAAGCCCTTAAATCATTGATGTGGGAACTGTCCCTCCAACTCAGAGTGCCAGGGTTATGTCTGCGACCCGTTCTGGTTCTTTCCCACCTTCTTCTGTTTTCCATGTTGGTAAAGACACATAAATGTCTTGGCTCAAGCCCAGTCTCCAAGCCGTCAAGACAGAGTGAGGCTCTGCACACTGTCTGCACTCAAGAAAGGATGACGCCAGACTCAGAAGCCTTGGAGAGGGGATGATCCTCTGTTAGAGTGGAGTGCCTCAGGTCATACCCGGTTTGTTTATTGACGGCAGAGTCAATTATCACCACCTTTTATGGACATTTAAAAGGCCAAAGGCAGAAAACCCAGTTCTAAGTATACACTCCAAAGATTTGAAAACAGGGTCTCAGAGAGATTTGTTATCGTCCCTCTGGATTAGGTCCCCAGCAAAGGCGCTCCTGTCCAGTGTCCTCTGAGCCAATAGAACGAGACTGAGTTTGATTCAGAAGCAAAGGAAAGCTTTGTTCTTTGATCAAAGAATGGAGAGGCGCAAGCTCGAGCTCTAGAGCACATGCTGTCCCTGCCAGGCCGTGGGCAGGGCTGCTTTATAGAGTCTCGATGGCGGGGAAGGGTCCGGGTTCTTGCAGGGTGGGCACAGTCGCTCTGCTCACCGCTGCAGGTCCGGTGCCAGGGACAGCGTCTCCGCACGCAGCCCACCGCTGCCATCTTGAATCGAGGTGCCGTGTACGGCTTCTCACACAGCCCACCCAGCTGAGGTGTCGGCACAGCCATTTTGCCCCAGGAACTCTGGTCTGAAGTGCTGGCTGTGAGGCCTCTGCACTTGGCCGCCTATGAGCAAGTGAAACTAGACTAAACACACAGGGAAAAAAGGTTAGACTTTATTTTATTAGCCACCCAGATTCTATTTTTATTTCCCAGGAATTGTTAATGGGCTCTACCAGTGACAGATTTGCACACTCATGTTCATAGCAGCATTATTCACAATAGCCAAGAGGTGGAGACAAATCTAAGTGCCCCTCAGTGGATGAATGGATAAGCCAAAGGTGGTGTATACATATCATGGAATATTATTCAGCCTACAACATGATGACCCTCAAGGACATTATGCTGAATGAAACAACCCAGTCACAAGAAGACAAATACTGTGTGATTCCTCTTATATGAGGTACCTAGAATAGTTAAAATTATAGAGACAGAAAGTAGAATGGTGGTTGCCAGGGGCTGGCAGAGGGGAGAATGGGAAGTTATAGTTTAATAGGTGGCGAATTCAGTTTTGCAAGATGAAAAGAATTCTGGAGATTGGTTGCACACAGTCTAAGTGTACTTAACATTACTGAACTGTACACTTACAAACAATTAAGATGGTAAATTTTATATTAACTGTATTTTACCATAATTAAAAAAAAAAACCTCTAATGCCCAGGCTGTACCACAGACCAATCGTATCAGAATCTCTGTGAGTGAACCTCAGGTATCTGTATTTTAAACTTTCTTCAGGGTTAAACCAAGATAGGGAACCACTGGGCTCAAGGCAGGTAATCCAATCCCCAGGTCACTGCTGTAATCCTGGGGTGCAATGGGAGGGACTGGAGTCATGGGATAAAACAAATTGCATGGTTTGAAGGGAGAAATACCAGCATTCAGTGATAGATTAGCTATGGGGAATAAGACAAAGAGTGCATTAAAGAGGTTCCCAACGTCTTAGAGTAAATTGTGGATTTGTGGAAAAACAGTATTTATCGGGAAGTGTTTGGGGAGGTTTCTGGGGATGATGATTTATTTGATGATTTGGTAATGTACTTGGGTAGAAATTTCTTAGAGGCAGCTGGAAATTTTCATACTCAAAATAATTCATCCATTTTCTCCATAGATGCCACAATTCCATTTTTATATTAAAAATTAAATTTTATTAAAAAATACCAAAGGCAGAAAAATTGCCCTATAGCTATAATATCTTCAGGAGCCAATGATATACCTCTTATTTCAGAGCTCCTTTGGCATAGCTGTGAAGCTGGAGGGCTATGTCCTTCCCTTGTCCTTCTCTTCCCTGCCTCTGAGTGTTCTATGCAGCCCCTTTCTCAGGACCCCATTTAAGTGTGGTTGCCAGTTCCTCCTACCTTTCTAGAAAGCTCATAGTCATCAAATTCACATTAAGGCAATATAAACTTCCTGCAGTAGTTTTTCTAACAGCACTCACGTTTTTGAAACAAACTGAATGAAGAGAACCATGTTTAACGAAAAAGAATAAAACTTGAAAGGTGACACTTGCAGGAAGGAGAAATTCTGTGTAAGAAATTTTGATACTCTCAGGTCTCTGGAAAGCACCTCCCCAAAAAGCCCTGGTTAGATGTTCTGACTGAGGTGAGTGGGTGGGGGATTCAGTGAATCACATGCATCTAAAGAGGTAGATGGGCCCTGGGAGGAGGTCACCGAGTCACCTAGGTGACCTAGCCTTAGAGATGATGGGGACAAAATCAGTGGGACATTAAATAATTTTCCTCTGTCATAGAATCATATTTTCTAAGCAGAACAGAGTCATGCCTCCCTACTTTACCTCGGAGTATTCAGTAGACCGAGGATTCAAGGAAGGTCTTTGAAACTTTACCCCAAATGGACTTTGAGATGCCGTCATCACAGTGCCCACAATTGCATGCTATGACTTGTAGCCATTGCCATGTTTATATTGGACAGTTTAAGGGGGAAAGCCCAGGCTACCCTGGAGAGAAGCAGAAAGAAAAATTAGACAGAAATTCTGGAAAGCTGGCAGATATGTTGGTTGAGCTTTTATCTCTCTTTCTATTTCATTGTCTGGCACGTATAGGTAGTAAATAGACCCTTGTTGAATGCATGAAGACATAGTAGAAATAGTTTCTGTGTGATGAATTTTATGTTTGTAATTCTGTTGTGCTGACTATGTCTGGGTGGCATGTTGAAGGAAAACCCAGAAGGCCTGGATTCCAGTTCTAGTTGTGTCACTAATTTGTTCTGTGATATTGGCTCAGACACTGACTTCTCTGAGCTCGTTTCCCTTGTAAAGAGGGGACAGTGAAGCTGTCTTTCTCACTCCCATGGTTGTTATTCCCCATTAAGTGAGATAAAGGACGTGAAAGTGACTGAAAACTCTAAGGTGTGCTACAAATACAGAGTACAATCATTTTGAAAGCATTTGACTTTGTAGAGGATTGTGTGAATTAATGCATATTGATCGAGACACTTGTCTCATTAGGTAAAAACTGAAAGTAAAACTCGTGTACTTTAGAATGAGAAAATAAACTCAGCAACTTGTGTAACACTAATTTCAAGAAGTAGATATTAATTTCAAGAAGGAAATTTGTGAAAAAAAAAACAAACCCCAGAACTGAGATGTGAAGAATGTTCAACACTGTTGCCTCTAACTCCCAAAGTCCAACATTTTTACAATTCTCCATAAGAAATTTACATTAGGGTTAAAACCCATCAGTATCTGTGACCAAATACTGAGATCTTGCCATGTGCCAGGCATACACCATCAGGCACCAGGTATCAGAGTTATGTTTCTATTGCTATTCTTAGAGTAATCACTGGTTTATTTGGCCAATGGCTGCTAGTGTTTCCAGGTGTGTGTGTGTGTGTGAGTGTGTGTGTGTGAGTGTGTGTGTGTGTTTCCTATCACAACAGTTTCGTTACCTTGGCAAAGTGCTATATCCACTTATTTATCTGACAAAGGCCTTTTTGATGTGTTAACGACCTTACAGGGTTTAGTGCCACCAGGACCTGTGTACATATTTTACTTTACCTAACTTTAGTCTTAAGTATATTCTTGGATGGCCACTGAACATAAGTTTAATATTCGCTGAATTAATAAAGTATTAGTTACTGTATTCTCTTCAAAATAAACATAAACTTGATACAGCATGGAAAGGTGAGCTGACCTTTTATTTGACCTTGGCTAAATGAATTGTGCTTAAACATTTTGTAGTGGTTTATAAAGTTGGGCTACTCTATAGTATATTAAAGGATTTATTTAAAGGTTGACTATAAATTTGGTGAAAGTGAAAAAGCATCTTGCACTTTTTGATGATTTTCATTTTTTCTCCTAAATACAGCTAAAGCTTTATCTGTCATAATGAGAGTTAGAAAGGTCAAATGACCACATCTTTTTTAAACCAATAGATCCTTGCACAGTAATTTTCTTTCTTACATTTTGCAAGTGCTATAATCTGGGAAAAGTAGAGATAAAACTCAGATACATTGCAAAAAAGAGTGAGTAAACATACTATTGATGCTACTTGCCTGTTATATACATCTGGTGCTTATGTACTTAAACTAAATAGGAAAATCTTACTCATCTCGGTAGAAAAACAGGGTAAAGATTACAACTTGGGGACTTCATGATATTTTGTCTGTGTGCAGTTTGTCAAAAGGCAATTTATCTAAAGCTGGAAAAGGATACGGTTTGGCTGACTAAACTGTGGAGTGATACAAGTGATACGTAACGATAAAAATGCTTAGGGGAATTTTTGGGGCGCTCAAATCAAGTGTACAGTACTGTGTGGGTGTAAAGAGCAGACTTCTCTCTCTGCCTCTCTTTTTGCACAGTTTTCAAAACTGTGAAAGTTGCTGACATTTTACACCACATGCTGGACCGTTAAATCACAATTTTTGTGGTCACTTGTAAATCTGTCTGGTGGTGGAGGGAAAGCTTGTTTGTGCACACTGGGACATGCTTCTTTCTCATGTGCTTCTCCTCTTTTTAAATCGCACTGGATAGTTTTGTTTCAGAATCCAAGGCTCCCTAATCTGAGAGTGATTTGGGTGAGAACGCCGGAGCTGACTTATTTTCATATGTGCTCTCTGAAGGGAGGCTTGAAGGATAATTCAGAAACGCAAGTCTCCCAACCCTCAAACAAAAATTATCTTTCTGACCAGCTTGCTGCAATGCCTGAAATTCTGACCTGAAGGGATTTCTTCCTCCCCAACACTGGGATTTGGAAGTCCCTAGGATATTTTAGTGGGGCCAGTTATTTAAACTCATTTTCTGTCTCGTCAGTAAAATGGGGCTACTTGATAGTTACTGGTAAATGATCAATACTTGGTAAAGTGATCAGTATTGGTAAAATGATACTAATACTTTAAATGGGGCTACGGACTCTTACCAAAGTGGGTTTTGTGGAGATCAAATGAAACAATGCAAGGCCAATGCTTGATATGATGCTAACTAGTAATAGTTGTAGTTATTACTATTTTTCTTTTTGTTGGGAGGGAGAAAGAGAAGGAGGAATAGGCCATTAACATAGCGGGGGATTTTTTCCCTTCCCAGTTACACCCTGGGAGGTCACAGAAGTGGTGCTGAAGGAAGGCTTTGCTGTTCATTGTCTAAGAGGGCTTCTTGGGGGTGGGTAGAATCAGCAAGAGAAACCCCAGATAAGATGAAGAGAGGGGATGTGGGAGGGAACCACATACTAATATGTTCATTTGCAAGGCTCTTTAACTTTTCAAAGCACTAAGTCATCTGCTGACCTGTTTTCACAATTTATGGGTAAAGTTGGCAGGGTAGGTATTCTTTTCCTGCAAGGGAGGAAACCAGAGTGCTGATAGGTAAAGGAACTCACCTTCTGTCACACAACAAGTTAGTGTTAAAACTGGGATTAGGACCCATATCTCCCATTCTGAGCACATCACCCTTTCACTGTGTGACATCCTCAGAGTTAAATGGTCTCCTTCACAGGTATGTGTTCAGACCTGGGTCCCTCCTGATGAGCCTACTGTTGGCATCCTGCAGAATAGCAGGGATGAGAAATATTATAGATTCGTGATCCAAAGGACTAGTTTCAGCTGGAGATGGCTGAAGTAATAGCACCCGAGTCAGGTGAGTTTTCACTTCCTGGCCGTGAATGAGGGTTTCTACCTGAAACTGGGCCAGGCAGAATCACTGACTAGGGAGGTTCAGCTCTAGCCCAGAGTTCTCTCTAACAGCATTGCTGCATTAAACTTCAGAGTCCCGTGGCTACACTGAAAGGAACAAAGAGGAGATGCCAATAATGTCGAGAAATATCAGGAAAGTGTGGTGCTGATGGCTTTCTATCACCTTTTCTTGTCCTTCCTTCTTTTTTTCATTTTACTGATACAAAATAATTCTAGAAAATTAGAGAGGGGTTCTGTAGATGTTACGCTGTTGTGTTATGACTTTAACTGCAAAGCCCTCAGGGGCATTGGACTTCCTAATGTTTAGGGGTAATGGCAGGATTTAATTTTAGGTAGAAAAGGGTTGAGTGGGAGGGAGTCAATGTGTTTCCCAAATCATCAGCATGCAAATCATGTAAGCATATATGAAAAATTCAATAACTTAAAGGTAATTTTCTGGAAAGTAAAATTAATACACAGATCTTTGGCCAGAAATAAGGATTTGGAACTTTCTTTATGCATAGAGAATTCCCTAGTAGGCAAATCATAAGTTAATGTTGAGTATTTATAGTTTATTTATTAATTTAGCATATTTTTTTTTTATAGAGGAGAATTAAGGTGGTTTAGGTAAGAACACAGATACACTAAAACCAAAGCAGATGAACTCAAGACAAAAACTAGAAAGAAGAGGGCTTCCCTGGTGGCACAGTGGTTGAGAGTCCGCCTGCCGATGCAGGGGACACGGGTTCGTGCCCCGGTCCGGGAAGATCCCACATGCCGCGGAGTGGCTGGGCCCATGGGCCATGGCCGTTGAGCCTGCGCGTCCGGAGCCTGTGCTCCGCAACGGGAGAGGCCACAGCAGTGAGAGGCCCGCGTACTGCAAAAAAAAAAAAAAAAAAAAAAAAAACTAGAAAGCAGAAAGGAAAAAGGAGAGGGTCACAAAACATCAGTGAGAACTGCTGGGTGTGGAAGTGTGTAGATAAGTGTGTCCTTGAATTTCCTTGTGGCCTGAGAAAAGATGGTGCCAGAATGAGTTGAATAGCTCTCATTTCCTTTCTAATACTAGAGTGCCTATTTCATTCATTCATTCACTCACTCATTTCAATGAAACTTATTTGATCTGTCTTGTATTACCGAGGCTCTATGCTGAGCACTAATACAGTAGTGAACATGATCCAGAAGTATTTTCCTTCATGGAGCTTATAGTTTTCTAGGTTGGCATGTAGATAAATTATTACAATATGCTAAGGTCCTCAAGATGTGCAGCAAAGTATGGGAGCATGCAATAGGTGCATTAAACCTAGAGTGGGGGTTAGGGAAGTTTCTATTACCCAGTGAAACATTTGAAACAGCTCCACCTGGCTGGTAACATAAATAGCTTGCTATTGGATTTCAGGACTACTTTTCAAAAGGAGAGTCTGGTTTATTTGCACACGACTTAAAAATTAATTAATTAATTGAACGAATGTCAGCAAGCACTCTACTAGTTTTTATTTGGTGATTTATGGCTTGAAATAGGGTCTGCATTATTGGATGTTTTCCTCAGTATGTGATCTTTATCCTGTTTCTGGGTCCCTTTGCTATCTCTACAGATACTTTTAATATGAGAGCTTGGCTTAGTCGTAAAGACTCCACTTCTGTTGGTTTACCCCAGTCTTGAATGATAAAATAGGATGAGATAATTAATCAAAATATTAATACTCCCAGGACCGTTTGGAGAACTAAATAAAGTTTTTAATGCAATTTGAAATGTAGTGTAGGGCAATACAAAGCTGAAAAGCTTTGTTTTGAAAAAGATTGTATGATACATGTAAAATATTTCTGCTGAACCAGCAAAAGAGTCCTGGATTTTATAGTATAGAGAATTCCTCTAAGATGGAGGAGAGGGTAGTGTATTTAAGAATGTGGAATAGCTCTCTGAGCCTGCCCGTGTGTCTATTCACACGAACTTTTCCCCCTCCTAATAAACACTTTACTTGTTTCACTAAAAAAAGAAAGAAAGAAAGAATGTGGAATAAAGTCAAGTTCTGGTTCTGCCACTTTCTAGCCATGAGAACTTGGGTAGTTTACACAATCTGTTTGTGCTTCCATTTCTTCATCTGTAGCAAGGGGATAATAATATTTATCGTATAGCGTTGTTACGAGGTCTCTATAAAGGCACTTAAAGTACTCAGCCTAGTGCCTGGTACATAACAAAGCCTCAATGAATGTTAGCGGTTCTTAATATTAGGATAGAAAATGTAGGGTTTTTATAGATACAAAAAAGTATTTTAATTTGCTATGATATTTGAATTGGAATCTACAAAAGACATGTCTTTTAAGAGGAAGTAGGACCAGCAAGGACAAATGGCAACAACTTTGTTAACCTAAAGATTCTATGAGGTCAATACGAATGGAAAAAAAGGGTTATGTAGTAAACATCTACCCTGTTCTTGTAATCCTCATCATACTGGAGAAGTCAGAGAAGCCCAGGATTCTGCAGAGAAGCGATTTTTGAAGGAGGCAAGACCTACTGAGGCATAGAGAAGCATTAATGCATGGTGGTTAAGAGCACAGACTCTGGAGCCAATCTGAACCCCATCTACATTTGGTAGCTATGTGATCTTGGGTGAATTACCTAACCTCTCTGTGCTACAATTTCCTCATCAGTAAAAGAAGACAATAAAAGCACCTATCTCATTGGGTTCTTGTGAGGATTAAATGAAATGAAAAAGTGTCCCAAACAGTGATGCCCCATGTCTCTCAGTAAAATTAGCTACTACTATTCATCTTATTAGGATGTAAGCTTCTTGACAGCAGGTATTTTTTGCCTGTTTTCTTCTTTTCACTCATGTATCTCCAGTACTTGAAAAGTGCCTGACATGGCAGCTGCTCAGTAAATACTTGTTGAGTGAGAAAATATATGAAAGCTCTGTTAGTCAAATAAGAGGATGAAAAAAGCTGGGCTAAAATGTTGAAAATGATTGAAGCTGGGTGGTGGGTCCATAAGAGTCTGTTAGATGATTCTCTCTACTTTGTGTATGACTGAGAAGTTTTATAATAAAAGTTAAAAAGAGACTAGACTGATGTAATAATTTGGAGATAACCAGAAATTAAAAAAAATTCTTTGTATCCCTTTTTCTTACAGCTTAACTACAAAACATATACGATGTTTTGTATATACACTACAGTACTGCTAGAGACTGGGGAAACTGTGGTCCCCAAAGGACACTTGTTTCTCTTTTAAGAGTTCTGAATGCAAGCAAGAATTTCAATAAAAATTAACAGAGCTGATCTGCCAAGCGGCACTGTTCTTCTTTATCATCACCCTGTCATCATACACCCAAGGGGCTGAAAGGAACCTTGGAGTTGATTTGTCCACCTCCCTCGGAGGTTACTCAGGTAGCTGTCGGCATTGTCCGCTCCCTGTCAGCACTTCAGCAGCTCCCCTCCCTCAGGCCAGAGGTCACCGTCCCCACTTCTAACTTCTCAGGGGACTCCTGATCCAGACACAGTCGTCCCTCCAGACTCTGCCTTCCTATCTTCCCTTTGAACCTCTGCCCAGATCACTTTCTGACCATCTTGGTTCTCCTCTTGACTCTCCCTTCTCATCTTGCCCCATTCAGGTGTGATAATCTGGTCACGGAATACACACCTTAGTCCTGATGTGACTCTGTGTGGGATGCAGCCTCTGGGAGCTGCCCGTGGTTCCTCATGACAGCTCTGGCTAGAGGGCTTCCCTCTGTAGGAAACCCTGTTCAGGCCCCCAGGGGTTGCTGGTCAGGAGTTTCCTCCTGGCCCCTTGCCCCTGGGAAGCACCATCTGATAAGCAGCGTAAAGAAACCCATTTTAATAGCTCTAAGGTAGGGTCAGTGGAAAGAGAACTCCATAGTCATACTCCTTGAGCCTTCGAGGTGGGAATCATGGCAACCCTGGAAAGCATTTGTGGTAACACATGAGCTTATTTTAAATTTAATACAGTTGATCCTCATTATTCATAGGAGTTCTGTTCTGTAAAGTCACTTCGACCGCTGAATTAGTGAATACTGAATCATTGCTTTTAGGGGAAACATGAGGTTCAGTTCCTACCACTCTGTGGTCACATTTTTGTCATCGATCAATACAAAACCTTGTTTTAGGTGTGTTTCTGTTTAGATGATTTATTTAATATATTCATTAGCCACCAGCACTGTAACTGATGCCTGAACGACTTATCTAACAGGTCTGTCCTCTGGGAGGCACATCACAGCCTTCTCGCACCTAGAAACACTAGACGGCACTTCAGCTCTATGTTTGGGGCCATGTTAAACAGTGAAATTACGAATAAAAAGTACAACGGGGCTTCCCTGGTGGCGCAGTGGTTGAGAGTCCACCTGCCGGTGCAGGGGACACAGGTTCGTGCCCCGGTCCGGGAGGATCCCACATGCCGCGGAGCGGCTGGGCCCGTGAGCCATGGCCGCTGAGCCTGCGTGTCCCGAGCCTGTGCTCTGCAACGGGAGAGGCTACAACAGTGAGAGGCCCGCATACAGCAAAAAAAAAAAAAAAAAAGCACAACGATGTGAAAAACGTGGAACTTAGTTGACCTTGAAAAGGACACTTGTTTATACCGTAAGAGTTGAAACAAGAAGGTAGAGTATTGTCTTGTTTGACCCCAGCTGGGAACGTGTGCATCAGGCGATTCAAAATTTTCACTGCCCCTCATGTCTTCAAATGACCATGAAAGTGCTGTTGAGTATTGCTTTGGGGCCTAACAAATAAATTTTAGGAAGTAGAGGAACTTGCAAATATGGAATCCGTGAAAAATGAGGATTGACTGTATATCCATGAAGCTTGCACAGTATGTCATTATGTTTAATCAAACAAAACATACAATTTACTACATGTATGCTACAAAATATTATATATAGTCATGCAAAATCATGGTTCTTCATTCCATATCTTTGATCCAGCAGATCCGAAATGAGAAAATTAGATTATAAGGTGAGCTGCAAATTTTTAAAATATGATCTCTTAAGCTTTAAACCTTTAGGCTATAGATATTGTTTATATATTTATATACATTTTATGTATATATTATATTATATTATATCATGTCATATTTTGTCATTTGTATAGCTCACTATCTTATGTTTTTTTTGGCTGCATTGTATCTTCGTTGCTGCACACGGGCATTCTCTAGTTGCAGCGAGCAGGGGCTACTCTTCCTTGAGGTGTGCGGGCTTTTTACTGCAGTGGCTTCTCTTGTTGCAGAGCACGAGCTCTAGGCATGCGGGCTTCAGTAGTTGCAGCACACAGGCTCACTAGTTGTGGTGCACGGGCTTAGTTGCTCCGCAGCATGTGGGATTTTCCCGGACCACATTGGCAGGTCCGTGTCCCCTGTGTTGGTAGGCGGATTCTTAACCACTGCGCCACCAGGGAAATCCCATAGCTCACTATCATAGAGTTTCCTTTATTGCAGTGGAAAAAGTTGAACTGAGATAATTTTCAGTGATTACCTGAAATATCATGTTTATACCTAAAGAATATATTAAAATCTATTTTTTATTGAGATATAGTTGATTTACAATATTACATTAGTTTCAGGTATATAACATAGTGATTTTTATAGATTATACTCCATTTAAAGTTATTATAAAATATTTACTGTATTCCCTGTGTTTTACAGTATATCCTTGCAGCTTATTTATTTTATACACAATTTTTTTTCTCTTTTTTCTCACTTTTATTTTATACATATTTATTTTATACATAGTACATATTTATACATATTTATTTTATACATAGTAGTTTGTACTGAACACTGTACATATTTATTTTGTACATAGTATAAAATACTATGTATAAAATATTTATTTTATACATAGTAGTTTGTACTGAACACTGTAAATCTAACCTGAAATATTTTAAAGTTTTTCTCCTTCATCTTGATGAAGAATTATCAGTAGGAGATATCTATGGTTATTGTCACTCCACAAAAATCAATTCCAAATTTATGTCTCTAATATCTTCAAATGGCAAAGAACTTTCACATTAAAAATATTATGAAGGCAAAGTTGCCTTAGCTTTAAGTGGAAAACTAACCATTCCAAGGGCAATGGTCATATGGAATATATTATTAGGAGCTTTCACTGAGAAGCAAAGGAGAGTTTTGTCTTGCTGGGTTAGCAAATCAAGGGATAGGAAATGGAGGTTTCAGACTAGGAAGGCATCCTTAACTCTGAGCATCTAGAGGTTTCCCAGATGTGTTTCTGCTTCCCCAGTCTTGGGAGTTAGCCTCTTGTAACTTCGTTATAGGGTGCTTATACCATTGTCACCTCATCTTCACGGATGCAACATGATGATGGAATTTGGGGGATGACTGGACGTTTTTCAATGCCTATTGATCACGAGAAGGGCACTTTTTAGGATCCACTGGTGCTTGATGCAGTGGTAGAAAAAGCTATCCAGGAAGGTAAATTAGAACAGTATATAATCTTTTACCCCCAGGATCCAAAATGTTCCTGCATACCACGCCAACAAGGCAGATAAAAGACTGAGTGTCCATCCAGATGCTAAGCGTAGGGAGAGATGTGATAAAACACGCCACAGGTAGCCCAGACATGGAGTGGGTAGACTCCCTGCAGGTGTGGGGTCCTTTAGCCTGTGGACTTTAACTTGGTCTTGGGATGTGTTACAGGAAGTATAGTCTAGTGGATTCAGTTGGAACCCTCTCACTGGAGTGCAGCGTTCCGTGTGGACTTGGTTTTACACAATGGAAAATGAGGAAGTGATTTATGAAACAGTTAAACCCAAGGAGTGTAGTTCTTAAAGTGTACACAGTCACCACAGAATAAAGAAACACAAGGGATGCTGGGGCGAGGAGAAGGAAGCATGGAAATAAAACCGAGATCGGATTTGAGAGTCTGATTCATACCCAGTGGAGTTGTTTGGCCCATTGCAGACATTAATCACAGCACATGATTTCTCAATTGGGTGCTGGGCATGAAAAGTGCTGGGAGCTGAACCCAGTTCCCTCAGTGATACATCTTCTCTCAGTCCCCAGTGTGTGGTCAGGCTCACTGCTCACAAATTCCACCGAAAATAGTTTTTCTTTTTCACACTTAAAAATTCTTTCCAAACAAGTGTTTCCTTTTAACATTCCCAAAGCAGATTGACTTTTTGAGCTTCGTGTTGCTTCCAGCTCTGTCAGTGTCAGAGGCCTCAAATTAATTCCAACATCTCATTGCTGTTTTCCCTTAAGAAGTCTTGATGGTATTGTACTGACTTTGGGTTCAATCTGCTTATGCTTAGTGGAATGCCCATTAGACTAGCATTTCCACCACTTTGTCCCATCGGTCTTGGTCCAGGAAATGCTGTGATTAGCATGGGGGTCCTGATAGTCATTCTCTATCACCTTTACTTCAGCCCATTGGTTGTGAAACAGTTATACCTAGTTAAAAGAGGAAAGAAGTCAGATGGAGAGAAGAGGGGTGGGGCATTGGATATTATTAGAGCCTTGAAAAATGAAGGCCACAGGGTGAAAGCCATGGCATATTAAGTTGCTCAGCTTAGTAAAAGCCACAGGAAACAGCAGCAAATTGTTACAGAAAATTCTTTTGAGCTGTCCTTAGCCCATTCTCTCCTGCTTCTGTTGGTGATATTTGGACAGACTGTGTCTCCACACATGTTCACACATGCCCTGCCCTGACTTCTGACTTGGTTTTATCCCTGGACATTAGGTTCTAGGCCATCTTTATGTCTTTTGCGTGAAGGTTCATGCCTGATTGCTTCTTATCACCCAGTAAGGAAAAGACCCAACTAGGTGAGGCAGTGCCCACTCTCCCACCTTTTCTTCTCTATTGCATCATTTCATTTTATTTCTCTGTCTAGCACTTAATACTCTCTAGTGTACTCATTAGTTGACTGGTTTATTTTCCGTCTCCCCCAACTAGAATGTAATTCTATGAAGGAACTCTGTCTTGTTCAATGTGATGTGATCTCTAGGACCTAGAACTGTCTTTGGCACATAGGAGCCCCCAGGAAATATTTATTTACTCACTGACTATGAAATGATGAGAGAATAATCTTGCATCACGTGTTGTGAGTGTATGCAAGCATCCAGCAAAGTGACTGGCATGTAGCAGCAGTTCACAGTGACTCTCCCTTCCCCCATGCTCACTCTAAAACGCATGCTCAGTTACAAGCCCAAGGGTAATAGGATCACTGTATTGTTGACTCTACTTTTAACTCTTTTAGCTCTGTTTCTGACTTAGTTTTGGCCTTTGGCACAGGCCAGGAGGGCGCAGTGAAAACAAATGCACCTGACTACTGGAAGTGGGGATCTTGGCTTGGGTTGCAATCTTGGTTTGAGCTCTGATTCACTGTGTGAACTGTGGGCAACCTACTTAACCTCTCTGATTCTGTTTCTTCATCCATAGAATGAAGAGGTTGGATAGATGATGCTTAAGGTCCCTTGCAGTTCTTGCCTTTTATAATGTCACCTCTTTACCTTTCTTTGAATGTGAGCACAGACCACTCTCTTCATACGAGAGTAAACATACTTACAAAGTGTTCTGCACCTTTAGGGAAATGCTGAAAACACTCGAAGTGTAGTATCACTATGAATATGCACCACTCTCCTCTTTGTTTCATCAAAGATCTCAGATCACACGTTTCTCTGCCATGTACTTTAGGAGTCTTTGTACTTGAAGTGGATTTAACAAATCACGCTTTATATTTGCATAGCATTTTCATTTGAGGATATCAGTATTTATCTACAATCTGTCATGAAGTGCTATTATTTTTTTTTAATAAATTTATTTATTTATGGCTGAGTTGGGTCTCTGTTGCTGTGCACAGGCTTTTCTCTAGTTGCAGCAGGGGCTACTCTTCATTGTGATGTGCGGGCTTCTCATTGCGGTGGCTTCTCTTGTTGCAGAGCACGGGCTCTAGGCATGCAGGCTTCAGTAGTTGTGGTGCACAGGCTTAATTGTTCTGCAGCATGTGGGATCTTCCCAAACTAGGGCTCGAACCTGTGTCCCCTGCATTGGCAGGTGGATTCTTAACCACTGCGCCACAGGGGAAGCCCAGTGCTATTGTTTTTAAAGAAGTGAAAGGATGAACTGTTTGAACTCTTAAGGGTCATCTATATGTTTGATTCTGTCAGTGCTACATGTTAGAAGTCCAGAGTTACAAAATACATTTTGTTATCATTAATGCACTACATAATCCCATCATAAGAACCTACTTATTACCTGAGTTAAGAGTATCACTTGCCAAAATGTTACCCCACCTGTAACTGGGTCTACTGAGTGTGCTTCCTGAGACCTTTATTTACTCTTCAATCTACTGCAATTTGAACCCTCCTCCTTGGTTCTCTGAGCCTGCTCTTGCTTTGTAGTAGGTGCTACCATCTACAATTCAAACCTATATGGTCATTTGTTAATCTGTATCTTATTTGATGGTTCCATGGCAGGCTTCCCCGTGCCCTCTTACTATGTCCTATCTCGTTCTTGCCCTGAATCCTACATCCATGCTTTGTACACCCTCTTCTCTGACTGGAGTGTTCCCAACCTCACCCACCTGGAAAACTCATGCTCATTTTTGAAGATGTGGCTCAAACATCTCATCCTCTTTGAAGCCTTTCTGACCTACTCTCCCTATTCTGGGAAGAACTGGCATTTCTGTTCTTTGTACCAGCATTATGACAATACATACCAAAATTAGAGTATTTATTCTATATTACATTTTTTTTTTTTTTTGCAGTACGCGAGCCTCTCACTGTTGTGGCCTCTCCTGTTGCGGAGCACAGGCTCCGGACGCACAGGCTCAGTGGCCATGGCTCACGGGCCCAGCCGCTCCGCGGCATGTGGGATCTTCCCGGAGCGGGGCACAAACCCGTGTCCCCTGCATCGGCAGGCGGACTCTCAACCACCATGCCACCAGGGAAGCCCTGTATATTACAGTTTTTTGCATGTCTGTATCATTTACTGAGAATTCATTGTAGATAAGGATTTGTCTTTTTAAGTTTTTATATTCTTAGGCATAGTCTAGTGCTTTCAATAAATGTCTGTTGAATGAATGAAGGAATGAATGAATATATAGGATTTAATTTCTGGCCCCATCATCAAAGTTATAAAAAGATTTTGATCTGTATATATGAAATACTCTTTGAAATGGCTTTCTGGGTAGTAATAGGATTGAAAGGTAAGTTCAGAGGATTTTATGAATCCTATGAAGGCTGTTGTAGTTAAGGCATGAATCAAGTTGTGTTTTAGTTTAAATTAATTCATTCAATTAAGGGATGTTAATTAGATCAACCTGCTAGCAAGGGGATTAGAACTGGTATTATGATGACTGGTTTCTTCTCCATAAAATGTAGCTTGCATAGTCTCTGGACACACTAATGAAGTGAAATTTGTGCAGCAGTCTGTGAATTGATTGAACTGGCAAAACTTCAAATATGTTTAAAAAATATGGCTCTCATAACTTTTTACTGCTTTATAATTTTTAATTGAAAAAATGATTTAATATCCAAACTAAAGAAAAACTTAATAGAGAAATAAAATCACTGATATATCTGTCATCCTAACCAACAGATATTTTAATTGTTCCATGTTACCTTCCCATACATGCTATTTTCAGATAGTTGTAATCATGGGATGTTTTTGTTTTCCTACAGACTCTCTATATATGATCATCTAAAATGGATATATAACAATATTTACCAAGAGATATTTTACAAATGCTAGTTTCTTTAGCTAGAAAAATTTAGCTAGCTAAAATCTCTAGATTTTAGCCAACATCACTTTAGGGAAAAGAAAACATCTCTGAGATCAAATAAGTTTGGAAAGCTGTAAAAGTAAACACATTCCTTTACTGTAGGATTTCCCAAAGCCTATAATAGTGTCATAGGATTTAATAAAAAAGAGGATAGTATAACTCATTTTCTTCAAATTAATTTTAACATGAAACTATAAAAAAATACACAATAAAACATCTGTTCCACAGGTAAGTGCTTAGAACACACTTTGGAAATCAGTGATGGGTAGTATTCTGTGGTGTTGCTATAACCTAATTTACTAACCCATTCTTCTACTGTTGGACAAAGGTATTCAATCACACTTGTGATAAAGCCCAAGATCCTTAACATGGCCTACAAAAACACATATGATCTGGTCCCCCTTGGTTCATCTTCGACCACTCTTCCACTTGACCACTGTGCTGCTCCCACTCCGGTTTCATTCAGTCCTTGAACTCACTAAGCTCTTTCCCATTGCAAGTAGGGTTTTTTTACATGCTGCTTTTTGACTTTTATATGTAATAGCACATTTATCCTATTTCCTTTCATTGAGCCATTTATTAATTTACTACCCATTTTTCAGGAAATATAATTAGTAAGAAAGAAATATAGCACTATTGGTTTCATCGTCAACAAGCACTATGTTGCATGACATTTCCCTGTCTTTTCAGGAACATCCAATCATGTTTCACTGTTATGGGTGTTCGCCTAACAAAACCAAAAGAGAAAGGCACATAACAGATCACAATGCCAAATAACAGTGAATTTCAGACCAGTTATTTTATTCCCTTGGTTGATAAGATTGTTAGCTCTTTTCTTTCAGGGATTTTCAGAATATATGTTTCACATTGTCACACATCGTAGCTCATGAGGACTTTGCTCAAGAGTGTGACAAGGAAGTGGCAATTTGCTGTCTTCCACTCTCTCGAAGGCCTGTGGTGCTCTAAAGGAAGTGAGGGATGACTGTTGACCTACTTAACACAGCCTCCCAAGAATGCAAAATGAAACCTGGGGTACACACATGCTCCTCTGTATTTTGCTTCTAGTCCATAATTTTATCATTAAATAGGATGAAAGCATAGAAGAAATATTTATCAAAAGTATGACCCCCCCAAAGCATAGAATGAGGTTTTGGTCCAACCCGTTGATTTTACAGAGGAGCAAAGGCAGATCCTGAGCTTGGGCCACTGCACAACTTCAGAATGTGCCATTCACGTAGAGTGTGATGTGAATGAGGCTTCTGGAGTTGTTCAACTTGGCAGCCCCGTTCAGAGAAGTTAAGAGACTTGCCTGAGGTCACTTTGTGGTCTCAGGCTGTCACTCTTATATGTTTGATGATAGAATCAAGAATTAAACATTTTTGACAGGCTTGAGAGATGGTGAAATTAATGTAAAGCAAAAAAGTGTAAACTATCCAATTTAGGTTTTGAAATCAATTGACCCAGTCCAAGCTGTGGAAAACCTGACTTGAAGGTATTTAAATTGGAAAGGTCTTAGGCAGAGTTAGTTAACTAACCACAAGCACTGTGTTAGGCAACCCAAAGGCTGTAGCTGTGAAATGGTCTAGTGGAATCCTAGGCTGAAGTAGTAGAGATAGAGCATACTAAACTCCCAAATTGGTCAGAACACAACAGAAATATTGTGCTCAGTTCTAGGCGTCATATTTTTAAAAAAGTTATATTGAAATACAGTTGATTTACAATGTTGTATTATTTTCAGGTGTATAGCAAAGTGATTCAGATATATATATATATATATATATATATATATATATTCTTTTTAAGATTCTTTTCCATTATAGGTTACTACAAGATACTGAGTATATAGAAGTCATATTTTTAAAATGGATACTAACAAATCTCTGATCCCCAAGTCACATGCCTGGTACCTAATAGCAACTCAGTATTCAGCTAGGCTCTTGCTGAATCAACTATGCTGTATGCAAAGCACCTGGCATATAGTAGGTGCTCAGTAATGTTAGGTCTTCCTTATCTTCTTTGCAAGGAGGGCAATCAGAATGCTATAGGTCCTGGTAAACATGCTGACTAAAGACCCTTTCAAGAGGTTGGGAGTTATTTCTGAGTCTTTGAGTCTTCAAAAACTGAGAACTTGATTCCCTACTTTTACAATGTTTGTTGTGATTCCTTACAGACATATAGATTTGTTATTATTAAGACTTCATTGGATTTGTAGAAATGTCAACCAGTCAGATTTCCCCCCCTCCCTCCCGTCTTTCCACATTTATTGAGGGTCCAGGCAATGCGCTAGTCTCTAGGTATTCAAAACTTAATACTTTATGATTTCTTTGAAAGGACTTACTGTGAAGGGAAGTAGATAGACGTGAAAACAAATAAATTACAATATAGTGTGATGGTTGTAGCAATAGAAGTATGTAGAGGACATAGATATAGCAATTCAATTCAATAAATACTGGCTTTGAGGATCTTCTATGTACCAGGCACTGGTGTTAAGTCCTGGGAGATACAGATAAAACAAGGCACACACATTTCTTGTGAAGATTAAATAAGTAACTACATGAGTGTAAGTATTTTGAAAGGGGAGGCACAGGCCACCGTAAGAGTGAGAGTCAGGAGAGGAGAAAGGGTTTGAGCTGAGGCTGAGTGAAGGATATGAGTTCACCAAGCATGAAGAGAGGGGAAGAATGGTCCAGGTAAATATCACAGATGAGCTGAGTGTTGTTGGATTTTCCCTGAAACTTAGTATCTTTCGTAATAGGCAATATTCTTTTGCAAAAGTCAAGTGTGATAATCATTTCAAGTTGCTTTCGTATTTGCTGGAAAGAAATAACCCAAGAAGCACACACACTTAGCAAACTTGGAAAGCCATATTTGTTCTTGCGGTGTTGGCCTTACTTCTAGGCAGAATACAAGGTCTTGTCTGTTGGTGTGAATGAAAAGACTTGGAGCAGATCCTCCATTCTTATATGGAGACTCATTTCTTAGGATAGCAATTTCTCTCAAGGGCCTCTTACAAAACTTGCCTACCCTAAGAAGATATAAAACATTTACGGGAGTGAGTGCAACAGATTACTTTTTGAAGAAAGAGAAAGGGGAGGATGGGCAAAAAACTTGTTGGAGTGGGGAAAGTGAACAGAAATTAAGAATAATGAAGATGTTTAAAGGTGTTGTGAGGTCCATAGAAAGGGGAGGTCTTGGAGGTGGATGGCAAGGTCTTCCAGACTCAAACTGTCTAGAGCTGACCTTGAGGGTTGGGTTAAAAGAAAATATTGAAAACTTAAACGATTTGCACCAATCCTCTGAATGTAGGAATAGTCTTTGAGGAAGTACGAGTGGAAGATCTTCCTTGCAAAACCTACTCAATGAGACTTCTCTGGCCACCTCCACCTGGATGGGATTAATCACCTTTTCTTCTGTACTTTGTATATATCTCTATATTTGCAGGTATTGCATAATGTATTACTTTTTTTTTTTACATGTCCTTATCTCTTATCCTTCTCTGAACTACTTATTCAGACTTATTCTCTCAGGATTCTCAGCACCCAGATCAATAGCTGAGATTTGGCACCTTTCTGGTTTTTTTGGATGAATTAATGAAGAATTTTGAAGGAATGGAAAAGTGAAGAATGACTTTGATAGAAATTATATTGGGTTGGCCAAAATGTTTGTTCTTTTCTTCCTGTAACATGACTCTAGTAACACTTAGTTGTCTTTAACTTCATTCAAAACAATTTTGTTAGATTGTATTGTGACAGCTGTCATATCAGCATGCATTTAAAAGAAAACTCGTCAAAATTGGTGAATTTTTGTGTAGCCATTTTAATATTGAAGATGGAAGAAAACATTTTCAGCATATTATACTTTATTATTTCAAGAAAAGGTAAAAACCCAACTGAAATGCAAAAAAAAAAGATTCATGCAGTGTATGGAGAAGGTGCTGTGACTGATTGAACGTGTCAAAAGTGGTTTGCGAAGTTTCTTGCTGGAGATTTCTCACTGAACGATGCTCCATGGTCAGGTAGACCAGTTGAAGTTGATAGCGATCAAATCGAGACATTAATGGAGAACAATCAACGTTATACCACGAGGGAGATAGCCGATATACTCAAAATATCCAAATCAAGCATTGAAAATCATTTGCACCAGCTTGGTTATGTTCATCACTTTGATGTTTGGGTTCCACATAAGTAAAGAGAAAAAAACCTTCTTGACCGTATTTCTCCATACGATTCTATACTGAAACGTAACAAAAACATTACGTTTTTAAAACAAATTATGACAGGGGATGAAAAGTGGATACTGTACAACAATGTGGAATGGAAGAGGTCGTGGGGCAAGCAAAATGAACCACCACCAACCACACCAAAGGCCGGTCTTCATCCAAAGAAGGTGATGTTGTGTGTATGGTGGAATTGGAAGGGAGTCCTCTATTATGAGCTCCTTCCGGAAAACCAAACGATTAATTCCAAGTACTGCTCCCAATTAGATCAACTGAAAGCAGCACTTGATGAAAAGCGTCTGGAATTAGTCAACAGAAAATTCATAATCTTCCATGAGGATAATGCCAGACCGCATGTTTCTTTGATGACCAGGCAAAAACTGTTACAGCTTGGCTGGGAAGTTCTGATTCATCCACCGCTTTCACCAGACATGGCACCTTCAGATTTCCATTTATTTCAGTCTTTACAAAATTCTCTTAATGGAAAAAATTTCAGTTCCCTGGAAGACTGTAAAAGGCACCTGGAACAGTTCTTGGCTCAAAAAGATAAAAAGTTTTGGGAAGAAGGAATTATGAAGTTGCCTGAAAAATGGGAGAAGGTAGTGGGACAAAAGGGTGAATATGTTGTTCAATAAAGTTCTTGGTGAAAATGAAAAATGTGTCTTTTACTTAAAAACCGAAGGAACCTTTTGGCCAACCCAATACAAAAGATAAAAATGTTGCGGAGAAAAGACAGGGAAAGAAGTGTTAAGTAAGAAAAGCTGCGATAGCATCTAAAGGGGCCTGACCCAGTTTGGGACATCAGAGGAAGTTCCCTGAGGAAGTTATATTGAGTTGAGGTCTGAAAGATAAACAGGCATTAACTAAAAAAAAGGGGAAGCTTGAGGGAGCAACCTAGGCAAGGCTACTGGGTGGTGATGGAGATGACTTAAGAGATAGATAGCAGGTAAAGTCAATAGGGCTTTATTATTTCAGTAGACAAATATTTTATTCCAGACATACCTCTAGCTCTGGAGGCATGATGGTGAATGAGAGATTTCAGCTTTCAAAGGGCTTACATTGTAGTGGAGGGAGACAGATCACAAACACGCATGCAAACAGATCATTTGTTGATGGTGCCCGAGAGGGAATTGACAAGAATGCCCTCAGGGCTCTAGGTTGGGTAACTGGATGGATGCTGGTGCCATTCACCAAGACAAGGAATGCTGAGGGAGGACCAGACTTGTCTGGGAAGAGCATGGGTTCAGTTTTGGACGTGCTCTTTGAAATGCCTTCGAGATGAACAAGTGGGTCTCAAGTAGTCAGTTGTAAATACATGTGGGTTTGAATTTCAGCATTGCTGGGTCTGAGATAAACATTTTGCAGTCTGTAATGTATATTTGGTAATTAAAGCCACAGGAGTGGATAGAACTGCCCTTATGGCCACACAAGCCACGCACTGTACAACTTGAGGGGGAGCCAGTTACATAGACCGTGGTGTGCATAGTGTCTCCTGGAACTGTGCAGAGTGGTGGCCATTGAAGACCTAGGGAAGGAATATGGGGTGAGAAGGAAGGTGACCTTTTAGGATCAAGTATTGAGTAACTTCAACATTTAAAGGCCAGGCAGAAAGGAAGGAGCTATTAAGAGAAAGTGAGGAGGAACGGCAAAGAGCCGAGAGGAAAACCTGGAGAGTGATGTCAGTGAAACCAAAGGAAGAGAAGTCTTCAAGGGAGCAGTGGTCACTAAGTTCAACTGCTGCTGAGAAATCTAGTAAGACAAAGTCTGGACATATGGTCATCTCAGGTCTTGTTGGCCTTACTGAAAGCTGTTTTGGTGGAGTTACAGGGTGGAATAATAAGGCCACACAACTGATGTGTCCTAGCTTGTGACACTTGAAAAAATGTCCTCACCCAGTCATACAGGATGAGCCCCAAGTTGGAGTGATTCACTTCAGAGAGAGCTGGTAACTTTGCAAGAACCCTCATTTGGAGGTGTTGGGTTTGGTAGTGGTTAGGTTTCTGAGCAGTAGTTTTTCTTCTTCCTCTTCCTCTGCCATTTTATTGTCAGGAATGTGACATTGATTACAATGGCAGTGTCTGAGGTGATGACAAGAGAGTGTTTTTGGAAAAGGGGCTGGAATTTCCAGCACACACATTGAGTTGATTCTACTGTTATATTTGAACAGCACTAATAAATTGGGAAAGCATGGTGCAGACCACACACGACTTTTGGAAAGTCTTCCACTGATGTAAGGAGCATATTCCTTAAACCCTTTTGTTTAAATATATACCACGGTTGCCCAGTCTATCCATTGCTCTTTAAGGGGTATCAATCTTCTGATCAACTTGCAGCTTATGATGTTTCTCAGCCTCTTCAATAGAAACACATGCAAAACCAGTGTTCTCTACGTGGGAATTAGTTTGGGGGAAGAGTCTAGAGAGCTCAGTGACTTTAAGACACGGTTGTTGGGACTGGCAGGTCCCTCCTCTTTCTCTTGTTCTCGAGGTTTCTGTGTATCGCTTCTACCCAAGGATCTGCTCTCTGAATGTACAGCATGGAGCTGCCCTCCAAAATGCTCTTTAGAGAGAGCCCCAAGAATTGGGATTTATGCAGGTTCAGAAAAGGATCTTTCGAGTCCATTTTCAGAGACATTTCCCAAGAAATTAAAGAATCTCTTATGAAAAAAATGGTTTTGCTGTTTATGTAGGCTTGAGATAGCCCATTGTCAAAATTCAGTGCATGTTGCAATGTAATTCACTGGAAGGAAAATATGCTAGCAACATCATTTCTAAGCAGGGAGCCTGGCACTAATTATTGGCTTCTTCTTAATGCCTGTACTTGCCAGATCTAACATGTTTTAACCTTATACAGCATAGCTGTGACCCTGAGTGTTACTCCCATTCACACAAAACTTGTGAACTCAGGAATTCACCACTAAGTACAGCCAAACCATATTAAAAGAGTGGACATATATTCACTCTTCTAATGTAACTCAGCACACACAAAGAATTGATAACCTGAAAAAGTAAAGAATATATAAAAATGGTAATGTGAAACAAAAAATTCAAGCTAAGGGAGGGTGTTGTTTTGTTGTTCAAAAGGAGAGAGTCAACAGAATATTTAATTTCACCTATAGGTTCACTGGAAGCAGCTCTGCCCTTCTAGCACTCCTTCAGTTTGCAATGAATTCGTGTTTAGAACAGACTTGGGGGATGGGACCCTCTCTGATTCTTTGAGAACAACTGGGAAGCTAATGAGAAAGAGACCGGTCTTGTCTTGAGGAGTCCTATTGACAATATGCCTAATAGAATAAAGGTCAACCTATATTTATTTTTCAGTCCCCGAATATTTCCATCATTCTGGAGTGTGCATAGGAATTGCATTCTTTATTTTTGGAATGAAAATCTCTCAAGAGGTAAGTATTATTCTTTCAAAGAAAATACCACAGCCACCAGCACGGTGGACTCTTATTCTTGTTCTCACTATTACTTTTACCACTTGCTTCTCTTGTATTCTCTGTTTGAATGGTCAAATGTCAAGTATTGCAAGAGTTTCTGGGCAGGAAGCCTTAGTCTGCTAAGTCAGTGACAGGCATGCTGTCAGTCAGCTGAACCTGGGACAACTGTTACTGGTTTCTGCTGTTGTAGTACCTTGGAGATGACATCCCAGTGATAACTCTAAAAACTGTCACAACCATTTGAAGTCTTTCAAACACTGATATTGTCATCAAGGCATTCACTGACCTGCACATTTGGAACAATCAAGAGATTTTTAAAGCAATGTTGCATATATACAATGTTGAGAAGTTAAAGAAGCAAAGAAGGAAGGCCCATTCAATATTTAAAAAAATTTAAAATAAAAGTGATACTTGCTTATTGCAGACAACTTGGAAAAGACCATTTAATAGTAAGAGGAAAATGTTCCTTTTATGGAGACTATGTCTTTTATCATCTGCATGTATTCTTGGGGACTTGACTTCATGTTGATATAGGGCAACAGAATCTCACACCACTGCCCTCTCTGCTTTGCACCTCTGCTCCAGTTTTCTTTCCTTTCACAACATGATAAACAAAACCACATGTTATTTGTGTGGTCAAGTTAAAGGAAAGAAAATCTCACCAAAATAAAAGAACTACAAGTGAAATATAATAAACCCAGTCTTATTACAGTTTTTCTTTTCTAAGTTTTTCATACAAGCTTGAAATAGTCAGTATGAACCTGTGGTCATATCTCTAGCCATCTATTCTCTCTGTGGGCTGCCTCCAAGGCTGGCTTTCAATCCACTGGAGAACATTTATCCCAAACGACAGGAGTTTTGATTTTTCAAGTTCCTTTTCAACTTCAGCTTGGCTTTATTGATGTTGAATATATTTCTTCATTGTGTTTGCACTGGTACTAGAGCTGTCTGTGTGAACAGATTTGACCAGGTTGTGGATTATGCATTATTCATTCTTCACAATTTCTCTTGACAGCCATTTTTTCTTCCTCAGTCCAGTTTATAGAATGCAGGTGTACCCAACAACATCCCATGTCTTCAGATATATTTAAATCTCTCCTGTGTTACACACACACACACACACACACACATACACATACACACATACACGTAAAGGGCCTTACAAGAGCCCTTTAGCTAATAGTTCTCATGTTTCCTTCTTGGAGTGTGATAGAATAAAGGTTATTAATATAAGAACACTTCTAGTTTTTAAACTTGTCTCCCTTCCTGAGCAGGCCTGGGAGAAGGAAGGTGAACTACCAAGGGCGTCCTGGGAGCAAGGTGCTGGAAGAGCATTTGGGGTAAAATATTAGGGAGAGATCTGTGGTGACCTAAATGGGAAGGAAATCTAAAATAGAGTGGAGATATATATAACTGATTCGCTTTGCTGTATAGCAGAAACTAACACAACATTGTGAAGCAACTGTATGCCAATTAAAAAAAAGTGTTGGGGGCTTCCCTGGTGGCGCAGTGGTTGAGAATCTGCCTGCTAATGCAGGGGACACGGGTTCGAGCCCTGGTCTGGGAGGATCCCACATGCCGCAGAGCAACTAGGCCCGTGAACCACAACTACTGAGCCTGTGCATCTGGAGCCTGTGCTCCGCAACAAGAGAGGCCGCGATAGTGAGAGGCCCGCGCACTGCAATGAAGAGTAGCCCCTGCTTGCCACAACTAGAGAAAGCCCTCGCACAGAAATGAAGACCCAACACAGCAAAAATAAATAAATTAATTAATAAACTCCTACCCCCAACATCTTCTTAAAAAAAAAAAGTGTTGGGGAGAGAGGTTTGGAAGCAGTTTAATATGTGAAGACAATAGAGGGAGAAGGAAGAAGGTGAAGTATAAATGTCATGTCATTCATGTTTTATGTCATTCATGATGCTTGCATTATTCATGATGTTTGCATTATTTTCAAATTATTTTTGCTTGCATGAATTGGGATTCAGACACAAGGATGGTAGTCTTATAAGCCTTACAGAGATATATGTTGTATCTGCCCTTGATGTTCATTTTAACCACATTGCGTTGTATAAATGCCTGTTATGGTGCTGGTGGGAATGAGTGGGGTGGAAGGCTCACATGGCCCATGGCTTGAACTTTGATCCTCAAGTCTCCACCACAGACCCTGGAACTGTCCCTCCTTGATTACTCTCATGCTCTGGGCTGTGCCCCCTGCAGAATTCCATAGAATTGTGCTAGTGCCATGAGAATAATACTGAAGCACATTTCCCAACCCTCCAAGTTATGTGCTGAGAGTAACACCTGATCACTGTGTGAGTGGAGGGGAACCATCTCCTGACTATCTGTTTCCATGTTTTGAGTGGCCTGTTACAGATTCAGCTTCCCTGACATAAGGGCTGGAACCAAGCTCTTGAAATGCTCTCATTAAAGTAGGCAGCATTCTTGCTTTGCTGGAGTCCATAGCCAACCCCTACACTGTGACCCAAGGTGGCCCCCAAATAAAGCATACCCCAGACATTCCTGTTGATTCTTAGGTCACTCTTTGCTGTCACCATCAAGATTCCAGAGGATCCAGTGACTTAGGTGGCAGTCTTTTCCATCTTCACATCCTTTACAGTGACTCTCGCTTCCCTTTCTACCACGTCCATTTGCTGCAGCATGCTTGCTTAGCTGTTTAGAGGAAGAAATTGTGAGATTTTCTGTGGTTGCTTGCAATATCTAGATGATTGACATATGGCCCCCGACTTAAAGTGGTTAAACATATGAGTTTTTTGATGTTATTAGGGTGTGAAAGTGATGTGCATTTAGTAGAAACTGTACTTCAAATTCTGAATGTTGATCTTTTCCCCGGCTAGTGATATGTGGTATGACACCCACTCATGATGCTGGGCGGTGGCAGCGAGCCACAGCTCCAAGTCAGCCACATAATCATGAGGGTGAACAACTGACACACTTACGGCCATTCTGTACCCATGCAACCATTCTATTTTTCGCTTTCAGTATAGTATTCAATAAATTACACGAAATATTCAACACTTTATTATAATATAGGCTTTGTGTAAGATGATTTTGCCCATCTGTAGGCTAAAGTAAGTGTTCTGAGCACATTTAAGTTAGGCTAGGCTAAGCTAGGATGTTCCGTAAGTTAGGTGCATTAAATCCATTTGACTTATGATATTTTCAACTTATGATAGGTATATTGGGATGTAACCCCATCATAAGTTGAGGAAGATCTGTATATATATATCTGTATATAAATATCTCTGCATGAAGACATATATATATATATATGTATATATTTATATACATATATATATATATGCACACCCACACCCATATTTTTTTTGGTGTATGGAGTGGGAAGAGATGTTTCATATATATATTCATATATGTGTCGATATATTTGGTATTTTATATATCAAAATATTTAAATATTTATATGTATTATTATATTTATACATAAATTTTCTTATGTTTTCTTTCCTATTTTCCGTCTTTGTTTTTACTTTCTAGGAGACTTCTTGAATTTTAACTTCTAGCCCTTTTAATGGGTTTTCCATTTTTGCTATCACATTTTTTTAAACTTTATTTTTATAATTAATTTAAAAAATTAATTTATTTTGGCTGCTTTGGGTCTTCGTTGCTGCGTGCAGGCTTCCTCTAGTTGCGGCGAGCAGGGCCTACTCTTTGTTGTGGTGCGTGGGCTTATTGTGATGGCTTCTCTTGTTGCGGAGCACGGGCTCTAGAGTGCGGGCTCCAGTAGTTGTGGCTCATGGGCTTAGTTGCTCTGCGGCATGTGGGATCTTCCCGGACTAGGGATCGAACCCGTGTCCCCTGCATTGGCAGGTAGATTCTTAACCACTGCGCCACCAGGGAAGCCCTCTATCACATTTTTTAATTTCTAAGACTTTCTTTTGTTCTCTGAATACAATAAAAAATCAGTTTTTAAAAAATAAGTGCAATAGTCTCTTATCTCTCTGAGGTTATTAGTGACAGGTTATTTTTTGAAGCTTTCTTTTGCTTCCAGAGTCTGTTTCCCCAGAGTGCTCTTTTTCTGTTTATTTTGTATTTGTCTTTCAAAATGGAAGTTCCCCTCTAATATTTCATATCTTTAGTTGCCTGCTCATAGGTAAAAATGGGGCATCAGAAGCAGATTGGAAACCTGTGTGTGTGTGTGTGCGCGCGTGCTACTCCTGAGGGTGATCTGGCTGGGCTGTTTGTAGGGTGAATTTCTAATATTAATAACTTTAGGTTTTTTTCTCTTGGGCTGGTTGGAGAAGGCTCTTCCAAGCTCCTGCCAGACGGTATAAGCCTCACCAGTAGTGTTAAGGGAGTTGAATGAGAGAAGAGCCTGGGAGTCTCAACATCTTCCTGCTTTTACTTCATCCTCCTTCATCCTCCTTCATCCTCAGTATGACACACCCACCCTCAGTGGTGCCTGTTGTCTCAAAATCCAGAGACCTATTTTACTCTTTCTAGAGAATAAGCCTCTGTCATCTTACGGGAGGGCTGCTGGCGGCGGGGGGTGGGGGGGGGGGTTCTGAAGACTTCTAAAGAAACCTACTTTTAGCCTGTCCTTCTTCCTATTTCCAGAGATGCCCAAGCCTTCTGGAGATTCAGAGGTATAAACTGGGTTGCTTTAGGGCTTTCCCCAAATGCCAGTTTAGGATTCAGCTTTCTTTGTTCTGTGATGTCAGTTACCGTTTTTTCATCAGCTTTCTGGATTCTAATTTTTATTTTTTTTGCTGTTATTACCTCTCCCTTCTTCATACTTATCCTTATGGGCTTATGCCTCTTTATAGTTATTTTGGTAGGGCTGGGGGATGGAACAGTGTGAGTCCAGCCCGTCATTTTTAACAGAAACCCTTCTACAGAGATTTTATTTGTGTTTCCCCCTGCCAGCTTTTTATTGCTAGGCTGACACCATGCTGTGCCCTCTATGACCTGGCTGGCAGTGGGGTGGGGTGGGGAGGTGGGGGTGGAGCATTGATGTAAGGCCAAGCTCAGGCAAATGTTTTCCACCTCAGGGTGAGTTATTTTCAACTGATTTCTCATATCAGTTCCTTAAATCACTGCCTTCTAGTTGAGCTGCTCCACTTATTCTTCAGGCAAGACCCCTACAGTCTGAGTTCTAGCCATAGAAACAGCTTAGGCTCAAAGTAGAACCTCTTTCTCTCATCACAGCTTTTTTTTTCCACTTAGGGGAGTTAGGGGTTAGCTATTCAAACTGGTCATGGTGTTACACTGTTCGTTCATTAATAGTAGAACGTTTTCCCTTGTGTGAGCATTAAAATCCTAGCTATGGAGGCACTGTGCAGATATTGCATGTGCTGGGGCTCGTTGGTAGAGAACTTGGTTGGAGATATTCTGATTTTCTAGAATATTTGTTTCCAAAGATACTTTGTTTAAATACTGACTTATATACTACAGTTCTAAACACAGTTATGTTCTGAATTGTATTTTCAAAGAAGCATACGTGTTGACATGATTTTTTTTTTTTTTGCCTTGGATGGCTGGTGATATAATAAGAAAACAAATAACATAACATCCAGAGAGGTCTATGTAAAACGTTAAGACTATCAACTCTAGTACTTACAGCCTGCATAAATCTCCGTCCTTTGTATGACATAAAATTACCAAAAAGATATCCAGAGATGTTTCATCTTAATATTTTCACATGTACATCAAAAGAATATGAATGCTTCCAAGATGTTAGGCTGTTTCATTGAATTTCACAGCTTTGCATCCCGAGTCAGGAAGCTGTAGTGGAGTTGTGCTGATACACTAGCACTGAATGCCAGCACATGCATATGCTGACACATATGCTAAACGAAGAGTCAAGACGCCAGCACTCAGATGCATCCCATCCCAGACTCTTCTCATCTAAATTCAGAGCCAAGGTGGCCCCTGCTGGCCTTCCCTAAACTTTCCCTCTGGTTATGATTCGAGACTAATCATTTTATAATCTCAGGTTAATAGCACTGTCCATATAGTTGAAGCATGGCTCTTGATACATTTCCCAAGCCTAAGGCTGCAGTCTTTATTGCCAAAGTAGTAAACCATGGTATGCAGTCCTTGTGATCGGCCAGCTTTTTATCTTCCTGATATCTCTGTGAGTACCATTCCTTCGCAATTCTCAGGCCTTGAGGTTCTGATGGGGCTGACTCCAACCTCTCGACCCAGAGGTGGGCACATGACCGGACCTGGGCCATTAAAGAACTCGATTCACCTGACTGTAGCAATGGCTCAGGTGTGGACATTTGACGCAGCCCACCTGTCTGAGCCTGCCCTGGAGCTCTTGCTGGAGCTGTCTGGGAAGAGGTACAGTCTTTTTTGTGGGCTCATTAGCTGTAAGGACAGTATAAGTCTAAAGCTACTAGTGGCCCTCTTGCTACTCCTGGGGGAGAGACAGACTGAGAAAGGAGTCAACACAGAGGAAGCAGGGCTAAGGGATGGAGGAATAGAGACAGATTCCCAGTGATATTATTTGTACCTCAGTATTGCCCCTGGACTTTCTAACTATGGGATTCCAATATATTCTCCTTTGAAAAGTGCTGGTTTAATGGGAGTTTTATACCGCGATGGAAGGAGTCTTGACTAATATGGTTGTACTGGTCTCCACCAACTGTGCTTTGCCAAACTGTGTACATTTGGTCAGATTACAGATGGCAATCAACTTGAATTATCCAACTGGGCTGTCTGTTTTGATTCATTGAACTTGATATTTACTAAATCTCCAGTTTGTATTGTGTGGACACCAGTGAACCAGCAGTAATGAACTGACATTCTAGCCGCAAATAATTCACTTTGGCAAACTGTCTACCTCCCAGGGCTTAGAGTGCTTACCTGTAAAATGATGAAATTACTCGGTTCATAGAGACCCTGGGGTAAGTACTTCACATAAATCCTTTAGGGCTCCTGATTATACTTAATTATAGTAGCAAAAGTGATTTTACTGTCATTATAAGATGCCTGTTAATCTCTCAGTTGATCAGAATGTAAAAGAAATTTCTCAAACTTTATCTAATTCTCCTTTAAAAATTTTTTTTAAAAATTATTTATTTATTTAGGCCATGCTGTGTGGCATGCGGGATCTTAGTTCCCCCACCAGGAATTGAACCTATGCCCCATGAAGTGGAAGCACAGAGTCCTAATCACTGGACTGCCAGGGAATTACCAACCTTTATCTAATTCACAAGTGATTTATTAAAATAGGTTTTTCAGGATAAAATCTGAGAAAAATCCACATAGTTTATTCTTTTGTATGCTCAGCTTATAAATATGACTTATTTATGATATGTTGATAGGTAGTGTTCTAGAGTATTGGTGTGGCAATTCTTAAAATATTTAAAGAAGACAGTTTTTAAAATAATGCCAATAATAAGTGATGTAACATAACATTGTTAATGCAGGTTGTTAGGGTCTCTAAAGAGTATGCATACCAACAAATCAAATATATTTCAAATATTAATTGACTTTTGTCAAATTCTCTTCCAACCTCTCTTTCTGTGTCGTGTATACTAGAACTCTTCCTTATCTACCTTAATTTGGTCTTCTGTCCTTCCATTCTATTATTCTTTTTTTTTTTTTTTTTTTTGGCGGTACGCGGGCCTCTCACTGCTGTGGCCTCTCCCGTTGCGGAGCACAGGCTCCAGACACGCAGGCTCAGCGGCCATGGCTCACGGGCCCAGCCGCTCTGCGGCATGTGGGATCTTCCCGGACCGGGGCACGAACCCGTGTCCCCTGCCTCGGCAGGCGGACTCTCAACCACTGCACCACCAGGGAAGCCCTATTATTCTTTTTAAAAAATGACTTTATTGAGATATAATTCACATACCATAAAAGTCACCCATATAAGTATACAATTCAGTGGTTTCCATCCCATTATTATTACACAGAAAATAAGTATTTTTTGTTTCCTTCATTACACTTATCAAAATTTGTAATTACCTATTTACTTCTTTACTTACTGTTTTATGCAACATGATCCCAATTTTGTGAGAAAAAATAATGTGTGCTTCAGAAAGGCAAAAACCAAAACAAATACAGGGTTGTGATATGTTTTACTTTCTTCCTTGAATTTTTTGCGTTTCCTAAAGTTTCTACAATGAGCATGAATTTTTTAAATTATCATTAAATGGAGGTCACTTTAAAAATAGCCTTCAGTGCAACAATATGGTGAATCTTAGCATTGTAATGTTTAGCTTAAAAAAAGTTCCAAAGAGAACAAACATGATGTATTTATAATAGGATCCAAAATAACCAAAATAAAAATATAATTTTTGTGAAGAGTATAAAGCAATAAAACTATATAAAACAAAAGCAAGGGGGTGGTGAATATGGGACTTGGGATGATAGCTATTTCTGGTGGGTGAAGTCAATGGGATGGAATGGGGAACCTGTATAGTTAGAGAGAGGCTATGGTTAAGATTCTAGCTTTTGTTTGTTTTGTGGGCACTTATTATTAAAATGAAGAAAGAGAGAGAGAATGGATGGATGAAGAGATAAATAGATAGATAGATGCAGGCCATATTTAAAAAACATTTTTCAGTCTTCTTATTCAAGCTGCCTATCCTGCAGATTATAGCACTTTGCTAGTGGATCCTATCACTAGAAAGTGCTGGGGTACCCAGGGCCAGAATTGCAGGCCCAGTACCACCCAACCATGTCTCTGTGTCCTCCTTCCTCTGAGAAGAGCCAGAACAGGAGTAAGAGTGGAAGCAGGGCACAGCTGACACTCAGCTGGGACACACCTGTCTGGCAGGCCAGCCTGTGTCTGTGCTGTTAATTGTGTGCCTGTTCTGACTGATTGGACCCTGTTCTGGTTGTTCAGCATTTTCAACATTTTGCCTGGTGTGGGAAAAGCTACCCAAGCTCATTCATTGACAGGCTAATCAACCACATTCCTATGCAGCAGCACGACTGCAATCAACTTGTGCTTGGGCTGATAATTGCAAAGAGGGGGAGGAAAGGAGATAATTGTAGGTTCAAAGAGATAATACCTTTTATTGTGGTCAGTTAGATCTGTATGTAAAGGGAAGAATTTTAAGTCAGAAAGTGGCTCCACATTTCATGGTGCCCCCAATGTCTGCTCTGCTCTGTTTTCTCGGTATTTCCCATTGCGAGATGTGTCATCACCTCTTGTCTCTGCTCCTCATTTTAGACACATACTTTAGGTGAAAAAGATTTCTGAAGAGAGGAAGGAGAAAGATGACAAAATGCCCTTTGGTAAATCCTTCCAAATATAGAACCAGGAGTCTGGAGTGGTCCTCAGAGAGATACCCACTCAGCTCCCTCACTGCACAGACATAAGGCACAGACCCTGAGGGCCTCAGAACTCTGCCAGTATTGGCAGGTCACCACCAGGACCCAGGTCCCCCACCTCGCATCCCAATGTGCTTTTCACTATACCACATAGTTTATAGCATGTTTGCATGTAGAGAAATATGGTTTACAGCCACTTCAGAACCATGTCCTGCCATGCAGCCAGCCACACCGGGACCCAGTCTCACTTGCCAACAGGCTGGCAGCCACCACATGTAGCAGGGCCTGGCAGCTAATTGACCGAGGGTCAGTCCCACCTACCAACATGCCCACAATAGTCAGCCCCACCACAGCAGAGGGACCCATGCAGCCCACTCCTAGAGAATATAGGTCTGTTGACCAGGGGAGAGTGTGCTGCTAGGTCCCAGAGGACATCTTTTACATAAGGCCACTTCTCCAAGATGAGAAATGTAACTGACCTATCTAATATGTACCTACCTAATACATAGAAATAAACAGAATTGGGCAAAATTAGGAGAAAAGGTAATGTTCCAAATGAAGGAACAGGATAAAGTCCCAGAAGAAGAACCAAGTGAAGTGGAAATAAGCAATCTATCCAATAAAGAAGTCAAGGTAGTGGTTATAAAGATGCTCAATGTACTTGGGAAAAGAATGGATGAACACAGTAAGAAGTTTTATAAAGAGTTAGAAAATATAAGGAAGGGCCAAACAAAGCTCAAGAATACAATAACTGAAATAAATAAGATACTAGAAAGAATCAGCAGTAGATTAGATGATTAGATGAGATGATACAGAGGAATGGATCAGCAAACCAGAAGACAGAGTATTGGAAATCACTGAAGCTGAACAGAAAAAAGAAAAATAATTAAAAAAAATGAGGATAGTTCAAGAGACCTCATAACATCAGGTGTACTAACGTTTGCATTATAGGGGTTCCAGAAGGAGAAGAGAAAGGGAAAGGGGCAGGAAACTTATTTGAAGAAATAGTAGCTGAAAACTTCCCTAACCTGGGAAAGAAAACAAACGTCCAGGTCCAGGAAGCACAGAGAGTCCCAAACAAGATGAACCTGAAGAGGATCACACCAAGACACATTATCATTAAAATGACAAAAACTAAAGATAAAGAGAGAACCTTAAAAGCAGCAAGAGAAAAGCAACTAATTACATACAGGGAACTCCCAGAAGACTATCAGGTGACTTTTCACCAGAAACCTTACAGGCCAGAAAGTTTAAAGTGATGAAAAGGAAAAACCTACAACTAAGAATACTCTACCAGGCAAGGCTATCATTCATATCTGAAGGAGAGATAAAGAGTTTTACAGACAAGCAAAAGCTAAAAGAGTTCAGCACACTAAACATGCTTTATAAGAAATGTTAAAGGGACTTCTTAAAGTAAAAGAGACCATAACTAGAAATATGAAAAGCACAAAAGGAAAAATCTCATTGGTAAAGGCAAACATACAGTAAAGGTAGTAGATCACTCACTTATAAAGCTAGTAGAAGGGTTAAAAGGCAGAAGTAGTAAAATCATCACTATCTATAATAAGTAGTTAAGGGATACACAGAACAAGAATATGTAAAATATGATGTTAAACATAGTAAACATGGAGGGAGGGAGTAAAAATGCAGGATTATTAAAATGCATTCAGACTTAAGAGATTATCAATTTAAAATAATTATATATGTATGTGTGTTGGTATATATGAACCTCATAACCACAAACCAAAAATCTAAAATATATACATACAGAAAAAAGAGAAAGGAATCCAAGCCACATTAAAAATAGTCATCAAAAGAAGAGAGCAAAAAAAGAAGAAACAAAAAAGAACTACAAAAACAACAAAATGGCAATAAGTACATACCTATAGATAATTACTTTAAATGTAAATGGACTAAATGTTCACATCAAAAGACATAGAGTGGCTGAATGAATAAAAAACAAGACCCATGTATATGCTACCTACAAGAGACTCACTTCAGATCTAAAGATAAACACAGACTGAAAGTGAGGGGATGAAAAAAGATATGAAAATGGAAACAAAAAGAAATCTAGGATAGCAATACTTATATTAGACAAAATAGACCTGAAAACAAAGACTGTAACAAGAGACAAAGAAGAATATTACATAATGATAAAGTGATCAATCCAACAATAATATATAAAAATTGTAAATATATATTTACCCAACAAAGGAGCACCTATGTACATAAAGTAAATATTAACAAATATTAAGGGAGAAATTTATAGTAACACAATAAAAGTAGGAGACATTAACATAGCACTTACATCAATGAACAGGACAGACAGAAAATCAGTAAGGAAACACTGGCCTTGTATGACACGTTAGACCCCATTAACTTCACAGATGTATAAGCATCCAAAAGCAGCAGAATACACTTTCTTTTCAAGTGCACATGGACCATTCTCCAGGATAGATCACATGCTAGGCCACAAAACAAGTTTCAATAAACTTAAGATTGAAATCATGTCAAATATCTCCTCAACCACAATAGTATGAGACTAGAAATCAACTACAAGAAAAATGCTGCAAAAAATACCACCATGTGGGGACTAAACAATATGCTACTAAACAACCAAAAGTCACTGAAGAAATCAAAGAAGAAATAAAAAAATACCTGGAGATAAATGAAAACAATAACACAACAATCCAAAATCTAACTGCAGCAAAGCAGTTCTAAGAGGGAAGTTTATAGTGATACAAACCTACCTCAGGAAACAATAAAAATCTCAAATCAACAATCCAGCCTTTCACCTCAAGGAACTAGAAAAGGAACAAAAAAAAAACCCAAAGTTAGTGGAAGGAGAAAAATCATAAAGATCAGAATATAAATAAATGAAATAGAGACTAAAACTAGAAAAGATCAATGAAACTAAGAGCTGGTTCTTTGAGATGAAAAACAAAATTGATAAGCCTTTAACCAGACTCATCAAGAAAAAAAGAGAGAGGGCTGAAATAAATAAAATAAAAAGTGAAAGAGGAGAAGTTAATACTAACACCACAGAAATACAAAGGATCATAAGAGATTACTATGAACAATTATGCACCAATAAAATGGACAACCTAGGAGAAATGGATAAATTCCTAGAAATGTACAGTCTCCCATGACTAAATCAGGAAGAAATAGAAAATATGAACAGACTGATTACTAGTAATGAAATTGAATCACTAATAAAAAAATTCCCAGGAAACAAAAGCCAGGACCAGGTGACTTCACAGGTGAATTCTACCAGACGTTGAAAGACTTAACACTTATTCTTTTCAAACTCTCCCCAAAAATTGAAGAAGGAACACTTCTGAACTCATTCTGTGAGCCCAGAATTCCCCTGATCCCAAAAGCAGACAAAGATACTGCCCCCCCACCACAAACACACACTGAAATATTACTTAGCCATGAAAAAGAATGAAAACTTGACATTAGTGACATGTACGGACCTAGAGCGTATTATGCTAAGGTGAAATATGTCAGAGAAAGACAAATACCCTATGATTTCTACTGTATGGAATCTAAAAAACAAAACAAATGAACAAAGATAACAAAACAGAAACTCATTGACACAGAGAACAAACTGGTGGTTGCCAGAGGGAGGGGGGATCAGTGAAATAGGTAAGAAAGATTAAGACAAATTTCCAGTTATAAAATAAAGTTACAGGGATGTCATGTACTGTATAGGAAATATAGTCAATACTATTGTATTAACTTTGCATGGTGATGGATGGTAGCTTGATTTATCCTGGTGATCATTTTGTAATGTGTAAAAATATCGAATCACTAGGTTGTACACCTGAAACTAATATAATATTGTAAGTAAGTCAATTATACTTCAATAAAAAAGGAAAAAAACCAAAGTACTGACACATGCTACAACATGGATGAACCTTGAAAACATTGTGCTAAGTGAAAGAAGCCAGACACAAAAGACTACATATTGTATGGTTCCATTTGTATGGAATACCCAGAATTTACAAATATATAAAGACAGAAAGTAAATTACTGGTTGCTTATGCCTGGGGAGGGGATGGGAGAATAAGAAGGTGATAGTTAAAGGGTGATGAAAATATTGTAAAATTGATTGTGGTGAGGGTTACAAAACCCTGTGAATATTCTTAAAAATCATTGAATTGCGTACTTTAAATGGTTGAATTGTATGGTATGTGAATTATATCTCAATAAAGCTGTTACCAAGACAACAAACACACACACACACATGACAATAGGACTGCACTAGACCTGATTTGCTCTTGGGGTAGTGGTGGTGTCTTTTACTCTGATTCCTGGGAATCATTGTGTCTCTTCCCTGCTTAGTATGTGAGCCATTCTAATAAAAGTTTTTGACCTGTGGTGTTTACAGATGGCGTTAGTTCTTTGATTTAATTTTCCAAGGTAATGTCTACATCTTCAAAGGGATTTTTGAGAGTTTTATTCCAAAGGGGAACGTGATATGGGAATTTCAGGCTGTTCAGGAGAATAGAAGAAGTAGTTTGTGGATAAGGGACTTTCAAGCCACAAAAGTCATTCTTGGCTTCTACTTTGCAGAAAGCATTCTCGGGGTAGGGCTGCTGATGGTACATCCTCTTGCAAAAGGTGGTCTTTATTATTCAGAACACAGGAATTCCCCTTACTCTACAAATCTTTGTTCCTTGATGACCATAAATTTAGGTTAATGAAATCTTTTTGTGCATTTTCAGAAACCTCCAAAGTTTGGATTATGTTAGGAGGTCAGCTTTTTTACATGCTGAAGCTGAGTTGGGATTGGGCGATGGCCCTGAAACAGTATCTTTATCTCTGTTAGCACCAGGCTGTCAGTCTCCAGATCCACTGTTCACAGCCACATGGATCACTGAGAAGGTTCACATCTTAGTATGGTTTGGTGGCCCTGTCTGGGCATCCACTGAGTTCTACCCACTGGTTCTTGCAGTGCGTCTGAGGTGTGCTCCCATAAGGGGCCCTGGACTTGCAGAAATTATTTTTGCAGCCAGAGAATTTATAATTTGCAACATATGGCGAGTCATTTTTAGCAGCTTTCCTTCTTTCTTTTGCATTTTCCCACACCCACTCCCACTTACTGTTGGCTGCCCTCCCAGTACCTTCTCACCACTAGGGACTTATATTAAAAGGCAGATTTCTGTAGGCTCTGCAAGAGCCACAATTGCATTATTTGCCTCTTGTTTTCTTTTAATTATCATTTTTTCACATTACTGTTCCTTTATGCTTACAGATTACACATTAAATAAGAGTCAAGGATACAGATATTGGGCCAGGAAGAGGAATCTACATGTCTTGACTGCTATAGGATGGGCAGGGGACAGAGCAGCATGGTAGTGGTGAAAGTTGCAGTCTTTGGCTTCTACAGAGAGGCAGTGTGGAATGGAGGGCTGAGGTGAGAGGCTGAGTGATAGAGATGAAAGAGCATGGTGTTTTGGAGTTGCACAGACACTAACTGGAATGCTAACTCATCCACTGATTTCCTGTGTGATTTGGGGCAAGTTACCTGAAGTCTTCAGCTTCAGTTACCTTTGCCTTGTCTTGTCAGATGAACTTGCAAGGTTGTTATGATAATCAAACAAGGTGATGAATATGAGTATACTTAGTGGCACATATAAAGCACTTCATAAATATTATTTTCCCTTTCCTTTCATTAAGAGAGAATGAGAGGGCTTCCCTGGTGGCGCAGTGGTTGAGAGTCCGCCTGCTGATGCAGGGGACACGGGTTCGTGCCCCGGTCCGGGAAGATCCCACATGCCGTGGAGCGGCTAGGCCCGTGAGCCATGGCCTCTGAACCTGTGTGTCTGAAGCCTGTGCTCCACAACGGGAGAGGCCACAACAGTGAGAGGCCCGCGTACGGCAAAAAAAAGAAAAAAAAAAGAAAAAAAAAAAGAATGAGAAAAAAAAAAAGCCAAAGACATGAAAATCCCCATGTTCTATTAATAACAGTCCCCATTTTTCTTTTCCATAATATTTTCATAATGCTTTAAACCATGTGGGTAATTGTTTCAACATTTAATTTTTCCACTGAATTATTTAACTGCATTTATGACAAGCACGTATTTATTTTGAGTATGTCAGTGGAACCATTAATTTATTATAATGGATTTACAACATGCCCAGATATTTTTTCACTATTATCTTTGTGGTGATAGAAAACTATGCAGCCTCCCATAGATTTATCTTGCTTCAATCACACTTTAATCAAAATGAATTCCTGAAAAGTCTAGATAAGAGTCCCCCAAGAGCAAAGGAATAAGAAGATTTTCTCCAAAAACTATATTTAAGCCTGATAGTTTATCAGTCCGGATGACTCCCACTTTTGTCCTCAAGTTTTAGCAGAGGAAGCTTGGTGGGCATTTTATCTCAGGAGGGGGCATAGTGACGGAAGAGAAGTAATGAGATTAGAAATTTCTTTTTCTAAAGAAAATGGTTATTTTGCACATCTGGAGAGTGGTCCAGTCGTTTGTTTGGTTCCCAGATGCTTCTGCAGCCCACACTTCTGTAAAGATTCTCTGCCTGGCATGTCTTCATTGCCTTCAAAGGGATTTCTTTTTGAGCAAGGTAATAAAGTTCATTTCCACAGCCTTCCCTGATTGATGCCTCCAGACTGGACCGCCAGTCCTGATGGGCAGATGAGTACTGAATTCCCCATTTAGCACTCTCAGGCTTTAAACATTCAAAATGACATTACATAAAACACATGCCTTTCATCACGTTTATTTTCCCATCAGCTCGTGGCTTGAGAGTTTAGGTTAACCTTTCAGTTGTAACCAGGGTTTAAAATGAACAATGAAAGCTTCGTAACAGCTCTTTCTTGAAATTTGTTCCTTATTAAATTTTAAAAAATTTCCTTTATTTATTGGCAGGGGGTGGGAGGCACTGAGGTGTGAAGCTTGGTCATGAGGCTTAGTTGCAAAAGAGGACTGTAAGCATAGGTAGTTGCAGATTAAAAATACGTTAGCAATTAGTGTTTTCCACCTAATGGTTTAAAACTGGAAAAAAAAAATCTCCAGCTGCTAAAGGTATTATAAAATAAGGACAGGCTGAACAATCCTGCATTAAAAAAAAAAATCTCATTCTGGGAAAAGCTTTGCCCTTCTCATTCTTAGCCATAATTAAGACGAGGCAATAACTATTTAAATTTGTGTGCACGATGATACAAATTTCTCCATGAAAAATTTACAAAAGCTGCTAAATAAACACGTGGAGAATGTATTATTTACTAATCGTAACCTCAGCTATCAAACACACAATTTAGACCTACCTATTCTATAAATCAAACATTCCCCAGAAGGAACACTGACAGCTATGTTTAGAGCTTGAAATGGGCCTGTTTATTTTAGAATGAGATAAAGATCGACATTAAAAAGTTATTAACCAACATTTATTGCCCTTTCTATGGACTTTACCTAAGAATGGTTTGATACTTAAAACTTGATGAGGTAATTTGAATGGTGCTAGCTTTTTTTGATAGTTATTAATGCTTTGTCACAACTGTTTCATTTCTTTAAATATATGATTTCAAATGTTTTATCATATTTTTTAATCTAACTGTATGTCTTAGGTACAAAATGTTTATTTTATGAGAGTGTAACTTCATGAAAATCAAGGATAAATGTGGTTTTATTTATAAAAATTTGCTTTTCCCCCAACAGCTTTGAGTTCTACTTCTGCATATTTTATTCACTCCCAACTAGGGTGGGGAATGAGGAAAGAAAAACTGGCCTTCTAGGTTCTTGAAGATGAAAGCTGCCACTTGTGTGAGGGTTTTTTCCCCACTCAAGCTAGGAGGGACTTTACCAGCAAAGGCCCAGGACACCACTGACAGCATAGGATACCCTTCTGTGGTTCTTCCATGAGACTACAGCTGGAAGCAGGCCCAAGGGCACACTAACCCTGTCCACTCAGTGTGTCCTGGTCAGACACCTGGCTTTTTCAAGCCTCCAGAGTAAACTCCCAGGAGATCCACAGTGAAACAACAGGCTGGGAGGAAGACCACAGCCTACATGCAAATGGATTTCTCAGATCATGTATGTACACAAATCTGAAAGCTTAGGGAAAGAACAAAATAAAAGGCAAGAATGCAGGCAGTTTTCATCAAGCTAAAGCTTCTAGATGTATTCCAAGTCAGCCTGAGCTATTGAAGTGATTGGACCACTGAAACAATTTATATATATATATATAATTATTTATTAAATTTTTTAAACATATTTATTGGAGTATAATTGCTTTACAATGGTGTGTTAGTTTCTGCTTTATAACAAATTGAATCAGCTATACATATACATATATCCCCATATCTCCTCCCTCTTGCCTCTCCCTCCTACCCTCCGTATCCCACTCTAGGTGGTCACAAAGCACTGAGCTGATCTCCCTGTGCTATGCGGCTGCTTCCCACTAGCTATCTATTTTACATTTGGTAGTATATATAACTCCATGCCACACTCTCATTTCTTCCCAGCTTACCCTTCCCCATCCCCGTGTCCTCAACTCCATTCTCTACGTCTGCATCTTTATTCCTGTCCTGCCCCTAGGTTCTTCATAACCTTTTTTTTTTTTTTTAGATTCCATATATATGTGTTAGCATATGGTATTTGTTTTTCTCTTTCTGACTTACTTCACTCTGTATGACAGACTCTATGTCCATCCAACTCACTACAAATAACTCAATTTTGTTTCTTTTTACGGCTGAATAATATTCCATTGTATATATGTGCCATATCTTCTTTATCCATTCATCTGTTGATGGACACTTAGGTTGCTTCCATGTCCTGGCTATTGTCAATAGAGCTGCAATGAACATTGTGGTACATGACTCTTTTTGAATTATGGTTTTCTCAGGGTATATGCCCACTACTGGTATTGCTGGGTTGTATGGTAGTTCTATTTTTAGTTTTTAAGGAACCTCCATACTGTTCTCCATAGTGGCTGTATACATTCCCACCAATAGTGTAAGCAGGTTTCCTTTTCTCCACACCCTCTCCAGCATTTATTGTTTGTAGACTTTTTGATGACGGCCATTCTGACTGGTGTGAGGGGATACCTCACTGTAGTTTTGATTTGCATTTCTCTAATGATTAATGATGTTGAGCATTCTTTCATATATTTGTTGGCAATCTATATATCTTCTTTGGAGAAATGTTTATTTAGGTCTTCTGTGCATTTTTGGATTGGGTTGTTTGTTCTTTGATACTGAGCTGCTTGAGCTGCTTGTAAATTTTGGAGATTAATCCTTTGTCAGTTGCTTCACTTGAAAATATTTTCTCCCATTCTGAGGGTTGTCTTTTCATCTTTATTATGGTTTCCTTTGCTGTGCAAAAACTTTTAAGTTTCATTAGGTCCCATTTGTTTATTTTTGTTTTTATTTCCATTTCTCTAGGAGGTGGGTCAAAAAGGAACTTGCTGTGGTTTATGTCATAGAGTGTTCTGCCTCTGTTTTCCTCTAAGAGTTTTATAGTGTCTGGCCTTCTATTTAGGTCTTTAATCCATTTTGAGTTTATTTTTGTGTATGCTGTTAGGGAGTGTTCTAATTTCATTCTTTTACATGTAGTTGTCCAGTTTTTCCAGCACCACTTATTGAAGAGGCCATCTTTTCTCCGTTTTATATTCTTGCCTCCTTTATCAAAAATAAGGTGACCATATGTGCGTGGGTTCATCTCTGGGCTTTCTATCCTGTTCCATTGATCTATATTTCAGTTTTTGTGCCAGTATCATATTGTCTTGATTACTGTAGCTTTGTAGTATAGTCTGAAGTCAGAGAGTCTGATTCCTCCAGCTCCGTTTTTCTTTCTCAAGATTGCTTTGGCTATTCGGGGTCTTTTGTGTTTCCATACAAACCGTAAAAAATTTTTTTCTAGTTCAGTGAAAAATGCCATTGGTAGTTTGACAGGGATTGCATTGAATCTGTAGATTGCTTTGCATAGTATAGTCATTTTCACAGTGTTGATTCTTCCAATCCAAGAATATGGTATACCTCTCCATCTGTTTGTATCCTCTTTAATTTCTTTCATTTAGTGTCTTATAGTTTTCTGCATACAGGTCTTTTGTCTCCTTAGGTACATTTATTCCTAGGTATTTTTTCTTTTTGTTGCAATGGTAAATGGGACTGTTTCTTTAATTTCTCTTTCAGATTTTTCATCATTAGTGTATAGGAATGCAAGAGATTTCTGTGCATTAATTTTGCATCCTGCTACTTTACCAAATTCATTGATTAGCTCTAGTAGTTTTCTGGTGGCATCTTTAGGATTCTCTATGTATTGTATCATGTCATCAGCAAACAATGACAGCTTTACTTCTTCTTTTCTGATTTGGATTCCTTTTATTTCTTTTTCTTCTCTGATTGCTGTGGCTAAAACTTCCAAAACTATGTTGAATAATAGTGGTGAGAGTGGGCAACCTTGTCTTGTTCCTGATCTTAGTGGAAATGGTTTCAGTTTTTCACCATTGCAAACGATGTTGGCTGTGGGTTTGTCATATATGGCCTTTATTATGTTGAGGTAAGTTCCTTCTAAGCCTACTTGCTGCAGGGTTTTTATCATAAATGGGTGCTGAATTTTTTCAAAAGCTTTTTCTGTATCTATTGAGATTATCATATGGTTTTTATCCTTCAGTTTGTTAATATGGTGTATCACGTTGATTGATTTGTGTATATTGAAGAATCCTTGCATTCCTGGGATAAACCCCACTTGATCATGGTGTATGATCTTTTTAATGTGCTGTTGGATTCTGTTTGGTACTATTTTTTTGAGGATTTTTACATCTATGTTCATCAGTGATATTGGCCTGTAGTTTTCTTTCTTTGTGACATTTTTGTCTGGTTTTGGTATCAGGGTGATGGTGGCCTTGTAGAATGAGTTTGGGAGTGTTCCTCCCTCTGCTATATTTTGGAAGAGTTTGAGAAGGATAGGTGTTAGCTCTTTTCTAAATGTTTGATAGAATTTGCCTGTGAAGCCATCTGTTCCTGGGCATTTGTTTGTTGGAAGATTTTTTTTTTTTTTTTTTTGCGGGCCTCTCACTGTTGTGGCTTCTCCCGTTGCGGAGTACAGGCTCCGGACATGCAGGCTCTGTGGCCATGGCTCATGGGCCCAGCCGCTCCGCGGCATGTGGGATTCTCCCGGACCGGGGCACGAACAACCTGTGTCCCCTGCATTGGCAGGCAGACTGTCAACCACTGTGCCACCAGGGAAGCCCCTGTTGGAATATTTTTTGTTGTTGTTGTTGGAATATTTTTAATCACAGTCTCAATTTCAGTGCTTGTGATTGGTCTGTTTATATTTTCTATTTCTTCCTGGTTCAGTCTTGGAAGGTTGTGATTTTCTAAGAATTTGTCCGTTTCTTCCAGGTTGTCTACTTTATTGGCATATAGTTGCTTGTAGCAATCTCTCATGATGCTTTGTATTTCTGCAGTGTCAGTTGTTACTTCTCCTTTTTCATTTCTAATTCTATGGATTTGAGTCTTCTCCCTTTTCTTCTTGTTGAGTCTGGCTAATGGTTTATCAGTTTTGTTTAATCTCTCAAAGAACCAGCTTTTTGTTTTATTGATCTTTGCTATTGTTTCCTTCATTTCTTTTTCATTTATTTCTGGTCTGATCTTTATGATTTCTTTCCTTCTGCTAACTTTGGGGTTTTTTTGTTCTTCTTTCTCTAATTGCTTCAAGTGTAAGGTTAGGTTGTGTATTTGAGATTTTTCTTGTTTCTTGAGGTAGGATGGTATTGCTATAAACTTCCCTCTGAGAACTGCGTTTGTTGTATCCCATAGGTTTTGGGTCGTCCTGTTTTCATTGTTATTTGTTTCTAGGTAGTTTTTGATTTCCTCTTTGATTTCTTCAGTGATCTCTTGGTTATTTAGTAGCATATTGTTTAGCATCCATGTGTTTGTATTTTTTACAGTTTTTTTCCTGTAATTGATATCTAGTCTCATAACATTGTTGTTGGAAAAGATATTTGATACAATTTCAATTTTCTTAAATTTACCAAGGCTTGATTTGTGACCCAAGATATGATCTGTCCTGGAGAATATTCCATGAGCTCTTGAGAAGAGAGTGTATTCTGTTGTTTTTGGATGGAATGTCCTATAAATATCAATTAAGTCCATATTGTTCAATGTATTATTTAAAACTTGTGTTTCCTTATTTATTTTCATTTTGGATGATCTGTCCATTGGTGAAAGTGGGGTTTTAAGGTCCCCTACTATGACTGTGTTACTGCTGATTTCCCCTTTTATGGCTGTTAGCATTTGCCTTATGTACTGAGGTGCTCCTATGTTGGGTGCATAAATATTTACAATTGTTATACTTCTTCTTGAATCAATCCCTTGATCACTATGTAGTGTCCTTCTTTGTCTCTTGTAATATTCTTTATTTTAAAGTCTATTTTGTCTGATATGAGCATTGCTACTCCAGCTTTCTTTTCATTTCCATTTGCATGGAATATCTTTGTGCATCCCCTCACTATCAGTCTGTATGTGTCCCTAGGTCTTAAGTGGGTCTCTTGTAGACAGCATATATATGGGTCTTGTTTTTGTATCCATTCAGCCAGTCTATGTCTTTTGGTTGGAACATTTAATCCATTTACATTTAAGCTAATTATCAATATGTATGTTCCTATTATCATTTTCTTAATTTTTGGGGGTTTTTTATTGTAGGTCTTTCCTCCTCTTTGTTTGCTACCTCGAGAAGTTCCTTTAGCATTTGTTGTAAATTGGTTTGGTGGTATTGAATTCTCTTAGCTTTTGCTTGTCTGTAAAGGTTTTAATTTCTTCATCAAATCTGAACGAGATCCTTGCTGGGTAGAGTAATCTTGGTTGCAGGTTTTCCCCTTTCATCACTTTAAATATGTCCTGCCACTCCCTTCTGGCTTGCAGAGTTCCTGCTGAAAGATCAGCTCTTAACCTTATGGGGATTCCCTTGTGTGTTATTTGTTGTTTTTCCCTTGCTGCTTTTAATATCTTTTCTTTGTAGTTAATTTTTGATAGCTTGGTTAATATGTGCCTTCGCTTGTTTCTCCTTGGATTTATCCTGTATGGGACTCTGTGCTTCCTGCACTTAATTGACTATTTCCTTTCCCATATTAGGTAAGTTTTCAACTATAATCTCTTAAAATATTTTCTCAGTCCCTTTCTTTTTCTCTTCTTCTTCTGAAACCCCTGTAATTTGAATGTTGTTGCGTTTAATGTTGTCCCAGAGGTCTCTAAGACTGTCCTCAATTCTTTTTATTCTTTTTTCTTTGTTCTGCTCTGCAGTAGTTATTTCCACTATTTTATCTTCCAAGTCACTTATCCGTTCTTTTGCCTCATTTATTCTGCTATTGATTCTGTCTAGAGAATTTTTAATTTCATTTATTGTGTTGTTCATCATTGTTCATTTGCTGTTTAGTTCTTCTAGGTTCTTGTTCAATGTTTCTTGTATTTTCTCCATTCAATTTCCAAGATTTTGGATCATCTTTACTATCATTACTCTGAATTCTTGTTCAGGTAGACTGCCTATTTCCTCTGCATTTGTTTGGTCTGGTGGGTTTTTACCTTGCTCCTTCATCTGCTGTGTGTTTCTCTGTCTTTTCATTTTGCATAACTTAATGTGTTTGGGGTCTCCTTTTTGCAGGCTGCATGTTCACAGTTCCCATTGTTTATAGTGTCTGCCCCAAGTGGGTAAGCTTAGTTCAGTGGGTTGTGTAGGCTTCCTGGTGGAGGCAACTAATGTCTGTGTTCTGGTGGATGAGGCTGGATCTTGTCTTTCTGGTGGGCAGGACCGCGTCTGGTGGTGTGTTTTGGGGTGTCTGTGACCTTATTATGATTTTAGGCAGTCTCTCTGATAATGGGTGGGTTTGTGTTTCTGTCTTGCTACTTGTTTGGCAAAGGGTGTCCAGCCTTGTAGCTTGCTAGTCGTTGAGTGGAGCTGGGTCTTAGCGTTGAGATGGAGATCTCTGGGAGAGCTCTCGCCATTTGATATTACGTGGAGCCAGGAGGTCTCTGGTGGACCAATGTCCTGAACTCGGCTCTCCCACCTTAGAGGCAGAGGCCTGACATGTGGCTGGAGCACCTAGACCCTGTCAGCCACAAGGCTCAGAAGAAAAGGGAGAAAAAAAGAAAGAAAAAAAGAAAATAAAATAATGTTATTAAAGTTTTAAAAATAATTATGAAAAATAAAAAAATGAAAAAGTACTAAAAAAAGAAAGAAGAGAGCACCCAAACCAAAAAACAAATCCACCAATGATAACAAATGCTAAAAACTATACTAAAAAAAAACCCGAAAAAAACAAACAAAACGGACAGACAGAACCATGGGACAAATGGTAAAAGCAAAGCTATACAGACAAAATCAGCCAAAGAAGCATACACATACACACTCACAAAAAGAGAAAAAGGAAAAAAATACATATATCATTGCTCCCAAAGTCCACCCCCTCAATTTTGGGATGATTCGTTGTCTATTCAGGTATTCCAGAGATGTAGTGTACATCAAGTTGACTGTGGAGGTTTAATCCGCTGCTCCTGAGGTTGCTGGGAGAGATTTCCCTTTCTCTTCTTTGTTTGCACTGCTCCTGGGGTTCAGCTTTGGGTTTGGCTCCGCCTCTTCGTGTAGGTTGCCTGAGGGCGTCTGTTGCCCACCCAGACAGGAGGGGGTTAAAGCAGCGGCTGATTCGGGGGCTCTGGCTCACTCAGGCTGGGGGGAGGGAGGGGTACGGAATGCGGAATGCAGGGCGAGCCTGTGGCGGCAGAGGCCGGCATGAGGTTGCAACAGCCTGAGGCGCGCCGTATGTTCTCCCGGGGAAGTTGGATCACGGGACCCTGTCAGTGGCGGGCTGCACAGGCTCCCGGGAGGGGAGGTGTGGATAGCGACCTGTGTTTGCTCACAGGCTTCTTGGTGGCTGTAGCAGCAGCCTTGGCATCTCATGCCCGTCTCTGGTGTCCGCGCTGATAGCCGCGGCTCTTGCCCATCTGTGCAGCTCCTTTAAGCAGCGTTCTTAATCCCCTCTCCTCGCGCACCAGGAAACAAAGAGGCAAGAAAACGTCTCTTGCCTCTTTGGCAGCTCCGGACTTTTTCCTGGACTCCCTCCCAGCTAGTAGCTGTGGTGCACTAGTCCCCTTCAGGCTGTGTTCACGCCGCCAACCCCAGTCCTCTCCCTGGGATCTGACCTCCGAAGCCCGAGCCTCAGCTCCCAGCCCCGCCTGCCCCGGCGGGTGAGCAGACAAGCCTCTCGGGCTGGTGAGTGCCGGTTGGCACTGATCCTCTGTGCGGGAATCTCTCCGCTTTGCCCTCCGGACCCCTGTTCCTGGCTCTCCTCCGTGGCTCCGAAGCTTTCCCCCCGCCCCCTCCCCCGCCCCTGTCTCCCCCAGTGAAGGGCCTTCCTAGTGAGTGGAAACCTTTCCTCCTTCACAGCTCCCTCCCAGAGGTGCAGGTCCCGTCCCTATTCTTTTGTCTCTGTATTTCCTTTTGCCCTACCCAGGTACGTGGGGGAGTTTCTTGACTTTTGGGAGGTCTGAGGTCTTCTGCCAGCGTTCAGTAGGTGTTCTGTAGGAGTTGTTCCACATGTAGATGTATTTCTGATGTATTTATGGGGAGGAAGGTGATCTCCACTTCTTACTCCTCTGCCATCTTGAAGGTCTCGGCAATTTATATTTTCGTAGGAGTTTCTTTTGAAGATCCAAAATTCCAAATCATTGCTGAAGGCAGTCTAGGGAGCCTAATGATTCTGTCAACAAACTGTAAAACACTGTAAGCAGTCAGTGGAAGCATGTAAAACAGAGTGCTTTTTGAATTATATCTGGATCTTCAAAAACAGGGTTTTCTTGGGGGGTGGGGTCAGGGAATATTCTTCCATTTTGTTTCAGTGGGCAAGGAGAAAAGAAATGTCCAGGATACCTAAAGATGGAAGGAAAGGGAGAGGGAACGGTTAAGGACATGGAACTGCAGCTGCCTTGAGGAAAGGGAAACATTAATAAATTATTATAATAAGTCCATATTATAAATAAATAATTGTAATAATTACAATATAATAATAATATAATAAAATAACATAAGAAAATAAATTATATATATATACATCTTTGTATGACTTTCTCCTGTATACACCTATATCCAGAAATGGTTTGAGGTGGGTTATCTTTATCCAGGCCAGTCTTGGAGTAGGGTAGGATGTGGATGACCAACAGGGATCACAGTCTGATGCTGTTCTTTTCTGCCTGTAGGCCAATAATTGTGCTGAATGATGAGTCCAGGTCTGAGGTGGGGGTGAGGGTCAGGGGTGGGGAGATGAAGGAGATGGTACCACCTGCTCTTACTAAAGGTGCTCAATTACTAGCCCCACAGAGTTGGTGTGTGTGTTGGGCAACATAAGATAGGGTGGCTGGTGGTAACCAGCTTCCTCCTTCTCTTCCTCCACACATTCTTCTGGGACTTTAAGCTGCCAGTTTTGACAGTGGCTCACCTTTTCTTGTTCTTCCTCCCTGTAGAATATCTCTACCTTCTGTTTATTTTTGTTTTCTCTGGTTAAAATTTTGACTCCATCGAATGAGATTGGTCTTAGTGTTCATTCACATGAGATGGTACCTGTATTTGCCTATGTGTACATGTGTGGATGGACACACTCGTATATGTTTGCGTTTGTGTTGGGGAAAGACACACCTAGTGATTTGCTCTGTATTCGACATCCTTTACAGAGAATGCTAATTGTTTCCTAGCTTAAATTTATCAAGGAAATAAAATAAACTAAAAAATATTTATCAAGAAAACAAACAGATGTTTTCTCTTTTATAACTTGTCATCAATCTTCTCTCATTAGGAGCTGGAATAAAGTCATGAGAATTTGTTCTTGTCTTGCATTACTGATAAGGAGAGTCATAACAAAAATGCTAGCATTAATTTATATAGTGTATAAATTATACTATATTTGTATACAGTATTGCATTCCGTAGAGGTCTTTGAGAATCTCATACCTTAATCCAAAGGAATAACTTATAGTAGGAATGTTAGGCTAAGTGAAGAGGCTTTCAGCGTCCTTCAGATCACACATAGTAGTTATCACCTGCTGGCTCCAAGAAACTGGTGTGATTTTTTTTTTTGAGAGAATGGTAGTCATGTTGAATTTGAGCTGTCCGCGAGACATTCAGATGAATATGTGGATGGATAATTAGAAGTATAGTTTCGAAACTTGAGGGCCAGAGGTGTGAAATTTGGGAGTCATTGGTCTGTGAGTGGTAGCTGAAGTTGTGGACATATGTAAGATTACTGGAGGAGAAATGAGGAAAGAAGCTATCTAGGACAGGCTAGGACAGAAGTGTGAGCTGCACCAATGTGTGGGCTATACTCTTAGTGACCTTCAATCTTCTTAGGCTGATAGCACATATACAAGAACTTACTGCATAGCACTGCAAGTGTAAGGGATGAAGTTTAGTGGAAAGTTAAGGCAGTCTGTTTAAATGTTGCTGAAAATAAATTGATTAGATTGCCTCTTTCATGCAAAGATGGAAGTTAATGGAATTCAACCTACGAAAGATTTACTAACTGTAAAGGACTGTGTTCCATGCCAATGGAGAAAAATCACAGATGAAGTAGAACAGTTCTTACTCCCAAGAAGTGAGGGAGACAGATGTGGAAACATCTAACTGTAATATAAGGATGAATGAAATAAGAGCTATAATAGTTGAATGAAATGGGAACTTAACAGAAAGAACAACTAATTTCAAAGCGGGTTCGAGGGATGTTTCACAAAAGAAGAAGGATGACTAAGCTACAAAAGGCAAAGAAGTGAGGGGAGAGACTCTCAGTGTGACCGCCCCTGTCATGCCCAGGCAGGAGGCACCACAGGGTTGAACGGGGCTGAACCTGCTGGTGGAACACTGAATATTCTGGAGTTATCTGGTCACTCTCCATGTGCAACCTCTCTACCCTCCACATCCCAGACCCTACACAAGAAAACAAGAGCCTCCAAAACACAAAGCCCTCTGCCTAACCAGCAGTTAGGAAGTTAACAGTGCCTTCCCATTGATACTCTCAAGCAGTTAAAAATGGGTACTTCACAGTTTCTCACACATCGGAGAGAAAACCCCAGAACAAACAGTGCACTTCACATAATATTCCTATTGAAATATAGTGGGAATCACTTTAATAGCACTGAGAAAAATTCAGCAAGATATAGTCTGTTTAAAAGATAAAAAAGGGGCTTCCCTGGTGGTACAGTGGTTGAGAGTCCACCTGCCGATGCGGGGGACATGGGTTCTTGCCCCGGTCTGGGAAGATCCCACATGCCGCGGAGCGGCTGGGCCCGTGAGCCATGGCCGCTGAGCCTGTGCGTCCGGAGCCTGTGCTCCGCAACGGGAGAGGCCACAACAGTGAGAGGCACGTGTACTGAAAAAAAAAAAAAAGATAAAAAAGTATTGCTTTAGTGTTACCAGTCCTCCCGAGTCTGGCCCCAACAAGGGTCCTTTTGCCTGGTGTCACTCAAGCCAATAGAATGAGGCAGTGCTCGGTTCAGAAGCAAAGGAAAGCTTTATTCTTTGATTAAAGAATTGAGAGGTGGGCGCTTGCACACTAGAGCAGACGTTCTCTCCATGGGCGGGGCTGCTTTACAGAGTCTCGTCAGCTGGGGGGTGGGGCACTGAGGAAGCGGAGTTCTCGCGGGGCTGCCGCAGCTGTGCTGCTCAGATCCCGTGCCGTTAGCGTCTCTGCGCACGGCACGTCTGCACCGTCTTGAAGCGTGGTGTCTGCCACACGGCCCGCCCACCTGAGGTGGGGATGCAGCCATTTTGCTCCAGAAGCTCTGGTCTGAAGTGCTGAGTGTAAGACCTCTACACACGGTACCCTACAGGCAAGTGAGGTTAGTTTCATCTTATTTTTCCCAGGGACCCCAGTGGGCTCTGTCGGTGATATTAGTATCTGAAAAAGAGCAAACAATAATGGACCAAAGCCGGCCAGTTTGAGGGGAGTTTATTCTGGTGGAGACCGGTGCCTGGAGGCATAACCACTCGGTTTTTGAAGGAGAAATAACAAAAATGAAAGAGAAAGGTACTACTTTTCTTACACTTCAGTCTTTCCCTGGTACACACGGTGCTGTCAGCTCATTTGTGAGGTCTTCATGTGTGAAGAACTTTGCCGGGTGGATGCTGAAGTTTAGCCTCTACTTCATCTCTTTGTTATGTGAGATTTATTTTAAGTGATTCTGTCAGTCTTATATATGGTTCTTGCCTCTTTGTATTGCGTTTAGTTAGTACTTGGGCTAAGTTGGAAGTCCACCTCAGCAAGGTCTTGATTTCTTTTCATGCTCTCTCCACAAAAGTGAAAAGCTAGTTCGTTTGCTGACGTAACAAAAGAAGCACTCAGGGTATGATATAAATATAAGTAGGATATCCTTTCTTCTCTGAAGCCTCTTGGGCTATCTTAGACATAATACCTCCTGTCATTTTACTACTTCTTAGTCCGTTCGGGCTGCTATAAGAAAATGCCATAGACTGGGTGGCTTATAAAAAACAGAAATTTATTTCTTTTAGTTCTGGAGTCTGGAAATCCGAGATCATAGTGCCAACATGGCTGGGTGAGGGCCCAGGTCACAAACATTTTGTATCTTCACATAGGGGAAAGGGTGAGCAGGCTCTCTGGGGCCTCTTTTTTTTTTTTTTTTTTTTTTTTGGCGGTACGCGGGCCTCTCACTGTTGTGGCCTCTCCCGTTGCGGAGCACAGGCTCCGGACGCGCAGGCTCAGCGGCCATGGCTCACGGGCCCAGCCGCTCCGCGGCATGTGGGATCTTCCCAGACCCGGGCACGAACCCGTGTCCCCTGCATCGGCAGGCGGACTCTAGACCACTGCGCCACCAGGGAAGCCCGCTGGGGCCTCTTCTAAAGGACACTAATCCCAGTCATGAGGGCTCCCTCCCAACCCCAGCCCCCAACATAATCACCTCCCCAAGGCCCCACCTCGTAATACCGTCACCTTAGGTATTAGGTTTTCAACATATGAATTTTGCCGGGGTACACAAACATTCAGACCACAGCATGTACCTTGTAATTACAACTACTGTATATCACGATGGATAATAAGAATTCAAATATTGACATCGTTGTCTCCTCCATTGAACTGTGAGTGACAGGAGGGCAGGAACTGTCTTGTTAAGTAGTGTCAGCACCGCACACGGTGCAAGCCACATGGTATAAGCTCCATAAACACTTTTCAAACTGAATATATGAGTATTATAGAAATTATTGCATCCTAAAGATCCTATTTGGATTCTCCGAAGCCATTCTTTTCTATATGGGTCAAATTACTGAAGAAAATTTGTGAATACGAATTATGTTCCTGAACACATTCTACTCCTAGATAAGACAATGCCAAAGATGGCTTGGAAGAACTATAATATAGTGGGGAAAATCAGTGGTCTAGATTAACTGGGTCTTAGCTCTGGCTTTGCACTATAAACCTTGTAATGGTGGGCCTTCTGCAAGTGTTGTTGCCATTTTTAAAATCATACCATGGCACCCAATCAGTATTGCAACCTGCTTGGGGGTATGCTCAATGAAGACAAAGTAGGATTATTTTATCCTGTGATCTGCGCTTTTGTGAATTTATTTATTAATGCAGTCTCAGAATCTCCCTCTCTCCTAATTTTTTAGAGTCGGCATGATGTATTACTGCATTTTAAGAAGCTTCTGGTTAATTAGAATTTTTAGATTATTCAAATGGGACAGCTGGTAATATTCTGCAATTTTGAAATGTATTTTTGGGACCTGAAAAGGTCTTTACAGTAACTCTTAAGTTTGTTTTAGCTTAACATTTGACTAGTTGTGATACATTTGAATACTGATTCTGTATTTTAACATATTAGTTATCTTGCTCATTTCCAGGTCATCTGTAGATCTGATAAATGTACTTGCTAAGTGTTCATATAAATCATTAGCTTAAACTATTAACTAGAACAGATTTAAGGACAGAGGCCTGTAGTACTCTGTCAGAGACTTTCTTCCATGTTGATAACAAGTGATTAATTAACACTCTGACTATACTTAATTATAACTAGCTGTAAAGCTATTCTGCTGAACTATCATTCAATCATATGCTTATAAAGATTCTACTTCCTGCCTGACCCTAAAATTTCAGAGGACTCACTAGGTTGGGATGATTTTAATTTCTACTACCTGAAAGTCCAAAACAAATCTAAATGTGGACTCCCCCCTGCTGCTCACAAGGCAGCAACCAAGATTCCCAAGGGGGCCCTGGAGCCCCTCCCTGCCCCCAGTAGAGATTTTACAAGTTTGAAGCTGTTTGGTCAGAGATGGATCTTAAAATTGGTATATGTAGGCCCTTGAAAAGCTCAGCTATCTAGTTCTGTCCAGTGATTTTCTTTTTCCTAGTAGGAAAGATCCTTTTATTGGGGTGGACACTGAGCACACACTAGTCCATGATAAAATAACTTAGAAGAAATATCTGGAAGGGCTGACTTCTCCCCCTTAAGCACTCTCGGAGCAAGGTCTGAGCACAGAACAGGTCCCGGTGGAACTCAAGATGAGGCAAAGTCTTTAAGCCAGGAGAAGGGCTCCTGTCACCCAGCCACTTCAGGGCCCCATCCTGAGACCTCTGCAGACTCGCTCCAGTTTTCCAGAGGAGAACTGTGGGGCATGAGCAGGGGGAACTGGAGCCAGGGAGGTGAATAAAAATCTTGTTTTTTTAAAAAGCGTCTACCAACATCACACTACTGGGTCTGACGTCCTCTTTAACCATTGCTTGGTACATTTTACAGCATAAATAAAAACTCAAGGAAAATAAATACGTCAGCTCCTATGAGGTTGGGAGTGAGCAAATTGGCTTTAGGGAAAATTAGAAAGTAGACTGTAATTACTCTCCCAGTTTGGGACAACTTTCCCTTTTTCTGTGACAGATATTTTTGCTCCTGGAGGTTGGTTGGTCTTCCTGGTTTCTCCCAGCTTCCCTTGCTCTGTCTCTCACCAGCCTGGACACACCCTCTTCTCTGAGATTCCTCTTTCCTGTTCAGATTGTCACTCTATGGTGACCATTGCATGCTGCTAGGTAATGGAATGGAGATATCTGCTTGCATGAGTGCAACTCTCTCTCTCTCTCTCTCCCCCACACACACACGTCAGTGATGAGCCAGGAAACCTCTGGTCTCCCAGCTACACACAATTTCGGAGAGCTACTTTTCTGACTAGTGTCTATACCACCCTGCTTGGCCCAATTTACTGTTTGGATGAAGAAAGAGCAGGGCCAGTGTCATGGGCAGGTGACACATGGCCCCATATTCAGAAGGGCCCTGCATTGTTTTAAGGCTGTGCTGTTGCCATCTTTAAATTCTTAATTGTTTTTGAACACGTAACTCTGCATTTTTATTTTTCATTGGACACCACAGATTATGTAACTAGTCCTGATAAAGGGTTAAGTGTCCTGCTGCATGATGTACCTGTTTCCTATAGCTGGGGAATCTGTTTTCCATGCCCGCAGCTGCTCAAAGAATCTACTTCACATTTATTTTCTAGCTGCATATTTTCCAATAAACCATCTTTTAAAATGATTAATGGGTGTTTTCGAAGAAAACGATTTCACCCAGGCATTCATCTAATGGAACTATTTGTTTTACTATGCTGAGGTCGCAGTGGTCTCCAATCTTGACTTTATTTAATTTTTATGTCTGTATGTTCTCTAAATTAAAAAAAAACCCAATCAGAACAAGTCTGTATACCAGACCAGAGGAGATGTAACATATATCTGAGATTCAACAAAGGTTTAATTGGTACATACTATGTGCTGGACCCTGTTCTGGAGGCTGGAGATGGAGCAGAGAATGACAGCGTCCCTGATGTTGTACAGACTATATTCTAGTGAGTGGAGACAGACAATAAGCTGTTAAATGAATACATAATAAACTAGTAAACACATAAGCAAGTGTGATAATTTCAGGTACAGATAAGTGCTAAGCAGAAGGTTAAATTGGGTCATATGTTAGAGAGTGACTAAAGGTGGCTTTAGCTTTGTGGTCTGAACAAGTCTCTCTGAGGAGGTGACTTCTGAATTGAGACCTAAATGATTTACAATGTAAGTTTCAAGTTTTGGTAAAGCTTTAAAATGTTAGCTGTAACTCATACATTGTTCACTGTTTCAGTGAACTGTGAAATCCATTTAATAGTTGTTCAAAGGGAAATGGTATTTGTTCTCAGTGAAAACAAACATGTCTCCAGAAGGCATCAATCCTGAACTCTGTGGATGGAGCCTTAGAATGGTTCTACTCCAGGGAATTTACGTGTTCAGTGGTAAGTTCTGCTTTAGTTCACTTGTCGTCAAGGCTGTTGGCCTTGTTTACGTGCCCCATATGTGGGGAGCACTTTATTAGGAGTTGTTTGTAGTTTTAGAGGAAGTAGAAGTTACAGAACCCACCCTTCCAATTTACTGGAGAAGGCAGGGCAGAACCAAGGAAAGGTAGATAAAAGCACAAAGCACAGAAATCCAGGCATCACCAATGACAGCTGTACATGCCCAAGGGCCACAAGGGATGCTAGAGTCATTGGGACCGGATAGGATCAGTCACCATGTACACTGATTTCTCGTACACTGTTTCAAGCTAACCTTTTCCCCAGCTTCTCCATTTCAGAACTCCAGATTTTTCCCTTCTTTAGGTTGGGTAGGTGTAGTAACAAAATTTTAGGTCTTCCCATAGCTCCATGTTATTAAACTTTTCTGTGGAAAATAATAAAGTTTGGGGATTAGAGATAAAAAAAGGAGGCGGAGGCATCTTTCTTTACCTGATGGCCATGTTACCATAATGGTTTTCATCTTGTTTGACCAGTTTTGACAGTGAGACATCTTTGGTGAGACTTATGAAGCATTTGCAAATTGTTGCAAAACTCCAGTCCTCCAAGCTGCTGGATTTTTTTTCCTGTTTAATTTTGTGGCTTTGTGACAGAATTATAAGGAAGTAGAAGTTAGTTTTTGCTTTTGAAAAAAGTAATAGTTTTATTCACACGTGCACACATTTGAAAGAAGTAGTGTGGAGGGTCTGACCGAGACACTCTAAACCAAATTGTTAAGAATGTTAATGGAATTAAATGGGAGGCTGCACCTGTTTTATAAGAGGTGCTGGAAAATGGATTGTCTGTCACCAGTACTGGATATTCAAGGATGGAGACAGGAGGACAAAAGAATTGTGGTGTGTAAAATGAACAGGAGATTTTCATTCTGAAGAAATAAGATAGAGCAGATCAGGAGTGTTATTTGTCTTGTCTCAGATGGGGGATGTCACCAGGTAAGGTGTACGACATCATCATTTTCTTGCTCTGGTCTCAAAAGAATGGTCAGTGTTGAGAACAGTCACCTCTGAGAGTAACCTGGATTTCAGGTTTCTTCTTTCCATCAGTCTATGGTGATATGAAAAAAACTAGAGGTGGCTTTTCATCAGTAATAAAAAAAGAAAGATCTCTTACATTTATTTCTTTAAGGACAGGTTTATACTTCTGCTTTTCTGCTTATTAGGACAAAGATGATGAACGGCAGTTTCCAGATGTATTTTTGAAAAAGATGAAAAAGAAAGAGCTGTGTTTGATTGACCCTCCTATTCCTGGGAGCAGGTGATTGAATGGGAAGTAGAGGCAGATGTGGATCATAGAATGAGCCATGTGAGCAGTTGCTTTGACCATCCCTGTGTTGCATGTATTGTGCTTGTATGTGTGTTTAATCTAGGATGTTAACTATGCTTAACCTAGGATTTAATCTAGTAGAATTTCAAAATTAAGCCTTCAACAGTATATGTGAATAAATCATCCTTCAAATGAGTTTTCTAATTTACAAATTTTAAGTTTGCTTTCTTTGGCATTATAGCTGGACTGTTCTACCCCAAATGCAGATCTAAGCTTGTTACCTCCCTGATGATGGTCCTGATGTGGCTGGTCCCCAAGCTCCTAAGCAACAGGATATGAGCCCTTCGTGCATTGCCTTCTCTCCGTCTCCACAGCCTCATTTCCTGCCCTCTCCCCACTTCACACTTGACCTCTTATACTCTAGTGATCCTTTCACACTCTGTGCTGCTCTACATTTCACAACAATCCTTCTCTCTGGAATACGCTTCCTGTTTTCCTCTACTTGGCTGACTCCTACTGGATAAGCCATCATTCTCTCCAGAAAGTCTTCGCTTAAAATATGGGCCCCTTCTCTAGGTTCTTTGGCTTCTGGCTTACTACTGAATATATTAAAATTTTTGTTTCAGATGTAATTTGACCTTTTAGCCTATAAACATCTTATGGGAGGAGACTATGCCTTACTCATTTTTGCATACATTGAATGCAATGCCAAACACATAATATGTGCTTAGTGTTTGCCAACCACTTCTGAATATTAGGCACTCAACTAGTATTTCAGTTATTCCTAGTTAGTAGTAAGATTGAACTGAAAAAATGCAAGAAAGTTTCATAATGGTAAGTGGTTAATAGCAGTTATGTCAGGAAGTGAGTAACAGATTATTTTTTCCTCTCAGTGGTAAGGTCGCAGTATTTTTATTTTTATTTTTTAAATTTTATTATTATTATAATTTTTTGCGGTACGCGGGCCTCTCACTGTTGTGACCTCTCCCGTTGCGGAGCACAGGCTCTGGACGCACAGGCTCAGCGGCCATGGCTCACGGGCCTAGCCGCTCCGCGGTATGTGGGATCTTCCCAGACCGGGGCATGAACCCGCATCCCCTGCATCGGCAGGCGGACTCTCAACCACTGCGCCACCAGGGAAGCCCAGGTCGCAGTATTTTTAATGAGTTTAGGTAAATCCACCGCCCATGTAAAGTATATATATATATATATATATACACACACACACACACATATAGCATGTGCAGTAGGGATCACAGGTAATACTTAGAAGTAAGGGCTATGAGAATTGGGAAAGGTCCTTAGATGTCTTCCAGGCTAATCATCTGTGATGCATGAGTCCTTTTATAATATTTCTGACAAAGAGTCATGTAATTTCCACCTAAACACCTCTTGGTAGTGGCCCCTTTTTATCTCACTAGGCAGCTCATTTCATTTTGGGGCCATTTAAATTTTCATAAAGCTCTATACTAACCCAAGTCTCCTTTCTTATAACTCCTATCTACTGGTCCTAATTCTTCCTGTTGAAGAAAAGGAAGATACGGTAAATCTAGTCTTTCTTCTTCCTTTGTAGACATTATTGGTGAATCATCAGGTGTCCCACAGAACCTCTCTCCAGGTTAAGTTTCCTTAAGTCTGGCAATTGCTCGTCATATTTTGGGGATTCTGTTCCCCTCACCATGCCAGTCACTTTACTCTGCTGTGCTTCAGGTTTTCCAGAAGTAAGCATGTTAGTCCAGGTTCCCTTATCAGTACAAATTTGAGCAGTACTCTGGCAAACATTAGACTGAACACTGTATTTTGATTCCTGACGCCTGAGATTACATTAACTTTTTTGGTAACCATGACACTTTGCTGACACTAATGGAATTTTCAATCAATGAAATCTTTTAGGATTGTCTTCATACTGTTGCTAAGCCTTTTTGTGATCTGGTCTTCTGAATGATGCTTATGTCTTCTGAATGATGCTACCCAAGAAACTTTCAAATCCACAAACAGTGACCAACTATTGATAATATGTGTAGACCAAAACCAGGATGAGACAATGCCCATGTCTGAAGGTCTAAAAAGTACTTTCTAATAGTTTTTATTTTATTTATTTATTTTCCTTTACGCATGGAGACAGAGACTGTAAAGTCATCAAACCATTTGAAGACTAAGATTTCCAGAATTTATCTATTCAAATTAGTATTGCTCTTTAAATCAGTGACCTTGCAAGATTATGTACTTAGTCAAATGATGTCTCATTATTTGAGTTATTAGGACAAAATATTTTTCAATTACCTACTCTGAGCTAAGCGCTCAACTACTTTTTTAAACTTCTACCTTTGAATAGTTTTTAAAGCCAGTGAATGAACCACACAGGAAAATATTCTATTTTCAGTGGAGGTTTTTTTTTTTTTAAATCCCAAAGTTCTAGTTCAGCCGACTTGGCTCCCTATGACCTTTAGTAATCTCCAAAAATCAAATGTACTCAAAAATGACAATTTAACAGATTAACAAACATCCCCATGCAGGCCCCTGGAGCAACTGACTGCTGGGATGGCCAAAAAAAGCTTCACCAAGGCCTTGCCGGCACCTTCTCTATTTAAAAACAGGACTCCTAGAAAATCTGTCTGGAGGTCCTAGCTCCTGCCAAAAAAGATTTTTTTCCTCCTCTAGTCTCAGACCAATTACCAAATCACTCTACAGAGAACCCAAATGAAATATTACTCTACTTAGTTGGTCAGAAAAGTAATTAAACCAACCTGCCATGGTGAGCAGGCCTCCAGCCATTGTTACAGTTACAGCAACTGCTGTGGATTCCAACTCAGATGAAAGCAGGTGTTAGACAGGTCTGTGCATTTCACAACCACAGTCCTTATCAGTGGTAGCGAAGGACCCTGTCTTAGATTCAGAAAGGCAGCTCACAGCCCTTGTGGGTATGGTGTGAGCTAACATTACAAAGCAAAATTTTTAAAAAAACACACATTAAGTATGGCTGGTGATGGTTGTTCAGAGAACTGAGAGAAACGGATTTAAGTTTAATCCTAACTGAATCTAGGATTTGTTTGCTCTTAAGAGTTGGAGTGATCCCAAACTCATTCAATGAGGCCACCATCACCCTGATACCCAAACCAGACAAAGATACTACAAAAAAAGAAAATTACAGACCAATATCACAGATGAATATAGATGCAAAAATTCTCAACAAAATACTAGCAAACTGAATCCAACAGCACATGAAAAGGATCATACACCATGATCAAGTGGGATTTATCCCAGGGGTGCAAGGATTCTTCAATATATGCAAATCAATCAATGTGATACACCATATTAACAAATTGAAGAAAAAAAACCATATGATCATCTCAGTAGATGCAGAAAATGCCTTTGATAGAATTCAGCAACCATTTATGATAAACACTCTCCAGAAAGTAGGCATAGAGGGAACCTACCTCACATAATAAAGGCCATATATGACAAACACACAGCAAACATCATTCTCAATGGTGAAAAACTGAAAGCATTTCCTCTAAGATCAGGAACAAGACAAGGATGTCCACTCTCACCACTATTATTCAACATAGTTTTGGAAGTCCTAGCCACAGCAATCAGAGAATAAAAAGAAATAAAAGGAATACAAATTGGAAAAGAAGAAGTAAAACTGTCACTGTTTGCAGATGACATGATGCTATACATAGAGAATCCTAAAGACGCCATCAGAAAACTACTAGAGCTAATCAATGAATTTGGTAAAGTAGGAGGATACAAAATTAATGCACAGAAATCTCTTGCATTCCTATACACTAACAACAAAGATCAGAAAGAGAAATTAAGGAAACAATCCCATTTACCATTGCAACAAAAAGAATAAAATACCTAGGAATAAACCTATCTAAGGAGGTAAAAGACCTGTACTCAGAAAACTATAAGACACTGATGAAAGAGATCAAAGATGACACAAACAGATGGAGAGATATACCATGTTCATGGATTGGAAGAATCAGTATTATGAAAATGACTATACTACCCAAAGCAATCTACAGATTCAATACAATCCCTATCAAATTACCAATGGCAGTTTTTACAGAACTGGAACAAAAAATCTTAAAATTTGTATGGAGACACAAAAGACCCCAAATAGCCAAAGCAATCTTGAGGGAGAAAAACGAGCTGGAGGAATCAGACTCCCTGCCTTCAGACTATACTACAAAGCTACAGTAATCAAGACAATATGGTACTGGCACAAAAACAGAAATATAGATCAATGGAACAGGATAGAAAGCCCAGAGATAAACCCATGCACCTATGGTCAACTAATCTGTGACAAAGGAGGCAAGGATATACAGTGGAGAAAAGACAGTCTCTTCAATAAGTGGAGCCAGTGGGAAGACTGGACAGCTACATGTAAAAGAATGAAATTACAATGCTCCATAACAGCATACACAAATATAAACTCAAAATGGATTAAAGACCTAAATGTAAGACCCGACACTATAAAACTCTTAGAAGAAAACATAGGAAGAACACTCTTTGACATTAATCACAGCAAGATCTTTTTTGACCCACCTCCTAGAGTAATGGAAATAAAAACAAAAATAAATAAATGAGACCTAATGAAACTTAAAAGCTTTTGCATAGCAAAGGAAACTATAAACAAGAAGAAAAGAGACCCCTCAGAATGGGAGAAAATATTTGCAAATGAATCAACAGACAAAGGATTAATCTCCAAAATATATAAACAGCTCATGCAGCTCAAAATCACAGAAACAAATAACCCAATCAACAAATGGGCAGAAGACCTAAATAGACATTTCTCCAAAGAAGACATACAGATGGCCAAGAGGCATGTGAAAATCTGCTCAACATCACTAATTATTAGAGAAATGCAAATCAAAACTACAATGAGGTATCTACTCACACAGGTTAGAATGGGCGTCATCAGAAAATCTACAAACAACAAATGCTGGAGAGGGTGTGGAGAAAGGGGACCCCCCTTGCACTGGTGGTGGGAATGTAAATTGATACAGCCACCATAGAGAACAGTATGGAGGTTCCTTAAAAAACTAAAAACAGAATTACCGTATGATCCAGCAATCCCACTACTGGGCATATACCCAGAGAAAGCCATAATTCAAAAAGACACATGCACCCCAATGTTCATTTCAGCACTATTTACAATAGCCAGGTCATGGAAGCTGCCTAAACGCCCATCGACAGATGAATGGATAAAGAAGTTGTGGTACATATATACAATGGAATATTAATCAGCCATAAAAAGGAACGAAATTGGGTCATTTGTAGAGATGTAGATGGACCCAGAGACTGTCTTACAGAATGAAGTAAGTCAGAAAGAGAAAAACAAATATCGTATATTAACACATATGTGGAATCTAGGAAAATGGTACAGATGAACCGGTTGCAAGGCAGAAATAGAGATACAGATGTAGAGAACAAACGTATGGACACCGAGGGGGGAAAGTGTGTGTGGAGGTGGTGGGATGAAATGGGAGATTGGGATTGACATATATACACTAATATGTATAAAATAGATAACTAATAAGGAACCTGTTGTATAAAAAAAAAAGAGTTGCCACAAGCACAACTTTTAACTAAAGGTAGCTTTTGCTCTTATCAGCCAACACTTCTGGGCTTTGTCAACATCATCAAGTTCAGGAAGTGTACGACTTCTCTTACTACTAAAAATCACTAGGTGTCCTGTAACCCACAGTCAATATTTAGGGCAATCTGAATTTCTGTAATTTCTTTTATTTACCAGATGTTACTGAAATTCTGCAAAACTACAGAGTATCTTCAGTGTTTGAAAAGTGAAGCAACACACATTTTCTTTCAAATGGCAAACTGAACAAATTAGTTATAACTTGTCCTACAGCACTGCATAAAATTTGGTTAAAAAGTATGTTCAGTCCTTCTCAGATTATTAGGAAATAAAAATGATAAAAAAGGAAGAAGAAATGTCAAGATGCCTAGCTGAAACAAGGACCATATTTCAGTTAGTTAATAATAATAATTGTATTCTAATGCGTTATGTTACAGCATAATGAGACCATGGATTTTTTTTTAGCTGGGAAAATTGGCCATAGACCAGCAGTAGTTAAGAAGTTAGTCTGAGTAACATAATTTTAAAAACTAGTGAAGTAAGGATTTTAATGCTTTCAAAAAGATTAATAGCATGTATGCACATAGCACTGTGAAATTTATGAAGCATTTTCACATTTCAGTAAAGGATTTTGTGGAGGAGGTGGCAGAGCTCAGATGTTTAAGTGGCAGGACCTGGATTTGCTGTTCTGTGTGCTACGCGTTATTGATTCATTAAAACTCACTCAGTCAATCCAAGTCTTCCTGATTGAATAGATTTGTGAAAGCCTGGGTATTGTGTTCATATGTGGCATGTAGACTCTTGATCCTAATGGTGACACAAGTATTTGTAATGTAGATGACATATTAAAATTTTTTTCCAGGTGTATTTCCATCTGTTGTAGATCTTGATATTTGGGGGGTTTCCTACTTATTGAGATGGTGGGCTCAATCGACCAATGAAAGAGGCTTTTCTAAATATCTGAAACCTATCAAGAATAGGGTCCGGTGGGCTCAGATTGTTCAGTTTCTTCCTGACGTGTTCAAAAGATTCCTGTTCTGCCTCTGTAGGCTGATCCAAGGGTCTTGCTGCCCTCGGGTGGGAGGAAGATATGATGTAGAGAGCAATACACAAAGCTTGCCCTTCCAGTCTGGGATGATTATGGGAATAAGGAAGTCAGATGTCAGCGTCCTTGTTTCTCTTCTTCCAGGGCCCAACGTGGGATAGGGAAGGGGATGGGGCTTTAGAAAGTGTCATTCATACTGGAATGAGGGAGCCAAAGAAACCCTTTGCTCCTTTGGACTAGTGTGGTGAAGACTGAAGCCCTGCAGGAAAAATGCAGCTGTGGGCTTGGTACCATGGCCAGTGTGGCATATGAGCAAATGGTGTTGGGAACCTAAGTCAGCAATTCTGGATCCCCTGGGCCTGTGCATGGTACATAGAGGACTTTTAAGTTACTTTATGCCTATGGAGGGGAGGTTGAGATGCTGAGGGTCCTGGTGAACTAACAGAGGTCCTGATAAAGGACAGAATTCATTTTTGGTGAGATCTTAAAGATGAGGATAAATAGCTTAAATCATGGGTTCCAGCAGTGAGCCCTAGCATGTGACCTCAAATGGCCAGGCAGACTCATTTGCACCTCTGTGGTCACCAGTTCAGGGAGAAGCTCAGTCCAGCCACTCTGCAGAATCCAGATGACCCCATATGGCTCTGAGGACCCGCTTTCCCTCTCTGTCACATAATCATATATGATCATTGCTGTCTCCTCCAACAAGCCATCATCTTGGATTGGAGAATGAGGAGGGAGAGGAGACTTTACCCAAATAAATCAAGCAATTAATTAAAGGGACTGCAGTAATTGTTGCATTGAATCAAGTTTGCTGGATTGGAAAGACCTTTAATTTTTTCCCAGGCTTGCTCTAGAGGATAGGGGCTTATGAGTGTGATCATATGGGTTACGGAATGAAAGTAGAAATTCCTGTATTTTATCAAAGCTAAGATGCCATTGATTAATAGAAGAACCATTATTTTATGAATTACTAAGAAAAAATAGAGCTACTATGTCAGTCAGTGTTCAACTAGAGAAGCAGAACTAGCAGGAGATATGTATTAAGAGATTTATTACGAGGAATTGGCTTATGAGATTGTGGGTATTAGGGAAGGTTAGGAAGAGCAGGATGCAAAACTTGGGCATGAACTGAAGTTGCTGTCCACAGGCAAAATTCCTTCTTCATCAGGGAAGTCTCAACTTTGTTCTTAAGGTCTTTCAACAGATTGAATCAGTCCCACCCAGATTATCTAAGATAATCTCCTTTACTTAAAGTTAACTGATTTTGTAAATAAGTTCAGTAGTATCATGTTTTTTAGATTCCTCATATAAGCGATATATGATACTTCACTTTCTCTGTCTTACTTCACTCAGTATGACAATCTCTAGGTGCATCCAAGTTGCTACAAGTGGCATTATTTCATTCTTTTTAAGAGCTGAGGGGCTTCCCTGGTGGCGCAGTGGTTGAGAGTCCACCTGCCGATGCAGGGGACACGGGTTCGTGCCCCGGTCCGGGAAGATCCCACATGCCGCAGAGCAGCTGGGCCCGTGAGCCATGGCCGCTGAGCCTGCGCGTCCGGACCCTGTGCTCCGCAACGGGAGGGGCCCGCGTACCGCAAAAAAAAAAAAAAAAAAAAAGAGCTGAGTAATATTCCGTTATATATAGGTACCACATCTTCTTTATCCATTTCTCTATTGATGGACATTTAGTTTGCTTCCATGTCTTGGCTATTGTAAACAGTGCTGCAATGAACATTGGGGTGCATGTGTCCTTTTGGACCATGTTGTTCTCTGGATATATGCCCGGGAGTGGGATTGCAGGGTCATATGGTAGCTCTATTTTTAGTTTTTTAAGGAACATCCATTCTGTTCTCCATAGTGGCTGTACCAATTTACATGCCCACCAACAGTGTAGGAGAGCTCCCTTCTCTCCACACCCTCTCCAGCATTTATTGTTTGTAGACTTTTTTTTTTTTTTTTTTGCGGTACACGGGCCTCTCACTGTTGTGGCCTCTCCCGTTGCGGAGCACAGGCTCCGGACGCGCAGGCTCAGCGGCCATGGCTCACGGGCCCTGCCGCTCCACGGCATGTGGGATCTTGCCGGACCGGGGCACGAGCCCGTGTCCCCTGCATCGGCAGGCGGACTCTCAACCACTGAGCCACCAGGGAAGCCCGTTTGTAGACTTTTTGATGATGGCCATTCTGACAGGTGTGAGGTGATACCTCATTGTAGTTTTGATTTGCATTTCTTTAATAATTAGCGATATTGAACATCTTTTCACGTGCCTCTTGGCCACCTGTATGTCTTCTTTGGAGAAATGTCTACTTAGATCTTCTGCCCATTTTTTTGATTGGGTTGTTTGTTTTGATGATATTAAGCTACGTGTGCTCTTTGTAAATTTGGCGACTAATCCCTTGTTGGTCACATCATTTGCAAATATTTTCTCCCATTCTGAGGGTTGTCTTTTCATCTTTTTTATGGGTTTCTTTGCTGTGCAAAAGCTTTTGAGTTTAATTATGTCCCTTTTTTTTTTTTAATTTCCATTACTCTGGGAGATGGATTGAAAAAGATATTGCCGTGATTTATGCCAGAGAGTGTTCTGCCTATGTTTTCCTCTAAGAGTTTTATAGTGTCTGGTCTCACATTTAGGTCTTTAATCCATTTTGAGCTTATTTTTGTGTATGGTGTTAAAGAATGTTCTAATTTCATTTTTACAAAACAGAGGGAGACTCAGAGACTTAGAGGAGGAATTTATGGTTCCCAGGGGGAAAGGTAGGGGGAAGGGATTGTTAGAGAGTATGTGATTGACATGTACGCACTGCTATATTTAAAATGGATAACCAACAAGGACCTACTGTGTAGCACAGGGAATTCTCCTCAATATTCTGTAACAACCTAAATGGGAAAATAATTTGAAAAAGAATAGATACATGTATAGGTATAACTGAATCATTTTGCTATGCACCTGAAACTAACACAACATTGTTAATAAACTCTACTCCAATATAAAATAAAAAGTTAAAAAAAGATAGAAATGAACTTATTTTTTTAAAAAGTTTACAAAGAAACTCAACTGATTATGTATGTTAATCACATCTATAAAACACCTTATAGCAATACCTAGATTAATGTTTGAGTGAATAGCTGAGGACTGTAGCCTAGTCAAGTTGATACATAAAACTGACCATCACAGCTACCAATTAAACTATGGTAGGTTATGGTATGGCATATCTCAATTTTAGAGATGTTAAAATACAAAAAAAATTACATTTTAAACTCTATGAAATATGGTACATTTTCTGGGTGTGGTGAGTAAATTTAGAACTCTGCTACATAATTTCATTTAGTAACTCTGGAGATTAGTAGTGATTTTGTAACACTATAATAGCTTGTAATTCTAGAGATAAGTAGTGATTTTTGACTACTCATTTGCAAACAGGAAATCTGAGATACAAAGAAGGGGAAGTCATTTCCTGAGGGTCCCTTCAGGCAGGGCTAGATTTAGGAAGCAGTTTTCCCCCTCACTGTTCTTTGAGTCTAGATCTCACCATTTTATAAGAATCACATTCAAAACAAATTGGTGAAATGTGAATTTTGATTCCCAAACTGGTGTCCCTGATCACCTGACTGTTCCAAAAGGTATAAAAACAATTTTAAGGAGCCAAATGGAAAGTGTACACTTAATCTGAGGCCAAGTGTCATGGGCTAAATAAGATGTTAAGTTGCTTTGCTTTTGGCCAGAGTTCTATCTAGTCCCTTGGGGCACTTTGTTGTCATATACTGATCAGAAGCTCTGATTACCAGTCAAATGGCGTAATGTAGATCACTTACCTTTCTGCACTCAAATTCATTGTCCACCTTTCCTTGCTCTGCTCTGTATCATGAGGAATTATATTTCCCAGGTTTACTTGCAAATTTACTTATGAGTAGGTTCAGCTAATGTAATACATCAGAGAAAGTCTAGAGGGTGGAAGAGGGGGAGAAACCAGGGATCTTTCCCTTCTGCTCTGCCTTGGGCTGTGCCTCCTTCGTTGAATGTGTTTTCTCAGTGGCTCTAATGTCCACTGGACAGTCCCTCCCTTTATGGTCCTATCCCACTAGGCAGCCTCCACTGTGGTTCTGGTACCTGCTGGATGGCTGCAGCTTTGGACTCTAACAGCAACACCCCCTCTTATTGTTTCTTCAGACATAGGAATGGCCGTGGCTTTCTGCTCTTGCTGGGTTCTGGGTTGCCTCACCATTTCCTGGGTGCTCCTTCAGCTCTCCTATCATCTGTGCAGTAAATTCCTCATGTTAAATCTTCTCTGTTTGGAATACCTTGAGTGGTTTCTGTTTTCCTCACTGGACCCTAAATGATACAGAGAATTTTTTTTATTATTAATTACAATGGGAAAAATAAATCAATTATTCCTTGAGAGATACAAATTTGGGTAGATCCATCATTCTAAGGATGGCTTCCAAGAGGAAAACTACAAGAAAGAAGAAAAGGTCCTTGGTAGTGGAAGGGTTGGGAAACCCCGTGCAGTGGGGGCGTATGAGGTAGTGCTGAAGGAGGCTTGGGAGCCACCATTTCCATATGAGAAAAAGAAGCCCCAGAGAAATAGGGGGTCTTGTCCATGGTCACTCAGTGACTTGGTGAATGAATAACCAGAACCAGCACTCAGTTGCTTCTACATTTTGCATAGTAGAATTGTAAGGGCATTTGCAATCAGAGTGAGCCAGTTAGAACCCCAGATCTACTGCTCATTTGCTCTGTGACTTTGGGCAAGTCACTTACTATCTCTGATTCTCAGTTTTCTCATCTCTAAAATGGAGATAAACTTCACAGGGTTTGTGAAACTGAAAGCGGTTACTGTAAACATACTTGGCAGAGTGCTTGGGCAGAGTAGTTACTAAATATGATATCTTTCCTTCCTCCCAAGCATGATTTTTCTTTAACACTATCCAGGAATAATAAAAATTTCCAAGAAAGTGTTTTTTAAAAAAACTTTCTTAAATTTTCTCTTTTTCTTTTACTGACTTGCAACAAAATTAAGTAAAGGAGCCAACAAAATGCTTCAATAATGTAATTCAATGCTTTAAAAAAATACTTGCACTTGTGTTCTAAACATCCTTCTCCATGCTATCTTTAGTTGCTGTTTGACCCTTAAGACATCAGAGTGACAATTACATCTATATGAAGTTATAGTTGCTGTGGACCTGCTGTATGACACTTGGCAATCAGTAATCACTTAGGCCTGCTTTCCTTTGTTTTCTGATTGATTACAGACCAGAAATAGATCTTGTTACTCCAAATATGATTCTTTCAGAGATCTGCTTCTATGTGCCCATAAGCTGGACGTTCCCACCCTTTGGCCCAATTGAAAAGCTGAGCTGCATGAAAAGATGTCAGCTCCATAGTCACAAGTGCTCCAGTCCCAATCTTGTCATCCACTGCTGCAGTGGTGTAAAGAAGGAGTTATACTCCTCAACCTTCTTCTCTCTCTCTCTTTTTTTTTTTTGTGTGGTACGCGGGCCTCTCACTGTTGTGGACTTTCCCGTTGCGGAGCACAGGCTCCGGTCGCGCAGGCTCAGCGGCCATGGCTCACGGGCCCAGCCGCTCCGCGGCATGTGGGATCCTCCCGGACCGGGGAAGGAACCCGTGTTCCCTGCATCGGCAGGCAGACTCTCAACCACTGTGCCACCAGGGAAGCCCAACCTTCTTCTCTTTTGAGATCCTACTGGATTAGAGAACATCTGAAAGAGCAAGGTTGCTTTTGCTTTCAGAAGGCCAGTGCCTGGAGCACAGGGAGCCATCTCCTCTTACACCGCCCCTGCTTGCCTTACCAATCCCATGTTTTGGAGAATGTGTTGCACTGATCTTTTATTTATTGCCTTTGAATATTGTTGTCACTCATGTATTGCACCTTGATATTCTTGGTTGCATATGGGAGCTTCTTCATTTTGAAGTGAGATTGGATTTAGGAGGTTATGGTTTTTCCCAGTTTCCTTATGTGTGACTGTGATGCAAAGCAGGCAGTGAGCTGGCTTAAAGCTTTAGAATGGAGCAGAGCTATGGAAACAGATCTTCCCCTGGTTAATGCTTTAGATTTGCTGTTATTGAAAAAATGGATGAAATAGGCTGAGGAGGGTAGGTTATGGAGTCCATGCTTGCCTAACCAAGGCCACTAGAAAAGCTGGTGGATATGGTTATGTTTAGAGGGTTAATCAGAGGGTTTAGATTCTATGCAGACTGCATTTCAACTCTCCATTTTAAAATGCTCTTTATTTTTTGCTTGCAGAGTACCAGAAGCAGGGGCCTCAGGAAAAGCAGTCCTGTGCATGACCTGGGGGTGATGGGACACCTCTATTTATGGCAAATGGCTTTGACTTCTGTGGGATTGGGTCATATTGTTACAGCTGCAAGACTAAAAAGGATTTGAATGATTATATTTTGACTAGTATTCTTCCTACACTTTAAAGAAACAGGGAAACTTTAGTTTCTCTCTTTCTCTCACTCAATCTTTCTTTACTTTTCCCTCATTCCATTTCTCTTCCACTTCCTCCAAATCCCCTTTTTGGAGACTGTGTTGCAGTAGTCTTTTCTTAATGGTCATGGAATATCGTGTGCCACTCAGAGTGTGCACCTTGGTATTCTCAGCTATTAGATATGGAGAACTTCACTTTGAAGTGAGTTTGGGTTTAGAAGATGATTGCTTTCCTTGTGGTTTCCTTTCAGGCAACTCCATTGTATGTGATAATGATGCAAAGCAGGCAGAGGATTGACTTAAGGCTTTAGGGTGGGCCGGAACTATGGAAACATATTCTTCTTTAGTTGTTACTATAAGTGGGCATGACTTCATTGCCAGCCCAATGACACAACTGATTGTTGTCAACAAAGAGAAAGAGTAAACAAAAGAGAATGACGAGGTAGCATATAATTAAGAACAGAAAGAGAAACTGTCAGTGTCTGTAATCATTAGATGCCAAGAACATGTCTAAGCATCCTGACTTTCCATCATAGTTATTATTTTTGTTTGAAAAAACTGGTCTTTGCAGTTAAGTGTACTTTATACTCAGTAGTACTAAAGAGACTTATATTTACCCATGTTTGCAATTTACCAGACACTGTACTGAGCACTTTATTTCCTTTAAGCCTTGCAATAACACTTTGAGATAAGAATTTATACTAGTACATGGATCAAGTGCTTATCACACATGCACACACACACATACATGCAGGCACACATATGTGCCCAAGCCCCTGTTGGAATTTTTCAATTCAGATAACTGGGATGGTAGTGAAATGGCCCCAATTTTAAGCCTATTAAGCTACTAAGGAATTTGGTCATCTCTCAATACAACCATCTCTCCCATTCATTACAACTATAAACACTGGACAAAATACAAGCCAAAAAAACCCCCACAAAAACATGCTATTTGAGGATTCTGAAAACTGAATCAAAGCAGACAGATTTTTGAGGAAGGGCAACACATGGATAAATCACCACATGGTGGTGAGATTCCCTTTTCCCCCTCTTCTTTCTTACAGCTTTACCCCAAGTGTGGGTACCATTATGGAACAGTGAGGGAGTGATGGCAGTATAGGCAGATAAAATTGTAATGGAAAACCAGTCCTTCTGGCTATAGAAACTAGGAAAAGGAGCCCTTGGGGGCTGGAGACTGAGAAGAAAATACTAGAGTGGAGAGAACTGGAAAACAGATCCCTAATTCTGTATATGAATCTGCACGTCTCAGAGTCATTCTTGAAGTACAAATGGGAGTGACAGACTCAACCAGCATAGCAGGGGCTTTGACGACTAAACTGAAATTTGCACCAGTGCCCATAGATGGGAAGATAGAACCTGCGATGTGAGCCTAAACAATTGATTGCTACTGAAACAAAAACATCAACATTGTCCAGACAATGATAACAGGACTTAGTGTCTACAAAATATAACATTCGAAATGCCCAGATACATTTCAAAAGTTACATAAATATTTAAAAAACCAAGAAAATGTATCCACATCTTTGCCCCAACAGAAAAGATAATCGGCAAAAGCCAAAGTCAATGTGACTAGATGTTGGAGTCATCAGACAGGCTTTAAAGCAGCTCTTATAACTGTGTGCCATGAGGTAAGGAAAACATGCTTGAAAAGCATGGAAAAAAAGGAGCTCTTAACAGGGAAATAGAAAGAGAACCGAATGGATATTTTAGAACTAAAAAATAATATAATGGAAAATGTAGAACTGAAAAAATACAATATCTGAAAACTGGATGGGCTCAATAGCAAAATGGAAATGATAGAGAAAAGAGTCAGTGAGCTTGAGGATAGCTCAATAGAAGTTATCCAATCTGAAGAACAGAGAAAAAAATTGAAGAAAAAAAAAGAACATAACTTTAGGGCTCTGTGGGACAATATGAGTATGTGTGACTGTAGTCCCAGAAGGCAAGGATAAAGAGACTGAGATAAAAAAAAAGAAATTGAAGAAATAATGGCCAAAATACTCCCCAAATTTGGTGAAAAATGTAATTTATAGATTCAGGAAGCTCAATGAACCTTAAATAGGATAAAAATTAAAAAACAGTATGTTAGAACTCATCAAACTCAAACTTCTAAAAACCAATGATAAATTAAAAAATCTAGAAAGAAGCTAGAGAAAAATAGCACATTATGTACAGGAGAATACAAATTCAAATGACTGTAGATTTCTAATCAGAAACTAAGGGAGGCCAGAAGGTATTAGAACAGCATAATGTGCTCAAAGAAAACAACTGTTAACCCGGAATTCAACATCCAATGAAAATGTCTTTTAGGAATGAAAGCAAAATAAAGACATTCTCAGATGAAGAAAATTTAAGAGAATTTATCCCCAGCAGATGAACATTTCAAGAAATGCTAAGATAAATTCTTCACACTGAGGAAAATGATACTAGAGGGAAGCTTGACTCTTTAAGAATGAGAGAACAGCAACAGGAATGGTAAATGTTTTTCTTCCCTGTACTTATGTATGACCACTGAAAAGAAAATTTATAAATTTATAAATTTATAAAATTTATAAATTTATAAAATTTATAAATTTATAAAATTTATAAATTTATAAATTTATAACATTTTGAAGGGATTTATAACATTTTGAATGTTATAACATTTATAACATTTATAACATTTTGAAGGGATATATATACATATGAAGGTACAATACATATGACCTATCATGTATAACATTTTGAAGGGATATATATACATATGAAGGTACAATACATATGACAACTCTATTGTAAAAATCAGTTAAGGCATATGTGGTTGCAAGACTTCTACATTTTACGTTAGTGGTGGCATATTAATTCTATGTAGAATGAGAAGATCAGGTATGTATATTGTAATCACTAGGCAAATCACTAAGAACAAAAAAAATACAACAAAATAACTCCAAAATGAACAAATAAAACGAGAGATATAGCCAAAAAGCCAACGACAGGTTAAAATGGAATACTAAAAAATATTCAAATAATCCAAAAGAAGGCAAGAGAAAAGGAGCAGATGTAAGAAAATTACCACAGCAATAACAACAACAGAGACAAACAGAATACAAATTAAAAAATGGTGCATCTAAATTCAACCACAGCAATAATTTCATTAAACATTAATGGTCTTAATACTCCATTAAAAGACAGAGATTGCCAGAGTGAATAAAAAAGCAAGACTCTGCTATATGCTGCCTCTAAGAAATACACTTTAAATATAAGGACACAAAAAGGTTGAAAGTAAATACATGGAAAAAGACACATTATACAAACAGTAAACATTACAAGATTGGAGTGGTATTTAAAATTTTTTTTAAATTAATTTTATTGGAGTATAGTTGCTTTACAATGTTGTGTTAGTTTCTACTGTACAGCAAAATGAATCAGCTATGCATATACATATATCCCCTCTTTTTTGGATTTCCTTCCCATTTAGGTCACCACAGCGCATTAAGTAGAGTTCCCTGTGCTATAAAGTGTGTTCTTATTAGTTATCTATTATATACAAAGTATCAATAGTGTATTGTGCCAATCCCAATCCCCCAATTCCTCCCACCCCTCCTTCCCCCTTGGTATCCATACATTTGTTCTCTATGTCTGTGTCTTTATTTCTGCTTTGCCAGTAAGATCATCTATACAGTTTTTCTAATTCCACATATATGCATTAATATTGATATAGCCACTATGGAGAACAGTATGGAGGGTTCCTTAAGAAACTAAAAATAGAACTACCATATGACCCAGCAGTCCCACTACTGGGCACATACCCAGAGAGAACCATAATTCCAAAAGACACATGCACCCCAATGTTCATTGCAGCACTGTTTACAATAGCCAGGTCATGGAAGCAACCTAAATGCCCATCAACAGACGAATGGATAAAGAAGATGTGGTACATATATACAATGGAATGCTACTCAGCCATAAAAAGGAATGAAATTGGGTCATTTGTAGAGTCGTGGGTGTACCTAGAGTGAAGTACATTAGAAAAAAAACCAAATATCTTATTAATGCATATATGTGGAATCTAGAAAAATGGTACAGATGAACCAGTTTGCAAGGCAGAAATAGAGATACAGATATACAGAACAAACGTATGGACACCAAGGGGTGAAAGTGTGGGGGTGGGTGGTGGGATGAATCTGGAGATTGGGATTGATATATATACACTAATATGTACGAGATAGATAACTATTAAGAACCTGCTGTATTAAAAAAATAAATAAAATAAAATTACAACCCCCCCCAACAATTTATGATTACCAAAGGGGAAATATGGTGGTGGTGGTGGGGATAAATCAGGAGCTTGGGATGAACATACACACACTAGTATATGTAAGTTAGACAACCAAGAAGGACCTACTGTATAGCACAGGGAACTCTACTCAATATTCTGTGATAACCTATATGAAAAAATAATATCAAAAAGAATGAATATATGTATATGTATAACTGAATCACTTTGATGTACACCTGAAACTAATACAACATTGTAAATCAACTATACTCCAATAAATTTTTTTTTAAATGTTTAAATTTTTTTAAATAATAAAAAAAAGAAGATGTGGTACATATATACAATGGAATGTTACTCAGCCACAAAAAAGGAACAAAACTGGATCATTTGTAGAGAGGTGGACGGACCTAAGAGTGTCATACAGAGTGGCTATTTTAATACTTCAAGGCAAAGAGTATTTCTAGAGATAAAATGGGAGGAATATCAGAATGATAAAAGGGTCATTTCATCAGGAAGACTTTTCAATTTTATGTGTATGCACTTAATAAGAGAGCCTAAAAATACATGCAGTAAAGATTGACCAAACTGTAGGGAGAAATAGAAGTTCCACAATTGTGATAGAAGATTTTAATATTCTCTCTCAGCATTTGATAAACAAGTACACAAAAAATCAGTAAGGATACAGTTACATTTAATAACACTATCAACCTTCCTGATTTAATTGACATTTATAAAACACAACATTCAACCACAGCAGAATACACATTCCTTTCAAGTGCATATAACATTCACCAAGATGAAGTGATAATGACCAAAAACTGGGTTATGGGCCATAAAACAGAGCATACTTCTAAATATTTCAAAGACAAATGACAAGACAAATTAGAGAGTATTTTCACTGAATGATGGTGTAAGTACACAAAGTTTGTGAGGCAGAGCTAAAACTAGTCTAAAGCTGGTACATCAGAGTGAAAACTATGGTTTTAAGTGCTTATGTTAGAAAAGAAGAAAGATTTAATATCAGTGACCCAAGGTCCCACCTTAAGAAACTAAAAAAAGACAAGCAAAGCCAACCTAAAGTAGAAAGAAGTGAATAATAAAGAACAGAAATAAATAAATAAATATCAGACAGGTAATAGAGAAAATCAACAAAGACGAAAGATGTTTTTTTGAAACCACGAACAAAACTGACAGATCTCTAGTAGGATGGTCAAGGAAAAAGGAGAGTCAAAACAATTCACCAATATCAGAAATAAAAGGGTTTTAACCACAGGCTATATAATAGGGTAATAAGAGAACACTATGAATAACTTTATACCATCAAATATGACAACTTAAAGTGGAGAGATATTTTGGAAAAATGCAACTTACTAAAATTGATGCAAGAAAAAATAAAAAATTCTGAATAGTGCTGTATGTATTAAAGAAATCAGTTTTGTTACAAAAAAATTTTCTCCAAAAGAAGTTGTAGAGGTCTTGAACATCTTTTGTAAGATTTAGTCATAGACATTTTATGACATGATATTACTGTGAATGGGATTATTATTTATTTGTTTGCTTAAAATAAAAAAATTATTTCTCCAGCTTTAACAAGATGATATAATTGACATTTAACATTGTGTAAGTTTAATGTGTACAATGTAATGACTCCTCTCTCTCTCTGTCATGATTACCACAACAAGGTTAGTTAACACATCTGTCACATTACGTAGTTACAATTTTTTTGTGTGTGGTGGGAACTTTAAAAGCTTACTCTTTAGTAACTTTCAAATATACAATACAGTATAGTTAACTAATGTTGTACATTACATCCACAGAATGTATTCATTTTATATCTGGAAGTTTGTACTCTTTGACCATCTTCACCCATTTCTCCCATCCTCCACCCACCCACCCACCCACCCACTCCACCACCACCACCAATCTATTCTGTCTCTATGAGTTTAGTTTTTTTAGATTCCACATATAAGTGAGATCATACAGTACTTGTCTTTCTCTGTCTGACTTATTTCACTTAGCATAATGCTCTCAAGATTCATCCATGTTGTCTCAAATGGCAGGATTTCCTACTTTATTATGGCTGAATAATATTCAGCTATATATCTATACCTATACCTATACCTACATACATATATAGCATATCACATTTTCTTTATCCATTCATCTGTTAATGTACACTTAGATTGTTTCCATGTCTTGGCTATTGGAAATAATGCTGCAATGAGCAGTGTAGTCTAGATATCTCTGAGACAGTGATTTCATTCCTTTCAGGCCAGAAGTAAAATTGCTGGATCATAGGGTAGTTCTATTTTTAATTTCCTGGGTAACCTCCATACTGTTTTCCATAGTAGTTTTACCAATTGATATTCCCATCAACAGTGCACAAGGGTTCCCTTTTCTCTTCATCTTTGTTGGCACTTATCTCTTGTCTTTTTGATAATAACCATTTTAACAAGTATGAGGTGATATTGTTTTGATTCTTCATTTCACTGATGATTAGTGATGTTGAGTACCTTTTCATGTACCTGTTAGCCATTTAAATATATTCTTTGGAAAAATGTCTATTCAGGACATTTTCCCAATTTAAAAATGGATTATTATTATTATTTTCTGCTGTTGAGTTCTATGAAATCTGTATATATTTTTGAATATTAACCCCTTACCATTGCAAATATTTTCTGCCATTCTGTAGGTTGCCTTTTCATTTTTTTGATAGTTTCCTTGCTATGCAGAAGATTTTAGTCTGATGTAGTCCAATTTGTTTATTTTTCTTTTGTTGCTTGTGCTTTAGGAGTCATATCCATAAAATAATTGCCAAAAACAATGTCAAGGAGCGTTCCCCCTATATTTTCTTCTAGGTGTTATTGTTTCAGGTCTTACATTTAAGTCTTTACTACATTTTAAATTAATTTTCGTGAGTGGTGTAAGATAGGGGTCCAGCTTCATTCTTTTGCATGTGAATATCGAGTTTCCCTAGCACCATTTATTTAAGAGACTCTTTTCTCTATTGAGAATTCTTGGCTCCCTTGTCAAAAATTATTTGACCCATGAATTATATTCATGGGTTTGTTTCTATGTTCATGATTCTGTTCCATTGATCATGTGTCTGTTTTTATGCCAGTACCATACTCTTTTGATTACTATAGCTTTGTAATATAGTTTGAAATCAGGAAGTGTGATGCCTCCAGCTTTGTTGTTCTTTCTCTAGATTGCTTTAGCTATATGGTGTCTTCTGTGGTTCCATACAAATCTTGGGATTATTTGTTCTAGTTCTGTGAATAATGCCATTGGAATTTTGATAGGGATTGCATTGAATCTGTAGATTGCTTTGGGCAGTATGGACATTTTAACAATGTTAATTCTTCCTATCTGTGAGCATGGAGTATCTTTCCATTTATTTGTGACTCCTTCAATTCCTTTAATCATTGTCTTATAGTTTTAAGTATACAGATACTTCATCTCCTTGGTTGAATTTACTCCTAGGTATTTTATTCTTTTTGATGCAGTTCTGAATGGGATTGTTTTTTTAATTTCTCTTTCTGAGAGTTCATTATTAGTATATAGAAATGCAACTTATTTTTGTATATTGATTTTGTATCCTGCAACTTTACTGAATTCATTTATTATCTAACAGTTACTATTATTATTTTTTTGGTGGAGTCTTTAGGGTTTTCTATCTAATATCATGCCATCTGCAAATAGAGACAATTTTAGTTCTTTCTTTCTGATTTGGATGCCTTTTATTTTTTCTTATGTTACTATTATGGCAAGGACTCCCAGTACTGTGTAAATAAAAGTGGCAAGAGTGGGTATCCTTGTTTGTTCCTGATTTTAGAGGAAAAGGTTTCAATCTTTCATCATGGAGTATGATGCTAGCTCTGGGCTTGTTCTATATGGACTTTATTATGTTGAGGTATGTTCCCTCTACACTCAATTTATTGAGAGATCATGAATGAATGTTGAATTTGTCAAATGCTTTTTCTGCATCTATTGAGATGATCATATGATTTTTATCCTTCATTTTGTTAATGTGGTGTATCAAATTGATTGATTTGCACATGTTGAACCATTCTTGCATCCTGGGAATATATCCCACTTGATCATGGTGTATGATCCTTTTCCATGTGTCATTGAATTAAGTTTGCTAATAATTTGTTGAGGATTTTTACATCCATGTTTATCAGGTATATTGGCTTGTAATTTTCTTTTCTTGCAGTGTCTTTGTCTAGTTTTGGTATCAGGGTAATGCTGGTCTTGTAAAATGAATTTGGAAGTGTTCTCTCTCCTATTTTTTTGGAAGAGTTTGAGAAGGATTAGTAATAATTCTTTAAGTGTTTGGTAGAATTCACCAGTGAAACCATTTGGTCCTGGATTTTTATTTGTTGGGAGATTTTTGATTACTGATTCAATCTTTTTACTAGTAATTTGTCTGTTGAGATTTTCTTTCTTCATGATTAAGTCTAGGTAGACTGTATGTTTCTGCAGTTTATCCATTTCTTCTAGTTTATCCATTTCTTTATCCATTTGTTGGCATATAGTTGTTCATAGTAGTCTTTAGAGATCCTTTGTATTTCTGTGATATCAGTTGTAATTTTTCCTCTTTCACTTATAATTCTATTTAGGTCCTCTCTCGTTTTTCTTTGGTGAATCTAGCTAAAGTTTTGTCAATTTTGTTTTTCTCTTTGAAGAACCAACTCTTGGTTTTGTTATCTTTTCTATTGTTTTCCTATTCTTTATTTTATTTCTTTTGGCTCTAATCTTTACTATTTCCTTTCTGCTACTAACTTTGGTATTAGTTTGTTCTTCTTTTTCTGGTTCCTTGAGGTCTAAAGTTAGGTTGTTTTTTGAAATCTTTAGTTTTTGATATATGTGTTTATCACTACAAACTTCCCTCTTAGAACTGTGTTTGCTGCGTTTTTAGTTTTGGTATGTCATGTTTCCATTTTTATTTATCTCGACATTTTTTGATTTCCCTTTTTTCCCTATTCTTCTTTGATTCACTGGTTGCTCAAGAATATGTTGTTTGATTTCCATGTAGTTGTTAATTTTCCAGCTTTCTTCCTGTTATTGATCTCTATTTTCATTCTACTGTAGTCAGAAAAGATTTTTTTTTTTTTTTTTTTTTGCGATACGCAGGCCTCTCACGTTGCAGAGCACAGGCTCTGGACGCGCAGGCTCAGCGGCCATGGCTCACGGGCCCAGCCGCTCCACGGCGTGTGGGATCTTCCCGGACCGGGGCAGGAACCCGTGTCCCCTGCATCGGCAGGTGGACTCTCAACAACTGTGCCACCAGGGAAGCCCCAGAAAAGATATTTGATATAATTTCTATCTTCTTGAATTCATTGAGACTAGTTCTGTGGCCTAACATATGATCTATCATGGAGAATATTCCATGTGCACTTGAGAAGAATGTATATTTTTCTGCTTTTGGATGGGAAGTTCTGAAAATGTCTCTTAAAGTCCATCTGGTCTATTGTTTTGTTTAAGACCAATGTTTCCTTATTGATTTTGTCTGGATATCTACTCATTGATGAAAGTGGGACATTGAAGTCACCTACTACTATTGTATTGCTGTTTATTTTTCCCTTTATGTCTGTTAATATTTGCTTTATATATTTAGGTGCTCCTGTGTTGGATGTATACCTATTTACAAATGTTATATCTTCTTGTTGGATTGACAAATTTATCATTATATAATGACCTTCTTTGTCTTTTACTACAGTCTTTGTCTTAAATTATACTTCGCTTATTATAAGTATAGCTTATGCTTTTGGTTTCCATTTGCATGGAATATCTTTTTTCATTCTTTCATTTTTAGTTTCTATGTATCCTTAAAGCTGAAGTGAGTCTCTCTTGTAAGCAACATATATATGTTTTTTTAAAAATTTAATCCATCCAGCCACTCTATGTCTTTTGATGAAAGAATTTAGTCTTTTACATTTAAAGTAATTATTGATAGTATGGACTAATTGTCATTTTGTTCACTGTTTTCTGGCAGTTTTGTAATTTTTTTGTTCCTTCTTCTCTTGCTGTCTTTGTGATTTGATAGTTTCTTTCATGATATGCTTAGATTTCATTCTCTTTCTCTTTTGTGTATCTACAATAAGGTTTTGCTTTTTAGTTACCATGAAGCTTACTTAAAATAACTCATATTCATAGCAGTGTATTTTAAGTCAATAACAACTTAAGTTCGAATGCAATCTAATACTCTATATTGTGTAAATGTCACAATTTACATATTTTTTATCTTGTGTATACATTAACACATTATTGTAGTTATAGTTATTTTTTACTACTTTTGTGTTTTAACCTTCACATTAGATTTATAAGTGATTAACTCACTTCCATTACATTATTCTGATTTTAACTATATAATTACCTTTACTGGTGAGATGTATACTTTCATATGTTTTCCTGTTACTAATTAAAGCCCTGTTATTTCAGCTTAAAGAAATCCCTGTAACATTTCTTATAAGGCTGTCTAGTGGTGATGAACTCCTTCAGTATTTGGTTGTCTGGAAAACTGCTTATCTAGCCTTCAATTCTGAAGTACAACTTTGTTGTGTAGAGCATTTTTGGTTGGCAGTTTTATTTTCCTTGATCACTTTGAATGTATTATGCCACTCTCCTCTGGCCTATAAAATTTCTGCTGTAAAATCTTCTGATTAGTAGTCCTGTGGGGGCCCTTGTATATAATGAGTTGTTTTTCTCTTGCTGCTTTTAAGAATCTCTTCTTAAAAAGGGAGGGGGGAAGGGCAATATGGGGTTAGGGGAAAAGAAAGTTAATATGGGATTATATGAAATCATGTATGTGAAACTTTTGAAAATTGTAAAACACTATAGAATTTAAAGAATCATTCAATAAAAAAATCTCTTCTCTTTAATTTTGACAATTGTGATACGTCTTGGCATGGGTCTTTTTAGATTCATTGTATTTGGAACTTTCTGGGCTTCCTGGATCTGGATGTCTGTTTTCTTTCCCAGGTTAGGGAATTTTTCAGCTATTATTTCTTCAAATAAGTTTTCTGCCCCTTTCTGTTTTCTCCTTCTGGGATCCTGATAATGTGAATATTGGTCCACTTGGTGATCTCCCATAGGTTCCTTAAACTCTCTTCAGTCTTTCTTCATTCTTTTTTTCTTTCTGCTGCTCTGAATGAATGAATTCCACTATCCTGTCGTTGAGTTTGCTGATCCTTTTTTGTGCTTCATCTAGTCTGCTGTTAAGCCCCTCTATTGAATTTCCCAGTTCAGTTATTATATTCTTCAGCTCTGTGATTTCTCTTTGGTACTTTCTGTCTGCTTCCTCTGCACTGAGCCCTGGGGGTGGGGGGAATAGGTGGTTAAGAACTATTTCTTTCTCTGCTACCATCCTGTTGAGCCTGTGAACACAAGCCCCACTTGCCATGCTGTCAAGGCATTGCAGGCTATCAAGGAATATGTCCTCTGGGCAGCAGCCATAAAAGCTGGGGCACAACATGTACATACAAGCTCCTTATTCAGAGACACCGCTGAGCTGGAGTAGACAGAGGGAAAGCACAATGATAGAGTCTCCGCCTCCCTGGTCTCTGGAGAGGATTGCAGTCAGCCTCTAGATGTGTGTTGAATTAGAAGCCTACCCCTCAGGCCCCAGCTTTTAATATAAGCACGCAGTCCTCTTTCAGGGAAAGGCTGGGTGTTTCTGTTTGCTGCCTCTGCGTTGTGGCTTGGAGTTATAGCCAGTAAGAACTGTTTCTGTTGGTTACAGTCCCAAGGACCCATGAATGTAAGCCCTACTGGCTACCAGAGCCAGTAGATTAAGATGAGTCCTCTGGGCAGCAGCCACAAAAACTGAGGTGCCAGACCTGTGCTTAAGCTCTTTTCCAGGAGATATCAATGACTTGGAGTGAGGCAGAGGGAAAGTGGAAAATCGATGCCTGCTGTCCTCTGTGGTCTCTGGAGATTATTGCAGTCAGGTCCCTAGATGTGCTTTCAATTAGAAGGCTACAGCTTTTTTTTTTTTTTTTAATCTTTACTGAGGTATAATTGCTTTACATTGTTGTGTTAGTTGCTGCTGCATACCAAAGTGAATCAGCTATATGTATACATATATCCCCATATCCCCTCCCTCTTGCCTATCCCTCCCACCCTCCCTATCCTACCCCTCTAGGTGGTCACATAGCATGGAGCTGATCTCCCTGTGCTATGTGGCTGCTTCCCACTAGCTACATTTGGTAGTGTATATATGTCCATGCCACTCTCACTTCATCCCAGCTTACCCTTCTCCCTCACTGTGTCCTCAAGTCCATTCTCTACATCTGTATCTTTATTCCTGTCCTGCCCCTAGGGTTTTCAGAACCTCTTTTTATTTTTTATTTTTTTAGATTCCATATATATATGTTAGCATACGATATACCACATTTTCTTTATCCATTCGTCTGTTGATGGGCACTTAGGTTGCTTCCATGACCTGGCTATTGTAAATAGTGCTGCAATGAACACTGGGGGTGCTTGTGTCTTTTTGAATTATGGTTTCTCTGGGTATATGGATTGCTGGGTCATATGATAATTCTATTTTTAGTTTTTTAAGGAACTTCCATACTGTTCTCCATAGTGGCTGTATCAATTTACATTCCCACCAATAGTGCAAGAAGATTCCCTTTTCTCCACACCCTCTCTAGCATTTGTTGTTTGTAGATTTTCTGATGATGCCCATTCTAACTGGTGTGAGGTGATACCTCATTGTAGTTTTGATTTGCATTTCTCTAATTAGTGATGTTGAGCAGATTTTCATGTGCCTCTTGGCCATCTGTATGTCTTCTTTGGAGAAATGTCTGTTTAGGTCTTCTGCCCATTTGTTGATTGGGTTGTTTGTTTTTGTGATATTGAGCTGTGTGAGCTGTTTACATATTTTGGAGATTAATCCTTTGTCTGTTGATTCATTTGCAAATATTTTCTCCCATTCTGAGGGTTGTCTTTCTGTCTTGTTAATGGTTTCTTTTGCTGTGCAAAAGCTTTGAAGTTTCATTTGGTCCCATTTTTTTATTTTTGTTTTTATTTCCATTACTCTAGGAGGTGGTTCAAAAAAGATCTTGCTGTGATTTTTGTCATAGAGTGTTCTTCCTGTGTTTTCCTCTAAGAGTTTTATAGTGACGGGTCTTACATTTAGGTCTTTAATCCATTTTGAGTTTGTTTTTGTGTATGGTGTTAGGGAGTGTTCTAATTTCATTCTTTTATATGTAGTTGTCCAGTTTTCCCAGCACCACTTATTGAAGAGACTGTCTTTTCTCCACTGTATATCCTTGCCTCCTTTGTCATAGATTAGTTGACTATAGGTGTGTGGGTTTATCTCTGGGCTTTCTATTCTGTTCCATTGATCTTCATTTCTGTTTTTGTGTCAGTACCATGTTGTCTTGATTACTGTAGCTTTGTAGTATAGTCTGAAGTCAAGGAGTCTTATTCCTCCAGCTCCATTTTTTTCCCCTCAAGATTGCTTTGGCTATTCAGGGTCTTTTGTGTCTCCATACTAATTTTAAGGTTTTTTGTTCTAGTTTTGTAAGAAATGCCATTGGTTATTTGACAGGGATTGCATTGAATCTGTAGGTTGCTTTGAGTAGTAGAGTCATTTTCACAATACTGATTCTTCTAATCCATGAACATATGGTATATCTCTCTATCTGTTTGTGTCATCTTTGATTTCTTTCATCAGTGTCTTATAGTTTTCTGAGTACAGGTCTTCTACCTCTTTAGGTAGGGTTATTCCTTAGTATATTATTCTTTTTGTTGGAATGGTAAATGCGAGTGTTTTCTTGATTTCACTTTCAGATTTTTCATCATTAGTGTATAGGAATGCCAGAGATTTCTGTGCATTAATTTTGTATCCTGCTACTTTACCAAATTCATTGATTAGCTCTAGTAGTTTTCTGGTGGCATCTTTAGGATTATTTATGTATAGTATCATGTCATCTGCAAACAATGACAGTTTTACTTCTTCTTTTCCAATTTGTATTCCTTTTATTTCTTTTTATTCTCTGATTGCTGTGGCTAGGACTTCCAAAACTATGTTGAATAATAATATTGAGAGTGGACATCCTTGTCTTGTTCCTGATCTTAGAGGAAATGCTTTCAGTTTTTCACCACTGAGAATGATGTTTGCTGTGGGCTTGTCATATATGGCCTTTATTATGTTGAGGTAGGTTCCCTCTATGCCCACTTTCTGGAGAGTTTTTATCATAAATGGGTGTTGAATTTTGTCAAAGGCTTTTTCTCCATCTATTGAGATGATCATATGTTTTTTAATTCTTCAGTTTCTTAATATGGTGTATCACATTGATTGTTTTGCATATATTGAAGAATCCTTGCATCCCTGGGATAAATCCCACTTGATCATGGTGTATGATCCTTTTAATGTGCTGTTGGATTCTGTTTGATAGTATTTTGTTGCGGATTTTTGCATCTATATTCATCAGTAATATTGGTCTGTAATTTTCTTTTTTGTAGTATCTTTGTCTGGTTTTGGTATCAGGGTGATGATGGCCTCATAGAATGAGTATGGAAGTGTTCCTTCCTTTTCAGTTTTTTGGAAGAGTTTGAGAAGGATGGGTGTTAGCTCTTTTCTAAATGTTTGATAGAATTCACCTGTGAAGCCATCTAGTCCTGGACTTTTGTTTGTTGGAAGAGTTTTAATCACAGTTTCAATTTCATTGCTTGTAATTGGTCTGTTCATGTTTTCTGTTTCTTCCTAGTTCAGTCTTGGAAGGTTATACGTTTCTAAGAATTTGTCCATTTGTTCCAGGTTGTCCATTTTATTGGCATAGAGTTGCTTATAGTAGTCTCTTAGGATGCTTTGTATTTCTGCCTTGTCTGTTGTAACTTCTCCTTTTTCATTTCTAATTTTATTGATTTGAGTCCTCTCCCTCTTTTTCTTGATGAGTCTGGCTAAAGGTTTATTGGTTTAGTTTATCTTCTCAAAGAACCAGCTTTTAGTTTTATTGATCTTTGCTATTGTTTTCTTTGTTTCTATTTCATTTATTTCTGCTCTGATCTTTATGATTTCTTTCCTTCTACTAACTTTGGGTTTTGTTTGTTCTTGTTTCTCTAGTTCCTTTAGGTGTAAGGTTAGATTGTTTATTTGAGATTTTTCTTGTTTCTTGAGGTAGGACTGTATTGCTAGAAACTTCCCTCTTAAAACTGCTTTTGCTGCATTCCATAGGTTTTGGGTTGTCATGTTTTCATTGTCATTTACCTCTACGTATTTTTTGATTTCCCTTTGATTTCTTCAGTGATCTCTTGGTTATTTAGTAACATATTGTTTAGCCTCCATGTGTTTGTGCTTTTTATGTTTTTTTTCCCTGGAATGGATTTCTTTTTCTTTTTTCAAATTTATTTATTTATTTTTGGTTGTGTTGGGTCTTCGTTGCTGTGTGCAGGCTTTCTCTAGTTGTGGTCAGCGAGGGCTACTCTTCGTTGCTGTGTGCAGGCTTCTTATTGTCGTTGCTTCTCTTGTTGTGGAGCACGGGCTCTAGGCACACAGGCTTCAGTAGTTATGGCACGTGGGCTCAGTAGTTGTGGCTTGCAGGCTGTAGAGCTCAGGCTCAGTGGTTGTGGCACACGGGCTTAGTTGCTCTGTGGCATGTGGGATCTTCCCAGGCCTGGGCTTGAACCCATGTCCCTTGCATTGGCAGGCAGATTCTTAACCACTGTGCCACCAGGGAAGCCCCCGTGTAATTGATTTCTAACCTCATGGCGTGGTGGTTGGAAAAGATGCTTGATATTATTTCAGTTTTCTTAGATTTCCTGAGGCTTGATTTGTGACCCAAGATTTGATCTATCCTGGAGAATGTTCTGTGTGCATTTGGGAAGAAAGTGTAATCTGCCATTTTCGGATGGAATGTCCTATAAACATCATTTAGATCTATCTAATTTAAAGCTTGTGTTTCCTTATTAATTTTCTGTCTGGATGATCTGTCCATTGGTGTAAGAGAGGTGTTAAAGTCCCCCACTATTATTGTGTTACTGTCGGTTTCCTCTTTTACAGCTGTTAGCATTTGCCTTATTATTGAGGTGCTCCTATGTTGGGTGCATATATATTTATAATTGTTATATCTTCTTCTTGGATTGATCCATTGATCATTATGTAGTGCCCTTTCTTGTCTCTTGTGACATTCTTTATTTTAAAGCCTATTTTATCTGATATGAGCATTGCTACTCTAGCTTTCATTTGATTTCCATTTTCATGGAATATCTTTTTCCATCCCTTCACTTTCAGTCAGTATGTATCCCTAGGTCTGAAGTGGGTCTCTTGTAGACAGCATATATATGAGTCTTGTTTTTGTATCCATTTAGGGAGCCTGTGCCTTTTGGTTGGAGCCTTTAATCCATTCACATTTAAGATAATTATTGATATGTATGTTCCTGTTACCATTTTCTTAATTGTTTTGGGTTTGTTTTTGTAGGTCCTTTTCTTCTCTTGTGTTTCCCACTTAGAGAAGATCCTTTAGCATTGGTTGTAGAGCTGGTTTGGTGATGCTGAATTCTCTTAGCTTTTGCTTGTCTGTAAAGCTTTTGGTTTCTCCATTGAATCTGAATGAGATCCTTGCTGGGTAGAGTGATCTTGGTTGTAGGTTCTTCCCTTTCATCACTTTAAATATATCATGCCACTCGCTTCTGGCTTGTAGAGTTTCTGCTGAGAAATCAGCTGTTAACCTTATGGGAGTTCCCTTGTATGTTATTTGTCATTTTTCCCTTGTTGCTTTTAATAATTTTTGTTTGTCTTTAATTTTTGTCAGTCTGATTACTGTGTCTCAGCTTGTTTCTCCTTGGGTTTATCCTGCCTGAGACTCTCTGCGCTTCCTGGACTTGGGTGGCTATTTCCTTTCCCATGTTAGGGAAATTTTCGACTATAATGTCTTCAGATATTTTCTCGTGTCCTTTCTCTCTCTCTTCTCCTTCTGGGACCCCTATAATGTGAATGTTGGTGTGTTTAATGTTGCCCCAGAGGTCTCTTAGGCTGTCTTCATTTCTTTTCATTCTTTTTTTTTCTTTATTCTCTTCCGTGGCAGTGAATTCCACCATTCTGTCTTACAGGTCAATTATCTGTTCTTCTGTCTCAGTTATTCTGCTGTTGATTCCTTCTAGTGTATTTTTCATTTCAGGTATTGTGTTTTTCATCTCTGTTTGTTTGTTCTTTAATTCTTCTAGATGTTTGTTCTTTAGTTCTTTTAGGTCTTTGTTAAACATTTCTTGCATCTTCTCGATCTTTGCCTCCATTCTTTTTCCGAGGTCCTGGATCATCTTCACTATCATTATTCTGAATTCTTTTTCTGGAAGTTTGCCTATCTCCACTTCATTTACTTGTTTTTCTGGGGTTTTATCTTGTTACTTCATCTGGTACATAGCCCTCTGCCTTTTCACTTTGTCTTTGTTTCTGTGAATTTGGTTTTCATTCCACAGGCTACAGGATTGGAGTTCTTGCTTCTGCTGCCTCAGAAATTATTGGTATGAACAAATTTTGTTGGTTTTGAAACACATATTATCAGCAGACTTTTTAATGTAATGTAAAATTTAATGAATTTTAGTGAACTTAAATTCACTAAAATATCTTCAGTGCTTGTAAATATTTGAATGATTATATAATGTTAAAAAAATTTAATCACCTGCTGGTGCAAAGTTTCTCTTTGATGGTGACCAAGAATTCTAAAGAGATCATGGTTTAAAAAGCCTGTGTCAGAAAGTACATATACTTAATTTATCCATAAAACCTTATATGACAAAATTATGTTCAAAGGAGCAAACTTAGATTTCACATTAAAAGCCTGAAAAGATCTTATTTGGAAGTTTTAAGTATTTCAGTACTTATTATCTTCCCTAATACTTTTAGTTTATTTTAAAATCATAAATATATAATAAAGGAAAATCTAAGGATTTTCCTCCAGATCTCCAGTTTACCCCATTGTGCCATTTTCTCTGAGCAGCATGGCATGACAATGTTGGGAAACAGTGATTTAAAGAAGAGTGCATCATATAGTCGTTGGCTACCTATCTTGTTGTCAGGTCTCCAGTGAGCTGTCTAGTATCTTGCCTTCATCAGCTTAACCCATTGGCAAGAATTCTTTATGTCTGTTCTTTGCATTATGAAGAAATTTTGCTCTAAAGCTCTTAAGTTCTTGTAAATCAAAGTAGGTGTTAGGGTGTATGAGTACAGAGATTGTGGATAGCAAATGTGAGTTTCTTAATTCATTCCAGCCTCAGCTCTACCCTTGGAAAAACAGCTCAAGCCACATGGCCCTTAGAGTGAAAGATCACTGCTGATCAAGAACAAAATCCTTCTCCCACTAGCTGTTTTTTCAGAGGCTCCTCTTGTAGTAAATGGAGGTGGTTGCCTTGCAACCAGAACTCAGAGCTCTCCTGGTCCTGAAAGAGATGGCATTTGGCTGGTGACATATGCTTCCTTTCCAAAGTTACTAGAGTAACTTTGGGGCTTCTTCTTGGGGCTGGAGAAGTTGTGTGGTGGAAATTACAGGCATCTTTCTGCCTGAAGTAAATTACTTCATACTGGACTTCAAGTTCTTAGGCCCAACTTTTTAGGTTCTAAAATTGGTAAGGGTAAATTTAATAAATGACTATTTCTTATGACCAGTAAACACTCAACCCTGGATTGCACGGTTTTATGATGACCTTAGCTCTGGCACTATGATATAGCAAAAAGAGCACAGCCTTTGGAACCAGGCAGGCTTAAGTTCAAATCCTAACTCTGTCACTTAGTAATTGGCCTTATCCTCTCTAAGTCTCAATTTCCCCACCTGTGTAATGGAAAAGTACTTTATAACTCATGTAATTGTGACACAAATTAAAATGGGAAAACATATGGCCAGCACCCAGTTTAATGCTTGGCACATAGTATTCAGTAAATGATGGGTATTATTATTATTGTTATTATATCCTATAATTACATTCAGAAGGACAAATATTCAGGCTAAGATTGCTAGCAGCTTGAGTGAGGGATAGCTCATTTAACTTTTGTGCTCATTTCAGACTTAAATATTAATTACATCATCTCAGAACTAAGTCAGAACTACTTTCTTCCCCCTCTTACCCTGAGGTGGGAGTAGGAGGCAGTTGACTAACTTTCTGTGGGTTAAAAACTAAATGGAGATTTTAAAAAATGAGAATGCTAGTAGTGGTTCTCTCAGCTAGTGGAATCCCAGGTGCTTTTTTGTTTCTCCTTTTCACTTTTTCTGTATTATTCTGTAGTCTGTAAAAACTAACCTGTTTTCGTTTTGTAAACATAATCCAGAACAACCAAAGTAAATGAGTTTTACAATGTAAAGATTTCTTTTATTTCACTGAAAACTTGCACTGGCAGCTGGGCACATCCCACCCCACTCCGCTCTCCCCAACCAGGACTTGTGTGCTGCAAAAATCTCTGTCATCCCTCCATCCCTGTTCCTTTCAGGTGGTGGCTGGAGCAGCCCTGATAATGGTGCTGGAAAGGTTTTCTCTTTTTCCTCCAGGCAGGAGGGAACACGATCCGCATGGCAGGCGATCAGTGAAAAGCAGCAGCAAAACAATACGGTTAATGTTAAAACATAAAGCAGAATAAAACAGAAAACCTAGTGCAGGTTTAAGAATCTGGGAGACCAACTAGAAAAGAGAGGAAAGGAAGCGGGAGGTGGGGTGGGGGTGGTGGAAGCAGGATGGATAAAACTACAGTTACAACAAGAAGGAAATGGAAAATAAATAAAGGAAATTCCTTAACCCAGAGTGAACCCCTTGAGGGAGTTTCGTTAGAGTGGGTGGTGGGGGGATGGATAAAATTCATATAGGACTGTATAATTTGTCGGGGATTTCTCTAAAATCAATTAAAAAAGAACAGCTTAGAAGAATTCAGGTAGGACTCATTTGAGTTTATTTCCCTCTCTGGCAGTCTACACTTTCTGAATCTGTGGATTTATGAGTTTTAGATCATTTGTTTCCAGTCCCACTGAGGTAAATAGCTCAGTGCAGTTGGTGCATTTATGACTCTTGTACAGAAGAATGCAGCTGATGAATTACTTCCTTTTATTTGTCTCTTGACCAGAAAAATGTATGGTTTTCTAGCAATTTGACTTTTAATCTGTAGCATTTTTCTCTTCATTTTCGTTGCAGGTGTAGTACAGTTGCAGATTGTAATCCAGGGATGTACAGCAGTCTGGTAGGGTGACCCAGAGGTTACAGATCGGTGTCATGCAATATGGTAGCCACTAGCCACATGGGCTATTAGTCCTTGACGTGTGGCTAGTCCAAGTTGAGATGTCCTAGAAGAGCACATCAGGTTTTGGAGACTTAGCATGAAAAAAGGAATGTAAACTATCTCATTAATAATTTTCACTTTGATTTACATGCTAAAATTGTATTTTGGCTCTGTTGGGATAAATAAGATACATTATTGTAATTAATTTCATCTGTTTTGTCTTACCTCTTACTTTTTAAATGTGGCTACAGGAAAACTTAAAATTGCATATGTGGCTCGCATTTGTGGCTTGCACTGTATTTCTGTTGGATGGTGTTGAAGTAAGAGCAGGCACTTAGGAAGTTCAAGTCCTCGCATTGCTGTTTCCTGCCTCATGACTTTGGGTAAATTATTAAAAATTTCTAAGCTTCAATTTCCAATACCCAGTTAAATGGGGATAATAATACTTACCTCACAGGGTTGTGAGGAGTATTAGCTGAAATAATTGTAGTACCTGGCACATAATATGTGTTTGACAAATGTTACTTCTCTTCCTTGTGCATTTTATTTACTGCTAGTAAATGTAGCCACGTTATTTACAAAGAGCTGTTTGGGATCAGGATAAAGTAGCCTGTACCTGTGTGGTACTTTTCATCCAGAAGGTTAAAGAGCTTGGCAAATATCAGTCACACGAGGTCTGAAAAGGGAAGACCCCATTTTTGGCTCTGTGGAGCATGAGACTGTGGCTGAGCTTTGTGCCTGCTGGCATCTCTGCATCATTCGGGCTGACCACTGTGATTGTTAGACATACTTGGAGGCACTGCTTAGTGGTCTGTTAAGCTGCTGAAGTCCCTTAGGTTCTATTTTAAAGCCCCCAGATACGTTTCTGATCTTGCCAAAAGGGCATACCTTCAGCTTCCTGTGCTAACAAGTAGAGTATTCCTGCAGGCATTTTAAAGCACACAATTAAGAAACAGGGCCAGTCTCTTCACAAGCCATATTTCTTTTCCTCCTCCTTATTCATTTTCAGCCTTTGAAGAGTAAAAGCATGAAGTATGGAGTTGGCTTGCCTTTTTGAGGGCTAAGCTACTATAACCCTTGGTTGTAGGTTATCTTCTTTTTTTTTAACATCTTTATTGGAGTATAATTGCTTCACAATGGTGTGTTAGTTTCTACTTTAAAACAAAGTGGATCAGCTATAAGTATACATATATCCCTGTAGGTTATCTTTAAGGATGGCACTTTGTCAAAAATCAACCCCCATCAAGCACTTGTGAAAATACACCCTTCTGTACTGCCTGCCTGTCCTTCTCTACTTGCAAGCTCTGTGTCCCCAATTGCTAGAACCATGAAATGTGAATTTTTGGTAGCCCCCAAGGTGGCTTTTGCCCACAAAAGGCAATTCAAGGGACTTACTTTGGTTTTAAAACTAATATTCAATTTTTAAAGTTGCATTTGAAAACTTAGTTTTTCCTTTAATTTTAAAACTTAGCTTACAGATCTTACCACTCTATTTCAATAAATTTTAACAATTACTCATAAGATGGCTTTTGAATAAGGTTTTAATTTACAGACTTAAACTCCTCGCTTTATTTACTTATTTTTAAAATTAAATACCTTGATTTTTATAAATATGTCAGTTGTCTGACTTAAAACTTTTCTGAAGATTTAGGTAATGCTTATAAATCTGTAAAATCAACTTATAAATATGCTGATTCCTAAGTTGTCTTAAATATTCTAATAGTGCACATAATTATAGTAAGATTTATATTTAAAAATCACAAGTCTATGTCAGTTACTCAATTAACAATTTTAAATTGGAATAACAAGGCCGACCTATTGCTTTTTTAGGTCAAAAATTGCTTAAACATTACAAGAATGCTCAGACTCCGCCTAACTCTATTGGGGAAATGACCTTGGAAGTTGTAAAAGGTAGACAAATAAATGAGATATATCCAGAATTCAAAGGAGTATCATTTTAATATCTCTTCAAGTTGTATGGTCCTAAGATGTAGGAAACATATGAAAAGAATGTAGGAGTACTTCAAGGTTCTTTAAATGGAAAATATTTTTCTGTAATGTACAAGACCTTCTCATGGACATTAAAAGGATAATACAGGAATATTATGAACAACTCTTTGCCCACAAATTTGATACCTCAGAAGAAATGAAAGCTAGTTATTTGAAAGACACTATCCAAACTCACAAAAAGAGAAACAGATAACCTAAATCGTCCTATATTTACTAAAGAAATTGAATCAACAATTAATAACCTTCCAAAAAAGAAAGCACCAGGCCCAGTGAATTCTACCAAATATTTAAGGAAGAAATGATACCAATTCTCCATAATCTTTTCTAGAAAAATAGAAACATAGGGAACACTTCCTAATTCATTCTATGAAAGCAGCATTACCCTAATACCAAATCCAGGTAATGACATTACAAGAACAGAAAGCTACAAACCGATATCTCTGATGAACATAGATGTAAAAATCCTCAACAAAATGTTAGCAAAAATTCCCAGCAAGCTATTTTGAGGGCATCAATAAATTGATTCTTAAAGTTTATATGGAAAGGTAAAAGACCAAGCATAGCAAACATACTACTGAAGAAGAACAAAACTAGAGGAATTACACTATCTGATTTCAAGGTTTATTGTACTGTTAAAATAATCAAGACAAGACATCATGGTACTGGCAAAAGGATAGCTATGGAGCAAAGCAGAGAACTCAAAACAGGCCCACACAAATATAGTCAACTTATCTTTGACAAAGGAGTTAAGGCAATTCAGAGGATAAAGGATATTCTTTATCTTTTCAGCAAATGGTGCTGAACAATCAGAAGTTCATGTGTTATAAAAAGTGAACCAAGACACAGATCTTACATCTTTGAATAGCTGATTTTTAGCTGTGATTTTTTAGTGTGAAATTTTAATTAGTTTATTGTATTGGAACATTTAAGAGAACTTAAGATTCACCATATTTATAAATTTAATTTATCAGATATATAAGAATTACTTGAAGTTCATAGGATAATTTGTTGGCTAAATATAATTGAAGTACTTTAAAAAGTAAATTGAATATATAAAATTTATACATTTAATTTTAAATATTTGAACATTAGAATCAATATCATCTAAAAGTTCTTAAGAGTGACTGCTAAAATTTGTTAGCATTACAAATATAGAAATATTTGTAAGCTAAACTTAAAAGTTTAGGAAATAATGAGGTTTATGTCTTTTTTTTAATCAAATGAATATCAGGTGCTCAGAATTGGGTCAACTGGAATCCTTGGCTCATGACACATTCTCATCATTGGCCAATGCCTGGTGTTTATTTGGTTGGTAATGTTAATAAATTTAACACACTTAATATTAGTTTTTAAAACCAAAGCAAACCTCTGAATAGTCCCTTCTTTATGCCAAAACGTTCTGTGAGCACACATTCATAGGATGGGGGTGGGATGTGTAAAGTGTCTAAGACGTGTTTTTATGTATAAAAATGACTGATCAGAAATAGTAGCATTTAACTTGTTTATTAAAGGCAGGACATTTGAGCAATAAAAAAAACCAGATAAAATGGGAAAACACTCTGCAGATGAGTCTCTATTATGAAAGGCCAAAGGATAAGAAATTTAAAATAAAGAGTTCTATATCTGGAATTAAATGGATAACTAATAATTAGTTAGATCCAGTGACCTAAAGTAACTGCCATATTTTATAACTAAAAATAAAGCAGTTTGCACAACAATTAACACTTTCAGTGATCCCAGTCAATGCTAGTTAATAGTTTTCATCATTCTTCAATGAGGTAAGTGTTATCTTCATTTTAGACAAATAACTGGAATCCTGCAAAGTTACTAGATGACTCCTGATACCTGTCTAAGTACTGTAGTGGGTGAGGTAGTATTCATGATATTTTGCTGAATCTACAAATAAGTTTTTGTTGCACAGGATATAATTTCTTTTAACATCTTTATTGAGGTATAATTAACATACAATAAACTGCACATAGGTATAGTGTACAATTTGATATGTTTGAACATTATATACACACATATGTGCACACACACACACACACACACACACACATATATATATATGCTAAAACTGTCATCACAATCCATCAAGATAATAAATCCACTATCTTCAGAAGTTTTCTTGGGCCCTTTTGTAATATCTCCTTCATTCCCCTCATTCCCCAGCTAACCAATGATCTTTATGTCATTGCACTTACTAATTTGCACTTTCTAGAATTTTATATAAATTGAAATACACAGTATGGGCTATTTTTGGTAATCTTCTTTCTTTCACTCAGAATAATGATTTTGAGATTTATTGATGCTGTTAATGTATAAGTAGTCCATTCCTTTTTATTGGTGAGTAATATTCCATTTTATGGTTATATTACAATTTGTTTATCCATTCACTTGTTGATGGACATTTGGGTTGTTTCTAATTTTTGGCTATTATAAAAAAAAGCAGCTATGAACATTTGTGTACAAGTCTCTGTGTGGACATATACATTTTTTTCCCTCTGTGGCAAATACCTATGAGCAGATTGGTTGGATAATATGGTAAGTGTATGTTTAACTTTTAAGAAATTGCCAAACTGTTATCTAGAGTGACTGTACCATTTTACATTCACACCAACAGTGTATGAGAGTTCCAGTAGCTTCACCTCCTTGCCAGCCTTGGGTATGATCAGTCTTTTAAATTTTAGCCATTCTGATAGGTGTGGCATGGTACCTCGTTGAATTTTAATTTGCATTTTGCCAAAGACTAATGTTGAACATCTTTACATGTGCTTATTTGCCAGTTGTATATCTTATTTTGTGAAGTGTCTTTTCAAATCTTTTGCCTACTTTTAAATTGGGGTTTTTGTTTTTTATTATTGAGTTCTTTATCAGATGTGTGATTTACAAATATTCTCTTTCAGTTTGTAATTGGTCTTTTCATTCTCTTCAGTCTTTTAATAGCAGAAGTTTAAAAACTTTAATGAGTTTTATTTTATCATTTTTTTCTGTATGGGTTGTACATTTGTTGTTATATTTAAGAAATCTTTGCCTATCCTAGTGTCACAAAGATTTTCTCCAATGTTTTCTAATAGATGTTTTATAGTTTTAGGTTTTACATTTAGGTCTGTGTTTCATTTTGAGTTAATTTTTGTATATGATGCAAAGTATAGATAAAAGTTTATGTTTTTGTATATGGATATCCAATTGTTCCAGCACCATTTGTGGAAAAGTCTATCATTATCATCCACTAATTTGCTTTTGTAGCTTTGTCAATAATCAATTGTTCATATACGTGTGGATCTATTTCTGTACTCTCCAGTGATTTATCTGTTCTATTGATTTATCTGCTTGTCTTTATGCTACTACCACACTGTATCAATAACTGTGACTTTATAATAAGTCTTGAAATCAAGGAATGGAAGTCCTCCAACACTGTTCTTCTTTTTCAAAGTTGCTTTAGCTATTCCAAATCCTTTGCATTTTCCATATGAATTTTAGAATTAGATTCTACAGAAAAGTTTGCTGTCACCCATTACAGAAAATTGGATTTTGATTGAAATTGCATTGAATCTATAGGTCAATTAGGAGAGAATTGAGGTCCTAACAAAATTGCGTCTTCTGAGGTTGCTCACAAATCTACTTAATTAGACACAATGACAGAGAATCCCACTGCCAAATGCTCTGTGTCATGGAACTCCCACTCTTCCCTCAGGCAACATGTGGCATCTGATGTTCAGACTGAGTAAGATGTCAGTGCTGATTTGTATAGTAAATTCAACACCAGTAAAGCTTAATTCTTTTTCTTTTAAAAAAATAAAAATAAATTAAAAGTCAACTTCTAATATTTTCTTCCCATACCTCAATGGATCAATACTGGGAACAACGTTCCCTGCTTAGGAGAACACTGGTAAAATTCCTTTCTATCTCTAAGGTGCTACAAAAGAATACAACATTGCACCCTGTTCATCCCAGTGATCAAAATTTTATTGTGTTCTGTGATTACCGAACTCGGTCTCCAGGGGAGCAGCCAGTTAGCTGTTAGTCTCTGTGACTTGGGGGAGAGAAGGGATAATAGACAGCAGTTGGCAGCCTAGCTTGGCTAAGTGTTAGAAACAAAACACAGCTATTACTTCTTAGCCATATTGCTCTGATTGCTATTTGTTGATGAAATCTGTGGGAAGAAATGGCAATGCATATAAACAGGAGAAATTTAGTCATAATTTATGTCTTTAGAAAATGCCAGCAGCAAAAATCACTACCAAAATATTCAAACCACCTATGACTAATCACAGTAATCACAGGATGACCTGTTACCCTTGTGAGGTGGTAATCAAGCGTGTTAAAGACATTCCCCCTAATTTTGAGCATTTTAAAGCAATATGATGCCACGATTCAGATTTTCCTAGTGCAGGTGTCCACAATGTTTCCAACTTTATGATATTTTGGAACTTGAACATTTTTCCCTCTAGGCATTGATGGCACACACTAAGTAGAACTAGCAAAGTGAGGCCTTGGCTTGCTAGGCAACCCTTAGAGTCACCCCTGGCTGGATCCCTTTCAGGTCTGCCACAGTGGCTCTTCCAAACTTTTACATGCACTGACGTTCAATAAATTTTGACTGAAGTCTTCTCTGTAGCAGGCACTGTACCCCCACCTTTCTCCATGTGTTCTTCATTCTTAGCAGATAAATAAAAACGACAACTTTTCAGTGAAACTTTCTCTTTACTTCCAAGTATGTCCATTTCCCCACGTCTTTACCTCTGCCTTCCTATCTCTCAGGAAGAGGCATCCTTTCTAAATTTATCCTCACCCCCTACTCTCATTCCAGCTGATCCTTCAGCGTCACTTCGAAATTTGTTCAGATATCCTGCTTCTGGTATATCTTCAACCACTCCACCTGGACCTATCATGCCAGAAAGCAAATCTGATATCTCCGTGCCTGCCTCCCCACCCCCAGGTACTTAAACACTTCAGGGGCTGCTATTACTCTTAGGAGATCCTAGGAAAAAACTCTTCCGTGTGATCTCTAGAGCCCTATATAGTCTGGCTTCTGCCTGCCTCTCCATTCTTACCTTTCACTTGCTCTTCCTCTCTCTGCTCTAGACATACTGGACTTTCAGCCCCTCAGACACATCTTGGGCTTTCCCCTACTGTACAGCCTTGCATGAGCTCTTTCCTCTTTACTTATCTCTGCCATCTTTGTTCATTTCTATAGGGAAATCTTACCTGACAAGCATCATTTCTGTAGGGAAACCTTCCTGGCAAGATCCAAGTCTTCTACTGTAGACTTCTATGGCCTGGCATGGGTCTTTTCCTTGGCCCTTATTATAATTCCCATTTTACATTTAGTTTGTGTTACTATTTGATTAATGTCTGTCTCCCTCACTAAGTTATAAACTCCATGAAAGTAGGAGCCTGTGTGGTTGTGCTCACCATTAAAGACCAGAGGCTGACCCAGTGTCTGGTATTTCAGAGATGTACTTCAGAAAATACTTGTTGGATAAAGAGAAGTGGGTACTTCTTGTCTCAGAGGTCACTTGTCACATTCAGATTGTCACATTTGACACCTCCCCTTTTCCTGATCTTATCCTATTTGAACTCTGCCATATTTGACACTGCTAACCACCCTATCCTTGAAATTCCTTCTTCCCTTCTTTCTGACTTAATTCACTTTTTGCTTTTATTGCTCTTCTCTCTTTTTTGTCTCTTTTACTATCTTTTCTTCTTTTTTTCTATTTATAGCTTCATTGTAGATAATAAATAAATACATGTTGGAGGAATGAATGAAATGTTAGTTTTTTTTAGCGTTCTGTCATTGGTCTTTTTCTCTTTTTCTCCTCCCCTCTTTTCCTTGGTGATCTTATCCAACTCAGTGGCTTCACTATCATCAATATGCTGGTCCAGACCTGTATTTCCAACTGATTACCTTCATGGAGCTATCCTAGAGGTATCTTAAAATCAACCCAATTAAAACCAGAGGGATTCTCTTCCTAAATGTTCTTCTCCTGTAACCTGCTCTCAGTAAATTTCCCCACTACCCAGTTAGGAGGGTCTAAGCCCAAGACCTAAGATCATCCTCTACTCCTTTCTTCCCCTTCCACTAATACCAAATTCTATTAATGCATGTGAAATGTCCCTCCCTGCTCTCTTATTTATATGTTCCTAAATACTACTGCCTAGTTTTGTAGTTCTCAAACTCTTTTTTTTAAGAAAGAAAACCCTTTTAAAAGATGAACTCTTACATAGGCAATTATTATATAAGGCAGATGAAGAGGAGCTACTTTGGTTGAAGGTGAGGGAAAGGATCTTGGAGCACTCCCCTTGCCAAATGAGGTGGTACCAGAAGATGCTGTGGTTTGAAAACCACCAGCCTATGTGATTGCAGCAGCCTTTAAAAAATGCTTTAAAATTTTTCAGGTGTAAAACACAGAAATAATACTTACCCAAGAGAGTTACTATGAAACTTAAATATAGGGCCCTTGGCATGTGGTACACACTCAGCAAGTGACAGCTGAAATCACTATTATTCCTTGTAATCTTTCCACAAACTAACTTCTTAATTTCCACAAACTAACTTCTTAACAGCCTTTGCTGTTTTTCTTAGATATATTCAATTAATCACTCAGTCTGGATACTTCTTAATATTTTCTCTTTTTCATTTTCATTCTCACCTTTTCAGTCCAGACCCTCATGGCCTCATTGCCTTATAACCAAACCGTCTCCTAATTGGCCCTCATTCTGCCCATCAGTCCCCCTATAGCTCATCTGTACATTTTATTACCAGGTCACATATACTTCTTGGCTCTATACTAACCACAGGACAAAATTCAGACACCTTAGCTTGGTAACTACCATGCTCTGGGACTGGTCCTTACTTTCATGTCAGCATTTTCTCCTTTTACTCCCTCACACAGACCCTCTGCTAAAGGCAGGCTAGGTTTGTCATTGCTCTGGAACACACCAGGAATATTCCTGCTGCTACTCCGTGTTTTTTCCTCATTTACAGTGGAGGAAGCACTCCGATTCTTTAAGTTCTAGGCGTCATTTATTACACAGTCCATTCTATCTCACCAGTTCCCGAAAGACTCCAACTGGGTCCACTTTTGCCTGTTAGGAGTTTTCTTTCTTTATTTCTTCCTTTCTTTCTTTTTTGGAATTGATGTTCTTTTTTTAAATTAATTTTTATTGGAGTATAGTTGATTTACAATGTTGTGTTAGTTTCCTCTGTATAGCAAAGTGAATCAGTTATACATATATCCACTCTTTTTAAGATTCTGTTCCCATATAGGTCATTACAGAGTATTGATTAGAGTTCCCTGTGCTATACAGTAGGTTTGAAGCTTTCCTAAATGCACACCAAACCCCAAGCAGTTAGGAACCAATTTATTTATCTATTTAATTTTTTACCTTTTAATTTCTTTTTTATTGAGGTATAATTTGTATCCTGTAAGGTACATAAATAAATTTATACATATGTATACATTTGTGTAAACATAATATATACAGAAGATTTAAGATATTGATATATAAGATATAGAATGTTTCCACCACCCTAGAATTCTCCCTTTAACCCCCAATCAGTTGATACTCCCCCTCCCCGCAAAGCTAACCACCGAGGAACCACTTTATTAATTGGTTCATTCGTTTATTTAATAGGTGTTTATGAAACACATACTATGGACTTAGCACTATAGTAGGTGCTGTGAATACCATAGTGACAAGATAAATACAGCCCTTGCCCTCAAGGAGGTTATATCTAACGAGGATGGCAGAGGAAAAAAAGCAATTATGACAAAGCAAAGTAAGTGCTCTGATGGGGGATGTAAGGAACTGTGGATACATATAGGAGAATATCTAATATAGTGCAGGGGCATGTCGAGGGGTATGTCAAGGATGGCTTCCTATGGAGAGAGACTGTTAGACTGAGGCCAGAAGGATGAGTGGAGTTGAGTGATGAAGAGGAGGGGAGATGTTCCAGGCAGAGGAAACATTGCTATTGGTGTCTTAGGGCAGGTCAGTTACTGGGAGGTAGAAGAGCAGGAAGTATTCCTGGCAGGGTACATCTTTAGCTTAAAAAGAACCAAGGAAACTCTGGAGGGGCTGATTCAGGGTGTAATGCTTTCTCCGTCCCTTCCTTGGCCCCTCTCACCTTCCCTTCCCCTTAAATGCACACACACCTCCTTCTTTCAGGTTTGGCCCTCTTAGGGATTATTTCCTCACTTCTAAGCTTGAAGCCAATCTTTGATCTGAAGCAGATGACTTTCAGCAAACCACTAGGAGCCTGCCCCTTCCCTACCTCTATGTGACAACCAAAAATAATTTGGACACACAAATCATGAAACCACCCAAGCCCTGCCTAGAAGCCTCATAACTCTTTAAAAAAATCTTCCTCAAATAGTGGAATTTTGTGGGTTTGTTTGATCTTTTTATGTTGCTGTTTTCAGGATGTAACTTTTCTCTTTTCCTCTCAAGCCTGGGCTCCAGGCAGTTATCCAAGAGAGGAGAGATCTGGAGTCCTTGGCTGGTCCCGGGGCACACATCAAGGCAGAGATGAAAATATAGGCAAATGGTCTGGGATGTCTTTATGAACACCACTCAGATGACTTGGCTGAAATCTTCCTCTTACATCAGAACTCAATGGTTTTAACAACACAGTTTGATAAAAACATTTTCTTTAGCAGTTGTGTTACCGTCATTAAGATGTAACCTTGGTAACTCTATGCATGATTTAATTCCTTTTTGAACTAATTGCTCTTGTTTTATAGAAATTTACTGGGTTTCTTTCCAGGTTCAAAAGGAGTTTTAAAATTGACAGTCATATGGATTCTCTGCTTAGCAGAATTCTCTACTAGTTTTTGAATGTCCTTACCTAGAGATTATTATTACACACAAAGCAAAATAAAAATTAATTTGAGATTGAACCACTTTCCAGTTTTAAAATGGAGATAATAATACAGGTCTTCAAGTTCTTGTCTGAAATTTCTGGGGCCAGATATATTTAAGAATTCAACTTATCGTGGTGCATGGAAAATAAATTTTTGGTGGTGAGGCTGTTGTAGGGTGTACAGAAGTAGAAATATAATGTTGTACACATGAATCTTATGTTATAAATCAGTTTCCTCAATAAAATATTTTTAAAAAGAAATCAAAATTTTGCAGATATTAGAGAAATAATGTGCTGGCTGTATTACATAGTATCTCAGTCAGGGTCTCGGGTCTAACCTGATGTGGAACATCTGAATGCCCACAGCACATCAGATAACCTCATGTTATTTCACCAAATGAGGTTTTGGTGCCAAACTTAGGAAATAAACTTTTGGTTTTCAGAGCATTTTGGATTTTGGAATTACTGATAAGGAATTCCACATCTTGCTTCACTGAAAGAGTTGTATCAAGTGTGGTGTTAGTCAAAAAATGTTTGCAACATAAAATATTATTTTAGAGCCACTGGAGCATCTTTGTCCTTTTTGACACATATGTTCTTGCAAAATCCTTTTTGGTTATAAATACAGTAATTCCTGTATCTGGAAGTTCCATATACTGCTCTCTCGTCTCACTTATTACCTTACTATCTGTTGCTCTTTGTTGAGCAGGCCGGCTTTCCAATACAAATTTCCTTTACTACAAATGGCAGGGTTGTTCTTTCCAGACATCTTATTGTACACAGCCTTTATGTCTCTGTCACCTGTTTTGAGAACCTTTTCTGAAGTTAGTTGTTTAGTTGACTGTGGCGGTCCACTGGGTAGCTCAGACTTATTTATCTAGAAACCATGCTACTTGGGGGCATGGAAAGAGTAAAGTACTTAGAATCCTCAGAACTCCTGGAATTTCACTTTATTTCTGCTTTTTTCTATCCATGGTGATGATGGCACACAATTCGTCTGATTTGTCTGAATCTTAATTTCTCAACTTCAAAATATGGGCCTTTGCTACTTTTCAGGCATGATGTGAGGTAAAATGAGAAGATGTTGCTGCAGGCAAGGAGATTCACTAAAATTCAAATTCAAGGAAAGGGAACTATCTGTTTTCAAGGTCTGTACATACTTAAGGTAGTATCTATTAATAAATGTTGGGTTATACAGCTTTATTCCTGCTTAGATCTGGATACGGACCATTTATTGAGTGTCTGCTGTATCAGGAACTGCAGGAGGCATTCTTATTTAATTCTAACAACACCTCTTTGAGGTGGCTGCCATCATTCTCCATTTGAGAGATGACAGAGACTCAGCCAAGGTCACACCACTATCTAGTGCCTGAGCCAGATTGAAAACCAGATTTGTTTGATGGTTAAGTCAGCGCCCCTTCTACTTGCAAAGACTGTTTTGCAACAGTGAATGTTTTGGGGTTATTGTTTTGTGTTTTGCAAATTGAGAGCAAGATGGGATTCATAAAAATTTAGATAATCTTTTTCTCTTGAATATAAATTCCAGACAATATCAATAAATCACACACTTTGGAAGCTCAGGGGAAATTAATCATTATTTGATGCATTGGAAAATCTTCATTTTCTCTTCATTCACTCATTCTTTGTGATAGAATTTATTCTCATCATTCAATCCTCATAAACAAGCAGAAATGTTTTACTAGTTTAAAAAACCTTTATCAGTCCAGTCTTCCCTTTTAAGTCTCAGAAACAGTAAAACAACATAATTTTTCTTTACTATCTTCTTGGCCTAATTGTTCTCTTGCCCTGAATGAATTGTTGAATTGAGAAACCCAGATGAGACTCCCAAAGCATACTTCTTTCTTATTTCCAATAAGTGGCCAGTTTGCAATGCTTTCTTAGTTATCAGTGACTGCATTTACTGAGACCCTGGGTGTCCTCACTCAGAGATGAGGACCTGGGGGAAAGGATGGGTTGGAGATGGGAGATTGGCTAATAAAGACTGTGGAGTCTCTTTATTTTAGTCTCTCTCTCTCTTTCTGTCTCTCATTTAAGATGATCAGAGAAGGTCTTTCTGGCTGTGAGAAATAAACCCCAAGGGATGCTGGAAGGCCTATGGCTCACAAAGACCTTCCTTGCCCCATCGTTTTGCTAACTGGGATTTCATTCTAGAGAGTAAGAGCCTCTTTATGGATTCAGACACCTCCTGGCTGCATCCAGCCAAGTGTTAATGTCTAAGTGTCAGTGGCTCTAATTAGGTAAAATATCTAGATGGAATTAGTCTTTGTGAAAAGGACTTTAAGTGAGAATGAACTTGAGGAAAAGAGAAGAAAATTTGGATTCCAGATTTCATATGACTTCCTTCTGGGTGGTGACTGTGGGGACAGGGAAGTAGGATGTGAGATAAGTAAGAGTTTTACTGGCAAATGTCACATTCATTTAGAGGCTTCATGACCTGAGATGTCCTTGATTTTTTTGTCTGTCTTTTCCATAACTGATTAAAAATCAGTTATTGAGCACCTCATATGTGTTCAGACATACAGCCCTAGATCACATGCTAGTGATCAAGCATGAAGGTAGCCCTTGCTCTCCTGGAATTCTTAGTCTAATAGGGGAGATGGATGTTAATCAAATAAACTACACACAATATTGTAAAATTGTGACTGAAGACATTTATGGTGCTGTTAGAGAAGACTTGTGATGGATTAACCAGTGGTGGGATTACTATACCCTATTTTCTTGTAAATGTCAGGAGCCTTAGATACTTTATTAGGTATTAAAAGGAATATACTAGTTTAAAAAAATGATTAGTCATGTAGTTTGTAAATGGACTGCTGGATTGAACTAGTTTTTAAACACACGCACAGAAAAAATATATATATCTGTGTGTGTATACATTCAAATGTAAATATTATATACATATAATTTGTTTTGTTTTGTTTTTTTTCACTACCATCTTTACCTGATTATAAAAGCAATGTAAAGGTATCATAGAGAATTTGGAAAATCATAAGAAGTACAAAGAAAAGATCATAATTCCCCAGAAATAATCAGTGTTAACTTTAAAAAAAATTAAATTTATTTATTTATTTATTTATGGCTACGTTGGGTCTTTGTTGCTGCGCGTGGGCTTTCTCTAGTTGTGGTGAGTGGCAGCTGCTCTTCGTTGTGGTGCGCGGGCTTCTCATTATAGTGGCTTCACTTATTGCAGAGCATGGGCTCTAGGCTCGCGGGCTTCACTAGTTGTGGCACATGGGCTTAGTTGCTCCGGGGCATGTGGGATCTTCCCAGACCAGGGCTCGAACCTGTGTCCCCTGCATTGGCAGGCGGATTCTTAACCACTGCACCACCAGGGAAGCCCTAGTGTTAACATTTTGATGTATATCTTTCTAGTCCTTTTTCTAGACATATGTATGTTTAAAAACATAATTTGGATCATATTGAAAAATTATTTTTCACTTTAAAAATATTTTTCGTTGAATTATAAAGATTTCTTATGTCATTTATTTACTGCATTATATTCTACATTTGCATCGTAATTTATTTTATTATTCCTTTATTGTACCCAGTGATGTATCCCATTTTGCTACCATAAATGATACTGTGAAGTACAGGTTTCTATAATTTATGACAGCTTTCTCAGGCTAGATTTTGAGAAGGAAAAAAAAAGAAAACAGAGTCAAAGGGATGAAATTTTAAGGTTTGTAATATGTCCTACAGAACTGCTTTCCAGATAGATAATATAAATCCAGTTCCTATTAACAAAGTATGAGAGTGATTATATTGCTGATTACACTTATCATCATTGAATGTGATAATTGTTATAAATAGTTGAAAATATTATTTTCTTTTAATTTGTTGTTTTAGTCTACTAATGGAATTAATTTTTTAAGATGTTTGTTAGCCATCTGTATATCTTTTATGAAACTCAGTTCATGTTCTTTGATCATTTCTTTAATGTGGTTTTTAGTGTTTTTCTTATTGTTTGGTAAGAGTTTTTGTTTATTAAGGATACCAATCTTTTGTCATCTACGAAGTTTTCCAGGTCTTTTTGTTTAAAAGAAATTTCTAATTTTTATGTAGTCAGATCTACTTGTTTCTTCTTCTTGATTTCTGTTGCTTTTATGCTGAGAAAGTCTTTCCTTAACTTATTAATCAGAAAATATTTTGTCTATGTGTTTTAAATCTCGATGAATTTTCATTGTGGGGCTCATAATATACTTCAGCAAACTGGTGCAGTGCCTAACATGGCACATCTGAATATGAGATATGGTCACTTCATGTTTGAATAATAGTTTGATCTCAATAGAGATGGGTCATTGGGGCAGTTCTTTAAGCCACATCTTGAAAGAAGAGGAAGTATTACCCAGTTAAACAAAAGGGTGAAGATCATAAAAGATGGGAAATCATCACAAGGTTTTAAGCAGGAGAGGAACATTATCAAACTGACAATGGGAAATTTAGGTAAATTATTCTAATTTACTCTAAACAGCAGAGGAAAGGATTGGAGAAGATAAGATTTGAATCTGGGCAACAATTAGGAAAGAAAACATTACATTTATCAACAATATTTAAGAAATGGGGGAGGTAGTATTGTATGGGCTAGAGATAAACAGACTCAAGAAATATTTAGATTGCAGAATTTGTCCACTCCACCTCTGGCCTTTTATTGACCTTAAATATGGACAAAGAAGGCAGTAGAGCATAGAGGAAATATATTGTGATTTGGGAATGAGGGCCATGGCTCTGACACTAGCACTGTCATCTTTACTACTTACTTCTCCTCTGAGGGCTTCTACTTCTTTATTATTATAAGTGCTTTCTGGGCTTTCTATCCTGTTCCATTGATCTATATTTCTGTTTTTGTGCCAGTATCATACTGTTTTGATTACTATAGCTTTGTAATATAGTCTGAAGTCAGAGACCTTGATTCCCCCAGCTCCGTTTTTCTTTCTTAAGATTGCTTTGGTTATTCTGTCTTTTGCGTTTCCATACAAATTTGTTTGTTCTAGTTCTGTGAAAAATGCTGTTGGTCATTTGATAGGGATTGCATTGAATCTGTAGATTGCCTTTAGTGGTATAGTCATTTTGACAATATTGATTCTTCTGATACAAGAACATGGTATATTTCTCCATTTGTTTGTGTCACCTTCGATTTCTTTCATCAGCATCTTTTTTTTTTTTGGGCAGTACGCGGGCCTCTCACTGTTGTGGCCTCTCCCGTTGTGGAGCACAGGCTCCGGACGCGCAGGCTCTGCGGCCATGGCTTACGGGCCCAGCCGCTCCGCGGCATGTGGGATCTTCCCAGACCAGGGCATGAACCAGTGTCCCCTGCATCAGCAGGCGGACTCTCAACCACTGTGCCACCAGGGAAGCCCTCATCAGCATCTTATAGTTTTTGGTGTACAGGTCTTTTGTCTCCTTAGGTGGACTAGATTATTTTTAAAGTCTCTTACAGCTTTAAAAATTCTCTGTTCTCATAGTTTTAGGTACCAGTTTAGTGCTTTGAAACTGCAAAGTAGCCTGAGAAATCTTGTGAAAATATGAACTTGTACTTTTCTAGGATTTTTACTTCCTGTTTTTATAAAATTTGAGCTAGAGAGGACTCTAAGGAGTGTCAGAATGAGCCCCTGCCTGCTGCTTGGCCAACTGAACAGAGGAGGTTTCTGATGCCCAGAGGTGAGGGTTGTTTAAGGGGAATTGACAGCAGAAGCACAGCCCTCTTACCTCTCCAGTGTGTCTTATAGTTGGCATCATTATTATATCCTGATGTCTTGGGACCAAAAATGAAAATAAAGACATGCTCAGAAATGACAGCCATGTAGTAAACGAAATACAGCTATTAGAAATTCAAAAACTGAGGTTCAAATTTGTTGGCAATTTAGGTAAAATTTGGGGTCTTGTTCATTCAATTAGAAAATGCTTGCCCAGCTCTGTGGCTAATTACGTACTGAAACAATTTAGCTTACTGTCATTTTAGTCTTTAGTGCGGGCAGAAAAACTGAAGGATGTAAAAGAGACATGCCTTGCATTTTGGGAGTTCCTTGTTAATGATACAGTACTCAATTCTTGTTCGTCAGAATTCGTACTATGTGAAATACCTTAGAATAAAGCTAGTATACGCAATTAAAAAAAAAGAAATGTTTTTCCCCCCTGCCGGCCGTACAATTTAATCAGGGTGCTCTTTGGTATTTACTTGGCTATTCTCTGTCATTTTTGTCTTGAGGCATTAGAATTGGGTCTATATTCTGCTGTCTGTTTTCCAGTCTTATCTAAGGAATGTATAAGCAGCTTAACCCTGTCAAGGGGAGAGTGTACTAAAATGGCCTCTTCAGGAAGGACCAGAATTCCACTCCTGAAGCCATTAGCTGTGTCTTGCTCACATGAAGCTTATCATGCTACCCTCAGAAAATTTCCATCTTATCATGGGCTGCATCGTAAATAATGGAAAAAACTGTCTGAAGCAGCTTGAGTGTTTTCTTAGGTTGTTTGGAAATTTCCAGCTCCATGTACTTGACAGAAGACCTCTGACCTCAGGGATAACAGCATGAAGGCGAGGTATGGCTCCTCATCAGCCAAGGAGAGCCCATAATTGCTCTGCAGATGCTTTCTATTATTTTTGTCGTGAAATTTCTGACTGTGGTCACTAAGAGCATGGGAAATGAATTCACTTCAGGAAAAAAAGCCTAGCAGAGAGAATTCGTTCCTCAAATGGAAAACTTTTAAAAGCCTTTTATTTATGTGCCTGTAATTGTAAGAAGGAGTTTTAAATTAAATGTTGCTATTGAAAATTTATTAGTTCTTATAAGAAGCAATTTTAGGGAAGGCTTAGGTTAATATCTAATTTTTAATGTATTTAAAATTCTTCTAGGTAAATTTAAAAAGATGAAGTTTATATTAGTTATTACAAGTTGCCGAAGGTTTAAAAATGAAATTTTCTCAGTCCTCTCATTTTTTGTTTCTAAAATTCTTTGCACACAGTAACAAACAGTCTTTACATATTGTGAAGGCACTGTTTCTGGTTTTGGTCTAAAATAGAAGCAAAGTGTTGGTTAACTCATAGCTATGCACTTTTGTTAGCCCTCAGTTTTGTTCATTCTGTCGTCTAACCTAAAATGTCCTTTCCTCTCAATTTCTGACTGTAAAAATTGTATTTGTCTTTTAAGATTCAGATCAAATGTTACCTTCTTCTATCTCCTAAAACAGATTTCTGAGCAAAGACAGGTCTGTGAACATTTAGGAATAGAAGCAGTAACCTGCATGGATTTTTTTTTTTCGGTACACGGGCCTCTCACTGTTGTGGCCTCTCCCATTGCGGAGCACAGGCTCCGGACGCGCAGGCTCAGCGGCCATAGCTCACGGGCCCAGCCACTCCGCGGCATGCGAGATCCTCCCGGACCGGGACACAAATCCGTGTCCCCTGCATCAGCAGGCAGACTCCCAACCATTGCGCCACCAGGGAAGCCCACCTTCATGGATTTTTGATAATCTGCAAGAAGTCGTTCCACACTAACCTCATCTCTTTTTTACATTATTTTTTACATTGTTACTCATTTTTACATTACTCATCTGATAAGTATTTTTTACATTATTACTCATCTGATAAATAAAGAAAATGCAATAGACATGATCTTTGGATTTCAATAAGTCTTTGATAAGGTCTCTCTTGATAGATTTGTGGTCCATGTGATAGTACAGTTAGGTGGATTAGTAACTGGTTAAATGGCTGAAAGTAAAAATGACTGATTAACGGCTTTTGGCCTATGAAATACTTCCTGTGGAATGCTGTCAGGCTTTGTCCTAGGAACTATCTTAGAGAAAAATTGTATTAATGATGAATCAGTTGGGATGGGTTTTAGTCCATGCTGTAGTAACAAACAATGCCCCTCCTCCCAAATTTAGTGGCTAAAAATAATAAAGGTTGATTTCTCTCTCAAACTACAAGTCCATCCTGGGGTGATGGGGATGGGTGGGAGGTCTTGATCTGTGCCTTTGTTGTCCTCATCATTTGGAACATTGCTGGCTACCTACAGCCACACCTAATCTCAAGTGGGTGGGTGTGCGAGTTGGCACGTGCCTGCAAGGAGAGATCTGCCATATTTGTGAAAACCTCTAGTGACTATCACACTGATTGGACAAACAAAAACATAAAATAGCCGTGGATGACATGAAATTGGGGGAATAGTAAATGGGATTTCGGTCAGAAGACCCGGTAGCAGGTTCTGAACTCTTCGACTTATTATTTGTATGGCCTTGGGCAAATCATTTAACTTTCCTGTTTCCTTATCTATAAAATGAGACCGTCAATGATGTTAACATCCCAGGTTATTATGGGGTGTACTGGTGTCTGGTACTAGCTGGTACTGGTGTCTCTTGAGTTTGGAATCAGCTTTATATATAGGTACTTTATTCTTGGATGTATAAAAGATTTCTATTGCAAAAGAGTATTCATAATATTATCTTTATCCATGTAAAAATTTTGCTTCTTTCTAAATTTAATGTAATTTGTTTTGAATTGCATCTTGCATCTGCTTACCTTGCCAATCTTAAATGATATGTGAACTCACTTAAACATAGCTCATTGTTATTTATCTAGTCTGAAAGCCTTTTTTTTTAATTTAAAAATTTTATTTATTTATTTTTAACATCTTTATTGGAGTATAATTTCTTTACAATGTTGTGTTAGTTTCTGCTGTATAACAAAGTGAATCAGCTATATGTATACATATACCCCCATATCCCCTAGCTCTTGCGTCTCCCTCCCACCCTCCCTATCCCACTCCTCTAGGTGGTCACAAAGCACTGAACTGATCTCCCTGTGCTATGCAGCTGCTTCCCACTAGCTATCTATTTTACATTTGGTAGTGTATATATGTCAATACTACTCTCTCACTTCATCCCACCATACCCTTCCCCCTCCCTGTGACCTCAAGTCCATTCTGTATATCTGCGTCTTTATTCCTGTCCTGCCCCTAGGTTCATCAAAACATTTTTTTTTTTTAGATTCCATATATATGTGTCAGCATACGGTATTTGTTTTTCTCTTTCTGACTTACTTCACTCTGTATGACAGACTCTTTGTCCATCCACCTCACTAAAAATAACTCAATTTTGTTTCTTTTTATGTCTGAGTAATATTCCATTGTATATGTGTGCCACATCTTCTATATCCATTCATCTGTCGATGGACACTTAGGTTGCTTCCATGTCCTGGCTATTGTATATAGTGCTGTAATGAACACTGCGGTACATGTCTCTCTTTTTTTTTTTTTTTTTTTTTTTTTTTATTTTATTTTTTTTTAACATCTTTATTGGAGCATAATTGCTTTACAATGGTATGTCAGTCTCAGCTTCACAACAAAATGAATCAGTTATATATATACATATATTCCCATATCTCTTCCCGCTTGCGTCTCCCTCCCTCCCACCCTCCCTATCCCACCCCTCCAGGCGGTCACAAAGCACCGAGCTGATCTCTCTGTGCTATGCGGCTGCTTCCAACTAGCTATCTACCTTACGTTTGGTAGTGTATATATGTCCATGCCTCTTTATCGCTTTGTCACTGTTTACCCTTCCCCCTCCCCATAGCCTCAAGTCCATTCTCTAGTAAGTCTGTGTCTTTATTCCTGTTTCACCCCTAGGTTTTTCATGACATTTTTTTTTAAATTCCATATATATGTGTTAGCATACGGTATTTGTCTCTCTCTTTCTGACTTACTTCACTCTGTATGACAGACTCTAGGTCTATCCACCTCATTACAAATAGCTCAATTTCGTCTCTTTTTATGGCTGAGTAATATTCCATTGTATATATGTGCCACATCTTCTTTATCCATTCATCCGATGATGGACACTTAGGTTGTTTCCATCTCTGGGCTATTGTAAATAGAGCTGCAATGAACATTTTGGTACATGACTCTTTTTGAATTATGGTTTTCTCAGGGTATATGCCCAGTAGTGGGATTGCTGGGTCATATGGTAGTTCTATTTGTAGCTTTTTAAGGAACCTCCATACTGTTCTCCACAGTGGCTGTATCAATTTACATTCCCACCAACAGTGTAAGAGGGTTCCCTTTTCTCCACACCCTCTCCAGCATTTATTGTTTCTAGATTTTTTGATGATGGCCATTCTGACTGGTGTGAGATGATATCTCATTGTAGTTTTGATTTGCATTTCTCTCATGATTAGTGATGTTGAGCATTCTTTCATGTGTTTGTTGGCACTCTGTATATCTTCTTTGGAGAAATGTCTATTTAGGTCTTCTGCCCATTTTTGGATTGGGTTGTTTGTTTTTTTGTTATTAAGCTGCATGAGCTGCTTATAAATTTTGGAGATCAATCCTTTGTCAGTTGCTTCATTTGCAAATATTTTCTCCCATTCTGAGGGTTGTCTTTTGGTCTTCTTTATGGTTTCCTTTGCTGCGCAAAAGCTTTTAAGTTTCATTAGGTCCCATTTGTTTACTCTTCTTTTTATTTCCATTTCTCTAGGAGGTGGGTCAAAAAGGACCTTGCTGTGATTTATGTCATAGAGTGTTCTGCCTATGTTTTCCTCTAAGAGTTTGATAGTTTCTGGCCTTACATTTAGGTCTTTAATCCACTTTGAGCTTATTTTTGTGTACGGTGTTAGGGAGTGATCTAATTTCATACTTTTACATGTAGCTGTCCAGTTTTCCCAGCACCACTTATTGAATAGGCTGTCCTTTCTCCACTGTACATTTCTGCCTCCTTTGTCAAAGATAAGGTGACCATATGTGCGTGGGTTTATCTCTGGGCTTTCTATCCTGTTCCATTGATCTATCTTTCTGTTTTTGTGCCAGTACCATACCGTCTTGATAACTGTAGCTTTGTAGTATAGTCTGAAGTCTGGGAGCCTGATTCCTCCAGTTCCTTCTTTCGTTCTCAAGATTGCTTTGGCTATTCGGGGTCTTTTGTGTTTCCATACAAATTGCAAATTTTTTTGTTCTAGTTCTGTGAAAAATGCCAGTGGTAGTTTGATAGGGATTGCATTGAATCTATAGATTGCTTTCGGTAGTAGAGTCATTTTCACAATGTTGATTCTTCCAATCCAAGAACATGGTATATCTCTCCATCTATTTGTATCATCTTTAATTTCTTTCATCAGTGTCTTATAATTTTCTGCATACAGATCTTTTGTCTCCTTAGGTAGGTTTATTCCTAGATATTTTATTCTTTTTGTTGCAATGGTAAATGGGAGTGTTTTCTTGATTTCAATTTCAGATTTTTCATCATTAGTATATAGGAATGCCAGAGATTTCTGTGCATTAATTTTGTATCCTGCCACTTTACCAAATTCATTGATTAGCTCTAGTAGTTTTCTGGTAGCATCTTTAGGGTTCTCTATGTATAGGATCATGTCATCTGCAAACAGTGACAGCTTTACTTCTTCTTTTCCGATTTGGATTCCTTTTATTTCCTTTTCTTCTCTGATTGCTGTGGCTAAAACTTCCAAAACTATGTTGAATAAGAGTGGTGAGAGTGGGCAACCTTGTCTTGTTCCTGATCTTAGTGGAAATGCTTTCAGTTTTTCACCATTGAGGATGATGTTTGCTGTGGGCTTGTCATATATGGCCTTTATTATGTTGAGGAAAGTTCCCTCTATGCCTACTTTCTGCAGGGTTTTTATCATAAATGGGTGTTGAATTTTGTCAAAAGCTTTCTCTGCATCTATTGAGATGATCATATGGTTTTTCTCCTTCAGTTTGTTAATATGGTTTATCACATTGATAGATTTGCGTATATTGAAGAATCCTTGCATTCCTGGAATAAACCCCACTTGATCATGGTGTATGATCTTTTTAATGTGCTGTTGGATTCTGTTTGCTAGTATTTTGTTGAGGATTTTTGCATCTATGTTCATCAGTGATATTGGCCTGTAGTTTTCTTTCTTTGTGACATCCTTGTCTGGTTTTGGTATCAAGGTGATGGTGGCCTCGTAGAAGGAGTTTGGGAGTGTTCCTCCCTCTGCTATATTTTGGAAGACTTTGAGAAGGATAGGTGTTAGCTCTTCTCTAAATGTTTGATAGAATTCGCCTGTGAAGCCATCTGGTCCTGGGCTTTTCTTTGTTGGAAGATTTTTAATCACAGTTTCAATTTCAGTGCTTGTGATTGGTCTGTTCATATTTTCTATTTCTTCCTGATTCAGTCTTGGCAGGTTGTGCCTTTCTAAGAATTTGTCCATTTCTTCCAGATTGTCCATTTTATTGGCATAGAGTTGCTTGTAGTAATCTCTCATGATCTCTTTTATTTCTGCAGTGTCAGTTGTTACCTCTCCTTTTTCATTTCTAATTCTATTGATTTGGGTCTTCTCCCTTTTTTTCTTGATGAGTCTGGCTAGTGGTTTATCTATTTTGTTTATCTTCTCAAAGAACCAGCTTTTAGTTTTATTGATCTTTGCTATTGTTTCCTTCATTTCTTTTTCATTTATTTCTGATCTGATTTTTATGATTTCTTTCCTTCTGCTAGCTTTGGGGTTTTTTTGTTCTTCTTTCTCTAATTGCTTGAGATGCAAGGTTAGGTTGTTTATTCGAGATGCTTCCTGCTTCTTAAGGTGGGCTTGTATTGCTATAAACTTCCCCCTTAGAACTGCTTTTGCTGCATCCCACAGGTTTTGGGTCGTTGTGTCTCCATTGTCATTTGTTTCTAGGTATTTTTTGATTTCCTCTTTGATTTCTTCAGTGATATCTTCATTATTAAGTAGTGTATTGTTTAGCCTCCATGTGTTTGTATTTTTTACAGATCTTTTCCTGTAATTGATATCTAGTCTCATGGCATTGTGGTCAGAAAAGATACTTGATACAATTTCAATTTTCTTAAATTTACCAAGGCTTGATTTGTGACCCAAGATATGATCTATCCTGGAGAATGTTCCATGAGCACTTGAGAAAAATGTGTATTCTGTTGTTTTTGGATGGAATGTCCTATAAATATCAATTAACTCCATCTCGTTTAATGTATCATTTAAAGCTTGTGTTTCCTTATTTATTTTCATTTTGGATGATCTGTCCATTGGTGAAAGTGGGGTGTTAAAGTCCCCTACTATGAATGTGTTACTGTCGATTTCCCCTTTTATGGTTGTCAGTATTTGCCTTATGTATTGAGGTGCACCTATGTTGGGTGCATAAATATTTACAATTGTTATATCTTCCTCTTGGATTGATCCCTTGATCATTATGTAGTGTCCTTCTTTGTCTCTTCTAATAGTCTTTGTTTTAAAGTCTATTTTGTCTGATATGAGAATTGCTACTCCAGCTTTCTTTTGGTTTCCACTTGCATGAAATACCTTTTTCCATCCCCTTACTTTCAGTCTGTATGTGTCTCTAGGTCTGAAGTGGGTCTCTTGTAGACAGCAAATATATGGGTCTTGTTTTTGTATCCATTCAGCCAATCTGTGTCTTTTGGTGGGAGCATTTAGTCCATTTACATTTAAGGTAATTATCGATATGTGTGTTCCTATTCCCATTTTCTTCATTGTTTTGGGTTTGTTATTGTAGGTCCTTTCCTTCTTTTGTGTTTCTTGCCTAGAGAAGTTCCTTTAGCAGTTGTTGTAGAGCTGGTTTGGTGGTGCTGAACTCTCTCAGCTTTTGCTTGTCTGTAAAGGTTTTAATTTCTCCATCAAATCTGAATGAGATCCTTGCTGGGTAGAGTAATCTTGGTTGCAGGTTTTTCTCTTTCAACACTTTCAATATGTCCTGCCACTCCCTTCTGGCTTGCAGAGTTTCTGCTGAAAGATCAGCTGTTAACCTTATGGGGATTCCCTTGTGTGTTATTTGTTGTTTTTCCCTTGCTGCTTTTAATATGTTTTCTTTGTATTTAAGTTTTGACAGTTTGATTAATATGTGTCTTGGCGTATTTCTCCTTGGATTTATCCTGTATGGGACTCTCTGTGCTTCCTGGACTTGATTAACTATTTCCTTTCCCATATTAGGGAAGTTTTCAACTATAATCTCTTCAAATATTTTCTCAGTCCCTTTCTTTTTCTCTTCTTCTTCTGGAACCCCTATAATTCGAATGTTGGTGCGTTTAATGTTGTCCCAGAGGTCTCTGAGACTGTCCTCAGTTCTTTTCATTCTTTTTTCTTTATTCTGCTCTGCAGTAGTTATTTCCACTATTTTATCTTCCAGGTCACTTATCCGTTCTTCTGCCTCAGTTATTCTGCTATTGATCCCATCTAGAGTACTTTTAATTTCATTTATTGTGTTGTTCATCGTTGCTTGTTTCATCTTTAGTTCTTCTAGGTCCTTGTTAACTGATTCTTGCAATTTGTCCATTCTATTGTCCATTCTATCTCCAAGATTTCGGATCAACCTTACTATCATTATTCTGAATTCTTTTTCAGGTAGACTGCCTATTTCCTCTTCATTTGTTAAGTCTGGTGGGTTTTTATCTTGCTCCTTCATCTGCTGTGTGTTTTTCTGTCTTTTCATTTTGCTTATCTTACTGTGTTTGGGGTCTCCTTTTTTTTTTTTTTGCAGGCTGAAGGTTCGTAGTTCCTGTTGTTTTTTGAGTCTGTCCCCAGTGGCTAAGGTTGGTTCAGTGGGTTGTGTAGGCTTCCTGGTGGAGGGTACTAGTGCCTGTGTTCTGGTGTATGAGGCTGGATCTTGTCTTTCTGGTGGGCAGGTCCACGTCTGGTGGTGTGTTTTGGGGTGTCTGTAGACTTATTATGATTTTGGGCAGCCTCTCTGCTAATGGGTGGGGTTGTGTTCCTGTCTTGCTAGTTGTTTGGCATAGGATGTCCAGCACTGTAGCTTGCTGGTCGTTGAGTGAAGCTGGGTGCTGGCGTTGAGATGGAGATCTCTCGGAGATTTTTGCTGTTTGATATTATGTGCAGCTGGGAGGCCTCTTGTGGACCAGTGTCCTGAAGTTGGCTCTCCCACCTCAGAGGCACAGCACTGAGTCCTGGCTGCAGCACCAAGAGCCTTTCATCCACAGGGCTCCTTAATTTGGGATGATTCGTTGTCTATTCAGGTATTCCACAGATGCAGGGTATATCAAGTTGATTGTGGAGCTTTAATCCGCTGCTTCTGAGGCTGCTGGAAGAGATTTCCCTTTCTCTTCTTTGTTCTCACAGCTCCCAGAGGCTCAGCTTTGGATTTGGCCCCGCCTGTGCGTGTAGGTCGCCGGAGGGCGTCTGTTCTTTGCTCAGACAGGACGGGGTTAAAGGAGCCGCTGATTCGGAGGCTCTGGCTCACCCAGGCCGGGGGGTAGGGAGGGTCACAGAGTGCAGGGCGGGCCTGCAGCGGCAGAGGCCGGCGTGACGCTGCAGCCTGAGGCGCGCCGTGCGCTCTCCCGGGGGAGCCGTCCCCGGATCCCGGGACCCCGGCAGCGGCGGGCTGCACAGGCTCCCCGGAAGGGCGTGTGGCTAGTGACCTGCGCTCGCACACAGGCCTCCTGGCGGCGGCAGCAGCGGCCTTAGCGTCCCATGTCCGTCTCTGGGCTCCGCACTCTTAGCCGCGGCTCGCGCCCGTCTCCGGAGCTCTCCCAAGCAGCGTTCCCAATCCCCCCTCCTCGTGCACCAGGAAACAAAGAGGGACGTAAAAGTCTCTTGCCTCTTCGGCAGGTCCAGACCCCTCCCCAGACTCTCTCCCGGCCAGCCGCGGCGCACCAACGCCCTGCAGGCTGTGTTCACGCCGCCAACCTCAGTCCTCTCCCGGCGCTCCGACAAAAGCCGGAGCCTCAGCTCCCAGTCCCGCCCGCCCCGGCGGGCGAGCAGACAAGCCTCTCGGCTGGTGAGTGCCGGTCGGCCCGATCCTCTGCGCTGGAATCTCTCCGCTTTGCCTTCCGCACCCCTGTTGCTGTGCTCTCCTCCGCGGCTCCCAAGCTCCCCCACTCCGCCTCCCGAAGTCTCCACCCGCGAAGGGGCTCCTAGTGTGTGGACACTTTTCCTCCTTCACAGCTCTCTCCCGCTGGTGCAGGACCCGTCCCTATTCTTTTGTCTCTGTTTAGTTTTTTCTTTTGCCCTAACCAGGTACGTGGGGGGTTCCTTGCCTTTTGGGAGGTCTGAGGTCTTCTGCCAGCGTTCAGTAGGTGCTCCGTAGGAGTTGTTCCACGCGTAGATGTATTTCTGGTGTATCTGTGGAGAGGAAGGTGATCTCCGCGTCTTACTCTTCCGCCATCTTCCCGGAACTCCACATGTCTCTTTTTGAATTATGGTTTTCTCAAGGTACATGCCCAGTAGTGGGATTGCTGGGTCATATGCTAGTTCTGTTTTTAGTTTTTTAAGGAACTTCCATTCTGTTCTCCATAGTGGCTGTATCAATTTACATTCCCACCAACAGTGCAAGAGAGTTACCTTTTCTCCACACCCTCTCCAGCATTTATTGTTTGTAGACTTTTTGATGATAGCCATTCTGACTGGTGTGAGATGATACCCTATTGTGGATTTGATTTGTATTTCTCTAATGATTAGTGATGTTGAGCATCCTTTCATGTGTTTGTTGGCAATCTGTATGTCTTTGGAGAAATGTCTGTTTAGGTCTTCCACCCATTTTTGGATTGGGTTGTTTGTTTTTTTTCATATTGAGCTGCATGAGCTGCTTGTATATTTTGGAGATTAATTCTTCGTCAGTTGCTTCATTGGCAAATATTTTCTCCCATTCTGAGGGTTCTCTTTTTGTCTTGTTTATAGTTTCCTTGCTGTGCAAAAGCTTTTAAATTTCCTTAGGTCCCATTTGTTTATTTTTGTTTTTATTTCCATTACTCTAGGAGGTGGGTCAAAAAAGATCTTGCTGTGATTTACGTCAAAGAGTGTTCTTCCTATGTTTTCCACTAAGAGTTTTATAGTGTTGGGTCTTACATTTAGGTCTTTAATCCATTTTGAATTTATTTTTGTGTATGCTGTTAGGGAGTGTTCTAATTTCATTCTTTTACATGTAGCTGTCTAGTTTTCCCAACACCACTTACTAAAGAGGCTGTCTTTTCTCCATTGTATATTCTTGCCTCCTTTATCAAAGATAAGGTGACCATATGTGCGTGGGTCACACTCACATATGGGCTTTCTGTCCTGTTCCATCGATCTATATTTCTGTTTTTGTTCCAGTACCATACTGTCTAGATTACTGTAGCTTTGTAGTATAGTCTGAAGGCAGGGAGCTTGATTCCTCCAGCTCCATTTTTTTTTCCTCAAGATTGCTTTGGCTATTTGGGGCCTTTCGTGTTTCCATATAAATTGTAAAATTTTTTGTTCTAGTTCTGTGAAAAATGCCATTGGTAGTTTGATAGGGATTGCATTGACTGTGTAGATTGCTTTGGGCAGTATAGTCATCTTCACAATGTTGATTCTTCCAATCCAAGAACATGGTATATCTCTCCATATGTTTGTATCGTCTTTAATTTCTTTCATCAGTTTCTTATAGTGTTCTGCATACAGGTCTTTTATCTCCTTAGGTAGGTTTATTCCTAGGTGTTTTATTCTTTTTGTTGCAATGGTAAATAGGAGTGTTTCCTTAATTTCTCTTTAAGATTTTTTATTATCTGTGTATAGGAATGCAAGAGATTTCTGTGCATTAATTTTCTTTCCTGCTACTTTACCAAATTCATTGATTAACTCTAGTGGTTTTCTGGTAGTATCTTTAGTGTTCTTTATGTATAGTAGCATGTCATCTGCAAACAGTGACAGTTTTACTTCTTCTTTTCCGATTTGGATTCCTTTTATTTCTTTTCTTCTCTGATTGCCGTAGCTAAAACTTCCAAAACTATGTTGAATAATGGTGAGGATGGGCAGCCTTGTCTTTTTCCTGATCTTAGAGGAAATGGTTTCAGTTTTTCACCACTGACAACGATGTTGGCTGTGGGTTTGTCATATATGGCCTTTATTATGTTGAGGTAGGTTCCTTCTGTGCCTACCTTCTGGAGAGTTTTTATCATAAATGGGTGTTGAATTTTGTCAGAAGCTTTTTCTGCATCTATTAAGATTATCATATGGTTTTTATCCTTCAGTTTGTTAATATGGTGTATCACATTGATTTTTTTTTGCATATGTTGAAGAATCCTTGCACTCCTGGGATAAACCCCACTTGATCATGCTGTATGATGTTTTTAATGTGCTGTTGGATTCTGTTTGCTAGTATTTTGTTGAGGATTTTTGCATCTATGTTCATCAGTGATATTGGCCTGTAGTTTTCTTTCTTTGTGACATTTTTGTCTGGTTTTGGTATCAGGGTGATGGTGGCCTTGTAAAATGAGTTTGGGAATGTTCCTCCCTCTGCTATATTTTGGAAGAGTTTGAGAGCGATAGGTGTTAGCTCTTCTCTAAATGTTTGATACAATTTGCCTGTGAAGTCATCTGGTCCTGGGCTTTTGTTTGCTGGAAGATTTTTAATCACAGTTTCAATTTCAGTGCTTGTGATTGGTCTGTTCATATTTTCTATTTTTTCCTGATTCAGTCTTGGCAGGTTGCGCATTTCTAAGAATTTGTCCATTTCTTCCAGGTTGTCCATTTTACTGGCATGGAGTTGCTTGTAGTAATCTCTCATGATCTTTTGTATTTCTGCAGTGTCAGTTGTTCTCCTTTTTATTCTTTTTTTTTTTTGTATAGGCACTTGATCCATTTACATTTATTCCCGTAATTTTTAAACTAAAATTTTCTTTTGGGCATGGTGATTTATACTTTCTGTTTAAATATTTCCCTTTATTCTGACTTATGCTATATATACCATTTGCTTCGCATTTTCCTCTGAATGTAAACATCTTGTTTTTCATTCTACTAATATATACCTTAAAGAAATAAAACCCAACCCCATAAATGCTGTCTTTTTTTGAAATATCAAAATCAAGAATGAAATAATTACTTATGACTCCAGACTTTGAACACTGGTCTTTTTTTTCATCTGTGTGCTTTAGATTATTTTCATATGCCCAGATTTATTTCTCTTTACTTGTCCTTGAAGGACCAGTCTTAAAGTACAGACAAGACATGGAAGTTATCCAGTGGTGCACAGCTTCACCTAGGTAAGTTACGAAGGGTCCTCTTTGGGGTTAGATTAAAAGACTAAAAAGGACATATAGCAGGTGCTGAGTTGACAACCAAGTAGTGGTAGTGCTGGAAAAAGTGGCTCCCGTTCTGGGACTTCTTTTCCTGGAAACTGCTCCTGAGTCTCCCTGGCACAGATTCCAATGGCTCCTTGGAGAAAAGACACAGTGTTATGCTCCCAGTCAACAAATAAGTTTTCTGGACCCACAAGCAAACTGGATCAGCTGGGAGCAGGCAAAGACAAATGCATAGGTAGAAGGAAATCAATATAAATGTAGTTTCCTGTGGTAATGTGGAAACAAACTTGTCTCAGGGAGCCTGAAACACTGAAGTGGAATAAGCACAGATGCTGGTCGCCTGCTGTGGATTAAGGAGGATTATTTAATTTTGCATTGGAATCCAGAGTGCTATAATTTCTAATGTTCCATGTTATTGCATAGATGGTTTTTCTTATTTCATATTTTCTTTGTTCATGTAAGTGGTTTTGGAGGAAGGTTTTTAGAATGTTCTCTCATTTCGTAGCCAGAAGCCCAAGGGCATTTTTTTGTCTCAGAGGACAGAGCTCCAGCTCAAAGGATTTGTGCTTAGGAATTTCAGGCACCAGTTGGCAGACAGGGGCTTGTGTCAACTCTCCAATCTGAATTCGGGATGGATCTAAGAAGCCATTTAAGGCACAAACTTAGGTGAGACCTATGAGTGAGTTTCTGAGAAAGGATTGGGGCAGTCCAACTCAATCCCTGCAGCCATGCAAAACATTTGCAAAATTCAAGCACTTTAGTGAAACACAAATACACATTATGTAGCAAACAGAATTGGGATGGGTTTTGCAGAGCTAAGGCATTACCTTACCAAAAACAAACAAACAAACAAAAAATTCCAAGATTCTAATAGCTAGGCACAAAGAACTTTAGGATCTGTGAGTAGCAGCTGCAGCGTTTAAATAAACACTCAGCCTCTGCACGTGCATACGTGGAAAGGCCTGTCAGTATCACTTTTCAGCCACACCTGCACTCCCAGATGGCGACCACTGTCAGCAGCCTTGGCTCCTCAAGAAAGGATAGTCCCAGATTGTTTCAGAGAGGTTTACTGACAGGAAAATAGCTACCCATAATCTCAGGCCAACACTGGGAACATTCCTGTGCATTTCCTTTATCATGTATTAGAAAAGGTCCCACGTCCCCCCCCCCCCGCCGCCAAAAGACACCAGTTTTGAGAACCCAAGTCTTTTGCAGTGAGTCTGGAACACAAGCCCATTCACTTGTATGAAAGTGGATTTGCAGAGTCTCCATGAAAACTGCCAGGGGCTAGGTGGGACTGTGATGACCCAGGGCAGAGCCACTGAACCAGAGCTGGCTCTGGGATTTGAAATGATAGCCACTTGTTGAGTTGCTTGGGCTAAATCTGAAATGATAGCTCAGCTGCCCATGTTCTTTGACTTCTGGAAACTCTCTTCCCTCATGGCTTTCCCAGCATGGCCCATCTGTTTTACCTCCTCTTTCTCTGTATTCTTCCTTAGTCTCCTCGATGCTTTTTCTTTTTAGGCCCTGAAATGTTACTGTCTTCAGAGCCATGTCCTTGGCCCTTATCCTTTCCTCCTCTGCATGTCGTCTGTGGGTCTTCCAGATTCCTGACTTCAGCCCCACACCCACATGGCCATCCCCCTTTGGGACATCTCCTGGGTCTCTCTGAGCTCCTCAAACGTCCCTGTCCTAACTGTGTTCTCTGTCTTGGCTACTAAGTGCCTCTGCCCTTCCTGAGATTATCTATCTTTCCTCACACCACCCTTGTCCTCTCTTTGATTTTTCTCTGCAGCACATTGCCTTTGCTCTCTCATTTGGAAAGGTCTTTATTAAAAAAAATCCTGTTCATAGACTAAAAGCTCTGTGGAACTTTACCTAACCCTCCTCTCTCTCTGCTGGAATTAATTGCTGCCTTCATTGGTAAAATAAACATTACTGAGGACCTGCTGGGCGCGAGGAACAGGGCAGGTACTAGGGACCCTCAGGAGTCTGGTGCAAGAGACAGACTATGGTCAGTTAGCATTTGAAGTGGTGCAGTAAAGACATGTGCTAAGTGCTGTGGGAGCACAAGGGAGGACGTCACTAACAAACCATTTTCAGAAATCCCCAAGGCAGGGAGCTGGGAGCAGAGGGCGGTGAGTATAGAGCACTCCCAATCGAACAGCTGGACTTGCTGGACGATTTCTTCTTGACTATCCCTCCCAGCTTCTAACCTGTCTTTCTTCCTCCGAACTCATCTATTGTCTATTACTCCCATTGGGAAGCTCCACAGAGTGAAGACAGTTTCATTTCTCCCTTTTCCTCTTTCCAGATCTCACAGTGAACTCATGACTTCAATGTCTTTAACTCCTTCAATGAGACATGGTGGTGTTGGCAAAAATACACCTGCAAACTGAAAGCAAATTTTCAATGGTGCACACTCATGATGAACCTCCATTTTCTGTTCCCTTTAAAATCGTCTCATCAGAAATCAACCCCTGCCCTGTGGCCTGTTCATTTCTTCCCTGTGGGCTTTGTTGTTTGACTCATGCTGTACTGATCATGCTGTCCTCCTTTTTCCTGGTGAAAATGATCCTGGAGGTGCTATATGTGTAGCACATCACTACATCATGCTTCACTGTCTAACATGTTCTATCAAATTGTTATTCCAAATGAGTGGAGAGACTAGACTCCATTTGGGAGCTAGGACAGCAAAGGGAATTAGGCGTCTTGGTCACTGCCCCATCACATGGAATCTGGCACGGAGTTGATATGTAGGATGAACTCAGGGACGATGAATTTGAGAGATAGAAGAGAGTTTAGCAATCATCTAGTTCAACATGCTTATTTTACAAATGGCAGAATGGAAGCCCAAAGAAGTAAAGTGATGTGTCCATGGTTCACAGAGAATTAGTGGCCAGTTTGCCTAATGTCCTGTTCAGTGGTGCTCTTTCTACTTCACTGTCATACCTGGAACTCTGTAGTTGCTTATAGCTCTAAGCCTTAATCTAATTAAAATAGTCCTTTGAGGTAGGTTTATCCTAATTTACAGAGGAGGAAACTGAGGCATATAGAGGATAAATAATTACCCAAGATCACATGGAACCTTTTTAATAATCTACATTCTCACATACAAAATGGGAATTAAAATATCAATCTATGGAATGATAAGAAATTAGGGACATAAAATTTGTGAGATAGTATATCATGAGCTATTAATTTATGTGTTTCTTTCCTTCACTTTCATTCCCTTTCACTTTTTGATCCTCTTTTATTTAGGCAGCTAGATAAGAGGGAATCAGAGAATTGACCCAGATATCAAAGACTAAAATTCTTAACTCTTAGTTTAAAAAAAAGTCCTTGCAGTGAATATTTACTTTTTTTTGTCTGTTAACAGTTCTGAAGCCCCTCTTATGTTAGGGATTCTTCAGTCACACAAGTCTTGGTGGAAGGCAGTCTCCTGCCACTCACTGTGGAAATAAATGGTGGTTGGATGTTCCATCTTTCTGCTACCTGGCAGCTAGCTTGCGGATGTGTGAACTACTCTTAGCTCCAACTAAAGACTGTGTGTGAAGGTGGTGATCCAGGGATAACTAGTGGTTAGTCACAGTGGTAACAAAGGCATGCTCAGGGGTGGCAAGGCCCTAACTATTCAGTGTTTGGTTTCTGCTGTCCAGTTCTTTGTATTCTCAGCTGATTCGCTAGCCTTCCCAGTGATTCTGTGAACCACCCAGTATTGGTTCAATAAATTCCTTTTCTGCTTAAGTTAGCTGGAGTTGTTCACAGCAAGAGCCCAGACTGCTACAATCCAGTTTAAGACATAAATATTTGAAACTGAACCTGCAAAACAAATTTTCTCCAACAGAGAAGTGACAGAGCCCTTGGTGACAGAGAGCTGGATAAGTAGGGATTTCAGAGAAGGGACTGTGTGTCTTGCCTCTCCCTCTCACTCTGTGTAACAGAATGGAGAAGTTTGTGTTCAAGAAGCGAAAGGATGTGTGTTCCATTCTCCTCGAATCCTCGTAGGAGGCTGCCTCCTACAGGTTCCTCATGCTGCCAGTAGTGGAAGCTGAGAGTTAGGGTGGCTTCACTGGGTAGGGTACCAGGTAGTGAGGAGGCCCACAGCTGAGCTGCCCATCTGGTCTTCTGTTACTCTCAGAACAGCTAAGTTTTCCTGTGTCCTGTGGAAGGTGTGGAAGTTGGCTGAGGGAAAGAGGAAGGATGAAACTAAATAGCACCAGAAAGCAGGAGGGCCAGTGGAACTGAATGGGTCTTAGGATTCCACCTAGGGGTTTGCAGCAGAGGGTGGTACTGGTCGCATAGTCAAAGACAAGGTGGATATACAGACATCTTGGTAGTGCCAGCCTGGAAAGGTGGCCACACGTGGAAACCAGGTGAGACTAAACAACTCAGGTATCCTGTAGAAGAGAGAGGACAATCCCAGACCAAAAACACCTCTATCCCCAACGCTGACACCAAGACATTCTATAAACCGTCTGGAACTCAGGTCAGTCCAGGGAGGAGGGAGAAAAGGATAGAAAGAAGAAAACCTGGAACTGACTTAACAAAAGTAGCAATGATTGAGAAAACCCCGAAGGTTGGAGTTTATCCGGAATCGATGAGATTATGTTTTCTGCCACTGCTGAACTGGAGTTCAAGATAGAAACGCAGAGTCGCATTTTTGCAAACCTGAGATTTGCGCTTTGATGCAGAAAAATTGCTTTTAGTAATTCAGGCTTTGGGCAGACATTATGATTAGGAAGGTGTCCAGTGCCGTCCTGGTCAGGAGGACCACCCAGCTAAACAGTTTCATCTCTGAGCCACTTCTCTATTGTGATGGAAACAAGGCAGTCCTCAGCTTTCTGGAAATGTATTCAGTTCTGGTGCATGCAACTTTATACAGCTGGGATGTAGCCACATTGGTAAACAATTCACGGGACTGTCTGAGAAGCGTGATGAAAACCATAGTCAGAACACCAGCATCCCTGATACACAATGGAGCTGCTTGCGGAGAGCACCTGGACAGCCACATGGGATTCCATTCCTTTTTTTCTTGACGTTTCATACTTAAAACAGTTTAAAAAAATTTTAGAGACCTTTCCAGGGTAGCAGTTGCAAGCTGGATATTGAGAATATCTATTACTCTTTGTCATGGATTTGAAGGACTGGTTAACTAATGATCTGTATGGGTCTGGCAAATGGAAAAATTTTAGAGATGCTTAGCATCACCTGCAGTTTTCCATCACTTTCTATTGTTCTTTGAGATTCAGTTTTCTCCTGTGCAGGAAGTTGCATCCTCATATGACTGATGGTAAAGATTCAGCTTTGGGCCTTTGCCAAACACTCACAATTGAGAACTGCCCAAGAGAAGCCAATGTGGTAAAAAGAAAGAAATAGCAGGACTAATGACTATTACTAACGTTTACACACATGGACCAGTTCCTTTTCAACACAGCCCTGGCTATATCACTTGAGAATACAGGCTGTCTAAGTGTACACTATCCTGCACTAACTTTGGAGTCTGAGGGTGTTTGGTACATGTGTTGAGGGGTGGGAATGAGGTGAATTTGGAGTTAATAGAAGACATGAAAGTGAGTCCTGGGATTCTGTAAGGCTGATTTTTTTCTGATGCTGAATGTGGTGCTTTGGTGTGTGCTGGAGTGGAAATAGGAGTCGGGCACAGTCCAGACCACATCAAAGTAGATTAATGTCCCTCTTTGAATGAGGCTTAGAGGATCTGGCCATTGGTGGGAACCTTCACACTGAGGGTGAGCAGGTGTGGGAAGGACCTTTGAAAATGCCTCTGAAACACATGCAGGGTGTGATTCCACCTCAAGTGGGAAGGTGAAAAGCCAGAGTCCTGCTGGTCTTCTGTGATGAGATTGGAGAGGTGCCTCGACCTAACTAACCAAGCCTTGCCCCGAGCTTGGGGCAGTGGGAGGCTTAATCATAGCTCTGCAATTAGCCTTTTGCATGGGATCCCGATCAGTCCCTTCACCTCTTTATGCCTCAATTTCTCCTCATGGACAGGAGATGACTTACTAGTTCCCTCCCTCCTAGAGGATTAACTTCAGAAGGAAAGGTGAATGTGTTGTGGACCATTTGTTTTGTGTGTGGCAGTTTTAAGTTATTAGTTTTTAAAATCAGTACTTTTTAATGGAAACAACTTGACCAAAAATCTGTCACAGGATTTGAGACCCATTAAAAAAGTTTAATGAAAAAAAAAAAAAGGGCTTCCCTGGTGGAGCAGTGGTTAAGAATCTGCCTGCCAGTGCAGGGGACACAGGTTCGAGCCCTGGTCCGGGAAGATCCCACATGCCGTGGAGCAACTAAACCTGTGTGCCACAACTGCTGAGCCCGTGTGCCACAGCTACTGAAGCCTGTGCGCCTAGAACCTGTGCTCCGCAACAAGAGAAGCCACTGCAGTGAGAAGCCCGCGCACCGCAGCCAAGAGTAGCCTCCACTCGCCACAACTAGAGAAAGCCCACGCGTAGCAACGAAGACCCAACACAGCCAAAAATAAATAAATAAATTTATATTAAAAAAAAAAGGAATCCTCAGCATTTTCACACATCAAATGCTTCATGAGAGCTTAAGAACACTGTTATCCCGGCAGCATTTCATCTCTAAATGTTAATTTAATATATATGTTCTCTACTAGCCATGATAATTCTTAAGATATCCATGTGGTAGGTTTAATGCAATAGAAAAAGAGTGTCAGCCTGCACTTGCACTTCTGAGGCTGGGTCAGCATATGCCCCAAAAGTGAGACACAAAGAATTAAGTCAGTCATCTAGATTCTGGCTTCTTGGTATTGTGCAGACAAATTATCTGGGTGATGAAACTGGGCGTGTCTCAACATCGTGTTTTGGAATGTGTCTGTGTATGTATGTTTGTGCATTGTGTTTCTGTCAAGTGCGTGACCTAAATCATTCTTCTTGGAGATGTGTTCAGGCTCAAAGCTCAGCTTTGTGGCCAATTCCAGTTTTCTCGCTCGAGTGTTCCAGGTGTTGATTTCTGTTTCTCATTTCCTCCTCTGATGCCTTATCTCTTCTGTTCTTGTGCCTCTCACCATGTAGCTGGAGGCTGATGGGCTGAAGTGATTAGGCCCACAGACCCCTGAGCACCAGGCCTGCTTCAGCAGCACCTGCTACCCCTTTATTTCTTGTTTCTCTCAACCTCAGATCCTGCTTTTTTATTCATCTGCTATTTGGCAGTCACCCTACATTTCATTCCATCACCATGGGGATGAGGCCCGGGGCAAACCAGAAATGGCAGTTGCCTTGTTTGATAGACTGACCAACTTTCCAGGAGGCCATGGCCCAAAAATGCAGGCGATGGTGCAAGGAGAACAAGTCAGCTGTGCATTACTAGGCCATGTCTAGATATCTAGAAAGTAGCCTTTTTCTGTGCCCTGCCACTAAATTCCACTCGCCTTGATTAATATTCACAGAAGGGCGTACAACTTTTTAAAAAAATTGTGGTTAAAATGCACATAACACAAAAGTTACCATTTTTATAATTTTTAAATATATAGTTTGGTGGCCTTAACTACATTCACAATTGTGCAACCATTACCATCATTCATCTTCAGAACCCTTTTCATCTTGTAAAACTGCAACTCTATACCATTAACAATAAAGATTTTTATAATATCCATTCTCCTAGTCCCTGGCAACCACCATTCTATGTTCTGTCTGTAGATTTGACTACTCTAGGTACCTCATATAAGTGGAGTCATGGAGTATTTGTCTTTTTGTAACTGGCTTATTTCACAGGGCATAATGTCCTCAAGGTTGTAGCATGTGACAGGATTTTCTTCCCTTTTAAGGCTGAATAGACCATATTTTGTTTATCCATTTATCCATTGATGGACATTTGGGCTAAGGTTGTGCAACTTGTATGTGAGGTGGTAAAAACACCACAACCTTTATGGTCAGACAGATTTGGGTTCCAGTTGTGGCTCTGTTACTTTTAGTATGACCGTAACAAAGTTACTTAGCCTCTCCTTAAAAAAGTACTTTAAAAAATTTAAAGTGTATCTTACATACAGAAAAGAGTATAACTTACATGTCCAGTTTGAAGAACGATAACATAATATATAATATTATAGTAACACAACAATAGAACAAGCAGCCACATACTAGCCACACAGACTAAGAAACTGAACATTACTCCAACCTTTGAAACCCTTCAGTGCCCCTCCTGGTGCCCCTTCACAGCTTTTTCTTGACCTGAAAATTTGTTCACATTATTCCTTTGTTTTTCTTTCTTTATAATATGTGTAGATCTCTAAACAATGTATTATTTAGTTTTGGTGTGATTGTTAAACTTTATGTAAGTGTAATTCCACCGATTTTTTTCCTCCAAGCTTTAAGTTTTGAGATTCATTTATGCTGAGTGTGTCACTGTAGTTGATTCATTTCCATCATCATAAAAGTATCCCACTCCCATTCTATGGGCATTAGGTTTATTTCCTCCCTTCCTTCCCTCCTTCCTTCCCCGTCCCTCCCTCTCTCCCTCTCTCCCTCCCTCTCTCTCTCTCTCTCTCTCTCTCTCTCTCTCCCTCTTTCTTTCTTTAATTCCTTCCTCCTCCCTCCCTTCCTCCCTGTCTTTCTTTCTTTCTGCTACAAACTTCTGCTCTGAACTTTCATGCACATATTTCCTGGTACACAGGTGCAAGAGTTTGTCTAGTGTACCTACATAGCAGTGAACTTACCTGAGCATAGGGTATATGCAAGTTTCTAGGTAATATTCAATTATTTTCTGAAGTTGCGCTCTCCCAAGTTGTGCTTCCACTGTCAGTATATGAACATCTCCATCAGGTCACATCTTTGCCAACATCTGGCAATGCCATTGAACAATTTTCTTCCCCTGGTGGGGACACGTGGTGGGTGTGAAATGGTCTTACACTTTCTTTTCAAATACTTAATCTCAGTTATCTTTATTGAGTGCTCTCTGGTGATAAGTGCAATGTATATAGTGCACAAATGAGAATTATTTTAAAACAAGATTTTTCTTTCATGAATGTGAACCTGGTTGAACAACATAACAACATAGATACTTGCTAACTCTATGTAGAGATGACCTGTTGTTGCTGGGAATCAATACTGATATAAATATTGATTAATCCCTAAGTTGACTTCTTACCTTCATCCAAGGAGGAATGGAGACTTTTTCCAAACCATTGTGTCAGTCATCCAGAAATATCTATCAGGCTTTGACTAGGGACATAACAAAGCATGGAGAAAATATATGTCTTAATTTATTAGTAAAGGGGAAGAGAAACACAAGGGAGGGTCTGCTGAGTTCAAGACAGAGTGATAGGTACTTTCATATATGTTAATCCCCACAATATACTCTTCAAAAGAGGTATAACATCTGAGTTCTTAGAGATGGGGAACTAGACCCAGAGAATTGTCAGTCAACTAAAAATATATTATAGTTCTGAGTGTGTTCCAAACACTGTCCTTGAATACAAAATGAATACACAAGATTCCTGCTCTCAAGAATTTTATACTCAACCTGGCAAGGAAAACAGATGTGAATACAACTGTAATTGCATTTTCATGTGTTAAGAGGTATGATAGGGCTTCCCTGGTGGCGCAGTGGTTAAGAATCCGCCTGCCAATGCAGGGGACACGGGTTTGAGCCCTGGTCTGGGAAGATCCCACATGCCATGGAGCAAGTAAGCCTGTGCACCACAACTACTGAGCCTGTGCTCTAGAGCCCACGAGCCACAACTACTGAGCCCGCGTGCTGCAACTACTGAAACCCACATGCCTAGAGCCTGTGCTCCGCAACAAGAGAAGCCACTGCAATGAGAAGCCCGTGCACCGCAGCTAAGAGTAGCCCCCACTCACTGCAACTAGGGAAAGCCCTCGCGCAGCAACAAAGACCCAATGCAGCCAAAAAAAAAAAAAAAAAAGAGGTATGATAGAGGTATGCTCTATATACAGTGAAGGCTTCTCAGGGAAGAAGACACTTGAACCAAGCTTTGAAGGGTTAATAAGAGCTGGTCAGGTAGCAAGAAGGGACACTCCAAGTAGAGGGGACAGCATGAGCAAAGTCATGGGTATGAGAAACAGCATTCCCTTTCTCAGGAAAGTGCAAAAGAGGGCAGTATCTGATGTAGGGAGATTATAAGGGGTGGGAGCGAGGGTAAGAAAGAGGAGTTTTGGAGACAGGCCAGGGTTAGATCTTGTAGGACTAGTGGGAGTCCTAGAAAGGAGTTTGAACTTTATGGGAGCCTTCAATAAGGCAGGGGAGTAACATGGTTGGATTTTGGTTCTAGCAGAATCACTTGGATGGTTATATAGATCGGTGTACAAGGCTGGGTGCAGGGAGGTTAGGATATGGTAATGATGATTCAAGTAAGAGATGAGGAAGGCAGAGGCAACAAAGGTACATTTCGATTCTGTTCAGGTTTTAGTGACTAGTGGACGCGATGGCTGAGAGACCTGTCAGTATTTAGGCATCATTCACTGAGATAGTGAATAAAAGGTGAGCAGGTTTGAGATGAATGGATAAAGAAGATGTGGTATATACATACAATGGGGTACTACTCAGCCATAAAAAAGAATAAAATTTTGCCATTTGCAGCAACATGGATGCATCTGGAGGGTATTATGCTAAGTGAAATAAGTCAGACAGAGAAGGACAAATACTGTATGATATCACTTACGTGTGGAACCTAAAAAACACAACAGACTAGTGAACAAAATGAAAAGGAAGCAGACTCACAGATATAGAGAACAAACTAGAGGTTACCAGTGGGGAGAGAGAAGGGAGAAGGGGCAGCATTGAGGGTGGGAAAAAAAGGGTTATTATGGAATTATATAAAATCATGTGTGTGAAACTTTTGAAAATTATAAAGCACTATAGAATATAAAGCCTCTTTCATTCAGGAAAAAAATCAATTAAAAATTTTTGATTTCAGAAGGTTAAAGTGATGAGCAGGTTTGGGGTGGGATGTGACAATGATTTCAGGGATGAACATGTTCAATTTGTGGTGCTTGTAGGACCTTCAAGCAGAAATGTTAGGTGCTTAGAGTTTCTAGGCTGACTGACTCATTTTACTTTACCTGAGATTTTCTCAGTCTTAAAGTCCTGAGTCTCCAGAAATCCTTCAGTCGGAAAATGGGATGGCCTAAAATTCAGTAGAGTCTGGACTAGAGAAACCGGTTTGGAATTTATGGAATGGCTTCCATAGGGAATGTGGAGAGTGAGAAGAGAACAGGGCCAAAGATGGCTCCTGAACAAACCAACCTTTGCTGAACAGCTGAGGAAGAGGAATTCATGAAGGAGCTCAGCAGGGAAGTCGAGGGAAGCAGCAGAAATCTGAGGTGGTGAGGTTGTGAAAGCCAAGGGAGAAAAACATCTATAAATGAAGGAATCGTCAGCTGTACTGAAGACTGCAGAAAACTGACTATCGGATTGGATTTTAAAAGTAGTCAGGACTGTTTGTAATAACAGATTCATTTTGTAATAGGAATGAAATCAGCAGAGGGGTGACCAGCAAGCAAAGAAGGGGGCACAGACTTTTAAGAAACTATATGGTGAAGTGACAAAGAGAGAAGAGTTGTATAGTATAGAACACAGTGATGAGGGAGAGTTTTGAAAAAATGAGAGAGAGAGGAGCTTGATTATATGATAAGAGAAAGAAGTCAGTGGAGAAAGAGATCTAAGGCACAGGGAGGATAATTGTTAAAGTAACTGGGAGGGATGGGGTCAAGAAATGGGTTGGACCACAGCAGACTCCTCTTTTGAGACCAAAGATATCAGTGTGTGGAGGGAGTTTGTGGCAAGGTCATGTAGCCACTTAGCCACAGATTTGGGATTTGAATCAATGTGTGCCAGACTTCAAAAGCCATATTATTTTCACCTCATCACAGAAAAATATATTCAAGCTCAATAAAAAATGTCTACATATATGCTTAATCACTTAGTGCTACACACATACAGATATGTGTGTAATTGGGGAAGTGACTGGAGCAATTGGAACCAGGTATAATTCATCTAGGGAGCTTAACAGGAAAGGTGAACTTTGAAGAGATTCGTTGAGAATAGAAGAATATGGTGAGGCAAGAATTAGTTTAACATTAAAAAAACTTAAGTTGTTCTTCAAACCATACTTCCTTTTAAGAAACTTGCCTTGACAAAATAAGAAATTTGCTTCTTGTCCTTACTAGTATGTAGATTCTCAATAGATGAAATGGATGTAGAAATGTATTTATTCCATGTAGCAGCAGGATTACTAGTCCCCACTTCTCCCATTTCCATGTTTCCTCTTCTTCCATAGTAATAGAATTTTAAAGTGAGATCATGACTACTCAGCTAACCACTACATTTCCTAATATTCCTTGCTAATGTTCTTGACCAAGTTGTGGCCAATTGAATGTGATCAGAAGTGACATGTATACAACTACTGGTTGTGCTTTTAAAGGGAGAGATGTGTCATTTTGCCCTCCTTCCTCCACCCTGCTGCCTGGAATGCAGAGTAGTAATGGTGAGTCATCTTGGACCAGGCAGGTGAAGGCAATATCCTAGCGATGGTAGAGCAGCAATATAAGTGGAGTGGGGTCCCTAACACTGAGGGGCTACCATATATAAACCATTGGTAATTTGCATTTATGTTACAGCATTTGAGCTATATACCACATTGCTAGTAATAAAACGAACATAAAGTTACTTATTTTCTTTGCAGGATTCATATACATTTACAATATTATACTGATGTCTGAATTCTTTGCCTATTTCAGCTCTCTCTTAAAGGCTTCCAGAGAGAGCATCCCTATGAATTTAAATTCCTTTGCCTGGAGACTAGCTCAGAGTGATACTTACGTACAGAAACACCCAGGAAGGATGGGGCAGACTCAGAGTTGGTCCAGATCATCCTTGTTCACAATCTTTACCTTTGGTCATCAGGTGCAATATATATTTTCTTTTTCATCTACCTCATTGTTTTTGGAAGCTGCTAATAAATTGGTTTATCGATTAGCACTGCATATAGCTGTGAATAACAGAAACCTGACTAGTTAGCGGCTTAAACAAGTTACGGTTTTAATTTTTCTTGTGGAACAAGAAGGCTGGAAGTGCTTCACAGTGCACTCAAGGATCCCTTAGACTGCCTCTGTTTTCTGCCCAGCAATCTTTAGCATGTGGTTTTTGTTCTCATGCTTGTCACTTCATAGTTCCACGTCAGGCATCACAACTGTGTTTCAGGCAGGAAAAGGGTTAAAGGTGAAGGAAAGAGTGCAAGCTAAATGAGTTGGCTCCCTCATTTTCATAAAAACTTTATAATAATGTACATACAGAAAAGTTCACAAATCACAAGTGTATAGCTTGGTGAATTTTTACAAAGTGAACATGTCAATGTAACTGGCACCCAGAGCAAAAACCAGAGCACTCTCAGTACCTTAGAGTCTTTTTTACTGCCCCAAAGTCCATCTTCTGCACCCAAAGGAAGAGCATAGATTATTTCTGCCTGATCTTGTACTTTATGGAAGTGTATATAGCATGTAATCCTTTGTGTCTGGCTTCCTATGTTTAATATGTTGTTTGTGGGATTCACCCATATTGTTGCATGTAATTGTAGAACATTTATTCTCACTGCTATATTATTCCAATGCATGAATATAAATTTTTAAAAATCCACTCCAGTATTGGTGGGCATTTAGATAGCTTGCAGGTTTTAGCTGTTATAAATAGTACTTCAATGACCATTCCAGTACAAGTCTTCTGGGGAACAAATGTCCACATTTCTGTGGATATATTCCTAGATGAAGAACCTCTGAGTTACAGATTATGCTTATGTTTAGCTATGATACTGCCAAACAATTTCCCAGAGTATTTGTACCAATTTGCTAATCCACAGCAATGTGTAAAATTTTTGGTTGTTCCACATCCTTGTCAACACTTGGTATTATCTGTGTCTTTTAGCCATTCTGGTGGGTGTGTAATAGTCTCATATTGTGTTTTTAGTTTTTATTTCTCTGATAACTAGTGAATCAACTAAAGTTGAACAACTTTTTCTATGTATAAGTTTATTAGCTATTTGAATATTCTCTTTTGTGAAATACTTGTTCACAATTTTTTGTTCTGTTCTCACTGTGCTTGTCATTTTGTTTTGTAGAGCTCTCTATATCTTCTGGATGAGAGTCTTGTATTAATTTGCTAGGGCTATGATAACAAAATACCACAGACTGTTTGGCTTAAACAACAGAAATTAATTTCTTTTTGCTGTGGAGGCTAGAAGTCCAAGATGAAGGTGTCAGCAGGATTCGTTCCTCCTGAGGCCTCTCTTCTTGGCTTGCAGATGGCCTTCCTCTTGCTGTCTCTTCACATGGTTGTCCCTCTGTGCATGGGTGCCCCTGCTATCTCTCTCTCTCTGTGTCTTACTCTCCTCTTCTTATTAGGACATCAGTCAGACAGGATTAGGGCCCACCCTAATGGCCTAATTTTAACTTAATTACCTCTTTAAAGGCTCTATCTCTAAATATACAGTCACATTCTGAAGTATTAGGGGTTAGGGCTTCAACATGTGAATTTTGTGGGTGATATAATTCAGTCCATGACAAGTCCTTTGTTATATACATGTATTATAAATATTTCCCTCACTGTTAGTTGCCTTTTTATTCTCTTAATGGTGTCTCTTTGATGAGCAGAAGTTCCTAATATTGTTTAGTTTATCAATTTTTTTCCTTATGGTTAGTGCTTTTGGGGGCCTATTTAAAACTCTTTGTCCATTCCAAGGTCATGAAAATGTTTGTTCTCTTGTGTTTTTTTCTAAAAGCTTTATTGTTTTACCTTTTACATTTGGATATACAATGTTTCTGGAATTAGTTTTTACATATGGTGTGAGGTGGCAGTCAAGACTGATTTTTTTCTGTGTGGAACCAACATTGTTTATTGAAAAAACCATCCTTTCCCTATAGCACTGCAGTGTGTTATTGTAAATTAGGTGATATCTCATTGTGGTTTTAATTCTCATTTCCCTGATGATTAGTGATATTGAGCACCTTTTCGTGTACCTGTAGGCCATTTGAATATATTCTTTGTAAAAATGTCTATTTAGTTCTTCCCACTTTTTAATTAATTTTTTTGTTATTGAGGTATGTGAATTCTTTATATATTTTGGATATTAACCCCTGATCTGATATATGGCTTACAAATATTTTGTCACATTCTGTAGATTTCCTTTTCATTTTGTTGAATATTTCTTTTTTTAATATGTTTATTTATTTTTGGCTGCATTGGGTCTTAGTTGCAGCATGTGGGATCTTCGTTGAGGCATGTGGGATCCTTTTCATTGCAGTGCATGGGCTCTTCATTGTGGTGTGTGGGCTCCAGGGTGCGTGGGCTCTGTAGTTGTGGTGTGTGGGGTCCGGAGCATGTGGGCTCTGTAGTTGACGCCTGCGGGTACTGTCGTTGAGGCACGCAGGCTCAGTAGTTGTGGTGTGTGAAGGCTTAGTTGCCCCGTGGCATGTGGGATCTTAGTTCCCTGACCAGGGATCGAACCTGCATCTCCTGCAATGGAAGGCGGATTCTTTACCACTGGGCCACTGGGGAAGTCCCTGTTGAATCTTTTTTTTGGCTACTCAGAAGCTTTTTAGTTTGATGTAGTCCCGTTTGATTATTTTTGCTTTTGTTGTTTGTGCTTTGGGTATAATATCCAAAAAATCATTGCCAAGACCAATGTCAAGGAAGTTCTTCTCTATGTTTTCTTGTAGGAGTTTTACAGACTCAGGTCTTATGTTTCAGTCTTTATTCCATTTTGAGTTAACTTTTGAGAGTAGTTTAAGATAGGAGTCCATTTTCATTTTTCTGCATTAGGTTATCCAGTTCTCCCAACACCATTTGTTGAAGAGACTATCTTTTCTCTATTGAGTGTTGTTGGCATCCCTGTCAAATGTTAGTTGATCATATACGCAGGGGTTTATTTCTGGGCTCTCTCTTCTGTTTCATTGGTCTATGTGTCTGTTTCTATGCCAGTACCATACTGTTTTGATTACTATAGCTTTGTAGTATAGTTTGAAATCAGGACGTGTGATGCTTCTGGCTTTGTTCTTCTTTCCCAGAATTGCTTTGGATATTCAGGATCTTCTGTGTTTCTATACAAACTTTAGGATTGTTTTTTCTATTTCTCTGAAAAATTCCATTGGAATTTTGATAGGGATTGCATGGAATCTGCAGATTGTTTTGGGTATTATGGACATTTTAACAATTAATTCTTCAGATTCATGAACATGGAATATCATTTCATTTGTTTGTGTCTTCTTAAGTTTCCCTCATCAGAGTCTTGTTTTCATTCTTTCACGTCCTTGGTTAAATTTATTCCTACGTATTTTATTGTTTTTGGTGCTGTTGTGAGTGAGATAGTTTTCTTTATTCTTTTCAGATGTTTTGTTGTTAGTGCACAGAAATGAAACTGATTTTTGTATGTTGATTTTATATACTGCAAATTTAGTAAATTTATTGATTAGTTCCAACAGTTTCTTGTTTGAGTCTTAAGGATTTTTTATGTATAAGATTATATCATCTGCAAATAATGACAGTTTTACTCCTTCCTTTCTGATTTTGATACCTTTTATCTCTTTGTCTTGCCTAATCACTATAGGATTTCCAGTAATATGTTGAACAAGAGTGGTGAGAGTGGGCACTCTTGTCTTTTTCCTGGTTTTAGAGGAAAGGCCTTCAAATTTTTCACCATTGAGTATGATGTTAACTGTGGGTTTGTTGTATAAGCCACATACATTTTAGAATCAGTTTATTATTTTACATACGCAAAACCCTTTAGTTGACTCTCTTTTAAAGAGGTTTCCTGTAAGCCCCGACCAGTGACTTCTCATCACATCTCATTGGCTAGAACTATGTCACATGGCCATCTCTAGCTGCAAGAGTGACTGGAAAATGTAGTATTTTTAGCTGTATATATTGTACCCTGAATAAAATTGAGATTTTCCTTATAAGAAAAAAGGTGAGAATGGACATTGTGTAGGCAGCGAGCAAGTTCTGACTTAGTTGCTAATTCTTCCAAAACTAGTGGAGATGAAGGAAGAAGATAGGAAGTGATAACCTTCCCCACTTATCAGATGAGCAGAGTTCCACGGCTTTTGCTGTCACAGCTGGAATTACATTGGTGCAACTCAGGGAAATTGATGGTTCCTATTATTCCCTTGTCTGCTAGAATTGGACCGAACAGGAATGAAGGTCCTAGCAACTCTTCTAGTGAGATCATCTGTTCCTTACTACACTGGTTTTGTCTGTTTCCTCTAGACTGTGCAGAAAGTAAGAAACGTATATTTGTATACTAATACCCCAGTTTTTCCATATTTATTGAAAAGGACCAAGAATGAAAAATCAAGCTGCATTAGCCAGTTTCTCTGAGAAGCAGCCACCAGGATGGTGCAAGGATTTCATTAGGGGAACACCTGTGCGAGAGAAAATGGAGAAGGAGCTGGCAGAGCCGTCAGACTATGATGCAAGTCTAACCACAGTGAAAGAGAGAAGGAAGGACGGTTGGGTGGAAGAGTCCTTGCAGCCTAAGAAAGGTTCAGCATAGCCACTGGGGAGCCCTTGAGCCAACACTGGCCATCAGGGGAGTCTGCTTCCCCAGAACAGGACTACCTGCCATACCTAGTCATTGGCTGGGAGCAGCCTGTGGCAAGAGTGGCCTTGGTACAGATGTGACAGTGGGTATCAGAGTGCAGCAGTTAGAGACCTTGGTCAATGACATTCCTGTAGTTGGAGATCAGCAAGTTACAGTCTCATGACAGCCTCAAAACCTTAATAAGCTTTTGCTGGAAATTAAAGAGAGAGCTGGATGCCCCTTACTTTTGTGAAATACAGAAATCCAAACTGGTCAACATCTGTTAACATGAATTACTTTAGGAAAGGAGTGAAATAATGGTGAATCAAAAGAGAAGGGATAAACCATATTGGATGTCCCCAGAAGTCTGTAATACTAGAACTGAGTTATTCTTGAATTATTTTCTTAAGTTCTACGGAGTCTTCTTGATTAGGTGCCATTAGCTTTCTTAAAAATTTAAACAAAAACTTTTCAAATAGGTTGACTTCTCAGGTCCAAAAACATCTGCACCAGACATTTGGAGTGTAATGACAGAGCAAAACAAATAGAGGGCAGTGTCTTCGACCTATGACTTGTTGACAGATTCACAGATGAGAGTGCTTTTGTTTTAAAAACGGACAACCTGGGCATATAAGCAAGATATCAGACATGTGAGAATCAACTTTTCACTACTTGTTTTATTTTTATATTTCACACTATCAAGTCCTAGCGGGGGCAAGAACAAGAAAGCACCAACACTAAGTTTGCCAAAACGCCCAGACAGGCATGTGACATCCACAGCAAAAGGGCCTTCAAACCTGATTTATTCTTCTGTCTTCTCCTAAGTCACTATTTGTGCTGATAAGGTGACCTAATTTACTTAAAAGTGAAATGGAGAAGCTCAATGAAAATTGAGTGAATCCCAGGTTTATGTGTTGAACATCTCCATTAGCAGAAGGGCCATAGGCAAAAAGGGTGGGGGACATGCAACCAGAAACAGGTTTTCACTCTGAACAAGATTAAGAGACTGGAAGGTGCATGAGATAATTTCAGTTAACTCCCCATTTTGCTGCCCGAAAGACCTGGAAGAAGAGGAGGAGAATGTTCTAAATAACCTATTTTCTGATTCTTTCTTCCTCTTTATTATACATGGTTTAGCTGATGGCTTTCCTGCCATTTCCCTCAGGGAGATAGTCTTCAAAAAAAAAAGCCATTGGTAGCAAGCAATTTTCTCAGATGATTTTCATTTTCTCAGATGATTTTTTAAATTAATCTAGAACAGCCCTGCAATTCTTTTTGTCCTCATATTCACTCTCCTAAGATACCTATGAACCACTATTCATCGTTTTAGTCTTCCCATCACCTGGCTGTGGCTCTTCCTCCTTTTCTGACTTGTGGGCAAGTCACATCCTTTGAGAGAATTTACCACACATATAATTTTGTCAGTGGCTGTTGGACACTTCTTAGCTCTTGAGAGGTCCCGCAGCTTGTGACTGAATGACAAATTTTAGTGATTTCTTCCCAAAGGAACTTATTCAAATGCAACAGAATTTCCTTGCACATTTGAATCTTTTCCTGCAGCAATTTGAAGCTGTGAGCCCCAGCTCTGTGAAATGAACTATCAGAAATCACCAGAGTCTATAAGGCTTGGAAATATTACAGAACATTTGGTAAATTAAAAAGCAGTCTTGGGACTCTCTTCAGCATACAGGGGAAGTTTCAACACATTTTACAAGAGGAGAAAGTAATGCAAAGAGTAATTTCAGTCTTCTCTGCTGATTACCCCTCTTAGAACTCTCCCTCCCCTCCCTCCAAGGGGGTTAGCAAGGGCAGCTGGTTGCAAGGCTGCAGCTGTTCTTAATTGTTGATTTTAGCTTTGCAGTGGTCCCTGGTGGGAGAGGATGCCATATCTGCCCCCTGGAATGGACTTACAGGTGTTTGAGGAATGTTTTCTTTCCTATGGGTTACTTGACACTCTTAACAGACAAGCTATTATGATATACCAGCTGATGTCGGGAGACATGGTCTTAAATAGCGCCTGTCTTCTCCTTCCCCCATTCCTCTCACATATAGACCTGCTGAAAAAGATCTGCTTTCTGTGCATTTCCCAGTCATTCTTCTCTCCATGCTCCCTGCAAATGGGCAGGGTACCTCAACAGCAAAAGAGAACGTCAGGTATAAGATCTTTATGAACTTGCTCAAAGCAGGGCCAGATTAAAATGGGTTCCAAACTGAAATGCCTTGTTTAAAAAAAATGAGTATATGAGAAATACTAGCTTTTTTTTAAAAAAATAAAAATGCTACTTGGGCAAAAACAAATCTGATTTTATTTTTGTTTTGTTTCCTAAGAGTTAATATGCTAGAACTTGGGTTCTAAGTTAGGGCTGGGCATGCCTTCATGCTTGTTCTGTTGATGTCATGATAGAGTTTCATTAGCTGGCTGTGGATGTCACATGTGAAGATAGTAGTACATTGAATGCATTAACACTAGCACAGTAATTGCCACTCCTTCCTCCCTTAGGTTTTGGGTACCTAGGGCTCCTTCTTTGGACCCCATGCCTATTCTTGCCCACCTCTGACCAATCCCTCACCCCTACCCTGACAACCCACTTCTAGACTATGCTCTGAGACCAGCACCTAGACTTCTGTGTCTACCCTGGTGTGCACACACCTAGGTCTGAAGAGTGGCTATATTTGGAAGTGGAATGAGAGGGGACAGAGCCTGCACGCGCTGGCTACGGTGTCCACATGCATGTAATCAATGCCCCTCAGGTGCAGCTCAGAGCTGGGTGAGCAAAGAAAGGGGCTCCCTGGGCCTGGTCTCCACGTGTGTTCTTGCCTGGATCTTATACATATTAGGGATGGACCTGCATGCTACCTCTCCTACTGGCTGATGCAATACTTCAAAAAAGGCAAACAAACACGGGTTTTAATTTAAAAACTAGGTTAAATTTCTCACTCATTCTAGATTTTAAGGCAAGTACACAGGAAAGTAGTCTCAATGTAAATAGAAAGTGAAACTAACCAGTTTGAGTCCCCCCCTTTTTTTTTTTGCGGCACGCGGACCTCTCATTGTTGTGGCCTCTCCTGTTGTGGAGCACAGGCTTCGGACGCGCAGGCCCAGCGGCCATGGCTCACGGGCCCAGCTGCTCCGCAACATGCGGGATCTTCCCGGACCGGGGCATGAACCCGTGTCCCCTGCATCGGCAGGCGGACTCTCAACCAATGCACCACCAGGGAAGCCCTAGTCCCCTTTTGAAGATACATGAATTGCTTCCTTTGGCAGACAATGAATTATTCTGACATTGATTTGAATGTTTGAAAGTTATTGATATTGTAGTAAAGTACATCCAAAGGATCAGTAGTAACATTTTGTTGCAGTGCAATGAATGTTGAACAGTATTTAAAAAACCCACAAATTTTGCAAGGGTCTTGAAGGCTGTTCAGGTTCAGAGCTATAGTAATTAGCATAACCACAACTCTGAGTTCTGTTAGTTCAGTTAAACACCTGGATTATCAATCAGGTAAAAGGCTCCACAAATTTATTACAGTGTTTAGCCTAGTAAGGGCTCAGTAAATATTTACTGTATTTTAAAAATTGACCCAGTGTCTGAAAATATTTGGTTACCGTAGTTTGTGCAATAGTCCAAGATAGAGTCAACATAAATCTCATGGTGTTTCAAGGTGTTTCAATAGCACTGAAAGCTAACCCTAGCTTCCAAAGCCAACAGCTCTGACGACTGGTTATAGATACTTTAAAGTGAGAAAGTGGAGCTAACTTTTCCATTTACTATCAAGTAGATATAAGAGTGCACTCACCTCAGTGTGATTTGACTCATATCCAGAGAACTGGCCCACTTCAGTCTCACTTCATAATGGTTTCAGTCCATTCATTGGTCATTGTCTCTTTGATCTTCAGTTCACTGGTTTGAAGTGGTTTAAGATAAACTATGCACAATGATTTCCGTTAGGTTCTATCCAGGAGGGTGCATTATCTTTCTGTGATTGTGGATGAATTTGGGAATGGGTGAATAGAGGGGGAGTTATGTAGTCAGAAGATTGATGGGCTCTGAAGGGGGTGTCCACTGGGAGCCCAAGGTAATTCATGAAGTGGTCCCAGCCTCCCACTCCTGGCTCCCACTTTGCCTTAAAGCATTGTGGGGTTTCCCCCTAAGGATCCTATTTCCTTACCTTGAACACCTTAATTCATATTTTATCTGTTATGTTCCTAAATGGCCTTGAATTTCAGTACTTTTCAAATTGTGACTCTTGACCCATTTATGGTTGTTAAATTAAATTAATGGATCAGACCAGAACTGAAAAATGAAATAGAATGAAACAGAGTAGAAAGTATCAGCACACATCTTAGGGAGCAGGGAAAGTATTGGTTTTGCAGAATTTCTGTTTCGGTTGTGTATGTAGGAGACAGTACTGAAGAGTGCTGTAAACTTTGTATTCTTTACATGGGTGGTAATGAGAAAAATCTGAAAAGCACAGACTTAAGGCAGGTTGTTTGATTTTTAGGCACATGGCAGGCATTAGGAAGGAGAGAGAGGTATAAACTTGGATTATTTAAAAGTAGATTCAGTTGCAGGTCATACCTTTCGATATTGCTTCTTTATCCTTGCTTTGTAGAGGACCATCACAATATCACAATATTCTTCAGTGGATACTTTTCTGATTGTAAGGTGCTTTTGCCCATTCCATCCCACTTTATTTTGGATTCTAGATTCCAAAACCTAGGTTCATCCCTAGGTTCAACATCCTGCCTCTGAAAATCCTCCAGCAGATTATTCTCTAGCCTATTTTGATGACTCAGTGTTAATATAACCACTGCCTAGAAGGTGATGCATTTATCTGAAGGTATTTCCTGTGTCTGATTAACTTTTAACTTTGGCAGTTATGTTGCTGTTACCTAAGTAAGGTATGATTGGCCTTATGACATCTCCAGTAGCCAAGGGATGGTATTAGAAGGGAGTGAAACAAGCAAGTGACACTGGTTTTCAAGAATGAGGGTCACAAGTAGAAGAGGATGACTCCTGGATGCTAGGCAACTCTTAGGGGTCAGGGATGGCCCAGCATTTTATTACTCACTGGCTCACGGAGAACTCCACTGAGAGTCACAGACAGACTCAGGCAGCCAGCTGTTTTTCAGAGAGATGGTTTTGTTGTAGTGTTATCCTACTACCATTCTGGGGGCCCACCTATTCCATTCTGGGAACCTGCTATTGTTAACAATCCACTCCCTCCAAATCAGTTATTTACTAAAAGCCTGCTAGTACTATTCCCCTGGGGATCTATACAGGAAAGGTAGAACTCTGGGATGAAAAGATGGGGGCTAACCTCTAGGGCACTTGGTTAGTGGAAGCTATTTGTTTTCAGACCTCTTCCATTAAGTGACAGTGGCTGATGCCAAGGGGAGTGAGAGTCATATTGGCTTTATGTCTCTGTTGAAAGCTCCTCACATTCACCAAAGCAAAATGCCTCCTTGGAGAACTCTTAAGACCAGAAAGAGTTAAGCTGTGTGTCTGCACTGTGTGGCTTTGTTCTGGCAGCGTCCCATCAGTTTAGGTCATTTCTGATGACTTCACTCTCCTGGTGACATCAGCCTCTAATCTCCTGAAGGTGAATTCATGTGCGATTGCTTCAAAATGCTCACTCCCTGAGTTCTAGGCCATTCCTGTTGATATATGGACAGAGCCTGTCTTTCGCAGGCCACAGTCTGTTCTGTTCACCGCATTTGTGCTTACCGTATCATATTACCGTGTGGACATTATGTCACTAACTGGCACAGCCCGGCTCAAAAATGAAATGTGCTTTTGCAAGCAAAAAACCAAAAGCTAACATCACCTCTCCCCGTGCCCTACCCCAGGTATAAAATAAAAAGGTTAGAAGGATGGCTTGACTATATTTTGGTTGGATATTTTTCTAACTGCTCTTTCTGTACCCTCTATGTGGTCTGACTGTTGATAGTATCTTTGTCTTAGTTTTCAGTTCATTATACCCACTAACTCTTGAAAATGTTTGGTTACTGATGGCACAAATTAAATCCAAGACCTTGAAATAATTTAGTTTAGCCTTGTTCTAAAATATCAATCTATAAATGAAAGTAGCCTGTTTACCTTCTAGCACCATTTCCTTTCCTTTACCATTCAAATGTCATGAAAGAATAAAGAGTTGTCAGGAAAGCAACCTGGGCTTATTGGGTGAGTGCCCAGGGTCCACTTCAACCAAGATGATAGAGGCGTTCACTTGCCCAAAGCTGACAGGGACACGATGCCTCTGAGGATTGTGGGGCATGGCCTGGAAGGGTCCCTGGAGTTTGCCTAGTCTTAGGCCAGTGTAAGCACATATTATGCCCCTTTCTGCCCTTCTGCTGCTATCCACAGGCTGTGGTGACACCCAGTTATGTCACTAGGGATTCAGAATGCCACAGGGTCTCCCTGAGCCCTGCTGTCCCCCCATGACTCTCACTGCTGCTGGGAGGGAGTGTGCTCTGGGGTTCTATGTCCTCAGATGGGACCTGGATGGAAATGAGGCAGAGGAGAGGAGCCTGTCTGCACAGAAGCAGAATCCCCACACCATTTCCAGGACTCTGTGCATCCATTTCTTCTTCTGTTTAATGGCTCTTGGCAGTCAACAGTACCTTCTGGTGTAGAGCTAGCGGGGTACACACTGGGGTTTAAAATCATGTCAGGAAAATTTCATACTAACAGTATTTTTAAGAGGAGAGTCTGATGTTTAAACAAGCCAATACAATGCCACTTTCACTGTTTATCTTTATTTCATATTGAAGGGAAAGAAAGACATGAATAGAGCAGTTCACCCTTACAAGTGTCACAGTGCAGTTTTCAAATAGTCATGACCAAGTATATTCAGTTTTGGGGTCATCCACAGACTGCAGGGTACTGAAAAGATACTCTTTTTTTTTTTCTTTGCCTCTTCACGGAATAAATTTAGAGGCTCTTATTTTTTTGAGGAAGGAAATAAAGTCCTTGGATGGCTTTGAAAATATATTTTTAAAGGATTGTTAGCAAGGATTGTTAGCCTTTCTGAGTTTCAGATCTGTTTTAGTTGAGGGCGGGGATGGGGGTGGGGGATTGGCTGCCTCAGAGGAAACTGGGGGAATCTTAGTCCAGGATGCTGGAACCATCACCATTCACATCTGCTCAGGATATACGAAGATATTGGACCTTTTTAAGGTCTAGTATGAAGTAAACCAACTTCCTTTCTCCTCCTGCTGCATCTCCAAGAAGGTGGAAATATTAGAAAAGCCTCTTTATAAACACATTCTCAATGCCATCCTCTTTCTTCGTTCATGTAGAGAAGAAAATAGAAAAAAAGAATAATACAAAAACCCAGAAACCTAACTGAAATAAGTGAAATTTTAATATTTGTGTTTTGTACCCAAATTCTTACTTGTCTTCTTCTAGCAGCATGACTATTATACACGCACACAATTTATACGTGCACGTGCTTTACACATGGCCTTGCTTACTCCCTTCCCCCCAAATAAGTACTCCTGAGGAACTGAAATTTCCCACTTCCTTGCAAGATCCTGGAGAATAAGAAGGTAAAGCTGAGAAGACTGGAGGAACTCCTCCTTCCTAGCAGTGAAATGTATCACGTGGACAGTTGGGCTGCAGCCTTATTTGAGGATGAAAATAGTGGTAGGTGTCTGCCTATTTCAGGAGGGAGGGTGTGGGTGGGTTGTAATAAGGAGCCCTGGATGAGCTGAGCCCTGTGTCTTTCCCACATGCAGTATTGTGGTGGTCCCTATAGAGGGAATGCTTCCTATCTGTTTCTGAGGAGGTTGAGACATGTTTGCTTTTGCAGCTGGAGAGGAAAGGCAGGCAGTAGCAAACTAGGTAGTTTGCCCATAGTATCATTACTTTGGTGATGGCATAAATCACCAATCCTGCAAAACTAACGGGTTCTTTGATGAGCATGCCCTGCCATCAGTTTGCTGAGCACTTGTTCTCCGGGTGGGATTGCTAAGCCACCAAAGGGGCACACTCCCCCCCAGTTTGGGATCTGAAGTTGACTGCATAGTGTCCACTGTCTCACCAACTTCTCCTGCATCCCAGTGGGGAAAGCCTCCCACTCCCTACCTCCCTCTTGGAATATTGATATTTTGCTTAATTAGGCTCAGGCCATGCCCAGCTGCAGCAGCACCATCAGCTAGATGCAGACTTGGGAAGATGCTGGTAGCTGGAAGTATAGAGGACAGGGAGCCTGTCACCGAAAGGCTGATGTGCACATGTACATCCACCAAAGGATGTGATGGACGCACTCACATCAGCAGATCTTTCACTGAAGCTCTGCCATCTACTGTTGGCATGACCCTGACCGAGAACCATAGCCCCACACAAGATATTTACCGTTTGTCCTGGGACTCTGGATCAGAAGGGAAAAAGTCCTTGCTGGAGCCATCAGTACCTGCAGCCAGTGGAATGATAAACACTGATGTAGTTGGTGCTGAGTATTGGTTTATTTAATGAAACAGCCAATACAGCCAAAAAGGTTTTTGAGGAGTCTGCCCTATCTAGAAGCCAGCTGAGGGAGTCCTGATAATGTGTGCACAGTCATTGCCTGACCTGCACCACCCCATTGAGCTCCTTTGAGTTTGTGATCTGATGTGACATTCCCACTCGGGACCAGTCACCCCAGGAGGACCTTCTTTAGCCCCGGTGGTCACCAATGCCTGTAGTCTCCTTGAATGCTGGGGCACTCACCTCTCAGTATGGCACCTTCATCTTTGTTTCCTATGCCGAGAGCAGAGCCTGGCATACACAGGTCCTTGGGAACTACTTGATGAGTTGAACTGTTGAACTAATTAAAAATTTGCTGTCTAAAATAAACCCTGAACATGAAAACAGTCTATAGATGAAACATTAAATTTCAGTGTCCCAAGGATGCAAAACATATAGTTCTTTGAAAGGACCCATCTTGATATACATATACAAATCCACCAACTTTTCTTCCATTTGACATGTTTTAATAGTGTGGTCATGGAGTGGGCTTCCAAACAGGGTTAAATCTAAGGATGGGGATTCACGGTTTTCTCCAAAATGGGAGATCTTAATCTAGCATCTTGTTGGTCTGCTGTTTAACTTCTGTGTTAAGGAATTCAAGCAGGTGTCTTCCATAGAGGTGGCTTCTCAGATGATCTTTTCCCTCTAATATCCTCATCCAGCTTCTTCTTGACAAAGAAGCAGTAACACTTGTTCACGTCACACAATTTTTGTCATTAACTTACCCACCCCTGCCACCCAGCACTACATTGGGAGAGCTCCATGAGGACAGTGATCATGCCTGCCACCATAGCATCTTGCCCAATACGTGGAGCATAGAAGATACTTAATATTATTATGTTTAACGAATGAATTGGTAGGGATAAATGATGGCTAGTGAAAACAGAGGGCTTCCTGCCCTGGCTTGGTATATTGCACTGGATCCTGACAACTATCAGCACATGTGAAAAAAGAATTGGAAGTCAGTTCTCCGGTGAATCTAGTTTTGGCAGTGCATGATAGGTGTTTGGCCAACAGCCTCTCACTGTAGGCATTACTCACACATAAGCCATAGAAGCCTTCCCAGAGGAGTTTGGGATTTTGTGTGTGTGTGTCTGTGTATTGTTGTTGCTGTTAATTTAGCATTGTAAACATTGTGGAACATTACATGCATAAAAACTGCACATGACAAATACATCCAGCTTAATATTTTATCATAAAGCAAATAATTGTAGAACTACTACCCAAGTCAAGAAATAGAGTATCACCAGCATCCTGGAAGGTCCCTTCATGCCCCTTCCCAGTCACCAACTCCTTTCTCCCTGCAAAAGTCAGTAGTGCCCTAACTTTCGTCGTTAATAACATCCTTGTTTTTCTTTATATTTTAGCACCTGAAAATGTTTGTATCCCTAAATGCTAAAATTTAGTTTGGTTTATTTTTTTGTTGCTGGACATTATATAAATGGAATCATGTAGTGTGTGTTTTATTCTGTGTGTCTGCCTTGTTTGGCATACTGTTACATTTTGGGAGTCATCCATGCTGTTGTGAGTTCACTTATATAGTTCACTTATTTTTTTATTGCTGTGTTGTACTCCATTATAGTACAAATATACCACATTTATTTATCTATTCTACTGTTAGACTTTTCCCATTTTTGCGTATGCAAACTTTTTTTCTAAAACATTCTTCCTAACATTTTTGCATGTGTATCTTGGTGGAATTGATGAGTCATAGGACATAAATATCTTCAATTTTGGTAGATAATGGCAAACTGTTTTCCAAAATGATTGTACTGAATTTTCCTCCCACCAGACATACAGAGTTACCAATGGCCTACATATTTGCCAATATTGGTATTGTCAATCTTTTTAAATTTAGCCACTCTGCTGAGTATTTCATTGTGGTTTTATTTTGCATGCTCTGATTACCTATTACCCATGCAGTGGAGTATATTTTCACATGTGAGTTAGCCATTTGGATATTAACTTTGGGAGGTGCCTTTTCAAATTTCTTCCTCATTTTTTCTATTGTGATATTTCTTTTTCTTACAGATTTGTAGGAGTTGTTTATATATCCTAGATATAAGCCCTTGTTAGATATATATGGAAATATCTTCTCCTACTCTATAACTTCTTAATGGTATCTTTTGAAGAACAGAAGTTCTTTTTTTAAGTTTTTTTAAACTTTTTTACAAATTATACCAAACACTTAAAACATTTGGGAACATTAAACATCAATTCTTAATTCAAAATAATGACATTTATAGAATATATCCTGGTGTTGGCCAATATGAAGTTTACTTAAATTTAGTATTAAAAATTTTTTTTATTGGAATATAGTTGATTTACAATGTTGTGTTAGTTTCAGGTGTACAGCAAAGTGCATCAGTTATACATATACATATATCCAGTCTTTTTTAGATTATTTTTCCATATAGGCCATTACAGAGTATTGAGTTGAGTTCCCTGTGCTATACAGTAGTTCCTTATTAGTTATTTATTTTATATATAGTAGTGTGCATATGTCAGTCTCAATCTCCCAATTTATCCCTCCCCCTCTTACTCCCTGGTAACCATAGGTTTGTTTTCTACATCTGTGGCTGTATTTCTGTTTTGTAGATAAGTTCATTTGTACCCTTTTTTAGATTCTACATATAAGTGATATCACATGATATTTGTCTTTCTCTGTCTGACTTACTTCACTCAGTATGATAATCTCTAGGTTCACCTGTGTTGCTGCAAATGGCATTATTTCGTTCTTTCTTATGGCTGAGTAATATCCTATTGTATATATGTCTCCCATCTTCTTTATCCATCAATGGACATTTAGATTGCTTCCATGTCCTGGCTATTATAAATAGTGCTGCAATGAACACTGGGGTGCATGTATCTTTTGGAATTATGGTTCTCTCTGGATATATGCCCAGGAGTGGGATTGCTGGATGCTCTATTTTTAGTTTTTTAAGGAACCTCCATACTGTTCACCATAGTGGCTGTAACAATTTACGTTCCCACCAACAGTGTAAGAGGGTTCCCTTTTCTCCACACCCTCTTCAGCATTTATTGTTTGTAGATTTTTTTGATGATGGCCATTCTGACCAGTGTGAGGTGATACCTCATTGTAGTTTTGATTTTCATTTCTCTGATAATTAGTGATGTTGAGCATCTTTTCATGTATTTTTTGCCCATCTGTATCTCTTCTTTGGAGAAATGTCTATATAGATCTGCCCATTTTTTGATTGGGTTGTTTGTTTTTTGATATTGAGCCGCATGAGCTCTTTGTATATTTTGGAGATTAATCCCTTCTCGGTTGCTTCACTTGCAAATATTTTCTCCCATTCTGAGGCTTGTATTTTTGTTTTGTTTATGGTTCGCTGTGCAACAGCTTTTACGTTTAATTAGGTCCCATTTGTTTTTATTTTCATTACTCTAGGAAGTGGATTGAAAAAGAACTTGCTGCAATTTATGTCAAAGAGTGTTCTGCCTATGTTTTCCTCTAGGAGTTTTATAGTATCTGGCCTTACATTTAAGTCTTTAATCCATTTTGAGTTTATTTTTGTGTATGGTGTTAGGGAGTGTTCCAATTTCATTCTTTTACATGTAGCTGTCCAGTTTTCCCAGCACCACTTATTGAAGAGGCTGTCTTTTCTCCATTGTATATTCTTGCTTCCTTTATCAAAAATAAGGTGACCATATGTGCATGGGTTTATCTCTGGGCTTTCTATCCTGTTCCATTGATCTATATTTCTTCTTTTGTTCCAGTACCATACTGTCTTGATTACTATAGCTTTGTAGTATAGTCTGAAGGCAAGGAGCCTGCTTCCTCCAGCTCCATTTTTCTTTCTTAAGATTGCTTTGGCTATTCGGGATCTTTTGTTTCCATACAAATTGTAAAATTTTTTGTTCTAATTCTGTGAAAAAAGCTGTTGGTAATTTGATAGGGATTGCGTTGAATCTGTAGATTGCTTTGGGTAGTATAGTCATTGTCACAATATTGGTCCTTCCAATCCAAGCACATGGTATATTTCTTCATCTGTTTGTTGCATCTTTGATTTCTTTCATCAGTATCTCATAGTTTTCTGAGTACGGGTCTTTTGCCTCCTTATGTAGATTTATTCCTAGGTATTTTATTCTTTTTGATACATTGGTAAATGGGATTGTTTCCTTGATTTCTCTTTGTGATCTTTCATTGTTAGTGTATAGGAATGCAAGAGATTTCTGTGCATTAATTTTGTATCATGCAACTTTACCAAATTCATTGATGAGCTCTCTAGTTTTCTGGCGGCATCTTTAGGATTTTCTATGTATAGTATCATGTCATCTGCAAATGACAGTTTTACTTCTTCTTTTCCAATTTGTATTCCTTTTATTTCTCTTTATTTTCTGATTGCCATGGCTAGGACTTCCAAAACTATGTTGAACAGAAGTTCTTAATTTTAACAGAATCAATTTGATCTATATTTTCATATACAGTTAATGCTTTTTGTGTTCTGTTTAGGTAGTCTTTCTCTACCTAGCGGTTATGAGTATATTCACCAATATTATCTTCTAACAGGTTATTGTTTTCTCTTTTACATTTGATCTATAGTACACCCAGAATTGATTTTTTGTGTATAGTGTGAGAAAGGAAGTTGACTTTCAGTTTTTTTCCATATGGGCATCCTATCACACCATCTTTGTTGAAAATTTATCTTTCTGGATTCTTCCATCTATTTCATCATATTTGTCTATTCTTGGGCTTATATTGCCTTATTTAGTATTTTTTTAAGCTAGTTTTGTTATTGAGTAGATGGAGTCTTCCAAGATTTTTCTTTTTTAACAATATCTTTACTATTTGTAGGCCTTTGCATTGTACATATAAATATTGAAATAAGCTTATCAAGTCTGTCCTCTCATCTTAAAAGTTGAGATACTGATGAGGATTTCATAGCCTCTAAAGATCAGTTTATAGAGAAATTATCTCTTTACTCTATCAAGTTTTCAAATCTAGAAACAGCTTCCCTCTGGTTTATTTGACTTTTATTTTTTTAATTAATGTTTGGGTTTTCTGAGTTAACTTTTTTTTTTTTTTTTTTTTTGCGGTACACGGGCCTCTCACTGTTGTGGCCTCTCCCGTTGCAGAGCACAGGCTCCGGACGCGCAGGCTCAGTGGCCATGGCTCATGGGCCCAGCCACTCCGTGGCATGTGGGATCTTCCCGGAGCGGGGCACGAACCCATGTCCCCTGCATCGGCAGGCGGACTCTCAACCACTGCGCCACCAGGGAAGCCCCTTCTGAGTTAATTTTTATATGTGGTGTAAGTTACATATCAAAGTTCATTTTTTGAACATAGCTATCCAATTGTTCCTGCACAATTTTATAAAAACATTTATTATTTCTCCATTGACTTGACTTCATGCCTTTGTTGAAAATCAATTGTCCATATGTGTTTGCATCTCTTTTTGGACTTTCTGTTCTGTTCCAGTGATCTATTTGTCATCCTTATGTCTATCCCACTCTATTGGTTATTGTATTTTTAGGTAGTGTAAATCGTCCAACTCTGTTCTTTTTTGAAATTGTTCCAGTGACCGCAGGTCCTTTGCTTTTCCACATGAATTTAAAAATCATTTTGTTGATTTCTACAAAAAAGCCTACTGAGATTTTTATTGGGATTATGTGTTGCAGCTATACGTCAGCTTAGCAAAATTTGACATCTTAAAAATATTGCATCCTCCAATCATGAACAACATATATCTCTCCATTTATTTTTTATTTTATTTTTAAAATTTTATTTATTTATTTTTGGCTGCGTTGGGTCTTGGTTGTTGCGCCCAGGCTTTTTCTAGTTGCAGCAAGCGGGGGCTGCTCTTTGTTGTGGTGCACAGGCTTCTCATTGCAGTGGCTTTTCTTGTTGCAGAGCATAGGCTTTAGGCACACAGGCTTTAGTAGTTGTGGCATGCGGGCTTCAGTATTTGTGGTGCACGGGTTTAGTTGCTCTGCAGCATGTGGGACCTTCCCGGACCAGGGCTCGAACCTGTGTCCCCTGCATTGGCAGGCAGATTCTTAACCACTGTGCCACCAGGGAAGTCCCTCTCCTTTTATTTTGATCTTCTTAAATTCTTTTTTTTTTAAGTTTTGGTGAGTGTTCGGGAAGCTCATCACCTACTGGCTGCCTTTCCCTGTCTCTTTCACTTTCTCTGAAGTAATTGCTCTGTTTTTTGAAAATATTTATTTATTTATTTTTGGCTGTGTTGGGTCTTAGTTGCGGCATGCAGGATCTTTCATTGCGGTGCATGGGCTCTTCGTTGCGGCACATGGGCTTCTTTCTGGTTGCAGCGATGGGCTCCAGAGCATGCGGGCTCAATAGTTGCAGTGCCTGGGCTCTCTAATTGTGGTGTGTGGGCTCCAGAGTGCATGGGCTCTGTAGTTGTGGCACATGGGCTCTCTAGTTGTGCCCCATGATATGTGGGATCTTAGTTCCCCAACCAGTCGAACCCACATCCCCTGCATTGGAAGGTGGATTTTTAACCACTGGCCCACCAGGGAAGTCCCAGATCTTCTTAAATTCTTTCAGCAATGTTTTCTAATTTTCCTAAGTTTTTCATGTTTTTTGATGTTATTATGCATGGTATTGTTTTTTTAAATTTCATGTTCTGATTGTTCATTGCTTGTATGTAGAAATACAATTAATTTTTGTATATTGATATTGTAATACTGCAACCTTGCTGTGTTAGCTCACTTTAGTTCTAATAGCTTCTTTGTACAGTCCATCAGATTTTCCATCCTGATGATCATGTCATCTTCTTCCTTTTACTTCTTGCTTTCCAATCTTTATGCCTCTAATGTCTATTTATAACCTTATTGCACTGGTTATAACCTTCAGTGTAATGTTGAATAAAAGTGGTAAGAGTAGACATCCTTGTCTTGTTCCTGAAATGTGATGTTGACTCTAGGTTTTTGGTAGATATCCTTTGTCCATTTGAAGAAGTTCCCTTCTATTCCTGGCTCGCTGAGAGTCTTTATGAGAATGGAGGTTGGATTTTGCCATATACTTTTTATACATGTATTGAAATGACATATGTTTTTTCTTTTTTTTATTAATATGGTGAATTACACTGATTTTTTTAACATCTTTATTGGAGTATAATTGCTTTACAATGTTGTGTTAGTTTCTGGTGTATAACGAAGTGAATCAGCTATATGTATACATATATGCCCATATCCCCTCCCTCTTGCCTCTCCCTCCCACCCTCCCTATCCCACCCCTCTAGGTGGTCACAAAGCACCGAGCTGATCTCCCTGTGCTATGCGGCTGCTTCCCACTAGCTATCTGTTTTACATTTGGTAGTGTGTATATGTCAATGCTACTCTCTCACTTCATCCCAGCTTACCCTTCCCCCTCTCTGTGTCCTCAAGTCCATTCTCTATGTCTGTGTCTTTATTCCTATCCTGCCCCTAGGTTCGTTAGAACCATTTTGTTTTTTAAGTCAGCCTTGCATTCCTGGGACGAATTGCACTTGTTTATGATGTTTTATCCTTTTTATATATTGTTGAATATAATTCCCTTAAAATGTCTGTGGTTTTGTTTTAAGTGTAATGATGGCCTTGCAGAATGAATTGGAAAATAACCCCTCTTCATTAGCTTTCTGAAGAGTTTTTATAGCAATGGTATTATTTCTTCCTTAAATATTTAGTTGAATTTACTTGTGAGTCTTTCTGGCCTGGAATTGTCTTTGTAGGAAGGGTTTTAACTATGAATTTTACATTTTTGGAAATATAGGACTATTCATTAAAGTAACCTATTTAATTTTGTGTGAGTTGTGGTAATTTGTGTCTCTCAAGGAATTTTTGCATTTCACTTACGTTATCAGATTTATTGGCATAAGGTTTTAACAATATTTCATTCTCCTTTTAGTATCTGTAGAATCTGTAATGATTTTACCTCTCTCCTTGCTCATATTCATAAATTGCATTTTCTCTCTCTTTTCCTTATTAATCTGGGTAGAGGTTTGTCAGTTTTATTGAACTTCTTTTGGTTTCATTAATTTTCTCTGTTTTTTTCTTTTTACTGTTTCATTGTTTTCTCCTCTGATATTTTTACTTGCTTACTTTGGTAGTTTCTTTAGTTGGAAGCTTTATGCTAGTGATTTGATTCCTTTTCTGACATAGGTGTTAGGGCTATAGATTTCCCTTTAAATTATTGATTTAGCAGCATCTTACACATTTTGATATATTGCATATTCATTTTCATTCAGTTCAAAATAGTTTCTACTTTCCCTTTTGATTTCTTTTTTGATCTGTGGGTTATTTGCAAGTATTTTATTTAGCTTCTAAATATCTGGGAGATTTTCCAGAGATAATTCTGTTATTGATTTCTAAGTTAATTCCATGGTGGTCAGAGAACATACTTTGTATGACCTGCATCCTTTTAAATTTATTGAGACTTCTTTTACAGCCAAGAATATGGTCTATCTTGGTCATGGTCAGTGTAAGATTGAAAAAAAAAGGGTATTTGCTGTTGTTGAGTGGAGTTTTCCATAAATATAAATTAGATCGAGTTGGTTGATTGTGTTTTTTAAATCTTCTATATCCTTACTGATTTTCTCTGTCCTTATTCAGTCAGTTATTGAGAGAAGGTTTGAAATCTCTGATTATAGTGGGGGCTTCAATTACATGTATATTAGGGTGTTTGAAGGCATACTATAGCTAATGCTCTGTTAATTATTTTTTAGTCTTTTTCCTCTTTGCGATATATTTATTTTAGTGTTATTTTCTTCTTCAATGTCTTATCTACTGTGAATTCTTTCCAGTGGTGCTTTCATCTCGACAAGTTTGATATGGTTCTTTTTGTAATATCTTCTCTCTCACTACTTAATTTTCTGAACATTTGGAATACAGTCAGAATATCTTTTTAAATGCCCTTTTCTGTTAATTTTAACATCTGTGTGAGTTTTGGGTTGGTTTTGATTGGTTGATTTTTCTCCTCAATATTTTCCTGTTTTTTGCATGCCCAATAATTTTTGATAGAATGGCGGCCATCGTAAATTTTACATTGTTCATTCTGGTTATTTTATTCTTATAAATTTCTTGAGCTTTGTTCTGGGCTGGGATTTCATTAAATTACTTAGAAACTGTTTGATCCTTTAAAATCTTACCTTTAATATTTGTTAGGTGGGAGTAGAACACTGTTTGGTCTAGAGCTAATTGTTTCTCACTACTGAGGCAAGAACTTTCTGAGTACTCAATTCTCTGTAAATTATCAGGTTTTCCAGTCTGGCTGGGGGAACAATCACTTTTCCTGTCCTTGTGTGAGCTCTAGGAATTGTTCTTTGTAATTCTTTTAGATACTTCTTCCCTGGCTTCTGCTAGTTTCCCCCATGTATGCACTGATCAATACTCTGCTGAGTACACAAGGGAGACCCTCTACCGATGTCCAGTTCTCTTTCCCTACAGCTCTTCCTTCTCCCTCTATCCAGCCAACTTTAGCCACATTGGTCTTTCCAAACTCTTAGCTGCATCTCTTCACCATAGGGAGTCTGTGAGACTACATCCCCCTTCCTCTGTCATGGTCTGGAAACTATTTCATGGCAGTCTGCTGGTACCATTGTAGGGCTCTTCTCTTTCTTTTTCTGTCCTATGCTTTCTCTTGGGTTCTGTTCTGATAATTATTCACTATCATTTTAACTTTCTTATGCCGTCAAACATATGTTTTTTATATTTTATCTAATTTTTGTAGTATTCTTTTGTAAAAGGTTTGGTAGTCATTACTGTTTCCACTTGTTGGAATAAGAAGCCCCAAACCTTTTAATTTCAGTGAAGTTTTCTCCAGAGGAGTGAGCAGTTATTTCAGGTCTGGTGGGGTCCCCAGGTAGATTCTAAGTGAGATTCAGAGATGGTCATCTGGCATGTCTGACAGTTCTTGAGGAAGAGCCTAGTGGAAACGTCTTCTCTGGTGAGGATTGAGCAGACAATTGAGAGGGTGCTGATCCTGAGGGGAGAAGGAGCCAGACAGAATGAACTTCACCCAAGAACTGAATCTGGGTTATTAGAGAAGAGGAGGAGTAAGTATTATGTCAGTCATTCATATTTCTTTTCTGTCCAGCTCCCATTAGATTTACATAGAGTTGCACAGAGAGAGTTGACTGTATGTTAAAACAGAAAGGGCACTTTTACTAAAAATTCTGCCAAAAAATAAAAGGAGCCAGAGGCCCTCCATCAGCAGCTGGGAACAAGAACCAGTGAAATTTGAGTTATTACTGTTAATATGACCCTTTAAGAACACCCTGGCTGGTGAGGCTTGGAGAAATCAGGTTACATACGGGCCAGGTTAGCCTGGAGCCAGCTGAAATTTTATGGAGTTTCTTTAATAGAAAGAGTCCCTGGAATCCCCCTCCCTCCCCCCTGTAAAATAGACAACTAATGAGAAGCTACTGTGTAGCACAGGGAACTCTACTCGATGCTCTGTGGTGACCTAAATGGGAAGGAAATCCAAAAAAGAGGGGATATATGTATATGTATAGCGGATTCATTTTGCTGTACAGTAGAAACTAACACAACATTGCAAAGCAACTATACTCCAATAAAAATTAACTAAAAAAAAAAAAAGAGTCTTTGGCACAAACCCATTGTCCATCAGAAACTAGCCTGAGGCCAGAAACTCATTTTACCTTGACCTCAGAATGTCCATCAGATGGTGAGGCTCTTGCCTGGCACTGATATTTTTCTGGGCTGGTATTCAGATTGACTTGAAGTCCTTAAAATTTTGCAATGAGTCATACATAGGTCCAGGTTTGCTGAAACTTAATATGGCAATTTTTGGTAAACTATAGTCATTGTGAAGATATAAAATGATTAATATGGGGACTTCCCTGGTGGCGCAGTGGTTAAGAATCTGCCTGCCAATGCAGGGGACACGGGTTTGATCCCTGGTCCGGGAAGATCACACATGCCACGGAGCAACTAAGCCCGTGCACCACAACTACTGAGCCTGCACTCTAGAGCCCGTCTGCCACAACTACTGAGCCCGCGGGCCTAGAGCCCATGCTCCGCAACAAGAGAAGCCACGGCAATGAGAAACCCGCGCACTGCAACAGAGAGTAGCCCCCACTCACCGCAACTAGAGAAAGCCTGCGGGCAGCAACAAAGACCCAACGCAGCCAAAAATAAATAAAATAGATAAATTTATTAAAAAAATGATTAATATGATGCATAAAATGAAAGACAGGTATTGGAGGTGGGGCGTGGGGAAACTATTTCCAGTGAACATAGCTCTAGTTCATCAGATGAAATCTATATTTCACTCAGCAGAAGGTACAAATCTGTATTGCATTAACTCTGCAATTCTAACAAAAACAAAGACAGGATGGCAAATATTTAAACAGTGATTAAAACGTTGCCCAGGCAATAGGAAATGTCTCCTCTTGCCATCTGTTTGCTTGGACGAAATAAAATAAATGAGGGGCACACAAACCATGTCTTCCTGGTTGCTCTCAGGGACCCTTCTCTGGCACAGGGGCAGCACCCTCAATCATTAACTTGAGTCCTGTGGCTCCCACTGGAAAGACCCTATTGAGAAAGAACTCTGACATCTGTAAAGGCTAAAAGGGTCTCCAATATATATTTTTCTTTTAACATATTTTACTTATATAAATGGCAGGGTGCGATCAGAGCAGATTTCTCTACCAGAAGTTTGAATGCTTGATTCAGAACAAACCCATATTTGATTTGGTAGTATAAATTTCCCCCCCAACTTCCTCATTTGGCTGTTTGCCAGCTGTTAGTCTAATTGCAGGGGTGGCAGCCTGAGATTCTACAGCCCTCCAGGGCAACTTGAAGAAAATGTTGCCATTACTAATTATGGTGATGCTGTGATTGAAAATAATACTCTGCTTTTGAAAGACCTAAAATGATATGACAGCACAGAAGCACCTAAGTGCACCTCACAAATCTATATTCTATTAAAGTTCAACATTACATTCATGTCAAAAGTGACACTGAGACAGTCTCACTCCAGCTTTTAGTCAGGATGACCACAACTTTGATCCAATCCCACTCAGCGTTTGCTTTAGTCATCTTGAAAGCGGAGCTGTTTGGTGTGTTGGCACAAAGTTGTCGCAGTGCTGCTATGCTCTTTTGCAGGTGGACAGATGGCCTGGTGACTTAATTCACATTGGTAAATAGCATTTACTGTCACATTCTCAGCTCTGGACTAAATACTGCAGGTGAGCAGCCAAGGGAAGAGGCCGTGTTATGAAGTGAATTGTGTCCCCTCACCGCCCCCACCCCCCCAAAAAAGGATATTTTGAAGTCCTAACCCCCAGTACCTCAGAATGTGATCTTATTTGGAAATAAGGTCATTGCAGATGTAATTAGTTAGGATGAAGTGACCCTGGAGTAGAGTAGCCTCCTAATCCAATATGACTGTGTCTTTATAAGAAGATGGCCATGTGAAGACCGAGACACACATGGAGGCATGTAACAATGAAGGCAGAGATTGGAGTTATGAGGTTGCAAGCCAAAGATTGCTAAAGACTGCCCAAAACCACCAGAAGCAGAAGAGAAATGGGGAAGGATTCTCACTTAGAGGTTTCTGCAGGAACGTGGCCCTGTTGACACTTTGGTTTTGGACTTCTAGCCTCCAGAACTGTAGACAATAAATTTCTGTTGTTTTAAGTCACTTGGTTTGTGGTACTTTGTTCCAGCTGCCCTAAGAAACTGCCACAGTGTGGAATGCCTTGTGTCCTTGGGCAGCATGGGACTGGTGATGGATCTGTTACATATGCACAGTGTAGTAAGGATGACATGTGGAATGGACAGAGGACCAATGGAGACAGAGTTACTAGAAGAGGCAGTTTTTTTTTCCGCCACATTTTGCGGCATGTGGGATCTCGGTTCCCTGGCCAGGGAAAAAACCCACGCACCCTGCAGTGGAAGCATGGAGTCTCAACCCCTGGACTGCTTGGGACGTCCCTAGAGGAGCAGATTTTAAGCTGATTTCAGGGTGTCATCATGCGAGTCCTCAAACTCATTTGAAGTGATTTTGTTTCTCCCCTGTGCAGTCTGGACCAGAGAAGGCAATCTGTAATCTGGGCTGAAGTGGCCAAATCATTCTCCTCCCACCACAGAGAGTACACTCATTTGAATAACATGAAGTAGTCCCGGCTTAATAGACACCCTCTTTATTACTAGTGGGTCAACAAAAGTATAGGGTAGCCTAATTGCAAAGGAATTCGGAATGTAGAATGTTAAAGCCAAGAGTCCAGTGGCTAATTATTCCGCATCCAGTATAACTTATCCTAACCCAAGTAGCTGGTCTAAAACCCAAATGACTAGAACCCTGATGAAATTTCCTTTTAAGGTGCTAAAACAGAGATTCAGACTTTGAATTTGTTGAATTAGTGCAAATTTGGATCCAGCGCCAGTCTAGCAGCCCATTCCAGCCCTCATAATGTGAACGCAGCTCACTTGGTTCCATGCCCATGCTGGGAGCTCCAGGAAGCTCTGGTGCTCCCGGCTGGCTTCCTACCATACCAGAGCCATGTCCACTCTCTAAAATGAGTATCTCACCATGTTGCTTCCCGTGTACAACCTTTTGGTGGCTCTGACTGCCTATGGATCAAATTGAAGCTTGATGTTTTAACAAGCCTCTATGATCTGTCCCTGCTCTGGACTCCTCTCCTGCCATCCTCTCCTTTTAATTTTACATCTAGCTTCACAAAATTACTTGTCGTTTCCACAGTGCATCCTTATGTGTCCTGCCCCTGTGGTGTTAACTTACTATCCCCTAAACATACAATGTCATTTCCTTCTTTTTCTACTAGGAAGACGCTAGATAATCTTCAAAACCTTGTAAGGAACACTTTCCTATGAAAGCCTTCCTTGACCTCTGCCTCCAAATAGTCTTAAAATAGCTTCTTTCTTTGTATTATTTTTTACATACTTATTTACTATGCATCTCACACTGTATTTAATGATTTGTTTATAAATCATCTCCCAATTAAACTGTAAGGGAAGGAACTATGTCTTATTTATATCAGGATGCGCAGTAGTACCTACAGAAGGTGATTAGTAGCTATTTAAATGCATTTGTTCACTCAGCAAATATTTATTGTGGCATTTAATGTGCCATTCATCGTTCTGGACCATGAGTAAACAAGACAGATGAGATTGCCTACAAGGAGCTCACATTCTGGTAGAGAAGAAGGATAAACAAGTAAACAAGCAGAAATGATATATACTTTCAGGTAATGATACGTGCTATGCAGAAGAACAAAGGGCTGTTAAGAAGTTGTTGGTCATTGGAGATCCTCTTAGACTCACAAGTCAATGAAACTTACTAAAAAAGGCAGACTTCTCTCTAATCAACCTTGATTGCTGATAGCTTTCTTATCCATATCAGCTTAACGTTCTGGTAGAATCATGGTGGAGGGATGGGAACATACGAGACATACCAGGCCAGGAGCTTTGCATACATTACATTGTCAGATTTTATAATGCCCTTGAGACAGGTGCTGTTACAGATGAGCGAATAACCTGAACTTCAGGGATGTCAAATTATGTGTATATGGTGTAGTGTCTGAGTGTGTAAACCAAGATTCAAATCCAAGTAGTGCTGGGCTACTTGGTTAACACCAGTTCTACAAATGAATTCAATAAACAAACACAATAAAGGGCTGACTTTTTGCCAACCCCTGTTTAAGTGCTTGGCATATACTAGTGAATAGAACAGACAGAAGTCTCTGTGTTTACAGAAAATAACAAGTGTTGGTGAGGATGTAGAGAAATTGGAACTCTTGTGCACTGCTGGTAAGAAAGTAAAATGGTGCACCCACTCTGGAAAACGGTGTGGTATTTCCTTAAAAAATTAAAAATACTATTAGCATATGATCCAGCAATTCCACTTCTGGGTATATACCCAAAAGAATTGGAAGCAGGATCTCAAAGAGATATTTGTGCAGCCATGTTCACAGCAGCATTATTCACGATAGCCCAAAGATGGAAGCACCTCACGTGTTGTCCATCAGCGGATGAATGGATAAACAAAACATGGTCTATACATACAATGGAATACTATTCAGCTTTAAAAAAGGAAGGAAATTCTGACACAGGCTACAACATGGATGAACCTTGAGGACATTATGCTAAGTGAAATAGGCCAAAAGACACATACTGTATGATTCCCCTTATACGAGGTACCTAAAGTAGTCAAATCCATAGGGACAGAAAGTAGAATGGTGGTTGCCAGGGGCTAGAGGGAAGAGAGAAAGGGGAGTTGTTGTGGGTATGGAGTTTCAGTTGGAGAAGATGAAAAGAGTTCTTTGGATGGCTGGTGGTGACGGTTGTATCACAATGTATATGTACTTAATGCTACTACACTGTACACTTAAAAGTGGTTAAGATGATAAATTTTATGTTATGTGTATCTTCAATTAAACAAAATCCCTGCCCTTGTGGGACTCACATTCTACTTGGGGGAGACAGACAATGAACACTAAAGAGATCAAAGATGTATATTATAAACTTTTTTGGGAAGAGAAGAGTGATATAGAACAAAGCAGAGAAGGTTAGGAAGAGGATTGGGAGGGCTGGGGGCAGGGAGAAACTATTTTCAGTTTTTAAGAAAGGTGGCTAGCTCTGTGGTCTTTTTCAGCTAAAGTTAATACGTTGTTGATAAGTGTGTCAGCCATGAAACTGTGATATTTTCCTTGGCATCTGTGTTTTGCCCAGAAATCTCTGGCTTGTTGGAGTCTTGAGTTACAGTTTAAAGTCTCTCAGACATAACTTTCAAATACCAGGGGGAGGAGTCCTGCCCAGTAAGGCTGGTGGAGTCTCACATGGGAACACCCAGAGGGGCTTGTTTTCAAATTTGTGAGGAAGACAGCCAGGGGGGGCATGTGCATCACATTAGGGAATAATAATCAGTAAGAGGGAGCGTTAGGAGCAGAGGTGGAGCAACTTGGTGGGATGGGTAGTTTTAGGCAGGGGAAGAGGCTCTAACACTGTAGGCTAGATGATGTAAGTAAGTGCAGGGTTTCTACTGTTAACTATTTACCTAATCCTCTGACTCGTTCAGCAAGTGTTCTGAGGGCCACCTCTGCATGTGCCTTTGGGCTAGTTCCTGAGGGTTGAGATAGAAAGAGTCGTGACCTCAGGGAGTGCATAATCTAGTAGGAAAGTCAAAATATATGCCCACTGTGAATAGTTAAATAACAACAGCATACCGTTTATGACAAAGTACCCAGTTGAGTGATAGAAACAATAAATGCTATAGACAAGAATGGAAGTAAAAATATTTAACAACTGCTACTGCACAGGCATCAGAAGGGCTTAGAATGGATGGGACCCAATCAGAACCTACTCTAGGAGTGAACAATCCATGACCAGGAATATCAGTCCTGGTTATGGAAGCTTTGAGGAGCAAGGGATGGGGCTACCACAAGACATTTCAGGAAGGAGATGGAATTCGGACTGAGCCTGGAGTGGTGGGAAGGGAGAGAGGAGCAGGAGTAATTAAGTTAGTTTCATGATGTAAGTGGGATTCTTGGAAGATGATTCTGACAGCTGTGTGTGGGATGGAGTCACATGGGGAGAATGAAGGAGGAAAACTGGTGAGGAGGTTGTTATAGGATCTGAGATTTGCAGTGAGGAGAGTGGAGGACAGGATATTGGATAGAGAAAGACTCACCCATGAGAGAGGGAGCACTGAGGGGTGGAGAGTAAGTAACTCTATATCGTACTGACAAGGGCCAGTGCATTTCTTTCTTGCAGTGAATTGTTCAGATGTGACTAGGAAGTGTAATAAAAGCATAATAAGGTGTCAACTTAAGCCACTGACACTCCTCCCACTCCCCTCCCTGAAATTCCTCTTTTATGACACAACAGGGAGTTGGAAAATAATATTTGTGAAGATGGCTTGCAGAATAGAGCCGGGTGCCCCACAGGAGTAGCTTTGTCAGCAGGAATTACTCTGAGGTCTTCAGTATTTGAGGGCACAGAGGCGGGCATCTCAACCTTAGCCTCTGGCTTGGGTCTGGAACAATGTTTAAAATTCCTTGAAGCCTCCAAACACTGGAATCTCTATCCCAGGAAGTCTCACCTTAGAAGCTATATCTGGATATCCAGAACCATGGGAAGTGTCCTGACCTGCAAAGCCCAAGATTATCTTCTTAACACTGGACTTTGGGCATGCAGCTCTCTGACTCTCCATCTAGATAAGCTTTATGCGGAATTTAGGAGGGCCTAAGAGTTGTAGGGCTTCCCTTCTATAGTTTTTTTTTTCCCCAGTGTTTTCTTTTTTTTAAATTATTTTTTATTGGAGTATAGGTGCTTTACAGTGTTGTGTTAATTTCTGCTGTACAGCGAAGTGAATCAACTATATGTATACATATATCCCCTCTTTTTTGGATTTCCTTCCCGTTTATGTCACCAAAGAGCACCGAGTAGAGTTCCCTGAGCTGTACAGTAGGTTCTCATTAGTTATCTATTTTATACATAGTATCAATAGTGTATATATGTCAATCCCAATCTCCCAATTCATCCCACCCATCCCTTTCCCCCATTAGTGTCCATACGTTTTTTCTCTATATCTGTGTCTCTATTTCTGCTTTGCCAATAAGATCATCTATACTGTTTTTCTAGATCCCACATGTATGTGTTAATATTGATACAGCCACTGTGGAGAACAGTATGGAGGTTCCTTAAAAAACTACAAATAGAACTACCATATGACCCAGCAATCCCACTACTGGGCATATGCCCAGAGAAAACCATAATTCAAAAAGACACATGCACCCCAATGTTCATTGCAGCACTATTTACAATAGCCAAGACATGGAAGCAACCTAAATGTCCATTGACAGAGGAATGGATAAAGAAGGTGTGGTACATATATACAATGGAATATTACTCAGCCATAAAAAGGAACGAAATTGAGTCATTTGTAGAGACGTGGATGGACCTAGAGACTGTCATACAGAGTGAAGTAAGTCCCTTCTATAGTTTTAATTTGAGTCCTGATCAAAAACTCATCAGGCAAGTGGTTATGTTTGTATAGATCTCTTTGAAAAGAGGACGAGGAAGATATATGACTGAATGCATTTCAACTTCCAGAAAAACTACTTAAAGGTGAGAAGTAAAAAAGAAGTAGTAGGTGGGTGGGGTGGCAGACCAGTTGGAGCTCACTAACTTTAGCTATGGGAGTTTTAGCTAAGATGACTTCAGAAAACTGCTAGATACTTTATATCAATCAAAAGTACATTTGAGTTAACGTGCTAATGGATTACAGCATTAAACATAAGCACCATCACATTTTTTTTCTTGTTAAAAATTTTTTTAACATCTTTACTGGAGTATAATTGCTTTACAATGTTTTCCTGTTAAAAATTTTTTTTAACATCTTTACTGGAGTATAATTGCTTTACAATGTTTCTGCTATATAACAAAGTGAATCAGCTATATGTATACATATATCCCCATATCTCCTCCCTCTTGCGTCTCCCTCCCTCCCGCCCTCCCTATCCCACCCCTCTAGGTGGACACAAAGCACTGAGCTAATCTCCTGTGCTATGCAGCTGCTTCCCACTAGCTATCTATTTTACATTTGGTAGTGTATCTGTATCCATGCCACTCTCTCACTTCATCCCAGCTTACCCTTCCCCATCACATTTTATTATGATTTACTATGTAGCCAGGAAAGTCACCTGGGATCCTCAACTCAGGGAATAGACTTGATTGAGCAGAGAAGGCAGGAGTAGGAGGATGTGGGGATGGGAGGGATTTTGAAGCTGTGAGCTACGAAGACCAATTTAAGCAGGTCAGTTGCAGGCAAGAGAGGGTATCCGAACAGTGAGAGGGCAGCATGGAACATCAGGATGGGTGTGAGGCAATTGGGAAGGAGCAGAGATTGACACGAGCCATGATGTAGAGCTGAGAGCCACTGAAAAACAAAGCAAGGACCACATACTAGATAGTGTAAAAGAGGAATAAAACATGGTTCCTGTCCTTGGGTGTTCGCAGCCAAACAGGCAAACAAACAAATAATTTGTGTGGGAAGGTTTTTAGTTGAAATTTACAAAAACTCTGGGAACAAGGAAGAATAATAAGTGCGAACACCCACTGAACACTTTTATGCCAGACACAGTTTTAGGTGCTCTGTACATATTATCCCAACACCCCTATGATGGTCACTATCATTATCTTCATGTTTATGGATAAAGAAACTGAGACTAAAAAAAAAAAAAAGAAAAAGAAACTGAGACTTCTTAGCAGAATAAGTAATTTGCCTAAGCTGGTAGGTGGTAGAGCAGGTATTCTCTAAATTTAACATGATCCCAATAAATCCTGGGATTATTACTTATTAATAGAGTGTAAATTTAAGCTGCTGATACTCCTCTCTCTCCCTTCTCTAAAAAAAAATGTTTTGGTGGCAGGGACTAGATTTTAAAGTTCATGTTAAAATTTCTGAAAATTCTGAAAAAGGAGAGCAATAAGAAGAAAATAGAACTATACTAAACATTAAAGCATTACATAAAGTTATAATAATTTAGATATTATGATGCTGGTTCTATGAATAAATAAATTAATGATACAGAATAAGCGTACATCTGGAAATGTCTGATACTTATGTGCTAGGAATGTAGTGTATGATAAGGATGTACATTATGTCTAATGGGCAATGGTTGGTTGTTCTATAAATACAATGAGATAATTGGGTAGCCATTTGTAAACATATACACACATATACACACCCTGCATACAGTCACAACCCTACTTCATTTTGCACACCAAATGCACTCAAGATTTAAATATAAGACAACAGATATCATAAAAGTACTACAGGGAAACATGGTGGTATTTTAAAATAATTTACCACAGGAAGACCTTTCTAAGCCTGGTAGAAACTTCTGAAGCTGTTCAAGGAAAGGTTAATAAAATAAGCAGCATAAAAAAATTTTTTTGTCATTAAAACACTGTAAACAAAGTTAAAAGACAAACAACAAACTGGAAAACATATTTGCAATGTAAGACCTAGATGAGGCACTACTGTTTTGTTCTTACATGGTAGTATGAGATATCTATGTGTTTAAAGTCACTGGGGTTTTTATTTTATTTTATTTTTAAATATTTTAAGAGTTTGTGTTATGTGTGTGTATTTAATTCCATTGAGTATTACCACATGTTCTGTGTTTTATTTGTGTATGTACCACCACGATCAAGATATAGAGCAGTTCTATCACCACAAGGAATTTTCACATTACTCTTTTATAATCACATCCACCTCCCTCTTGCCCCACTTTCCCCAACTCAGACCCCAGACAATCACTAATCTGTTCTTCATTTCTATAATGTTGTCATTTAATGAATGTTATATACATGGAATCATACAGTATGTAACCTTTTGGGTTTGGCTTCTTTCACTCCACATAATTCTCCCGAGGTTCATTCATTCAGTTTGTTGCATGTATCGATAGTTTGTTCCTTTTTATTACTGAGTAGCAGATCATGGTATAGATGTACCATGGTTTTTTAAACCATTCACTCATTGAAGGACATCTAGGTTGTTTTAGTTTTTGGCAATTACAAATAAAGATGTTATGAACATTTGCATGCAGATTTTTGTGTGAACATAAGTTTATCTCTCCGGGATGAATGTCCAGGAGTGCAATTGCTGGCTCATATGGCAAAACATGTTTAGTTTTATAAGAAACTGACAAACTTTTCTAGGGTGGCTGTATTATTTTACATATATATATATGTGTGTGTGTGTGTGTGTGTGTATATATACAGTAAGTCCCCTACATATGAACCTTTAAGTTGTGAACTTTCAAAGATGTGAGCATGCTACTACCCAGATATCACTGGATCATTTTGTCAAGAGGGTAGATAGAATTGAATCCAGCAAGGAACCAGAACCTGTGCCATCAACGTCAGGCATGAGTGAAATTGCAACTTGCCCTCCGTCTACTACTGCTGATGATCCTTCAGCTCTACCATCTCCCACCTCCTCTCCCTCCTCCAGTCAGTAACTCTTCTTGCCTGTTCACTTGATGCCAGCCCCTGTATGCCGGCTGTTGTACTGTACTACTGTACCTTTCAAGGTAATGTACTGTAGGATTAAAAATGTTTTCTTTATTTTTTGTTTGTTTACTTTTTATGTGTTATTTGTGTGACAAGTATTATAAACTTACTATAGTACAGTACTATATAGCCAATTGTGTTAGTTGGGTACCTAGGCTAACTTTGTTGGGCTTACGACCCAATTGGACTTGCGAACATGCCCTTGGAACAGAACTCATTCGTATGTAGGGGGCTTACTGTACTATATATGTAAATATATAATGTATAATACCAATAATTAAAAGATTAACAACCGCAAGGAATTAGCAAAGGGCAAGAACAGGTAGTTCACAGAGAAATAAGTACAAATGGCTCTTTGACATGAAAATGTACCTAACCTTATTCATAATATGAAATGTAAAAACTAAAATTACAGTAGATACCATTTTTTTCACCTACCAAACTTGCCAAGGACAAAATGTTTGAGAACACGTTCAGTGTTTGGGGAAACAGATAAATTCGTACATTATTGATGGGGATATAAGCTAATAAAGCTTTATGAAGAACAACAACAATATTTTTGGAAAATTTTAATGCCAATACCCTTTGATTCAGCAATTCTACCTCTAAGAAACTTTTCAATAGATATAGTTATATATGTGTGAAATTTATCAATTCACTCAACAAGTATTTATGTGCCAGAATCTGTTCTAGCTGCTTGGGATACATTGTGAATAAAACAAAGATCCCTGCCTTTGTGGAGGTTGTATTCTAGTAAGGGGAGATAGACAATATATAATAAACACAGTAAATAAGTGATAAAATACAGAGAAAATGATAGGTGCTCTGGCAAAACAGAGCAGGATAAAGGAGATTGGGTGTGCTGGAGGTGGATATGGTTTGCAATTTTATTTTATTTTTTTCTTCCAGCTTTACTGAGATATAATTGACATACAGCATTGTATAAGTTTAAGGTGTACAGCATCATGATTTAATTAACATGCATCATGAATTGATGACCACAGTAAGTTTAGTGAACATCCATCATTTCATACAGATACAAAATTAAAGAAATAGCAAGAAAACTTTTTTCCTTGCGATGAGAACTCTTAGGATTTACTCTCTTTAACAGCTTTCGTATATAACATCAGCAGTGTTCATTCTATTTATCTCTAGTACTTATTTATCTTATAAATGGAAGTTTGTACCTTTTGACCACCTCCATCCAATTCCCCCTCCCACCCCCACCTCTGATAAACACAAATCTGACATCTTTTATATGAGTTTGTTTTTGAAGTATAGTTGACCTACAATACTATGTTAGTTCCTGTTACACAACATACTGATTTGATATTTATATACATTTCAAACTGATCACCAAGATAAGTCTAATTACAATATGTCACCATACAAAGCTATTACATATTTATTGACTATATTCTTCACACTGTACATTTCACACTCATGACTCATGTATTTTGCAACTGAAAGTTTGTACTTCTTAATCTCCCTCACCTATTTCTTTCCTCCTCCTGACCTCCTCCCCTCTGGTAACCACCTGTTTTTTTTTCTCTGTATCTATGAGTCTGTTTCTGTTTTGTTATAGTTTCATTTGTTTTATATTTTTAGGTTCCACATAGAAGTAAAGTCATACAGTATTTGTCTTTCTCTGTCTGACTTATTTCAACTTAGTGTAATACTCTAGGTCCATCCATGTAGTCACAAATGACAAGATTTTGTTCTTTCTTATTGTTGAGTAATATTCCATTTTATATATATATATATATATATATATATATATATGTATGTATGTATGTATGTATGTATGTATGTACTGGCAGCATATGTAAGGGTTTTTGTATCCATTCAGCCACTCTGTTTCTTTTGATTGGAGCATTTAGTCCATTTACGTTTAAAGTAATTATTGATAGGTGTGTACTTATTGCCATTTTGTTAATTGTTTGGGGGTTGTTTTGGTAGTTCTTTTTTTCTTCTTCTTTCATTGTCTTCCCTTATGATTTGATGACTATCTTTAGTGTTACATTTGGATTCATTTCTCTTTTTTGTGTGTGTATTTATTATAGATTTTTGGTTTGTGGTTACCATGGGGTTTATATATAGCAATCTCTCTCCCTCTATATATATATGTATATATGATTATATCTACATATATGTATATATACATATATATGATTATTTTAAGTTGCCAACCTCTTAAGTTCAAATGCATTTTAACGACCCTGCTTTTTTACTCCCCTCCTCCCATGTTTACTGTTTTTGACATCATATTTTACATCTTTTTGTTTTGTGTATCTCTTAACTACCTATTGTGGATACAGGTGATTTTACTCCTTTTATCTTTTAACCTTCCTACTAGCTTTATACACAGTTGATTCACTTCCCTTACTGTATGTTTGCTTTTACCAGTGAGACTTTCCCTTTCATAATTTTCATGTTTCTAGTTATGGCCTTTTCTTTTTCACTTACAGAAGTCCCTTTAACATTTGTAAAACTGGTTTGGTGGTATTGATCTTGTCTGTAAAATTTTTGGTCTTTCCATTAAATCTGAATGAAAGTCTTGCTGGGCAAAGTATTCTTGGTTGTAGGTTTTTCCCTTCCATCACTTGAAATATATTGTGCCACTCCCTTCTGGTATGCAGCGTTTCTGCTGAAAAGTCAGCTGATAGTGTTCTAGGAGTTCCCTTCATGTAACTTGTTGCTTTTCCCTTGCTGATTTTAATATTCTCTCTTTGTCTAATTTTTGCCATTTTAATTACAGTGTGTCTTGATGTGATCGTCTTTGGGTTGATCCTGTTTGGGAATCTCTGTGCTTCCTGAACCTGGATGTCTGTTTCCTTTCCAGGTTAGGGAACTTTTCAGCTATTATGTCTTCGAGTATGTTCTCTGCCTCTTTCTCTCTCTCTTTGCCTTCTGGTACCCCTATAATGAAAATGTTAATATGCTTTACATTGTCTCAGAAATCTCTTAAACTGTCCTCATTTCTTTTTATTCTTTCTTTTCTTTTCTCTGTTCAGCTTCAGTGATTTCCACTACTCTGTCTTCCAGTTTGCTGATCTGTTCCTTTGTGTCATCTAATCTACTGTTGATCCCTTCTAGCCTAATTTTTATTTCAGTTATTGTACTCTTCATCTCTGTTTTGTTCTTCTTTATATTTTCTAACTCTTTATTAAAAAATTCTAACTTCTCACTCTGTTCATCCATTTTTCTCCTGAGTTCTTTGAACATCTTTACGATCCTTGCCTTGAACTCTTTATCAGGTAGATTGCTTACCTCCACTTCTCTTAGTCCTTCTGGAGTTTATCTTGTTACTTTGTTTGGAACATATTCCTTTGTCACCTCATTTGGCCTAATTTGCTGTTTTTATTTCTATGTTTCGGTAAGTTGGTTATATTTCCTGGCCTTGGAGAAGTGGCCTTTTGTAGGAGATGTTCTGTGTGTCCCAGCAGCACACTCCCTTCTGGTCACCAGACTTATGTGTGCCTCCTATTTGGGCTGTGTGGGTCCTTCTGTTGTGGCAGGCTGACTACTGTGGGCAGTCTGGCAGATATGGCTGACCCTCTAGTTGGTTGGTTGCCAGGCCCTTCCTTATGTGGAGGCTGCCTGCAGCTGGTTGGTGGGGCTGGGTCATGAGGAGGCTGAAGATCTTTTTTGCCAGTCTTGTGGTCTTTTCCATCAATAGTTTCTCTGTAAATGGTTGTAATTTTGGTGTGCCCATGGGAGGAGGTAAGCTCAGTGTCTTTTTATTCTGCAATATTGGCCACTCCTGGGTTGCAATTTCAAATGTATGGTTGGAGTTAGCTTCATTGAGGTGACTTGAGAGCAACAACTTGAAGAAGATCCAGCAGAGATATTTAGTGATTACAGAATATTGTGCTTCCCTACATTTTCCAGACCCCTACAATTAGGCAGGGCCCTGTGACTAGTTTTGATCAATAAGCTGTAATTGGAAATGATTTGGGCAGAAATATTTGAGAGTTGGTACATGACCCCCTCTTTTCTTCCCTGCTGTGGCAACTGCAGAAGCCTCATATGACGATAGCAGAGCCCTAAGATGGAAGCAGCCCAACTATTTGGCTACCACTTGAAAGAATACCATCCTTATGAATAGTCTACATAGGAATTTTATGTGTTTAAACCACTGATATTTTGAGGTTTGTTTGTAGTTGCAGTCTAGCCAAGCCTCACAAATTCAGGAGGTAAGGGAGTTAGCCATGTGGATATCTGGGGGAAGGGCATTTTAGGCAAAGGGAACAGCCAGAGCAAAGGCTCCAAGACAGGAGAATGCCTAGATGGTCTAGCAATTTATGTACAAGTTTATTTATGAATCATTGTTAGTAGCAGAGGGTTGGAAAGAAGCTAAATGTTCTTTGATAGAGGACTTTTAAGTAATTGTGGCACATCCATTCAAGGAAATACTAAGCAGCTAATACTATAATGTAGCTTTGTAACTAATTAACAATATAACAACATAATTTGTAACTAATATTACAAATAATTAAGTGGCCCTTTTTGCAATGATATGTAATGATCTCCCAGCTATGTAATTAAGTAAAAAATGCAAGACTAGAATAGTGTGAATAACATAACATGGTTTTAAACAAATGGTCTATTTATTTAAAAAATATGTGTGTACACATCTGTATATGTTTATTTAAGAACAAGTTTATGAATGTTAGAGACTCATCTCCATGGAAATATTAAGATGTGTCACATGCAAAGAGTGGAAGAGTGTCAGGGTTCTCAGCTGGGGGTGATTTTGCCTCCCCAGGGTCTGGAGACATTTTTGGTTGTCGTGAGAGATGCTACTGGCATTTAGTGGGTAGGAGCCAGGGACGCTGCTAACATCTTACAATGCACAAGGGCAACCCCCATAACAAAGAATTATCTACCCCCCAAAATCAATGATGCTGAGGTTTAGGGGGCCTTGAGTAAAAGGTTTCAACTGGGCTACTCTGAAATGGTGAAATGTACTAGTGTGTATTACCAATGCTTCAAAACATCTACTTTTTCATCTGTAGCATATGAGCTAAGGTCTTCATAAGAGCCAGCTGCTGGGCAAAGAACAATTGCACAAGAAATTCTCGTCAGCTTTCTTTCTTTTAACCAATCCTTTTTTTTTTTTTTGGCTGGTTAGAAGTAAAAGATGACTTTCTATTTTCTACCAAAAGCTGCATCTGTATTTGAATATACTCTTATGGTTATAACAAATAATGTGCTTCAACAAATGGAAAAAGCATCATAAATGGCAACAGATGTAGCTTAGTGCTGACTTTACATGGTGGCAAGCTCTCCTATAAGACAAGTGATGCTGCCTTCTTCCCACTCAGAGCCATGAAACACAGTGCTTACAAATTAGAAAGTGATGGCCATTGCTTTGCTTGTTATGATCAACTAGAAAAACAGGCTTCGGCTTATTGGATCTATTATTGAGCCCTAATTAACTGTGGTGTTTGGACATTCTGAGGCCTATGGTAAGATAAATAATATTTATGGTTTCTTCAATGTATCAAATCATTGTTTATAAAATACAGTGTAGGATAAAATACTCGCCTTTCTCAGAGTTTAGACCACAGAGTGACCAGGCACTCATTCTGGGGTTGTGATTGAAACACTGAAGCCCAGCATGGGTAATCTTCACGTAGACACTCTAACCACACATGTCACAGTGCTCAGCAGCGTCTCAGGCCCATGCAGACTCCTCGACGGGTCCTTAACCAATGCCCTTAACATCTCCATGTGAGCTTTGGGTGGAATTGAGGAAGGGTAGCATTAAATACACTGAGTAATCTGAAAATGAAGGGTGGGGGAATGAAAAACAAGTTCAGTTGGGTTCAAAGAAAATTTCTGAGAATGTCAGCATTTTCCATTTTGGAGAAAAAAAGATGTCTTTAAAAACTTTTCTGTAGGAGAACTTGCTAGAATCTCATCAGTGCATATATGAACTGAAATAGTATGGAGAAAAAAGTAAACAAAAAAGTAAAGTCTTAAAGACCCAAAATAAAATCAGTGACAACAAATAGACCTCAGTTTCCTTATCTGTAAAACAGGGAGAAACAGTTTGAAATCCTTGGAGCCAGATGAAGTTTCAGAATTCAAAGTGTTCAGTATTTTAGAAAAGTAAAAATAAAGTAAACATGTCATTTATTGTCTGGAATCCTGAGACGGGTTTGGGACACTATCCCCTAATGAAATACACTAGTATTTCTGTGGTGAAATGTGCATCAAATGGGTTAAATAAAGACTATAAGCTGCCTCACGTTGGGTCAAGTCAGCTTTTGCTGCCAAGTAAATTTGCTCTAGACTTAGCGAAAAAACTTTTTTTCCGAACTTTTGGATTTATGAATTACAAATGAGATAGAATTAAAAAAACGGTATAATGGATAAACTGTGTGTAAACTGTGTACAGTGCTGGGATACAGTAAGCATGAAACAACAATGGCTATTGTTGTTATTAGTAGGTTGAGCCATATGAAAGTTTTGTTTTTATAGGTAAAAAATAATCAGATACTTTAATTATAATATTATTGTCACCATTGGAATTCTTTGGATTGATATCTATTTGGCTCTATTACTATTCCATTTCTTTTCTTTCCTTCCTTTACATACCTTTCCCTCACCCCCTCCCTCCCTCATGCCCCCTTCCTAAAATCCTTGCATATAAAATGTGATGTGAGTAGTCATCTTTGGTTGGGTTACTAAACAGGCTCTTTAAGCATCATCTACTTGTATAGGGGTAGAAGGCGTGCTTAAAGAAGACAAAAACCAAGACCAAAACAAAAACAGTAAAACAGGCAGCAGGCATTTTACTTGTCTTAGATTTCCATGCCTTTCTTTCTCAGCAAGCCCTAAGTGTTCTAACCACAGTGATTCTGATGACCAGCATTTCCAGAGCTGGTAGTCTGGGCTGAGTTAGAGAGATTTGAGTCACATCAGCACAGAGTCCAGGCCAAAGTCATGGTGAACTGGCATGAAAAAAAAACACAACACAACACAAACACAGAGCAGCCAGCTGCCAACCACCTCAAAATTGTACCTAAATGACCTGCTGTTCATAACTCCATTTCTCTGCATTCCTTTCTGACTGTAGACCTCGGCCACTCAGATCATTTTCAATCTTAAATAATGTTATGGACCATCCACAGGAGCAGAAAAGCCAACAAACTCACAAACTACACTCTGTTTACAAGTTCACTTCCAAGGCTGATTATTTATTTCTTTGATTAAGAATTTCTATATCCTTAAGAGGACCTTAGTAATTGAAAGCTGCTTTTATTTCACTAATATGTAAATACTCCTGACTTTTATAGTAGGAGTCTCATCAAATATTTTCATGGTAATTCCTCTGATGAAGATAGAAGATCTTATAATTTATTATGAATATAAAGGCATAGGAAAATGGAATAAATATCATTGTTAATTGTTCTTTCCTTCTGGAAGATTGTTTGCTCTGTAGCAGTAATTCTTAAACTGGGTTTAAGAATTAAACCATGGTTAACTGGTATTAGTAGGTATTTTGGGAAAAAGAGAAAGGATTCTGTGCTCAAATAACTTTGGGAGACTTTTCTTTGAACAAAATCAAGCAGGTGTTATTACTGTAGAAACCGTCATAGCTTTATTATTTTTTAAAAGTTTTATTTGGCCGTGCCCCACGACTTGCAGGCTCTTAGCTCTCTGACCAGGGATCAAACCTGGGGCCCCTGCAGTAGAATCATGGAGTCCTAACCACTGGACCCCCAGGGAATTCCCCCATCATAACTTTTAATATACTAGTTTACGTTATGAATCTCCAAGAGGAGACTGAGATTGTAGGAACTCCTAAGGCTGTTTGCACATGAAAATTTTCCTTTTGCCAACAAACTTAATATCTTGTGGGACACCAGTGTTGCAGGCAGTACAGTGTCTGAAATATTGTCCCTGGCCTATACTGGTAGGTCAGTTGTGATGCCTTGATACCCACAGATTTAATTGAGCAGTTAATATGCCACTGATCATAAGCAGCCATAATTTGACCTTTCATGTCCTCGTGGCTGTTTGGAGTAGAAGTGGACACCTGATCCCAGGTGTCTGGGACTGGCCAGAACTGAGAAGCATGAAAAAGGCCAGCCACTTATTAAACATATAAAGAGGCTGCCATGAGAGAATAGGGTTCTTGAGGGTCCCTGAGTAAATCATAGACATGCATAGGTAGAAGTTTTGAGAAAGAGGCAGGAAAGATATGCAGAGTGGAGGGTGAGATGGTTGATGGGCTGTGTCAAGAGCTGTGGAAACAGAGACAGGGCATGTGAGTCACCAGTGAGGAGGTAAATTTTGACTACCTGCCCTGGAGGGGCAAGGAGGTAACCTCATCCCTGGAGCAACTTGGGACCTTCCCATTGCTTTTGCCAGACTGGGACGTGCCCCTTCCTGGGTTCCTCAAGATAGTCTTGTACTTTTTTCAGCGACTTATGGTTATAAACTTTCTCATTATCCAATACATTCTCATAAGAAATTCCATCATAATTTGAAGTAAACTGAGAACTGTTCACCTTCCAACTTAAAAAAAGTCGGATGAGCACTTCTGGTGTATTCCAAAGGCTACTTTTTTCCTATTAAAAATACTGTTTTTTTCTTGCAGCAAAATTGATGCATAGAAAAATTAAAAGCGCAATAAAGTCCAAAGCAGACAATAAAAATTACCTACAATTCCCCCCAACCTGGATAATCACTGTTAAATTTTAATGTATATCAGTGTAGCACTCTTTCTAATTACAAAAGTGGGAGCACTCTGTTTATGCGATTTTGTGTTTTTTTTCACTTAACTGTTGTAAATATCTTTTCCTTTTTATCACAACATATTTAATGGTTAAACCATATTCTATTGTGTGTACAATTAATCACCAATGTTGGACATTTTGGGTGTTTATTTTTTCACTACTATAAACACTTCTGTGATCAATAACTTCATAGCTAAATGTTTGCACGTGTATGTGATTATCTCTCTGATAAAGTCTTAAAAGTGGAGTTACTGGATCAAAGTGTAAGCACAGTTTTAAGGATTTTAATTCTTAGGGGCAAATTACCCTCCAGAAAATCTGTGCTGATTTACATTTCAAATCCAGCAGTCTCAGACAGTCAAGCTCTCTTTTCTGTGGCTTCTCTCTGGGAGCTTTTCACTGCTTCTGCATCGATATTGCTTGTCCTAAACTTGCAGCGCTGGCTCTAGCCACTTCGTCTCAGAACACTATCCCAATCTTCTCTTTCTTTTTCTGCCACTGGATCTCCCTCGATCGAATTGCCTATTGAGCAGTAGAGGAGAAAAGTGAACCCAAGTTTTTTTTTTGCACCCCATCCAGCCTGGGGGAGGCAGCAGTAGCAGCAAATTAAACTCAAGCCTTACAAGATTTGCTTTCCACTAGGAAATGAAAGACCCACAAGGTTCAAGGAGCCCATTAGTGGCAAGAAAATTAAGAGCATAAACCCAGAAAATGCCCATAGCTTGCAGCTTGGTATTACATGGTTGCTTATGGTTCATATAATCACTTGTTTCTGAAATGTGTTTGAAGACAATGACAACTCCAATTGCATTCCTGATATTCTACCTAGCGCCGACCACCTGTGACCCTAGCCAACAATCAAAGAAGGTTGTGATAAATGCTACATGAGAAAATAACAGAGGGGAATAAAAGCATCAGTGCTGACTTTTATTCTGTAACTTTTCTTCTTAAGTGTTTAGGGGAACAGGGACTGACACGCCTATTTATGGGCTTCAGGGTCTCTCCTACTTCCTGAGGAGCATTCTTATTTTTGCATGGCCTTCTTCCATATTGCATATCACCTCTTTTTCTTTATTCCCTCAGAATATTACTAGTATCAGACTGTTGCATGAAGTAGATTTTTCTGAGGGTTTGGGGGGTATTGCAGGGTAATTGCAGTGGAGTTTGTCAAACTTGCAAGGTCTGGGGGAACAGTCCCCACACGACTGTCCTCATTTCTGACACCAACTATAATTTCAGGGGGCTCCAGAAGGAGTCACAGTGTTACCAAACCAAACTTGGGTCCACTCACCCATGCACAGTAAAGCCAATCTACTGACACCAGGTTGTGGTGAAGGAAAGTGCAGCTTTATTGTAAGGCACCAGACAAGGAGAATGGGTGGCTTGTGCTCAAAAACCCCCGAACCCCCAAAGGGTTTCAGCAAAGCATTTTTAAAAGCCAAGTGAGGGAGGACGGTCGCAGGAGTATAATCAGCTTGTGTACAATTCTCTGATTGGTTGATGTTGATGTAATAGGGTGGTATCACAGGGATTAACATCAGTCCTTAGACCCCACTAAGCCTGGGGGCTACATGCTTATTGTCATCAAGTAGTTAAAGTCTTCCACTTGGTGTGGGTTTTCGCATTTGTAAAACAACTCAGATATCTAGGTACTTCAAAGAGGAGCTAAAGCAGAGGATATGGGGGAGAGTTCTGCCCTGGGAAGGCCCCATAGGGTCTTGCTCAGTTAAAACAGAACCCATTGAAAGGAGAGGGATACAGGTTAACATCACCCAAGGGAAGAGATGTATAGGGCAGAGTCCAGGAGGAGTCCCAAAGTCAAGCTTCCAACTGTCCTTTCCCTGTTGAGTCATGATGCTGTTACCTCCTCCTGACCACAGTGTGTGACAGTATGCAAAGTATTGCCCACCAGGGAATCCCACTTGAGCCTTCGGTGTCTAGACTTTTTATTGGTGCTCATTCACACACTGCTTGTGTGACTAACATTTTATTTTTATTTAATTTTAACATCTTTATTGGAGTATAATTGCTTTACAATGGTGTGTTAGTTTCTTCTGTATAACAAAGTCAATCAGCTATACATATACATATATCCCTATATCTGCTCCCTCTTGTGTCTCCCTCCCACCCTCCCTATCCCACCCCTCTAGGTGGTCACAAAGCACTGAGCTGATCTCCCTGTGCTATGTGGCTGCTTCCCACTAGCTATCTGTTTTACATTTGGTAGTGTATCTATGTCCATGCCACTCTCTCACTTCGTCCCAGCTTACCCTTACCCTTCCCTGTGTCCTCAAGTCCATTCTCTACATCTGCATGTGTGACTAACTTTTAGTCTGCAGACCCTCTCAGAGGTTCAAGCTAATACCTTTAGTCTCCAGTTTCTCTGGATCTGGGAATTTATACATTTCCCAAAGCCTCCATTATAAATCACATAGTTAGACCATTCAGTGACCAGATCCCCCTGAATGGCATTAAAGAACCCCACAAAGACACTCCTATCACGTAAAACATTCCAGGGGCCTACAGATCACCTCCTAGTAGCCAAGGGGCAAAAGCCAGATCTCTCTTTGGGTAAGGTTAATTCCTCACTACACAATTACGTTAATGAGACGTTTCTAGAAACTTACTGGTCAATCTTAAATCTCAGTAACTGGGACCACACCCCCTATTAATTATGTTTTTCAAGGTTCTCTCTTTCTCTAAACTTCTTAATGTCTCCCTTTTACCTCATTTCTGGATGTATATGCTGTTTTTGTCAGGCTGCCCTTAGAAATGTAAAGTTCTCTCTTTACTATGCAGAACAATCCATCTCTTTTGGATTTGCCCCAGTACAACCAGATTGAGCCCTGGAAGACCTTTCTTGTCCTAAAAGCGCTTCAACCAATGAAGGTATTTTCCTCAACAAAAGAACCGTCTATTCTTGATTCATGCCACTCTTTAAGAAGGCAAATACTGAATGAAAGTAACCATCAGCCATAGATTTCTATACCCAGTTAAACTATCTTCAAAAAAGAAGATAAAATAAAGACGATTTTAAACAAACAAAAGTTGAAAGACTTCACTACCAAAAGTCCCTTACTAAAGGGACTTTCAAAGGATGTACACTGAAGAAGAAGGGAAATGGTCCCAGAAGGAACATCCAAGATACAGGAGAAAGGTTGAGTAAACAAATAAACTAAAAGGTTAACAAGTGGGTTAATATTTTTTATTTTTTTCTGTAAGATTTATTTATTTATTTTATAAATTTATTTATTTATGGCTGCATTGGGTCTTCGATGCTGCATGTGGGCTTTCTCTAGTTGTGGCAAGCAGGGGCTACTCTTCGTTGCGGTATGTGGGCTTCTCACTCAGTGGCTTTTCTTGTTGCAGAGCACAGGCTCTAGGCGTGCAGGCTCAGTAGTTGTGGCTCGCAGGCTTAGTTGCTCTGTGGCATGTGGGATCTTCCTGGATCAGGGCTCGAACCGCTGTCCCCTGCATTGGCAGGCGGATTCTTTTTGTGGTACGCGGACCTCTCACTGTTGTGGCCTCTCCCATTGCGGAACACACGCTCCGGACACGCAGGCTCAGCGGCCATGGCTCACGGGCCCAGCTGCTCCGCGGCATGTGGGATCTTCCTGGACCGGGGCACGAACCTGTGTCCCCTGCATCGGCAGGTGGACTGTCAGCCACTGCGCCACCAGGGAAGCCCGGCAGACGGATTCTTAACCACCGCACCACCAGGGAAGTCCATGATTGCTTAAACTTTAAGTTCAAGAGAACTGGTCTGGATGGCAAACTGTACTATGTAGTGTAGTTTAGTAAATGAACAAACAAGATCACAGAGATCAGCTTCTCTTTAGAATTGATTGCTTTGGAGCTGGAAGAGCCCACAGAGCTTTTCTATACCTGGTAGAAGAAACAGAGAATCAGGAAAGTACAACAGAGCTGCTGTGTTCTGACATAGAGAGGTGGGGCCATTCAAGAGCTCTGACCAGATCTCCTGACTGGCAGAGGCCTGTGGAGATTTTCAAACTTGCAAAGCTGACCTGTTCTTCTCCACCTTGTGCTTCTCCACTGGGGAACTTTTGTGAAGCCTCTTTTATTTTTTTATCTTTATTTTTTTACATTTTTTTCACACCTTTATTGGAGTATAATGGTTTCATGGTGTTGTGTCAGTTTTTGCTGTACAACAAAGTGAATCAGCCATATGTATACATATATCCCCATATCCCCTCCCTCTTGAGCCTCCCTCCCACCCTCCCCATCCTATCCCTCTAGGTTGTCACAAAGCATTGAGTTGATCTCCCTGTTCTATGCAGCAGCTACCCACTAGCCATCCATTTTACATTTGGTAGTGTATATATGTCAGTGCTACTCTCTCAATTCATCCCAGCTTCCCCTCCCCACCCGTGTCCTCAAGTCTTTCTTTACGTCTGCATCTTTATTCCTGCTCTGCCACTAGGTTCATCAGTACCGCTTTTTTAGTTTCCAAATATGTACGTTAGCATATGGTATTTTTTTTCTCTTTCTGACTTACTTCACTCTGTATGACAGACTAGGTCCATTCATCTCACTACAAATAACTCAGTTTCATTTCTTTTTATGGCGAGCAATATTCCATTGTATATATGTGCCACATGTTCTTTATCCATTCATCTGTCAATGGACATTTAGGCTGCTTTCATGTCCTAGCTATTGTAAATAGTGCTGCAGTGAACATTGCGGTACATGACTCTTTTTGAATTATGGTTTTCTCAGGGTATATGCCCACTAGTGCATATGACCCAGTAGTGCTGGGTCATATGGCAGTTCTATTTTTAGTTTTTTAAGGAACCTCCATACTGTTCTCCATAGTGGCTGTATCAATTTACATTCCCACCAACAGTGCAGAAGCTTCCTTTTTCTCCACACCCTCTCCAGCATTTATTGTTTGTAGATTTTTTGACAATGGCCATTCTGACCGGTGTGAGGTGATACCTCGTTGTAGTTTTGATTTGCATTTCTCTAACAATTAGTGATGTTGAGCAGCTTTTCATGTGCCTCTTGGCCATCTGTATGTCTTCTTTGGAGAAATGTCTATTTAGGTCTTCTGCCCATTTTTGGATTGGGTTGTTTGTTTTTTTGATATCGAGATGCATGAGCTGTTGTATATTTTGGAGATTAATCCTTTCTCAGTTGCTTCATTTGCAAGTATTTTCTCCCATTCTGAGGGTTGTCTTTTCGTCTTGTTTATGGTTTCCTTTGCTGTGCAAAAGATTTTAAGTTTAATTAGGAGCCATTTGTTTATTTTTGTTTTTATTTCCATTTCTCTAGGAGGTGGGTCAAAAAGGATCTTGCTGTAATTTATGTCAAAGAGTGTTCTGCCTATGTTTTCCTCTAAGAGTTTTATACTGTCTGGCCTTACATTTAGGTTTTTAATCCATTTTGAGTTTATTTATGTTTATGGTGTTAGGGAGTGTTCTAGTTTCATTCTCTTACATGTAGCTGTCCGGTTTTCCCAGCACCACTTATTGAAGATTCTGTCTTTTCTCCATTGTATATTGTTGCCTCCTTTGTCAAAGATAAGGTGACCAAATGTGCATGGGTTTATCTCTGGGCTTTCTATCCTGTTCCATTGATCTATATTTCTGTTTTTGTGCCAGTACCATACTGTCATGATTATTGTAGCTTTGTAGTATAGTCTGAAGTCAGGGAGCCTGATTCCTCCAGCTCCGTTTTTCTTTCTTAAGATTGCTTTGGCTATTTGGGATCTTTTGTGTTTCTATACAAATTCTAAAATTTCTTGTTCTAGTTCTGTGAAAAATGCCATTGGTAATTTGATAGGGATTGCAATGAACCTGTAGATTTCTTTGGGTGGTATAATAATTTTCATGATGTTCATTCTTCCAATCCAGGAGCATGGTATATCTCTCCATCTGTTTATGTCATGTTTGATTTGTTTCATCAGTGTTTTCCAGTTCTCTGAGTACGGGTCTTTTGCCTCCTTAGGTAGGTTTATTCCTAGGTGTTTTAATCTTTTTGTTGTGATTTTTTTGGGGTTTTTCTTGTAGTACGCAGGCCTCTCACTGTTGTGGCCTCTCCCATTGCGGAGCAAAGGCTCCGGACGCGCAGGCTTAGTGGCCATGGCTCATGGGCCTTGCCGCTCCGTGGCATGTGGGATCTTCCCAGACCGGGGCACGAACCTGTGTCCCCTGCATTGGCAGGCAGACTCTCAACCACTGCGCCACCAGGGAAGCCCTGTTGTGTTGTTAAATGGGATTGTTTCCTTAATTTCCTTTTCTGATCTTTCATTGTTAGTGTATAGGAATGCAAGAGATTTCTTTGCATTAATTTTGTATCCTGCAACCTTACCAAATTCATTGATCAGTTCTAGTAGTTTTCTGGTGGCATCTTTAGGATTTTCTAGTATAGTGTTATGTCAAGGGCAAACAGTGACAGTTTCACTTTTTCTTTTCCAGTTTGGATTCCTTTTATTTCTTTTTTTCTCTCATTGCCGTGGCTAGGACTTCCAATACTATGTTGAATAATAGTGGCAAGAGTGGATCCTTGTCTTGTTCCTGATCTTAGAGGAAATGCTTTCAGTTTTTCACCATTGAGAATGATGTTTGCTGTGGGTTTGTCATATATGGCTTTTATCATGTTGAGGTAGGTTCCCTCTATGCCCACTTTCTGGAGAGTTTGTATTACAAATGGGTGTTGACTTTTGTCAAAGGCTTTTTCTGTATGTATTGAGGTGATTGTATGGTCTTTATTCTTCAGTTTGTTAATATGGTATATCACATTGATTGTTTTGCGTATATTGAAGAATCCTTGCATCCCTGGGTTAAATCCTACTTGACCATGGTTTATGATCTTTTTAATATGCTGTTGGATTTGTTTTGCTAGTATTTTGCTGAGGATTTTTGCATCTGTGTTCATCAGTGATACTGGTCTGTAATTTTCTTTTTTGTGGTATCTTTGTCTGGTTTGGTATCAGGGTGATGTGACCTCGTAGAGTGAGTTTGGAAATATTCCTCCCTCTGCAATTTTTTGGAAGAGTTTGAGAAGGATAGGTGTTAACTCTTCTCTAAATGTTTGATAGAATTCACCTGTGAAGCCATCTGGTCCTGGACGTTTGTTTGTTGGAAGATTTTTAATTACAGTTTCAATTTTATTACCTGTGATTGGTATGATTATATTTTCCAGTTCTTCCTGGTTCAATCTTGGAAAGTTGTACATTTCCATGTATTTGTCCATTTCTTCAAGGTTGTCCATTTTATTGCCATGTGGTTGCTTGTAGTAGTCTCTTATGGTCCTTTGTATTTTTGTGGTGTCAGTAGTAATCTCTCCTTTTTCATTTCTAATTTTATTGATTTGAGTCGTCTCCCTTTTTTTCTTGGTGATCTGGCTAAAGGTTTATAAATTTTGTTCATCTTCTCAAAGAAGCAATTTTTAGTTGTATTGATCTTTGCTATGTTTTCTGCATTTCTATTTCATTTATTTCTGCTCTGATCTTTATGATTTCTTTCCTTCTACTCATTTTGGGTTTTCTTTGTTCTTCTTTTTCTAGTTGCTTTAGTTGTAAGGTGAGATTTTTCTTGTTTCTGAGGTGAGCTTGAATTGCTCTGGACTTCCCTCTTAGAACTGCTTTTGCTGCATCCCATAGGTTTTGGATCGTTGTGTTTTCATTGTCATTTGTTTCTAGATATTTTTAAATTTCTTCTTTGATTTCTTCAGGGATCTCTTGGCTATTTAGCAGTGCACTGTTTAGCCTCCATGTATTTGTGTTTTTTACAGTTTTTTTCCTGTAATTGATTTCTAATCTCATAGCGTTGTGGTTGGAAAAGTTGCTTGATACAATTTCAATTTTCTTAAAATTTCCAAGGCTTGATCTGTGACCCAAGATATGATATATTTCGGAGAATGTTTCGTGTGCACTTGAGAAGAAAGTGTATTCTTCCGCTTTCGGGTGGAATGTCCTAAAAATGTCACTTAAGTCTATCTGGTCTATTGTGTCATTTAAAGCTTGTGTTTCCTTATTGATTTTCTGTCTGGATGATCTGTCCATTGGTGTAAGTGAGGTGTTAATATCCCCCACTATTATTGTGTTACTGTTGATTTCTTCTTTTATGGCTGGTAACATTTGCCTTATATATAGAGAAGCTCCTATGTTGGGTGCATAAATATTTATAATTGTTATTTTTGTTCTTGGATTGATCCCTTGATCATTATGTAGTGTCCTTCCTTATCTCTTGTAACAGTCTTTATTTTAAAGTCTGTTTTATCATACGAGTATTGCTACTCCAGCTTTCTTGTGATTTCCATTTGCATAGAATATCTTTTTCCAACCCCTCACTTTCTGTCTGTATGTGTCCCTAGGTCTAAAGTGTGTGTCTTGTAGACAGTATATATAAGGGTCTTGTTTTTGTAGGCATTCAGCCAGTCTGTGTCTTTTGGTTGGAGCATTTAATCCATTTACATTCAAGGTGATTATTGATATGTATGTTCCTATTACCATTTTCTTAATTGTTTGGGTTTGCTTTTGTAGGTCTTCTTCTCTTGTGTTTCCTGGTTAAAGAAGTTCCTTTAGTATTTGTTGTAAAGCTGGTTTGGTGGTGCTGAATTCTCATAGCTTTTGCTTGTCTGTAAAGCTTTTGATTTCTCTGTCAAATCTGAACGAGATCCTTGCTGGGTAGAGTAATCTTGGTTGTAGGTTTTTCCCTTTCATCACTTTAAATATATCCTGCCACTCCCTTCTGACCTGTAGAGTTTCTGCTGAGAAATCAGCTGATAACCTTATGGGGATTCCCTTATATTTTATTTTTTGCTTTTCCCTTGCTGCTTTTAATATTTTTTCTTTGAACTTAATTTGTGTTAGTTTGATTAATATGTGTCTTTGTTTGTTTCTCCTAGCGTTTATCCTGTATGGGACTCTCTGTGCTTCCTGGACTTGAGTGGCTATTTCCTTTCCCATGTTAGGGAAGTTTTTTACTATAATGGCTTCAAATTCTTTCTCAGACCCTTTCTCTTTCTCTTCCTCCTCTGGGACCCCTATAATTCAAATGTTGGTGTGTTTAATGGTGTCCCAGAGGTCTGTTTTCATTCTTTTTTCTTATTCTGCTCTGAGGTAGTTATTTCCACTATTTTATCTTCCAGGTCACTTATCCGTTCTTCTGCCTCAGTTATTCTGCTATTGATTCCTTCTAGAGTATTTTTAATTTCAGTTACTCTGCTGTTTGCTCTTTAGTTCTTCTGGGTTCTTGTTAAATATTTCTTGTATTTTCTCCATTCTGTTTCTGAGATTTTGGATCATCTTTACTATCATTACTCTGAATTCTTTTCCAGGTAGCTTGCCTATATCGTCCTCATTTATTTGGTCTTGTAGGTTTTAACCTTGCTCCTTCATCTGTAACATATTTTTTTGTTGTTACATTTTTTTTTTTTGATGGGTGGGGTGTATTTTTGTCTTACTGGTTGTTTGGCCTGAGGTGTCTAGCACTGGAGTTTGCAGGTAGTTGGGTAGAGCCGGGTCTTGGTGTCGAGATGAGGATCTCCAGGAAGCCTCACTCCGATTAACATTCCCTGGGGTCTGAGGTTCTCTGTTACTCCAGCAGTTTGGACTCGGCACTCCCACCACAGGAGCTCAGGCTTGACCCCCAGCCTTGGAACCAAGATCCCTCAAGCAGAACGGCGCCAGTCACTGGGGGTTCCTCCCATCCCCTTAGGTGTCCGTAGTCCCCCACCAGTGTCTGGTAGGTGCCCTAGTTTTGCAGAGATGCAAATTCCACATCCTCCTAGTCCACCATCTTGACTCTGCGCTAGAACTTGGGGAAAAAGTTCTATGTCCAAGATGGACAGTAGGAAGGAAATGGCATCCTCTGCTGTTGCAGCAGGGCCCCTGAAGCCTCTTTTATTTCAGTGCATGGTTCTCTTGTTGCCAGCGATGGCTGCACAGCTGTTTTCCTTAAAACAGCAATACTTTTTTCCTCCAGAAAGTTTTGTGATCAGGTGACAATTATATCTGGACAAAAGCATTTGGGGAAACTTGAAGCCAGGACAAATTTATCTAAGATCATTGTTGTTGCTTTTAAACATGTGGCCAGCCTTGCAAGTTTATGGATTGGTTCCCAAAGTTTGTGCTCTGTGACTACTCTTTCTTGACAGGTTAGCAATGGAGAAGAAGAGAGATGAAGGCCACACTCCTGGGAAGAGCCGTGGGGGTGTTGGGAGATTGAGGGGTGTGTGTGTGTGTGTGTGTGTGTGTGTGTGTGTGTGTGTGTGTGTGTGTGGTGGGGTGTGTGGCTGTTGCTGGAGAAAGATGATTAAGTATAGGAGAGAAAGGAATGGCTGCCACACTTTTATATTTGGAAGCAATTTCAAAACTTGTATGTAGAGATTGCTATGCATGGATATAACTGGGAAAAGCCTCAGAAAGTTGAATGCCTTAGACCAGTTTCTGTTTCTTCCAAGAGAATGCCTGTATGGGTATGGTAGGTGGCCTCTGGATGTTCATGAATATGGTTGTTATATGTCCTCTCTTCCTGGGGCTAGAACTCAGCCTGAGTGTGGCATTGGCCTCGACTGTGTGGATGGTGCAGGGTTTGTGCTGATGTTGGAGACTTGATGACTGACCCAACCTCTGTCATTGCCAAAATGTTCACGAGGACTATGCATCCTTTGCTCCAGAACAGCTGCTTTCATATGTCAGTAGTGGTGTATCTACATAAGTGACACTCACCTGTCACCAAACCCTGGTGAGCTTTTCTAGGGCCCTTGCCTCTCTCCCTCTCCTGGGTGACAAAGGTGTGAATTGTGTGGGGTTCAACTGAGGTGTTTTATTGAAATAGGGGGTTGTATTTCATTAGCCTCTATTTGGAAATGGGGATTGCAGAGGTCTTTTCTTATTGTTTGGTGTTATAAACATATGCAGGTGAGGAAGAGCAGAGGAAAGCAGTTCAGGAACTTAAAAAGGGTGGACAAATTCCTAAAATGTTAGCTCTGTGGTTCCATCTCGTTAGCCAAGTGTGACTGGCTGAGACACAACCAAAAGAATAGTAGGAAATTTAATTAGAGGAATGAGTAAAAAAAAAAAAGAAAAAAAGAATGGATATGAAAACCTGAACCTCCGAACACTTAGAGACTTCTGGAATTAAAAATACCTCAGAAATAGTTTTTTCTGACACTGCCTTGCAGATGAGCAAATAGAATGAAGATGTCCCAACATCTAGCCTGCTTTCTAGCTTAGGGCACATCATTAGAGAGCCTGGGAACTTGGCCTTGAATCGAGGACCTTTGACTGGACGAGATGGGAGTTTGCTTAAGAGCCTCCAGCTTTGTGCTCCTACCTTGGGGACATCTTCATTCAGTATCATCCCAGCTTCTCTGCCCAGATGATCCTAGTGATATCTAGGCAGAGATGATATGATATCTAACTTTTTATGTAATGAAAACTTTTTTTACTGTGTATTTTTGCATTGAGACTATTTGTTATAGTGATTTAAGTTCTTTTGTCTTTTTCTTTTAAATCATTGCCCCGTATAGTATTATCTTCTCTTTTTTTCTCACATTTCACATTTTCTGCTTTAACTTTTGCTTTCCAGTATCTGTTTCATGTGGTGATGATGAGGGTGACAATGACAGAAAATGGTTACATAGCAATCACTGTGTACTAAGCACTGTTCTAGGTGCTTATGTATGTAACCTCTGGAGGCCTGTTGTTATCCCCCTTTTATAAATGTACATGTACTCAGACATTTTCTTTTGATGAAAATAGATTTTAATTCTGATTTTTATTCACTTTTCACCCCAAGTTTTAGTTCCTTTCAAGTTTATCATTCTTAAACTTTTATTGCTAAAATTCTTTCTATTTTAAGGTCTATTGTCCATTATTTTCCATTTTTCTCTTATTTTTGTATTTTATTTGCTGAACTACCTTTGATAATTATTTTCTTTTTTGCTGCCTTAGGTTTAATATTATTTGCGTATTTTAGCCCATTAAAAAAAAATTCTTCCTTCCATACAGGAGACTGAGAAGAAGTTAAACAGTAGCAGGAGGTCATATTCAGACAAATCCAGGAAAGAGCCAACATTATGGGAGTGGGGGGAAAGATGGGGGTGAGACTGTCACAGGCTAAATAAGAGAGACCAAAGAGAATTAACAAAATATAACTTGTGAACCTTGGTTAGATGCTGGTTCTAGAACAGTAACAACAACAAAAAAATCCAGCCCAGCTAGCAAAGACATTCTTAGGGCTATTGAGAAAATTTGAATATGGACTAGAATGATTGTTTATTTTGCTAGGTGTAATAGTGGTATGAGAGTTTTGTAGGAGAATCCTTACCCTTAGGCCATGCATGAGAGAGATGGATAAAGGAAATATGGCAAAATGTCAATGATTATTGAATCTAAACAAAAGATGTATAGCTGTTGACTTTACTATTCCTCAAATTTTCTGTAGATTTGAAACTTTTTGTGATAAAAGAAAATACAAACTAAGCAAAAGGTCCTTGTTGATTATCTATTTTATATATAGTAGTATGTATATGTTAATGCCAAACTCCTAATTTATCCCTCCCCCCACCTTTCCCCTTTGGTAACCATAAGTTTGTTTTCGAAGTCTGTGAGTCTGTTTCTGTTTTGTAAATAAAGTTCATTTGTATCATTTTTTTAGATTCCACATATAAGTGATATCATTTGATATTTGTCTTTCTCTGTCTGACCTACTTCACTTAGAAGGATAATCTCTAGGTCCATCCATGTTGCTGCAAATGGCATTTTTTCATTCTTTTTTTATGGATGAATAATATTCCACTGTATATATGTACCACATTTTCTTTATCCATTCATCCATTGATGGACATTTAGGTTGCTTCCATGTCTTGGCTACTGTAAATAGTGCTACAGTGAACATTGGGGTGCTTGTATCTTTTTGAATTATGGTTTACTTTGGATATATGCCCAGGAGTGGGATTGCTGGGTCATATGGTAGTTCTATTTTTAGTTTTTTAAGGAACCTCCATACTGTTCTCCATAATGGCTGTACCAATTTACATTCCCACCAACAGTGTAGGAGGGTTCCCTTTACTCCACACCCATTCCAGCATTTAATAGACTTTTTGATGATGGCCATTCTGACCAGTGTGAGGTGATACCTCATTGTAGTTTTGATGTGTGTTTCTCTAATAATTAGCTATGTTGAGCATCTTTTCATATGCTTTTTGGCCATGTGTATGTCTTCTTTGGAGAAATGTCTATTTAGATCTGCCCATTTTTTGATTGGGTTGTTTGTTTTTCTGATATTGAGCTGCATGAGCTGTTTGTATATTTTTAGATTATAAAAGTAATGCATGAGTATATGCTTATTATTAAAAAATACATTTTTTCCCTCCTGTGAATCTTCCACTTGGAATTCCAGTACTAATTCTACTCTTTGTGCAATCCCCTTGAACATGCTCCCTCATTCGTCTGGATCCCTCAAATCAGCTCTACTACACCCAGCTAAAAGGATTGAAAGGAAAGATAGGACCCCCATCACAGAATATTTGAAGTGGTTACTTACTAGGCCTGTATATGCATATTAAAATTCTCTGGGTTGTTATGGCAGCTGTTGCAACTGAAAATAATTCAGCAAACAGGATCATTTTCTGTGTAGTTTATGGGCTCAGCAACAGTCCAGAAGCATTGGTATTTGAGTTACTGTTAGCCTGCTCAGCCAATCTCCACATGTCACAGGCTGGTAATTTGATCTATAGCTCCCTTGAAGTGAGTTTGCACTAAACACAGAAAGCTCTTTTTTTTTTCTCCCTTTTTGCCAAACATTAAATGGACTTTTATGTGCGTCCTTTTTTCCCCTTACGAAATCGTGATTTGATTCAACAAAAATATTACACACCTTCCTGAGGGTTTTGTATCCTTTTCTCACAGCCACACATTTTCTGCAGCTGCATGCCCTCTGTTCACCAGAAGGCCTGAGTCCCTAAGATGGGGAGAGACTAGCTTTGAATATAGCTGGGCCTAAGAAAGCACAGATGGCAGTGAGAAAAATATCTTCCAATGACTTTTCCTTTCAAGACTCAGGAAGTCTGCTGCTTCTCAGTGCTCTTAACATTGCTGTGAAGTTTTGATTTTTACAATCTCCAGGGGTGGCTTTCCAGATGAATTAGAGCTGAAGCTGAAAGAGCCTCCTCTATTTAGAGAGCTGGAGGAGCCCTCCTCAGGATGGAAGCAGCCCCACCTGGCCTCTCCTGACCACCTTCCAGCAGCCAGGGCCAGGGGCGTGTCTGATGATGGAGACATTTGGAACCACGTCAGCAATGGAAGCTGGCGCCGTGTTTATTCCATCTGCAGATATGTAGATTGTGGTGGGTAGGGCAGAAGGCCTGATGATGCCATTGACTCACCACCATGCAATAGGCAGCCTGCTTTGCAGCCACTTTGCATGATATCCAGACTTCCTGGCAGTAAGACTGGTGGTTCATAGAGCCTGAAGCAGCACCTCTGAGCTCAATTGCTTCCAGTTTTTAATGATACCCTAACCAGTGGTTGAAATACCTAGGTAATAGTAGTCACAGTGATGTGCTATTTTGGGTTACTGAAAACTGAAATTTGTTTTTTGCTGAAGACAGTTTGTCAGACAATTTCGTAACTTTTATATCAGTAATAGGAGGAGTCCTGTCTATCTAATTAGCCAGTTGTACTACAAGGAAAGATTAAATATCTGTCTTCAGAGTCACTGAGTTCTTATAACATTTTAAGTTAAAATCCAATACTTTCTTCCCTAGAGACATCTAAACTTATTTGATCCAAGTTCAGGGATGCCAAAAGCCATTGTGGTTTAGATGATACCTGTTTATGATTGACACAAATAAATAGTCACAAGTGTGCATAATCTTGAGTTGTGGGATCTTGCTGTCCATCTGAAAGGCCATTGAATAAACCAGAAATCTGTGCTTGTCTGGGGCACCCAAGCCAGGGGAAGTGGGAGTTTAGATGGATGAACTTCAGGGTTCAAGCCACATACACACGATATCCCAATAAACAAAAGCACCAACTACTGTAATCTACTTCTTGATTTTTCAAGACAGAGATTGATTATGAAGAAGGCAAAAAAAAAAAAAAAAAAAGAAGAAAGAAAAAATCAACTCAGAAAACCAACCAAACAAAAACACAACCACATATTTAATTATAACATTAATTTTGTGATCATTTCAAAGGGAGTATATAAGAGACATTAACTGGGTTCTAACTCTGTAACAGACAGGTCTCTGGCTTTGAACCCAACTCTGCAGAATGATGTCCCCCAGAAGGCCTTGCTTGTGCCTTGACACTTGACAGACAATACCTGAGGAGTAGGTTTTTCTGAAGCTTTCCATGGACAGATCTTGGAGGGCAGGCTTAGTGATACTGGCCCTGCTCATGCCCTTAGCAAAAGGAAGAAGGCAGATTGAAGGCTCCCCCAAACACTTAATGGAATTTTGGGATAAAATATTTAAAAGGTTAAAAAACCTTTTTATAAGGGGGGAACTTCTGGTCTTCCTGTGGAAGATGACCAAATGCTATTAAAATATTCCCATTTCTGGTGAGTTAATCAATCCCCAAATATTTATAGCATGCCTTGCACAGTCAAAATCTGGATCCAGAATCGCTCATTAGAACAATTTCATCTGCAGAAAGAACTTCCCTACATCAAATGGCAAGGTCGTAACTACACACAAGAGCAAACTGCACAGCCCCATTTTAGCAAAGTGCCCGTTTGCAGCTTGCTGTAGGAGGGAGTGTCCTCCAATCCAGACACTATACTAAGAAATAAGGTAATTCAATGACAATAATAATTTTAGCTGCAGCTTAAGGGAACTTTACAGCTTTAAAACAGGAAATGGAAAGCAATAAGTAAGAAACTATAAAATAAATTGAGCAGACAGCTTTCTGTTACATTTTATACCCAGTGGTACATAGCATTTACTTTAGGAAATGACAGGCTTATTTAGAAGGCCAGCAACTTCTGGAGTTTCCCTCTTTTTTTAAAAATTGAAATGGAAGTGGGAGCAGTGTTGGATACACTTAAGGCTTAGTTTTCTATTTCTTTTTAAGTTTCTAATTAGGGAGCTTTAGTATGTGTCTAAAAGTTTTTTTTTTTCCTTTAATATTTACGTGCCATCTTATGGCAAAATAAATTTTACTGTTGATTTGAATCTGGGTATTATTAGCCATGTTTTATTAAATGATTACAGTTAGCCAGGCCCTATATTAAACACTACAATGCATTAGCTTATTTAATTAATTTAACATTATGATGTAGGTATTATTATTATCCACATTTTACAGATGAGGAAACTGAGGATCAGAAAACTTATGCCGCTTGCCTAGGACACAGCTACTAGCAAGTATTGTACCAGGAACTCAGATCTACTTGTCCCCAGAGCCCAATATCTTCATCTATTCTGCTTTTATTCTATATCATGAATTTCACAATCTGAAGTGTGGGAACTCCTGGGAAGCCATGGGACAAAGTTTAAGAAATATTTAAGGGTGCTGTATACATTGCAACTCCCATGTTGAATCATGATTTCTTGTAAATAAAGTTTCTTTAAAATAAATGCGAGAGGGAGTCTCTGACTAATGAACTCAGATCTCCAAACTGGCTGAAATTGTCATGTGCCATTCCTCCAACATTTGGGCTTTAATAGACAAAGTGTGAGTGACCACTCCCTTCCCTGGGCTTCAAGGACTTCAAAAATGTCCTGCCTGCCCTCAAAGTTAGAGAACTCTGATTTTCAGCATTGGTGGTGTGTGTTATCTGAATGGCAAGGGTCAGGGTGTAGGGGGAAGATGATAGGATCCGTAGTCTAAAGAAGATCTGGGAATCCTAGTAAACCCATTTCCATAGAGTCTGAGTATTCTCACCTTTAATGGAAATGATATCAATACCTATTAAATCAGAGTGTTGCTAACATTAAATTAGACAATGCATGTGAGTGAAATTTATGGGTTACTGTTTTTAGAGGTATTGAAGGTCTTCTCTACTGTTTGACTGTATGTGGGCTGGTACTTAACATCCTCTCTTTCTAAGACCTGTTAAAGTCTTTTTTTTTTTTTGTCTGGGAGTGCTCTATCCTTCAGGATCCTGGCAGGAAACAGATGGTGCACTCATACCGGGAAGAGTTTAATAAAGGGACTTTTTACAAAGGTGTGTGCTGGATTTAGGAAAAGCACTGAGGGATGTTGCAGTACCCCAGCAGGGAGCCATTTACCAACCCTAAGTCTGAAGGGGCAAGCAGAAGGAGTGTTTACCAGAATCTAGAGTTTTTGGAGAAAACCGTCTGACAGGAACTGTGGCCTTTGGTGGAAGGATGCAGTCAAGCCACAGAAAACTACCAGGGAGAGATCTTGGGAAAAAAATTTCCTGACCTCACTTTTTTGCCTTGCTTTGATCTCCTGCAGGTACTCACCACTGGCTGAATCCAAATGGAAGCCAGAAAGGAAGGGAACTCTTGATGCATCTGTACAGGTTGGTCCCCAAGACAGAGAGCAGAGGAGAAGAGTGGAAAGTGGATCTGGGCACGCAGAAGGTATGGAGCACAGCCTCATGGCCTTCCAAACATGTTAACCAATAATCTTTATCACTCTGGTCAGATTTGGCTGAATCAACGGTAATGCAAAATTATGTTGTCTTTAGTGGCTCTACCTCCCCTTCTGTATTTTCTCTTTTTAGAAACGTTCACTCTTCACTTCCAATCTGTCTTGTGTTCTTTTACTCCTCTAAGTCTTCTTGTGAAAAAAATGAACACAAGAAATTAATTCACACACTTAAATATCTTATGCCTAATTTTTATTTTTAAAAATGCATACTGATTTTCACTCCTGGGATGGCTAAGTTGCTACCAAACTGACTTCAGATGAAAAATACAAAGAACTACCTTTGAAGGCACTGGAAAGTGAATAAATGCAAGGAGATTATGGAGGGTGGTTGGCACTTGAAAGGACAAGGCAAGGAATTCCTTCCCTTATTTATAGTATTTTAGCTTAAGAGTTGGCTGTAGGCAATGTCCATAGTCTTTCTGGCCTGAAGAACTAGAGGAACGAGTTGAGAGCAGCTACAGCCATTGAAAAGTGAGGGGGAAATCTCTAAAAGGAGAGAGCCCGAGAGGCGAGCCCTAAATTCTGTGTATAAACTTCCCAAATTCTTGGCTGATCCCATGAATGTATGTGGCAGACTACAAGCAGCTCTGTAAAGGGTAAATGAACTAAACTGAGATAAAAGCTGTTGCTCAAGGAAGAGTCCTTTTTAATTTATTTTTTTGCAATTTTGCCAAAACAAAAATACCATACTCTTTGGGAGAAGTATAATATAGTTCAGAGTCCTCACAAGAAATCCTCCACAATATCCAGGATACCATCCAGAGTTACTGACATACACAAGAACAAGAACGGGGTTCTTGACCTCTTCTTAAGAGAAAATATAATCAGTATAGATCAACCCTGAGATGGCTCAGGTATTAGAATTATCAGACATGGATTTTAAAGCAGCTATTCTAACAGTAATTAGGGGAAATTTTATATCTTTAAGGGCTTGTATTAGAAAACAAGGAAATTATAAATTAATGATCTAAGGTACTAACCTTAGAAATCTAGAAAGACAGAGCAAATTAAAACCCCAATTCAGTAAAAAGATGGAACCAATTAAGATAACAGAAATCAATGAAACTATGTTGGTTACAAGAGATGCACTTTAAATATAAAGACAGATGTAAAGTTGACTTTTGAAAAGATAGAGAAAATTAATAGACCCATGGCTAGACTGACTAAGAAAAAATGAGCGAACACAAATCACAAATATCAGGAATGAAAAAGAGGATTAACTGCAGATCCCATGGAGATATAATAAGACAATATGATGACTACTCTTTTCCTCTGTGATTCCTGGGCTCTAGGATGCCAGAGTGCCCTGTCAACAGTCATAACTTATAGTTCAATGGGACTCTTGCTCTGTCTTCTGGCAAGAATGTACTCTTCAAGGGCCAATGCCTCCAACTCTGCAGAGCCCAGAATTGTGGGGATGGGAAGGACAAAATCCCCCAGTGAGTCATTGGAAGCTATGGCAAATGGGGTCTCTCTGGTTTCCCCCCTTGGTTACACATTTGGAACACAGAAACATTTCAGAGCTTTTTGGTTGTGGATATTTAGGTACAGGAATACTGCCATTGAGAACTGTTCTCTGAAATTCCTTCTGTAAATACTGATCCATCTCCCTCATCACTATAACCTGATTTCCATGTCTTTTTTCCCTCTGTCCATGTAACATACCTCAAAGCAGACCCTTTGCTTAAATAGTTTATCTACTTGCTCCCCTACCACTTCTGGAGGGGAGAAAGTGAGTAGAGTGAGGGAAAGAGCTGGCTTTATCTGCAGGAATATAGTTAATGCTCACTACATGCTCGTTCCCCTGTATTTCCCAGTCATTTTTGCAGTTAGTCTGGCCCATGTGATTAGTTCTGCTCAGTGGACTGTGGGTGGATCTTCTGAGTTGAAGCAGTTAAGAGCCAGTGTACCTCCTCTGTGGCGCTCTTGCCCTGGTATGGCCACACTGGAGGCCACATGTTAGAGACAGTGCAGCTATGAGATGAAGGAGGCCTACCTAACACGTATCAACTAAACCTTTATTATGCTAAGCCTCTAAGATTTTGGTTTATTTGTTGTGGTTGTAAGTGTTAATTACCTTGATTAATAAATCTATTCTCTCCACACCCACCAATCATAAACATTTTAGGACCTTAATTGTAAATGTGTTTACACTTGGAAAAAGATTAGTCAGTCAAGACTTTATTGAGGGTTACATGCACTTAGGATTATGCCAGGTGTTTCACTGTTGAGTGCCCACTCTGGGTATGTGGAACCTTCTTTCCTGGTGGTTGTGGCCTTTCTGGACCAGATAGAAGTTAAGATATTTTAAAAACATGCCAGGTCAGCCTATTCAGTTCTTACCAAGGCTTGGAGAAGGTTATAGCCTGCCCAGATATGCAGAGAATGTACAGTGCTACATATTCAGGGTTCTTCTTTGGCTGACTTTCTAATCCCTTCTAAGTCCCATTCCTAAAACTGGAACATCACCAGTTAATCTCTTAATGTATGTACATGTACATGTACATGTACATCTTTCTATGTATTCTCTGTCTAGTCATGAGTATTAATACTGCTGTCATAACAGTCTTGGGGTTAGTTTATGTGCAGTTCCTACTGCTGTGGTCTTTGGTTCCTTCTTTAGTCTCTATCTTATCAGTCTTTCACTTTGAATCCACACTTTGTGGCCTCATCCTTACAACTTCTCTAGTTTCCTCTTTATCCTATTATTAAATAAAAGTTAATGACTCTATAATCAGGCCAGTAGAATCCAGCAGCAGGCACAGATGTTGGGTGGTTTACATGTGTGATTTTGTGTCCAACTGTGAAGTAGGTTTTTTTTTTTCCCCTCTTCACAGATGAGGAAATGGAAGCTCAGTGAGGACACAAGAGAAATGTGATGTGATTCTCATAGATACAATCTAGGTAGAGAAACAATATGGACATGAGAGAAGTTTTTAATAATAGCAATATTTGTATACTATAAACAACTAAACCTTGCTAAGAGAAATTAAAGGACAGCTATATAAATGTGGAGATATGCTGTATTCCTGGAATGGGAGACTCAGTGTTTTTAAGTTGTTAATTTTCCCCAAATTGATCTATAGATTCAAAGCAGGCTTTTTTTTGAGTAGAAATTAAAGAAGCTGATTCTAAAATTCATATAGAAATGCAAAAAATTTAGAATAGTCAAACAACTTTGAAAAAGAACAAAGCTTGAGGACTCCCATTACCTGATTTCAAGACTTACTATAAAGCTACTATGATATAGATAGAGTGGTAATGGTGTCAAGATGGACAAATATGTCAATGGATATAATGGACAAACAAGTCCACATGTATATGGTCAATTGATTTTTGATAAAGACACAAAAGGTTCAGTGGAGTAAGAGTGGTCTTTCCAACAATTGGTGCTGGAACAATTGGACATCCATATACAATAAAAGAAAAAAAAACCTTTGATCTGAACCTTGAAACATATATAGACCAAAAAAGGATCATAGACTTAAATGTGAAATCTAAAAGAATAAAATTTCTGGAAGGAAACATAAAAGAAAATTTTGGTGCTCTGGCATTAGGTAAAAATTTCTTAAATTTCATATCAGAGACATGATCCATAAAATAAAAACATATAAAAATTGGACTTCATCAAAATTAAGAACCTCTGCTCCTTAGAAGAGAATAAAAAAGCTAGCTATTGGAAGAAAATATTTACAAATCACATATCTAATAAGAGATTTGCAAACAATACATAAAGTAGTAAGAGAAAAAGCAGTTCAATTAAAAATAGGCAAAAGATTTAAACTGGCGCTTTACCAGAGAAAACATCAGATGGCAAATAAATATATTAAAAATGCTCAATATCATTATTTGTTACAAGCAAATTAAAACCATAATGAGATACTGTTACACACCTAGTAGAATGAAGACTGACCATGGCAAGTTGAGGATGTGGAGCAACTGGGAACCCTCATACACTGATGATGGATATGTAAATTGTGCAACCGTATGGAAAATAGTTTGGTAGTTTCTTAAAAAGCTAAACATATACCTACCATATGACCCAGCCATTTTACTCCTGTGTATTCACTGAAGAGAAATGAAAGTATTTGTCTATATAAACACTTGTACATGATTATTCATAGCAGCTCTATGGTAACAGTAAAAAACAAGAATCAACTCAAATGTCCATCGATAGATGAATGGACAAATTACAGTATGGTGTATCTATGCAATGGAATACTTAGCAATAGAAAGGAATGAACTATTGATACATGCAACACATGAATGAAATTCGACATAACAGATGAAAATGAGTCCAAACTGTATGACTCTATTTATGTAAAAATCTGGAAAATTCAGGCTATACTGTAGTCACAGAAAGCAGATGGGGGATGTGGGGAGTAGGGAGTGGTGGGAGGGAAGGATTACCAAGGGGCTTGAAGACATTCTTGCAGGTGATGGATATGTCATCCATCATATTGTGATGGTTGTGGTGACAGTTTCACAGGTTGTGGTGTGGTTGTGGTGACAGTTTCACAGGTGTATAATATGTCAAAACATACATCATATTGTACATCTTGAATATGTACAGTTTATTGTACATCAATTATACTTCAATAAATGTGTTAAAATAGCAATAACAATAGGGAATATTGAGAGACAGGAGATGATAGTAGGGAGACTGAGTCTGGAGCCAGAATGCCTGAGGTACCAATTGTGGCTTTTCCACTTGTTAGTTGTGTGACTTTGGATGGGTTAGCTCTGGACTTGTTTTTCTGTATACAAAATGGAGAAAGTTCCTGCCGTGGTGTGTTGTTGTGAGTCTTGTTAGTTCATTAATGTAAAGCCCTTATGGTATTCCCTGGCATGTAGAAAGTACTTAACAAATATTAAGAAATCGCGTGCTGGGCATTATGCTGAATGCTTTATAAGAATTATCTCATTTAAACTTCACAATTCTATGAAATGAGTACTAATATTCTTATTTTACAAGTGAAAAAACTGAGGTACCAAGAGGATGTATAACCTTGCACAGGAGGCAAGTAGCAGAATCCAGATTTGAATAAAGGCAGTCGAATTCTGCACACTTTTAATCCTATGAATAAGTGTTAACAGATGGGGCACTGACTCAAGTGCTAATAAGAAAGTTGTCCATACACTGTCCCTGTTTTCTAGGATGTTATTATCTGAGATATGTGAAACTATTGAAGACCAGCATATTTGGGCAGCTTTCTGTGAGTTCGTCATGTAATTATTCCTGGCAACTGGCTCAGTGCTCACCAAACCTGTTTCTTCTTCCTGGGAACATGGTCAAACTGTATTTACCACTCCTCCTGTATCTAGTAAGGTCATATGACTAGTTCTTGCCAATGGAACATGAGCAAAAATGGTTGTGTCACTTCTAGGCCAAGGCAGGTAGGAATGGGTGGGCTTTCTCCATTCTCCACCTCCCTTATTCCTGTCGACTAAAACATGACCTGCAATGAACCACCTTTGATGTGTTAAGCCACTGACATTTTGAGATTTGAGACTGTTTATTATAGCAATTAGCATATTCTGACTAATGCATTACTCTTGTGCAATATTACCTTTGCTGACATATTCCATCTCTACAAATTTCTGAAATATAGGTCAAATACCTAGATCAATTCTATTGCTAGGAGATGGACCACAGAGAAGTTAGAGTAGAAGTTTAGTTAATAAAAATAATATATAGTTAATAGGAGATAATAGATATATAAACAGTACATGGAACCTAAGTGTTTCAATATTTAAATTCTTTCCAAAATTCCAGTATTTAAATGTCCTTTATCTTACTCGTGGTAGTTGAGTGGTGGCATGTGTTCTTGGTTCAAATTCCCTATTGGCTTTTGCCGTGTGTGCTCCCTGTTTCTTGGGGCTTCAGTCATGGCATCAACTCTAGGTATTCCAAGACTTACAAAAAATTGTATCATTCCTGGCCCTCTCAGATGCATTAAATTGTCTTCCTCGGTTATTTTGAAACCTTCCATTCACATCTTAAAAACCTATTTAAAGGGACAGGTTGCCACCATCTGTTTTTCAACTGCCATTTCCGTCCCCCCCCCCCCCCACCTTCTTGCTCATTGGAAGGTTTGCCTTCCACTCATTTTACCAACTTCCCCATCTGTGGTGTGTCTTCTTTCAGACCGTATCCTGTCTCAACTATGACAATTCATGGTCTGCTGACAGTCTTCTGGTTCCTGGCCAATTACAGCTGGTTCATGACTCCATTAATCTCCTGGCACAAGAGGCTTCTCTCTGTTTCCTAGGGCTTCCGAATGAGAGAAAAGAAAAGGAACACTTACTTACCCTGGCTTGAGGACCATCTGTGACAGCCTGAACATGTAGCATTACTTTTATGTTCCATCTCTCCCTTTTCTAGTTCTGGATTAGGAAAAAAAAAAAAAAGCCCAGAGACAGTACCTTTTGTTCTGCTTGAATTTGAGAGGTTTGGGGAGAGAACAGCTGTTCACAAAGCTGGACAGTGAGTATCTCATGCCATTGTCATGGAGAAGGGGCTTGGTTCTGGGCATCTGGTTCTGCAAATCTGCTGTTTTTGGCAGAAGGTGATCACTTATGATAGCATTCCAGGGACTATCTATGAAGGAACATGCATGGGAGATTTGATCCTCTGGTCTCATGCTCTCATTTTACTGATGAGAAAACTGAGTCTTAGAGTCAGATGGAGGGCTCCTCAGAGTGTTGTCCTCAGACTGGTGCCGGTCTGAGAACCACTTACTACTGGTTGGTATAGGTACGGAAAGCAAAAGTAAGAAGCATTTAGTTAAAATAAATGAGCTACAGGGATACATTGTACAACACAGGGAATATAGCCAATATTTTATAATAACTTTAAATGGAGTATAATCTATAAAAATTTTGAATTACTATGTTGTACACCTGAAACTAATATAATATTATAAATTAATTATACCTCAATTGAAAATAAAGAAAAGAATAATGGAAAAAAGAAGCACTTAGAAACTTTTATAGTAATTTGAGAGAGAAATTTTAAGTCGATTGACACTAATAGTTTAAAGAACTAGGCTTATATTATATACGCCTCTTAAAAATTCTTGTATATTTAATGTATTTTATTTTTTATAACAAAATTATTTTTAGAACAATTTTAAATTTACGGAAATATTGAGAAGATAGTACAAAGAGTTCTCATAGCATCTGTCCAAGTTTCCCCTATTATTAATATATTACATTAGTATGGTGCATTCATTACAATTAGTGAACTCATATTGATACATACTTAACTAAAGTTCATATCTTATTTATACTTCCTTAGTTTTTAACCTAATGTCCCTTTTCAATCCCAGGATCCCATCTAAGCTCCCACATTACCTTTTGCTGTCATGTCTCCTTAAGCTCCTCTTGGTTGTGACTATTTTTCAGACATTTGTTGGTTTTGATGACTTTGACAGTGTTGAGAAGTAGTGGTCAGAAGTTTTGTGGAGTGTCTTTCAGTTGGGATTTGTCTGATGTGTTCTCATGATTTAATTGGGCATGTGGGCTTTTGGGAGGGAGACCAGAGAGGTAAAGGGCATTTTCATCACATCATGTCAAGGCTACAAACATGACTTATTACTGTTGGTGTTGACCTTGATCATGTGGCTGAGGTGGTGTTTGTCAGTTTTCTCTACTGTAAAGTTATCTTCTCACATCTCCTTTCCATATACTCTTTTGAAGGAAGTCACTATATGCAGCCCACACTTAAGGAGTGGAGAGTTGTAATTTATTTTATTGTACTTTATAAAAATATAGTTTGTGATATATATTAAATATATATAGCGTGTGATATAAAAATATAGTTGGTTTGTGATAGATTGAAAACGAAAAAGGTCTTTCACCACTGATCATTTGAGAAGCACTGCTCTAAAAACCTGCTTAAGGGCACACAGATGAAGCACTGGAACTGAGCCCAGTGCTCATGGACATGTTGGCTCCAGTCCCAGCTCTTTTCATTCCCCAGAGCCCAACCTGAGTATCCATCTTATTGTGGAGCCAAGAGCCAAGCTGGCTCTGTAATACCATAGACGACTCCATGATATTTCCATGGATCTTAAGAAGGGCTTCAAGTCTTAGTGAAGTTTCTGGAATATCAGTCTCACTGTGCCTTGAAATGTTACCTCTGAGCTATTGTTTATGTCAGGTTCAATGGCAAACAGATACTGAGATGGAAATTTGCACTCGGGATATTTATTAAAAGTGAGGGGAATGGTATTGGGCAGAAGGAGAAGTTGAAGGGCAAAGCAGTCCAAACAAAGGCTCTCATCAATGATATGGGGAGCACTGGATCTGGGATGTCCATTCAGAGTTGCTCTAAATTTAGGCAGAGAGACCAGGCTTTGGTCTGGTCAACACCCACACTGACCAGGTGTTGAATGCTGTCTGTCTTTGGGAAGGAGGTGTAACCTTGGGAGCGGTGGCTCCCTTAGCCCAGGGACATAACCTAGAAGGGGACTTAGCTGTGCCACCAGCAGCCTACACTTCCGGCAGCTAGGGGAATGAGCTAATGGGGGGATCTGGATGGCACCCCACAGCACTTGTTATAGATACTATTGCTGTTTTTATTTCTTTTGCCTTTGTGTTGTGTCTAGATTCTAGGAATCAGAAAGTTGTTTGCTCCACTCCTCCTTGCATTGTTAGCTGTCTCTAGTGCCTGAATGCACTAATTGTACTTTGGCTATGGATGAGGTAATCCAGCAAAGGAATGCTGGGAAGAGAGGCCATATGAGAAGGTTAGTGTGGGTGTAAACACAATGCAGAGGATTTGTATTTGTGCAATCTGCCTGCTTCTATGATTCATCTGGGGCTCTGCACCCTCATAATCAGCAGGCTCCAGTGAACTAAGTGTTGCTTTCTAAAGAAAAATTGAAGCTGGAATTTCAGCAGGGAGGAAGGCATATGCCCAACAGTAATGAGTGCAAACAAACACACAATACCAGGGAAGCCACATAGAATAAAGCTACGGGAAGATTGTTATAATTTTTTTTCAGGGAAAGGGGTGTAAGTGACAGAACTGTTTTAATTGGTCAAGAATTTGTCTCTCTAGTCACTTGTCTCTCATAGGATCTCAAGCTTGCTCTTTCCCACCCATTTTGAATGGGGGTGAGACCGAGAGAATTTTAATTACAGGGCAAAAGATGGAATTTGAAAGCAGAGCAAATTTGGTACAAGTAATTCTTATGTAAAAAAAATGCTTCCTGTGCTTGGCATCTTGCTTCCCCAACTCTGCCTGATGTTCATTTCTTTTATTCCTTGCAGTTTGAATTTAGACATGCATCTTCCCTTTCAGCTTCACCCTGGATTGGAGGATGCTTAGCATGAATGAACTCAACCTGGTTGATAGGATAATCTTATACTTAGATAAGGGGACTCAAAAGAAAAAAAAACCCCTTTCCCTCAAAGAGCCTTTTGCACCAGCAGCCTCAGGACATGGCACCCACCATTTGGATTATATGTAGCTGTGGGACAGAAAAGGGTTAAAGGACTCAGAAAGCATTGCAATGGATTTTTTTTTTCCTCTTGAGATAGCAGAATGTGAACCACCATTTCTGCATAATAACCACAGACATATTACCTAACTGAGCTCTGTCTAGGTTCTGGGCACTGTGTTAAGCACTTTATAGGCATCATCTCATTTTATGTTCATAATGTTGTGACGATTATTACAAACCCCTCAACACAGATGATAAAACTAAGAGTTGCAGAGCTTAGGTAAGTTGCCTAAGTGTGGAGACAGGATTCAAATCTAGGTGTTGGATACCTTTGTACCACTTCCTGTGTTGCTTCAGTAGCCATGAAATTGGGAAGGGGGAGTGGTTTGAATAGGAAAACAGGAAGTGTGCTCAGAATGGCTTCCTAGGAAAAAGGTCTTCTGAGGAACATCCTACTGTAAGCACCTTCTTTTAGCTCAGGCCATTTTCTTTTAGTCCTAAAAGGAGAGACCAAAGGGACAATTGAGATCTGAGAGTCAGGACCTTAAGACTGAATTTGGAAACTCTTATATTGATCTGTCAGTTTGTGACATGAAGGTGGTGATGGAGGCCCATAGGTGTGGATAAGATTGTCCAAGGAGAGAAGGTACAGCAAAGAGGTTAAAGGGCACAGGCTGGATTCCTAGAAACCAACACTTAAGGGCAGTGTAGAGGAAGACAAACCAATAGGAAGGTCCAAAAGGAAGAGCCAATTTTGCTGCAATCATCTAGGTCAGGGTGGTGTGTGGTCATTTAGGAGAGGGTGGTGTGTGGTCGTCCAGGACAGAGTGGGGTTTGGTCATCCAGAGCAGGGTGGGGTGTGGTCATCCAGGAGAGAGGAGCGATCAGAGTGGAATGATGCAAAGCTGTTAGGTTAGGTAACATCTCATCTTCTAATCGAGGAGAGAAGGAAGGGAAGATGGGAGGAAAGGCAGATACATTAGAAAGTGTAGAGAAGACAAAGTTAGGGAAGGTTATGTCAGTGCCCATATACTCTTAAGGAAGTGTTATAGAATGTTCTTTGGGTTTTTCTGGCTCAATTCCTTCCTTCCCAAAGTATCCTTTCAATAGTTCCTCTCATGCTGTGCATGAGCAGGAGCACCTGAAGCACAGGGTAACCCTGCTGCGGACCTGCCAGAGTAATGATGCCTTGTCAGGGATAGGTGCATCTGAGCCTTTGTTAGACCACTGGTGACTGTGGTTGCACCACATGGCCCTGTTGGGTGGTTTTTCATCCCCTGAGGATGTTCTCCAAACTTTCTTGGAAAACTTTCTCAGAAAAGTGGGTGATTTCACCTTTTGTCTTAGATAGAGCTCATTTCTATCCAAGTTTGTGTTCACTGCCAGTGGAGCATCCAGGGACAGTGGCATGTGGATATTCAGCTGACTCGTCTTTTAACTGAGAACTTGGGCTGAAGGAAACTCTTGTGAATGCTAAAGTTGTCAAGTGTTGGCAGATTCATGGTAAACACTAAGATCAGATGCTTGTGAGATATTCGAGATCTGTGCTTCCTGAGTGCTCACCTCCCAGAGGTCTTCCTTGCTCTTCAATGTTCTGGTCCCTACTAGAACTTTCCTGCTCCATTTATGTGACTAGTTGAATATTCTGTTTTTTGAAAAGATATGAAACACATAAGTCAGTGTAGTAGGATCTTTCTCATAATTTTTACCATATTTGTATTTCTTGCTCCCAGTAATTCAGGTTATAACTGACTTTGTCTTTCCAGGGAAGTATACCCATAGCCTCATCCCCATGGCTAAAACAAGTCTATCCCCTGAGTCTTTCCTAATTACAATATGGCTCTTGAAGTTTTAAAATTTGTGAACAAAGCTCTTCTTTCCACAGCTAGAGATACACCCATAAGACAGCTATCTTGGAGAAATCTGATTTAAATTGGAAGCAAATTATAAAATATCAGTGTAAGATGTTTTCCTGGGAGCAGGCGTTTAATGGAGGTGGGAAGAGATTGCAGTAGTGGCTCGATGTTGGGTATTTTGCATACTCTATTCTAAGTCTGTAACAACACTGGGCATTGTTCCATTTTATTGCACAGAAAACTGGGTCACAAAGAAGCTAAGAAATTAACCCGGGTCCCCTAGGGTTAATTATGTTAATTAAGTGGCAGTGCTGGATTTCAGATCTTGGTTTATCTGCCTCCAGTATCTGTGCTCTTTCTATTACCCAATAGTTCTCTAACTTGACATAAAATCTTTTGGGAGATTTGTTTAAAAAGCAGATTCTACCCAACTCAGGGGTTCTAATTCAGCAGGACTGGAGTAGGGTCAGGAATCTGTCTTTAAAAAGTGCCTTCAGTGATTCTGTTGTACGGCTTGTTGGGAAATACTGGAGGGTAAAACAAGAAAGGGGGGCAACAAGGATAGATGGTGGGTTCCCCTCTTTGATAGTTTGGGGGCAGGCCCACACACCCCCTGAGGCTCACAGCCTCTCTAGACCTGGCCAGTGTTCTCCGACTCCAAAGGTGGGGGGATTCTCCTTGAGCTCTGCTAGAGGAACTTGCACTAAGGCAAGGCTTGCCAGCATGGAGGTCCAAAACTGGCCCAGAAGTTTTCAAGTTAGAAATGAAATTCCTGTTATCTTCTTCCAAAGGAAGGACCACTTACAACCACACTCTAAGCCCAGAAATGGGAGCTTCCTCATCTCTGTGTTCTTAGTGTCTGGCACAAGTATCTGGCATGTGGTGGGTGCTCAGTGTACATTGGGTCATGCGGGGTGGTGGGTGTGCTAGTGTCCAGTCCTGGTAGGTAGGGCTGAGGGCTTACATTTTTAAATATCTCCTCTTTGGAGGCTACACTCTGTCTGGGGGGGCCACCCTTCTGGCATGTAGCTCTGAGGAGGCATAGCTGAGAGTCCAGATGTAGCCAGTTTTCTAAGGTACACAGTGATGAGTGTGTGATAGCCTTTTTTCCTTCATAATGTTTTATAAGTTGAATCTCATTTACTTGTGGGAAAGCCCCATGGAGATTAAATTTCTAATCTAGTCAGCCTGTAATTATTTCTTTGGCCGATTACTGATATTTCAGGTGGCTCCCTCCCAATTCAGAGTCAGCAGTGAGTATCATTAACTTGCCTTCTAGTATTTCTCCCAGATCATTAGTATGAGATGAACAATCAGGAGATTCCAAGAGCCTGAAGCTTAATCAAAGAATCGTGTCTTCTTGTTCTGAGATAGCGTCACATGTTCCACAGCTCTAATTTCCCATGCCTGCAAACGTCGAGTGCTCAAGTGAAGGCCTTTGATGATTTTCAATAATGTGATTCCATGTTTTATAGGATCCCATGCCTGCCCCCTGGCTCCAGCTGTACACTATATTTAAAGTAAACCACTCATGCAGAGGAGACACGAGATAACTCACCAACCTGATATTCAAAACTTTATCATATGTACAAACTCCAGGTTTTCCTCTTAGTCCATGTTGTCCGGAAAACTGAAAATGGTCCAGGCACAACTTAATGAAAGAGTTGGATGGAAGGCATCAGGAAGTTGTAGTCGCTACAGTGGCCTGGCAGGGCCCCCAAAAGAAGCAGTAGTAATATTTTAGCAAAATAGGGGCTCCAAGGAGACTGGACGTCTTCCTCCCTCCTTCCCTCTCTCCCTTCCTTCTTTCTTTCTTTCTTCCTTTCTTTCACAAACACTTCTTAAGCTCCCCCCCACCACCGTATTCCAGCCACTGCACTAGGCCTCTGAGAATACAAAGAAGCAAATGACATGCCTTTGCATTTTGAGAGCTTAAGGCTCACTAGAGCTAATAGTTTGTCCAAGTGGAGCCGTGAATGGAGCACCCGTTTTCTGAGCCATCATTTCTGCATCGTTGACCCCTGACCTGGAGGCTGCTCTGATGCAGAGTGAAGTGGCAGGAGGTGCTTGAGTGCTGCTCTCCTGTATCACATGCCCCCCTCCCTCCAGCCCTCCCTTCTATCCAAGAATTTCCTCATTTAGATCAGAACTGGTTCTTGGTTTATGGGAGCGTGGCAGAGGGGAGGGGGTTCAGAAAGGTCTCATTTCAGAGTCACTTTTCTTTGGGAAGATTGGAACATGATTGCTGTGCGGTCAAAACAACTGCAACTCTGAGTGCTCATGGGTTTGAGGATGTGTAGCCACTGATTGTATAACTTGGCTACTGGTGGCTGGTGGTGATAAAGACAAAGAGAGAAAAAACCTTCATGTTGGAGAAATGCAGTGTTTGTAATGAACAAAACCTTGTAACATTTCTAAGAAATATCCAGATAAGTAAAATATTCAGTACACTGTGTGCTAGTTTGGTCCATACAATGCCTGTTTGTTCATTCACTCATCCATTCACCCATCCATCCTGGTGAGCATTGGGTTTGGAGCTGGGTGGACATGAGCTGCAGGCCCTGCTCAGTCCGGTGACTGGGAAACCGATGTTTCCAAACACTGGATCTGAGTGTCTTGGCATCATGAAGAAAAGGACTTGTGACTGCAGATGTCTGGTGGGTAGAGAAGGTGGCTCTTGGCATTTAATCTATGTTAAAAAACACTTTCCACTATCATTTTACCAACACCCCAGAGCTGTAAAATATGTTATGAAATTAAAAGAGAAAAATCAGAGAAGAAGCTGTTATAGCTGAAAAACTTGGACATTAAAAAAAATTTTTAATTTGGGACAACTTTGTCTCAAAGGAGGTTTAAAAAATCTTAAAAATAATAGGAGCTTCAAAGTAGGTGGTCATTTACTATATACAGGGCTTACTGTACTTACTATATACAGGGCTTACTGTTTGCTAATGTTAAACTTACGATGCTTGGTAATTTTAAAAGTTAATTATTTTGGCACTCTCTCACTTCGTCCCAGCTTACCCTTCCCTCTCCCCATTTCCTCAAGTCCATTCTCTGCGTCTGCATCTTTATTCCTGTCCTGCCCCTAGGTTCTTCAGAACCAATTTTTTTTTTAGATTCCAAAAGGGTAAGCTGGGAAGAAGTGAGAGAGTAGCATGGACATATATACACTACCAAATGTAAAATAGATAGCTCGTGGGAAGCAGCCGCATAGCACAGGGAGATCAGCTTGGTGCTTTGTGACCACCTAGAGGGGTGGGATAGGGAGGGTGGGAGGGGGACACAAGAGGGAGCAGATATGGGGATATATGTATATGTGTAGCTGATTCACTTTGTTATAAAGCAGAAACTAACACACCATTGTAAAGCAATTATACTCCAATAAAGATGTTAAAAAAAAGTTAATTATTTTGGGGTAGAAAAAAAAAGTCTTATTTGTTCCTCAACTCCAGTCACTCCAAAGTGGGAGATGGATTCTGCTCCCATCTTCCAATGCAGGCGAGTTTCCATTGGGTTGAGACCAAACTTGCACAATTTCAGCCTGAAATGATTACTTTCTGGAAATTTTCAGTGAGTGGAAAAAGTCATATAGAGGTGTGGATCTTGCTACCTGGATCAATAACTTTAGCTAGTTAAGATTGTCGCTGAGGAAAGTCAAGGAAGATCAAATTTCAAAGACCTAGCAAACCATTGGAAACTTCTTGCACGTGTATGTTCAAGGATTACTTTTATGATTTATAGAAATCAAAGCACTCACTGGAATATGAATAATAGCTAACATTTATTTGTCATTTATTATGCTGGCCACTGTGCCAAGTACTTTATATACATTGACTCATTTAATCCTAATGACAACCCACGGGCAGGTACTATTAGTTTTCCTCCTTTATAGATGCGAACATTGAGGCACAAAAAGCCTAAATTACAGAGTAGGATCAATGTGTCATTCACTTAGAAAATGAGTCAAGCACCATATGTGTGAATAAAGTGAACATTCCTATTTCCTTGTCATTTCATTTTCCTTCTCAAGTTTGGTGTGTTTTCTGTGTCTTCAAAGGATGTTGGTGACTTCTAAGTCCTTTGAAGAAAAGTCAAAATTTGAATGCAGAAGACGGTTTTGAAACCCACAGCATGAATTCATGAAGCTAAAAGAAAATCTTACTTCACAAATAGGATACTAACAGCTTGGAAAAATCCATTGCTTTTGCAGGGTTTGTTCTTGGGGTCCTTTATCTTTCTCTCTGAACACCTCTTACATTTTCTTCTCAGATAAGAGGTAACAAGATGCTACCAACTACTCATTTCCTAAGCAAATGACACATTTACCTACTCTTATAAGTCTAAGCTTTCAGCAATTCCCTAATGCTTAGGACACATGAGATGTAATTTTCTCTTCCTAAAATGTCTGGTCTTCTCCACCATGGCTTCCCACAACTCATTCCTGACGATGCTCTGGCACCACCTCTCTCTTGTACTGAGGAAGTTTTCTGGAATGTCCTTTGAAAACAGTGTTCAATCCGTCCTCCACTGGTGTCTTAGCTCCAGCCTTTTCCCCTTGTGTTCTCCTCACATCCATTCTTCTGAATGACTCCAGTATTGGGCTATTAATCACTGCATTTTATTACTGAATCACTTCCAGCCACAGGTGTTCCAGTCAGAATGCCTCCAGAGCCTGGACCTGCAGGAAAAAGTTTGTGTAGCTTCTGGCTCTGGCACCAAGCCAGGGAATCTTGGTGAATCATACAATTTCTCTGAGGCTCAAAGAAGGCACTTTGTAAATTTTAAGGCATTAACCAAAGGAAAGGAGAGATCAGGGGGTTCTGTTCTACACTTACAGGTAGGTGTCTTACTTCATTGTGATAGCCATCATCCTTAGAAACGTGTCCGAGATACATGCCCCTTGACATGCTTGGGCCTTAGGGAACACGTGTCCAAAGCCAGTGTCAACAGGGTCAGCTGGACGAACACGTTTCAGTGGCTAAGGCTGTTGGAAATTACCACTATGTTACATTTCCCTTTAAACTCCTCCCCTTGTAAAGAAGTAAAGTCAGGGCAGAGAACTGGATGGATTTGCCCTTGGCCACAGGATCAAGCAGTAGAGTAAATGGAAGGAAAGTAATCGTGTATGTTAAAGACTGTCAGCATTTGCGAAACCATGGTCTTTTAAAAATATATACATATATTGCACAAAGAGTTTGACATTATAAAATGTCATGTAAGCACCATAGTCTTTTATCCAGAACATTAATAAGAACTTTTTATTAAAAATTAAGATGCCTTAGAAACCACATAAGATTTTAAAAGACTTTTCAAGGGCACCTCAGGAGATATGGCAGAATTCTCAAGCAGTTGGAGAGCTCTGCAGAGGGACACTCCACTCAGCCAATATGTCTCCATACTGGCCCAGGGCAGCCATTCACCAACTTGTTTTTGGTTATTTCAGCTGCTGTTAGGAGTTCTCCTTTACACACACCTGCATCATAGCAGGCAGAACGCGGTGTGTTCTTGTGAGCTGTTGACGTGGGCCCTGCAGCCCCGTGTGTGCCTCTGTCTGACCTCACCTAGCTCTCCCGAAGTTTTCTGGGTTTTGTGTGAATTCTCTTATATACTATGAACTTAAGTACAGGATCAGCCTCCTATTCATCAGTGCAGTTTTCTTTGTTCAACTCAACTCAGCACAAACGGGGTCACTTCATTTTGAGGGCCTCAAGCAATCTGCCCTATTGTCCCCTTCTTTGCTTGCCCTCCTTTTCTCCTGGACTAACATAAGGACAGTCTTTCTAAGTTTTTCCTGGACCAAGAGACCCTTCTCATGTCCAAGAAATCCTTTGCCATTCTAGGATACTGTGATTTGGCTAATAAGTTATATGTTCCTTCCCACCCTTGCTCATCCCATTTATCCCCTTCCTGGGTTCCTCACCTTGGTCCTGTCCTTTCAGCTTTTGCTTTTTTCAGAGGACAGCACCTACCGTTTTGTCTGCTGTTCACTGTGACCCCTTAAATTCCCTTCTCTTGGGTGCTTTTCCATGTCTTTTTTGTATTGCTCTAACAGCAAACTTGTAGGCTCAGGTTGTAAAGGCATGTATTTTCCTCCTTCAGCTCCATTTGATCAGTCAGACTTGCCTTACTGTCAGCTCTTTTGGTTGAAGACCTGAAAACTCTGAGTTTGTCCTCTCCTGAGATTCTCTCTTTTGCTCATGGAGTACCGATAGAAGCTGAATAGAGTCAGGAATTTTCTGGCCTCCTGCAATTGTTCTTTCATGTAGGAAATATTTTGTGGAGTCCCTTCTTTATGCAAGAGTGTCCTCAGTGCTGGGGATACAGAGGCCCTGTCCCGAAGGGGCTTGCATGCTTGTGTGGAAGATAGACATAGTGACGCATCCTACTCTCTGTTGAATACCAGTATGCTGCGGTAGAGTTGGAGGAGGGTTGTATGGGATGCTCCATCCCACACAGAGAATGGACCACCTAATTCAGCAAGGGAGAGGTGTCAGGGAAAGTGCCACCCAGAAGTCCTAGTTGAACTGAGTTCTGAAGCATGATGAGGTGTTCGCCAGGCAAAGTCAGCCAGGGCCTTCTTGGTGGAGGGAGCAGCACAGGCAAAAGCTCAGAAGTATGAAAGAGGATTGATGATGTCCAGTCTGCTTATGAACCTTGTTAAAGGTCAGATAGTCTTGCCTATGTGCATTTCTTGCCAGCCCTATAAGCAGAATGTGCTCTGAGTGGGTTATCAGGAAAGGTTAAAGCCTGCATAGCTGGTGTGGGGCTTGGCTGGGGAAGGGTGAATCACTTGGAAATTTTGTGCGCTGTGACAAGGCTCTTAAAGGATCCCCAGGGTTTTTGCAGAGGAGAAAGTGCTTAAAGGCAGATTTTGCAGCCAACGGTGAGACAGGAAATGGTTTCACTGGGACCAGTACTGGGACATTTTGACAGCCCTTTTTATTGGGCTTGGGGCTCTTTGGCTATCCAGTACCTTTGTGACTCTCCTTTCAAATGCCCAAGAGGGGTTAAGGTGAAAATATAGAGCTTTTGAGCACTCTAATGTGATTTCAATTGCTTTTTAATTTTTAATTAAACTTTTAATAAAGTTGTGCTTTAAGAGCCACAGGGATCAAGATATTCCATTTAGTAGGGAGTCCAATATTATAGTACTGGGAGATAGATGGGTTTAACAAGCCTGTGGTACATCTCTTCAAATAAGTGCAATAAGTGGTTCTGTTGGAATGGGAAGAAAGGGAGGGTGCCTACATACATGAATATATCTTTTTATTTTTCTGTGTAGCCAGTAATTTCACTCTTTGGAAGTAATTGCTGAGCTTCTGGCATCTTTGACTAATACCCTTTTCATATGATAGTTACAAGGCTCCAAAGACAGTACAGACATCTGAGCCAAACACTTTTCTCTTTCGTTTGCAAGAAATTGAACTGACAGATATACCTGTCTCTTTTGGTTCCAAGAAAATGTCTTGTTAGAAATGTGTGAAAATATATTATATGACAGTTGCTGAAAATGTTTCAGATGCAGCAATAAATTGATTGTGGTTTTGGGACCAGATGTGCACCATGTTTAGAATTTATTGTGTGTCTCCATATTCTAGCTCGGTGCTTAAGTAAACAGAAAGAAGTACTTTGCTTTTCAGTGGAACTCCTTGTGTGAATGGATGACATTTTTTCCCCCATTTAGTAATAGGAAATGATAGAAATCATGCAAATTGGAAATACTCAGTCTCCTCACATCCACTGTGTAACTGACAGGACTCAAATTAAGGGCCTATTGTTTTGTTCTGACTCCTGAGGCTAACAGGGAGACTTAACCAGCAAATGACCGTAGCTTAACTGTGCAACATTTTTGAGCTCACATACAAACTAAAGAAATGTTTTTCCTATCTTATCATAGTATTTTATATTCCTGTCTTGTGATTTAATGTGTGATAGGACCTAATCAGAACTCAGTTAGTTAGAAAGCCTGAAGGAGACATCTTTTTATTGCACATCCCTGCAAGACTCAAGGAAGCCTCTTTTCAAGGTGTTAAGACATTTGATTTTCTATGTGTGTTCAATAAAATATCCTTCTCATATGGAAATGATCTGTGTGTTGTGATTGGTCGGTTTTTTATGCTATCTCATTTTCTAGTTCAATTCTAGAGGCACGTTGTCTTGAATGGTTAAAGATGTCTCTCATTTCCTCACCAACTGAGATTATGTGTCTAGCTTTTTGTTAATTCTAGACATTTCAGCAGTTCCTGCTGATCACGTCCCAAGTCACCGTGCTAGGCAATCAGTGGACCTGGGAACCAGTGTAGGAAATGGTCTTGCCCTCAGGAAAGCCATTAGAGGGTTCATGAAGGACAGGAAGGCCAAGAGCTTCACATTTGAGACCTCATTTAATGGATGGCAACCCTCAACTTTGTAAGGGGGTGTTTATTTCTTCATTTTACAAATAATAAAACTGGGCCTCACATAGCTCAAAAATTAAGCTCCAGAGCCAACAGATGCTTGACTGCAGAGCCCACACCCTCTCTCCAGCTCACTGGCTGGCTGGTTGGAGAGTCAAGACAACAGTGAATACCAGGCTAGAAAAATTTTGAATAAAGGCTAACAAAGGTGCTATAGCATTAAAATAGCACGTGGATTAAAGAGAGATCTCTGTGCACCCCCTAGTCAGTGAAGGCTTTCTGGAAGAGCATCTGAGCTGTGACTGGAAGTCTGGAAAGATGAGGGCGAAATCACAGATGCAAAGATATTGAGGGGAGGAGCTTGCTGTGGTGTTGACAGGCTATATCAGATAGCTGTAGAGCTGGGCTGCAGTGGGCAACCAGGAAAGGTATAGGTGGGGGCCGATGATAAAGGACCCTGGATGCAGAACGGAGGTGTTTAGACCCTTGTGAGAAACTGTGTGTGTGTGTGTGTGTGTGTGTACACATGCATTTCCAGAGAAAACTTTTAAATGTGGAGGTAAAATGCCATTTAACTAAAAACTGCAGCATCTGGGGGCTATACAATGTTAAACTTTTCCTTGCAGCAAGAAAAATAGTGTTTTAATAATGAGGAGAATGTCAACGTTTCTTTTTCCCACCAGGGAATAAAATAAGTCAACCTCTTTGCTGAACTGAAAGCGTCTGAGAATTGTTGGCAAAATGAACAAATTTTCTTTGAGTCTCAGTGAGAGAAGGAGGAAACTGGAGAGGGGGCAATGGGGCACATGAAGGAGGACAGGAGTGCAGATTACCCTAGTCTGGCAGTTCCTCTGATGTTCTGGAGATGCCTGGACACTAGGAGGCAGATGAAAATATAAAAGAAAGAAAATTCAAAGGGAAAGGCTGATGAGCCCAGAGTGCAGCAGGGAGCCTGTGGGTCTGCTCTTTGAACCTGGGGGAAGAACTGGCATTTGGGAGGGGCTTATCTTCTCTCCCAGAGAATATAACTTTTTAAATGTTTCCAACAAATATTTTTTGTGCCAGGCAGGCACTGCAGCATAAAGCCCCCCTTTTTCCTTTTTGTTTATAGAGAGATACAGAGCAAGATTCTGTACAATTTTAAAGGTGATTATGACATGTGAGAAAGGCATGTGATTTTATAACTAGGCAGAAGAAAAAAATCTAAGAGGTATGGATGACTTAAGAATTCCTTTGTAGTAATCACGTTGCCTATCTATTGATAACCCTGTTTCAAACATGGAATCTAAATTTAAGAGAAAGGGGCACACAAGTCACACCTGTATTTTTCTGGTGGTTTGAAAGAAGGCATGGGAGTTTTGTCAAATGTTTGAAAACTTAATATGAAATTTTCAGTGTGTACATAATCATTTATGTAGTGGAAGATTGGCTAGATGCTGGGGTTACGAAGAGGAAGTCCAGGGAGCTTGCAATCCCTTGAGGGAGGCAGAGAAATATGTATACGAAGTGATTGGTACTACAATATATATATGAAGAGTGGTGAAAATATAGAAGAGGAGTGATTCACATAGTCTGGGTAGATCAGTGAAGGCACTATCAAGAAGATGACAGTTGAGTGGCTTTTGCAGTGTTGATAGGAGTTTGGGTGAAGAGAGGTGAAATAAAGGAGAATGGTGAGGAGCATGATAAGCAGAGAAATATACAAATAAAAACTCAAGCAGAAAAACATGGTCCTAAAGGATACATGCACCCAGTGTTCATTGCAGCACTGTTTACAATAGCCAAGACATGGAAGCAACCTAAATGTCCACCGACAGAGGAATGGATAAAGAAGATGTGGTACGTATATACAAAGGAATATTACTCAGACATTAAAAGAATGAAGTAATGCCATTTGCAGCAACATGGATGCACCTAGAGATTGTCATACTGAGTAAAGTAAGTCAGACAGAGAAAGAGAAATATAGTATGTACAGAATCTAAAAAGAAATGATACAAAAGAACTTATTTACGAAACAGAAACAGACTCACAGACTTAGAGAAGGAACTTACGGTTACCAGAGGGGAAGGATGAGAAGAAGGAATAGTTAAGGAGTATGGGATGGACATGTACACATTACTATATTTAAAATGAATAACCAACAAGGACCTCCTGTATAGCACAGGGAACTCTGCTCAATGTTATGTGGCAGCTTGGATGGGAGGGGAGTTTGAGGGAGAAAGGATACATGTATATGTATGACTGAGTTGCTTTGCTATGCACCTGAAACTATCACAACATTGTTAATCAGCTATATCCAATATAAAATAAAAAGTTTAAAAAAAAAACTCAAGCATGTTAAGGTGTACCATCTACTTAGAGAACTAACAATAAGGCAACAAGTGTGGTGCATGATGTACAGGAAGGAAAGAATGATAGGAAATAGGGTTGCAAGGATAGATTAGAGACATTTCAACAGCCTTAAATACCTTGCTGAGAAGTTTGAACTTTATTCCTTAGAGTAGTGCTTCTCAAGGCTTTTTGTTTGTTTGGTTTTTTGCATGGGGTTCCTTCCTTCCTTCCCTCCCTCCCTTCCCCTTCCTTCCTTCCATCCTCCCTCCCTCCCTCCCTCCCTCCCTCCCTCCCTCCCTCCCTCCCTCCCTCCTTCCCTCCTTCCCTCCTTCCCTCCTTCCTTCCTTCCTTCCTTCCTTCCTTCCTTCATTCCTTCCCTCCCTCCCTCCCTCCCTCCCTCCCTCCCTCCTTCCTCCCTCCCTCCCTCCCTCCCTCCTGCAACATGCTCTGGAAGAAAAGGATTCTGTGGTCACAAGTTTGGGAGAGATGCTGTAAATATGCGCCGTTCCTCTTGGATATGCACAATATTTTCACTACACGAACACATTTTAGCATTGCTAAAAGCCAAATAAGCTCAAATAACAAGCCCTGAGAATTCCTGAAAAATCAACACAACCAAATGGTCTAACTCTGTTTTACCCTTTGCTTCCCATTTATGTTAACACAAGGTCCCCTATTCATGTAATACCTTCTCAGATTCCCTGAAACTAATATCCCCCAAACTAGATCAGGAAATGACACTGGGGAACCACTGAGATTTTTTAGCAGGAGGGGCATTTAATCTGGAATGCACTGGAGGAAGGGAACTGGTGCCAGCTTGGAGGCTGGAAGGGTGGTAGACCCAGCACTGGCACAGAACGCGGAAAGCTGCCCCTAATCCCAGTAAGTTCTCTGTCATAAGAACTTAACTTTGTGCTGTAATTTCCATCTCCTCCACTGACCTGTGACTTCCTTGTGAGTTATTTTGCATCCCATGCCCAATACACAGTAGATTCAGAATAAGTCTATGTTAAAGGAGTCAAGGGAAGAGTGAGCTACTGGAGTTGTTTAGTTAAGAGATACTGATGAAGGTATGAGCCTCTTAAAAAAGGCAAGATTCTTTGAAGCTAGAAAATAAGAAAAAGCAAATGCCTAAGTCCGGTTGAGACATAGCTCTCACTCTTGATATTGACTCTGATAAAGCAGTATGACTATTTTTTCTTAATTTTTATTAGATGCGGTATTTCACATGGATGTCTTTTCTGTAAACCACCAATAAGTTCTTTTGTCCACACTGAAATGTTTTACCTGTTCTTATGAGAGAATAAAATATAAAAGGGAAAGTGTTATTTAATATATTTATGAAGATGGAGAAATACAACAAGGAAGATAAATTATGAGCCTTTTGGTGTGGACTGACAGTTATTTTAGCAGGTGAAAGACATGTTTTCTTAATGTTTATCACAACTTTTATAGAAAAGGCAAAACAAGGAAAGAGGGCAAATCTCCATTAACAATTTACTTCCTCTCAGATTTCACAATTTGAGACTCACTCTAAAGGCAAATCTTAAAGAAAACGAGATAAATGGTTCATCATACATCATCACCATCATCACATGTGAAATGGCAGAATACAGAGCCCTCAGTTTTGCTGAAGCTTAGAGATACCTCTCTGCAGCTTGGCCAACATCATCTGGAGGAAATGGACAGTGAAATCAAGGCCTATGGCCGGAACAAAGCTTTGTGAGGCTGTAGGGTCCTCGTGCACCGTGGTGGGGCAATATTTTGAAATATCAGCTGAGGATTTTTCTAGTATTTCCTTGTGTTGCTTGGTTCTGGCTTCCATTTAGTACACTAGGCTGATCTAGTTTTATTGCCTTCGGGAAGGTAGGTTGTAGAGCAAGCACAAGATATAAAGTCAGTCTTGGCTTTTGGGTTCTAAAATCCTAGCTCCTTCAGGAGAGAGAAGAACCTCAGGGCATGAGTAATAGATGAGCTAGAATATCACAGGGAGGGTCAGCTTCCCACCACGAGGGGGACAAGAGTCGATGGAGCAGGAAGCATCAGGGAGTTGTGGGAGCACATTTGGGAGCTTTGGTATGGATAACCCCTGAGAAAGAGGACTGGCGCCCAGTCCTTACCCAGGTCAAGCCCTGGGTAGGTGTGACTACAGAGCCCCTAGACAGATTTGTCGGAACTGGATGCACACAGGACGTGCACCTCGCTGGTGGTGCTCAGAGGGGAAATGACTGTAGGGGAGGAAGAGCCTTAGCATCAGTTTCTCATGGCCCAGTGGGGCGGGAAGAATGATTCTCTGAGCCAAGTGGATGAGTTCTTGGGTGACCCCACAGTTTCTCTCTGCCCAGCATGGTATGGAGCAGTAAGTGAATTCCTGGGCGCAAGAGAGGAGCACAGAAGAAGCAAAAGCAGAGGCATTGATGGGAATGTGGGCTGGGCAGCAGTGAACTTGTTGCATGGTAACCAGGGCCAGGGTCCCAGGGGGCATCTCAACAGATGCCGCTGTGGAAAGCAAATGACGATGACTGGGAACTCAATGTCCACCACCCCCATCCCTGCCTCCTTGTTACCACTCAACCTCCCGCCACCCCTCTAGAATCCTGAAATGAGTGGACTAAGCTTCTACCCCTTCAACAAGGGCTCTCAAAATAGAAATTCAGTTGTGGTATAGAAAAATAAAGTCACACTGCTTATACACATGACTCTAGGGATTGAGATTCAAGCCTGCTTTTTGTATAATGAGGAGAAATTCCATTTGATGATGTCTAGTCAAGAATGGGCACTTCTCTGTCCTGCAGAGATCAGAATGCCCTTAAACTCAGGCCAATACAAAGAAGGGTTTGTTGAAAGGATACACAAAAAATCTCTTAGAAACCAAGCGCAGAGTAGTATAGATGGGTCTGAGGGGATTCTTGGAAAGTGGAAAATGAGGTTCTACTGTAACTAAGGGGCTGCATGAGCTCTTTAATCTCTCCCTGAGTGCCCTTCCCCTCCCTCTTCTTTCCTCGCTTTGCCTGCCTCCCCAGCCTGAGCAGTCTGTGACGGCCCTGGCCCAGGTCTCATGCCTGTGCAACCACCCCGCTAAGGAGCTGACAGTCTACTGTCCACACAGCAAGAATCTGATTGGTTCTCTTTGGTGAGGGGTCTGCTGTTGGTCCAATCACTGGCTGGCTGTTGGTGAAGTCACAGCCACATTTAGATCATCAAGAGCAGGGATGCCGTATCAGATGTTCATGGTGATCAGAAGGAGATTACCTTGTCAACTTGGGTGGTTCCTGGTTAGTACAGTGGTTTAGAGGATGTGCTTTGATGTTCAACAGACTGCATTCAGATTATAAAATGCAACGTTGGTAGAGTTACTTGATTTCTCTAAGTCTCGGTATCTTCACTGATAAAGTGGGGATGATCATTTCTATCCTACAGGGATTTTTATAAGGATTACAGGGTTCAACACATTTAAGGAATTTAGGCTGGTGTCTGGTGCTTCACAAATACCTTATAAGTGCCAGATATCATCAATTCTATTATTAGTGATAATAAACCATATAAATTATGCAGTCATGAAATATTGACCCATTATATGAAAAGCATTTATTTATATGCATTCAAGGTAATTACTATGTGTTTGGTTAAGATCTATGGAGTTAAAATTAAAATCAGAATCACGATGTTATGCCAAATTGATACTGGTAATAATTAACGACAATTACAATGACATTGATGATGAAAGAATAAACCTGGATAAAATTTCGTGTGGCACATATGTATTATATCTAATTTGGATTTTGTTTAAAAATCTTTGTCCTCATGGCTTTTTCCTTATCATCTTGACCCTATTGTGACATCTAGCAAGATGTGATCTTTTTCAAGATACATGTTTCATAAACAAAATGTATGTTTATATCTGACTGTACCCAAGCTGCTAATTATGGGCATCTCTTTCTATAGCTCACTATTAATCATTCATGTCTTTGGGGTTATATAGAAAACAATTTATGTTACAAAATAAAATCCTCCCTCAAAAATGTTTGCCCTGGGAGTGAGGAGAGAGGAAATCACAAACTGTTATTATTTTCCCTTAGATAGATCTAAATATTAACATTCCCTTAGCTTTAAAGATTATTTTTATGCCGCTCCTTTATAAACAGTCGAAGTACACTCACTCTTCTGTTGTCTGGGGTTCTGTCTGCAGCATACCCAAACAACCAAGCTAAAAAAAATGAGAAAATCAATTCAACAGGTTATTTGGCATTGCATGCAGAAAATAAATATGTTCGAATAGCTTAAAACATTTTAAAAAGCACAGCATATAGTAAACTGATTTGAATATTAAACACAGACTAAGGATCCCTTGCACAGTGGAGAAGTTTCTAGGTTTCATTGCAGCTGTGTTAACTACCCAGCTTCTAGGAGGACAGCAGCAGCATAATAGGAAGAACTGGAGAAAGAGGAGGAGGAAGCTAGTATGTTAATAACAGCAGAAGTAGCTGTACTAGTAGTAGTTGTAATGATAATAGTTAATGCTATGGGCAGACAATGTTCTAGGCACTTTGTGTATTGTAGCAGTCATTCTTTACAGCAACCTTAAGAGATGGCACTGTTATTTCCCCATGTTCCTGAAAACTGAGACTTCAAGGAGTGAAGTACCTAGTGGAGGAATCAAGATCAGAATAACAAGAACAATGATTGACACTGATGGAATGTTTCATGTTTCTTAGCTATTGATGTGCATAGCCCCACTGAATTCTCAAAGCAATCCTAGGAAGTAGCCTTCTTTATTATGCCCAGTGAACACAGGAGGACACTGAAGCTTGGAGGCTTGACTAATCAAATGGCAGACAAGGGACTGAGACCAGGGATCTAAAGCTACAGCTGGAAACTGGCCTTTCATTTTGGGGTTTAGAAGTAGTATCTTGCTGGTTTTGCTTGGACTGATGTGTTGAGAGAGAAGGAGAGTCCTGTGCCTAGAGATTCCCTCAGGACACCACTCTCCCTGATAACAGGTTTTCCTTGAGCTGCTCTCTCCTACTGCCTGGGTGGAAACAGGTGCTCTTCTGCTGAGGGACCCTGATGGGACCCCCCTGCTGGAGGTGAGGCAGTAGGGTAAGGCAAGTGAGATGTTTGCCTGGGGCACAAAATTTAAGGGCCCACCAAAAATTCAATAATCAAGATAAATAACATTTTAATGTTGTATTTTAAACTATGTAAATAATAACTATTTAAGAGAAATATTTTTGAAAAATCTATACCTGAACAAATTATCAATATTTAAAATAAAGACAGGATCAGTGTGGCCCTGGGTCATCTGGTACCAGGCCCCTGGATGGAGACAGACAGGAGGGTGAGCCCGATGCTGGCCGTCTGCTCATGGCCACCCTGGCTGTCCTCACTCCCACAGGGCCTTCTTGGGCCCTTTATAACATTTTGGCCCCTCTGTCCACCTCTCTACACCACTGCACACACAGGCCTCCTGTACAGAGTCACCATGAAGGAGAGGAACCTGTGTGGTGGTGCTTCTGTAGGCAACACCAAAACAATATGTCTTTATTCAATACTATTTTTAAAATTGAGGATGGCATTTTCCAATGATACGCTAAAAATGTTAAGCCTCTTCTCTTCCAACTTTTCTCCCCAAAACTCAACTAAGGGAGCTGTTTTAGAAAGAGACAGTCAATGCCTTTCCAATTTTAGATCCGTGTGTTGGACCACTCTTAGTTTCTCTTTTCTTATTTACTACTTGGGGTGTCAACTTAAGAAAACACTGGCTCTCCTGCTGGTGCGTCAGCTGGGACACATGTGTCCTGCTGATCTCTTCCAAAAGCATTGAGGAATTGTCTGGTTCCAGTGGCCTTGGGCTTTGAGGACTCAACCCAGCATTCATGATTTTGAATACGAATATGACTGCTTCCCACCCCAAAAGACATTTTATTTATTATTTTAAAAATATTTTCTTTGGGCTTCTTTAATCCTAGGGGACATTTGCTTGATGAATAGCAAGTAAGTTCCCTAACCAGACTGTTGTTATAAATACCCATGGCATTAATTCAAACCATTCGCATCGGAAACTTTTTTTTTTTCTGGAGGAAAAAGGGTGGCTGACTTAACCTCAACATTTGGGACATGATTTTCCCTAAAATAACCACAACATCCATCATTTTTTTTCCTGCTGGTGTGTCGATTTTTTAATGAGAGTCTGGGTCCCTCCAGTACCTTTGGTCTCCATAGTAACAATTCCATGTGTTTACTCTGGCTTACTGAAATAAAACACTGAGGAAAAGGTCAGTGACTCATTTTTGATTGGGGGTTGCTCTAATTAGAGGATGATTATTTAAAAGCTGATCACTAACACAAAGATACTGTGTGCTTAGAAATAAGATCCATGGCAAGGATTTTAAATGACAAATTATAAAACTTTTAGATAGTGAGATGCTTCCAAACTCTGGCTGTTTCTTCACAGGTGCAGGTGTTTTCAAGATTATTATTGTTTCACCCATGTATAACCAACCTTGACTTCCTGCCATTCCATCCTGGTACCAGGATCTGAGTAATGCATTAAGTAATGGATTAAAGTGTCTAGAATGACTAATGCAGTTATAGGAGTCTATTTGGACCGATGGTATATGCATCTGAGATGAGCTGAATCAATACAATAAAGTTTTTCTGAGGTGGCCACTGGATGGCCAGGAGAGGTGGAAACATTGCTTGAGTCCCAGTCTTTTCATCTCCCCTGTCCCTTCAAGTTGGCTTTTGAATCTGTGGGAAGGCAGAAAGGGGCCTGCCATACTTTTTGATTGTTGCCTTGGGTTGCCATTGTTTGATTTAGTAGGTATTATGCCTCTCTTTCCTCATCTGTAAAATGGGAGCAACAGCAGAATCTGCATCATAAGGTGTTTGAGGGGATTAACAATAATAATTAAGGAGGTATGTGTGGTGTTTAGCAAAGTGCAGGCTCTTATTAAACACCAAATTAGTGTTAGCTGTTATAATTACTCTTTTTACTTTCATTATTAGATCAGCACTCAGGCCTTTGGATTGAGTTCCTTTGTTCAAAATTTATTTAAGACTCTGAGTGGCAAATGAAATGCTCACTTCAAGAGGCAAGAAATCATTCTGAGCAGGTGTGGATGTGTTCGTCTGTGAGGAATTCTACTCCTTTAAGCCTCTGTGAAGCTCACTTAGCTCTCTCACGTTTGAGAAGTATGGGGTATTTTGTCCTCTTGAACCCAGGCTCACGTGGACTGGCTCCCAAGACTACATATGGGCAAGGCTCAGGTGGAGAACCTGGCCCTCATGCCCCAGGTGGTTGAATCTTGATCAGTATATACAATATAAAAATATGAGGAACCTAAAAAAGTCAAGCTCCAAAAGTAGAACCAGAGAATACAACAGTTGTTGCCAGGGGCTGAGGGTGTTAAATGGGAAGATGTTGGCACAAGTGTTCACTTTCAGTTATGAGTTGAATAAGCTCTGGGGAGCTAATGGTAACTATATAGTTAATAAAACTATGTGTTCTTGAAGTTTTCAAACAGTAGATCGTAAGTGTTTTCACCACATGCACACACAAAAGTAACTAGGTGAAGTGATGGATGTATCCATTAACTTGATTGTAGTAATCATTTCACAATGTATGCATATATTAAATCATCACATTGTATACCCTATTTTAATCTGTCAATTATAACTCAATAAAGCTGGAAAAATATAAAACATAAAGAGATCCAGTCTTAGCTGACAGAATTGGAAGTCAGTTGCATCCCTGTGATCCCTTGTCAGTGGCCTCACTTGGATGAGGCACCGTGAGACCAGCGTGGACACAAGTTGGGTGGGCTCTAAGAGAAGTTGCAGAAAAAAGCTGGTATCTTTTAGATAGAATTTGGGCATTTGCATGAGGTGTTTTTCTGGGTACTCGTGAAAATCCATCCCTTTGATGACTCTTAGTAGACCCTAGAAGCCAGGTCTTTATCAGGGAACTTCAACCATTCACTTACTTAACAAATATTTATGCCTATGATGTGTCAAGCGTATGGCTAGGTCAGCTGTTACCACGAATGCCATGATTCTTCTCTCTTGGAGCTTTCATTCTAGGTCGAAGAGATAGTAAACAAGTAAGAGAAAAAGAAGAAGATAATTGCAGATATTAAATGCTACAAAGGAAGGGAAAAACGTGTGCTAGAGAGCATTTATGCTCATCTCCGTATTGCTCCTAGAGGAACATTGTGTCTTCTGCAGCAGTGAGGATGGATAATGTTCTGGTTGCTTCCTCTGTGGTTAAGACTGTGGAATGATTCCTTCTCCTTAAGTGTTGATACCAGTTCAGTCTTTACTGTCGGGATGTGCAGTTGGACTGAGCAAAGTGATCACTATTGCTATTCTTATTTTAGTTGTGAATAATAATGTTGCTAGGGCCCTGAGTCTCTGTTAAATGCTGTAATTACTGTTTTTACCATTATTCTCAGAAAACACAGTTTTGCAAACTTATTTGCTCACTATTTGCTTTCTTCTTCACAAAGCATCTCACGGGCCTAGTGCTTTCCAGAGCACCTTTTGGGAAACAGTGTTTTAGAAAGTGCAGTTTGGATGGTCCTGTGTTAATGTATTTCTGAAGAGTAATATGTCTTTGAAGAGAAATACTGCAGATAAGGCATGTCTACTTGTTGGCTATCTTAGGGGTCTGAGTGCCTGGATAAGGCCACTATTTTTGGTTCATCTTCTAGGTCTCAGCCACCTGTCTACGATTCTTTGAGATTCAGAACCCACCTCCACCCCTCCTTGTCAATGTTATTGCAGAGAAAACTAAAAGTAGCCCCCCACGCAAAGCAAAGCAAAGCAAAACAAAACAAAAACAACCAGTGTTTGATGGCACACATATAAGGAGATTCCATCTTAAAGGTTAATGCAAAATAGATGGATATAAATCAGGCTCGTTTCTAAAGTTTACAAAAGGATAAAATGACACAGGAATTTCTTGGGGAAAACATTATACATGCCAAAAAATGTGCTGTGCTTCTCTTTTCCATCCTTAGATCATTGTAGTTCTTAAAATATTAAAAAAAATTTAAAACTATCTTCTTTGCTTGAAGTATTTTAAAATAGTGTAGCTGTAAAGGGAATTCACTTGCATATCCATTGGGCTGTCATATCCATCAGAGAGAATGCAGTAGCTTGAGTCTAGTTTGCTGCTCTGGGGACCCAAACAGTTTCCAGCTTCTCCTGACCATCTCCAGCTCCACAGAATCTGGATGCTAATCATCTGGGGTCAAGTTTGAGGCCTAGAACCATGGTAATAGGTCTGAAGAAAAACTGTGATGTTTTTCTGTGGTATTTTTCTGTGATGTACTAGAAACAGATTTTGTTGAGATATTTTTGAAAAAATGTTTTTGTTGTTGCTTAAAAGTATTGAGAATTATGTCCAAAAGACAGTGTCCATACACATGCCAATAGATGACCAAATGGTTCTATTAGGGGAAACCTCTCCCACCTCCTACCTCCCCTATGGTCAAGATAACACTGCACTTTGTAGCTAACTGATTAAAAGAAGGGATGCCTGGCTACTGGGTAGAGTAGAGAAGATGGCACTGCTTCACAATAGCCAATTTTGCCTCATGAGTTTCAAATACATTCTAGAAGAAGACGCTTCTTTACAATTCAAGGCACGAAGCAATAAGTCCAAAAGAGATTACTATGATCGGGGTCCCACTTCCCATACTCTAGCCCTGTAATTACCCATTGTTTGTGTTACCCCTCATTTAGTTCTTTCTGTGCCTTCCTCAAAGCAAACTCTCTTCCCCACATTGTTGGCTCTTTTATTTTGGGGCTCTTCCTTCAAATGTGGAAATAGTTCTTAAACATTAATGTGTATCAGAATCAGTTGCAGAGCTTTTTAAAAAGTGCAAAATAACAGTAAAGAATATATAACTAGAAAGCAGTGTTCACTTAGTAATACTAATACTCATGTTTGGAGAGTATAATGTCCATGAATAATACTCTTGTACAATTTGAATGTTTCCCTATTCCAGCATCCATGGGCTGCTCATTGCTTATGTGCCTGTTGGGTTATTAAACCTAATATCATAACCTTTCTCCACCATCCCCCCCCCTTTATTTAACGATAGGAAATTACATTTAATAAATTATCCTTTTCCTACTTCTGGCCTCTTTCCACTCAAGCCTTTCCTCTCCATAATTTATGCATATTTGTTCATTCATTTTTTCATTCAGCCAGTCAGAAAACGTGCTGTCTGCAAAGAATCAACCACTCTGCTAGCTATTCTATTCTGTCATCTTGAATTCTCACAAAACTCTGAAAGGTAGATATTTTTATAGATAAAAGCAGTGAGACAGAGGTAGAGTAACTTTCCTGAAGTTTTGTGCAGCTGGACTGTAGCAGAGCCAGGAGTTGAACTCCTCACAAAAAAGCCTCTTTGGTTTGTGGGCTTCTCACTAGCTAGAGAGGAGTTTTCTGTTGATACTGCCAACTGTGTCCTGGAACAATAACCCTGAAAGTTTACTGGTGCCCCAGAGAAAAAAGAGGAGGGAAGGAAGCACAGAGCAGACACCCAACTTTATGAACTAATAAAACCCGAAAACAACCTTGGAGTGTCTGATGTGGAAAGCCTGTTTTTGATAACTGATAGAGCACATGAGGTGACTTTTATTTTGATCTTGCTGAATTTGAATACAAAGCAAAGAGAAGGTCCATTCCACCTGAATGGAAATAAGAATGATACGGCCTCTGAGAAGATTAAATCCATGGTGGATTTTAAGTTATTTGGGCAGTTTTTGTCAAAGTTTCAAGTGCACAAAAATCACCAGGAGTCTTGTTAAAAAATCTGATTTTCTAAGTCTGGGAGGAGCCTGAGAATCTGCATTTCTAACAAGTTCCCCGGGTGATGCCCTGGACTACACTTTGAGTGCTAAGATTGTAATGTGCTGGGAACTAATTGCACCCTGACACAGACTGGGTCGTGGGGTACTATCTCTCCAAGGCTGACAGCTGTGGTCCCAGGTTAACTAGATGTAGAGTCAGGAGAGTTGGAATTGAAGCCAATTTTGTAGCTTGAAACAAGACACAAACTTTCTGAGCCTTTCTCTTACTTGAAAGGAGGACAACAGCTCCCATTTTACTGGGATGTTGAGAAGATCAAAATGAGATAATATGTGAAAGAACTTTGCAAACTCTGAAGTGTTAGGTTATAGCTTGGATTAGTCTGTGACTCAGTTATCCTTGCGTAATATTGGGAGAATGCTATTATTGAACCTCAGCTTGACAATTAATTCCCTAAGTTTGAGAATAAGGAATGAAGGATCTCTGAAACATGGAAGAAGGAAAGAAGGATGGACCTCAGTGAGTACAAGTATGGAAAGGGAAGTAGTATTCATGTGAAGTATGGCAGTTTGGAAAACAGGCAGTTTCAGTGAGCTTGGATTCGGGACAGAATGTACCTTCCCTGGGTATAGTTTTTCAAGCATGCATTGAAGGAAGGTGACCCTAGGTGAGCAAAGTTAAGGAAAGTACATGGAGTAGAGTTCTTTTATCCCTGAAAAACATATTAAAAAGAAATGAGACGTGGATGGACCTAGAGAGTGTCGTACAGAGTGAAGTAAGTCAGAAAGAGAAAAATATTGTGTATTAACGCATATACGTGGAATCTAGAAAAATGATATAGATGATCTTATTTGCAAAGCAGAAATAGAGACACAGACGTAGAGAACAAATGTAAGGATACCAAGGGGGAAAAGGGGTGGTAGAAGGAATTGGGAGATTGGGATTGACATATATACACTATTGATACTATATATAAAATAGGTAACTAATGAGAAGATACTGCATAGCACAGGGAACTCTACTTAATGCACTGTGGTGACCTAAATGGGAAGGAAATCCAAAAAAGAGGGGATATATGTATATTTATAGCTGATTCATTTTGCTGTACAGTAGAAACCAACACAACATTATAAAGCAACTATACTCCAATAAAAATTAATTTAAAAAAAAGAAATACAGGTCCATTTTCAGTAGCCCAGACAAACCAGATAACCTGAAACCCTCCTGCTGAAAAACACTTGGAAATGCTGGATAAAATATAACAAACATCCTTTTAAATGCATATTTAAGCTCCCAAGAAAATAGGGGAAATACATAGGGATATAAAACAAAGAGGAATCTGACAATTAGCTGTTGTTTCAGTTACCTTTCATTTTGTAAACTTGTTTTAGTAATTGGGGAGTTTGGGTTTAACAATAGCCTTCCAGGGTCTGAGACAAGGCATGAAGTTGTCCAGAGGTGGGTTGTTGGAACTGAGATCCCTCCCTGCACAAGCCTAAAGCTGAGACTCTCGAATTCCTGTTCCCAGCTCTGACCCTCACTCTCCTTTCACCCATTCTGTAGTTTATTCAATAAGTATTTATTCAGTGTCTCCTTTGTGTCAGACACACAGTTCTGGGCCCTGTAAAGAGAGGATTCTGTTTATTCTGAGGTCACACTGATACAATGCATTAATGCAAAAAAAAGGGTTCTGAAGACTGTGAATTTCCGTACCAACATGCCATTAAGGTCCTATGAGAGTCGCCTGGAGGAATAAACTAGCTCGTTTAACACCACCCCCCCAGCCCCATCTCAGCATGCACCCTCCCATCCCTGAGGGCAGCAGTAAAAGCCTTGAAGATGCCGGCAGAGGATGGACTTTCCACAGAGGTTGGCTCCGGGGCTCATCCTGCCTCATCCTCTGAGGAATGGCCCCCTCCATCCACTCCAGGGTCTGGTGGATATCATGGAGACCCTCCAGAAAGCCACCTCCTGAGGTAGTTTCTCAGACCCCTGAACAGTACCACACATAAAGCTGGAAGTAGAATGAAGCCATGAGAGGAAGGAAAGGGTGGGGGCAGGGAGAATTCCAAGAGCCAGGGGGTTTGCACGGCCACCCCCAGGCAAGGCCTAGTCGTCCTCAGGTTGATGCTTTACAACAGGAAGACCTGGTGCAGTAGAACACACAGCCTCCCACTGTTGGAAGTCTCACAGTGCTGAATACAGTCCAGGGCCTGCGATTCTGGGGGCTGTGGGGCTGCTGGCTGGGATCCCGAGTGCCTGCTTTGCTTTGAGACAGAGTGGAGAGCGAGGAACTTTGGGGAGCGGCTGACTAACCACCCCGCAACCCCTACCCCGCCCGCCCCAGGGATGGAGCTTCTCCCATAGATGCCTTGCTGTTGGATTCTCAGGCTGGCAAACAGAAATTTTAGTTTCTGAGTCATTTAATTGGTAACATTCAAGAGGCACTATTTGTTGGTAAAAGTATAAAGGGCAGAGCTTGCCTCTTATTTCTGGGGCTGCTGTGTGGTTGGAGCACCTCCTTCTACAGCCTATTTTCAAAGCTTAGGAAACTGAGCTGGTTGATAGGCTTAGTTGAAGGTTGGGTCATTGGGGGGGGCCATTGTCAACAGCTGTTTGCTGTCCAGTCAAGCGTATGTTTTCGGGTCATTTGTTCAGCAAAGTGGATCCCCTTTGAGGCATGGGCTACTTTAAAAGTTGATGGGAAAGTCCATTTTTCTTTAAAGACTGGCATCCTCCTTCTTTTTTTTTAGAAGATAGCGTATGATTTTGGTGACAGAGAGATGTGGCTCTCTACGTCTGGGCATTACCACTTATTAGTTAATTGAACATAGACACGTCCATTAAACTCTCAGAGACTCAGTTACCTCACCCTGATGATAGGAATGCTTGGCTTGCTCTGGTAGAAATTGGATGTGTCGGTATTTTGGTGACTTCTATTTGTGTGTGTGTACTTTTCAGGACATTTTTGTAAAAAGTGCAAAATCAGGTTTACTTTTAGTCCCTTGCTCATCCCTGGTTACACATACACAGAGATAGAGCTCAAATATGGACGAGGACCCTCGAGCCTGTGCCACGAGGCTGGGGGAAGTTCTCCCTAGAGAATCTCAACTGTTAGGAATCCATAGAGTTTGTCTTAGAGACATTGCCCACTGATAATGTTCAATACACCTAGAAAGTAGGACAGCAGTCAGAAATAAAATGTAAATTTGGTTTGACAGTGTAAAAGTAGTACTCATCACCATCAGCACTCGTTATCATCTACAGATCACTAGCTCAAGCAGTGTTCAACACAAACTAGGAGTGAATGAATATTAGTGAGGCAGAGCCAAAGACTCATTCATTCATTCATCAGATTTTTGCGAAGCTACTGCCAGGTGACAGGCAAGAGTCTCAGAGGTGGGAGCGTGTTAGTGAAGACAGCAAAGTGCTGCCCTTTCAGAGACAGACAAACTAAGACATTAAAATGTGACATAATGTTAAGTAGTGACCAGGTATTTGAAAAAAAGTAAAGCAGGGAGAGAAGATAGAGTCATTTTCCAAGAGCGAGATCAAGGAAGACCTCTCTGAGAAGATGATGTTTGATCAGAGACCTGGATCAAGTGAGGGCATGAGTCATAGGGATATGAGGGGAAGCACCTCATTAGCCATAAACCAGGATTGTCCCCCTAGAACTAAAACCTTTGGTTACTCTCGAGGCCCCAGTGAGGACTTTGGATTTTATTCTAAGTTCAAAGAGTAGCCATCACGGAGAGACATGATCTGATTTTTTTTAAAAAAAGATCACTCTTGCTGCCATATGAATGTGGACCTTAGGAAGGCAAGAGTGGAAAAAAAGAGACCAGTTGGGAGGCCACTGCAAAAGCCCAGATGGGAGATAACAGCTCATTTTTAAATGGGGTTGGCTTACCACAATTTTATTTGACTCCACCCTGAGCTCATCCTGAGCGTTCAGCCCTCTTATTCATTCATGAAGCAGGATCACTTGCTCTCAGTATTAAAGAAAATCGGAGAGATCAGTGATCCTCATCATCTCCCTTCCAAGCATGGTACTGGGCTGGTGGATGTATCAATACACAGCAGCTCTCTCCAGTGTTTCACTGTCTTCCCTCCTTTGCTCTTCCCAAGGAGAATGGAGATATCAGTCCCTCTTCTTGCTCTTCATTTTTTCACAGACTTTTGGTTCCAGAACTGAATGTCCTCTCCTCCTTTTAACTTTCCATCTTTGAATCAAAAATTTCCATTAGTCTTCTGAAGTAATTTTGAGCATGCACCAACTGCATCCATGAACAGTCCCATCAGGGACATTTTGTATTTCGTTGAAGTTGGTCCAAAGGTTATGATATATGAATTTGGAATTGTCAGTAAAACTTGGAAAAGTTTTATTAGGTACATGGTGGACCTGGGAAAACATGTTGGAACTTGTATGTTATGTAACTCTAATAGCATAATTGCTAGAATGCTTGGGACTCTTACCAATGACTTCATTTCTCCTGAATGTGGGTTTCATGCATCTTGTTGCTTGGCTGTTTTCAGAAAGTAAGGGTAATAGCCACATTAATGTATCATCTGTTCCACGATTAGAAAAGAAACCTGAGAATGCTTTCCTAGCAAATATGTAGACACAGTTTCCTCCAACACCTGTTCTCTCAAGTCATGAGATGTTTGAAAATAACCACACAAGTTCCTGTGTCTGATCCAGTCTTTTGAATACCTACTAGGGCAACATAAAAATTTTGCTAGTGTGAGCAAATGTCATCATGGCCCTTCTCTTGCACCCCTGCCCATGGATTCAAGGAGAGTAAATACCTATTAATTTGGAACGACCAGTGGATGGGTTATTTTGGTTCCACGTAATTAATCAGCAGATGAAAAACTATGTTTTTGGTTTTTTGTTTTGTTTTTTTTTGCGGTACGCGGGCCTCTCACTGCTGTGGCCTCTCCCATTGCGGAGCACAGGCTCCGGACGCGCAGGCTCAGTGGCCATGGCTCACGGGCCCAGCCGCTCCGCGGCATGTAGAATCCTCCCGGACCGGGGCACGAACCCGTGTCCCGTGCATCGGCAGGCGGACTCTCAACCACTGCGCCACCAGGGAAGCCTGAAAAACTATGCTTTTTAAAAGTAAAATGCCTAATGTTATATTGCTTTTAAATTAAGGAGCTGGAATTCCATATTCCAGATACTCATCCACCCTGCTATACTTTGAAAGTTTAAAAATTATGGAAAAATACTTTCTAATTGTGGAAAAATTAGGAAACACAGATGAATTTTAAAAATGAACCTCAAAAAATATTTCCACCATTCAGAGATAACCACTGTTAACGTTTTGGTTCACTTATTTCCAAACATTTTTCTATACAAATATAATTACAAATATCTTTTCAAAGATGGATACTGCTTTACAACTTCATTTCCCCTTTAATAATATCTTGTGCTTTGTTAATGTCGTTCTATGGCATGAATATCGATCTGCACTGTCATTTTTAAAACTTGCATTGTTCTCCATCCCAGGATGCTAGTACTATTTATTAAATATTTCATTATTTTTTTTCCTCTTCTGAGTTGGACTACTACTTGATTAACCAATCCCCCTGCCTTAGGACATTTATTGAGTGCTAATGATATTCTAAGTGTACACTAGCACTTTACATATGTTATTTCATTTATTTAACTTGTTTACAATTTCTTGGTATTACTGACTGCTTATTCTTTACATACATTTCTGTATGATTCTGCAGTGGTTATTTAAAGGTTTTGTCTTAAATACTGTCAAAGTAACCTTCAGAAACGTTCTAACAATTTATGCTCACAAAGCATCGAAAGTATTTAGCTCTTCACATCCATACAATCAGTGGGCATCACCAATTTTTAAAATCTTCTCTAGTCTTGTAGGAAAAAATGGTATCATTGTTTTTTAGCTTAGATTTATTTGATCACTAGAGAAGCAAAATATTTTTCTATTGGTGTATTCATCTTTTTCCTTAAAATATTTAAAATCTAACATATTTTAAATAATACATGTTTTAACTATATGTACCCACATATACATAATTTGGTCAAATGCAAACCTTTAAAATTATGAAGTGCTCTTTTTACTGCAAGTTTTTCTTTTTCTATTTTGTTTGCTTCATTCTGTTCCTTCCTTTCACAACAGCCTCTCTACCTCCCAAGTAGCAACTAAAACAGCATCAAATGTGTCTTTTTCTGCATGTTTTATCTATCCTCCATATAATCTTCATATAATGTATAATATACATGCATACACACAATATCATATTGTTTTATGTGTTTTTTTATGGAAGTAGGATCATATGTTACATGCTTTTCTGCATCTTGCTTTTCTCACTCAACAGTATCTCATTTGAAAATCCTCCAAGTCATCTGGTAGAGCTCCAACTCATTATTTTTAATGACTGGAATTTTTAAAAAGGCATTTTCCTATTGATAGGCATTGCTTTTGTTTCTCGTTTTTCTTTTTTCCTACCACAACTCACAATGCTGCAATCAATATCTTTTTACATATGTCTTTATAAAGAAATACTTTTATTTTATTGGAATATCCATGAATGTTATTGCTGGATGGGTCAAAGTGTGAGTATGTGTTTTACTTATAATACATGATGCCAGATCGCTTTCCCCAAAGGCTGTACCACTTCACATTTCCACCAGCAATATATGACAGTATCCTTTTCATTATATCCCAGCCATCAATAGATATTGTGGCCCTTTCTAATTTTTGTCAGTCTGATGGGTATAAAGTGATAATCATGTAGTTACTATAATTTGCATATTCATGGTTACTTCTTGTGAATTTGTACGTCTTTTCATTTGCAACTTACCACAGGATTTGTCTGTGAATTGTCTTTTTCCATTATTTTATTGGGTTACCTGTCTCTTTCTTGTCTATTTGTAAAAGATTTTTGCATATTATTAACTTAGAATTTTATCATCCGTGTTACAAATTTTTCCACATCTATTATTTGCCCATTATATTTGTATATGAGATTTGTTGTCATGCAAAAGCTTTTAATTTTTATTTAGTCAAATGCATCAAGCTTTAGCTTCTGGGTTTCTAGTCAGAGTTAAGAAGTCATGAATTCTACACAACACTGGATTGTGAGGTCTCAGATTTTTCATGTTTATTTCCTTCCAGATATATATCTAAGATATTAATACCAATTATTTTTTTCTTCCAGTTTTACTGAGATGTAATTGACATAGAGCACTGTATAAGTTTAAGGTGCACAGCATGACGATTTGACTTACATACCTTGTGAAATGATTATCACAATAAGTTAGTGAACATCCATCAACTCATACAGATATAAAATTTTATATATATATATTTTTTAAATCTCTTTTTTCCTTGTGATGAGAACTCTTAGGATTGACTCTCTAAACAACTTTCATGTGTAACATACAACAGTGTTAATTATTAGGTTGGCCAAAAAGTTCATTAGGGTAATTCCATAACATTGTATGTAAAAAGCCGAATGAACTTTTTGGCCAACCCAAGATACTAATCATGTTGTACATTACATACGTAGTACTCACTTATTTTATAACTGGAAGTTTGTACCTTTTGACCACCTTCATCTAATTCCCCTTCTTCCTACCTCTTGCCTCTGGTAACCAAAAATCTGATCTCTTTTTCTCTGAGATATTAGTATCTCATATACGAATATTAGGATATTAGTACCAGTCATTAAACAATCTATAATTTTTCTATTGATAATACTCCATGTTTATATTAGCTCTCATCTACACTGGGATTTATTTCTGGAGTATCTATCATGTTTTACTGCTCCATTTACTTGCTCCTATTTGACTATAATGATAATGATAGATAGCTGATAATGATAATTTATAATGTATTCTGATAATTGTTAAGGCAAATCTTCTATCATTTTGTCATACTTTCTTAAATACATATTCTTTCACATACAATTTTAAAATCGTGTACCCAATTAAAAATTTAATGGGATACCAGTTGATACTGCACTTAATTTGTAGATTAATTTTTGTAGAATTCATGTTTTTCTAAGAGCATGGAATGCATTTTCATATTTTCATGTATTACATATTTTAATAAGATTCTATATATCCTATGACTTTTTAATGAAATTACTTTAAAAATATTTTATAATTTTTGTCACTATTGTAAAAAGATTTGATTTTTCATTTCTTGATGCTAATTGTCAGAAAAAAGCTGTCAATGTAAAAAATATTTGTTTTTAATCCAGAAATTAGAACAAATTATTTTAGTAGTCTAAGAATGTTTTGTACTAGAATTCCTTGTTTTTTTCTTTTTTTTAACATATTTATTGGAGTATAATTGCTTTACAGTGGTGTGTTAGTTTCTGCTTTATAACAAAGTGAATCAGCTATACATATACATATATCCCCATATCTTCTCCCTCTTGCGTCTCCCTCCCACCCTCCCTATCCCACCCCTCTAGGTCTTTGCAAAGCACGGAGCTGATCTACCTGTGCTATGTGACTTCTTTTCACTAGCTATTTTACATTTGGTAGTGTATATATGTCCATGACACTCTCTCACTTTGTTCCAGCTTACCTACCCCTTCCCTGCATGTCGTGCCCTCAAGTCAGTTCTCTACATCTGCATCTTTATTACTGTCCTGCCCATAGGTTCTTCAGAACCTTTTTTTTTTTTTTTAGATTCCATATATATGTGTTAGCATACAGTATTTGTTTTTCTCTTTCTGACTAACTTCACTCTGTATGACAGACTCTAGGTCCATCCACCTCACTACAAATAACTTAATTTAGTTTCATTTTAGGGCTGAGTAATATTCCATTGTACATATGTGTGACATATTCGTTATCCATTCATCTGTTGATGGACACTGAGGTTGCCTCCATGTCCTGGCTATTGTCAATAGAGCTGCAATGAACATTGTGGTACATGACTCTTTTTGAATTATGGTTCTCTCAGGGTATATGCCCAGTAGTAGGATTGCTGGGTCCTATGGTAGTTCTATTTTTAGTTTTTTAAGGAACCTCCATACTGTTCTCCATAGTGGCTGTATCAATTTACATTCCCACCAACAGGGCAAGAGGGTTCCCTTTTCTTCACACCCTCTCCAGCATTTATTGTTCATAGATTTTTTGATGATGACCATTCTGACTGGTGTGAGGTGATACCTTATTGTAGTTTTGATTTGCATTTCTCTAATGATTATTGATGTTGAGCACACTTTCATGTATTTGTTGGCAATCTGTATATCTTCCTTGGAGAAATGTCTATTAAGGTCTTCTGCCCATTTTTGGATTGGGTTGTTTGCTTTTTGATATTGAGCTGCATGAGCTGCTTCTAAATTCTGGAGATGAATCAGTTGTCAGTTGCTTCATTTGCAAATACTTTCTCCCATTCTGAGGGTTGCCTTTTGGTCTTGTTTATGTTTTTCTTTGCTGTGCAAAAAGCTTTTAAGTTTCATTAGGTCCCATTTGTTTATTTTTGTTTTTATTTCCATTTCTCTAGGAGGTGGGTCAAAAAGAATCTTACTGTGATTTATGTCATAGAGCGCTCTGCCTCTGTTTTCCTCTAAGAATTTTATAGTGTCTGGCCTTCCATTTAGGTCTTTAATCCATTTTGAGTTTATTTTTGTGTATGGTGTTAAGGAGTGTTCTAATTTCATTCTTTAACATGTAGTTGTCCAGTTTTCCCAGCACCACTTATTGAAGAGACTGTCTTTTCTCCATTGTATATTCTTGCCTCCTTTATCAAAGTATAAGGTGACCATATGTACATGGGTTTATCTCTGGGCTTTCTATCCTGTTCCATTGATCTATATTTCTGCTTTTGTGCCAGTACCATACTGTCTTGATTACTGTAGCTTTGTAGTGTAGTCTGAAGTCAGGGAGCCTGATTCCTCCACCTCTATTTTTCTTTCTCAAGATTGCTTTGGCTATTCGGGGTATTTTTTTTTTTTTAAAGCTTTATTGGAGTATAATTGCTTTACAATGGTGTGTTAGTTTCTGCTTTATAACAAAGTGAATCAGTTATACATATACATATGTTCCCATATCTCTTCCCTTTTGCATCTCCCTCCCTCCCACCATCCCTATCCCACCCCTCTAGGTGGTCACAAAGCACCGAGCTGATCTCCCTGTGCTATGCGGCTGCTTCCCACTAGCTATCTGTTTTACGTTTGGTAGTGTATATGCCCATGACACTCTCTCACTTTGTCACAGCTTACCCTTCCCCCTCCCCATATCCTCAGCTCCATTCTCTAGTAGGTCTGTGTCTTTATTCCTGTCTTACCCCTACGTTCTTCATGACATTTTTTTTTCTTAAATTCCATATATATGTGTCTTGATTACTGTAGCTTTGTAGTATAGTCTGAAATCAGGGAGCCTGATTCCTCCAGCTTCGTTTTTCATTCTCAAGATTGCTTTGGCTATTTGGGGTCTTCTGTGTTTCCATACAAATTGTGAAATTTTTTGTTCTAGTTCTGTGAAAAATGCCAGTGGTAGTTTGATAGGGATTGCATTGAATCTGTAGATTGCTTTGGGTAGTAGAGTCATTTTCACAATGTTGATTCTTCCAGTCCAAGAACATGGTATATCTCTCCATCTATTTGTATCATCTTTAATATCTTTCATCAGTGTCTTATAATCTTCTGCATAGAGGTCGTTTGTCTCCTTAGGTAGGTTTATTCCTAGATATTTTATTCTTTTTGTTGGAATGGTAAATGCGAGTGTTTTCTTGATTTCACTTTCAGATTTTTCATCATTAGTGTATAGGAATGCCAGAGATTTCTGTGCATTAATTTTGTATCCTGCTACTTTACCAAATTCATTGATTAGCTCTAGTAGTTTACTGGTAGCATCTTTAGGATACTCTATGTATAGTATCATGTCATCCGCAAGCAGTGACTGCTTTACTTCTTCTTTTCCGATTTGGATTCCTTTTATTTCCTTTTCTTCTCTTATTGCTGTGGCTAAAACGTCCAAAATTATTTTGAAAAAGAGTGGTGAGAGTGGGCAGCCTTGTCTTGTTCCTGATCTTAGTGGAAATGGTTTCAGTTTTTCACCATTGAGAACAATGTTGGCTGTGGGTTTGTCATATATGGCCTTTATTATGTTGAGGAAAGTTCCCTCTATGCCTACTTTCTGGAGGGTGTTTATCATAAATGGGTGTTGAATTTTGTCAAATGCTTTTTCTGCATCTGTTGAGATGATCATATGGTTCTTCTCCTTCAATTTGTTAATATGGTGTATCACATTGATTGATTTGCATATATTGAAGAATCCTTGCATTCCGGGAATAAACCCCACTTGATCATGGTGTATGATCCTTTTAATGTGCTGTTGGATTCTGTTTGCTAGTATTTTGTTGAGGATTTTTGCATCTGTGTTCATCAGTGATATTGGCCTGTAGTTTTCTTTCTTTGTGACATCCTTGTCTGGTTTTGGTATCAGGGTGATGGTGGCCTCGTAGAATGAGTTTGGGAGTCTTCCTCCCTCTGGTATATTTTGGAAGAGTTTGAGAAGGATGGGTGTTAGCTCTTCTCTAAATGTTTGATAGAATTTGCCTATGAAGCCATCTGGTCCTGGGCTTTTGTTTGTTGGAAGATTTTTAATCACAGTTTCAGTTTCAGTGCTTGTGATTGGTCTGTTCATATTTTCTATTTCTTCCTGATTCAGTCTTGGCAAGTTGTGCATTTCTAAGAATTTGTCCATTTCTTCCAGGTTGTCCATTTTATTGGCGTGTAGTTGCTTGTAGTAATCTCTCATGATCCTTTGTATTTCTGCAGTGTCAGCTGTTACTTCTCCCTTTTCCTCTCTAACTCTATTGATTTGAGTCTTCTCCTTTTTTTTCTTGATGAGTCTGGCTAATGGTTTATCAATTTTGTTTAACCTCTCAGAGAACCAGTTTTTAGTTTTATTGATCTTTGCTATCGTTTCCTTCATTTCTTTTTCATTTATTTCTGATCTGATCTTTATGATTTCTTTCCTTTTGCTAACTTTGGGTTTTTTTGTTCTTCTTTCTCTAATTGCTTTAGGTGTAAGTTTTGGTTGTTTATTTGAGTTGTTTCTTGTTTCTTGAGGTAGGATTTTATTGCTATAAACTTCCCTCTTAGAACTGCTTTTGCTGCATCCCATAGGTTTTGGTTCATCGTGTTTTCATTGTCATTTGTTTCTAGGTATTTCTTGATTTCCTCTTTGATTTCTTCAGTGATCTCTTGGTTATTTAGTAGTGTATTTTTTAGCCTCCATGTATTTGTATTTTTTATGATTATTTTCCTGTAATTGATATGTAGTCTCATAGCGTTGTGTTCGGAAAAGATACTTGATATGATTTCAGTTTTTGTAAATTTACCAAGGCTTGATTTTGACACAAGATATGATCTATCCTGGAGAATGATCCATGAGCACTTGAGAAGAAAGTGTATTCTGTTGTTTTTGGGTGGAATGTCCTATAAATATCAATTAAGTCCATCTTGTTTAATGTATCATTTAAAGCTTGTTTTTCCTTATTTATTTTCATTTTGGATGATCTGTCCACTGGTGAAAGTGGGGTGTTAAAGTCCCCTACTATGATTGTGTTACTGTCGATTACCCGTTTTATGGCTGTTAGCATTTGCCTTATGTATTGAGGTGCTCCTATGTTGGGTACATAAATATTTACAATTGTTATATCTTCTTCTTGGATTCATCCCCTGATCATTATGTAGTGTTATTCTTTGTCTCTTGTAACAGTCTTTATTTTAAAGTCTATTTTGTGTGATATGCTAATTGCTACTCCTGCTTTCTTTTGATTTCCATTTGTGTGGAATATCTTTTTCCATCCCCTCACTTTCAGTCTGTATGTGTCCCTAGGTCTGAAGTGGGTCTCTTGTAGACAGCATATATATGGGTCTTGTTTTTGTATCCATTCAGCCAGTCTATGTCTTTTTGTTTGAGCTTTGAATCCATTTCTATTTAAGGTAATTATCGATATGTATGTTCCTATTACCATTTTCTTAATTGTTTTGGGTTTGTTTTTGTAGGTCTTTTCCTTCTCTGTGTTTCCTGCCTAGAGAAGTTCCTTTAGCATTTGTTGTAAAGTTGGTTTGGTGGTGCTGAATTCTCTTAGCTTTTGTTTGTCTATAAAGGTTTTAATTTCTGTCGAATCTGAATGAGAGCCTTGCTGGGTAGAGTTAATCTTGGTTGTAGGTTTTTCCTTTCATCACTTTAAATATGTCCTGCCACTCCCTTCTGGCTGGCAGAGTTTCTGCTGAAAGTTCAGCTTGTTAGCCTTATGGGGATTCCCTTGTATGATAATTGTTGCTTTTCTCTTGCTGCTTTTAATACTTTTTCTTTGTATTTAATTTTTGATAGTTTGATTAATATGTGTCTTGGCATGTTTCTCTTTGGATTTATCCTGTATGGGACTCTCTGTGCTTCCTGGACTTGATTGACCACTTCCTTACCCATATTAGGGGAGTTTTCAACTATAATCTCTTAAAATATTTTCTCAGTCCCTTTCTTTTTCTGTTTTTCTTCTGGGACCCCTATAATTCGAATGTTGGTGCATTTAATGTTGTCCCAGAGGTCTCTGAGATTGTCTACAATTCTTTTCATTCCTTTTTCTTTATTCTGCTCTGTGGTAGTTATTTCCACTATTTTACCTTCCAGGTCACTTATCCATTCTTCTGCCTCAATTATTCTGCTATTGATTTCTTCTAGAGAATTTTTAATTTCATTCAGTGTGTTGTTCATCATTCTTTGTTTGCTCTTTAGTTCTTCTAGGTCCTAGTTAAATGTTTCTTTTATTTTCTCCATTCTTTTTCCAAGATTTGGATCATCTTTACTATCATTACTCTGAATTCTTTTTTAGATAGACTGCCTGTTTTCTCTTCATTTGTTTGGTCTGGTGGGTTTTTACCTTGGTCCTTCATCTGCTGTGTTTCTCTGTCTTCTCAACTTGGTTAACTTACTGTGTTTGGGGTCTCCATTTCACAGGCTGCAGGTTCATCATTCCCATTGTTTTTAGTGTCTGCCCCCAGTGGGTAAGGTTGGTTCAGTGTGTTGTGTAGGCTCCTTGATGCAGGGTACTGTTGCCTGTGTTCTGGTGGATGCAGCTGGATCTTGTCTTTCTGATGGGGAGGATGAAGTCCAGTGGTGTGTTTTGGCGTATCTGTGAACCTACTCTAATTTTAGGCAGCCTCTCTGCTAATGGGTGGGTTTGTTTCTCTCTTGCTAGTTGTTTGGCAAAGGGTATCCAGCACTGTAGCTTGCTGGTCATTGAGTGGAGCTGGGTTTTATCGTTGAGATGGACATCTCTGGGAGAGCTTTTGCCGTTTGATATTACGTGGGGTCGGGAGGTCTCTGGTGGACCAATGTCCTGAACTCGGCTCTCCCACCTCTGAGGCTGAGGCCTGACACCCCGCCGGAGCACCAAGACCGTGTCAGCCACATGGCTGTGAAGAAAAGGGAGAAAAAGAAAAGAAAGAAAGAAAGGAAGGGAGGGAGGGAGGGAGGGAGGAAGAAAGAAAGAAAGGAAGAAAGAAATAGAGAGAGGGACAGAGGGAGGGAGGGAGGGAAAAAAAAAGAGAAAATAAAATTATTAAAATAGAAAAAAATTATTAAAGATAAAAAAATGAAAAAGTGTTAAAAAAAAAGAAGGAAAGAAGGAAGAGAGCAATGAAACCAAAAAGAAATCCACCAGTGATAACAAGCGCTACAAACTATACTAAAAAAAGAAAAAACAAAAAACAGACAGTCAGAACCCTAGAACAAATGGCAAAAGCAGAGCTATACAGAGAAAATCACACAAAGAAGCATACACATACACACTCACAAAAAGAGAAAAAGGAAAAAACATATACATATATAAAGAAATGAAAAAAGGAAGAGAGCAACCAAATCAATAAACAAATCTACCGATGCTAATAAGCTCTAAATACTAAACTAAGATAAACTTAAAATCAGAAACAAATTAGATGCAGAAAGCAAACTCCAAGTCTACAGTTGCTCCCAAAGTCCACCACCTCAATTTTTGGATGATTCTTTGTCTATTCATGTATTCCACAGATGCAGGGTACATCAGGTTGATTGTGGAGCTTTAATCCACTGCTCCTGAGGCTGCTGGGAGAGATTTCCCTTTCTCTTCTTTGTTCGCACAGCTCCCGGGGTTCAGCTTTGGATTCGGCCCCGCCTCTGTGTGTAGGTCACCTGAGGGCGTCTGTTCTTCACCCAGACAGGATGGGGTTAAACGAGCGGCTGATCAGGGGGCTCTGGCTCACTTAGGCCAGGGAGAGGGAGGGGTACGGAATGCGGGGTGAGCCTGTAGTGGCCAAGGCTGGCGTGACGTTGCAACAGCCTGAGGCATGCCGTGTGTTCTCCTGGCGAAGTTTTCCCTGGAACACGGGACCCTGGCAGTGGCGGGCTGCACAGGCTTCCAGGAGGGGAGGTGTGGATAGTGACCTGTGCTTGCACACAAGCTCCTTGGTGGCTGCAACAGCAGCCTTAGCGTTTCATGCCTCTCTCTGGTGTCTGCGCTGATAGACGTGGCTCATGCCCGCCTCTTGAGCTCGTTTAGGTGGTGCTCTTAATCCCCTCTCCTTACTCACCCCCGAAACAATGGTCTCCTGACTCTTAGGCAGTTCCAGACTTTTTCCAGGACTCCCTCCCGGCTAGCTGTGGCGCACTAGCCCCCTTCAGGCTGTGTTCACACAGCCAACCCCAGTTGTCTCCCTGGGATCTGACCTCTGAAGCCCGAGCCTCAGCTCTCAGCCCCACCCACCCCGTTGGGTGAGCAGACAAGCCTCTCGGTCTGGTGAGTGCCGGTCGGCACCAATCCTCTGTGCGGGAATCTCCCCACTTTGCCCTCTGCACCCCTGTTGCTGCGCTCTCATCCGTGGCTCTGAGGCTTCCCCCCTCTGCCACCCGCAGTCTCTGCCCATGAAGGGGCTTCTAGAGTGTGGAAACTTTTCCTCCTTCACAGCTCCCTCCCAGAGGTGCAGGTCCCATCCCTATTCTTTTGTCTCTGTTTTTTCTTTTTTCTTTTGCCCTACCCAGGTACGTGGGGAGTTTCTTGCCTTTTGGAAAGTCTGAGGTCTTCTGCCAGCGTCCAGTAGGTGTTCTGTAGGAGTTGTTCCACATGTAGATGTATTTCTGATGTATTTGTAGGGAGGAAGGTGATCTCCATGTCTCACTCCTCTGCCATCTTGAAGGCGCCCCCCCCATTTACTTTCAATGTGATTATTGATATGGTTAGAAGTATAGCTGTCATATTGCTGTTTTTTTCTGTTTGTCCCATCTGTTTATTGTTCCCTTTTCCCTTATTTTGATCGTTAGGATACTTATAATCTTTAAAAATCTTGTCCAGTCAAAATGAGAAGTTCATTTTTATGTTGAATCCAAAGCTTCTCCCCTCTCTCTGCCCAGGTCTGACCCATGGTTCCAGGGTCCCTTTTTGTTCTTCGTAGCTCTTTCACTTCTCTTCCCCAGCTCTTTCTGATGTTTTTGCCCTTCTCCAGGTTTGAGGTAGTGTGAAGCTAGATTTGGGTTAAAAACACCATAAGTCTTTTTATTCAATGGTAGCAGTAGCAACCAAAATCTTTGTTTTTATCTTATTTATAGAAGCCTCAGGTGTTTAGCCCATAGAAAGCTTTATATATTGAAAAGCAGACCTTGGTATTAGTGTATTTACAACTTTTGCAAACCTGTTGGATTTAAATGCAGGAGACAATGGATGTTGGAGCTTGGTGTATAATTGCTTACCTTAAATAGGTATTAGTAACATAATTACTCATTGTGTTATCATTCTGAACTAAGATAGGATGTCTGCTAAGGTAATGTGAGCTACTGTAACAAAAAAATCTTTTTTTTTTTTTTTTTGTGGTACGTGGGCCTCTCACTGTTGTGACCTCTCCCATTGCGGAACACAGGCTCTGGACACGCAGGCTCACCCGCCATGGCTCACGGGCCCAGCCGCTCCACGGCATGTGGGATCTTCCCGGACCGGGGCACGAACCCGTGTCCCCTGCATTGGCAGGCGGACTGTCAACCACTGTGCCACCAGGGAAGCCCACAAAAAATCTTAATAAGGGTTTATTTTATCGTCTAAATTAGGTTCCCTTTCAAAAGACAACTCTCTTCTCAGTAGTGATTCAGGGTTCCTTCCATCTGTGGCTCTGCCACCTTTGACATCTGTCTTCTAAGGTTGCCACAGCCATCTACATCAAGGTGGCATTGCTTGGGGAGATAGTTTTATGTGCTAAAGCCTAGGGGTGGCATACAGTACTTCTGCTTGCATTCCAGTGGCTGGGGCTCAGTTATACTTACCTGAGGTGTGGCTGGAAATATGGTTATGTGCCAAATGACGACAGAAAAGGTTTGGTAAAGAGCTAGCTAATTTCTGTGTACCCATGTTCCATATATTTAAATTTGAAATTAACTCTCAGTGAACATGGCTCTTTTTCCCCTCTTCTGTGGCAGTATGTTGACATCATATAGCCAGGCCACTCACCTCTAACTCAGCCCTCGATAGGACATTTCTTTGTGGGAGGAAAAAAAGATTACCCATCACACTAACACTAAAGTTCCCAGAAATGTCTAAACTTGAATTTTTAAGAAAATGTTTTTGAGGGACCAGGTCTTTATAATGATAATTTTAAAAGAACACTTATTAAGGTCAAGCAGTGATGGCTTCATATTTTATCCTGAGAGGATTTTATTTTTAAAAAGTAACTCTTGAATGTTTTTCTAAAGATATTTTTCATTTAAAAGTAAGAACTTAAAATTCTATTTTCTGGAGTTTTGATTTTGGACAAAAATGCATTTGTATAAAGAGTCTTGTAGAGTGTTTATGATGTCTCTGTGTTTATTATTTTTCTTACAAATCCCAATCCTCTGGAGTCATGGGGTACTCTGGGCCCAGGGACTCCAGTTTAACATTAGTTTAATGGTTCTGACCCCTGCTCTGAAGTGGATTTATACAGAGGAGTCATGCCTTGCATGTCCTGAAGTCATTAGTTTGGCACGAAAGGGTCCCACTGCTTGTGTTGTCTTACGCACAATTATTTCTGAGTTGGGTTTCTGTAAAATGACCATGTCTACTTGAAGACCTAAATAATTTAAGAGCAAAATGCGTCTTACGCACAATTATTTCTGAGTTGGGTTTCTGTAAAATGACCATGTCTACTTGAAGACCTAAGTAATTTAAGAGCAAAATGCTTGTGGGGATGACAGCATTTGAGGGCCAGTTCCTATCTGATCCTACATTTAGGGCAACTCTCTCTTCCCATTTAGTTACCTAGGTTCTAATCACTTAATAATTTGGGTGGTATCCCTTTCTGAGAATGGTAAATATTTCCCAACTTGGCCATAGAAATGGTTCTGCACATTTGTCAAACCAGCTCTAAATAGTCTGTTGGGAAGTTCGTATGCTTATTTTATTACTGAATATGCTGCTTATGAATTTGGGGTCCTAACTGTATCTGTTTTTTAATGTGTGGTCTTCAGATACAATAGCTGTCATCTCATATGCCAGGAGTCAGGGCTTTTAATAGCTACTGTTTTCTCAGTACGATATGGAGGAAGGTTATAATCTGGGAGTGGGAATGGGAAAGGACTTTTGGAGCTTTGAGGAGAGAAGGTGTGATGTGATTGCCTAGGAGAGAAGAGGATGGAATGGGGCAAGGAAGAGTACTGTGATTTCTGGGTAGCATTTTGCTGTCATAGATACAGAAGACTTGAGAGGTAAGAATTGGGGTCTGTGAGATGAGTGGGGGTCAGACCTAGTAGAGCCTTGCAGGCTGTCATAATGACTTTGGATTTTGTTTGAAGTGAAATATGTAGCCATTGGAGGGTTTGCACAGTGTCATGACACTATCTGACTTAGAGTTTAAAAGGATCACTTCAGTCACTCTGTGCAGAATATTCTGCAGAAGGAGGAAGAGGTTTATTCAACAGTCTAAACAAAAGATGCTAGTGGCTTGAACTATGCTGGGAGTGGTGGAGGTGACGAAAAGGGGTTGGATTTGAGTTATATTTTGAAGCTAGAGCTTACAGGATTTGCCAATTAAAAGTAGAGTGTGATAAAAAGGCATCAAGGATGAATTTAAGGTTTAATCCTGAGCAATGCATGGGTGCTAGTGCCAATTATATATCAGGTTTCTCAGCCCCAAATAAACATACAAGATCAATGCCAACTATGCTGGTATCCTCAGCCAAGCAGCAAAATAATCTCCATGTTATTTTGGAGATTTATTTAGGTTAATGTTGCAAATAGCCTCACATTGAAGACAAAAAGGAGGAAAATTTCAGCATGAACACACCAAACAGGAGGTCTAAGATGTGTAGTTCTTCTTAGTATTTTAGCATATTTTCTTTTAATTTTATAATTCCAAGATTAATTAAGTAGATATCAATTTAACCTAACTTCTGGAAATATGCTGGAAATTTCTTCTTTCAAAAAAATGACAGATACAGAGTAAAGTAATTCAGAAAGAGAAAAATAAATACTGTATGTTAACACACATATATGGAATCTAAAAAAAAAAAATGGTTTTGATGAACCTAGGGACAGGACAGGAATAAAGACACAGAGGTAGAGAATGGACTTGAGGACACGGGGAGGGGGAAGGGTAAGTCGGGACAAAGTGAAAGAGTAGCATTGACATATATACACTACCAAATGTAAAATAGCTAGTGGGAAGCAGCTGCATAGCACAGGGAGATCAGCTTGGTGCTTTGTGACCACCTAGAGGGGTGGGATAGGGAGGGTGGAAGGGAGACGCAAGAGGGAGGGGATATGGGGATATATGTATACATATAGCTGATTCACTTTGTTATACAACAGAAACTAACACAACATTGTAAAGCAATTATACTCCAATAAAGATGTTAAAAAAAAATGTCAGAATTCAGTTAGTAGTCTGGAGCTTGTTAGAGTTTTCCAAACAATAAAACAAAGTGTATTTATTTTAATGGGAAACTCTGCTGTGTCCATTCAGTATTTTAATATTTTTAACTTTTTCTTCTTTAAAACTGAAATAAAACAATAGAAGTCTGAAAAATGAATACGCCGTTAACTTTATAAAGAGAGATGACACTTCGTTCCTCCCTGTTAAAGTTTGTCCCAAATTTTCCCAGTCTGTTTTTGTTTTTTAATTTTACTAGCTTTTTGAGTGGGCTAATCTCATTTCATACCCTCTTACTACTTCAGCTACTTCATTCCTTTTTTATCAGCTCATCAGCACACTTTCTGGACAACTGAGAAACAAATGTCTTCATTTCCGTCCTTTTAAATGTAAGGACTTCAGAAGTTTCCGTAACTGCTCACTAACCAGAGAAAACCAAAGGATGCTAAGACATTTCCCCCCACAGTGCAGTTTATCCGTTTTCTTTATTGTGTTTGCAAATGATGCCAGTGGGACTGAGGGAGGAAATGAATGTATTGCGCAGGAATCTTTGTTTTGCGATTTGGAGAGATCAAGAAGAAAAATAGTACCTGGATCTTTTAGTTACTTCTTCAATTTGTTTCTTCTGCTCTTCTTGTTTCGTGAATGATTAATTTCAGGTGAAAGGAAGCAAGTCCTTTAGGGTCTTTCCCCTTAATCAGAGAACTTGATGGCTCTAGTTGGTGCTTTAAACAGCTGTCAGGTTTGTGGATTGGTGCTGCGGTGGGAAGCCCACTCTGATTTCAGAGGTAAAAGCAATGCAGAGCTTGGGTTTTGGAATTCGACTTGGGTACAGATTCTAATGTCACCACTCTCTAGCTGGCCAGGTCATTTAGCCTCTCTGAGGCTCAACTTACTTGTATATAAAACAGAGATAATAGTACTTACACAGTAGTTGCGAAGATTAAAATGAATAATGTATCATGCAATTACCATAGTGCCCTGCGTATAATAAATACTCAATAGTTGGTAGCTATTATTATTTTTCAGTTTTATTAATTTGTAATTTAAGGAGTATAGTAAGATAGGAGTATTACAGATATATTATTATATTTTTTATTTATAAGATGTTTTATTTGAATTTTGGGGAACCAGACAGTGCTGGCCCCAAATACTTTCAGTCAATCCCTTGACATGGGAAGGAGAAAGTCTTACCATGATACCCTTCAAACAACAAAAAGGAAGTGGTACTTCTGGGTCTTATATTTGTTTTTTTTCTTTTTAAGATATATCATACCTTATCATATAAATTATTATATATACATATTTGTGTATATATATGAATGTATGTATGTGTGTATATATGTATGAATTATATATATATATGAATAAGAAAATGTTCAGATTAGAGAAAATAGTACTCTACTTTCTCTAGGTACCCCTAAAGATCTAAACCAATAGTTATTCAAATGTAGTCTCCAGACCAGTGGTATCAACCTCACCTGGGAACTCGCTAGAAATTCAGTTTTTTGAGCTGCACTCTAGAAACTCAGCAATCTATGTTTCAGTGAATCTTCCCAGTAATCCTGATGCCCTGTAAAGTTTGAGAACCGCTGGAATAGACATGTTGCAATTCTAGGTTAATGATTTTCTATCTAAAACATACTTGGTTTAGCTGGTGTCTTGTTTCATGTAGTAACTTTTAAGCAACCTGTAAATGCTGAACTAAAATCAGACGGTAATATTACAAACACAAATGCTTTGTTCGAGAAATGTTTATTGAGTGCTTACTAGGTGCAAGGCATTGTGGTAACATGCTTTAATGCACATTTATTATCACTGTGTTTGGCACAATGGGCAAGTATAAGACCCAGAAGTACCACTTCTTTTTTGTTGTTTGAAGGGTATCATGGTAAGACTTTCTCCTTCCCATGTCAAGGGATTGACTGAAAGTATTTGGGGCCAGCACTGTCTGGTTCCCCAAAATTCAAGGAATGGGACAGAAAACTGATGATGGTGTCAATCCTGTTAGGCATTTACTGGTTGGACAGCAAGGGGACACACCATAGGAGGAGGAGCATGGGTGCCTGCCAGTTCCCCCACCTACTAGTGGCATCCTGTATGACCTCACCAGGTTGCAGAAGGACACTCCTCCCCCACCAAAACCTTAATTCAGTGAAATGTAAAACTTTTATGACCTCTTGGGAGGTGTTGGTTCTGTATCATTGTTTTTAGTATGACTAAAATGACTAATGTTCCCCTATATCATCTGTCAGATTAAATAATGACTACATATGTTAAGGGAATATTTGGAATAAAATAAAAAGCACAGAGAATAATACAACAATACAACAATACAATACAACGATAGGACTGTATAGTCCTATACAGTCACTGTTTAGATTTAACAAACATTAATGTTTTGCCATTGTATTAGCTCAGGTTGCTGTAGCAGAATACTGTACACTATATGGCTTAAGAACAGAAATGTATTTTTTCACAGTTCTGGAGGCTAGAAGTCCAAGATCAATGGGCTGGTTGATTGGTTCCTGGTGAGAGCTCTCTTCCTGGCTTGCCGACTTCTTACTGTGTCCTCACCTGGCCTTTCCTCAATTCGTGTTCATGAAGAGAAAGTGAGATCTCTGGTGTCTCTTCTTATAAGGACACATTTTATTGGATAAGGCCCCGACCTTATGGTTCATTTAATCTTCATTACTTCCTTAGAAGCCCTTTCTCCAAAAACAGCTATACTGGGGATTAGAGCTCCAACCTATGAATTTTGGGGAGACACAATTCTGTCTATAACCACCAGGCATCTGATTTTACCCTCCTGACCCCCATTCCCCCTTCTTCCTCCCCACAGACAGATTTTTTGAAGTTAGCATGTGTTCTTCCTCTCCTGACATTATACATTTACTGTACACATACATGCACAATTTATGTCAATAAACACTCTATTAATTCATATAATGTGCTTCACATTTGAATGATATTTGCTTTTTTCTCTCACCATTTTATTTCTAACATTTATCCATGTTGATGCTTTTAGATCTAATTAACTCATTTTAACTGCTAATTAATGCATTATTGAATGAATCTATCATGATTTATTTACCTATCTAATAGTAATAGATATTAAAAAGTAGTTTCCATTATTTTCACCATTATAAGTGATCCTGCATTAAGTATCCTTGTGCATGGTTTCCTGTGGATATGTTCTAGAGTCTCTTTAGGGGATATACCTAGGCTTGGAATTCCTGGGTGGTAGGGTATGTATACACACAATCAGTTTTATTAGATATTGCCAACTTACTCTCTTTTTTTTTTTTTTTTTTTTTTTTTTTGCGGTACGCGGGCCTCCCACTGTTGTGGCCTCTCCCGTTGCGGAGCACAGGCTCCGGACGCGCAGGCTGAGCGGCCATGGCTCACGGGCCCAGCCGCTCCGCGGCATGTGGGATCTTCCCGGACCGGGGCACGAACCCGTGTCCCCTGCATCGGCAGGCGGACTCTCAACCACTGAGCCACCAGGGAAGCCCTCAATTTACTCTCTTAATAAAAGTTTACACAAATTTTAACTTCTACCAGTAGAGTTTTAATTTCTACACATCCTTCATAACTCTTGTCAGGTGTCTTAATATTTGTTTATCTCATGAGTATAAAACACTATTTTATTGTTATTTTAAATCTGCATGTCCCTGATAATTCATGAGGTCAGTAATCTTTCATATGTGTATTGGTCAGTCAGATGGTTCCTTGTGAATTGACTGTTCATGTCTTTGTCTACTTTCTATTGGGTTGGTTGTCTTTATGTAAGTTCCTTATATAATTTTATTGTTAAAATTTTGTTTATTTATAATGATTGCAACTATCTTCTCCTTGTCTGTAGCTTGATCTTTTTCACTTCTAAAAAAATAATGTTCTAATTAGATAGAAAGTTTATATTTCAACATAGTTGAATGTATCAACTTTTTTCTTTTATGGTTTGGACTAATTACGTATTATTTAAGAAACTATTTCCTACCCAAGGCCATAAAGATATTTTCTTTGACAAGTTTTAATTTCTGAGCTCTCCATTCTTTTCCATTGGTCTGTCAGTCTTTTTGCACATTGTTTTAATTATTATAACTTTATAGTAGCTTTGGTATCTGATGGAGCAAATCCCTTTTCTTTAGTCTCCTCTAAAAAGGTCTGGACCATTTTTGACCTTTATTCATCCAAATAAAATTCAGGAAAAGCCTGTCAATCTTCATGAAAAACTACAATATAAATTGAGATTTCCTTGAATTTGCAGATTAATCTGAGAGGGATTGACATCTTTATGATATTGAGAGCCTTCTGGTAAAAGAATATGGCATATCTTTCCATTTACTTGAGTGTTCCTTTAGATTTTTCATTAAAGTTCTGTGATTTCATTCCTTCAGATAATATAGAATTTTGTTAGATTTATTCTCAAGAAATTTACAGATTAAAAATAATTCAATTTATTATGGAATGAATATTTTAATTTGTCATCCATTTTCTAATTGGTTGTTTCTTATGCATGGGAATGCCATTGATTTTTTTTAATTAATTGATCTTGTATTCAGCAACCTTACTGAACTCTCTTATTAGTTCTAATAGTTTGTGAATTCCTTTGGATTTTCTGTGACAATAATATGTTCTACAATTAATGCCAATTTAGAACCCATCTTCTCTTTCCTCTTATATCTATTTCCTGTCTTATTGGATTGGAGAAAACCTCCAGTTACAAGCTGAATGGTTGTGTCAAGAACAGCCATGTTCTATTTCTGACTTATAGCAGATGCTTCTATCACTGATCACAAAATAGGAGGCTTATTTTTTGTGGATACTTTTTCTAGATGAAAGAAGTTTTTTCTTCTTCCTACTTTGCAAAGACTCTATATTATGAAAGAATGTTGACTTTTTTCATCATGTAATTTTTCTGTATCTATTTTTTCTTAACCTGTTAATACCGTATTTACAGTAATAAATTTTATATCCATTAAATCATCCTTATATTCCTGTTTAAAGCTTGTTTGTTTGGCTAATATTAGAATGAAGAACTTTTGCATCTGTGATCTATAATCATGAAAGTGATTGAGGCTATAATTTCACTTTCTCATACTGTTTTTGTTTAGTTTTGATATTAAGGTTTTGCAAGCCTCATAAAAATAACTGGACAGCTTTTACTCTTTTTTGGTCTCTGGAATAGTCTGAATAAGAATGAGGTTGTATAATATTTAAAGATCTGGTAAAATATACCTGAAAACCTCTCTGGTTTGGAGGCTTTGGTGCTTCTTTATGGGATAGTTTTTTATTTTCAACTACCAATTCATTTTCTTTAATGGGTATATATCTTTTTCCAGGTTTTTCTGCTGCTTCTTGAGTCACTTTTGCAATGTTATTTTCCAGGAAGCTGTCTATATTTAAGCTTGTAAAATTTATTGACTAATTTGTTCATGGTATTCTTTTATAATATTACAAATTTTTACTGTAGCTCTATTTTGTCTCTTTTCATTCCTAACTTTGTTTATTCTGCACACACACTCTTCCTCTTTTGTATTCTCTCGCCAAAGATTTATCTATTCATAGAAAGAGCGTTTGATCTTGTTGATACTATTTTTTCTTTCTTTTCTATTTAATTAATTCCTTCTCTTACTGTTATTCTCTTTGTTTTTATCCCCCTCTGGGTTTACTTCATAGTTTTAAAAATAATGTCTTCAGTTGAATACATTAATTATTAATTTTGAAAATTTCTTTTCCTACTCTGAGTTTAAGTCTATATATTTTCCTGTAGGTATCACTTTAGCTGTATACTATAAATGCATTGTTTATGTCTATTATTGTTTATTTCTAAATAATTTCATAATTTCCATTGCAATTCTTCTTTGATCCTTGAATTAGTTAGAAGTATATTTTTAGTTTTAAAGTACATAAATTAAATTTTTTTATTGATTCCTTATTTTATTGCTTTATAGTTAGAGAATGTGGTCTATATGATATCATATCTTTTTTTTTTTTTTTTTTTTGCGGTATGCGGGCCTCTCACTGCTGTGGCCTCTCCCGTTGCGGAGCACAGGCTCCGGACGTGCAGGCTCAGCGGCCATGGCTCACGGGCCCAGCAGCTCCGCGGCATGTGGGATCTTCCTGGACCGGGGTACGAACCCGTGTCCCCTGCATCAGCAGGCAGACTCTCAACCACTGCGCCACCAGGGAAGCCCTGATATCATACCTTTGATATTTGTTGAGACATCCTTAATTCAATAATATTTTTGAAATTGTTTCATGTATACTCAAAAAGAATGGCAGTCTCTATGGTCATGCTCATTAGATCAAGCTTGTTTATTCTGTTGTTTGAATCTTCTGTAACTTTATTTTTTTCCAATTGTTTTAGGAATGTTGCAATCTTTCATATAGATGTGATTTGTGAGATTCTCTTTGTAACTCATCAACTTATGGTTTATATAGTTTGAAATTATCTTGTTAAGTGAATGTAGCCAAGTGTCTATAGGGATGGGTATAGAATTAGAGCATAAGGATTTGGCAGATGTCAAATACCAGAGATAGAAACCAGAGGAGCTGGAGAAGAAATGCTTTTTCCCAAACTCTAAGCCAAGAGTTGACATAAAAGTGCCAGGCTATGTCTGCCAAGTTCATGGGGAAAAGACTCATATCAGGGACCATGTACTGGATGAGGAGTGAAAGCATAAAAAGGGGGTCCAAGATGAAGTCAGCTGGATGTAACTCACAGCCAATTGTTTTTAACTGCTGCCATACCTGTGTATTTGTTTGAAAGAGACTAGAATTGAAAGTTGTTACCTGTCACTGAATGCTGACAGGAAGAAATTCCTTTGGTTGAATAAAACATATCAGAACAACTTCTAACATTTAATCAATTACCACCCACACTTTCATTTTGGAAGGATATTTCTGACTTTTGTATACTTCTTTTTAAAATCTTAATATCACATTTCGTATAGCCCTTTGTGTTTTGAACTCCAGGAGGATGAATTATTCCGATTGTCTTACTTAACTGGCTGTTATTGTCTGGAGGAAACTTTAGTGAGTTCAATTTACCTGGTAGCCTTTCCTGCTGAGATTTTGTTTCTGGTAGACTTCACCACTGAGCAGAAATACTCCTATTACAGCACTCGGTTTATCTGTAGATGAAAACCTTTGCATCTTAAATAAAACACTCAGCTAGTGGGGTTATGTTTGGCTCTGTTTCTCTTCATCAGTGCTTCTAAGTCTCTTTGCCAAGTCTGAGGTCCTGGACTTAGACATCTTGGAGGAACACTGTGGGTAAAGGTGCTTTCCATTTAATGTGCAAAATAGCATTTTGCTTTAGGCTATTTTGCTCAACTGCTCCAAAGTAATTTACCTTGGGGAGCAGAGACCAAGACTGAGACATTCAAGTCTAAAAGGAAACTAATTTTTTAAAAAGTACATATAGTTGTAAGCAATCAACAAAGGGGAGTTCATGAAAATTATTCTTCAACCCTGACAGGGACATTCTCTGTGCTAAAAGATGTAGCTTTCTCATAAACACAAGGAATATGTAACCCCTCTCTCCTCATTCCTTTATTACTTTCAGGTCTCTTAATTTGGGGTGAAGAAACCAAGCAAAGTTTATGGTGAGGTTCATTTTAGTAAAGCAGACAACTTCTCAGATGATTTAAGATTCTGCCCTTCTCCAACTCCATACAAACATTTATCTCCTATGTTTAGCTTATGCAAATAAAAGGGACTTGTGGGGGGTGGGAGTGTATGCCAAATACCCTATAACTGCACAGTCTCAAATTATAGTTTCCTAGTACAGACTGATATCTAAGCTGGTGTGACATTTTCAGTCTCCAGAAACCTTATAACAATCTTTACAAATTCTGTAGTTGAGTCTGAGCATTTTCTTCTTTGGTCATTAGATTATACTGCTCCAAATTCTACATGGTAGGTCTGGCAACAGATCCCTTCCATGAATAACTATTGCTTTTCCAAATTCAAAAATACAAACACAGAATAGCTACAATAAACAATAGATGATCTGAGAGTTAATTTTTCAGGAGGGAAAAGAACAAGAGTCCAATTAGACAGCATTCACTTCACGACTAATGTTTAATCACAGTAGTTCCAGAATTATCTAACTCAACTGTAGCCTCCAGACTTTGATTATGTCTCTTTGCTAAATTAATCAGAATTAATTTTGAACTTAGATCCTTTCCAGGGTAGATCCTAAATGCTGGGTCTTCAGGCCACCTTTCTGTTAAAATTCCCTTCACTTGACTTTTTTTTTTTTTTAATGGTTACTAAAGGTGGTATACTTACCCTGCTTATGTTGGTAGAGTGTGGACCTACTTAGATTCTTAGCTTGTCTGTATACACTCACTAGGGAAAAGCCATGCTGCTTCTCTGCCCCCTGTCCATTGGACAGAAGGTAAAAGAGCCCACAGGCTGCCATATATTGACAGTGGACATCTTTACCCGATTAGAGGTTGACCAGGTAAAAGGAAGTCCTTGTCCATTATAATCACAAAGAAGAATAATTTGTGCCACACTTCTTTTCCCAACAACCTATGAAGTTGAAAGCAAGAAATTTATACAAAAACAGAGGTTAAAATTTTTTTTGATCTAAACATACTATAAATATTCCAAAAATTGTTGAAAACCTGTAGTTTGCATGGGACTTTACTCAACAATGCGTGTGATTCCACATTTTACAAATTAGGAGGAGAGATGAACATGTATACTAGCAACTGTAATTTCAAGTAGTTGTAGAACAAGGATACTATGTACAATACAGACAAGCAGTGTTTACACAGTGATCCTTTCTGGCCAGGGAAGCCTTCTGGGGAAAGTTGCATTTGTATTGGGCCTTAGAGATGGGTAGGAATTATCAATGGGCAGACATATTTCAGTGGCACTAGGACTACTTTAAATGGAGCATGATTGTAAGTCCAACAAACTGCATGAATAAGACCAAGGAGTAGGAAAGAATGAGTCACGCTCAAAAACAAAGAAACTCAGTTACATTGGGTAGAAAGGGGTATTAAATGGCACTGAGAATTTAAGGAGGTGTCAGACTGTATAAAGACGGAAGAATGATAGAAGACTCACGATGTAAGTAGAAGTCAGATTATGAAGAGTCATTGATGACGGGGCTTTGTAGGCAATGGGAATCACTGAATTTGGGCAGGGCAATAGTATGATGACAGTGTATTCACAGGACTTTTCCATGGCGCCTGTGGTAGGGATTAGAACCAGCAACCTGCAGGTGAGGAGACCAGCTAGGAAGCTCTTGCATTAGTCTGAGAGTTAGAGTCTTGAACTGAGAACAAATCACATCTCTACCTATCTTGTAAGGGACAGATCCAGGTTTGGTGGAGCATAAAGCTTGTATGATTTTGGGGAGTCCTCTTTAGGAAAAATAAAACAAATTTACAAGTAAAAATTGCTGTGTTTCTTCTTGGACCTTCAACAGGGACATGTAAATGAGGGGCCTTGAGCCCCACTTCATGGTAAATCAGCCTCTGGGTGAAAACCATGAGAGTTTTTGAGTTAGAATGATTTGCCCCTCTCATTATTGTTAAATGCATCTGCTTGTTCCAGAGAGGGAGGTTTTATGACAATTTGCTCAAATAGACAAATGAAACAGTTTAGGCCATAAGCAGAAACTGCCTATTTGTACAAAGCCTGGGTCAAGTGGGAAAAACTTGTTTATTTCATCTTTACAAATTTTAAGTTAGTCATTTGCAACATCCAAACCACTTCTAAAATTTAAGAACGTTTGTATGATTGAAAGTGGAAAATAAGGATTGGCTGTGCAGCGCCTTTGGTTCAAATCCTATGTCATCTGTTTCACTATGAAAAGTGCTTAGAATAGTGCCTGGCACATAATCAGTGCTGAGTAAAATATTAGATATTATTGCTATCAATGGGGAGTTTAAAGATAAAATGAATGAAAATGTGTTGAAAACAAGATGCATGTTAACTGCTTTTAAACAGATCACTTGCCTGTGGGGATTGTTACCATTGTCACCTAAATTTAGATTTGCGAAATGAGTTCCAAAGAAGTTGCTTATTTCCTTGTGATTTTAGGTTCAGGTAGTTCTTAGCTGGCCGCATATTGAATTACCTGGGACACTTTTAAGTCATACCTTTGCCATGGCCCCAACCTGGTCAATTTGACCAAAACCTCTGTGGTTAGCGTGGGCATCAGGATGGATTACAGGCTCCCTGATGACTTTATTAGACAGCAGAGTCAGAGCTGGAAGCCAGCGTGTGCGACCTCCCAGTGTTTTGTGATGACCTAGCTGTTAGGCCCAGAGCAACCTGACTTCAGCCACAGGTGAGATTACCTGAGGAGGGTTCAAATTTTCTTTGTTCTATGTTATTATTCTATCAAAATAAACCATAACTCATTACTAAAATAGGTAAATGTTGAACAATGAAGAAGATACTCCCAAGAGTAAATTTAAAAAAAAAATCTTTCACACTCATTCTTAACTATATTAATTTATTCCAAAGCCTAATTGCCTCACAAATCTCCATTACAATGGTTCTTGTAACCCATTGCTGTTTCTTTTAACTTAAATGTAAAAGCCCTTCCTGGAGCATTCATAAAACCCTGAAAACAGTGGTCCTTACATCAAAAATCACATACTGAAAACTTCCTAGGGATTGGGCCTTGTGTTAGCTCTGTATGTACATGATCTCTTTGTCCTTATAACCCTCCATATGAGATAAGCACAATTATCATCCCCATTTTACAGATGGGAAGTGAGTTTCCTTGGTCATACACCTGGTACGAGGAAGAGTTTAAGGGCATGTGTACTAGAAGGGATGAAGAACAGAATAGTGGCTAAGAGCCCCATGTAGGGGTCTGACAGAGCCAGCAGGTTGTCAGCTTCTACTCTCTGCACTTTGGTTTCCTTATCTGTAAAATGCGATAGAAGTACTCACCTTGTAGATTCGTCATAGTTATTATGAGGATAATAACCATAGAAGTGGTAAGTGCTCAGAAGTGACAGCTATTAATAATTTAATGAATCAGATGTGCTGCTATGAGAGAGTCCTTTTTCGAATGCACTCTACGTTTTTAGTAAGTTAAAATTTTTATTATATCACAAAGAAATGCATGTAATTGTAAAAAAAATAAGAAATCAAGTAAACAAAAATTTAAATCACTGTTAATTCTCCAACTGAGAGAGAACTTATTTTTTCTATCCTTTGTATTTTTTCTGTAATTTACACACACATTATTTAGAACGTGATGGTGTACATTATTGTTCTTTTAATGCAGTTTCATTCAGTAATGTTTATGTTTTCTATTTTGCGTATAGTCTTGCTATGATTCTTTCACATGGGTGCTCATGCCCATAGACGGTTAATACCATTAAAGATAAACCAGGCTCTTGCCACAGGATCGTGCATGATTCAAGGACTTGCTGTTTTATATAATTTGCTTGTTTTTTGTGGGCAAGGCTGGTTCTCCTTACCTTACACAGAGTGGAGTCAGTGCAAAGAGGCAGGAAGGAGCTTGCTTGGAGGAAGTCTGTCAGGCATTCTCCTTGTATGAAGGTCATGAAGGCCAGAAGTTGAGCATGTTGGGAGACACTAAGGAGGTCTAGGTGGCAAGTTCCAGAGCTGCTCATACTACAAGGGGGAGTTAATGTCAAATGGAGTCCTAGGGCCAGGACACAATCAAATCTTAGGCTTGTGAGGGACCTAATATACAAATGGACAATTGCTGGACCATATATAAGAATAAAACTGACATACAACCTGCAGCAACCAGTCCAGGATACCAACCCCTTATCAACGATAAATAGCCCAGAAAGCCAGCCTGCTAGACGTCAGGCTTGCAGGAAGTCAGATTGACATCTCTAGTGACAATACAGGAAGCTAAGCAATTGGCACCAAGGACTTGATTAATAACTGACAGCTTCCTACATTTTTGTCCCTACTTCCAGCTTAGGACCAACTAAAGGAAGACAAACATGCACCCTGACCAATCACATCGGATGCCCCGCTTCTAGTTAAACCACCTCCAGCTTTCTCAGGCCAACAGCCTCCAGCCAGGGCATACCTGAAGGCTTCCTTTTATCCCACTATCAAGCTTTCCCATTCCTGTACCTGCCTTTGAGTCTCTGCTGAAACACAAGTGATTGTGGCTGACAACCTTGCTACAGCAAGCTCTGAATACATAGCCTTTGCTCTTCTCATTTGCTTGGTCTTCATTTATCTCCACACTTGCTTGATGCCCAGGATAGGCTGCTCATGTGTGACCACTGTCAGATAGGGCCCTATGCCTTTTATGGAACTATATTTGATCTCTTTTTGTGAGGTAAAGGCTATTTTTCTGGAAGGCAGTGATCATAACTTACTCACCTCAGTATTTCTAATGCCTAGCACTGCTGGTTCTTAGAAAAGACTGCTGAAAGGAGAGGGAAATGAGGTCCCACTCACAAGGATTAGGCCCATTCTTTTCCAATATGGAACCAGGAAAGCCCAGTGTGACTAGTCTGTCTTGTTTTGATAGAATTAAATGTCATTCCAAATTCCAGCTTAAATATAAACCAAACTGGAATTGACCTGGGAATGAGGGGAATTTCACAGCCTGAGGGAGTTTGTAAAATCTCTAGAGCACTATTTTAAAATCTTTGGGGCACAGCTTGCCCCTTTTTTGTTTAACACCTTCTCAACCTGCATGAATTTTGAGGGAAATTGAATTTAAAAGATTTTTTTCCTTAGCTAAATGGAAGCAGGTGCTATTCAGACAGTAAAGAAAACCATGGCTAAGTTAGTTTGGCTTGCTTGTTATCCCTGTTTTCCAGGAAGATAACTGAAATGTGACCTGTGGCCAGTTAATTGTCATTGAGATCGAGTTTCATGAGGCTTCTCTGCTGATACACATCTACACCAGAACCCTGACCAGAAGCCCCACACCTCAGTTATGGCCCATATCAGCTCCAGGCTCCCTTCTTCAGAACAGAAATACCTGTCCAGCATTAGCACCGGGGCCTGGAATACTACACTTAGCCTATATATTGACCTTGATTGGTATGTTCTTCCAGAGGACTCTCCACATTCAAACACTGAAGAAATTTTATTGTGTAGCTAAAGCTACTTCACGTGTGGGAACAAAATCCAAAGGTGAGTAACTCTAGAGTGATTCATTCTCAGAAATTCTACACAGATTTCAGGACTGTAGTGTTGTTGCTTTCTCTGCTAAACATCTTTTTACAACTTGTCACTAGACTATAAGCCCTACCAGGGCAGGGACCTCATCTGTCTTATTTATTTCTGTGTCTCTTGTACTTGACATATAATAGCACCTACCCGGAATTTGTTCAGTGTGTTATGGGATCTTGGAATTCAGAGTCACTTGACAGAAGGTGCTGAAATACAGCAGAGACAGAGAACAAAGACCCTGTTGTAAAATACATGCAAACAACAACACTACAGCAACTCTAATTGCACAAAGAAGACTGTTTTGGCTAGATATTTATTAACAAATAGACAATTTTCTATTAGTAGAGCTCTCTCCTGTTAGAGTCCTTGGTGAGTCTGGAAGTTCTGCCTAATAGGCTTAGGTGAATCTCAGATGAGTAATCTGATTGCCTCATTCAGAAGAGAAGATTTAAAATAATGCCAGGTTACCCTATAGTGGCTTGTGGGTAGGGCATATAACAGAGTGGCATAATGAGCTCAGACCACCGGTGGGAGGAAAGCAGTCCTGTGTCCCCTGAGGGTCCTAAGGGGAACAAAACTTTTTCTTAAATGTTGCTGGCTAATGGAGAGAAAGTTTCCTCAACTTAGTTGTAACCTCTCCCCCTAAGCAGCCTAGTGTGAACAGCTGTGCCAACTCTGAGCCATCTATTTGTACAACCAAATCCTTACTACATTTATCACCTAGTTTTCCCACATCTCTCTCAGCAGTCTTGGTGGGTGGGTGGGGAGGAGAAGGGATTGTGAAAAAGATGAGTCTCTTAACATTGACTTACGTGGTGGGGCATGAGGGGTTGTAATGCAGCATCTGTTTCAACCTCCTTTTACTGTGCCTTCCTACACGGCAGGGCCTGAAAAGCAAAAAACTACATTTCCCAGGCACCCTTGCAGCCTGAGTTGTGGGTGGGGCTTAGATACTCTTATTTGAAAGGCAGACGTGTTGCTCCTGCTGGCAGGGAGGATTAAGGAACGTGTGTTTTCTCTGTAGCCTTATTCGTAAAGGCTCCAGGGCGCGGCCTCTAGTATAGTGGGTGTTGAGAGGCGGGTCATTCGGCATGCATATTGCCAGTGCACATGGTCCTCTGGTGGAGTCCTGGAACCAGCAGCGATGGCAGGGCATGAGGAAGTCTCTTCCTCCTGGCAGGGGGGTGTGTTTGTAGACCAGCTTCCCAACCAGCAGGCAGCAACCTAGGTGGCCTGGTTCTGCTGTGTGGCTTGGGAATTGTTTCTGCAAGAACCTAGAGTTTGTTTCGTTAACCCTCCCAATGTCTTGTAAACCATTTAGCTCACTGTAATAAACCCAGTTCTGCTTAAACTAGCCAGATTAAATTCTTTTCTCTGCGGTGGAACCCTGATCACTGAGGGGCTGAATCAAGCTTTCTGAGTTAGATACTACTGAGGGTTGCCCTCCCCCATTGCTATTGGCTTGGTTTTAGACAATTATTTGCAAAACCACTGATGTGTTACTTTTGGTTCCTGAATTCTAAGCCATTGTGCATTTGTCCACTGTATTCTAGTAAGTGGTAAGCAATTAGAAATACAAGGTTATGGGGTTTATTATGTTTAATAAAATATTGAATCTGTTACATGTTAAATTCTGTTTTGTTCAGAAAAGTGTTGAGCCTACTAACGTATCTATCCAGGGGCCTGAGCTGAGAATTGCCTTGTCTGTTGTTAATGAGCCTTTGTTCCTGGGTGTCTCAGAAACCTCTAGATGATGTATAATATAAAAGCAATACCAATAACCATTATAATAAAGCATTATGTTTGTGTCCTTTATTATGGTTTTTGAAAACATGATCTCTTATATCAGAGTTAAGGGAAGGTATGGCAAAAAAAGAAAAGTTCTGAGATGTATGATAGTTTGTTGAAAGTCACGAAGTTAGTTAATAAATAGAGGAATCAGGCCTATACCAGATCAGAAAAGCTTATCTTTGACAACAAGAAAAGCAACTGCCTGATGTAACAGGTTTCCTCCAATAACCAGCCAAGAATAGCCTGATATAGCTAAAGGAGCTAGGTCCCCTTAAAAAAAAATTAATGGGGAAAGGTTCATTGGATGGTACGAAAAATTGCTGGTGCATTTAGAGCTGTCACTTTGGGTGCAAAGGACTGTGTTATTGACAGGAGTTGGGGGGTGAAGGGCTAGAGACAGGAGTCAAGCTCAAGTGGTTCCTTGCAATATCTATTAGTGCTGTGAGGTAAGCTTGCATTACAGCTTTATTCCACCAAAGAAGGATGTGAAAAGTGGCCTTAAGGAAAAGACATTAGGGTGGGCTGAGGCAAGAGAGGAGGAGTGTAGAGCGACTTGTGGAGAAGGAGAACAGACTACCTGCTGGGCTTAGTGCCTCAGTTAACGCTTTTTTGTTTTGTTTTGTTCTTGCTATTAATTCCTATTATTAAAGGGTTCTTCAAAAGAACCCTGTGGGTTTGAAACAGAGTGAGAGTAAAACATTCTTTTCCGCCAGATATCTCTTCGTCCCTTCTGGCTAAAACTTTCCTGGACTTAGTTTTAATGTTCCTGGTACATGAGGAGGTGGTTTTTTTTTTTAATTTTTAATTTTTTTTTTTTTCTGTGGAAGGATTTACGTGTAGCCAAATGTTTCATGGTCCTATCTGTAATGTGCTTTAAAGCCTTTTCTGAAAGTGAAATTTGTTTAAAGGAAAGGCTGTTTCCTACCAGTTGGAACAGCATCTAGAAGTATGACTCATGCAGCTGGTCCCAAGGGTTCTGATAGTAGAATCTTGCCACAGAGCAAGCAGAAAGACGTTAACTTTTATAACGCTGCAGATCTGTCTTTGGCAGCCCTGCCACCAAGAACCTAAGCATTGCTAGTGCCTTGTGTTGTTTTGCTTCCATTGGGAGGACAAGGCAACTGACTGATATTAGTAACTAAAGCCTGAGGTAAATTGATGGTTGGGAGGAAAGTAAAGTGGCAGCTCAGCTCTCCAGTTCCAGGACTTGCCTTAAAACCCTTGCCTGGTCTGTGTATGGGCTGGAAAGGGGCTCTGGCCATATCCTTATATCATGGAAATCAGGCTTTGCACACAGATAGACCTGGGTTTGAGTAACTTTACTAGATGTTTGGTATTGGGAAAATTATGTAATCTCTCAGAGTTTGGGTTTCCCCATTTGTAAAATAAAGGTGATGTGAGCATCAGAAAGCTGTTGGGAGCACTAGAAAAAATGCTTTAAAGACACAAGCCGGGCTTCCCTGGTGGCGCAGTGGTTGAGAGTCCGCCTGCTGATGCAGGGGACATGGATTCGTGCCCCAGTCCGGGAAGATCCCACATGCCGCGGAGCAGCTGGGCCCGTGAGCCATGGCCGCTGAGCCTGCGCATCCGGAGCCTGTGGTCCGCAACGGGAGAGGCCACAACAGTGAGAGGCCTGCGTACCGCAAAAAAAAAAAAAAAAAAAAAAAAAAGACACAAGCCACGCTGCCTCCTGAAACATAATATGTACTCAACGAATGGCAAATGACCGTTCTGATTATGCTCAGGTTATTTGCTAGTTAATTCCTTAACCTTGTGCTGAATTTCTCTTTTCTACTTGTTTCTAAGTTTCTCAGTTTCCTACTCAAATCTATCCTTCCCTATTTCTCTGTGTGTTATGAGCATGAGGTTTACATATAGTGTTTCTATTTCTGTTTCTCAGAACTCTTATGTATATTAAAAAACAATCCTCATAACAGTCTGCAAAGCAGGCAGCCAGGAGGGTGCATGTCCTTATTTCAGAGATGGGAATCATGAGTTGAGACACTACAAAAAAAGAGGTAAAGAGAGCATACAACAGGAGCCCCTTATTCTGGGGTTTATCGGCTTTAACTCCCTGAAAATGAATGCAAAAAAATTTGTGGTGCATTTTGATTAAGAGATGGTCTTTGGCTTTCATTGGATTCTCAGAGGGTCTGGGATCCGTACCCCCGCCGCCAAAGCTTATGAACTACTGTGGTTAAAGACGTCCGAGTCTAGAGAACTACTGGAAGGCATTTCCTGGTTTCTGCATCGATGCAGGCAGAATAGCAGTGTGTGGCTGGTGAACCACTTCCATTAGAGTCCCCTGGGCTGCTTCTAAGATGCAGATTCCTCACCCCAGCTCAGACCTGCAGAATCAGAGTCTCAGGAACTGGAGCTGGAGAATCTGGCATTTGAACAAGTTCTCCAGGTGATTTTTATGTCTTCTAAAGTTTGAAAATCCATGATGTGGTAGTAAAACCTGCCTTTGGAGTGAGATCCCCATGCATTATGGACCTACCACATACAGCTGTGGGAACCTGGGGCTGTTACTTCAGTTTTCTCAACTGCAAAATGGGGAGGATAATCATACCTCCCTCATAAAACATGTGTGAACATTGAAACAGATGTCTGTACAGTGTTAAATTAAGGGCTTAATGTGATAATTACTCAATAAGTGTTAGCTGAACTGATAATAATGATTATTACCAGTGTTATTATTATCAGTACTATTATTTGGAAGGTAGGAGCAAACTGAAGGCCCTGACTCTGTGGGAAGTTAATGGATAGATCCAACTGAGTGTTTACTTCAGTAACTTTTGTGAGTCATCTGGTTCAACCACATAATATTTGTCAGTGATCGATTCTGTATTATGAAGACTACTGAAATGAATGAATCAGTTAGATTATAGTTAATGGGAAATTTCCTTTCCTTCTTTCCTAGTTTCCAATTTTCTACTATAAGTATGTATGATTAAAAAAAAACCAAACTTTTGTTTCAAAAGAGAGCCTTTTGTACAATTTACTGAAAAATAATTTATTGTTTATTATCTGTGACATGTTGTAACTTCTTTAGTTAATTGGTCAGAAACTTCACCCCTTCTATTACGTTGTTTGAAAAAATTAAATTACTTTGGCTTAAAGGGCCTTTTTCAGGAACCGAAACATATTCTTAGTAGGAGGCCCATCTGGGGAAGCATGATATTCTTGCTGCAGGTATTAGAATTCTAAAGGATGTTTCCTGATGTTGGAATTGTTGCCTGTCTTCTTGAAAGACTGGAAAATTCATTTAAGAGTCTCCTGCTGAAAGAGCTTACAGAGAGACTGAGAAAACCTTTTAAAATGCTCTCATTCATCTTCAGAAGGGCATACAGTACTTTCCATATATGTTAGGCTTATTTTTTAAAAGATAAATGAATTTTTTAAAAAGAACGGGTAAAACACATCATTATAGAATTACATATATATATATATATACACATGTATATATATATTAATATATATACACACACATATATATGTGTATCTCATATGTACATGGATTATAGATTGAAAATCACACAGTTCAAATCAAGACCAGGAGCAAAGACAAATGAAAAAATACAAACTATTAATAATGCTACTACCCAGCATTGAACCTTGGGCTTAGTATTGGTTGTTAAATTTTTTAATGAGTTGCTCATGAGAGGAACAAGTGGCAAAGACCTATGGTGACAGTAAACTACTCACGTAAGAAAGATGCAGCAAAGGACAGCAAAACCCAGGGACATAAGCCAACCAGGAGGAACAGCATGCAATTAAAATTCAAAGCAAATTCACAAGTCTCACAAGGAATATTTCAAGGAAACACAACTGTGAGGGTGAATTAAAAGTTTGTGGCAACTGGTGAGGAAGAATAAAAGATAGTGGAATGAAAACAGAAGAATCTGCTGAGAAAAGTCTCCTTCTCTTTTCTCTTTCGTCTTCTCTTGGACAATGAATTGTCTTCAGTTGCCCTTGAGTTCCTTATCAAGTACTGCTCTTGGCTTTATGCTTTTGTCGGATATGGCTGCAGCTTGAGCTCATGCTTCAAATGATACTCTGGCACTGTGAGGTGTGTGTCATTGCCAGACATTGTCATGGCCCCATTCATTGCAGGAACAACTCAGCAATGTGATTGAGTGTGAAGGAGACACCCAGAGGGTGTCAGGGAGCAGTTTAGGTGGTTTGGGCCCATGAGATAGTGGGTGAGCATGATCCAGCTGCACAAGTTGATAGAACCACTGTGTCCCCCAATCATTTCCTCATGCAGAGCCAAAAATTAAAACTGCCATGAGCAGGAAAATGCCTGGGCTGAGCCTGCGATCAAGCCAAGCTGGTCCATGGTCAACTGAGAAGAAAATGGCCTAATCAGAAGCCCAGGTCATCTGTCTTCTTCAGATCTAATGTCAGTCACCATAACGTCCACTGTGCCTTGACCTGAGGGAATTTTCTCTGTTCCATGTGTGCCCAGATCCTCTCAGACCTCCCCTCTCAGTCTCTAATTTTTCAGTTCAACAGCTACAGCCAGTCTTCACGCTGTGGTGCATTCTGTACTCTTGGTTTCCAGTCCTGTTCTCATCTTCAGCTCCTAATCTTCAGGAGTAGGGCTGGAGAACTGCTTCATTGTTTCACTCAGGTAAACCTCTAGAAAAAATTGCCTCTGCAAGTCAGGCTTACTCTCTTATGCATCTCATTCTCTGGGTCTCTGTCTCCAAATCTCTCTCTCATAGATACATTTATGATGTATGCATTCCATGTTTTCTGTCTTTGCTCTCTCCTTATTCTTAAAGGTTTCCTCCTATCTTTCACACATAAGATTCCTGCTAACTGTAATTATTTCCCTTGCATTAATAATAACTTTTATTATGGGTCCAATTCTCACGATCTTCTTCTTTTATTGCCTCAATCCATTTTCAATTTTGCTGAAATTATATATATTATATGAAATTATATACATATACATATGTATATACATATACATAATGAAATTTAAAGGGAGAGAGCCTTCTCTTCTGAATCAGATGTCTGTGGGAACCTTTACCTTTCTCAGCTCTCTTGTTATAGAGTGATGTCTCTCAGCCCCATACAAACAACAGTTGACATAGTACTTCTAGGCTGAAGATTGGACTTAGCTGATGGTATACTTGAGGTTATCCTGCTAGCTCTTGAATGATGTACAAACTTTATGAAAAAAAAAAATTGAAGCCTTGTAAGGAACATTTCCAGTCATTCGTTTCCTGTTGGAGCATTTTCTTTTGACAGAGTCAACTCAAAAGTATCCTTGAGAGACAGTGGGGTGGGCTGCACCAGAGGAGGGAAGGGCCATGAGCATCAGGGTTCTAGCCTCCCATAAGTCCGGTCATCAGGCTGGCTTTCCAGGCACAGAGACAGGCACGTGAGTTTCCCACAGAGCCTGAATAAATCAAATAAGGAAATGGATGAAGGTGTCGGTTTCCAGCACTTAATTTCTCCTGTGGGCTACTAGGCAAAGCCAGGGACCATTTCAAACTTGAGTTTCTGCAGCACACAGTGTTGCATGAATAAAAGTAACAGTTAAAAGTTGGCAACTTCACGCAGGGGCAATCAATCTTAACATCTCAAGGGAATGGTTTGGTGAAGTCGATCCAAAAGTATTTAGGAATGAAGTTCATGGGCTATAATTTTGGTCTGCTTCCAGGCTTGCTGTTAGTATGCTATGTGACTGGGTCAGTGCCTCAGTTCCACTCTCTTAATACACTGGAAGACACCATCACATCAGCTGAGCTGGCATAAGAATTTACTAATATAGGTGAGGCAATTTATTTTTTTTAACATCTTTATTGGAGTATAATTGCTTTACATTGTTGTGTTAGTTTCTGCTGTATAACAAAGTGAATCAGATATATGTATACAGATATCCCCATATCCCCTCCCTCTGGCGTCTCTCTTCCACCCTCCCTATCCCACCCCTCTAGGTGGTCACAAAGCACTGAGCTGATCTCCCTGTGCTATACGGCCACTTCCCAGTACCTATCTATTTTACATTTGGTAGTGTATATATGTCCATGCCACTCTTTCACTTTGTCCCAACTCACCCTTCCCCCTACCCCTGTCCTCAAGTCCATTCTGTATGTCTGCTCTTTATTCCTGTCCTGCCCCTAGGTTCTTCAGAACCATCTTTTTTTTAAGATTCCATATATATGTGTTAGCATATGGTATTTTTTTTTCTCTTTCTGACTTACTTCACCCTGTATGACAGATTCTAGGTCCATCTACCTCACTACAAATATCTCAATTTCGTTTCTTTTTATGGCTGAGTAATATTCCATTGTATATATGTGCCACATCTTTATCCATTCATCTGTTGATGGACACTTAGGTTGCTTCCATGTTCTGGCTATTGTAAATAATGCTGCAATGACATTGTGGTACATGACTCTTTTTGAATTATGGTTTTCTAAGGGTATATGCCCAGTATTGGCATTGATGGGTCATATGGTAGTTCTATTTTTAGTTTTATAAGGAACCTCCATACTGTTCCCCATAGTGGCTGTATCAATTTACATTCCCACCTACAGTGCAAGATGGTTCCCTTTCCTCCACACCCTCTCCAGCATTTATTGTTTGTAGAGTTTCTGATGATGGCCGTTCTGACGGGTGTGAGGTGGCACCTCATTGTAGTTTTTATTTGCATTCCTCTAATGATTAGTGATGTTGAGCATCCTTTCATGTGTTTGTTGGCATTCTGTATATCTTCTTTAGAGAAATGTCTGTTTAGGTCTTCTGCCCATTTTTGGATTGGGTTGTTTGTTTTTTTGATATTGAGCTACATGAGTGCTTGTATATTTCGGATATTAATCCTTTGTCAGTTGCTTCATTTGCAAATATTTTCTCCCATTCTAAGGGTTGTCTTTTTGTCTTGTTTATGGTTTACTTTGCTGTGCAAAAGCCTTTAAGTTTCATTAGGTCCCATTTGTTTGTTTTTATTTCCATTTCTCTAGGAGGTGGGTCAGAAAGGGTCTTGCTGTGATTTATGTCATAGAGTAGTCTGCCTCTGTTTTACTCTAAGAGTTTTACAGTGTCTGGCCTTACATTTAGGTCTGTAATCCATTTTGAGTTTATATTTTGTGTATGGTGTTAGGGAGTTGTTCTAATTTCATTCTTTTCCATGTAGCTGTCCAGTTCCCAGCACCACTTATTGAACAGGCTGTCTCTGTCTCCACTGTGTATTCTTACCTCCTTTATCAAAGATAAGGTGACCATATAAGCATGGGTTTATCTCTGGGCTTTCTATCCTGTTCCATTGATCTATATTTCTGTTTTTCTGCCAGTACCATACATCTATATTACTGTAGCTTTGTAGTATAGTCCAAAGTCAGGGAGTCTGATTCCTCCAACTCCATTTTTCTTTCTCACAATTGCTTTGGTTTTTCGGGGTCTTTTGTGTTTCCATACAAATTGTGAAATTTTCTGCTCTAGTTCTGTGAAAAATGCCATTGGTAGTTTGATAGGGCTTGCACTGAATCTGTAGATTGCTTTGGGTAGTAGAGTCATTTTCACAATGTTGATTCTTCCAGTCCAAGAACATGGTATATCTCTCCATCTGCTTGTATCATCTTTACTTTCTTTCTTCAGGGTCTTATAGTTTTCTGCATATAGGTCTTTATTCTCCTTAGGTAGTTTATTCTTTTTGTTGCAATGGTAAATGGGAGTGTTTCCTTAATTTCTCTTTTAGATTTTTCATCATTAGTGTATAGTAATACAAGATATTTCTGTGCATTAATTTTGTATCCTGCTACTTTACCAAATTCATTGATTAGCTTTAGTAGTTTTCTGGTTGCATCTTTAGGATTCTCTATGTATAGTATCATGTCATCTGCAAACAGTGACCGCTTTACTTCTTCTTTTCCAATTTGTAATCCTTTTATTTCTTTTTCTTCTCTGATTGCTGTGGCTAAAACTTCCAAGATTATGTTGAATAATAGTGGTGAGAGTGGGCAACCTTGTCTTGTTCCTGATCTTACTGGAAATGGTTTCAGTTTTTCACCATTGAGAATGATGTTGACTGTGGGTTTGTCATATATGGCCTTTATTATATTGAGGTAAGTTCCCTCTATCCTACTTTCTGGAGGGTTTCTATCATAAATGGGTGTTGAATTTTGTTGAAAGCTTTTTCTGTATCTATTGAGATTATCATATGGTTTTTCTGCTTAATTTGTTAATATGATGTATCACATTGATTTGCATATATTGAGGAATCCTTGCATTCCTGGGATAAACTCCACTTGATCATGCTCTATGATCCTTTTAATGTGCTGCTGGATTCTGTTTGCTAGCATTTTGTTGAGGATTTTCACATCTATGTTCATCAGTGATATTGGCCTGTACTTTTCTTTTTTTGTGACATCTTTGTCTGGTTTTGGTATCAGGGTGATGGTGGCCTCCTAGATTGAGTTTGGGAGTGTTCCTCCCTCTGCTATATTCTGGAAAAGTTTGAGAAGGATAGGTGTTAGCTCTTCTCTAAATGTTTGATAGAATTCGCCTGTGAAGCCATCTGGTCCTGGGCTTTTGTTTTTTGGAAGATTTTTAATCACAGTTTTAATTTCAGTGCTTGTGATTGGTCTGTTTATATTTTCTATTTCTTCCTGGTTCAGTCTCGGAAGGTTGTGCTTTTGTGACAATTTGTGCATTTCTTCCAGGTTGTCCATTTTATTGGCATATAGTTGCTTGTAGTAATCTCTCATGATCCTTTGTATTTCTGCAGTGTCAGTTGTTACTTTCTCCTTTTTCCTTTCTAATTCTGTTGATTTTAGTCTTCTCCCTTTTCTTCTTGATGAGTCTGGCTAATGGTTTATCAATTTTTTTTATTTTCTCAAAGAACCAGCTTTTATTTTTATTGATCTTTGCTCTTGTTTCCTTCATTTCTTTTTCATTTGTTTCTAATCTGATCTTTATGGTTTCTTTCCTTCTGCTAACTTTGGGGTTTGTTTTGTTCTTCTTTCTCTAATTGCTTTAGGTGTAAGGTTAGGTAGTTTATTTGAGGTGTTTCTTATGTCTTGAGGTAGGATTGTACTGCTATAAACTTCCCTCTTAGAACTGCTTTTGCTGCGTCCCATAGGGTTTGGGTCATTGTGTTTTCATTGTTATTTGTTTCTAGGTGTTTTTTGATTTCCTCCTTGACTTCATCAGTGATCTCTTGGCTATTTAGTAGCATACTATTTAGCCTCCATGTGTTTGTTTGTATTTTTTACAGTTTTTTTTTCCTGTAATTGATATCTAGTCTCATAGCATTGTGGTTGGAAAAGAGACTTGATACTATTTCAGTATTCTTAAATTTACCAAGGCTTGATTTGTGACCCAAGATATGATCTATCCTGGAGAATGTTCCATGAGCACTTGAGAAGAAAGTGTATTCTGTTGTTTTTGGATGGAATGTCCTATAAATATCAATCAAGTCCATATTGTTTAATGTATCATTTAAAGCTTGTGTTTCCTTATTTATTTTAATTTTGGTTGATCTGTCCATTGGTGAAAGTGGGGTGTTAAAGTCCCCTACTATGACTGTGTTACTGTCGATTTCCCCTTTTATGGCTGTTAACATTTGCCTTTTGTATTGTGGTGCTACTATGTTGGGTGTATAAATATTTACAGTTGTTATATCTTCTTTTTGGATTGATCCCTTGATCATTATGCTGTGTCCTCCTTTGTCTCTTGTATTAGTCTTTATTTTAAAGTCTATTTTGTTTGATATGTGAATTGCTACTCCAGCTTTCTTTGATTTCCATTTGCATAGAATATTTTCCCATCCCCTCACTTTCAGTCTGTAAGTGTCCCTAGTTCTGAATTTGGTCTCTTGTAGACAGCATATATACAGGTCTTGTTTCTGTATCCATTCAGCCAGTCTATGTCTTTTTGTTGGAGCATTTAATCCATTTACATTTAAGGTAATTATCCATATGTATGTTCCTATTACCATTTTCTTAATTGTTTTGGGTTTGTTATTGTAGGTCTTTTCCTAATCTTGTGTTTCCACCCTAGGAAAGTTCCTTTAGCGTTTGTTTTAAAGCTGGTGCTGAATTCTCTTAGCTTTTGCTTGTGTATAAAGGTTTTAATTTCTCCATCGAATCTGAATGAGATTCTTGCTGGGTAGAGTAATCTTGTTTGTAGGTTTTCCCCTTTCATCACTTTAAATATGTCCTGCCACTCCTTCTGGATTGCAGAATTTGTGCTGAAAGATCAGCTGTTAACCTTACGGAGATTCCCTGGTATGTTATTGGTTGCTTTTCCCTGGCTGCTTTTAATATTTTCTCTTTGTATTTAATTTTTGATAGTTTGATTAATGTGTGTCTCAGTGTGTTTCTCCTTGGATTTTTCCTTTATGGGTCTCTTGCACTTCCGGGACTTGATTGACTATTTCCTTTCCCATATTAGAGAAGTTTTCAACTATAATCTCTTCAAATATTTTCTCAATCCCTTCCTTTTTCTCTTCTTTTTCTGGGATCCCTATAATTCGAATGTTGGTTCGTTTAATGTTGTCCCAGAGGTCTCTAAGACTGTCCTCAATTCTTTTCATTCTTTTTTCTTTATTCTGCTCTGTGGTAGTTATTTCCACTATTTTATCTTCCAGGTCACTTATCTGTTCTTCTGCCTCAGTTATTTCTGCTATTGATTCCTTCTAGAGAAGTTTTAATTTCATTTATTCTGTTGTTCATCATCGGTTGTTTGCTCTTTAGTTCTTCTAGGTCCTAGTTAATCGTTTCTTGTATTTTCTCCATTCTATTTCCAAGATTTTGGATCATCTTTACTATCATTACTCTGAATTCATTTTCAGGTAGACTGCCTATTTTCTCTTCATTTGTTTGGTCTGGTGGGTTTTTACCTTGTTCCTTCATCTGCTGCGTATTTCTCAGTCTTCTCATTTTGCTTAACTTACTGTGTTTGGGGTCCCCTTTTTGCAGGCTGCAGGTTCATAGTTCCTGTTGTTTTTGGTGTCTGCTCCCAGTGGGTAATGTTGGTTCAGAGGGATGTGTAGGCTTCCTAGTGGAGGGGACTGCTGCCTTTGTTCTGATGGATGAGGCTGGATCTTGTCTTTCTGGTGGGCAGGACCACGTCCGGTGGTGAGTTTTGGGGTGTCTGTGAACTTATTGTGGTTTTAGGCATCCTCTCTGCTAATGGGTGGGGTTGTGTTCCTGACTTGCTAGTTGTTTGGCATAGGGTGTCCAGCACTGGAGCTTCCTGGTGGTTGAGTGGAGCTGGGTCTTAGCATTGAGATGGAGATCTCTGGGAGAGCTCTCACCGATTGATATTATGTTGGGCCAGGAGGTTTCTGGTAGTCCAGTGTTCTGAACTCAGTTCTTCCACCTCAGAGGCTTAGGGCTGACACCCAGCTGGAGCACCAAGACGTTGTCAGCCACATGGTTGTTTGGTGGGAAGAGTCTTGGTAAAAAGCAGATTCTGGGGAATTCCCTGGCAATCCAGTGGTTAAGGCTCTGCGCCTGCACTGCAGGGGTCATGAGTTTGTCCCCTGGTTGGGGAACTGTGTCAGGCAGCCAACACTTGAGAGAGCAGAAGAAGTGGATGAAGTGATGCCTCAGTTACTTGCTGGTTGTGGAACCCAGGTACAGCCCAAATCTCCCTGAAATGGTTTCTCACCTCCACTCAGCCCCAGGGGACTGAGTGGAGCCCCGCTTTGGGTTGTTGGGACTCCACCTGTCACTAGGGACTGGTGCACCTGGTCCCCAGTGTCCGGCCCTCAGCTTGATAAGGCAATTTGTAACCCTCAAATTGATAAGCAGTAGCACGTGATCATCTCACATTGTTGAAAACTAGCCATACTTGATATAATGTATTCTAGTCTATCAGCTCTTAATAGTTATTAACAAAATATGATTGTATTTATTCTGTGTTTAAACCTAGTTGACAATATCTGCATTGCCTTGTGCTATTTTAAGCTATATATTTTCTTTGAAGTACTTCTCCAGCTTAATTATTTGCATGTGGTATTCCTATTAGATTATTTCTCTGTTTTTTTTCCTCTACTGTTTTCCAAGTGTTCTCTTCCTTAAATGTCCTTTCTCTGTCTTTATCCTAGAATTTTGCATTAGTCCCAGTATTTATTGGACCTCTTCTCCAGTGTTTCATTAGCATTTCATCCATGCCTTCTCAGAATTCCTTCACATGGTTCAGCCATTTTTATACTTCTTAAAACTTTTAAGCCTTTGATTAAATAAATACATGTGCCAAAACACATAAAAAGTCTTTGACTGGGGTAAAAAAATGTCTCAGAAATGAATACAATTCTTATAAACATGTTTATGTACCACATTAAGTTCAAAATAGTGTGTTTAACATTGCACTTGGTACAAATTCTAAGTTTAATTTCTAAAAGATTCAGTAAATATATACTCAGAAATGCCTATAATTCTTATAAGCAGTTCCTACCTACCTGTCAATTGTCAATATTAACATTTGCAAGTTAACAGATGACACGCTTTGACACAGTCACTAAAACCTTGTCTGTTTATTTCTGGAGGGATCATGTGAAAGCCACATCAAGCTGAACCTTGGAAAAATATACAAATTTTACATAGAAGGAACACATAGAAAATAGAGGTTTTCCAACAGTGTATCTATCCAGATGTCTTAGGGCCTTTATCCAATTGGTCTAACTAGACCAGTTTCACCTCTTATGGCCACTCCTATGCTTTAGAGACAGTGGTGTTTGATAAAGTATTTGGTTGCCAAAATATTTTTACTAAATGCTGCCCATTATCAACTGAGACCTTGTGTACACACACACACACACACACACACACACACACACCCCAACACACACACACATACAATACATAAACAAATAAATATAAGATATAAAACATCAAGAAAAAATCACTCCAAATCTCACCACACAGAGATAGCCATCTAAGTTAAGATTTTGCTGAATGTGTTTAAAGTTATTTCTCTGCATGTATGTGTGTGTGTGTGTGTGTGTGTGTGTGTGTGTATATATATATGTATGTGTATATATATATATATATATATATATATATATATATAAAACCATATACACAAAATTTCTACCTAAATTAAATCATATTATACATGCTTCTCTGCAATATTCCTTTTCAATCAGTAATGTGTCATGGACATTTATTCATGTCATGGACACTAATATTATTCAATATTAGTCTGTTTCATCAATTTTAATGACTATATAGTATTCCATTACACAGACCTATTGAAATTTATTTAGTCATCCCTTTATTGATATAGGCTGTTTTTAATTTTTTTAATTTACTAAAAATGTTGCCATGAACATCCTTTGTGTTCAGATCTTTCCAATTATTTCCTTAGGATAATTCTTAGAAATAGTTTGGGTAGGTAAATATATTTACATCTTTTATGTATAATGCTAATTTGCCTCCAGAGAGGCTATGTTTCTTATATGAGTTATAATATAACTTTGAAAACACTAGTCCTGAAGGAGACAGGACTTTTGTTATAGATGACAAGTTGAAGAGAGAAAAAGCTGTGGTCTTGGGGAAAAGAAAAATAATGGAGTCATTATGAGTACAACTACCATGCATGTTGATTTTCTGAGAGTAAGGGTAGGATTGGGGAGAATATAGGATTGGAGTCATCACTGTGGAGGATGAGATGTGAGTTGGGAAGTTGTGTTAACAACAGTAACAACAAGAATAGTGACAAATAGCCCAACTTGAACAATTAACAACTACTAAGCCTTTGTTCTATAGATGTACAGTCCTATGAACTTATAGCACATCTTGGATTCTTAAAGTTTTGAAGCCTTTATTTGGGAGGAGGGGCAATGAGTAGATGACAGCTTTATTTGGGAGGAATGTGTTGAAGACATTTTCATTTGGGAAGATGATGAGTAGAAGGCACCTTTATATAAGGGGAGTGACGAAGGGAAGGTACCCAGTTCTAGGGATTGGGGGAAAAATGGCGAACTAAAGATGAAGGCTCTTAGGTGGCAGGTGGTCCCTTTTGAACAACCGACTATGTGCTCCAAGTTCTGAAGGAAGACAGAGAAACCTGCCTGAAACTAGTAGATTGCCTAGATGGAACATGGCTGATGGAGTCAATCTTATAAAGGTCCAAGGACAGAGGGGGTCAGAAATTGTGGCCAGACAGGAAATATGTGCCTTGCATGGTTACTTGTTCTGTTCCATTGTTGATGTTCCTTCTATATTCTGTTAAAGAAATAGTTTTATTCCATTATTCTATCTCTCCCCATTATATATATATCTCCCCATTAGACTGCAAAGTAAAAAGGAGAAAATGAGGGGACACTCCTACATCAATACAAAAACTAAAAGCAAACTATTATCAAAGTGAACTCCACAATAGATTTTAAAAATACATCATGACTAAGTATGATTTTTCCCAGATATTTAAGGATTATTTGATGTTGAAAAAAGATCTATCAATGTAATTAAAAATTTTAACAAAGCAAAAAAGATAAAATCTATCTCATTGGATGTAGAAAAAAGGAATAAATAAAATTCAGTGCATTCATCATTTTTTTAAATGGTCTTAAAAGTTATGGCTGCCATGACAAATTATTGCAAACTTGGTAGCCTAAATCAACACAAATTTATTCACTTATAGTTCTGAGGGCCAAAATCCAAAAACAGTTTTAAGGGGCTAAAACCAAGGTATTGTCAGGTCTGGTTCCTTCTGGAGAATTTAGGGGAAACTATTTCCTCGTCTTTTCTAGTTTCTAGAAGTTGCCTGCATTCCTTGTCTTGTTATCTCTTCCTCACATCACATCATCTTTCTTCCCCTGCTTTCATCATTACATTTTATTTTTCCTTTAATTTCTGTACTCAAATCTCCCTTCACCTCCCTGTACCTTAATTACTTCTGTAAAATCCCTTTTGCCATAAAGGTAACATTCGCAGGTTCTAGGGATTAGGATCAGGGTAGCATTGGGAGCCCTTATTCAGCTATAGAAAGTTAAGATTAAGAGTATAAATTGGTCAGCTACTTTGTAGAGGCCAATTTTGTAGTTTCTTATAACACTGAAAGTGTACATATTCTGTGAGCTGGGTTTTTGCTTCTGGCACATGTGCAAAGGAGACATAGCCAAAGATGTTCATCGTAGCATTGTTTACATTAAAGTAAAAACCCCATAATATTATTATAATAGAGGGGCAGTAAAGTGCAGTGCTGTAGTTAGAATGTAGTCTTTGGAGCCAGCCAGATGTAGATTTGAGTCCTGGTGCCATCATTTACTAGCTAAATGATTTCAGGCAGACTAGTAACCTCTTGGGTTTACTTCCTTCCTCCATAAAATGGAGGTAGTAACAATAGCCACATCTCTGGGTTACTGTGAGAATTAAATAAGTAAATCCATGTAAAATGGTTAATTACACAGTGCTTAATACAAGATACACTCTAAAAATGTGTATAACAACACCACCACTAACAATGATAACAGTACAGTTGAAGGATTGACTTAGTTGATTGTGGAACAATTAAATGCTTAGGGGACCAAAGAAAAAATCCTCTTTATACTATGTTGCTCCAGAAGACATGTGCAGGACCTGAGTGGATACTAGAGGCTGACATATTTTAAACAAATGTAAGAAAGAGCCTTCCAACAATTACAGCTCTCCAATGATAAAGCAGGCAGCAGAGCAAAAATAAGAGAACTCCCTGTCTCTGGATGTTTTTAAACAGTATAAAAGACTATCTGGCAGAGATATTGCCAAGGAGATTCCTTTTTGGTAGGAGTTGGAAGAGATACATTCTCAGGTCTCTTCCAGCTCTAATAATGAAATTATATTTTATTTATTTAAAATATTTAATTGGGTTTTTCTCTGAAACTAGCATACCTGTAACAAGCCAAACCACAAAGCAACACAACAACAGGGTGGAGAAGGCCAGTCTCTACACCTAATTCCATTCTTCTGGGGTAACTGGTATTGACAGCTTGGTTTGATGCAGATGTACTTCACTCCTCCACTCTCTTTTCCCGTCCTAGTGTTTCCTATTTTTTAGGTCATAAGATCATACTATATATGCTGTTCCACAGCTTGACATTTTTTACTTAACATATCATGGATATAACTGATTTTAAAGTTCGTGTAGAAGAATGTGTTCTTGAAACACTAAGACAGTTTTGAAAATTGCCTTATCAGATATTAAAATTTATGATAAAGCTACTTAATCAAAATTTTGTGGTATTAGCACAAAAATAGCTAGGTAAATGATAATAGGGAGTCCAGGAATAATTGTAAATTCCTATGGGAATTTGGCCTTTTAAATTAGTAAGAAGGGACTTCCCTGGTGGTGCAGTGGTTAAGAGTCTGCCTGCCAATGCAGGGGACATGGGTTCGAGCTCTGATCTGAGAGGATCCCACATGCCGTGGAACAACTGGGCCCGTGAACCACAACTACTGAGCCTGTGCTCTAGAGCCCGCGAGCCACAACTACTGAGCCTGGTGCCACAGCTACTGAAGGCTGCATGCCTAGAGTCCGTGCTCTGCAACAGGAGAAGCCACCGCAGTGAGAAGCCCGAGCACTGCAATGAAGCATAGCCCCCCGCTCGCCACAACTGGAGAAAACCCACGTACAGCAATGAAGACCCAGCACAGCCAATAAATAAAAATAAATAAATAAGAAAATGATTCCCATTCCTCCCATCTGCGTGGATGCTTGCTGTGTACCAAATATAAAGACGATTATATAAAAATAAAAGAAAATTTAAGGTATTAGGTGCAAAATATTAGAATGCAACTTAGGACATCCTTTGTATAACCTTGGGGGGCTGTGTGTGTGTATTGAGGTAGACTTCTAAACGACGTAAGAAATCTAGAAGCCAAGAAGATTGACAAATTTAACCATATAAAACATAAAGACATTTTCTTGGAAAAATAAAATAGACAAAGGTTGAAAGCAAATCATGTAGGGAGAAAATATTTGTAATACATGTAACAGTCAAGGGGTTAATGTCCTAATGTTCTTATTATATTTTAAAACCCCTACAATTGATAAGGAAAAAATAAGTAACCCAGTTTTAAACTGGACAAAGAATATCAACAGGTAATAGATGAAAGAGGAAATCAGGTGTGCAGTACACAAATGAAAAGATGCAAACATCACATGTTGTGAGGGAAATGCAAATCAAAGTAGCAACAAGCTCTCATTTTCATGCATTATACTGGCAAAAATGTAAAAGACTCATAACATCTAGAAGTAAAAAGAATGTGGGGAAATAGCTCTCATAAATTGCTCTTGGGAATGTGAAATATTCTCTTTGGAAAGTGATCTGGTAGATTAAAGTAAAAACTAATCATCTTCTTTGACCTGTCAGTTCTGCCTTTAAGAATCTCTCCTAAAGAAATGAAGTCATCAGAGTGTAAGACTGTATATTCAAGGATTCTCACTATAGCATTGTTCAAAGTGGGAAAAAGCTGGAAAAATCATCAATGTGTATAATTAGGGCATTGGATGAATAAATCATGGTACGTTTGTATGTATTTTAAAGAAGAGATATTGACTTGGTGGTTAGATCATAATTTTATTGATTAACAAGAAACATTTTTAAGTTATAAAAGTAGCACATAGTCAATATAGAAAATTCAAAGAATAAGTATTAAAATTATAAACTTCTAATTTATGTTTCTTAGAGTTATGTTTTGGCTGGTTTTCCAGTTCTCTGTGTGTGTGTGTGTGTGTGTGTGTGTGTGTGTGTGTGCGTGCGCACACATGTACACGTATATACACAACATACATTTATATAGTTATATTTATTCCTACTTATATTTGAATTTTTAAACTTAACAATAAATGGTATTTTCTTTCCATAAAGATGCATTAAATACTATTTTAAATGCCCTAATATTAGTGCATCCTGAGGCTATAGCATTACTTGTTTTTGCCACTAGAAACTGAGGTGGTTTACTGTTTTCAGTGTTTAAAATAATACAATGGATTACTCATACATTGCGGGTGGGAATGTAAAATAGTACAGGCACTCTGAAAACATTTTGGCAGTTCCCTAAAAAAAATAAATATGCAACTACCATATGACCCAGCAATTGAACTCTTGGGTATTCCTCCCAGAGAAGTAAAAACTTATGTTCACAAAAAGCCTGTACACAAATGTTCATAGCAGCTTTATTCATGAATCTCAAACTGGAAACAACCCATGTATCCTTCAGTGGGTGTATGGTACATCTACACCAGGGACTACTACTCAGCAATAAAAAGGAATGAACTATTGAGACATGCAACTTGGATGAACCTTCAGGGAATTATGTTGAGTGTAAAAAGCCAGTCTCACAGATTTCATACTGTATGATTCCACTGGTACAACATTCTTGAAATGACAATGTTATAGAAATGGAGAACACATTACTGATTGCCAGGAGTTAAGGAGGAGGTGGGAGAGAATAGGAAGGAGGTAGGTGTGGCTATAAAAGGGCAATGTGGGAGAGCCTTGTGATGGAAATGTTCAACATCTTGACTTTATCAATGTCAATACCCTAGTTTTGATATTGTATCATAGTTTTGTAAAATGTTATTATTAGGGAAAATTGAGGAAAGGTTATACAGGATCTCTTTATATTGTTTCATAGAACTGCATGTGAATCTACAATTATCTGAAAATTAAAAGTTCAGATTTAAAAACATCAACACAATGAGCATTCCTATACATGTAGAGGCTGCATTTTGTTTCTCTAGGCTATAGTCCTGGAGGTGAAATTTCTCCTGCAAATTGTACTATCACTTTTTTTTAAAGTTTTTGTTTTGTTTTGTTTTTTTGATGTGGACCATTTTTTAAAGTCTTTATTGAATTTGTTACAATATTGCTTCTGTTTTATGTTTTGGTTTTTGGCCGCGAGGCAGGTGGGATCTTAGCTTCCCAACCAGGGATTGAACCCGCACCCCCTTTGCACTGGAAGGTGAAGTTTTAACCACTGGACTGCCAGGGAAGTCCCTGTACTAACACTTTTAAGGATTTCGAAGCACATTGTCAAATTGCTTTTCTGGAAGCTTTGTACAGTTTGTATGAGCCTGTATTTTCAGATAAGGTAGATTGTGGCTACAGTTTTTCTATAAAAATAGCCAACAGTATTGAAATTTTGCCATTTGTGGGACACTATATTAAGCAATTTGTCTTTTATTTGACTCCCCAAAAGGTCTATGGGGCAGGCCTGATGTTGTCCTCACTAAGTGGATGAGGAAACAAACTCAGACAGTTGAGGAACCCCTCCAAGGTTCCCTGCTGGCAAGTGGCATGGTAGAGACACATACTAGGTTCATTTAACGCCAAAGCCAGTGTGCTGATCACTGTACTATCTTATGCTCTTATTTATTACACTACCTGTTAGTTTCCAGGCATGCAATCTAGGGATGAAGAGAATACTGTGCAGAGATAGGAAAAATAATTTCTGTCTGAATAGCACTGGGACTTCAGAAGACCTAGCGTTGTATGACACAGATGACACTTCTAGAATCAGTATTCACTGAAGTCAGGCTTTTCTGTGGCCTGTGGCTCTTTGGAGCTCTGCAGAACTAAGTGGTGAGCCTAAGGCCTCATAATGGTTTTTTCCCCGAGAAGTATTCTGCTTGCTTTTAAAGCATAGAGGTAATGATGGTTGCCTGTTGCTGGTGCACTTCTATTAAAGACAGTCCTAATGTTTTAATTACTATATATCTATAACACGTGTAGTTTTGTTCTCAACTCATTTATAGGCCACATGGAATGTTAAAATAGGGAAAGGTACATTATACATGTTGTTGTGTGTACTCCATCTATGTGAGGCCGCTCATCCTAACTCTCATAAATGTACCAAAGCTTTCATCCTCCAGTTGTTCTAAGTAGGAGTTAATCATTTTTATTAAGTGTTTCCCAGAAAGTGTAAAGCTTCTTTTTTGTTGTATGATTTTCAAGTTTCATTTTATGTGCTGGGTTGAGTCCTCCAGGAAAATGACATTTTCATGGCAGTCCTTTGTTTATGTAGGTCTATATTTCACTTGAAACTACTTAATTTGATCTATTTGTCTAATTTATTAAAGTGTAGCTGATAACATTTAAATTAGGGGTTGATAGTTTTTCTAGTACAGAAAAAGTCAGAAACCAATTTATTTTGCTAGTCTTTTAAGACTTGGAGTTTTATATGATTTTATATAAAAAATCATTGCCTTTAATTCAATTTAAATAAATGCTCTAAATCAGTTAATAAAAATTGGGTTAAAATGTTTGAATTATTGTTAAAATTGTGGCTCTGTAGGTTCTGATTAAAGTGACTTGGTTAATTTGTATAGCATGCCATTCATTCATTCGTTTTACTCATTTTGTTCCCCATTACACATTAGTTCACATTTCCCTAATTACTCTGAATTACTGTCCTCCTTTTCAAAAAACAAAGTTCCAGCCTTTTCAATTCCTCTGTATGTGAAAATCCTCACCCTGCCTTGCTTCTTTTTTATTGCTCTTTTGTGGAATTTTTGTCCCTTTTGGGAGAAGATGTTAAAGATAAGTTATGGATGATGTATGAAATAGAATAATAATATATCCCATATTTTTTCCAAATCTTTTTGCTTCTACTGCCTTTTTTTTTTGGATTACCAATGTGTACTGAGCATACATCTTTATCGAGCTGTCCAGAAAGACGACTAAGTCTTTTTACAGGTCTGGAAGCACTCCATGTCTTCTTCAGGGCCAATGTTAAGAAGGGTTGTAAATTGCCAAGAAAGCAAAAATAAAAATTCAGATGTAATGAACATCTTATGACAGAGGTGATTGAGTTCTTGGAAGTGAAAAGTAATTGGATCTAATTGTGAATCCCAATTGTTTATAGCAGGAACATGTGTAGAATTTATGAGTTTGGATGGTCTACTCCACACTGAATGTAAGTAGTGTTAGCTCCAAGTAACTATATAAGTAAAGTGTGTTACTTCAAATCATGCTCCTTATTGGGCAAACCAGATGACAGTAATGCTGTTCCAATGATGTTTCAGGCTTTTCCACTAAAAGGAGGTCTGGAGCAAGAGTGCCCCATGGTGGTTCTCAGCACTTTTTTTATGACTTCATGCTGTTTGTGTGTGTAATCTGCACCTCTCACTAGTTGTTCTCGCTAGTTGTTCACTTCAGTGGTTCTCAACAATGGCAGGGCCAAGAGTGGGTGGCAGTAGGGTGCACTGGGCACATTTGGTGCAATGTTGGGGCATGTGCTCTTAAAGATGCCTCCAGGAGATTATGATCCACTACTCCCATTGCTACCTGCCCTACTCCTGTTGAGAATAATAGAGCAAGGGATATAAGGAAATACTACTTTAAACTCTATGCCTGTAAAATGGAATTTTCCAATATACTGCTTTCTTAGAAAATTGTGAACTATCAAGATTGACCATAAAAGGAAAAAATATTATAAAGACAAATATGAAAAAATTTTAATGTCAAAGATTTATATCCAGGGCTTCCCTGGTGGCGCAGTGGTTGAGAGTCCACCTGCCGATGCAGGGGGCACGGGTTCGTGCCCCGGTCCGGGAGGACCCCACGTGCTACGGAGCGGCTGGTCCCGCGAGCCATGGCCGCTGAGCCTGCGCCTCCGGAGCCTGTGCTCCGCAACGGGAGAGGCCACAACAGTGAGAGGCCCGTGTACCACAAAAAAAAAAAAAAAAAAAAGATTTCTATCCAAAAATGTTTTAGAACCATAGGGTTCTATGGGTAAGTTCTTTCAAACTTTCAAGGAACAGATAATTCTAATGATATAAATAAGCTGTTCCTATATAACCATATATGATTCCAATATTTTTTAAACAAAATGCATATGTATGCTATTATTTGGAGGAAAAAAAATGTAAACAAAGACTCCTAAACATTAAAGCCATTTGTATCTGTTTGGTGGAATTTAGGGTTTTATATTTTTCTTCACACTTTATTTTCCAAATTCTCCACGTTGAACATGGAATATTTTTTAAATTTTGTCTTTATAATTTTTTTTTTTTTTTTTTTGGTATGCGGGCCTCTCACTGTTGTGGCCTCTCCCATTGCGGAGCACAGGCTCCAGATACGCAGGCTCAGCGGCCATGGCTCACAGGCCCAGCCGCTCCGCGGCACGTGGGATCTTCCCAGACCAGGGCACGAACCCGCGTCCCCTGCATTGGCAGGCGGACTCTCAACCACTGTGCCACCAGGGAAGCCCTTGTCTTTATAATTTTATAATTCAAAAATCAGTGCATTAACCTTTCTTGAAGAAAGAAAGTAGATATGACTACAATGAGTGACAGGTCACCTGAACAAGGTGTACAAAGCCTGTGACAAATACCCACCTTACACTGAAGAGGCCTCCACAGAGCAACTTTTGTCACTGTTGTTAACAGGTCCTCAGCAATTCCCCTAGCCTGGTGGCTGTTTGCCCTGGCTGTATGTTAGAATCATCTGGGAAGCTTTGAAAATTATCTCCCAGGCACTGGTATATATTTTTTACACTCCCCAGGTGATTCTAACACACAGCCAGGTTGAGACCATTGTCAGAGGCTCACTGTGTATGTGTTAGAGAGTTCTGACATTTTGGTTCATTCTAGCAGCCAAGGAAGTGGAAGCCAGGGGTCCCTCTGGCAGGATAAGCTGAGGCAAGCGAAAGCCCATCCCCACCCCCAGTCTGTTTTTTGGCCGTTTGAGTATAGGACAGAGCCTGCACTTCACCACTGTGTTTGCCAGGTATTCAGTCTGAATATCTGTCCTTCACTGAGATACCATTTGGGATAATAGCTCTCTAGTGAATATTACTCACTATGAGGCTATTGTTTACATGAAGTCTTCAGTTCAATCCTTCTTAGGGAACGAGAGGTTTAGTTTAGTTCCTGGTGATGTGCAGTTCTAAGAATTTCCATTACACCTGGCATGGATGTCAATTCTATTTCTTATCACTCAATAAAAGCAATTTATTAGGAAAATAAGGTTTAGAAGTGCCAGACTACATACAATTCAGCCCTTGGAAATCGTAAATGTCCTAAATCTTGTTGGACATCAGGAGAGGCAACTTAAGATATGTCTTTCCTTACGGCTCCTGGCTGGGAGCTGCGTCCTGAGGTCTGCACTAGGCTGGGGAATGAGACTGTGCAGATGGTTGTAGGCCAAGTGAGAAGGGCCTGGACAAAGCCTGTTGGCTCTGGTCTGAAGTCTGGCTACAGGCTTTGGTCTTGTCCACTCTAGATACGCTTGGTTATTATCACAAATAGGAAGCCCAGTTTTTTGGCAGTAGCCAAGGATGAGGAGCCAGGTGGGCTTAAGGAATGTGACACGAAACAGGGCTTTATTATGCAGTTCTTGGTTTTTCCATTGAACTTTAAAGGAGGGGGCATAAGGATAAATGATCAGGGAAAGAATGGAGAACAGAAATTTTTCTGTCTTTCCCAAACATCCTGTAAGTCCTGTTATGTCCCTGCCCATTTTAGGTAATTTATCTTTAAAATATACAGCCCTGTGGAGCAGTAGGAAAATCATTACTGTATCTATCTAGCTGCAGGAACATTTAAGCTTTCATAAAGCCCAATCTCTCTTCCTTCTTGCCCTCATCATCCAGTGAATCACAAAGATTTTGTAGATGCAAGTATTTTCCATCAAGCTTATGAATAACACCACTTGGCAGAAAACCCTGAACAAAGAACCAGACTGCAATGTTTTGTAGTGACTTTACATACAATGTGCCTTAATTACTGGCAAGCCTGTCAGGAGCTTATTCCCACATGTGTCAACACTTTCTTAATACACTGTAATTCATCATGTTATCATGGCAGAAATAAGGTACTCTACGTCCTTGAACTCATCTTTCTTCAAGTGCTGGTCTTGAACTGTGTATCCCACTGCAGTGTCTTCGTCTGGTGAACAAAGACCAGTATATAGCACTGAAACAGTAAGATCCCTGGAGTCCATCACCAAGCACTTTTGCCTGGGCTCTGCAGCACACTACATCCAAGAAGCACTGCTTTACTGTCAAAAGGACATTATCTTAATAGTGGCAGTAAATCCTGAAAAGCAGTCTAATTTTAGACAGACAGCTTGGCTAAGAAGCAATCCTATCATTTACCCCTTTTGACAATTTTACTCATTGAGTTAATTTTCATGCTAGTTGTGTGGTTAAATTAAGATAGAATTTTTTCTCTTTATTAAAAAAAAGAATGCCTTTTGAATTGGGGGAAGGAGGGAAGGATGGGGAAAAAAGAATTCTCAATAATAAACACTGCATTTCAATTGGAAATAGAGTAATTTGAAAAGCTATATTATACTTTCTGGATCATCTCTTAACCCTTTGGCTTTTTTGAGTGAATTTATAAGTGGGCTTTGAGCCTAATTGTAGATGGTTTGGAGAAGGAGTGATGAATCTGAGTCTTGATTCAGGGAAAAATTGGCATTGAATTCCAAAGCAACTTTGAGTTTAATAGTTATTCAGGTTGCTTATTTAACTTTTGCATTTCATTTTCATAGCTTAGGAGAGAGAAGATAAGTTTATCTACCCAGAGTTTAGATTGCTTGATGTATGCTTCATATGATCTCTTGGGTAAGACAGGCATTTTAGAGAGTTCAGGAGGAAGGCCCAAGGATCTGAGTATGGGAAGCAGAAGCTTTCTTTCTGGTACTGCTGAGGCTTCAAGGAAAGTTCTCTCAGTGTGTCCATCTTGCCATTTCTTTCTTTCATTTTTTGTTTTTTTTAATAGATCTTTATTGGAGTATAATTGCTTCACAATACTGTGTTAGTTTCTGTTGTACAACAAAGTGAATCAGCCATATGCATACATATGTCCCCATATCCCCTGCCTCTTGAGCCTCCCTCCCACTCTCCCTATCCCACCCCTCCAGGTCATCACAAAGCACCAAGCTGATCTCCCTGTGCTATGCTACTGCTTCCCACTAGCTAACTATTTTACAGTCTTGAGAAAGAAAAATGGAATTGGAGGAATCAGGCTCCCTAACTTCAAACTATACCACAAAGCTACAGTAATCAAGACAGTATGGTGCTGGCACCAAAAACAGAAATATAGATCAATGGTACAGGATAGAATACCCAGAGATAAACCCATGCACATATGGGCACCTAATTTACAACAAAGGATGCAAGAACATACAATGGAGAAAAGACAGCCTCTTCAATAAGTGGTGCTGGGAAAACTGGACAGCTACATGTAAAGGAATGAAATTTGAACACTCCCTAACACCATACACAAAATAAACTCCAAATGGATTAAAAGACTTTAAGACCAGACACTATAAAACTATTAGAGGAAAACATAGGAAAAACACTCTTTGACATAAAGCACAGCAAGATCTTTTTTGACCCACCTCCTAGAGTAATGGAAATAAAAACAAAAATAAACAAATGCGACTTAAGTAAACTTAAAACCTTTTGCACAGCAAAGGAAACCATAAACAAGACAAAAAGACAACCTTCATAATGGGAGAAAATATTTGCAAATGAAACAGCAGACAGAGGATTAATCCCCAAAATATACAAACAGCTTATGCAGCTCAACATAAAAAAACAAATAATCCAGTTAAAAAATGGGCAGAAGACCTAAACAGACATTTTTCCAAAGAAGACATACTGATTGCCAACAAACACATGAAAAGATGCTCAACACCACTAGTCATTAGAGAAATGCAATTCAAAACCACAATGAGGTATCACCTCACGCCAGTCAGAATGGCCATTATCAAAAATTCTAGAAACAATAAATGCTGGAAAGGGTGTGGTGAAAAGGGAACCCTCCTGCACTGTTGGTGGGAATGTACATTGATACAACCACTATGGAAAACAGTATGGAGGTTCCTTAAAGAACTAAAAATAGAACTACCATATGACCCAGCAATCCCACTACTGGGCATATACCCTGAGAAAACCATAATTCAAAAAGAGACATGTACCATAGTGTTTATTACAGCACTATTTACAATAGCCAGGACATGGAAGCAACCTAAGTGTCCATCGACAGATGAATGGATGAAGAAGATATGGCACATACATACAATGGAATATTACTCGGCCATAAAAAGGAACGAACTTGAGTTATCAGTAATGAGGTGGATGGATATAGAGTCTGTCATACAGAGTGAGGTAAGTTAGAAAGAGAAAAACAAATACCGTATGCTAATGCACATATATGGAATCTAAAAAAACGGTACTGATGAACTGAATGGCTGGCAGGGCAGGAATAAAGATGTAGACATAGAGAATGGACTTGAAGACACAAGGTGGGAGGGGGAAGCTGGGGCAAAGTGAGAGTAGCATCGACATATATACACTACTGAATATAAAATAGCTAGTGGGAAGCAGCAGCACAGCACAGGGAGATCATCTTGCCATTTCTTAAACCTATTCTTTGATGACCATTTCTTATCTTCAACTGTTGAAATACATGTGTGGGGTCAATGGTGGCATCTTGGTCAACAATGGAGAGACCACCTGTTTTGCATCAATTTTTTATATTAATTCACATGGCATTTTTCAATAATTGGAGGAAATTACATGTGGTAGAGGTACATTAACAGTCCTTAAATTTTAACATTTGTCAAATATGGTGCATAAGAATGCCATAGTATAAAACATATGAATAATAAGCAACTCTTCTGCTCATCATAGCAACGATTCCATCTCTCTCTCTTTAGACACGTAATCATGACACAGTTATGACGAAGTTAAGGAATAAAAAGAAGAATACATTTTCTCTTCTAGAGACCTGTATTTCAGGTGTGTGGTTTGTGTATGGTGAAGTGCCAGTAGGAGGAATGCTGTTGGTAAATGTAAAGACTTTGGAGGGAAGGGATGTAGGGTAGGTAGTTTAGGTTCTAGGGAGGAGTTGTCGCTGGAGTTAGACGCTTACTGATAAGAGCATTTATCAGAGCAGAAGAGAGAGTGAATTCCAGGAAAAGAGAAAAACAACATACAATAACTTTTCTGAGGATGCAATGCAGACAACTCCAAAGGAAGTTTTCTAAGTTTCTAGTGAGATGCAGCATGTTAAAATATACATTGAATGACTTGAGAGGATGATAAAGCTTAATATATAGGTTTTTTCTTCCAAACTTGCTTCTTTTCTTGTGTTCCTTTGTGTATTCATGGAACCAACATCCCATCTGTTTTCCAGGTTCTAAATCTCAAAAGGATCTTTGCTCCTTCTCTTTCACTTTTGCCTGCATCTGAATGTGCAGCAAAATCCTGTTGATTTTCCGTAATATCTCTGCAAGGCCTTCCTCTGCTCACTACTCCCTTATCCCTGATCTCAGACTAGCAATAACTTCTCCACTGGGCCCTCAGCCTCCAGTCTCCCTGCCTAATTTATTATGCTTCAGCTGTCAGGTTAGGTTTTTTGGAAGCACAGTCTTACACTCTCCTGCTCAAAGCTTTCAGTAGTGCTCACTGCTTAGAGAAAAGTTTCCAAATTCCCTTTCCTACATGCAATAATTTCTCCATTTTGACTCTGTAGAACTTTTTATCCTATATAATGCAATTGAGCCAATGCTACTCCACGCTTGTCTCCTTTCTTGATTGTTCTTTCTACTTTGAACTCAATGCCTATACCATCTCTGCCACAGAAAAGAAAGTTAGTGAGAAGTATGCTGGTGGAGCCCTAAGTATTAATGTAGAAGATAATCATTTGCCTACTACTAGCTGTGTGACATTTGGCCTTTTGTTGAACTCTCTGTGCCCCAGTTTTCATATTTATGTAAAATGTATATGATAATATTTAATAATAATAATAATGCCTATCATGTAGGGTTGTAGTGTTTATAATTCCTATACAGCAGTTGGAAGAGTGCCTGGAACGTTTTAAGTCTGAGTTGATGTTAGTTATTATTATTATTAATATGGAAAACATGGGATAGGAGATAAAAGGAACCATGACTTGGAATAAAGTTCTTAAAAATAAGCTTAGTGGGAAAAATAAAAGTACCCTTAAGCCTTGACAAGCTTCGGGGAAATAATTACAGTGGCCAATTTGTCTATGAGGATTTGGGATACAGGAGAAATATGGTTGTTTTGCTGTTATTATTCTTTTAAGGGAGTCTTTCTGAAAATTATGCTCAGAAGACCACATTTTAAACTTACGGCATAAAGAGGCTTTGGTTGATAATCAGCCTTTTAATCATCAGATAGCAGAATGAACTGGAGGATGGTCTTTTTTTTTTTTTTTTTTTTACGTTTTATTGAAGTATAATTGATTTACAATGTTGTATTAATTTCTTCTGTACAACAGAGTGACTCAGTTATACACACACACATATATATATATATATTCTTTTCCATTATGGTTTGTCACAGGATATTGAATATAGTTCCCTGTGCTATATTAGTAGGACCTTGTTGTTTATCCATCCCATATATAATAGTTTGCCTCTGTTAATCCCAAACACCCAAGCCTTCCCTCCCCTCCCCGACCTTGGCAACTGCAAGTCTGTTCTCAATATCTGTGAGTCTGTTTTTGTTTTGTAGATATGTTGATTTGTAGTGTATCTTAGATTCCACATATAAGTGATATTGTATGGTATTTGTCTCTCTCTTTATGACTTGCTTCACTTAGTATGATAATCTCTAAATCCATCCATGTTGCTGCAAATGTCATTATTTCATTCTTTTTGATGGCTGAGTAATATTCCATTGCATATGTATACCACATCTTCTTTATCCATTCACCTGTTGATGAACATTTAGGTTGTTTCCATGTCTTGCCTATTGTAAATAGTGCTGTTATGAACATAGGGATGCATGTATCTTTTCAAATTATAGTTTTGTCTGGGTATATGCCCAGGAGTGGGATTGCTGGATCATATGGAAAATCTATTTTTAGTTTTTTGAGGAACCTCCACACTGTTTTCCATAGTGACTGCACCAATTTACATTCCCACCAACAGTGTAAGAGGGTTCCCTTTCCTCCACACCCTCTCCAGCATTTATTGTTTGTAGATTTTTTGATGATGGCCATTCTGACTGGTATGAGGTGATACTTCATTGTAGTTTTGATTTGCATTTCTCTAATAATTAGAGATGTTGAACATCTTTTCATGTACCTATTGGTCATCTGTATGTCTTCTTTGGAGAAATGTCTATTTAGGTCTTCTGCCCATTTTTCAATTGGGTTGTTTGGTTTTTTGTTGTTGAGTTGTATGAACTGTTTGTATATTTTGGAAATTAAGGCCTTGTCAAGTTGCATTGTTTGCAAATACTTTCTCCCATTCTGTAGGTTGTCTTTTCGTTTTGTTTATGGTTTCCTTTGCTTTGTAAAAGTTTGTAAGTTTGACTAAGTCCCATTTGTTTATTTTTGTTTTTATTTCTATTGCCTTGGGAGACTGACCTAAGAAAACATTGGTACAATTTATGCCAGAGAATGTTTTGCCTATGATCTCTTCTAGGAGTTTTATGGTGTTATATCTTATGTTTAAGTCTTTAAGCCATTTTGAGTTTATTTTTGTCCATGGTGTGTTCTAACTTCATTGATTTACTTGCAGCCGTCCAACTTTCTCAGCACCATTTGCTGAAGAGACTGTCTTTTTCCCATTTTACATTCTTGTCTCCTTTGTTGAAGATTAATTAACCATAGATGTGTGGGTTTTTTTCTGGTCTCTCTGTTCTGTTCCATTGATCCTTATGTCTGTTTTTGTGCCAATACCACAATGTTTTGATTATTGTAGTTTTGTAGTATTGTCTGAAGTCTGGGAGGGTTATGCCTCCTGCTTTGTTCTTTTACCTCAGGATGGCTTTGGCAGTTCTGTGTCTTTTATGATTCCATGTAAATTTTAGGATTATTTGTTCTAGTTCTGTGAAAAATGTCATGGGTAATTTGATAGGGATCACATTAAATCTGTAGATTGCTTTGGGTAGTTTTGCCATTTTAACAATATTCTTCCAATCCAAGAGCATGGGATAGCTTTCCATTTCTTTGAATCATCTTTAATTTCCTTTATTATTGTTTTGTAGTTCTCAGTATATAAGTCTTTCACCTCCTCAGTGAGGTTTATTCCTAAGTATTTTATTGTTTTTGGTACAATTTTAGTTTTTTTATTTTTGAGGTTTTGCGGTATTATATTTAGTTATTTTGGCTGGTTTAATCGCGTTGTTGTTTTTATTTTTTGGCCATGCCACGCAGCACATGGGATCTTAGTTCCCTGACCAGGGATTGAACCCGCGCCCCCTGCATTATATGCATGGAGTCTTAACCACTGGACCACCAGGGAAGTCCCTGATGTGATTTTAAAAAGGACTGTTTGTTTACACTCCCTTTCTGGTATTTCATTGTTAGTGTAAAGAAATGCAACCAATTTCTGTATGTTAATCTTGTATCCTGCTACCTTGCTGAATTTGTTTATCAGTTCTAGTAGTTTTTGTGCAGTCTTTAGGGTTTTTTCTACATAGTGTCATGTCATCTGCATATAATGACAACTTTACCGCTTCCCTACCAATTTGAGTACCTTTTATTTCTTTTTCTTGTCTGATTGCTGTGGTTAGGACTTCCAATGCTATGTTGAAGGTAAGAGTGGGCATCCTTGTCTTGTTCCAGATTTTAGCAGGAAGGCTTTCAGCTTTTCACCATTGAGTATTATATTGGCTGTTGGTTTGTCATAAATAGCTTTTATTATGTTGAGATATGTTCCTTCTATACCCAGTTTGGTAAGAGTTTTTATCATGAACGGGTGTTGAATTTTATCAGATGCTTTTTCTGCATCTTTTGAGATGATCACGTGGTTTTTGTCTTTTCTTTTGTTGATGTGGTGTATCACATTGATTGATTTGCATATGTTGAACCATCCTTGTGACCTGGGATGAATCCAATTTGGTGGTTGTGTATGACCTGGAGGATGGTCTTTATACTCCTAGCAACAGAAGATGGTAAAGGCATTCCTTTATAATGAAAAACTACACTTGTGGTTTCCAGATGAACCTGTTAATGCAGTATGGGGGCATGGTTGGTTACAACGTACTCCCTGGAGCTGGGCAGTAGGGCTCCAAGTCCAGAGTCTGCCTCTCACTAACAATGCTGCCTTAATACTCCTGTGCCTAAACTTTACTGTCTGTAAAACGGGATTAGTAATTGCACCCAGCCAACCAGTATGGTCATTGTGAAGATTCAAGACATTAATATATTTAAAGTACTTTGAAAATGCTATCTCCATAGTAAATGCTCATTAATTATTAGCTGTGGTTATTATCTACCTGAGAACTATGAAGTAATACAAATCATAGTAAAGATGCTCAGGAGAGTAGGACTAAAAATCTTGATGAAAAATGGAGAAAAATGTCAACAACACTCAGCAAATACTGACAGTGAAATATGTGAAATTGTGGAACAGAGTCACCAAGGATGAGGGGGAACGTCTGTAGTTTAACTCATGTAAGCTCAGGCAAAATACAGGGGAAGTATGCCACGGGAAGTGTTCTTATGCTTGCAAGATTATGGACAAGATGACCTAATAAAGTACTTTCACCATGAATTTCTCTGGTAACTTGATTAGAAGGGTGGAGAGACTGTTCTTTTCAGTGAGGGAACTACTTTAAGTGTTTGTGCCAGGTGAGTCTGTGCTCATTTAGTCAGAAATGCTGATTTCTGAGCTTGGTGTTGACATGCATCATCACATTAAAAGGTAGGCACTCTTCAGGTTCCAAAGTCCAGTGCAGAATGGAGTCATCCACCTGACTAATTTGGGCTAAAATGCCACTGCAAAATGAGGGGAAGGAAGATTTGAATTTAAATTATCTGGAAAATTACTTTAATTCTCACTACCATTTTGCATGTTACAAACATTCCTGACTTCTAGATATTTTGGAAAACAAAGTTTGTGGATTAAGGGGTTTTTGATGTGCCTTCATAAAGAATGTTTGATGTATTTTGATATTTCTTGGCATCACTTTCAATGTGTCAGACTAAACACAGATGCCATGTACATCTTCAGATAAGTAGTCTCTACTTTCAATTTTGTTTTTTCTTAGGAGGAGGACACTTAGGTTCATTTGTAGAAGTAATGGAGAGAAAGTTTAGCATTCCCCACAAAGTCATAATAGTATATGGGGGTTGGGGGCATAGTGTGTCTTTAAAAAGCCTTTTTAAAATAATAACTGTAATAATATATTCTCAATATTATATTATTTACATTTGAAAATAAATGAAAACTTTCATTTTCTTAGTATATGTTACTTAAAGATTGTAAACGTTTTGGCAGATATAGAGAAGATGCAATGATTCTTAGTGGTTTTCAAGAAGGGATATCATAATATAATAAAGGGAGCCCTGTATGTGTGAACCTGGTTCACTAAAATATGGTTCACTTATTTTTTAGTGAACCAGTTCAGCATCTCAACAGAAGGAAGACCAAAATTTTTGACTGGGATAATCTCAGTTTACATACATATTAGGAAAAGTGAGATGGTGCAGTAGAAAAGTTCTGGGTCAGAAGTTCAAGATCAGGGTTCCTGTTGAGCTGGGGTTCCAATTCTGAAACCTTGAGCAAGTCACTTAATCTCATCAAGCCTGTCTACTCATCTGTAAAATGGGAGTAATAATAATATTCTTTTATGATCCGTAGAGATAAAATATACACATAATAAATGTCAAAATACTTTTCCAATTGTAAAGTGCTAACAAATGAAGACACTGTTATTATTGTGATACCATCACTGCCATACCTGAACTTAACTTAAAAAAGATAACAAAGACCCACTTACTGTAAGTCCATGCACACACACACACACACAAGTATTGTTAAATATGCCATGATTTATATATTTCTGGTTAAAGTATTCCTTTTTTTAAAAAACAAATGTTCTTTCTACTCTCAATTTAGAAGAAAGGAGGACAAGAGGTACTTTAAAAATAGATGAAGGAAAGCACAGTAACCATCTCCTTTATCCTAAATTTATCCAGCCCCTATGCTTGATAGTGAGTGATCTGTACATGAATACACTTTTGAGACCATAAAGAATTATTTTAACTTTAGCCTCTTCTCTAGGGGAATGGGAATACTTAATATTCAGGTCTAAAACAGTTATTTCTCTGAAAATAACATTCTTCTGATTATTCAGACTTCATCCTCTTGCTTCTAATGTCTTTTTGGCATGAAACAGACAGCTGGAAACTGCAGACCTTCTGAGATTTTGACTTCTCCCTTAAGAACTCATGATTGGACTCTTGACCTTTGATCTTCTCCATCCTGCTCTCTTGGAGAGCCCTCATCTGACAGTCCTGGTGAATGAAGGCAGAGATAACTATAGAACATCAAGTTATTGTACAGGCTTGTGTCTCTATGGTTAAATACTGGGTTTCTGTCTCCAAATTAGTAGTTTACTATGTTTTCTTAAGTGCTGGAAATTTATGGAGCTATCATAGTTGAATTCTTGTTCCTAAAACAAAAACAAAAGAAAATACCACTTGCTGATTTCTTTCTATTTTTGTCTTTGGATGGCTTATATTGCCTTGCAGTAGCAATCAAGAGTGTTATAGAGTTGTTTTCCTCAGAACCAAATTGTTTTGTGGGGGGTATTTCATTTATATTTTTTATGAATGATGCTGTCCTCAGACCCAGGTAATTACTGATAGAGAGAGTAGTGTTTACATTATGTTAAACTGCTAGCTATTTCTTTGACTTTCTAATATTTTGTCTGACAGTAGAGGTAATTGGTGAAATGTGAAATCTACTGTATACTGACAAGTACCTAGAAGACTTAGAAAATATTTCAAATTGTTTAAAACTAGGGACAAAATCTGTGGAGGGGATGGGATTCCTAAAGCTAATTCACAGTATCATAAAAACTCAAGTTAAAAGGCACTTTGGCCCCAAATAACTTACGTAGATATTCCCCCTGCCTTAAGGAAGGGGAGCATAGCTCCCATTCCTTATGTATGATATGCACAGAGTGACTCCCTTCCAAAGTGTATAGTATGGAAATTGGGCGGGGCGGGGAAGGATTGGAAGGAGAGGAAGAGAAACTTTAGAGAAGCTTGCCGCATACTACCTCAGCTGGGTGATCAAGGCCAACACTGAGAGTCACAAATCATATTGATAATAATGTGCCTTTGATATGATGTGATGAAGAAGGCACCTTATCTTGAGAAAAACAACACACAAATTCCAATACTGGGGCATCCTACAAAATACCTGACCAGTACTCCTCAAAACTGTCAAGGTCATCAAAAGCGAGGAATTCTGAGAAATTGCCACAGCAAAGAGGAGCCTAAAGAGACAAGACAACTAAGTGTAGTATCGTATCCTGGATGGGATCCTGGGACAGAAAAAGGGCACTATGTTAAAACTAAGGAAATCTAAATAGACTACGAACTTCAGTTATCAATAACGTATCCATATTGGTTCATTACTTGTACAAATGTATCACACTAATGTAAGATGTTGATAATGGGGGAACCAGATGTGAGGTATATGGGAAGTCTCTGTACTATCTTTCAATTATTCTGTAAATCTGAAATTACTCTAAAAAATGAAGTCTACTTTTTTTTTTTTTTTTTTTTGTGGCGATACGCAGGCCTCTCACTGTTGTGGCCTCTCCCGTTGCGGAGCACAGGCTCCAGACGCGCAGGCTCAGTGGCCGTGGCTCACGGGCCCAGCTGCTCCGCGGCATGTGGGATCTTCCCGGACCGGGGCACGAACCCGTGCCCCCTGCATCGGCAGGCAGACTCTCAACCACTGCACCACCAGGGAAGCCCTGAAGTCTACTTTTTAAAAGGCGCTTTGTCAGCTGTTCAGCTGATGTCCTTCTAGTGATCACAATTATGTCAAGACTCAATTTTCAATTCAATTTTCCTGAATTCTTTGAATAAGAGGCAACTCATCATTTTGAAAGTGGTACTTTGATTAATGCACAACTCTTTGTATTTTGTCTGTTTGTTTTTCAGTAGGTAGGAATAGCTACCAAAGAAATTTGAGGTGGCTAAGATTGGCTGCTCCCCGAAGAACTTCCCACGTGGCTGTAATAAAAATGTCTCAGAAGAGATTCTTCCCCTGTACATTTATTGCACTATCATTCATTAGCAAGCAAGCACAAAGCACTTCCAAGGATCTGTTATGTGAGTTTGATGAAGTCTAAGCTCTCTTTGCTTTTCAGCACTTACCACATATTGTTTAAAATATTTACTCCAAGGAGGCATGATATTCCAGAGTCAGGATTTTGTGCCCTCCCTCCAGTAGGTACCATGAAATCAGAAATCCTCTTAAACCAATGACTGGAATCAGGCATCATTCCTAATCATTCAGGTTGTAGGATTCATTGGATTTTCAACTTCTTTTCATGCAAGAGTATTTCTAAACTGTTTTGGCCAATTCACATATCTTGGCATTTCTTATTTCACCAATGAGAGCCCATTTCTAATATTCATTATGCTCAATAGCCAGTCACTCATTTAACCAACAAAACCCATTTTTAACATTCAGGATGCTAATTAGTAGTTTGTTCATTGAGATGCTGGGAGCTGAAGGACTTCTAATACATACTCTGGAGCATTGCCTTTTCTCATGTAACGTAGGTGACTCCCCATGATGCATTCTGGGCATCATAGTAGCTAACCATCCTTAGAATTAAAGCTTTAGCTGGTCAGACATTATATTACATTGATTATATGGAATGTTTTGAGGTAAATTACAGACATCTGTACAAGTAAATTCTGTTATTTTTAAACAACTCAACCCAGAAACCTGCTTCTATCCATTCTTTCATTTGAGGCAGCGAAGTATGCTTAAGTTTGCCTCTGAGATGAATACGATGCTTGGGTACGGTATTCCTGAGAGTAAACTCCAAGTGTTAGTACTTCTTGGGACAGCATGGTGGGAAGGAGGAGAAGGGAATAAGGTGGGGTGAACACAGTGACAGAGAAGTGCTTTGGATTCACTGTCAGAGAACTACAGTGGGCTAGGCAATCTTATTTTCCCTTAATCTAGAATGTTCTATTTTTTGGACAATAGAACTAGCTTTGAACACAATGTTTCTTAATATTCCACAGAAATGTAATACATAGCTCACTCCCTTATCAACACTATAGTAGAACCTCAAGTGGGGAAGGACTGGAACATGTATTCCCTTGATAAAAACAATACAAATAAGAAACAAGATCATAATAATAGTGGCTGACATTTATGTAGTATTTACCATGTGCCAGGTATAACTTCTATTAATGGTTCTAAGTACATTATATATGCTAACTCATTTAATCCTATTCTAGGAAATCTAGGAAATCTATATATGGGAAACTATTACCAGTCACTGGGTAGACTATCTCACATTGTATACTGGAAAAAGTTACAGTTCTATGACAAAATGGCAAGATGGCAGAGTTAAAGAAAATCTAAAGCAATTAAAAAGAACGGCCACGGGCTTCCCGGGTGGCGCAGTGGTTGAGAGTCCGCCTGCCAATGCAGGGGACACGGGTTTGTGCCATGGTTCGGGAAGATCTCACATGCCGCGGAGCGGCTGGGCCCATGAGCCATGGCCGCTGGGCCTGCACGTCTGGGGCCTGTTCTCCGCAACAGGAGAGGCCACAACAGTGAGAGGCCTGCGTATCGCAAAAAAAAAAATAAATAAATAAAAAAGAATGGCTATGTAGAGAACAAGCAATTTAATACCATCAGCATTCATTGAACCCCCACAGATTACTTGTCTCTGTACCTAGATAATTGAAAAATTACTAGAAGATTAACTCACAGTCCTTACAGGTACTGGTGCAAAGCATATTTTACTTAAATTTTTATTATCTTCTAAGCTTTTATTATCCCTTACATGTCTCATAGATGTAGAGATGAGATATGATTTGTAGAAGAAAGAAAAGTGACTTATTTTCAATCTCTGTTCTATAAGAAATTAGGAAAACAAGAATTCTGGGAAGATGGCAGCAGTGGCTTTTTATGGCTGACTAATGTTCCATAGTATATATGTGCCACATCTTCTTTACCCATTCATCTGTTGATGGACACTTAGGTTGCTTCCATGTTCTGGCTATGGTAAATAATGCTGCAGTGAACATTGTGGTACATGACTCTTTGAATTATGGTTTTCTCAGGGTATATGCCCAGTATTGGGATTGCTGGGTCGTATGGTAGTTCTATTTTTAGTTTTTTAAGAAACCTCCATGCTGTTCTCCATAGTGGCTGTATCAATTTACATTCCCACCAAGAGTGCAAGAGGGTTCCCTTTTCTCCACACCCTCTCCAGCATTGGTTGTTTGTAGATGTTCTGATGATGCCCATTCTAACCGGTGTGAGGTGATACCTCATTGTAGTTTTGATTTGCATTTCTCTAATGATTAGTGATGTTGAGCATCCTTTCATGTGTTTGTTGGCAATCTGTATATCTTCTTTGGAGAAATGTCTATTTAGGTCTTCTGCCCATTTTTGGATTGGGTTGTTTGTTTTTTTGATATTGAGCTGCATGAGCTGCTTGTATATTTTGGAGATTAATCCTTTGTCAGTTGCTTCATTTGCAAATATTTTCTCCCATTCTGAGGTCTGTCTTTTGGTCTTGTTTATGGTTTCCTTTGCTGTGCAAAAGCTTTTAAGTTTCATTAGGAACCATTTGTTTATTTTTGTTTTTATTTCCATTTCTCTAGGAGATGGGTCGAAAAGGATCTTGCTGTGATTTATGTTGTAGTGTTCTGCCTATGTTTTCCTCTAAGAGTTTTATAGTGTCTGGCCTTACATTTAGGTCTGTAATCCATTTTGAGTTTATTTTTGTGTATGGTGTTAGGGAGTGTTCTAATTTCATTCTTTTACATGTAGCTGTCCAGTTTTCCCAGCACCACTTATTGAAGAGGCAGAGCACAGGGAGATCAGCTTGGTGCTTTGTGTCCACCTAGAGGGGTGGGATAGGAAGGGCGGGAGGGAGACGCAAGAGGGAGGGGATATCGGGATATATGTATATGTATAGCTGATTCATTTTGTTTTACAGCAGAAACTAACACACCATTGTAAAGCAATTATACTCCAATAGAGATGTTAAAAAAAAAAAAGGTAACCAAGAAGGACCTACTGTATAGCACAGGGAACTCTGCTCAGTATTCTGTAATAACCTAAATGGGAAAAGAATTTGAAAAAGAATAGATACAGGTATATGTATAACGGAATCACTTTGCTGTACACCTGAAATTAACACAACATTGTTACTCAATGATACTCTAATATAAAATAAAAATTAAAAAATCAGACTTTGGGAGATAATTAGGAAATTATTAATATAAGTAAAATAAGTTCACTTATTGCCTTAAAGTAAAATTGAGATTAAAATGACATTATTTCAAGTTAGATACTAGAGAGGTGGAAGCAATGGGAGATGTATTTACTGGCTGATTTCAATCATGCATATAATAGGGAACCAAGAGACTGTAGCAAACAAAACAAAACAAAATAACACAAACAAACACACAGTTGAGGGAAACTAAAGAGGAAAAATTTTCAAATTTATTTTTTAAATGAGATAATATTGATCACCAAACCTGGTCAAAAGCTGCACCAAAAAGAGAATATTACAGAATAATTTCAATATGAATAGTGATAAAATTTTTTAAATAAAATATTAACAGCATATTAAAAATAATACATCATTACCATGTGGGATTAACTCCAGAAACACAAAGTTCATTCAGTATTGGAAATCCAAAGAAGAAAGGAAAAGATTATAATTATCTTTGTAGGTGCAGAAAAAGCATTTGACAAAATGCATTGCCCTTTCATATTATGAAACAGACAATAAAAAAGGACTCATGGATATTTTTAAAACATTATAATATACCTCAGTGTTAAAGCCTTTTACTTAGTTGAGAAATACTGGTGTGTTTCCTTCTAAAGGCAGATTCAGGAACGAGACAAGGATGCCCACTATCTCCACCACAATTTAGCATTGTGTCGGAGGTATCAGCCAAAGCAATTAGAGGAAAGAAAGCAATTAGCTGTAAGGAATTGGAAAGGAAAAAGCAAATTATCTTTACTTATAGATTATATTGGATTGAATGTCTAGAAAAGGTATTAATTGAAAAGCTACTATAAATAATAAAAGAATTTCATGGAGTGTCAGATTATGAGATCAGCATACAAAATAAGTAGGTTTTATACATAAAAAACAAAAACTGTTCAATTTATATAATGGAAAAGAAGACTCCACTTAGTCAATAAAATAAAATAAAATAAAAAATGAAATGAAATGAAGTGAAATAAAATTCCTAGGTGTATATTTAAAAAGATATTCAAAAACTATGTGAAGAAAACTATAAATGTTTCCTCCAAAATACAAAAATAAATGTGAGCAAATAGAAAGGAATACTATGCTCTTGGACAGAATGATTCAACAATATAAAGTTGTCAATCCTCCTTATATTAATTTACACATTTAATGCTGTTTTTTAATTTTTTATAATCAATTATACAAGTTGATTAAAAAGTTCATTTGGAATAACAAATAAAGAAGAATAGTCAGGAAAAGGACAAAAATAGAGAATGGAGCAAGTGCAAGCTGATAATAAAACACATTATAAAGCCTTCATAATGAAAAGACAGTGGTTTATGTACATGAATAAACAGATCAGTGCATCAGAATAGAAAATCCAGAAATAGATCAATTACCTATGCAAATCAGTAGGGAAAGAGATGGACTTTTAAAAAGTGTTGTTGGGAAAGCTGGATGGACTTATGCAAAAAAATAAAATTGCACTCATTCTTCACCCTGCACATCAAGATAAACTTCACATGTATCTGAGATTTAAAGGTAAAAAATGATACCCTACAAGTACCGGAAGAACATACAGTGGAGAAAACTTTTCTAGAACTCAAAAATCTGAAACAATAATAGAAAAGATGGATACACTTGATAATATAAATACAAAGAAATTTTTCATGGCAGAAAAAAATCTACCATAAGAAAAGCAAAAAGACAAATGACAAACATGGAAAAATATTTGAAATTTATGTCATGAACAAAGGGTTGTATGCCTTACATAAAATGAATACCTAAAAACAGAAGGGTAAAAGCTAACTCTACTGAAAAATCAGTTAGAGATAGAGACAATTCACAGAAAAAGAAATGCAAATACCCTTGGCCATATGAAGAGATACTTAGTCTCACGTATAGTAGGAGAATCACAAATTAAAATTACATTGAGATAGCACTTAACTGGCAGATTGATTGTCATTAAGAGCCAGAATTTTTGACTGGGAAAAGGAAATACAAATGTCAGATGAAGGAGGTTAAGTAAAAATGCAGTAGTCTTAAATTGAAATTTATTTTATCTCAAAAAATACCAAACACGCTCAAAAAAATACCACCATCTTTTCAATGCAAAGAAATAAAGACAATTACCAATCCAGTGATAATGAGAATTCAGATTGTGTTATTTAAATCTCAATTCCCAATAAAAAGAATCAGGACTATAGAGAAATGACTGATCCTAGGTCTGAGTCAGGAAATGTACCAGCTTAGCCTGGAACATCTTGTCATACAAGAAAGCAAGGAAGCTTTAAGATTACTGGGATCTGTGCAAAGGGAACCGTTTGGAAGTTGCTCCTACTGGCTAAATTTTGAGCATTAATAAGGACAGAAATGTCAATGAATTGTGATACATAAATATATTTAAACCCATGAGTTCTAATGGTTCTAAAAACATCACTTTGTATTTTATAATAACTATAAATAGAGTATATATAACCTTTAAAAGTTATGAATCACTATATTTTATACCCATAACTTATATAATATCATACATCAACTATACATCAATAAAAAAGAAACCAAAAAACCCCTATCACTTTGGTCACTTTTGGAAGACTTAGGGAACCAATTCAATATTTTGAGGAATAGAAAAGAAATATCAGCATTTATCCTGCCTTTCCTATATTAAAAATACTTCAGGATAAACCAGCAACTGATGAAGAGCAATTTCTCTTGGCGATGAATTCTAGGTAATACATAAGACAAATAAGAGAATTGAAACATCATCCTTTTGCAACCCATAATGAATGAGTGAACCTAGGCAATAATCATCAATAGCTGCTCACATCGCCAAAAGAGAGACAATTAGACATTATATGTCCTTCCTGATCAAATTTCACATTACCACTATGAAGTATTCTGGCCAAAAAATTGAACCTGAATCCATTTGTCTCTAGGTCTAGTTACAGTCTTACAGGATCAGAAGGAACGGCAGAACATATTCAATGAGGCCATGGGGATGCAGTCAGCAAAACCTGGATTGAAGAAAACTGTAGGATAAGCAATCCGATATTCTCAACAGCAGAAAAATAATGGCAATGGAAAAAAGGAGAAAAGAGACCTACATTAAAGAAACATGTCAACCAATAATAATATATGGACCTTATCTGAATCTCAATTAAAAAAAAAAACAAACTCCTCTAAACATTTGATATTTGATACTGCTAAGAAATCACTGTTAAACATTTTTAAGGTATGATAATGGTATTGCAGTTTTATTTTTAAAAAGAAATTTTATCTTTTATCTAAAAAATCCTTAGAAATATTTATGGGTGAAATGATATTTTCTTGGATGTGCATCACATAATCAGGGGATAGGGGAGTGGCTTGGGGTACAGGTGAAACAAAACTGTCAGTGAATTGATAGTTGTTGAAACTAAGTCTTAGGTACTTGGGGATTTTTTATACTATTCTACATTTGAATATGTTTGAAATTTTCTGTGATAAATGGTTTTAGAAGAATTAGGGAATGTCTCTTTTTTTAAAACACAAGTTAGAGGACTTCCCTGGTGGCGCAGTGGTTGAGAGTCCGCCTGCCGATGCAGGGGACGCGGGTTTGTACCCCGGTCCGGGAAGATCCCACATGCCGCGGAGCGGCTGGGCCCGTGAGCCATGGCTGCTGAGCCTGCACGCCCGGAGCCTGTGCTCCGCAATGGGAGAGGCCACAACAGTGAGAGGCCCGCGTACCGCAAAAAAACCCAAACACACACAAGTTAGAGTTTAGGTGTAGAAAGTGTTAACCAAGCATATAAGAACTTCTTGAAAACACATTTTGGAATCATGCAGTCCTAAACACTATGCCAAATACTTTCCCTCTTATTTGATAAATCATTTATATTTTTAAAGTAATTTAATTTAGATGTTTCTACTTAGCTCATTCAAATATTGCATGAGAACTATTGGATGTTCAATTTCCACTCATCCAGTAAAACAAAAACCCCAAACCAAAAAACAAACAACAAATGCTTATCTTTTAAGTTGTGAATAGACCATAAAAATAGACAAAAATAGACAAAAGAGACCCCCCCCACCCAAAAAAAAGCAGAAGCTGCCAGAACTTCTTAATATCTGGGCTCAGAAGTCCCAGAACATTCTTCTACTTTCTGTTGGTCAAAGCAGTCACAGGCCAGCCAACATTCAAGGCAAGGAGGAAATATACTCCATCTCTTGATGAGAGGAGCAGCATGTACATGCAAGGGAGAGTGGGTCTGTTTGGGGTCATCTTTGGAGACTAGCTACTACAATTAGCTTATGTGCAAAGTCAGAGCATGCCTGCTTATCACAGCCTGCCTATCAGCTGGGATGATATATATATTTCATACCTCTCTACATATATAATACAATATATAAAAATAATCTGTACAATATAGTATATTGTATATGTATATATACAAAAAGTAAAGTATGCTTTGTTGCCAGCTCAGCCAGGTAGGCCCGCGTGAATGACACATACCTCTATTTCTGCTTGAAAGGAAAAATTACATGGTATAGGAAGAGAGCGTAAGGACCTGAATGGGAGTCTAAGAAAGCATACAAGTTATATTTTAAGAGCTCTTCAGTCCACTACATATCTCACAGATATATGGGTACAGTTTCTAAGTCAGCTACTATCTTGTGACTGATGCGATACATGGCTTTTCTTGGGGGAAAATACTTTATCTTTGCTTTAGGCATTCCTTCTCTGATTTGCCTTTTTGGTTGTGGGGACTATGTTTTTAAACCCACTAAATGCAGGGAAACAATGGATGTCTTTCTTAGCTACTTGTAAAAGGTCATATGGAAAATGAGCTTGGGCAGAGTGGGTCCAACTAGACATGCAAGCACATGCATAAATGAACACATTTAGAACATTGTTTGTCAGTGTTAACCCTTTGCTTACACAGAAAAAAGGAGACTCTTTCCCTATCTTCAGATGGTTTTAAGCTAAATTTGCATGAAGTAGAAAACAGAAGTGAATCACTAAAATTTTTACTGATCTTTTTAATGCTAGAGCTCTGGGAAGACCAAGTATGGAAGTGGGCGGATGCTCAGGACCTTTCCTCTCTGGTCTAAATTAGGACAATAAGCAGACCAGAGCTTCAGGAAAACTTTTAAAGGCCTCTAGCACTATAAAGATTATGCTCCTCCAACACACATAAAAAGAAAACTAACAATACACTGTAATTAAGTAGAAGATAGTAGAAGATATAAATAAAATATATTGACTTTTATTCTGACTTTTCCCGTGTGATTAACAATTTTTGTAAAACAAAATCATGTTCTTTCAAAGTTTTTTTTTTTTCTTCTCATGATGTAGTGTTCTTGCTTTATTGGGGCCTCCATACCTGCATTGCTTTGGGGCAATATAGCACTGGCCCAGATCCATCTTCTCAAGAAGCCCAAATAATTACCTGTCAAGAAACCTGGTAGGATGGTCTGCTCACCAGTGTAGTTTATTGACTGATAGTTTTGCACTGATCTAAGAGTACTGTTTACTTTTGGTTGGAATATGGCTCCTTTGGGGAGAAACTGATGAGGTTAGGTCATCCTCAGATTTCTGGAAAATATTTTATTATAATAGACCTTGCCATACTAAGAAGGATTATGATACCTCATGGATCACCTGCGAGGAAAAACGCTGGTCTTCAATGCCATTATTTCAGCAGCAAACATAAAAATATTTTAATCTATTTCCCAGAATGTAGGTTTCTAAATTTTTTTAATTCTGCTTTATGATTGCCGCATACAAAGAAGAAGGGACTTGAATGTATGCAGTGCTGAAAGAAACTCTTTTGTAGAGGAGTGTAACTAATGGGTTTAGATAAATGCTTTTGGTAGAGATATTGAACACATATGCAAAAAGAGGGTTTGCTTCTTAAGGGAGATAGGAGAATCCTGTGTGAGATGCACACATGGAAATAAACAATTGTAATAAAAGTTTTATAAAATCCAGCATGTCTTTCTATCAAGATGGAGCAAAAGAGTAAATACCCATGGCACATCAGTAATGTCTGAAAGGTTGAGAGCTTGTATGATCTGAATTAAATTTTATGAAAATAGTGTAGGAATTGATGATTTCATTTTGAGTGCACAAGTCATTTTTCTGCTTATATTTTTTTCTTCTCTCTTCTTTCCTTCCCTCCCTCCCTGTCCCAGCACCCCTCCTCCTCTTTACTTCTAAAAGAAGAGAGCACTGTTCCCAGAACTCTCTCAGGCTTTCTTAATTGAAAGCAATGGTTCTGAGTCACTCCTTTACATTAAGTGAAACACTTTACATGAATCTCCAGGGATGAAGTGATTAGCACAGCAAGAAGCCGGTGGACTCTGGTTGTCCCTGCAAGTGGTGGAAAGAATTAAATACAATTTTGCAAAGATAACACTGAAAGAATGGTATTTTCTTTCAAAACATGTTCCTCTCTGAAACATCAGTGCAGACATACATCGAGATAGAAACCAGATCGTATTTCTAACAGTTGAAGACTCAGATTTCGTCAAACCAGACTGTTTGTTCTCATGCCCAAACTGTATCCTACACTGTCCCCTTGTCTGGACTCTAATGGAATATAACATTAACTTCGGACAGTGGGGGCTGAGTTGGTGCCAACCTTGCTAATGAACATGTGGTTTCAATAATAATGTGGCTACTTGTGTGTTAGGTGGCGAGGTGCCAGGTACTTGATGTCGAGGGGGCAACCGATGTAAAAAGTACCATCTCCTGATATGATTGTATTTCCAAAAATGCTCTGGGCCCAGAGTGAGACTCAGCGAATCAAGGGGTGTCACTCAGTATCAGGGAGCTTAAGGCATTGACAGATGAGGAGGAGGCCTGCAGATCTCTCTGTGAACCTGAAGCATCTCACAGTCTTGGTGATAATGAAATGGATAACACTGTAGTGTGGAAAAACTTATCCTGCCCCAGGAGGGGAGTGGGAGGGGAAAGGATTAGAATCACTCCCTGCTTCAAGTTCTTGGTGTTCTGGACTCTGGGACTTGAGGGTCTGAAAGCTAGAAGACAGTGAAATGAATTACAGTTTAATGATATTCCCACTACACTGACAAAATGGATTCAATTACATAATGGTAGCATTAAATGTTATTAAGAAGGGTTCCAGAGTCTTGAGGCCAGACTCTCAGAAAATCACGATAAGCTGCTTAAAACAGCTGAAATAGCACATTTATAGGCTTTCCAGCCCTCGGTTTGTTGAAGAGGAAAAGAGTTACATTTACTCAAATATTCTGCTGTGCTGGTCTGTTATCAGGGCCCTAGTACATGGTGAGGGAGTGTTAGGATATATCTGATTTGATTATTCTATTTTAAAATGCACTTTTCCCCCCAAAATGCTTTGTGAAGGGCAGAGCTAAATGGCTTGCCTGAGGCCCTGGTGGCCTTGGATGACTTGGTAGGGCAGTGATTTTTCTTGAAGGCAGGATTGCTTCTATAGGTGACCAGGTTTATAGAGGATGGACAGTTTTTCTTCAATTCTATCTTCCCCTATGAATGAAAGACTTGTTATTTTTGTTTTACTTTAAAATTTGCATACTATAAAATTCATTCTTTGTGGTGTACAGTTTTGACAAAAGCATAGAGTTGTTTATCTACCACCATAATCAACAGAGTATTCCATCGCTTCAAAAAATGTCTTCTGTAGTCAGTTTTCTTCTTCACCTCCAACCCCTGGCAACCACTGACCTTTCTCCATCTTAAAGTTTTGCCTTTTCCTGAACATCCCATAAAGGGAATCTATAGTATGTGGTCTTTTGGGTCTGACTTCTGTCACTTAGCAAAATTCATTTGAGATTCATCCATGATGTTCATGTATCACTGGATTATTCCTTTTTATTTTTGAGTAGTATCCCATTGTATGGATGCACCATAGTTTATTCACCTGTAGGACATTTGTACTGTTTCCAGTTTTCCGTGATTATGAATTAAGTGGCTATAAACGTTTGCATACAGGCTTTCTGTGTAGACACAGGTTTTTACCTCTCTTAGGTAGAATCCTGGGAATGAGATTCCTGGGTCATATATAGTAAATATAGGTTTAACATTACAAGAAACAGCTAAATTGTTTTCCAAAGAGGCTATACCAGTTTGTTCTCATTGGCAAAGTATGAGAGTTCCAGATCCTCTGCATCCTTACCAACTCTTGGCATTGTCAGTTTGTTTCTTTAATTTAAATCATTGTAGTAGGTAAGTAGTAATAGCTCATTGTGATTCTAATTTGCATTTCCCTAATGATTAATGACGTTGAGCATCTTTTCATGTGCTTATCTGCCATCTGTTTGTTTTACTGGTGAAGTGTCTGTTCAAATCTTTTATCTGTTTTTAAACTGAGTTATTTTCTCATTGTTAAGCATTGAAGGTTCTTTATATCTTCTAGATACAATCATTTGTCAGATATGCTAATTGTAAATATTTTCTCTCAATATTTGACTTGTCTTTTGATTTCCTTATGGTATCTTTTACGGAATAAAAGTCCTTAATTTTGATAAAGCACAATACAATAAATATTTTCTTTTATAGATTGTCTTTTGATATTATATCTAAGAATTCATTGGTTAACACAAGGCAACATTGATTTATCCTGTTTTCTTCTAGGAATTTTCTAGTTTTATGTTTTACATTAGGTTTGTGATCAACTTTGAGTTATTTTTTGCATAGAGGGCAATGTATGGGTTGAGTTTCTTTTTGTGTATACATATTTTAATACAATTTGTTAAAAAGACTATTCTTTATCCTTGGAATCACCTTTGCAAATTTGTCAAAAATCAGTTGGCTATATTTGCATATGTTTTTTCTGGAATCTGTTCTGTTTCATTGATCTATGTGCCTATCCACACACGGAACATGTGTTCTTTTTACTGCAGCTTTATAATAAATCTAGAGAACAGGTAGCATGCGTCCTCCAACTTTGTTCTTTTTTTATCCCAAAATTGTTTTGGCTACTCTGTTTGATATTTATAAAAAAAATTTCTATTGAGATACTGATTGCATTTGCATGGAATCTATAGATCAATTTGGGGAGGATTGACATCTTAACTATATTGAATCTTTCAATTATGAACTTGATATATCTCTGCTTATCTCAGACTTTACTTTTTTTCTATCAGTGTTTTAAATTTTATAGCATATATATTCTGTATGTATTTTGTTGTTTATAACTAAGCTTTTTTTTTTGGTGCTGTAAATGGCACAGATTATATATTTTGAATTCCACTAACAGTTGTATTTCTATATTGCTGCTATATAGAAATACAATTGATTTTTTGCATTGACTTTTTAGCCTGCGACCTTGCTAAACTCACTTATTAGTTCTAGGAGCATTTTGCGTGTGTGTGTGTGTGTGTGTGTGTGTGTGTGTGTGTGTGTAGATCCCATGTATCTCCTTAGAAAAACATTTGAACTATGAATAGAGAAAGCTTCACTTCTTCCTTTCCAACCCATATGCCTTTCTTTTATTTCTTTTTCTTTCCTTATTGCATCAGCTAGAATTTACAGTGTGAGGTTGAATATGAGTAGTGAGAGAGGACCTTCTTGCCTTGTTCTTGACCATTTGAGAAAAGTATTCAGTCTTTTACTGTTAAGTATGTTATCTGTAGAATTTTTGTAGATGCCCCCAATCAGGTTAAGGAAGTTCTCTTCTGTTCCCAGTTTGCTGAGTTTCAATGATAAATGGTGGTTGAAATGTGTAAAACGCACTTTGTGTCACCATTAAGATGATCATATTATTTTCTTCTCTACTTTATAATATGGTGAATTATATGGATTGATATTTGAGTACTGAACCAGCCTTGCGTTTCTGGAATAAATCCTACTTGTAGGATCTTTTAAAATGTATCTTTATATATTGCTACCTTAAATTTACTAATATTTGTGACTATGTTTATATAAGGATTTAATGTTAACATTTTCCTCTAAGCACTGCTTTAGGTGCATCCCACAAAGTTTTAGACTCGTTTTTTATTTTCATTCAGTTCAAAATATTTTAAAATTGACCTTGAGACTTCCTCTTTGACTCTTGCATTATTTAGAAGTGACTTAATTTCCAAATATTGGGGATTTTCAGATACCTTTCTGTTACTGATTTCTAATTTAACTTCAGTATGGTCACACTCTTAGTATGATTTATTTTTTAAAAAAATTGGTAAAGTTTGTTTTATGGAATAGAATATGATCTATCTTAGTGAATATCACAAGTGCACTTGAAAAGAATATGTGTTCTGTTGTTGGGTGTAATATTATACAGATATTACTTAGGTCAAGTTGGTTGATAGTACTGATCAGGAATTCAGTCTACATTGTTCTATTAATTATAGAAAGAGGAATGCTGAAATCTCTACAATTGTGGATTACTCTATTTCTCATTTTTGTTCCATTAATTTTTGCTTCAAGAATTTTGAAGCTCTGTTGTTAAGTGAACATGTATTGAGGATTCTGATATCTTCTTGGAGAATTTGTCTGTTTGTCAAGGGATTATTTTCCTCTTTTTCCCTGGTAATATTCCTTTTGAAGAATACTTCATTTTATATTAATATGAGTATGCCAGCTTTTCTTCTGGTTATTGGTTGTATGGTATATATTTTCTATTCTTTTACTTTAAACTTAACTATGACTTTATATCAAAGTGAGTTTCTAGTAGACAGCATATATCTGAGTCTTGCTTTTTAAATCCAACCTGACAATCTGTCTTTTAATTAGTATACTGAGATTGTTTATATTTACTGTTATTATTAATATGGTTGGATTAAAATTTTCCCACTTGTTTGCTGTTTCCTATTCTATCTGTTCTTTATTTTTGCCCTTTTCAACTTTTGGGGGGGATATTTTAATTTTCTTATCACTTAATTTTATCTTCAGTGTTAGCTTGTTATTTATACCTCATTCTTATTTTTACCTTTTTTTGTGATTTTCCTAGGGTTACAACATGCATCTTTAATTACTCTGAATTTATCTTCAAATAGTATTATATTGCTTCACATGTAGTGTAAGGACCTTACAACAGTATATTCACAATTCTTCCATCCCATACCTTGTGCTATACATTTAAATTTTTCTATGATATAAGCACACAGTAAACTGCTACCATTTTTGCTTTGCACAGTCAATGATCTCTTATAACACTTAATAATAAGGAAATACACTTAACAAAAAAAACCTTTATTCATTCTCTTTCTAGCATTCTTCATTTATTTGTGTAAATCCAACTTTCTGTCTGATATTGTAGTCCTTCTGCCTGGAGAACTTCTTGAGTATTTCTTATAGTGTAGCTCTACTGGGGATGAGTTCTCTGGATTTTTTGAAAATCTTTATATTTCCTTCATAAAAACATGTTTTGCTGGGTATGGAATTCTGGGTTGACTTAAAAAAATCTTTGCTTTAAACATGTCACCCCATTTTTTTTTCTGGGTTTCATGATTTTCAATGAGAAGTTTGTTCTTAACTTTCTTCCTCTGTATGCAATGTGTCTTTAGTTTTGTCTTGTTTTTAATAAATTTTTTTAGATCAGTTTCAGATTTTCAGAAAAATTGTGAAGATAGTTACAATACACACCATACCCACTTTCCTCTATTATTAATTTATATTAGTATGGTACATGTTACAATTAATGACCCAGTATTGCTAAATTATCATTAACTTGAGCCCATATTTGGTTCAGATTTTCGTAAGTTTTACCTAATGTCCCTTTTTATGTTCTAGGATCATATCCAGAATACTGCATTCCTTATACTACTCTTGGCTGTGACAGTTTTTCAGACTTTCTTTGTGTTAGATGATCTTGATAGTTTTGAAGGGTACTGGTGAGGTGTTTTTAGTGTTTCCTCAGTTTGGATCTGCCTGGCAGTTTTCTCATGTTTATTAATTTAAAAAATTTTTAATTAATTAATTAATTTATGGCTGTGTTGGGTCTTCGTTGTTGCACACGGGCTTTCTCTAGTTGCGGCAAGCAGGCTCTACTCTTCATTGCAGTGTGCAGGCTTCTCATTGCGGTGGCTTCGCTTGTTGCAGAGCACAGCTCTAGGCGCAAGGGCTTCTGTAGTTGTGGGACACAGGCTCAGAAGTTGTGGCTTGCGGGCTCTAGAGCGCAGGCTCAGTAGTTGTGGTGCACGGGATTAGTAGTTGTGGTGAACCTGTGGCATGTAGGTTCTTCCCAGACCAGGGCTCGAACCCGTGTCCCCTGCATTGGCAGGCGGATTCTTAACCACTGCGCCACCAGGAAAGTCCCTCTTTCTGTCCTCTTTAGAAGCAAGTGAGTGTGCACAGCTCAGGCTTAAGGAGTGGGAAGTTATGCTCCACTTCCTTGAGGGTAGAGTATCTGCATATTTTATTTGGAATTCTTCTGCAAGGGAGATTTGTCTCTTTTCCCTTGGTGACTTATTTATTCAGTCATTTATTTATATCAGTACTAATGCATCTTTTATTTTTGTCTGCCTTCAAAATTTTCTTCTCCTTTCTTTGCTTTTTAGCAGTTTGAGTAGGATATGTCTTTAGAGTTTGTTTGTTTTGTAATTGTGTGTATACTCCTTGATGTTCTTTGTGTTTCTTGGATCTACAGTTTGATATATTATCATTCATTTTGGAAAATTTTTGGTCGTTATATATTCAAATGTTTCTTCTGCCATATTCCTTCTCTATTCTTGCAGGATTCGAATTAAGCATTTCATAGATATTTGTCATTGTCCTACATCCTTCGGATATTCCATTCTGCTTTTTTCACTCTTCTTTTCTCTTGTCTTTCTATTTGGTTAATTTATATTGAACTATATTCAGGTTTACTGATTCTTTCCTTGACTGTGTCAAATCTACTGATGAACCGCTCACTGGCATCCTTCATCTCTCTAACTGTGTCTTTTATTTCTAGCATTTCTACTTGAATCTCCTTTGTAGTTGCCATCTAGCTGCCGAAATCACTTGTCTGATTCTGCATGCTGTCTCCCTTTCCCTTAGAACATTTAACATATTAATTATAGTTATTTTAAAATTCCTAACTTACGGTTTCAACATGTGTGTCCTATCTGAGTCTGGTTCTGTTGATTGACTCTTGACAGTGTGTTGCTTTTTCCTTGCTTTATTTTTGTATGCTTTGTAATATTCTGTTGAAAGCTGGACACCTTCTGTAGGACAGTAGACACTAAAGTATGTGTTTTGTGTGCAGAAATAAATACACTTCTCTCTGCTAAGATTTAATGTGGATTACTGAGTCAATATAGTTATGAATTGAGCTGAGATTGGGGAATCTTATTGTTGCTATGGTTACCCATAAAGAACTATAGACTTAAGATTCCTCTAGGGATACTTTGTGTTTAGTGTGGAGACTGGTTTGCCAGAAGGTTTTTTCTCCATGTCCATTCTCAGCTTTTGGTCGTTCCCTTTGCACTATGCTTCACACAGAGTCTCTTTCCACACATATAATTCTTCCAGCACTCCTGCATTGTTGCTTGCTACTTGATGCTTGTTATCCTGGTGATGTGGAGTCAGGAGTACATTCTCTGTTGTTCTCATTAAGCCTGTCTTAGGCAGGAACTTCATCCCTGCAGACCTTTTTCTACATATTTTTCAATTTTTAATTTTTTACTTTAAAATATATGGTGTTTATTCTTAAAGATCTGGGGAGAAGTAAGGAAGTATCCTGATGCAGTTTAGACCAAAAAACATATTTGAAAACCACCTCTATGCCAGACACAGTGCTGAAGGCTTGAGATGCAAATGTGACTACAACTTTACTCATCCCATTCAGAAGCTCTGGGGCAGAGAACCACAAAGTGGTAAATATTACAACCTAGTGTTTGTCATGATAGGAGTAAACTCTAGGTGCTTTGAAACTCAACAGAGGGCCTTTTAGCTTAGTGTGGATAAGGGTGAAGTTCAGGGAATTCTTCCTTTAGGAAACCCAGGCAGATCATCCTCTATCTAGGATATCTTATTATACTTTGTATTTCTTCAGTCAAGTGACAGTGGATTTGGGATGAGAGAGCGAAAGACCTGAGGATCTGAAGTAAGAATGCGAGAGGTAGATGATTAAACAATGGAGAAATACAGCACCTGCTGGAAGTCATAGTCTCTGCATTACTTCAGGTATCTTCACAGTGTTATCTCTAGAAAACTCGAGAGTTATTGATTCAGACAAATCTGGGCTTGAAATCTGGCTTTCTCACCTACAAGCTGAGGAACCTTGGGCAAAAAACCTTCCCAAGTTTCAATTTCCTCATATATAAAATGGTTAAGGTGTTTCCTATCTCATAGGATTGCTGTGAAGATTATATGAAGTACCACCATCTAGGAGAAGATTCATAATGAGTATTGTTACTATTTTTGTTGTTGCTATTTGCAGCCATTAAATTTAATGTTCTAAAATTCTTTAGGTACCTAATGATTGGCTCAACCCAAGGTATTCTAAGGAGTCTACTTGAAAATGAGAAGCACGTGTCCTTCCTGTAGAAGTTCTTCCCAGAATGGTTGATTCTATGCCAATGGTGAAGAAGCAGCTTGCAAATAAGATCCCATAAAAGTATATCTAAAAACTCAACTCTTATGGGCATCTTGTTCAAAAGCTTAAATCTCAGAGTTTTCTTCAGCAAGCATATAGGCCCCATAGAGTTCATAACCCTGCAATGTCTTGGCCATGTGTACCCATCTGGTATATTCAACCACCAAACTGGGCTATGATATTGTGTTTTCTGGACAGGATTAAGACTGAGTTCTCTTGGGCTCAAATGATGCCTGCAATCAGGGGCAAGAGGGCTGTAATCGAAATGTCATTCAACAAACATGCCAAAAAAAATAGAAATGGAGATGACTACCTTGCCTTGTGGTGAGTTGCCTCCTTTGGGGGATTAGCAAGATGGTCAGAGGATGAACAGAAGGCAGCACTACATCTCTAGCCCTGCTTCTTCCTTTAGCATATAATCTAGTGTTTTTAGAAACTGAACACCAGTGATGTGGCTATGACAACTTCTTCCTTAGAAAACCGAGATTTGTCTTCTTCACAAATAGAGACTCTAGTTAAGATTATGGGAGCTGGGTGGATAAGGGGTACTTCTGTGCCAGTCTTTTTTTTTTAATTTAATTTTTTATTTTTTGCGGTACGCGGGCCTCTCGCTGTTGCGGCCTCTCCCGTTGCAGAGCACAGGCTCCGGACGCGCAGGCTCAGCGGCCGTGGCTCACGGGCCCAGCCGCTCTGCGGCATGTGGGATCTTCCCGGACCGGGGCACGAACCCGTGTCCCCTGCATCGGCAGGCGGACTCTCAACCACTGCGCCACCAAGGAAGCCCTGTGCCAGTCTTAATTCCCTCATTTTTTCATTCATCAGAAAGATATTCAGTGCTTTTGCCTGTGATTGGCTGACCTTCAGGGGATAATACTGGATTTTTTTCTTTTCTAATGGAGTTTATTGTCTGGTGGAGGGACATAGCTATTAATCAAATAATTGCAAAGATAAGCGTATTTCAGAGATAATTACACTGAAAGAGAGTTTACTGATTTGGGGCTTCTGGGAAGTCTTCCCTGAGTGAGATGATTTCTGAACTAGGTGAGCTGGTGAGGGATGGGGCGAGGTGTATAGAAAGACACATACAACTGGTAACTGGAACAGCATGCACAAGGGTCCTGGGGACAGAGGGGAGTGGGACATTTGATGAACTGAAAGAAGAGCAGTGAAAATGTGGTATGAGAGTGAGGGAGGAGACAGGTGCAAAATTAAGCCTGAAAAGTTGGCAGAGGTCAGGCCAGCATGGCTTTATAAGGCATATGTAGGTTTGGGTCTGAAGAGTTTTAGGTGGGGTAGGGTTGGTAGGGGTGACCATGGTCTAGTTTGAAAAGATCACAAAGGCTGCAAGGTGGAGACTAGATTGGGAGGACAGGAAGAGTAAATGTAGGAAGACTGGTGAGGAACTATGAGGAGGGTTTCTTTTTTACTTTGTAGATGGGAGAAACTTGACACTATATATATATATATATATATATATATATATAGGTATCCCAATGGGAAAGGTTCAAGTAGGAGGAAATGCTGAATATAAAGGAGAAAGGAGGGAGAGATAAAGTTTCAGGTTCCTGAAAAGGCCAGTGTAATAATTGGAGTAATTGGTCTTAGAAAGGAGAAGGGCTAATTCTATCTACTCTAACAGAACGAAGAGAAGAGAGGATGAACGTAGATGAACATAGTTCATCGTGGGAGCTCCTGTCTTGTGCATAGTTCATCGTGGGAGCTCCTGTCTTGTGGCTTTTATTTTCTTTGTGAAGTAAGAAATGAGAGTTTGAAATATTCACTAGAAAGGTGGGAGAAAGAAGTGATCTAAATGCATGTAGGAGTCTTGCTGAGATGTGTCAAGGACACATTGGTTTTGGTGTCATGATTTCACAATGATGCCATCTGCTCTATGTGTCACTTTCTCCAACAATACTCATTTATTTGGGCTCAGACATAAAGAAAAAAAACAGTTGGGTTCAGGTAACATTGGCATTTTGTTAGCAGCTGCTGATATAAATATAAAAAAGAGAGTTTAGGGCACTGGCAAATGTGTTATTGAAATGATGTACCATGGAATTCAAGTTTGGAAAGGAGGGATTTAAAAAAGAAAGCTGATGGATTGGGAGGAAATAGAAGGGTCAGTAGAACAGAGATCCTAAAAAGGTTGAAGAACTTTTGTTATCTGAGGAGTCAAGCCTTTAGCTAGATCGAAAGGAGTTAGTAAGAACATGATTTAATGATTTTGGTGGTAGAGAGATTTTGGGTGATGATGAGTTCCAGGGTAGCACTGAGAGATAATTCATATATATATATATATATATATATATATAAAATTTTATTTGTTTATTTTGCGGTTCACGGGCCTCTCACTGTTGTGGCCTCTCCCATTGCGGAGCACAGGCTCCGGGCATGCAGGCTCAGTGGCCATGGCTCACGGGCCCAGCTGCTCTGCGGCATGTGGGATCTTCCCGGACCGGGGCACGAACCCGTGTCCCCTGCATCAGCAGGTGGACTCTCAACCACTGTGCCACCAGGGAAGCCCCTCCATGAATATTTTTATGTTTCTGCACATTCTGGGCTTTCTGAGCAAAGAATACTGGCAAACTTGGTTAAAGGATGACTGAATAGCAAGTATGCCTTAGAAACTAGAGATAGTGTACTGGTCCAGAGAGATTTAGAGACCTGTTTCTCATGGAGTCATGTGCTTGCATTTCTGGGTAGTAAAAACCTAGGGACCTCCCCCTCAAATTCCCACAGAGAATTTGTTCACATTCCAGAGTACTCTGCTGTGTGGTGTACTGGTTATCACTGCATAATGAACCTCCCCAAGATTGCACCTCTTGGTAGGGGAGCATGATATACATACAAGGAGGAAAGGGATTCATGGTGACCATTTGGAGCAAGTGCTGGAGTCTCCCCTCTGGCTACAACAGTTCATCTCTCTCCATGTGGAAAATACACTCATCCTCTCCTAAGACTGCCCCAAAGCCTCATCCCACCATAGAAAAAGGCTCAAGTCAAGGTCTGGGATCTTACTGTCTAAATCAGCCCAGCTGCAGATTGGATGCCTCAGGTACTGTTTCACAGGTGCAACTCTTTGTAAGTGATTCCTCTCAGTCTGAAGATCTATTAACTAAAGAGATAAGTTACGTGGCCCCCACATTGAAGATACAATAACAGAGACCTTCAAGATGGTGGAGGAGTAAGACGTGGAGATCAACTTCCTCCCCACAGATACATCAGAAATATATCTACAAGTGGAACAACTCCTACAGAACACCTACTGGACGCTGGCAGAAGACCTCAGACTTCTCAAAAGGGAACAGACACCCTCAGGCGACCTACATGCAGAGCCAGGGCCAAATCCAAAGTTGAACGCCAGGAGCTGTGCGAACAAAGAAGAGAAAGGGAAACTTCTCCCAGCAGCCTCAGGAGCAGCTGACTAAATCTCCACAATCAACTTGATGTACCCTGCATCTCAGGAATACCTGAATAGACAACGAATCATACCAAAATTGAGGCGGTGGATTTTGGGAGCAACTGTAGACTTGGGGTTTGCTTTCTGCATCTAATTTGTTTCTGGTTTTATGTTTATCTTAGTTTAGTATTTAGAGTTTATTATCATTGGTAGATTTGTTTATTGATTTGATGACTCTTCTTTTTTATATATATATAGATATATATTTTTTTTTCCTTTTTCTCTTTTTGTAAGTGTGTATGTGTATGCTTCTTTGTGTGATTTTGTCTGTATAGTTTTGCTTTGATCATTTGTCCTAGGGTTCTGTCTGTCCTCTTTTTTAGTATAGTTTTTAGCACTTGTTATCATTAGTGAATTTGATTTTGGGTTTGGTTACTCTCTTCTTTCTTTCTTCCCTTTTTTTATTTATAATTTTTAAAAATTTTTAATAATTAAAAAAATTTTTTACTATAACTTTCTTCTTTCTTTCTTTCTTTCTTTCTTTCTTTCTTTCTTTCTTTCTTTCTTTCTTTCTTTCTTTCTTTTTCTTTCCTTTCCTTTCTTTCTTCCTTCCTTCCATCCATCCTTCCTTCCTTCCTTCCTTTCTCTCTCTCTCTCTCTCTCTCTCTCTCTCTCTCACTCTCTCTTTCTTTCTTTCTCCATTTTCTTCTGAGCTGTGTGGCTGACAGGGTCTTGGTGCTCGGGCTGGGTGTCAGAACTGTGCCTCTGAGGTTGGAGAGCCGAGTTCAGAACATTGGTCCACCAGAGTCCTCCTGACCACATGTAATATCAAACACCGAAAGATCTCCAGGAGATCTCCATCTCAATGCTAAAACCCAGTTGCACTCAACAACCAGCAAGCTACAGTACTGGACACTATATGTCAAACAACTAGCAAGACAGGAACACAACCACACCCATTAGCAGAGAGGATGCCTAAAATCATAGTAAGGCCACAGACACCCAAAAACACACCACTGGACGTGGTCTTGCCCACCAGAAAGACAAGATCCAGCCTCATCCACCAGAACACAGGCACTAGTCCCCTCCACCAGGAAGCCTACACAACCCACTGAACCAACCTTAGCCACTGGGGGCAGACACCAAAAACAACGGGAATTACGAACCTGCAGCCTGTGAAAAGAGACCCCAAACACAGTAAGTTAGGCAAAAGAGAAGACAGAGAAACACAGCAGCTGAAGGAGCAAGGTAAAAACCCACCAGACCAAACAAATGAAGAGAAAACAGGCTGTCTATATGAAAAAGAATTCAGAGTAGTGATAGTAAAGGTGATCCAAAATCTTGGAAATAAAATGGAGAAAATTAAAAAAAAACGTTTAAAAAGGACCTAGAAAAACTAAAGAGCAAACAAACAATGATAAAAAGCACAATAAATGAAATTAAAAATCCTCTAGAAGGAATCAATAGCAGAATAAGTGAGGCAGAATGGATAAGTGACCAGGAAGATAAAATAATGGAAATAACTGCTGCAGAGCAGAATAAAGAAAAGAGAATGAAAAGAATTGAGGACAGTCTTAGAGACCTCTGGGACAACATTAAATGCATCAACATTCAAATTATAAGGGTTCCAGAAGAAAAAGAGAAAAAGAAAGGGACTGAGAAAATATTTTAAGAGATTATAGTTGAAAACTTCCCTAATATGGGAAAGGAAATAGTCAAGTCCAGGAAGCGCAGAGAGTCCCATACAGGATAAATCCAGGGAGAAACATGCCGAGACACATATTAATCAAACTATCAAAAATTAAATACAAAGAAAAAATATTAAAAGCAGCAAGGGAAAAACAACCAATAAAATACAAGGGAATCCCCATAAGGTTAACAGCTGATCTTTCAGCAGAAACTCTGTAAGCCAGAAGGGAGCGGCAAGACATATTTAAAGTGATGAAAGGGAAAAACCTACAACCAGGATTACTCTACCCAGCAAGGATCTCATTGAGATTTGACAGAAAAATTAAAACCTTTACAGACAAGCAAAAGCTAAGAGAATTCAGCACCACCAAACCAACTTTACAACAAATGCTAAAGGAACTTCTCTAGGCAGGAAACACAGAGAAGGAAAAGACCTACAAAAACAAACCCAAAACAATTAAGAAAATGGTAATAGGAACATACATATCGATAATTACCTTAAATAGAAATGGATTAATGCTCCAACAAAAAGATGTAGACTGGCTGAATGGATACAAAAACAAGACCCATATATATGCTGTCTACAAGAGACCCACTTCAGACCTAGGGACACATACAGACTGAAACTGAGGGGATGGAAAAAGGTATTCCACACAAATGGAAATCAAAAGAAAGCAGGAGTAGCAATTAGCATATCACACAAAATAGACTTTAAAATAAAGACTGTTACAAGAGACAAAGAATGACACTACATAATGATCAGGGGATGAATCCAAGAAGAAGATATAACAATTGTAAATATGTATGCACCCAACATAAGAGGACCTCAATACATAAGGCAAATGCTAACAGCCATAAAAGGGGAAACTGACAGTAACACAGTCATAGTAGGGGAGTTTAACACCCCACATTCACCAATGGACAGATCATCCAAAATGAAAATAAATAAGGAAAAACAAGCTTTAAATGATACATTAAACAAGATGGACTTAATTGATATTTAAAGGACATTCCATTCAAAAACAACAGAATACACTTTCTTCTCAAGTGCTCATGGAACATTCTCCAGTATAGATCATATCTTGGGTCACAAATCAAGCCTTGGCAACTTTAAGAAAATTGAAATTGTATCAAGTATCTTTTCCGACAACAATGCTTTGAGACTAGATATCAATTACAGGAAAAAATCTGTAAAAAATACAAACGCATGGAGGCTAAACAATACACTACTTAATAACAAAGAGAACACTGAAGAAATCAGAGAGGAAATCAAAAAATACCTAGAAACAAATGACAATGAAAATACAATGAGCCAAACCCTATGGGATGCAGAAAAAGCAGTTCTCAGAGGGAAGTTTATAGCAGTACAGTCCTACCTCAAGAAACAAGAAACATCTCAAGTAAACTACCTAACCTTACACTTAAAGCAATTAGAGAAAGAAGAACAAAAAATCCCCAAAGTTAGCAGAAGGAAAGAAATCATAAATTTCAGATCAGAAATAAATGAAAACGAAATGAAGCAAATGATAGCAAAGATCAATAAAACTAAAAGCTGGTTCTTTGAGAAGCTAAACAAAATTGACAAACCATTAGCCAAATTTATCAAGAAGAAAAGGGAGAAGACTCAAATCAATAGAATTAGAAATGAAAAAGGAGAAGTTACAACTGACACTGCAGAAATACAAAGGATCGTGAGAGATTACTACAAGCAACTATATGTCGATAAAATGGACACCCTAGAAGAAATGGACATATTCTTAGAAAAGCACAACCTTCCGAGACTGAACCAGGAAGAAATATAAACAGACTAATCACAAGCACTGAAATTGAGACTGATTAAATATCTTGCAACAAACAAAAGCCCAGAACCAGATTGCTTCACAGGCGAGTTCTATCAAACATTTAGAGAAGAACTAACTCCTATCCTTCTCAGACTTTTCCAAAATATAGCAGAGGGAAGAACACACCCAAATTCATTCTCGAGGCCACCATCACCCTGATACCAAAACCAGAGAAAAATGTCACAAAGAAAGAAAACTACAGACCAATATCACTGATGAACATAGATGCAAAAACACTCAACAAAATACTAGCAAACAGAATCCAGCAGCACATTAAAAGGATCATACACCATGATCAAGTGGGGTTTACCCCAGGAATGCAAGGGTTCTTCAATATAAACAAATCAATCAATGTGATACACCATATTAACAAATTGAAGGAGAAAAACCATATGATCATCTCAATAGATGCAAAAAAAAGCTTTTGACAAAATTCAACACCCATTTATGATAAAAAACCTCCAGAAAGTAGGCATAGAGGGAACTTACCTCAACATAATAAAGGCCATATATGACAAACCCACAGCCAATATCATTCTCAATGGTGAAAAACTGAAACCATTTCCACTAAGACCAGGAACAAGACAAGGTTGTCCACTCTCACCACTATTATTCAACATAGTTTTGGAAGTGTTAGCCATAGCAATCAGAGAAGAAAATAAAATAAAAGGAATCCAAATTGGAAAAGAAGAAGTAAAGCTGTCACTGTTTGCAGATGACTTGATAATATACATAGAGAAAACTAAAGATCTATGAGAAAACTACTAGAGCTAATGAATGAATTTGGTAAAGTAGCAGGATACAAAATGAATGCACAGAAATCTCTTGTATTCCTATACACTAATGATGAAAAATCGGAAAGAGAAATTAAGGAAACATTTACCATTTACCATTTACCATTACAACAAAAAGAATAAAATACCTAGGAGTAAACCTACCTAAGGAGACAAAAGACCTGTATGCAGAATACTATAAGACACCGATGAAAGAAAATAAAGATGATACAAACAGATGGAGAGATATACCATGTTCTTGGATTGGAAGAATCAACATTGTGATAATGACTCTACTACCCAAAGCAATCTACAGATTCAACGCAATCCCTGTCAAGCTATCAATGGCATTTTTCACAGAGCTAGAGCAAAAAAGTTTCACAATTTGTATGGAAACACAAAGGACCCCGAGTAGCCAAAGCAATGTTGAGAAAGAAAAACGGAACTGGAGGAATCAGTCTCCTGGACTTCAGACTATACTACAAAGCTACAGTAATGAAGATAGTATGGTACTGGAACAAAAACAGAAATATAGACCAATGGAACAGGATAGAAAGCCCAGAGATAAACCCATGTACATATGGTCACCTTATTTTTGATATAGGAAGCAAGAGTATACAATGGAGAAAAGACAGCCTCTTCAATAAGTGGTGCTGGGAAAACTGGACAGCTACATAGAAAAGAATGAAATCAGAACACTCACTAACACCATACAGAAAAATAAACTGAAAATGAACTAAAGACCTAAATGTAAGGCCAGACACTATGAAAGTCTTAGAGGAAAACAGAGGAGAACACTGTATGACATAAGTCAGAGCAAGATCCTTTTTGACCCACCTCCTAGAGAAATGGAAATAAAAACAAAAATAAACAAATGGGACCTAATGAAATTGAAAAGCTTTTGCACAGCAGCAAATGTAACTGTAAACAAGATGAAAAGACAACCCTCTTAATGGGAGAAAATATTTGCAAATGATGCAACTGACAAAGGATTAATCTCCAAAATTTACAAGCAGCTCATGTAGCTCAATATCAAAAAAAACAAACAACCCAATCCAAAAATGGGCAGAAGACCTAAATAGACATATCTCCAAAGAAGATATACAGATTGCCAACAAACACATGGAAGGATGCTCAACATCACTAATCATTATAGAAATGCAAATCAAAAGTACAATGAGGTATCACCTCACCCCAGTCAGAATGGCCATCATCAAAAAATCTAGAAACAATAAGTGCTGGAGAGGGTGTGGAGAAAAGGGAACCCTCTTGCACTGCTGCTGGGAATGTAAATTGATACAGCCACTATGGAGAACAGTATGGAGGTTCCTTAAAAAACTAAAAATAGAACTACCATAGGACCCAGCAATCCCACTACTGGGCATATACCCTGAGGATACCATAATTCAAAAAGAGTCATGTACCACAATGTTCATTGCAGCTCTATTTGCAATAGCCAGGACATGAAAGCAACCTTAGTGTCCATCAACAGATGAATGGATAAAGAAGTTGTGGAACATATATACAATGGAATATTACTCAGCCATGAAAGGAAACGAAATTGAGTTATTTGTAATGAGGTGGACGGACCTAGAGTCTGTCATACCGAGTGAAGGAAGTCAGTAAGAAAAACACAAATACCATATGCTAACACACATATATGGAATCTAAGAAAAACAAAAAACGTTCAGAAGAACCTAGGGGCAGGACAGAAATAAAGATGCAGATGTAGAGAATGGACTTGAGGACATGGGGAGGGGGAAGGATAAACTGGGACGAAATGAGGGAGTGGCATGGATTTATATATACTACCAAATGTAAGATAGATAGCTAGTGGGAAGCAGCCTCATAGCACAGGGAGATCAGCTCGGTGCTTTGTGACCACCTAGAGGGGTGGGATAGGGAGGATGGGAGGGAGACACCAGAGGGAGAAGATATGGGGATGTATGTATATATATAGCTGATTCACTTTTTTATAAAGCAGAAACTAACACACCATTGTAAAGCACATATACTCCAATAAAAATGTTAAAAAGAAAAAAAGATACAATAACAAAAGATGTAGGATAATACAAAAAAATGAGAACTGTAGGCATATAGCAGTTACTATTCCATAGCAATTCTGGGTCTCAGGCAGACACATAATGCCAGTTGCTATATTAGGACTCAGTCTTGCTACCTGAAAACATTTCTCCATGGCTCTTATCTCTGGTTTTTGATTCATTCTTACCTATCCATAAGAAATTATCTTTCTTTGCAACTGAGTGGCTATTTCATTCTGCTTCCTAAATGTAGAATGTTGGGGCCCTGGGAGCACTTTTTGTTTTGAACTCTGTTCCTTTCAGTCCAAGCCAGTGATGTTTCTCTAAACACTGTTCTCTTAATTTTGTGCGTTGCCTGTGAATCTTACTGGGGCTCATTTCATTGGATGAAAGCAGCATTCATAAATCTCTAAGAGATTAAATAAAATTAAAACCTATTGTGTGTGTGTATAACATGTATGTGTAGTATTGTTTCATGTATGTGTTACATTTCACAAATTGCTCACAGCTACATCTTTCTTTTTAATCTTTATCCTGAGGCCATATATTACTTTGAGACCCTTTTGCTGAATGGATATATTATCTTAGGCCCTCTATAGTTTCCTTAAATTCTATTAAAAAAGGAGCAGTTCCGTTCCTAACTCATCTCTTTTTATCTGTACGTTATCATATGTTACTAAAAGAAACTATTTGGCACTTTCAGTGTTCTGCCTGGTATTCTCTAGCCAAATTCACCAATTCATTAGGAATATTATCTATTTTCCATGTTATCCTGGCTGACATATTGCCAAACTTTTCACCACTATGTAACGCTAGTCCTCTTTCTTTCAGCCTCCAGTAACATTGTCCTCATTGTCTTTTCAACTTTCATTAAGAGACAGTACGGTACTGGCACAAAAACAGAAAGATAGATCAATGGAACAGGATAGAAAGCCCAGAGATAAACCCACGCACATGTGGTCACCTTATCTTTGATAAAGGAGGCAGGAATGTACAGTGGAGAAAGGACAGCCTCTTCAATAAGTGGTGCTGGGAAAAGTGGACAGGTACATGTAAAAGTATGAGATTAGATCACTCCCTAACACCATACACAAAAATAAGCTCAAAATGGATTAAAGACCTAAATGGAAGGCCAGAAACTATCAAACTCTTAGAGGAAAACATAGGCAGAACACTCTATGGCATAAATCACAGCAAGATCCTTTCTGACCCACCTCCTAGAGAAATGGAAATAAAAACAAAAATAAACAAATGGGACCTAATGAAACTTCAAAGGTTTTGCACAGCAAAGGAAACCATAAACAAGACCAAAAGACAACCTTCAGAATGGGAGAAAATATTTGCAAATGAAGCAACTGACAAAGGATTAATCTCCAAAATTTACAAGCAGCTCATGCAGCTCAATAACAAAAAAACAAACAACCCAATCCAAAAATGGGCAGAAGATCTAAATAGACATTTCTCCAAAGAAGATATACAGATGGCCAACAAACACATGAAAGGATGCTCAACATCACCAATCATTAGAGAAATTTAAATCAAAACTACAATGAGATATCATCTCACACCAGTCAGAATGGCCATCATCAAAAAATCTAGAAACAATAAATGCTGGAGAGGGTGTGGAGAAAAGGGAACACTCTTTCACTGCTGGTGGGAATGTGTATTGGTACAGCCACTATGGAGAACAGTATGGAGGTTCCTTAAAAAACTACAAATAGAGCTACCATATGACCCAGCAATCCCGCTACTGGGCATATACCCTGAGAAAACCATAATTCAAAAAGAGTCATGTACCGAAATGTTCATTGCAGCTCTATTTACAGTAGCCTGGAGATGGAAACAACCTAAGTGTCCATCATCAGATGAATGGATAAAGAAGATGTGGCACATATATACAATGGAATGTTACTCAGCCATAAAAAGAAACGAAGTTGAGCTATTTGTAATGAGGTGGATGGACCTAGAGTCTGTCATACAGGGTGAAGTAAGCCGGAAAGAGAAAGACAAATACCGTATGCTAACACATATATATATGGAATTTAAGGGAAAAAAATGTCATGAAGAGCCTAGGGGTAAGACAGGAATAAAGACACAGACTTACTAGAGAATGGACTTGAGGATATGGGGATGGGGAAGTGTAAGCTGTGACAAAGCGAGAGAGAGGCATGGACATACATACACTACCAAATGTAAAATAGATAGCTAGTGGGAAGCAGCCACATAGCACAGGGAGATCAGCTCGGTGCTTTGTGACCACCTAGAGGGGTGGGATAGGGAGGGTGGGAGGGAGGGAGACCCAAGAGGGAGGAGATATGGGAACAAAAGTATATGTATAACTGATTCACTTTGTTATAAAGCAGAAACTAACACACCATTGTACTCCAATAAAGATGTAAAATAAATAAATAAAATTAAAAAAATAAAAACCTCTTCTTGGATATGCAATGATAAAAAACAAAACAAAACAGTGTCATGGCTTTCTGGCCTCTGCCTGTTGCCTGGTTCAAAGCCAATATCACACTTTTTGGATTTTGTTATGGTGTCACTATAGTTCCAGGTACCAGTTTCTTTTGTGACTGTCTGTGGCTACAAAACCATCCACTCCAAAACTTAGTAACTTGAAACAACTATTTTGCCCCTCACAGTTCTGTGGTTTGCTGAGCTGGCTGTGTAGTTCTCATTTGAAATTACTCAGGGGGTTGCATTCAGATGGTAGCTGGGACTGGAATCCAAGGCTAAACTGAATTGAATATCTAAGATGATTTCTTTATTTACACAGCTTTGGTGCCTCAGAAAGGATGACTGGAACAACTTGAGACTAGCTGAGCATTTCTTTGCTTTTCCATGGCCTCTCCATGTAGGTACCTTGGGCTGTGTCATAGCAGGAAGGTGTCAGGGTATCTGGACTTCTTACATGGCAGCTGGTTTCCCCCAGAGCATGTGTTCCCAGTGACCAAAGTGAAATCTTCAAAGCTCCTTAAGGCTAACTTTGGATACTGTACAGCATTATTTTTGCTATATTCTATTGGACACACATGCCAGCCTTGATTCAATGTGAGAAGGATCTAGATAAAAGCATGAATCCCAGGGGTAGAGTTCATTGGTGGGGGTGGTGAAGTGGGGTTAAGAGGAATCTTCTCCATGGGGGTGTGGATTATTCATACAGAGTAACAGGAGGAAAGTAATGGTCTGGAAGCAGAGAGATGGGTATTTATGGAAGTTTGTCTTCTGTATCCTTAGTGACATAGGAAGCCAATCTTCGGCTGAAAAAGAGGATGGGGGAGGAGGTCTTTTCTGATACTCAGGATAAACCATAGGGTTTGACAAAAGCTACTTTACTGTAGCTTGCTTATAAGAGCACAAGGGACATTACAAGGTACTTTCTGGGTCCACAGGTAGTTCATTACTGAAGACATAAAATGAAATAACCCATGGGAGAACTCATACCACTTGGTCATCTTTTCTCTTTTATTTCTTGGACTTAATTTCTTTTTTTTTTTTAATCCAATCAGAAATTTAAAAATCCACCTTCGACTCCCTTGGTTTTGTTCAGTGTTCAACACAGTTCCTCCTGCTGTGGGCAGTATGTTTTTTTTGTTGTTGTTGTTGATTTTACATTTGAGTTGCCACAAAAATATTTGAATCCAGAGCCTTAAAATTTCCAACTCATCCTTGTGTGTTTCTTGTTTTCCTCCTTCTTTTCTGCGTTCAAGAAATAAGCAAGAGGACACCCCTGCTTGTCTCAGCCATTCTACAGGAGGCTGCAAGGGTTGGGGAGGCAGCTTCCCCCTGAACTTGGCCACTCCTGGCCTTGCAGCAGCCAAGCTCCAAAGAGAAACCACCACTTCCTCCCCCATCCGCAACACCAGCTTCACAGGCAGCTGGGCTGGTTAAACATTTAAGTTTCACTTTGGGCTACTATAAACATTTGCTTTATTCCAAAAAGCTGAACTGGGGGTTATTTTCAGGTATTCCATAGGGATATAGACCATTTTTACTCCCCAGTACATTGCATGGTTTGAACCCTTTTTTCATAGGTGCAGTGCCCAGAGGTCAAAAATAAGGTTGAAGTAAAATCCTAACACTGACCCTTGGGTTCCCTGGATGAGATGCTGGTCAGTGTCAAGACTATTAGAAAACCAGCAAAGCTGTGCCAACTTGTGACTCTTCGAGGTGTCAATGGTTATGCTCTGGTGGGGAGGAAAGAGGAAGGGGGCTGAGGTAGCCTAAGACTCAGATTTGGTTTGAGTTTTGGCTGGGATCAAAACTTTAAAATGGTAGTGTGCTGAATTCTTTTGTCTTCCCTTGCTGTCTTGGATCAAGGATCACATAAAAATACTCTGAGTTTATTTTCTGTGAAATAGTTGCAGTTCACCTTTGAGTTGATGAGCATTTGCACCTAAAAGACCATAAACAATGGAAGCGTTTACAAGACGCTGTGAGTTGGCACAGACCAGCAGGAGAGGAGAAAGCACTTAGGACAAGTAAATATTTTACAGCGCCTACATTTTCAGACTGCATCTGCTTTAAAGGGCAGCCTCCTTTCTCTCTCCTGACTCTCATCTCCTCTCCCTTCCCTTTCCTTTCGCTTGCTTTCTTTCTGTCATTCTTTTATTATTTTTTTCTCCCTCAAAATTAAGTTTTCCGTTTAATTCTACCTGCTTCCTCTGAGAGTTAACTTGTTAGTTAGCTATTTTAAATATTTTGTAAATTTCTCTGAGCTTATCATACCTATTTTCTTGGCTGACCATCTGGAGTCTTTCCATGTAAGGAGGCAGTCTGAACTAGAAAGACTCAAACTTTAGAGTGGCTTGAGTTGGGTTACACCTGCTGCTACAAAGCCAATCTTTATGAGAAAAAAAAAGAAGAGAAAAAGAAAAACATGCTAAACAAAACAAAACAAAAGACTACATATAGGCAGCCTTAGTAAGCTACATGCCTCTCTCTACCTGTTGTCATTGTTTTTGTACGTGAGATTTGTTTGGGTTTTGGAGGGGATACCTCAATTTACAACCTCCATAATCCTCACTGAATTAGTTTGCTGTGAATACCAAGAGGGGGCTCCTAAGTCAGAGAGAATGATTTCTTTTGGCTCTAAGGAGCATTTGAATTTCCACAGCAGTTTGTTCCAGAAAAATGCTCATTTTAATAATGAAAGGTTTAATGGAACAGAACATGTTTCTAGACATTGTTTGTTTTTAAATTTAGTATAGGGTTGAGTGTTAGGCTCAGTTAAATGTTTTTGCAAATGAATGAATTTTCTCAATTTTTATAATGCTGAAAAATTAATGACCAGATGGTAAAATACTCTGACTGTGGGCATTATATAAGGCATTGAAGGACACTGCCGAATGGAGGCAGATGTGGTTTTCCTCTGACTCCATAAAGGATGTGGATTTTAAAATGCAATTGGGCTTAATATTTCATCTTAATCAGCATTCCATGGCATCATGTCAATTCACCATAAAAATTAAAGAAAGTTTCTATTGGTTAGGGAAAAGAAAGAAAGTAAAGATGTGATTGCTCTGTGGAGAAGATTAATCAAGTTTATGAGGGAATAAAAATATTTTGTACATATGTGGCAAAGCTTCTCACATGAGAGCTCTCACATTCTGCCGAAGGGTGTAGACAATTTATGATGAAGTCATATCAGGTGAGAGTGAGAGATTTGCCCATGGACAATAAGAAGAGTTTTCCTTGCACTTTTTGCAAGAGGCCTAGTTTTTCTAGAGCCTGACACAGAAGTCTGAGGGCAATTGAGAAAAGATTCAAACATGATCATCAGAAAGCTATTTCCCAACGTTCAGTGAATATTAGCTTAAGTTTTTCTCATTTAACTCTTAAATAGGGGTAAGGAAAATTAAAAGTGGTGGTGGTTGGGGGGAGTTCTCTGAGTATTTAGTCAAAAGTTTCAGTTATGCAAGATGAGTAAGTTCTGGAAATCTAATATACAGAATGATGACAATAGTTAACAATACTATATTGTTACTTGAAATTTTCTAAGAGGGTAGAACTTAAGTGTTCTGACCACAAAAAAGAAAGAAAGAAAGAAAGAAAGAAACATAGAATGGTAACTGTGTGAAGCGATGGATATGTTAATTAGCTGGGTTGTGGTGATTATTTTACAATGTATACATGTATCAAAATACCTTAAATATACACAATTTTTGTCTATTACATCTCAATAAAGCTGAAAAAGACGAAAATTTAAAAATACAAAAAAAAACAACAAAAACTCATTGCCAAACCAAAATCACCTAGATTTTCTCTTATGTTATCTTGCAGAAGTTTCATAGTTTTGCATTTTAAATTAAGGTCTATGACCGACTTTGAATACATTTTTATGAAATAGGAAAAAAGAGATGAAATTTTAAACAAAGAACAAATCTTTTTTAAAAAAAGAAGGACAGATAGTCCTTTGCAGCTCTGGGGCTCTATGTTGGAGTATGGCCATTTTAGCTCATCTTGAGCTCCTCCTGGCTTTACCCTGCACAACAGGATGCTGTGCTGCTCAGGCAGCCAACTCTGCTACACTGCTTGATTGTTTCCATGATATGGGCTAAAGTCCACAATAGTTAGGTTGGCATTTTTGCAATTATTTCATTTGTGTCATATTGTAGGTTTTGTCAATCTAGCACTTCAGATGGTCCCCTACACTCCAAATTTTGGTCTCACTCTGGTGGGAGTCACTCCCATGCTTTATAACATGTATCTGGATTGGTGATACCAACTCTGGAATTTTTAAAAATTATTTTTAAAATAATTAAAAAAATGAATAACATTTTTTAAAAAATGAATAACATGTTAAAAAATGAATAACATGAAATTTACCATCTCAACCATTTCTAAGTGTACAGTGCAGTAGTGTTAAGTACATTTGCATTGTTGTGTAACCAATTTCGAGAACTTTTCCATCTTCCAGAACTGAAACTCTATACCTAATAAACAGCCACTCCCCATTCTCCCTTATCGCCAGCCCCTGGAAACCATTCTACTTTCTGTTGCTATGAATTTGATTATTCTCGATAGCTCATATAGGTGGAATCATATAGTATTTGTCTTTTTGTGACTGCCTTATTTCATGAAGTATAATGTTCTCAAGGTTCATCCATGTTGTAGCTTGTGTCAGAATTTCCTTCCTTTTTAAGGCTGCATAATATTCCATTGTGTGTATATACCAAATTTTGTTTATCCATTCATACCTCAATAAACGCTTGGGTTGCTTCTACCTCCAATCTGTATTTCTTAGGATTCAACATAGTTTGAGTGGCAATGCTGTTCTATTCGTATTTATACAAAAATCTGTCCCAAAGCCTTAATTTGTCTTCCTATATGAAACATCTTTCCCCAAAAAGCACTTTACAGATGTTAAGACAAAGTTTCAACTTGAAATAAGGCTGCATGTTCTTTCACTATTTTGCTGGAGAATTTTCCGACAGGTCCATATAAGGATTATCTGCTTCTCTAAGGAAATGCACCATATTTGCTGTTGATTAACGCTCAGACCCTATGAAATGTGAATTCATAGATTTTGTCCAGTAGTGATGCATGTGATTTATATCCAGTAGAAAAGATAATCATATAGGTTGTACTTTTATTGCTGTGTGTGACATTAACCAGTATTCTATCTTATCTAGCAATCTTATTCAAACATTCATTCTCCACTGATATATATATCAGTGATATTAACTGAATCTTTCCAACATGCTCATGTTATATGCATGTGTGAGCCGTATTTGTAACTAAAAAAATTTAATTTAATTTCTTTCCTGCCAGAGAAGCCAGTGTAAATGACCACATTTCTTCATTTTAGTGAAGTTTTTGTTGCCAAGCTATAGAGGAGCCTGACTGTGTCTGAACAGTAAGCATGAGACCTATACTAGTATAAAGTAGCAAATGGCTTTCCACTGAATATAATTATAGACTGACTTTTCTTTCTTTTTCTTTTTTAAGGAAGCTGACCAACAATACAACAATAAATTTATCCTATTTGTCCAAGTGTTTTAATCTAATATAAGGACAAAGTAAGCCTACATGTTGCTCTTGTGAAGAGAACTACCAGGCTTCTGTCCATCACAACTCAACTATGCAATATGAGTCAGGAAGCTAAAGGGGCCTCAAGGTGTGTTTTCCAAGTCAGAGTAGGAAGGCTGGCTTAGCTCATAGGTTTTAACAAAGATATTAATAATAAATAAATACAAGGTGAAGTTTCCATAAACTCTGCATTCTCATACCCACCTGCAGCCAAACCTCCCTAATTTGGAAATGTGCCCCCTCTTTTTTGCAAAGGGTTTACTATAATGGTTCTTCTCTGCATTGGCAAAGAGCAAATAACTGTGGAAAACAGGTCAGAGACACAATCAGCCCATGCTGATTCCTTTTCCTTTCTACCTAGGTGCATGCGCGTGCGTGCGTGTGTGTGTGATTGCACCACACATCAACAGCCACGCAGCATGGAATTTTAAGTGTTCCAGAGATCCTTTTATTTGATATTTAGTGAAGAGCAAGTGGCCCATTTTAAATGTGCATCCCTAAAGATCAGGGATTTATTCTTAAGGATGGAGGTAATATATTGGTTGCCTTCCTTTTTAATATCCGGTACCTAGAAGACAGACCAGCATGAATTAATCAATGCCTCATAGAATTCTGAAATCCTGTTTCTTCTTTTGCCTCTTGTGAGAAAGAATACTAAGATAAATGGTAATTTCTAGACTAAAATTAAAAGAAGATTAGAAAAACAAATGATATATTTCAATTAGTTAGTACAAGGGCATCGTGAACTCTGTTAAAAGCCTCCCCTACAACTTAATCATTGTCACATTGCAACCTCTACCTTGATAAAAAGAAAAACTTTAAACTATGGCCTTCTCAATTTTATCCATCTATGTGTGGGCGCTCTCCTCTGTGAGAGTATCTGTTTGAGTTTGACTCTAAATTATTCAATCAGCCAATATTCCATTCTAGTTCAGTAGCCCTTTGGCTAAAATGGAAGAGTTGGTGGTCTCACCCTGGGAATACACAGATACCTCCCTGGCATAGTGACTTTACCCTGTGGAGTCAATGGGTGACAGATGAAGAAATTTCTCTGCTGAAGTTGATGAGTCTCTGTCCATTTCTAGGAAATCTTTCTTAATTCTGGTTTTATAATTTTATGAACCTCTGCTTTACAAGCAATACTTGAGTTTCAGGTTATTCCAGTCTTTTAAGCAAAACTTGTACCCAGCTTTTTTTGTGTGTGGTGGTGTTTTGAATTCTTACTTTGATGTCATGATATTTCAGGAATAACCACAAGCGATTCTGTAATTCTTCCAGACATTTTATTTTTAACCTGAAGAAACCATGGTCAGTGTCAATAAATGTTTATTGAGTGTCAGCAGGGTATGAGCCCTGTCCCTGGCATTTAAACAAGTCTGTTTCAAGTAGTCTTAGTTTCCAAGATGTTCGATTATCTGATTTAGGAGTCAGATATTTCCCCAAAGCGGTCTTCATTGTTTCCTAAGTTTTAAAATTGTTTCCAGTTTTTAAAGACATTCTCTGTAAGACAGGAGTGTCCAGCAGTTTTCATTTATTAAATGCTTACTATGAGCCAGAAACAGTTTTACAATGTATTTCCTAATCTTAATCCCCCCCCCCCAAGATTCACTAAATTGAGGGATGACTCTTAATGATTCCTATTTTAGAGGTGACAACACTGAGGTTTAGTGAGAACATATTTGTTCTGGGTTGCACTGCAATCATGGAATTCAATTTGAGTCCAGGTCTGTCTGATTCCACAGCCTCTCTGCTACACCATATCCAGTTTGATATTTGTAGCCTTTTGTAAATTCATACTCAGTGCCATAATATTTCAGAAATTATGAATCATGTGGTTATACATCTTAAATCTTAGGAAACCAGGTCTGCATCAGTGCATGTTTACCAAGTGCTGAATGACTCTGTACTTAACATTGTACATGACTCTTTTGCATGCTCTGGATTTCCAAGTTATTTCATTAACTGATTAAGGTTAGACATGTTTTGGAAGGGGACTTTAAGAGTGAAACTTACTTTAAATTCCCAATTATCCAGGATATTTTGTTTGAAGATGAGAACAGCTGGCAGTATTAATTCCCTAAGTGTTGAAATATTGTAGAAAAGAGAAACCCCAAACCAGCTTGCTAACAAATGGCTTAGTGAATGAATCAGCAGGATTGAGCTCTCTCTGGTTCTTTTTGGATGTGTTCTCTGTGTCCCCACAATCTGGGTGTAGTGTGATGAGCTGATCTGCTGAGAAACCAGAGTTGAAAGAATAAACAGGGTTGACAGAATAAACAGAGTATGTACCCTGATTGTGGAGGGAGGTTTATAAGTCGGCTTCCTTCAGCAGCTTTACCTCACACGCCTGGCCTTCAGGGAATGCGCCAGAGCTTCCCCTTTGGGAACGGGTGGAGATGGCTTAGTGCCTGTGATTTGTTTGCTTTCTCATTGACCAGTGCAGGGTTCTAGGAAGGCCCCGGTGGACACAGGCTGCCATTGGAGGAGCCCAGAAAGCTGGACATCGCACAGTGAAAAACACATGCAGGGGTGTGCTGAGGAAAGAGAGGGAGAGACTGGGACACAGTCACACACACACACACACACACACACACACACACACAATTACTTAAAGGAAAATAAATGAATTTATTAATGTGGATTATTTGGGCTGATACCTCAAATTCAATGTCATATTTGTCTAAAAAATTTTCCATTTTATATTTGTCAAGTGCTCTCCCCTAAGGAGCTTTAAAGGCCTGTGCTGCTCCATAAGAGCTGATCAGCTGGCACTGTTAGATGAGCAAGTTGGGTGGAGGATGGGCAGCTAAGGGATATTGAAGAGGGAGTTGAAGAGAAAGGGAAGAACAAGCCTCAGGTGCCTGCGGTGGTCACTCAGCATCGGGAACAAGAACAGGAGGAGCACAGTGAGCCTATAGCAGAGCTCCCTTTATCAACAGGGCTGTTTGGCCACCTGAGGGACCTGGGCAAATTCCCTTGCTGAGAAAAGCTGTTATCTGGGAGTGAGTTCTGAAGCCTGAGTGTCCTTGTCAGTGCAATCCTGTGCTTTGAGCATGTTCCAGATGGTTCAGGAAAGATGTAGAACTTGTTCATAATTTGTGTAGCAGAACAGCTGCACTTTGGAGCCTAAGTGGTGACATCCCAGAGGTGGGCACGAGGGAGAAGGGGGAGCTGGTGGTTAGTGACAGGGACGCATGTGTCTCCTGGGGTGCTTTGCACATCTCAGGACTGACTCCCAGTGACCCCAGCCCCCGACCATGGGCCACCAGTGTGCACTTGTTAACATGAGCTCAGGCATATCTGTTGACCCCCAGGACAGCTGCAGCTTGAGTTAATAGCACATAATTCAGCCCCTCACTGAGGCTTTCCTAGAAATACAACCCCGTACTCTATATGGATTCAGTCCAGGAACTCCCTTCCTATCTGAGAGAGCAAAAATGCATCTTTTGGCATTTGCAGCAGTTGGATGAAGCCTCAGTCACCAGTGTCTCTACGTCTCTTCTTCTTCCGGTCCTATGTGTCCCCACTGCTCTTCTTAGAGCATGGTTTGTGAGACATAGTAAGGACATCCCGCCACATTCAGGATTCTTAACTGTAGGATTTTCCCTTGTGGTATAGAGAAGAGAATCCTGATTTTTAGTCGTCAGGAAAGAGAGGCACAGCTGAGACACAATGAAATTTGAAGGTTAAGGTCTGGGGGAAAAGGATGGAACTGCGAGTTAAGACCTTGCTGACTCAGGAGTTCTTTCTCCTCTTTAGGTGTACACGTTCTTTTGATTGCATCTCCCGAAAAGGCATGAAATTTTCAAGGTGACATTTGTCTCCTTGGCACTGAAACCCAGTCTACTGAGCATGATGCTATTAACTGAAGACCCTGGAACTGAGGAGGATGTCTTCTTGTACAGAGTGAACGGAAATGGAGAGAAGCAGGGTAGGAGGAGCTGCTCTTTGCATCTTTTAAAAGTAGTTTCATAATTTTCCCCTCCATTCTTATTCCCTTAATAATGTGCTTTGCTCTTTGAAGCTGAGACTCCCTGTTCCATTTGAAGTCAGAATTTCCTTCTGTCTTTATGATAGCCTTAGAGAAGTTCTCCTGCAGGACATAGATGGATTTCATAGATGAAAGGAGAAAGCAAAGCCACTCCAGAACACGGTAGATTGGCCAGGCACTATTTATTTATTTTAGAGGTCGTGGCAGCTGGGGAGGAGGGTTCAAAAGACCCAAAGTTGTGTATGAATTATGATGTGATGTGTTCGCTTTTAGCTCACCACCGGGCAGACCTTCAAAGTTAGTTCTCAATGGGTTTTCCTCAGGGGCCACACCATCATCTTCCAAATGTGAGTCTGAAGATGCTTCCCATCTTACATCACTCACAAATAACTGACAGAGCAATAAGAAACAAAAACTATACAATTTATAGCTCACCCTCTCTGATGTGAGGTGGGATGGGGGACACAGAGCAAGGCCTCTGAGTTGATTGCTTGTTTCCCTAAGAGAGCAAACGCACTAGCACATTAAAATTATTAGAACGCCTTTACACAGATTAAATGGAGCTTGATTTGGGTCGAGGTGGCAGAGGGGAAGAGGAAAGAAACCGAACAGCATGAGCCAAGGATTTGCTGAACATGTTTTTTTAAAAAAAAAGTGCTGATGGGCATTAAATTAAGTAACAACCAAAGATTACACAAGAGTAAACACTGCTGCTAATGTTTGATTAAAAGCTAACTGAGGGCTGGAAGTGACTCCAGTTAATTTACAGATCATGCAAATACCAGCCCCAGGGGACTGGGACTGCTAAGGGTGGGGGAGAAGTTTTATAGGCAGAAGCCACATTTTTAAATGTAGAAAAAGAAAACTAGAGCTGAAGGAACTGCTTTATAAAGTTCTGGGAAGGAGAGAGAGAGAGAAAGAAAGAAAGAGAGAAGAAAGGGGGTGCAGGGAATAGAAGGGGGAATTGTGTCTGTGCCTGCTGGGCTCGGGTAATAAAAAAAAGGGATGTGTAACTTTTAAATAACTCTTCTAGGAGGAGAGAGTGTGCTAGGATCAAAAAGTTAACTGTTCCTGTGGGACAGGAGTCTTAATAAGTTCTAGACTGTGCCAAGTGTTCCATATACCCCAAATGAAAGAGTGTAAATTCCCCCATGTGATCAAATAAAATTGATTTAACTTTGCAACATTTCGCTTCAGGTTAAAATTTAAGTGTAGAGTCAAGCAGCAAATGATAAAATTATAGTCCCTTTTCAGCACAACCTCTTTTCATACAGTTTTAAATGCTTTTATAATGGGATGTGTCATTTATTTAGTAATATAGCAGTCACATAGCAGTTGATAGCCTTTGATTGGGGTTTCATCATGTATTTTAATTTTCTAGGGCATGGGGGATGACCATAATTGCTGAACAATTCAATGGAATGGAATGGGCTAATTCAGCACTTTTTTTCCCTGCATTTTTCCACAGAATATCTAAAATCTTCTTTCTCTTCCATCGTAGTATGTTTATGAAAGCTAGGCATTTAACCCTCATATTTCCTGGGCTTGAATAGTTTTCTTAATAAGACATAAAACATTTGCAAACTCCACCCATTTAACTGAGCATGTCATTATGAAGGAGATGGCAATGTTCAGTGTGTCAGGGTTGGATCCTGTCTGCCTGGTGTTTGGCTACCCTCAGAAGATACTCCAGGAAACCCAGTCTCTCCAAAGACCCTTCTTTTTTTTCAAGTTTTGTCTTCTCTCAGACAAAGGCAAAAATATCTGCTGTGCTAGGCCAGTCTTTAGTTTAATCTTGGAGTCTGAAAAACAAACAGTGGTAAGGTCTGGATAACATTGATACACATTTCTGTGTTTGCCCAGATGAAACTTTAAAAATGCTAAAAGCCACCAGACTCTCTGCTCTTTCCCTTAATTGCCCTGGATTATCAGGCTGGAGAAAGAGCATGGGCGGGTATGTTCCAGTGCTATTAAATCTTGTGCTAACTTTACTGATACCGGCAGCCTCGTCTGCTTTCCAGCATTCTCCAGGGACCCTCCCAGCATGTCAGAAACCAAACCTGTCTACAGGAACAGAGCTGATGTCAGAACTTGTGCTCTGCGAGAGGCTAGAAGAGAAAAATCTGTCTCATCCCTTCTGCACTGTCAGTTGACTCCCTTTATGACTTTTATTACCAAATCCAAAACTTGATGGCCAACCTGACTAAGGTCACTGGCCCCATGAAGATATTTTTAAAAATTGAAAACCACTTGGCATTTTCAGTTCTTACCATTTACGAGTTTGCTCAGATATTCTGATGAGCAATTCCAAACAGGAAGGTGTATGTGCCAAACCATAGCAAAACTGAAAGTGACACTTCAGAGTGACTGGAATTAGTAGACATTTGTTTGGAACCCCTTGTCCTCCGTACTCGACGTTAAAAACAAAGGCTAGCATCATCCATGTCTACTGGGTCAGTTATTAAAGAAAACTGAGGAAGGTCTAAAGGGGATTGGGCTTTCAGTTACGGAGATGTTTTGAAACTCAGCTCACTGTAATTCATAAAAAGTATGACATGAATGGACAATTATAGATATTGTCACACTCTGAACAAACAGCTAGATTGTGATGATGTGGCATTTCATTTTCTTGTGTTTAACAGAAAATATGACATTTGGTTGCATTTACTTGGCAGTTTTGCTCTTCTACTTTAACCTGAAAAATGAAATGTGTGCAGTTTCTCAAAACTTCAAATCATAAAGTTGGGGGACGGCAATGGTATCATAATAACAATAATAACTGAAATTTATTGTGTATCTACTCTGCACTGCTCTAAGCAACAACCCTGTGGTGCAGGAACTATTGTTCTTCCATTTCAAAGTTTAGGAAGCAAAGCACAAAGAGATACCCCAGGTGTCCACAGTCACCCAGCAGTCGATGGGGGAGCCTGGGTTCCACCACACCTGTCTTTATCCAGTCTTGGGCTGCATCAGGGAGAGGAGACATCATCATTCTGCATTTCCAGGCACCCACAAGCATATGCTCCCCATTTTGGTGCCACTGGACCCTGTCATCTAACCTATCTTGGCATGTCAGACCCTTCACACTGGTGTGGGGCAAGAGGGATTGGATTTCTTGAAGCTCCACTCTCCATTATGCCAAAAAAAACCCCCATCTCTTCCCACAACTGAGAACCCACATTTCATTTTTTTAAAGAGTGGTCTATTTTATTGGAAAAGAATAATAGCTACAATAACTTACTATACCTCAGATATTATTCCAATTACTTTATATTTCATATTCATTTTATTCTCACCACAGCATGAGGTAGGTAGTATCTTTAGCACCATTCTAAAGGTGAGTAAACTGAAGCACAGATAGGTCATGTCGCTTGCTTAAAGCCACCTAGTTAGGGGGACGCAGAGATGGACTCATAACCAGCAGATTGGTCAGATGGTCCATGGTCTTAACACTACCCTCTCTCTCCAGTGAGTTGGGGACTAACCAGGCAACTGAAGGCTAGCAATGAAATGACTTCAGTCAAATAATTTGGACTGGGTTTTATCACAGCTGATTGTGGAATTGGCCATTTCATCACTAAAGCGAGCTGATACACTACCTGATACAGCAGCTCATTCCAGAAGGAAGACACTGGAAAGATGTACAGACGCCTGGGTTATTCTCTCAGCTGCTCAGACTGGGCCATTTCTGACTCTTACTCTCTGTGTCTTGGTTATCCTGCCTCAAATACAGCAAACAATAGCCTCTTTTATTGGTGTGATTTTCCGGTTTACAAAACAATTTCTCACACATCGCCTCCTGTGATATGAGCCTCACCGTGGTTCTATAAGGTGTGATTATTCAGTTAGGACCTTCAGGAACCTATAACTCAGAGGCACCCAGGGCTGCAAAACTCATTAAAAGAGCTAGACATGAAACCTGACTTTCTGATACTAAGCCAAAATGTGTTTCAACCATATCCCCAACTCTTTCTGCAGTAGAAATAACCTCTTAGAGCAACTTTCCGGTTACATGGCAGTTTCAGTGGGAGATCTTATAAAGCCTTCTCCTAGTTCCTTACAGCAAGGCTCCATGAAGTGGTCCAACCAGCTGCCCGAACTGGCTGAAGACCACCCACATGCTGCTCACACTGTATTTTTTACTTGAATCCACTTCTTGTGGTAGACAACTTACAGTGGTCAATGAAGACATTAGAACTAGTTATGCTTATCAACACGGGCTGGGGCGGAGCCCACAGACAGGGCAACAAGGTCACCAACCACACAGAGGTGAGAAGCATGCTTAAAATGTGCTGGGCTTTGGGTTCCACCCTCATGATTTTAGTGAAGTGTTGCTTTATCTTAAAGAAATGAACAAGACCCATTGTCAGTGAGTAGGGGAAAGTCCCCTATGCTCCGCTCCCTCCTCCATTCCCTTGGGCGTGGGATGCTGACACAGATAGGATTAGGTGGTTGGCCTAGTTATTCATGGCAACTTGCATAGCTTAACTGGAGGCTGGATACTGGACCCTCAGCCCAGAATTTCAGAATAGTCTGGGCAGTTTCCGCAGATCTGAATCTGGAACCTGGAAGCAGGCTCTTACAACATATTCTCAGATGGTATGACTGGCTGGCTTATAAACTCTTCCTAAGAAAGCTGAAATCCTCTGCTCCAACCAGCGGAGGGAAGGAGTGAGGGGAGGAAAAGAGAAGGACCTGGAGAGGAAAAGGCAAGAAAAAAAAAAAAAAGACTGTTAGAAGGAAAACTCACAAAGCCCCTTTCCTAAGAAGCCTTTAAGCTGGAGCCGACCAACAAGGCACTAGCAGACACATATGGGCAGGTTAATGTCCCTAAAATCAAGCAGGAGCCAGTAATAACAGGGTCAGGCAAATAGAAAGTTCCAGCTGGTAAGGAAGTCTGTGCAGCACCACACCATTACCCCAGCAATTACTCTAGATGTAGGACTGGCTCCGCAGCTCTGGGCACACACACTGGGGCTGGAGAAGCAGACTCTGCTTCTCATAAAGCATTATCCTCTCTGGGACAGATCCCTGGAGAATCAGGACAGCTTTACAGTAAAATCAAGCATTATCTCTACCGGGTTTTGGAGGCCAGGTTAGAAGCTGCTTGTCTGATTATTGCCAGTAGCTGGGATGATTTGTTGGCAGGGACCTGGGTGGAGGAGGGAGAGCTCTGTGTGTGTGTGTGTGTTGTGACTTCGCAAGTTGCGTGGCAGTTGTGAGATACAGCAGTGTTTGCTGCTGTGACTGAGGGCCCAACTTGCAGAACTATTTGTTACCACTTACCATCCTTGGGTGGTTTGGGTGTGCACTTCTTTAGGGGAACAAACTGAATATGACAAGTTTCCGAGGTTGGTGGTAGCTGCCAATTTCTTGCCTGTCTGTTGCCCAGCTCTTTCTTTTTTCTAAAGCAGTAGAGTACCGGCTTCTGTTTCACTGGTTTCTATTTCTGTGAAAAACATTTCAGAACCACTTTCCTCATTGTTCCCACTAAAAATCAACCTTCCCTTCCTTTTTGCACTGGAAGGGCTGACCCCCATTCACCTGATCCATTCCCTCCTCAGCTGCTGCCAGCACCAGATGGGTTGCTGCCATCAGGTGATGTTCTGCCCTGGCCAGGGGAACCCATACTGTATCCCTAAATAAGTTCTAGATGAATTAAATACATAAACATTAAATAAAATTTTAAAAAACACAAAGGAATAAAGGAAATTATGGTAAATATTCATCAATTCCTACTGTGTGGAAGCACTTTTAAAGAAAAAAGATAGAGGAAGAATTTATGAAAAGATCAGTTTTTTGGTATAAAATTGAAAGCTTGTATACATCAAAACTCATGATAAAAAAAAAGCGTAAAGCAAAGAAAAACTTGGAAAATGGCAAAATATAAGGCAAAGGTATAAACATGATTAATACATGAAGAGCTTCTAGAAATCAATAATTAGAAGATAAATATTCTAAACAAAAACATTGTCAATGTTCACAAAAAGGCAGTTCGTACAAGCAGAAAAACAATTAGGCAATAACTCAGAAAAAATTTCAAGCTTACTATTTATTTAAAAACAATTAAAGGAAGACTGATTTTTGTCTATCAAACTGGCGAATGTTTTAAACAAACAAAACAGATAATTAATATTTGGAGAAAAGTTCCGGAAAAAGTATCATACAGTGCTGGGGGAAGTATAAGGATTTTTCAAGTTTTCCAGTTGTAAATGTGGCAATATGTATCCAAAGACTTAAAACTGTAAATAATATTTGACCTAATAATTCGTCTTCTAGAAATATATCCTTAGAAAATATTTTTTGAGAAATATAAAGATTTAGGTTCAAGGAGGATTATCACAATGTTATTTATAACAGGGAAATATTCCAAATATAGGTTTAATTAATTACAGTACACTAAGCACTGAAAATCACGTTCTTGAAAATATTTAAGGCTTTGGAAAAAACATAAAAAATAATATGAAGTGGAGAAAATATGATGTAAAGCCACATGTACAAAAGCTTCTTTTTTTGGTAAAAAATGTGTGTTTGGTTATATATGTATATACATACATAAGTACACAGAAAAAGGACTGGAAGTATTTGCACAAATGAAATATTAATAGTGGTTCTCAGGATAGTGGAATTATGAGTGGTTTTAAAATTTTATTTGGTATTTCTCCAGATTTTCTGCAAAAAGAGTGTATTAACTTTATGATCAGAAGCATAAATATTATTTTTGTAATTTTCTTTGTTATCAAGGGCTCCCCCTGCTGCTCACCTAAAAAATCATGGAGGCTTGGCCTCCTACGTGTTGCTCATTTTCCTCATCTTCTAAAAAGCTCTGTTCTTGATCTTGATGACCACTCTCTACTTCTTATTTGCCTTAAGAGCAAACTCTACTAATTTGAATATTTAGAATGATATATCAAGCCTTTTTGTAAAAAAAAATTGAGATATAATTCACATACACTAGTCATTCATTTAAAGTGTATGATTCAGTGTTTTTTTAATATATTTATAACATTGTGCAACTGTCACCAATATCTAATTCCAGAACAGTTTCGTCACTCAGAAAGAAACCTCGTACCCATTAGCAGTCATTCCCCTTTCCCTGTCCGTGGTAACCACTACGCTACTTTCAGTGTCTATGGATTTGCCTGTTTTGGATATATCATATAAATTGAATCATACCATATGTGGTCTCTTGTGTCTGGCTTCTTTCTCTTAGCATAGTGCTTGCAAAGGTCATCTATGTTGTAGCAAGTATTGTCAGAACTTCATTCCTTTTATGACTGAATAATATTCCATTCTTTGAATATTCCATATTTCATTTATCTGTTCATCAGTTAATAGACTTATGTTATTTCCACTTTTTAGCTATCATAATTAATACTTTTATGCATATCCACATATAAGATTTTTGTGGAGATATGTTTTTGATTCTCTTGGGATATATACTTAGAAGTGGAATTGCTGAGATATTATAACTCTATATTTAACTTTTTGAGGAACTGCCCAACTCATTTTCAAGGTGACTATATCATTTTATATTCCTATTAGCATTGTATGACAGTTCCAATCTCACCTAATCTTTACCAATAAGTATATACTCCCTTTCTAATTAAAGCCATCCTAGTGGATGTGAAGTATTATCATTATTGTTTTGATTTGTATTTCTCTAACAACTAATGATGTTGAGCATCTTTTCATGTGCTTGCTGGCTATTTGTATGTCTTCTTTGAATAAGTGTCTATTCAAATTCTTTGCCTGATTTTTAGTTGGGTAATTCGTCTTTTTATTGTTGGCTTATAATAGTTTTTATATGTTTTGGATACTAGACCCTTATCAGATACATGGTTTGCAAATATTTTCTCCTATTCTGTGGGTTGACTTTTCACTTTCTTTTTTTTTTTTTTTTTGCGGTATGTGGACCTCTCACTGTTGTGGCCTCTCCCGTTGCCGAGCACAGGCTCCAGACGCGCAGGCTCAGCGGCCGTGGCTCGTGGGCCCAGCCGCTCCACAGCATGTGGGATCTTCCCGGACCGGGGCACGAACCCGTGTCCTCTGCATCGGCAGGTGGACTCTCAACCACTGCACCACCAGGGAAGCCTGACTTTTCACTTTCTTGATCGTGCCCTTCAAAACATAAAAGTATTTTGTTTTGATATGGTCCAATTTATCTATTTTTTTTCTTTCATTGCTTGTGTTTTTGCTGCTGTGTTTAAGAAACATTAGCTATTTTTTATTCTAAGATCTTTGTAGTTCTGGCTTTTGCATTTAAATCTTTGATACTTTTTTTTAGTACGTAGTGTGAAGTAGGGTCTGCCTTTATTCTTTCCAGTTGTTTTGCACCATTTGTTTAAAAGACCATTGTTTCCCCCATTGAATTGTCTTGATACCCTTGTCAAAAGTCAATTGATCATAAATTTATTGGTTTATTTCTGTACTCTCAACCCTATTCCGTTAATCTATATGACTATCCTTATGCCACAGTCTTGATTGCTATAACTTTGTGCTGTAGCTTTCAAAATTGAGCAGTGTGAATCTTCCAACTTTCTTCTTCTTTTTCAGGTTGTTTTGGTTATTCTAAGTCCCTTGAATTTCCATATGAACTTTAGGATTAGCTTGTCAATTTTTGCCATAAAAAGGCATTTGGGATTTTGATAGAGATATTCTGGAATCTATAGATTAATCCAGATAGTGAGTATTCCTATCTAAATAGTTTTAAGTTTTCCAGTCCATGAACACTGGATGTATTTATAGTTATTAAGATGTTTAGAATTTCTTTCAGTGATGTTTTATATTTTTCACTGTACAAGTCTGACACATTTTTGTTAAATTTATTCCCAAGTACTTTATTCTTTTTAACACTGTTGTAAATGAAATTTTCTTAATTTCACTTTCTGATTGTTCTTTGCCAGTGCATAGAAATAAAACTGACTTTTCTGAATTGAGCTTATATCCTGCAAGTTTGATGAACTGGTTTATTAGCACTCATAGATGTTTCTGTATTCCTTAGAGTTTTCGGTTTACAAGATCATGTCATCAGCAAATGTAGACAGATTTACTTCTTCCTTTCCAATCTGGATATGTTTTATTTCTTTTTCTTCAGTAATTGTCCTGATTAGAAAGTCCAGTACAATGTTGAGTAGAAGTGGCTAGAAACAGCATTCTTTTCCTGATATTAGTGGGAAAGCTTTCAGGCTTTCAGCATTAAGTAGGATGTTAGCTGTGGGTTTTTCTCAGATGCTGTTTATCAGGTTGAGAAAGCTCCTTTCCATTTGTTTGTTGTGTGTTCTAACATGACAGCATTTTTAACATGGATTTAGTCAAATGCTTTTTCTGTGTTTATTGAGATGATTCTGTGATATTTGTTCTTTTTTTCTATTAATATGGTGCATGACATTGATCAATTTTGGTGTGTTGAATCAACGTTGCATCTCAGGGATAAATTCCAACTCATTATTTTGTGTAATTCCCCCTCCTTTTCTGTTTATGTTGCTGAATTAACTATCCTAGTACTTTGTTGAGAATTTTTGCAAGTACATTCATAAGGCATATAGGTCTGTTTTCTTGTAATGTCGTTGTCTGTTTTTGGTATCAAGGTAACACTGATCTCAAAGAATGAGTTGGGAAATATTATCTTCTATTTTTTGGAAGAGTTTGTGAAGGATTGGCATTAAGTGTTCTTTAAACACTTGGTAGCATTTATCACTGAAGCCATCTGGTCCTGGGCTTTTCTTTTGTGGAGAGTATTGATTACTAGTTCAACCTATTTCCTTGTAAAGGTTTGTTTATATTTTCTACTTCTTCCTGAATCAGTTTCTGTAATTTCTCTTCCTAGGAATTGTCTGTTCATCTAGAATATATAATTTTTTGGCATATAATTATTAAAATAGTTCCTTTTTAAACCCTCCTACACTGTTGGTAGGAATGTAAATTTGTGCAGCTACTATAGAGAACAGTACGGAGGTTCCTTAAAAAAACAAAAATGGATTTACCATATGATCCAGAAATCCCACTCCTGGGCATATATCTGGAAAAAACTCTAATTTTAAAAGATAAATACACCCCAGTATTCATAGAAGCACTATTTACAATAGCCAAGACATGGAAGCAACCTAAATGTCCATTGACAGATGAATGGATAAAGAAGATTTGGTATACATACACACACACACACACACACACACACACACACACACACACAATGGAATATTACTTAGGCATAAAAAATAGGGAAATATTGCCATTTGCAGCACTATGGATGGGCCTAGAGATTATCATACTAGGTGAAGTAAGGCAGACAGAGAAAGACAAATGTCATATGATATCACTTATATGTGGAATCTAAAATATGATATGGAAAACATAGGCAGAACACTCTCTGACTTAAGTCACAGCAAGATCCTTTTTGACCCACGTCCTAGAGAAATGGAAATAAAAACAAAAATACACAAATGGGACCTAATGAAACTTAAAAGATTTTACACAGCAAAGGAAACCATAAACAAGATGAAAAGACAACTCTCAGAATGGGAGAAAATATTTGCCAGTGAAGCAACAGACAAATGATTAATCTCCAAAATACACAAGCAGCTCATGCAGCTTAATATCAAAAAAACAAACAACCCAATCCAAAAATGGGCAGAAGACCTAAATAGACATTTCTCCAAAGAAGATATACAGATTGCCAACAAACACATGAAAGGATGCTCAACATCACTAATTATTAGAGAAATGCAAATCAAAACTACAATGAGGTATCACCTCACATCAGTCAGAATGGCCATCACCAAAAAATCTAAAAACAATAAATGCTGGAGAGGGTGTGGAGAAAATGGAACCCTCTTGCACTGATAGTGGGAATGTAAATTGATACAGCCACTATGGAGAACAGAATGGAGGTTCTTTAAAAAACTAAAAACAGAACTACCATATGACCCAGCAATCCCACTCCTGGGCATATACCCTGAGAAAACCATAATTCAAAAAGATACATGTACCACAATGTTCACTGCAGCACTATTTACAATAGCTAGGACATGGAAACACCCTAAGTGTCCATCAACAGAAGAATGGGTAAAGAAGATGTGGCACATACACACAATGGAATATTACTCAGCCATAAAATGAAACGAAATGGAGTTATTTGTAGTGAGGTGGATGGACCTAGAGTCTGTCATACAGAGGGAAGTAAGTCAGAAAGAGAAAAAAAATATTGTATGCTACACATATATATGGAATCTAAAAAAAAAAAATTGGTTCTGAAAAACCTAGGGGCAGGACAAGAATAAAGACACAGACATACAGAATGGACTTGAGGACATGGGGAAGGGGAAGAGTAAGCTGGGATGAAGTGAGAGGGTAACATTGACATATATACACTACCAAAAGTAAAATACGTAGCTAGTGGGAAGCGGCCGCATAGCACAGGGAGGTCAGCTCAGTGCTTTGTGACCACCTAGAGGGGTGGGATAGGGAGGGTGGGAGAGAGACACAAGAGGGAGGGGATATGGGGATGTATGTATACATATACCTGATTCACTTTGTTATACAGCAGAAACTGACACAACATTGTAAAGCCATTATACTCCCAGAAAGATGTTAAAAAAATAAAATAAAATATGATACAACTGAACTTGTATACAAAACAGAAACAGACTCACAGACATAGAAAACAAACTTTTGGTTACCAAAGGGGAAAGGAGCGGGAGAGTGATAAATTAGGGGTTTGGGATTTACAGATACACACTACTATATATAGAATAGATAAACAACAAGGATTTACTGCATAGCACAGGGAAATATATTCAGTATCTTGTAATAACCAGTAATGAAAAAGAATCTGAAAAAGAATATATATATATATATCACTTCGCTGTACACCTGAAACATTGTAAATAAACTGTACTTCAAGAAACAAACCAACAAAAACGTAACTTGAGGGTTCCAAATTTTGTATTTTGCATTAAAATGTTCTCATTTTTCACTTTGTTACCTAAAAAAACTAATATAGCTCCATGAAACAACCCTTCATGAATTATTTACTCTCTGAAGAAAGAGAATATTCCTAGTCCATCAAAAAGTCTACAAATAATAAATGCTGGAGGGTAAAGGGTGGGGAGAAAAGGGAACCCTCCTAAACTGTTGGTGGGAATGTAAATTGGTGCCGCCACTATGGAAACAGTATTGAGATTGCTTAAAAAACTAAAAATAGAGTTACCCTATGATCCAGCAATCCCACTCCTGGGCATTTATCGGGAAAAGGCAGTAACTCTAATTTTAAAAGATAAATGCACCCAGTGTTCATAGCTGCATCACATAAGTTTTGATATGTTATCTTTTCATTTTCATTCATGTCAAAGTATTTTCTAATTTCCCCTGTGATTTCTTCTTTGACTCATTTATTACTTAAGAACATGTTGTTGAATTTCTATATATTTGTGAATTCCCCAAATTTCTTTCTGTAATTGGTTTCTGATTTTATTCCACTGTGGTTGGAGAACATACTTGTGATTTTAATCCTTGTAAATTTATTGAGACTTGCTTTATGGCCTAACATATGGTGTATCCTGGAAAACCTTACATGTGTACTTGAGAAAAATGTGTATTCTACTGTTGTTGTGTGGAGTGTTCAATAGATGTCTGCCAGGTTTATTTGTCTGCTAGGTTTATAGTGTTTTTCAAGTTTTTTAAAAAATAAGTTTTATTGAGTTATAGTTGATGTAAAGATTAATACAAATTTCATTTTAACAGTATATAAAAACTTTGCCCCTGTAGAGCTCCATACCTTCTTTTCTCCTTTGTGTTGATATTGTCAACAAATACAAATTTGTACATTGTATGCTTATCAACACGTAATTATTACTTTTTAGTAAACTCAGGTTATTATTACTTTATAAACTTCTAAGAGTAATTTCAGAGAAAAAAGAATTATAAGCAAAAAATATGTTTATACCATGTTGTAATAACCTTTACCAATGCTCTTTATTTTCATGTGAATTTGAGTTATTGTCTAGTATACTTTTATCTTAGCCTAAAGGACTCACTTTAATAACTTTTATAGGGTGGTCTGCTAGTGACAAATTATCTCAATTGCTTATTAGGAATATCCTAATTTCTCCTTCATTTTTTGAAGGATAGTATTTCTGTATAAAGAATTCTTGGTTTACAAACTTTTCACCCCCAGCCCTTTGAATATGTGATTCAACTGCTTATGGCCTCCACAGTTTCTGATGGGAAATCAGCTATTAATCTAGTAAGATTAGAACATCCTCCAGTAGAGGATCCACTGTAACTGATGAGTTTTTTCTCACTTGCTGCATTCCAGATTCTCTATTTGTAGTTCAACAGTTTTATTATGATGTGAGTAGGTGTGGTTCTTTTTGACTTTATCTTACTTGGAGTTCATTGAGCTTTTTGGATGTACAGACTACTGTTTTTCATCAAATATGGGAAGTTTTTGGTCATTATTTCTCAAATATTCATTTTGCTCTTTTCTCTCTCACTTCTGCTACTGGGTCTTCATTTATGCATATATTGGTATGCTTGATGCTCTCTATGTCTCTGTTTATTTTTCTTCTTTGGTATTTCAGTTATAGAGACTGGATAACCTCAATTGATCTGTCTTAAAGTTCACTGATTCTTTCTTCTGCCTGCTCAGTTCTACTACTGAGCTCCCTACCCCCAGCGATTTTTTCATTTTTATTATATTTTGCAATTCCAGAATTTATATTCAGTTCATTTTTATAATTTTTACCTCTTTACTGTTATGCTTTATTTGTTGTGATATCATTCTTGTCCTTACCATTAATTCTTCTGATATGATTCCTTTGTTCTTTGCCCATATATATTTATTTTTAACATCTTTCTTGGAGTATAATTGCTTAACAATGGTGTGTTAGTTTCTGATTAATAACAAAGTGAATCAGCTATACATATACATATATCCCCATATCTGCTCCCTCTTGCATCTCCCTCCCACCCTCCCTATCCCACCCGTCTAGGTGGTCACAAAGCACCAAGCTGATATCTCTGTGTTATGCGGCTGCTTACCCTTCCCCCTCCCCATGTCCTCAAGTCCATTCTCTAAGTCTGCCTCTTTATTCCTGTCCTGTCCCTAGGTTCTTCAGAACTACTTTTTTTATTTTTTAGATTCCATATAAATGTGTTAGCATATGGAATTTATTTTTCACTTTCTGACTTACTTTACTCTGTATGACAGGCTCTAGGTCCATCCACCTCACTACAAATAACTCCACTTTGTTTCTTTTTATGGCTGAGTAATATTCCATTGTATATATGTGCCACATCTTCTTCATCCATTCATCTCTCCATGGACACTTAGGTTGCTTCCATGTCCTGGCTATTGTAAATAGAACTGCAATGAATATTGTGGTACATGAGTCTTTTTGAATTATGGTTTTCTCAGAGTATATGCCCAGTAGTGGGATTGCTGGGTCATATGGTGGTTCTATTTTTAGTTTTTTAAGGAAACTCCATTCTGTTCTCCATAGTGGCTGTATCAATTTACATTCCCACCATCAGTGCAAGAGGGTTCCCTTTTCTCCACACCCTCTCCAGCATTTATTATTTGTAGATTATTTGATGGTGGCTATTCTGACCGGTGTGAGGTGATATCTCATTGTAGTTCTGATTTACATTTCTCTAATAATTAGTGATGCTGAGCATCCATTCATGTGTTTGTTGGCAATCTGTATATCTTCTTTGGAGAAATGTCTATTTAGGTCTTCTGCCCATTTTTGGATTAGTTGTCTTGATTTTTTGATATTGAGCTGCATGAGCTACTTATAAATTATGGAGGTTAATCCTTTGTCAGTTGCTTCATTTGCAATGTTTTCTCCCACTCTGAGGGTTGTCTTTTCATCTTGGTTATGGTTTCCTTTGCTGCTGTGCAAAAGCTTTTAAGTTTCATCAGGTCCCATTTAGTATTTTTGTTTTTATTTCCATTTCTCTAGGACGTGAGTCACAAAGGACCTTGCTGTGATTTATGTCGTAGAGTGTTCTGCCTCTGTTTTCCTCTAAGACTTTCATAGTGTCTGGCCTTACATTTAGGTCTTTAATTCATTTTCAGTTTATTTTTGTGTATGGTGTTAGTGAGTGTTCTGATTTCATTCTTTTCCATGTAGCTGTCCAGTTTTCCCAGCACCACTTACTGAACAGGCTGTCATTTCTCCATTGTATATTTTTGCCTCCTTTATCAAAGATAAGGTGACCATATGCACATGGGTTTATCTCTGGGCTTTCTATCCTGTTCCATTGATCTATATTTCTGTTTTTGTGCCAGTACCATAATGTCTTCATTACTGTAGCTTTGTAGTATAGTCTGAACTCTGGGAGCCTGATTCCTCCAATTCCGTTTTTCTTTCTCAAGATTGCTTTGGCTATTCGGGGTCCTTTGTGTTTCCATACAAACTGTGAAATTTTTTGTTCTAGTTCTGTGAAAAATGCTATTGGTAGCTTGATAGGGATTGCATTTAATCTGTAGATTGCTTTGGATAGTATAGTCATTTTCACAATGTTGATTCTTCCAATCCAAGAGCATGGTATACCTCTCCATCTGCTTGTATCATCTTTAATTTCTTTCATCAGTGTCCTAAAATTTTCTGCATACAGGTCTTTTGTCTCCGTAGGTCGGTTTATTCCTCGGTATTTTATTCTTTTTGTTGCAGTGGTAAATGGGAGTGTTTCCTTAATTTCTCTTTCAGATTTTTCATCATTAGTGTACAGGAATGCAAGAGATTTCTGTGCATTAATTTTGTATCCTGCTACTTTACCAAATTCATTGATTAGCTCTAGTAGTTTTCTGTTAGCATCTTTCACATTCTCTATGTATAGTATCATGTCACCTGCAAGCATTGACAGGTTTACTTCTTCTTTTCCGATTTGGATTCCTTTTATTTCTTTTTCTTCTCTGATTGCTGTGGCTATAACATCCAAAATTATGTTGAATAATAGTGGTGAGAATGGACAACCTTGTCTTGTTCCTGATCTTAGAGGAAATGGTTTCGGTTTTTCACCATTGAGAACAATGTTGTCTGTGGGTTTGTCATATATGGCCTTTATTATGTTGAGTTAAGTTCCCTCTATGCCTACTTTCTGGAGGGTTTTTATCATAATGGGTGTTGAATTTTGTCAAATGCTTTTTCTGCCTCCATTGTGATGATCATATGGTTTTTCTCCTTCAATTTGGTAATATGGTTTATCACATTGACTGATTTGTGTATATTGAAGAATGCTTGCGTTCCTGGGATAAACCCCACTTAATCTTGGTGTATGATCCTTTTAATGTGCTGTTGGATTCTGTTTGCTAATATTTTCTTGAAAGTTTTTGAATGTATGTTCATCAGTGATATTGGCCTGTAGTTTTCTTTTTTTGTGACATCTTTGTCTAGTTTTGGTATCAGGGTGATGGTGGCACCTAGAATGAGTTTGGGAGTGTTCCTCCCTCTGCTATATTTTGGAAGAGTTTGAGAAGGATAGGCGTTAGCTCATCTCTAAATGTTTGATCGAATTCATCTGTGAAGCCATCTTGTCCTGGGCTTTTGTTTGTTGGAAGATTTTTGATCACAGTTTCAATTTCAGTGCTTGTGATTGTTCTGCTCATATTTTCTATTTCTTCCTGGTTCAGTTTTGGAAAGTTGTGCTTTTCTAAGAATTTTTCCATTTCTTCCAGGTTGTCCATTTTATTGACATATAGTTTCTTGTAGTGATCTCTCATGATCCTTTGTATTTCTGCAGTGTCAATTGTTACTTCTCCTTTTTCATCTCTAATTCTATTGATTTGATCTTCTCCATTTTTTTCTTGATGAGTCTGGCTAATGGTTTATCAATTTTGATTATCTTCTCAAAGAACAAGGTTTTAGTTTTATTGATCTTTGCTATTGTTTGCCACTCCCTTCTGGCTTACAGAGTTTCTGCTGAAAGATCAGCTGTTAACCTTATGGGGATTCCCTTGTATGTTATTTGTTGTTTTTCCCTTGCTGCTTTTAATATTTTTTCTTTGTTTTTAATTTTTGATAGTTTGATTAATATGTGTCTTGGCATGTTTCTCCTTGGATGTATCCTGTATGGGACTCTCTGTACTTTGTGGACTTGATGGATTATATCCTTTCCCATATTAGGGAAGTTTTCAACTATAATCTCTTCAAATACTTTCTCAGTCCCTTTCTTTTTCTGTTCTGCTTCTGGGACCCCTATAATTCAAATGTTGGTGCACTTAATAAACTCTAAATGCTCAACTAAGATAAACATAAAACCAGAAACCAGTCTGTCACATACAGCAAACCCCAAGTGTATAGTTCCTCCCAAAGTCCACCGCCTCAATTTTGGGGTGATTCGTTGTCTTTTCAGGTATTCCACAGATGGTAGGGTACATCAAGTTGATTGTGGAGATTTAATCCATTGCTCCTGTGGCTGCTGGGAGAAATTTCCCTTTCTCTTCTTTTTCTCACAGCTCTTGGGCTTCAGCTTTGGATTGGCCCCGCCTCTGTGTGTAGGTCGCCTGAGGATGTCTGTTCCCACCCAACCGGACGGGGTTAAAAGAGCAGCTGCTTAGGGGGCTGTGGCTCACTTAGGCCAGGGGGAGGGAGGGGTATGGAATGTGGGGCACGCCTGTGGTGGCTGAGGTCAGTGTGACATTGCAACAGCATGAGACGAGCCATGTGTTCGCTCAGGGAAGTTGTCCCTGAATCATGGGACCCTGGCACTGGCGGGCTGCACAGCGTCCTGGGAGGGGAGGTATGGAGAGTGACCTGTGCTTGCACACAGGCTTCTTGGTGGCTGCAGTAGCAGCCTTAGCATTTCATGCCCGTCTTTGGTGTCTGCGCTGATAGCCGTGGCTCGCATGCCTCTCTGGAGCTGGCCTAGGTGGCACTCTGAATCCCCTCTCCTCGCACACCCCGGAACGACTGTCTCTTGCCTCTCAGGCAGTTCTAGACTTTTTCCTGGACTCCCTCCCGGCTAGCTGTGGCACACTAGCCCCCTTCAGGCTGTGTTCATGCAGCCAACCCCAGTCCTCTCCCTGGGATCTGACCTCCAAAGCTGGAGCCTCAGCTCCCAGACTCCACCCATTCCGGCAGGTGAGCAGACAAGCCTCTCGGGCTGGTGAGTGCTGGTCGGCACTGATCCTCTGTGTGGGAATCTCTCCACTTTACCCTCTGCACCCCTGTTGCTGCACTCTCCTCCGTGGCTCCGAAACCTCCCCCCCCCCCCGCCACCCCCGTCTCCACCAGTGAAGGGCCTTCCTAGTGTGTGGAAACTTTCCCTCCTTCACAGCTCCCTCCCAGAGGTGCAGGTCCCGTCCCTATTCTTTTGTCTCTGTTTTTTCTTTTTTTCTTTTGCCCTACCCAGGTACTTGGGGAGTTTCTTGCCTTTTGGGAAGTCTGAAGTCTTCTGCCAGCATTCAATAGGTGTTCTATAGGAGTTGTTCCACATGTAGATGTATTTCTGATGTATTTGTGGGGAGGAAGGTGATCTCCATGTCTTACTCCTCTGCCATCTTGAGGCTCTCCTCTTTGCCCATATTTAGAAGAGCTGATTTAAAGTCTGTGTCTAGTATGTCCAGTGTCTCATCTTCTTCAGGGACAATTTGTCATGTCTACATTTTCCCCCTGTGTATGGGCTATACTGTCCTTTATCTTTGCATGTGTTGTAACTTTTTGTTAAAAATTGGATATTTAAAATAATATAATGTGGTCACTCTGAAAATCAGATTCTTCCCCCTTTGAGGTTATGGTTGGGGTAGTGGAATAGTGACATTTCTAAATGAATTCTGCAACGTCTGTATTTTTTGTTTTGTGTAGCCACTGAAGTCTCTGCTCTGGTCAGCTAATGATTATAAAGAGATTTTGTTTTTAGATGCCTGGAACCAGTAAGTTTCACAGTCTTTGCTGAGGGACTCTGTGTACGTGTTGGAGTACACCTTCAACACTCAGGAAAGAAGTTGACAGTATAGCCTTAGCCTTCATTGCTTGCTGTACAGAGCCTCACGTTTAGTTAGAGGTGAGAACTTAGGGCCTTCTCTGATCTTCCCTGAGCATGTGCAAAGTCATGGGCTTGCACACAGTCCCGTACATGCATGTGGCCTTCTAGATTCCCAGGAATATGTTGGAGCTTTTCAAAGTCACCTATAGACATCTCGTCTCATCTTTTCCTTTAAAGTCTTTTGGTTAGTCTGTTGTTTGCACCAACTGCTTTCTACTGCTTCAGGCAGCTGCAGTGTTCATCACTTGCCTCTGAATGTTTTTGACAAATACCTCTGAAGAAAAGGCTGTTTGCCTTAGGTGATCCGTGAATCAGATCAAATAAGGACAGTCTTGCAAGTGGAGTTTCCCAGGGTACCTCCAGACAGGTCAAATAATTACAATTCTCTGTAAATGTATATTTGAAGAAACTGTAATCTCTTTCAGAAGAATTAGCCTACAGAGATGGAGAAGATGGACTGGGGCACAGTGGAATGTGATTTAATGTCAGTGATTAGCCTGAGTCTGTGTGTGTGTATTTCCTCTTTCATGTGGCTTTCCTCGTTGATACCCAGCCCTTGTTTGCCAAGTCTCTTTGGCCTTAAAGGGGTCGCCTTACTAGCTATATGATGGATTATTTGGATATGACACTTGTTGAATGAATCCTTAGCTTTTCTTCCTCCCTTGAACTGGTGTAGACATTCCCTCTTGGGCTCTGGTCAAAGTCACTTTAATCATTATAGATTTAAGGTCCCCAAATCTGAGAAATTATAAATTAATATGTTAAAATGGCAACCAAACCCCTATATTGTCTCTCTAAGACTACAACTAATATAAACAATAACTGTTATGTACTGAATGCCTACTTTGTTTCACGTGCTCTACTGAGCACTTCACATACATTAGCTATTGATAAAATAGTACTATTATTTCTCTGGAGGAATAAACTGAGGCTCAGAGAGATTAAGTAACTTGCCTAAGGTTCCACAGTGAGTTAATGATCCAGGAACAAATGTGCACTAAAGGATTGCAATAAAAATTTACTATTTCAGACTAATGGCGGTGAGGCAACCTGAATTTGTGAGACACATGCTTTAATAAAATACATTTAAAGCTAAAGAGTTTATTGCTTCCTCAGACACTGAGTAGCTTAAACTGTGTATGGAAAGAGAGCAGTTGCATCCTAGGGGGTCTTGGAAGACCTACAGATAAGCATTACTTATAATTAGCATGTCACTCTTAAAGCATTGTTTATAATTAATGTGTCAGTTATTTATAGTAGAAGAAATACTTCTGGATTATTTTAAAAGGATTTTAAGAAACAGTTTATCTTAAGCTATTTAAATTATAATTCTTTACATCCTTGATTTGCTTAGGATTTGCTCAGCAAACCTCAGGCCAGTCCTGTAACTGACTCTGAATTGATGAGCGTGTGGACTAATGCAGCTTAATGTAGAGGATTGTGGCCATCCTTGTTTGGCTCTCTTATTTAAAATACATGTCTTGCTCCTAGTGTTGTACCTCTGGGTTGATTCCAGTTTTGGACTATTTCATAGAGAACTATGATAAACATCTTTGTGAGTAAGGGTTTTCCACATTAAGGATTTTTTCCCCTTAGGCTAGACTCCCAGAAATAAAATGACTAGGTTTAAGGTTAAGAATATTAAGCCCCTTGAGACACATTTTCAGGCGTCTAGTTGAAGAACAACATCTAAATAGTGAAGCCACCTGAATGGCACAGATGCCGTCAGGCCTACTGCTGAGTCATCTTATTTGTGCAGGCTCACTGGGGGCACCACTTTACACTATTCAGTATCCCGTGATAAACCATAATGGAAAAGAATATGAAAAAGAATATGTATATGTGTATAGCTGAGTCACTTTGCTGTACGGTGGAAATACAACATTGTAAATCAACTATACTTCAATAAAATTTTTAAAAATGAAAAGAATATATATACTCGTTGACTAGGACTGGCTGTTTGGATATCTGTGAGGTTCACTCTTTGTAATGATAATACAATCAAAGCCTCTAAGGAATTGGATTTAGTTCTAAGAACCTGGAGTCTTTCTTTGAAGGGACCTTTTACAAATATTAGCAAGTATCAGCCTTAATATCCAACTTGTATGCCTTACTGAGTTTTCATGAGATTAGCAGCCATTACTAGATCTTTGTCTGGAAGTTGAAATGAAAAGCAGAGAGTTGCAGTGGGCCGAGAGAACACTTCTGTTTCATGTCCCCATGCTGTTTTGGTCCAAATGACTCAGATAGAGTACTACAGCTGTTTCAGCATTCTTGGGTTTTGTTTGCCAGCTCTATTGGAGACTAAAGCTTATATAAGTAATATAAAACCTCAGCATTTACAACATAAAGGCACCACAAGAACTCTCAGACATTAAGCTTTGGTAGGATTTTATTTGGAGGAATTTTATTTTAAAATGTAATATCCTTTTCCTTTCTTTGGCAAAATAGAATCAGGAGAACTTGGATGGAACTCTACTGCTTATGAAAAGTCTCACCCTGTTCATATAAGCAAGTCTGTCACCCTTGATTGGAAAGTAATAATTCATAAAGCTTAATGTTATTATCATCCCTCTGCCTGGAGTGATAGATATTCTTGAGGCCTTTTAAATAAAAAGTTTAAAATTGAATTTGCAACTCAAAAGATTGGTGGGTTCAGATGTTAGTTTCCTGCTGAGTAACTGGGAAAACAATTCTAAAGTAGCCAGTAGTGTGTTAGGAATGGCAGTTTTATTAAATGTCTTGATGGAGTGCAATGAAAACACACTTTTGGTGTCTTTATGAAGCCTTTCCCTCTACAAAAATAATAGTTTTCTCATAGATGTTAGTGTTTGCCTTCACTCTACTTATCTGGTTATTCTCCCAGTTCAGGTTTTCTGCAAAGTTTTTCAAAAGAAGATGAGATTTGGTTTTAGTTAGTAGCAGACCAGTAAGATTCTCATGTATGAACAATTGTCTGACACTGCTCAGAGATTATGATTTACATTGCATCATATAATTTTGTAGAATAACAAGTCTTAAACAATCTACTTGGTCTAAAATAGTGCCATTGAGTATTTTGCTCTCATGGTGATGAACCTTCTAACATCACAGATCTTGATGAAGTCCTTGAAGGAGCTGGGTCTTGCTGGAAGGAAGAGAACCATCCAGATGTGGGAAGGCTTCTCTCACCCAATAGAAAGCCAGCAAGTTCATTTAAAAGGGTATCTTTCAATTATGAAACCTGGCAGGCGTTAAAGGACACTTGGCAGTTGAACTTTGCAAAAACATTTGCACTGGCGGCTAAAGAGGACCTTCTCTTTTGCTGGTTTCATGAAAAAAAAAAAGAAACATTTTGCAGTTTCACCTCAATTTCCTCTCTCCTTTTTTCCACAAAAACAAAAGGTGATTTTTCAAGGGCCCTGTATCAGCATTATTTGACATCCTCATATGGGTTTGACCAAATAACCAACCAAATCCCTTAGGATGAAAATTGAAAATTTGTTATGATTTCCACCCCTCACTCCCAGTCTTGTCTCTCAGTCAATGGCAAATTGTCTCTTTTCCCAGTTTCTTTATTTTTCCCCCTATGGGCAAAACACTGCTGCTATAAAAATAAAAACAGTGAAATTCCAGTCTTGACTAAATTTGGGAATTCTCGCACACATGAAAAAAAATCTTTGTTTCTCCTCGGGAAATTGGCAAAGTGAAAATTGACAGCTTAGCTTTTCTCACGTTGGCACATATATTAACTTCAGGAATTGGATTTTTAAATGATTTTAAACATATTTTTTAGGGAAAATAATGCTACTTACATGTAAGTGTGGCCTGTGTTTATCTCCACACCATATATCCTGTATGGCGATCTTTATAACCAGACTTGAAGCGTCCCTTTCTTCCTGGGCATGGATGTAGCTTTGTAAGAATGGATGCCTCTTCCTCCCTATTCCTCAAATCAAGACATTGTCTGTTCCTGCTTAGATAATTGGGAATTGTGGCGGGTAAGGTAGCATCAGACTGCCAAGTGACTGGCCAGTTAAGGGCATTTTTGATTTTCTGCCAAGATATTGACGAAGTTCTCACATCAGCAGAGTTTGGGTACCCTGTACCTTAGAATATTTGTCTATGATATAAAATAACTCTGGATAATATTATTTGTATCATTCAACACACTAGTGGTTCAAGTCCTACTCTATAATTTGTGTCTACATGTATGTGTGTTTTCTTCTTCAGTGTTTATCCTTAACAGAACAAAATAGTTGCTCTAAAATCCTGTGCATAAACATAGGTATAACAACTGGTGAAAAGACAAATGGCAACCTAAGATTTTTTAAGCTCCCAAATTTAACTCTCTCTTTTTCTGCACATATCTATTTTGTAATTTTGTTTCTAATATCCAAATTATATGGAAAATTTTGTTGTCTGCTGCATTTTCTGTGAAGCTTTAGGCCCCGCCTGTAAGATATGGAGGGATTGTCTTGCATTTTGCGCTTAAATGTGCCTGTGGGGAGAATTAACCCATCCTAGTATAAAGGGAGAATGGCTAGCTGGTGGAACTGGCAGGGGGAAATCTTTGCTGTTGCTCGTGAAGAGATCAAGCCATCTTGATTCACCATGATTTACCAATTCATTCCCTGCCTCCCTTCCCCCCTCTAGCCTCTATTCTCCTGTGGCAGTCTGAAAAATGGCCTCCCAAAAATGTCCGGGTTCCCATCCTCAGAACTTATGAATACGTTACCTTACATGGCAAAAAGAACTTTGCATATGTGGTTAAGAATCCTGAAATGGGAATCTTATCCTAGATTATCCAATCTTATCCTAGATTATCCTGTGATTATCCAGATAATCACAAGGGTCTTGTATAAGAGTAGTGCAGGGAAGTAAGACAAGGGAGAAGGCAATGTGATTAGAGAAGCAAAAATTGGAGTGATGGGGCCATAAGCCAAGGCACTTCCTACAAGCTGGAAAGGTAAGAAACGGATTCTCCCCTAGAGCCTCCAGAAGGAGCCAGCCCTGCTGACACTTTGATTTTAGCCCCTTAAAACTCCTTTTGGATTTCTGACCTCCAGAACTGTCAGAGAATACATTTATACTGTTTTAAGCCACTAGGTTTGTCATAATTTGTTATAGCAGCCACAGAAAATTAATACACCTTCCCATCTTCCCCTCACCTTCTAGTAAGAATCTCTGACCTTGCTACTGTCTTCATTTTTGCTTTTGGTCAAGCTTTTCATTTCTGTTCCAGTCCTCTTGACCAAAGACTTGCCTACTTTCCCTTTAATTAACCATCCTCTATACCTAGATTCTTGCACAGCCAAGGAACTTGTCAGTTTTACCCTTCAGTAAGGACCTGTGGTTACAGAGTCAGAGTAACATTTCCCAAAATGTGTTCCATGACATATAGGTCCTTGAATATGTGAACACAGGGTATACAGTGAGGAAATGTTGCTTATCATATTCCCCTGTAAGAGGCTCATACTCCATATTAGCATTTAATGATCCTGAGAAATTCTACAATTTTGTTTAATGCAATACTTTCCAAATTTATTTGGCTACAGAACATTTTTTTTCCACACAACAAATATAAACATGTCCCAGAAATAGGGTTCCGAGGAGCTGGCATGGGAAAAAGCTGCACTGGGTTATACCCGGGGTTTTGGGGATGCCAATATCCTTCTCCTGTGCCCTGAAACAAATGTCCATTTGGCCTATGAATGTGAAAGGAAAGCCAGCTTTCATCAACCAGGGACTGCGCTCTGTAGACTTCCCCTGCATTAGATGAGGGATGTAAGAAAACTGATGGAACAGGCTCTATGTACCTATGGCAGTTTCCTACTTGGCTTCTTGGTAAATGTGTTTGAAACTCACATGGATAGATCTGACTCATGTTTCATAGATCTGCAGTGGGAGGGGGCCTTTAGTATATAGATCCAGTGGATTTGCCAAGCGATGGCTTGATCGCAGACTATGCAAACTCTTTTAAGATGTGTGCTTAAGATCTGAAGAAGATGAGAATCCGTGAGAACCTCCCAAACGGCACAACCTTCCTGGTTCCCAAATCCAGGAAGGGTACTTTCTGGCCTAACTGGGGTCAGGTGCCCCCTCTATACTAGTCAGCACTGACTAAGGCACAGGTCAGATATACAGTCGTAAAATTAGCTAACATTTATGCAGTCTTTGCTCTATGTTAGGGATTGCTCTAAGAACTTCACACATATCACAACTTTATACAAACTTCTGAGGCATAGGGAGGTTAAAAATAACCCACCTGAGGCCACATGGCTTGTAAGTGGCAGCGCAGAGCTTTGAACCCAGGCAGGCTGGTCCCAGAGCCCCTGTTCACAAACCCCTGTATTGCATGCAAGTGAGAAGACGGTGAGCTTGGAATCAGGTAGAACTGGGTTTGAACCCAGACTCCTTGCTGTAACCTTGGGCGAGTCTCTTATTCTCTTCCAACTTCTGTTTCTTCTTTGGAAAATCATGATATGAATAACTGGTGTCAGAATTATATCGTATGCTTGCCAGTCTGTTAATATACTCATCTCTCCCACCCAACTGACCTTCTTACCAATCTGTTTTGGGAGAATTATGACTGTCAATGGGTGTGTGATCCCTTTAAAGAAAGAGGTTACATTCTGCTGCTTGAAAAACTATGCTGAGTTTAGTTATCGCTTTTTCTTGAATTATTTTCTTATTAAAAAGTTTTTTTCTCATTACAAAAGTAATACATATTTATTTTAGAAAAGAAAGCTAAGCAAAAGTAAGAGAAAAATTTTGAATCCACAGTAATTCTAGAAGATAATTGCTGTTAACCTTTTGGTGTTAATATTATTTCTAATGTGTTTTTACTCTATATTCTCTAAATAGTGCTTTCATACTGTATACTTTTTACCCTGTATGTTCTTTTTCCAAATGATAATTTGGAAAAATTTCTAAAATGCAATTTTGTAAAAACTGCTTCTTTTCATTTGGTATATCATGGAAAATTCTCATGCACTAGATAGTCTACAACATTTTTTTAATGACTCCATGATGGGGACTTAACCAATTCCATATTGTTGAAAGTTTAGGTAGTTTCCATTTTTGTTTCTGGCTGTTGTTAAACAATGTTACAATGAACATCTTTGAAACTCATGTTTTTGACTCATGATTAATGGAGTCAGTCTTTTTTAAAAGTTTTTTTATTTTTATACAATTTAAAGGTTACTTTCCACTTAGGTTATTGAAAAGTATTGGCTATATTCACTGTGTTGTATAATACATCCTTGAGCCTATCTTACATCTACAATTTGTACCTCTCACTCCCTCACCTTTATATTGTACCTCCCTCCCACTAGTAACCACTAGTTAGGAGAGTCAATCTTAATGACAACATTTTGGATCCCTAGAAAGCCAATCGCATTGAATTGCAAGCGGAAAGACCTGATTCATTCAATTTACATTTACTGTGCCAGTGCCCAGGGTATAGCTAAATAAATAATACCTAAATAATACCTAAATAAATACCTATTGACAAGGATGAATAGAATCTAAAGCAATTGCTTCCTTTCCAGGTAGATCATGCCAGCAGCTTAGCAAGTAGAATCCATGAGAGTACATGAGTCTCACCTGGCAGGTGAATGGCTCGGAGGCTTATGTGGCCTGGCTCTTTTTCATATCTTGTCGGGTATGAATCACGACCAATAAACCTTCCCAATATTCTAGAACCAACAGGACACTTTGGGAGCGTTGCCAAGCTTAGCTTTTCAGATACTGCCCCCAACCCTTACCAGGGCTTTGTTTTTCTTTTGGAAATGAATGGTATTACTGATCATCAAGTCATGGAGCTTTTAACTCATTTGCTAAGAAATGATCTTCTAAAGCTACTAGTAATTATTTTTCCCTAGAGGCTCAAATTCTGAGAATTTTCATTCTTATTAAAATCTATGTGTTATAATCACGTTTTTTTAACAATGGAATATCATGCAGCCATCTATAAAGATATGTTAGATCTATGTTTTGACATGGAAAGATATACATAATGGTATATTACTTTCATATTAAATACATATATTTATATACATATGTTCATATGTGCACAGAAAAATCAGTGAGCATATGAGAGTTGTTACCAGTTGCTACCACTAATGCCTGGGAAGTACTTTTATTTTCTACTTTTTTCTTAAAGTGTTATTTAAATTTTCACAATGAGTGAGAGTTTTCTCTTACAGGAATTAAAACAATAAAGGTAGTCATGATGGTTTAAAAAGACAAATACTTTTTTTAAAAATAAATTTGTTTATTTATTTGATTATTTATTCTGGCTGCATTGGGTCTTCATTGTTGCACGTGCGTGGGCTTTCTTCAGTTGCAGCCAGTGGGGGCTACTCTTTGTTGCGGTGCGCGGGCTTCTCACTGTGGTGGATTCTCTTGTTGCGGAGCATGGGCTCTAGGCACTCGGGCTTCAGTAGTTGTGGCTTGCGGGCTCTAGAGTGCAGGCTCAGTAGTTGTGGTGCACGGGCTTTGTTGTTCCATGGCATGTGGGTTCTTCCTGGTCCAGGGATCAAACCCCTGTCCCCTGGATTGGCAGGCGGATTCTTAACCACTGTGCCACAAGGGAAGTCCTGACAAATAATTTTTTAAATGCAGCTTGTATTATTGTTTATGATGATAGGGAGATAAAGTTAATTTATATCTTAAATTCAGCTTTTATGATTTGGGGGACTATAATATATGCTCCCAGCATTTATAATATATCCTTTTAAAAATGTGTTTTGATTAAATAAGTAGACTCTATTTTGCATACGATGCCATATTTTTCTCATGACTTCTCATAAATATATGTTCCTTAAGTATATAAAAAGTATTTTGCTGGTGCATTAATTTATTCACTCATTCATTCATTCCTTCAACAGACATTTATTGAATGTTTTGTTTCTTGCACTGGGCCACACTGGGGATATGGTTGTAAGCCCACAGACAAGGTCCTGCACAAAACATAATGCATTCATTCCAAGTGAAAATTGATTTTTCACAAGGTAATGGATGCTAGACTAGATAGCATTTCACTGGTATCCCTAGTTTAAAACACAGTTAACTTCGGAAAAGTAGAAGTCATGAAGAGAGATCAGAAGGAATCAAGTGTTTACGAATTTATTGCTCAAGTCATACCAAGTGCAAGATTCTCAAAATCTTTCACAATAGACTATTAATTAGGATCTCCTCCCCCCATATTATACTCATTCTTTAACCTTCACAGTCTTGAAGAAGATATTCTTCCCTCCTTGGCAAATTCTGAATGATGCCTGCCGGAGTAGAGGATGGCCTGATATTCCCCTTTCTCCCATTCTCTTCTATGTTCATTACTAGTATGAGGACATTACTAATATGTGCATCTTTAAGGGACTTCCAGTTCTAAAACCAGTGAAGTCCCAGGCAAATTGGGACAAGCTCATCACCCTGAATAGAAGGGAGGTTGCAGACTTCTGTGAGTAGTGAAGGATGGCCTGAAATGGGATTCCAGATCTGCCTATATTTACTATAATTTCAGAATAAAGATGAGATTTCTACGAGAGTAACTTAGGGTGTGCTTTCTTTTTAATATTTACCCAATTTCTTATACACTTAAGATCTATGCATTTTGTATAAATTATAACTCAAAAGTCTCAAGTCACAAGCAGGAAAAAATTTACAACATATGTAAGAGTTGAAGAAGTAATATCCTTAAGATGTAAAGAACTTCTATGAATCAATAAAAGAGGTACAGACCAGTAGAAAAATAAAGCCATAAATAGACAAATTTACAAAAGAAAAATACACATGGTAAATTTAAAAAAATAGTTACCCCATTTTCCATGTTTTCCTTTTTTACCTTCATGCCCAGCCTAGAGAAGCATCAGATATAAACAACAATGAGAGAGAACTCCAGGTCAGAAAAACAGTGAGCTCTTGACTAATGGAAGCCATGTGTCCCTGGCAGGAGAGTGACTTTCAGGGGCTCTGGTAGGTGCCCACTGCCTGCCCACAGCACCCCCGTGACAGCACACCCTCAAGAGTTTTTTGAACAAGAGCTTTCCAAAACAACACCACAAAGTGCATCCCTCATTGTCTCTTTGTGATGGTCCATGGAGCGGACAAGGGTAGACTTGGGTAGCAAGAGTATAATCACTTTTTATTTTTGGAAGCAGAAAGCACGTCTACTTATTGGCAGCTAAAACGCTGGCATCGGCCAGAGGGAGTTTAGATTACATGGCTTCCCAGTGCCCTTGTTTATCTAAACTAACCCCTGGGGCATGGCTTTGGCAAATCTCTCAGTGGTTGCCTTTGAGGAAATCCACCAGAAGTCTTATTCCTTTGTTTTGAAATGTGGATATCACTTGTAAAAAGTGAAACAAAACACAATGAAACAAAACAATCCTTTCAATGACCCTGAGCTTCATCCCTGCTCCCCCGCTGCTACTCCATCCCGTACTCTTGCTGCTGTGGCTCTGTGGAGCAAGTGCAGGGGTGCCCTCAGTGCCCTGAAACTAAATGCCAGCCTCTCCCAGCTAGGCCCGATCTGGCAGGACCCACAACTGGTTATGCAGGCTTTTTGGCTAGATTTGGGTTTCTGTAAGGAGTAGTTGCTATTGCCACGGTGATGTGGAGAGCTCAATCTGCCTTCAGCCGTGGACGTAAAGGGATTGACACCGTTAAGCTCCATTTTGCCAGAGAGAACCATAAAACTTTGAATTAGAGATTACTTAACAGAAATGAATTCGAATTCAAATAATAAAAAGTGATATCTCCCGGAATGAGTGGAAAGATCACTGATAGTCAAAAGACTTGGGTTCCAGTCCTAGCTGTCTGCTGTCTAGCCCTGTGTGCTGGGCCCATCCCATCAGTCAGATTCTGGACTTCAGTTTTCCTACCAAGTAAATGAGGAGGGTAGGTGGTGTCATCTTCCCCCCAAATTAGTTAATTTGGAACATTGTTCTCATTGACTCATTCAATGATTTAACGTTTATTGTCATCTTCCAAGTATAAATTAAGTTTAAACACCCTATTAATTACTCCATTACTTAATTGAACATTAATCAGTGTTTATTATGCTCCAGGCACTGAGAGATGAGATGAAAATATTGCCTGAACGCTTAACAAGAAAACTGGTGTAAGAAACAGACAAATTTGTCACTAATAGTATTATCCTTCACAGTTACCTTTAAATCTTATCATTTCTATATACATTTAAAATGTCATCTCCTCCATATGCCTCCATTTTCTTTTATGCTACCTTGGACCGTTTCATGTCTCTTGTTGTCTTTTACATATATTTCCTTGCATTCTTAACTATTTGTATTTCTATCTCATCTGTTCTTTCCTCAAGCCCATTAAATTTGAAGACAGGTGCTGAACTGGGTCTCATTGTTTTCTGTCTCCAATGGCACTGAGCACAGTGAGCACACAGTAGGTGCTCAAAACATGTTTGTTCAGTTGCCTCAACTGATGGAATCCTAATTAATGGCTTTTTATTGTCTGTGTCCAGTTGCCCTCTGTCAGTGGTGCTCTCTTAGCGTACTAATGACAAAACCCCAGACTCCTTTGATGCTGGGGTGTTTACCTAGAAGCCAGAAAGAAACCTTTCAGGAGTGAAGCATTGTTTTTCCTTGAAGACAGAATACTCACATTATCAACCCCAGGATTTTAAGAAGAGCTTTTGCTAACATGAAGTATTCTGGATTATGGCACAGGTATTATGACACCCTTTTCACATCAACACCAGGAATATACATTGCCAGCAGCCGTAGGTTTGGATTTCCCTTAAACCAGCTGTGAGGTCTAGATGGAGGTGAGAATTTGCTAAGGGCCACTACCTGCTAATGCAGCTCAGGAAACAGATATGATCTGGGCTAATTATGTTGCACTTAGATGCAATAACTTGATACAGATTATTTTTAATGGGTTCACTTTAAGAAGTGGCAACAGCTGTACTCTGTTGAGTGTTCATGTGTTGTATGAGAGTCTGCAAAGTAATATTACTATTTATGGAATGCTTCCAAAGTGCCAGGTTCTCATCACGTGTGTCATTCCAATGAATCCTCACAATGAGAGTGGCAGATTGAGAGGTATAATGCAGAGCACGTGGCAGGCAGTGTCTTACTCATGAGTGGGGGATGGTGGAAATAGAACTAGTTCATACAATCAGACAGTGATCTCAAATAAAGCTGTGTATGTACAACAGTTATTTGCTCCAAGATTGTCATCTGAATAAGCCAGAACATCCTTATATTGATTTCCGGAAGATTTTGATAACCCTACTCCCACTGCATTTCCACCCACCGCCCCCACCTCCCCACCCCCACCCCCACCCCCACCCCCCCGCTGCCAAAACAAAAGTAAATCTTGATAGGGAACTCTAGACTCCTGGGAATATGCACATTCACTTTCATGGTTCAATAGATACAAGCTTGAAAAACTATCTGACTGATGTTTGGAAATCAACTAGAGCAAGATTGGCTTTAAAAAGAAATATTACAAGCCTCAGAGCTCCTAGTTGTATTCTTGACAAAGGCCTCTGGGTTTTTGCTTCTCTGCTCTCCGCATCTGGAGGTGGGAATATACCTGAGCTCAGAAGCTGGTTTTCAGCAAAGCCTCTGGAGATGGAAAGGACAGAGGAGATGCCTCAGTATCATTCATCCATCTCCAAATGATGACTTTGGATTTACACTGAAATCAGACTTTCAACACAAATGTGCCACTGCAGTTGGTTTACTCTTGGCAAAGTAAGATTTCCTGTTTTTCAGAAAACAGACGTAAAAAGGTTTAGACAAGAGGCTCAAGAGCTTTCTTGCACACCAATCAGTTCTTGCAAAATAACATTTTAATTATTTAAGTGCAAGTGAATCAGTAACATCTGAATTAGATTTTCTTTAAAAAAAAAACAACAACTGGCTTTTGAAACTAAAGGGAGAAAGTGCTTGGTTGGCTAAAAGCAATTTAGGTTTTGTGGTAACTCCAAAGTGTTTGAAAAACAATTTACATATTTGATGTGCTCAGAATGTCTCTGGATTAGGCCTTGTTCCCAGTATAAAATACACAATAAACATTGACATTTTAGATAGGGGTCATATTGAGTTCCATTTCACAGGGTCTCAAATTTAGTAATCAAAAGTTGAAAGGACCTGTTCTTATTTTTTACATGGTACATTTTCAAAAAATTAACTCTTTTAAAAATTATTCAAATAATGAAAACATCTTATGAACTAGGCTTTTCATGGTATCTAAGTAGAATAATTTGTCAGTTTAATAACATTTTTGTAGCTACTTTTAACTGAGCCTATCTTGTAAAAAGGGGAAATCATTTCAGGAAAAGTCTAAGAGTATTTAGGTTCTTGGGACTACAACACATTTTCCTGTAAAATGAGTCATCAAGATAACTTGTAGAGCTTAGATTTGGTTATATTCATAGGATGTTCACACCAAATTGGGTTGGTTGTGCTTATTAATCAATTTATGCTGCTCTTGCATTTTTTAAGAAAGCTCTTATTTAACCAGTATAGATATTTTCTGGTTGACAGTTATAAATCCAGTCACCAGAGTGAGTTGAGTTTTTGACTCACCAGGGTGAAGTTTAGGTGAAAACCCAAAACCAGAAGATGTCCATTGAAAGACATTCACTGATCTAAGAAATACAGAGAACTAAAAGAAGATAATAAAAATCACTCATAATTCCAGAGATAACCATCTTTTAAATGCTTAATCAGAACCAAACCCTCCAGAGGCAAATAGGTTCGAGCCCCAAAGCCCCCACTGGGAGAATCAAAATATATATTGTCCTATTAAAGACCCTGAGAAACCTGCCGTAAAAAAGAGACTTGCCCAAGTGGCCAACAAAGTGGGGTACATGCACAAAACGGAACACTATAGTATCGCTATTTGGCAATAGAAAGAAATGAAGTGCTGATACATGCTACATACAATGTGGGCGCACCTCAAAAACATTTTTTTTTCAAAAACATTTTGCAAAGTGAAAAAAGCTAGACACAAAGACCAAATACTATATGATTCCATTTTATAGGAAATATCCAGAAAAGTCAAATCCAAGACAGGAAGCAGAGTGGTGGTTGCCTGGGTCTAGGGGAGTGACTGCAAATGGGCACGAGGTTTCTTTTCTCAACTCTGGAAATGTTCTAAAATTAGACTGGGATGCTGCACAACTCTATATACTTACTAAAAACAAAAATCTTAAAATTGTAAACTTAAAATTAAGTGAATTTGGGGGTATGTAAATCATAACTCAATAAAGCCATTAAAAAAAAGATATTCACTGATCAATAAGAACCTATTGATTGAAACTTGCTATGAACTGACAATGTGGTTTGCAATCTAATGTACTTAAAGCTAGAAGATTTCAGTTTTCTCTTCAAATATGTCAGTGGCAGGCAAATCATTTAGTCTCTTTCCCCTGGTCTATGGATGCCCTGTCTGGTTCAGGTCAATGGGGAGAGAAGAAGCAACTTGACATGAGGTCCTCAGATACTGACAAGGTAAAATTCTTCCTAGATTTTCATGTTGGTTTGGATTCTCTAACAGTACCTTGTCTTGATTAAGTTTCTGCTACTTCTATGAAGTATCGATAAAGTATGTACCAAGCCTTTTGCTTGAAGCCTGATCTTATTTCCTTGAAAATAGATGGTATTTAATAAATGCTTGTTTAATTGAATTGATTTTATTTAATTAGGCCATACTTTTACATTGGAATGATGTACCTCATTCATTCCTGTATTGTTTCTTTTTGAGTATCTGTTGTAATGGACATGATGAATGGAACAGACAAGTTCTTGTCCTTATGCCGGGCATTATATAAGGTGCTGTAGACTTAGAGATGATAAAATCAACCTTAGATCTCGAGAAGCTATGATGCAGAGAGAGGATAAATGTAAAAAGAAGTAATTATAGTTCACAATATGGGCTGTGTGTCAGAAGCTACAGTTACCTACCTCAACATCTGCTTTCCCATTTCTCCTTAGAAATTAATCCCAGCTTGTATCTGGGTACACAATCTCCAAGAATAACCAGTTCTACTCCCCAGCTTGCTTTGCTGCGAGGTATGGTCTGGGGAGATGTAAAGGGAGCTATATTACGTGCACTTGCCAAGAGGAATACTTAAAGGAAGCTAACTTAGCAGGAGGGGCTGCTTTTTCACAGTTGCCTTCCTTCTTCTTCTGGCCTGAAACTCCAGCAGCTGTCTTGAAACATGAAGTGAACTTAATACAGAAATCAAATGCTAGAGGGCTGAAGAGATAGGAGCTTAGGTCTCTGATGATACCAAGAAGCAGCTTTACCAACCATGGACTGCTTACTCTTAATTTGTTTTGGTTTTAGCATGAGAAATAAATTTCTATCTTGTTTAAGCCACTGTTAATCTGGAGTTTTCTATTTTTGCAACCAAGCTAAAATCTAACAGATGCAGGGTATATTGGGGGATTTCCATAAAGTATCAATAATATGAGAGTCCAGAGCAGAGAGAACTCACTGTAGGCTGGGAGACAGAAAAGTTCCTCTAGAGGAGAAAATCCTTGAATGAACCCTGAAGAAGGAATGCCAGATTGTCAGGAAGATAAGGTTGGGGTGGGCAGAAATTATATTCTAAGCAAAGGGAAGAACGCTATATGCTGAAGTAATGGTCAAAGTGGGGGCCTAGTGCAGCCTTGGGAAAGACAGTACCATATTTCCAGGGCAAGGTAATTGCAAAAGATCAAAAGAAAGAATCCCAGACTTGCCAGTGCTGCCTCCCTTTCTACCCCCTCATCCTCCAAATCATTGTCTGTAGTATCAAAATATTGAAGAAACCTTATGATGGCCATGAACACTCTGTTGTGGGCTGAAATATCTATGTACTCTTTAAAGCAAACAAAGTAAATAAAATGTATATAGAACACTTGCTCTGAATAAGGTCTTGTGGCAGACACTGGTAAAAAGTGGGTAGGAGAGATTAAAAATAAATTAAATCATTCTTGCCCTTATAGGGCTTCCATTCTAAGGGTAAAGGCAGCAACAAACATCTGCATACATAATAAAAAAGTAAACAAAGGAATATTAGGGCAGGGAATGGGAATGTGTAGAATGTGGATTGAAGGGAGGTGGCTATTACCCACAAAATTCCTACTGGGAGCTGTGGTGTTGCCCTGTGGCTGCTTTAAAATCCCATCCCACCCATAAGACTGGGTGGGATTTCCCAGGGTCTGGGAGCTGAGATTGGAGAAGTGAGGTGGGGTTGTGAGAACTTTTCAAGGCCATCCAGTAGCATAGTGGATGGAGGCCTGGCCCCTGGGGCATCGACAAGTAAGTGCTGAAGGCCTTTTTTGTGAAAGCAACCTATGTTGGAAAGACTTAGTCATAGCTAGAGGATGCTTCTTCTGGGAAGAAGAAGATGCTTTATGTAACAGAAATGCAGAAAGACAATGAGAGAGGTCAAGGTTAGAATATGGAACAAACGCACTGAGGACTCACAGTCTGTGACTTTAGAGTAGCTTGGAGTGGTCTGAGTAATCATGAAGTCATCTGGCCATATATCCCCAAAATACTCCTGGTATTTGCTTTTTGTGGTCTGGGAGGCTGCGAACGCAACAGGGAAGCAAGGTCAGAAGAAGAAAACTGAGACATTTATAGCCTATTATCAGATGAATTTGGGTAATTGGTATGTGGTATGAGAAACCCAAGTACAGGAAAAACAGTGCATCTATGCAGGTACTAGGATACCAAATTCAGGAGGTGACTTGTCCTAAAGTTGGTAGGAAGTGGAACAAAAATTTGAATTTTCTGGGCTTCCCTGGTGGCGCAGTGGTTGAGAGTCTGCCTGCCAATGCAGGGGACACGGGTTCGTGCCCCAGTCCGGGAAGATCCCACATGCTGCAGAGCAGCTGGGCCCATGAGCCATGGCCGCTGAGCCTGCACGTCCGGAGCCTGTGCTCGGCAACGGGAGAGGCCACAACAGTGAGAGGCCCACGTACCGCAAAAAAAGAAAAGAAAATTGAATTTTCTTTAAGCCCTGGGGAAAGGGTAGAGAAAAAGATAATAAAAGGTGGACATGTACTCTGCTTCATATGCCAGGACATAGTACTTCATGCTTGGGGCAAAAGGGACTCTCCAGATCATCATTGTGGTTGGGGAAGTAGGGGTGGGGAAGGAATAGGTAACAAAATGAAGCTAAATATACCAACATAACAGTTCCAGAACAATTTCATGTCCCAAGAAAAATGTGATATTCTGAGTCCCTCCACCTCCATAGAAATAATAGATTAAGAAATATGTTGCTTAGTGGAATAGGTCATGTGAAGGGACGGCTCTCTAGGAAAGACAGAGACTCAGGACGTAATTTCAAAAAGAGATGAGACATGGATGAAAGAAATTAAAGATGGTACAAACAGATGGAGAGATATACCATATTCTTGGATTGGAAGAATCAGCATTGTGAAAATGAATATACTACCCAAAGCAATCTACAGATTCAATGCAATCCCTATCAAACTACCAATGGCATTTTTCACAGAACTAGAACAAAAAATTTTACAATTTGTATGGAAACTCAAAAGACCCCGAACAGCCAAAGCAACCTTGAGAAAGAAAAATGGAGCTGGAGGAATCAGGCTCCCAGACTTCAGACTGTACTACAAAGCTACAATAATCAAGACAGTATGGTACTGGCGCAAAAAGAGAAATATAGATCAATGGAACAGGATAGAAAGCCCAGAGATAAACCCACGCACATATGGGTATGGTCACCTTATTTTTGATAAAGAAGGCAAGAATATACAATGGAAAAGACAGCCTCTTCAATAAGTAGTGCTGGGAAAACTGGACAGTTACATGTAAAAGAATGAAAGTAGAACACTCCCTAACACCATACACAAAAGTAAACTCAAAATGGATTAAAGACCTAAATGTAAGGTCAGACACTATCTAACTCTTAGAGGAAAACAGAGGCAGAACACTCTATGACATAAATCACAGCAAGATCCTTTTTGACCCACCTCCTAGAGAAGTGGAAATAAAAACAAAAATAAACAAATGGGACCTTAAAACCTTTCGCACAGCAAAGGAAACCATAAAAAAGATGAAAAGACAACCCTCAGAATGGGAGAAAATATTTTGAAATGAAGCAACTGACAAAGGATTGATCTCCAAAATATACAGGCAGCTCATGCAGCTCAATATCAGAAAAACAAACAACCAAATCCAAAAATGGGCAGAGTACCTAAATAGACAATTCTCCAAAGAAGATATACAGATTGCCAACAAACACATGAAAGAATCCTCAACATCATTAATCATTAGAGAAATGCAAATCAAAACTACAATGAGGTATCACCTCATACCAGTCAGAATGGCCATCACCAAAAAATCTACAAACAACAAATGCTGGAGAGGGTGTGGAGAAAAGGGAACCCTCTTGCACTGCTGCTGGGAATGTAAATTGATACAGCCACTATGGAGAACAGTATGGAGGTTCCTTAAAAAAGAACTGCCATATGGCCCAGCAATCCCACTACTGGGCATATACCCTGAGAAAACCATAATTCAAAAAGAGTCATGTACCACAATGTTCATTGCCGCTCTATTGACAATAGCCAGAACGTGGAAGCAACCTAAGTGTCCATCGACAGATGAATGGATAATGAAGATGTGGCACATATATACAATAGGCTATTACTCAGCCATAGAAAGAAACGAAATTGAGTTATTCGTAGTGAGGTGGATGGACCTAGAGACTGTCATACAGCGTGAAATAAGTCAGAAAGAGAGAAACAAATACCATATGCTAACACATATATATGGAATCTAAAAAAAACAAAAAACAAAAAAGGGTTCTGAAGAACCTAGGGGCAGGACAGGAATAACGATGTAGACATAGAGAATGGACTTGAGGACATGGGGAAGGGGAAGGGGAAGCTGGGATGAAGTGAGAGAGTGACATAGACATATATGCACTACCAAATATAAAATAGATAGCTAGTGGGAAGCAGCCACATAGCACAGAGAGATCAGCTTTGTGCTTTGTGTCCACCTAGAGGGATGGGACAGGGAGGGTGGGAGGGAGATACAGGAGGGAGGAGATGTGGGGATATATGTTTATGTATAGCTGATTCACTTTGTTATACAGCAGAAACTAATACAACATTGTAAAGCAATTATACTCCAATAAAGATGTTTAAAAAAAAAAAAAAGAGATGAAGCTACAAAGTCATCCATTAGTGCTCCAAAGGGCCTTTGTGGTATCTGTAGTGTCCCGTCTAGGGCTGTATTGATCTGGGCCTGCAATCCTTTGTTTAGAACGTGGCCCTAGATTCACCATGGAACGCCCTTGTCTGAAAGAGCATAGATGCCAGTATGGGATCTATTGTGGTCAGAGATTCACTTCCAAGTTGTCCAAGGAAGTTAATACAAACTACCCACAGGTCTATAAGTCAGAAAAAAACACTTTTGGCATTTTGCTATTGCCCTGCCAAGTCTTTTGTCTATTAATATGGCATGGTGTGGATTCTGGAACTAGTCTGCCTGGGATCTGCCATTTATTAACTGTGTGACCTGGTCAAAATATCTAGCTTTTCTGCGCCTCAGTCTCCTCCTCTTCAAAATTGTCTATGTGAAAGGCTGTGTGTGTGTGTGTGTGTTTGTGTGCGTGCGTGTGTGTGTGTGCACATGTGTGTATAAGTTTTAGATTATTTCTGTTTGACTTGTGAGAATTTTTTATATATTAAGAATGCTAATATATTGTCTTCCAGAGAGAGTAAAAATATTTTTTAGGCTTTTCCTGCCATTTAGTTGTTTGTTAATTGTATTTTTGACATATAGGCATTTTAGTTCTTTATGTAGTCAAATAAACCAATTTTTACTTTTTGATTTATACAATTGCTTTTGTAAGAAAGTTTTTCTCATCCCAATAGACATACTTGTATGCCAACCTTATTATACCATTTTTACATTTAACCTTGGAATCCATTTAGAAGTTATTTTATACAGTGTATGAGTGAAATTCTGAGTAATATTAGTATTTGAAGATTCAGCCAATTTTCTAAGCACTATTTATTGAATAAGTCATTACCTTCTCTATTAATGTGTGTTTCCTTTTCAGACATTAAATTCTTATACATAATGTAGTCTGTTTTTAGCCTCATGATTCTTGCCAGTACCACACTGCTTAATTAAAGCAGTACTATATTTTAATAGTCATACAAGTCTTCTGGATTACTTTACTTTTTAAAATCTTCTTACCTGTTTTTTTCTTGTTTATATATCCAAATTAACTTTAAGTCATTTTCTTTCTAAGAAAATTTCTACTGGAAAAAAGAAATAATTTAAAAATATTCAGTCTCCCAAATAAAGACATGATCTTTTCTCTTCTTATTACATATTATTACAGTTTTCTTCATATGGGTCATGCATGTTTTGAGATTAGTCAGTCCATAGGTATTTCACTATTGTCTGCTGTAAGAGTCTGCAAGGCTATTCCACTTTTGTATATGTGCAAGCACATACACACATGCAGAGATAAAACTTAGCATCTGATATAAACTGCTGCTCTTTTTATTATTTGGCCTTTGTAACCAGGTAAATGGCTCTCTTTCATTCAAAGAAAGCATCTGTCTTAATATCTCTTTGTAGATGATATTTTAATCTCAACATCCTTGAGCACTTGCAATGATGTCAAGATGGCAATGGCAACAATGAATCCCAAACTTTCCTAATAGATGACTCTATTCTACTAAGGAGTAAATGGTCAAGTGTCATTTTATGAATGGCAGCCTAATTCTTTAGAAACAATACAACACACTGAGATAATTAATAAATGATCATTGCTGGGATCTTTGAGCCTAATAAATACCACCCTGTTCCCTGCTTGATTTACAAATCAACTGATAAATAAAACATGAGTCAGCAGAAGGAGCACTTTATTACTCATAATGGATAACTTGAAGATAGACTTCAGTATGAGAGGTAAAATGAGCCTCCCAGCACAGCCTCCCACTGGTTCAGCTACAGAAGGAAGGATCTTTTCATAGATTATTTCAACCCAGAAAAGTGAGAGAATGGCTATCACCCTCAACCCAAGTTATAGTCTTCCCCTTTGATGGGAGGAGCAAGGGGTTACTTGTTAAAAAAAAAAAATCCTTTTTTGTGAAAACAAGGAGGGAAAAGAAATAGTCCCTCTCAGAAATCAAGGTCAGGGTCAGGGACTATAGGTTTGGTATAATCTCAGGCCAAGAAATAGGCTTGATTTCCTTTTATTGGTCCAATTACTTGTTTCCTCAGTACGTATTTCTGTGTCCACCCTGCACCAGACATAGTTCTAGGTACTGGGGGCAGCCCTGAAGACTGAAGGCAAGACTGAAAGTCTCTGCTTTCTTGGAGCTTACAGGCTGGAGGAGAAAATACAGACCACAAACAAAACAAAGAGAATTATTAGATGGTGATAAGCCATGAAAAATAAAGCAAGACAATGGGACCAGAAGAGAGATAGGGGTAGAACTTGAATCTTCACGTGTCTCCTAGGAGACGACATTGAGCTGTGGCTCAAAGGATAAGGAGAAAAAAATCAGCCACGTGAAGATCTGGAAGAAGAGGGCTCCTGGAAGAGGCAGCAGCTGAGTCCCTAAGGCAAGAACAACCTCAAATTGTCCCTGAACCTACATCTTGTGTTCTTGTGATCCTGCAGCAATAGCACAGAGAGGGAGCTTGGAGGGTCTCTGACAGATTGCTGTGGCCCTCGAAGGCTAGAACGCACTATAATTGGGCATGGTATTTCAACTATAGCAAGTATTTTTGCCTTAAATCTTTACTTGTTTAAAGAACATGTAATTGAAATAATTACTTTTGCTCTTGGTAAATCCTTATGAGGGAAAGGAAGCCCTCTTGATCTGGAAGGGTGTGAATGAGTAAAAACTGAGACCACAGTCTAAACTCTTAACACTCTTTTAACACCTGTGACTGATGGTGTTGGACAAAGACTTCTCTAGTGGCCATGAGCAGATGATCCTACTACCTACCATATGTGCCAGGCACTGGGGATAAAAATGTGGGTAAGATAAACTTGGTTCCGGCCATAAGCAAGATGCTTATGGGGATGATAGATGCTAAGAATAATTAAACAAAGCATTGATTTTTTTTCCTGGTTAAGGTATTTCCTAGGTATTTTATTGTCGTGTGTCTAGGTGAATGAAATTATTTCCCCCATTTTATATTTTAGCTTATTATTGCTAGTTGTAGTAGTTTGCAAGGGCTGCTACAAAATACCACAGACTGAGTATTTATTTTCTCCCAATTCTGGAGGCTGGAAGTCTAAGATCAAGGTGTTGGCGGGTTTGGTTTCTTCAGAGGCCTCTCTCCTTGGTCTTCTTGGTGTACCCTCACATGATCTTTCCTCTATGCACAAATATGTCTGTTGTCTCTCCTTGTGTCCAAATTTCCTATTCTAATAAAGACACCATTTGGATTGGATTAAGACCCTCCCTAATGGCCTCATTTTAACTTAAGGATTGAGGAGAGATGAAGAACAGCAGCTGAGAAGAAGCAACTACTGTGATAGGAGGAAAACCATGGAATGTGATAATGGAAGACAAAGTGTCTCAAGAAGATGGAATGATCAATGATGTAGAATACAGCTGATGGGTCATATAAGAAAGAATTGGTTTGCAAAAGGACTTAACAAAGGGAAAGTTATTAATGACTTTGACCAGAGTAATTTTATTTGGGTGGTATAGATGAAAGCCTGATTAGAACAGGCTTAAGAGGGAATAGGAAGAGGGAAGTTAGAGAAAACTAGTATGAATAATCCCCTCAAAGAGTTTAGCTAAAAAAATAGAGCAGTAGCTGGAAAGGGAAATAGAGAGCGTATCTTAAAATCTTTTACAAAAAATCAACTTTACTGACGTATAATTTATATACCATAAAATGTACCCATTTTGAATGTTCATTTTGATGAGTTTTGACAAACTTATATTCCTGTGAAACCACACCACAACTGAAGTAGAGAACATTTGATCATGCCCCAAAGTTCCCCTGTGCCACTTCCCAGTCAATCCCTCCACTGCTGACCCAGGCAACCACTAACCTGCTTTCTGTCACTATAGATTATATTTGCCTTTTATAGAATGTCATTTAAATGGAATCATACAGTATGTACTCTTTTGTGTCTGGATTTTTTTTTCACCCAATAATAATTTTTTAAAAATACTTGTCCATGTTGTTGAGTGTATCATAGTTTATTCCTTTTATTCCTGTGTAGTATTCTGTTGTCCATATATATTACAACTTGTCTATTCATTCACCTGATGATGGACATTTTTTATTCTTTCCAGTTTTGGATGATTATGAATTGAGGTGCTGTGAATTTTTGCATGCACCTATGCTTTCGTTTCTATTATATAAATACTTTAGAAATGGAGTTGCTGGGTGAAATGGTAAGCATCTGTATGATTTTTTAAGAAACTGCCAACTTGTTTTCTAAAGCAACTGCATGATTTTCATACCAGAGATATATGAGTTCCTGTTGTTCCAAATTCTTCCAACATTTGATATTGTCAGTTTTTAATTTTAGTTAGTCTAGGGTGTACGTAGTGGATATCTCATTGTGGTTTTCTATTTCTTCTGGCAGTTTTGGCAATTTGGAATTTGCAAGGAATTTGTTTACTTCATTGAAATTGTCCAACTTATTGTTTTAATGTTATTCATAATATGCACTTAGCTTGTTCTTAATGCCTGTATGATCTGTAGTAATGCCTTTGCTCTCATTCCTGATATTGGTATTTTGTGACTTCAATCATTTTGTTCTTGTCTATAATGATTAGTTTAGCTAGGGTCTCATCAAACTTGATGTTTCCAAGGAACTGACTTTTTAAAATTAACATATGATTGATAGAGATTGGTTTAAAATGGCAGAGTAGAAGGACCTGTGCTCACTCCCTCTTGTGAGAGCACCAGAATCACAATTAACTGCTGAACAATCATCAACAGGAAGACACTGGAACTCACCAAAAACATACCCCACATCCAACGACAAAGAAGCCACAATGAGATGGTAGTAGGGGCACAATCACAATAAAATCAAATCCCATAACTGCTTTGTGGGTGACTCACAAACCAGAGAATAATTATACCACAGAAGTCCACCCACTGGAGTGAAGGTTCTGAGCCCTACGTCAGGCTTCCCAAACTGGGGGTCTGGCAATGGGAGGAGGAATTCCCAGAGAATCAGAATTTGGAGGCTAGCGGGATTTGATTGCAGGACTTTGACAGGATTGGGGGAAACAGAGACTCCACTCTTGGAGGGCACACACAAAGTAGTGTGCACATCAGGACCCAGGGGTAAGGAGCAGTGACCCCATAGGAGACTGAACAAGACCCACCTGCTAGTGTTGGAGGGTCTCCTGCAGAAGCGGGGGGCGGACAGGGACAGGGACACTGGCAGCAGACATTCTGGGAAGTACTCCTTGGTGTGATCCCCCTGGAGTCCGCCATTACCCCACCAAAGAGCCTGTAGGTGCCAGTGCTGGGTCGCCTCAGGCCAAACAACCAACAGGGAGGGAACTCAGCCCCAACCATCAGCAGACAAGTGAATTAAAGTTTTACTGAGCTCTGCCCACCAGAGCAACACCTGGCTCTACCCACTACCAGTCCCTCCCATCAAGAAGCTTGCACAAGCCTCTTAGACAGCCTCATCCAACAGAGGGCAGACAGCAGAAGCAAGAAGAACTATAATCCTGCAGCCTGGGGAACAAAAACCACATTCACAGAAAGATAGACAAAATGAAAAGGCAGAGGACTATGTACCAGATGAAGGAACAAGATAAAACCTCAGAAAAACAACTAAATGAAGTAGAGATAGGCAACCTTCCAGAAAAAGAATTCAGAATAATGATAGTGAAGATGATCCAGGACCTTGGAAAAATTATGGCGGCAAAGATCCATAAGATGAAAGAAATGTTTAACAAAGACCTGGAAAAATTAAAGCACAAACACTTAGAAGAATTAAAGAACAAACAAACAGAGATGAACAATACAATAACTGAAATGAAAAATACACTAGAAGGAATACATGAAAACAGCCTAAGAGACCTCTGGGACAACAATAAATGCACTAACATTCACATTATAGGGATCCCAGAAGGAGAAGAGAGAGAGAAAGGACCCAAGAAAATATTTGAAGAGATTATAGTCAAAAACTTCCCTAACATGGGAAATGAAATAGCCACTCAAGTCCAGGAAGCACAGAGAGTCCCAGGCAAGATAAACCCAAGGAGAAACACGCCAAGACACATAGTAATTAAACTGACAAAAATTAAAGACAAAGAAAAATTACTAAAAGCAACAAAGGAAAAACGACAAAAAACATACAAGGGAACTTCTGTAAGGTTAACAGCTGATTTCTGAGTAGAAATTCTTCAAGCCAGAAGGGAATCGAATGATATATTTAAAGTGATGAAAGGGAAGAATTTACAACTAAGATTACTCTACCCGGCCAGGATCTCATTCAGATTTGACAGATCAAAAGCTTTACAGACAAGCAAAAGCTAAGAGAATTCAGCACCACCAAACCAGTTCTAAAACAAATGCTAAAGGAACTTCTCTAAGCAGGAAACACAAGAGAAGAAAAGAACCTACAAAAACAAATCCAAAACAATTAAGAAAATGGTAATAGGAATATACATATTAATAATTACCTTAAATGTGATTGGATTAAATGCTCCAAACAAAGGACACAGGCTTGCTGAATGGATACAAAAACAAGACCCACATATATGCTGTCTACAAGAGACACACTTCAGACCTAAGGACACATACATACTGAAAGTGAGGTGATGGAAAAAGATATTCGATGCAAATGGAAATCGAAAGAAAGCTGGAGCAATACTCATACCAGATAAAGTAGACTTTAAAATAAAGAATGTTACAAGAGACAAGGAAGGACACTACATAATGATCAAAGGATCAATCCAAGAAGAAGATGTAACAATTATAAATATATATGCACCCAACATAGGAGCACCTCAATAAAAAGGAAAATGCTAACAGCTATAAAAGAGGAAATCAACAGTAACACAATAATAATGGGAGACTTTAACACCTGACTTACACCAATGGACAGATCATCCAGACAGAAAATTAGTAAGGAAACACAAGCTTTAAATGACACAATAGACCAGATAGATTTAATTGCTATTTATAGGACATTCAGCAGATTACAGTTACAGTTTCTTCTCAAGTGCACACAGAACCTTCTCTAGAATAGATCACATCTTGGGTCACAGATCAAGCCTCAGTAAATTTAAGAAAATTGAAATCATATTAAGCATCTTTTCTGACCACAACACTATGAGATTAGAAATAAATTAGAAGGAAAAAACCCTGAAAAAAACACAAACACATGGAGGCTAAACAATATGGTACTAAATAACCAAGAGATCAGTGAAGAAATCAATGAGGAAATCAAAAAATACCAAGGGACAAATGACAATGAAATCATGATGATCCGAAACCTATGGGATGCAGTTCTAAGAGGGAAGTTTATAGCAATACAGTCCTACCTCAAGAAACAAGAAAAGTCTCAAATAAACAATCTAACCTTACACCTAAAGGAACTAGAGAAAGAAGAATGAACAAAACCCAAAGTTAGTAGAAGGAAAGAAATCATAAAGGTCAGAGCAGAAATAAATGAAATAGAAACAAAGAAAACAATAGCAAAGATCAATGAAACTAAAAGCTGGTTCTTTGAGAAGATAAACTAAACTGATAAACCTTTAGCCAGACTCATCAAGAAAAAGAAGGAGAGGACTCAAATCAATAAAATTAGAAACGAAAAAGGAGAAGTTACAACAGACACTGCAGAAACAAAGCATCGTTAGAGACTACTACAAGCAACTCTCTGTCAATAAAGTGGACAACCTGGAAGAAATGGACACATTCTTAGAAAGGTATAACCTTCCAAGACTGAACCAGGATGAAATAGAAAACATGAACAGATCAGTCACAAGTAATGAAATTGAAACTGTGATTAAAAATCTTCCAACAAACAAAAGTCCAGGACCAGATGGCTTCACAGGTGAATGATATCAAACATTTTAGAGAAGAGCTAACCCCCATCCTTCTCAAACTCTTCCAGAAACTTGCAGAGGAAGGAACACTCCCAAACTCATTCTACAATGCCACCATCACCCTGATACCAAAACCAGACAAAGATACTACAAAAAAAGAAAATTACAGACCAGTATCACTGATGAATATAGATGCAAAAATCCTCAACAAAATACTAGCAAACAGAATCCAACAACACATTAAAAGGATCATACACCATGATCATGTGGGATTTATCCCAGGAATGCAAGGTTTCTTCAATATGTGCAAATCAATCAATATGATACACCATATTAACAAACTGAAGAATAAAAACCATATGATCATCTCAATAGGTGCAGAAAACGCTTTTGACAAAATTCAACACCCATTTATGATAAAAACTCTCCAGAAAGTAGGCATAGAGGGAATCTACCTCAACATAATAAAGGCCGTATATGACAAACACACAGCCGACATCATTCTCAATGGTGAAAAACTGAAAGCATTTCCTCTAAGATCAGGAACAAGACAAGGATGTCCACTCTTGCCACTATTATTCAACATAGTATTGGATGTCCTAGCCATGGCAATCAGAGGAGAAAAAGAAATAAAAGAATACAGATTGGAAAAGAAGAAGTAAAACTGTCACTGCAGATGACATGATACTATGCATAGAGAATCCTAGAGATGCCACCAGAAAACCACTAGAGTTAATCAATGAATTTGGTAAAGTAGCAGGATACAAAATTAATGCACAGAAATCTTTTGCATCCTTATACATTAACAAAAAAAGATCAGAAAGAGAAATTTAGGAAACAATCCCATTCACCATTGCAACAACAACAACAAAAAATCTAAGAATGAACCTACCTAAGGAGGTAAAAGACCTGTACTCAGAAACCTATAAGGTACTGATGAAAGAAATAAAAGATGACACAAACAGATGGAGAGATATACCATTTTCGTTGATTGGAAGAATCAGTATTGTGAAAATGACTATACTACCCAAAGCATTCTACAGATTCAATACAATCCCTATCAAATTACCAATGGCAGTTTTTACAGAACTAGAACAAAAAATCTTAAAATTTGTATGGAGACACAAAGACCCCGAATAGCCAAAACAATCTTGAGGGGGAAAAAAAATGGAGCTGGAGGAATCAGACTCCCTGACTTCAGACTATACTACAAAGCTACAGTAATCAAGGCAGTATGGTACTGGCGCAAAACCAGAAATATAGGTCAATGGAACAGGATAGAAAGCCATAGATATACCCATGCACATATGGTCACCTAATCTTTGGTAAAGGAGGTAAGAATATACAATGGAGAAACAACAGCCTCTTCAATAAGTGGTGCTGGGAAAACTGCACAGCTACTTGTAAAAGAATGAAAGTAGAACACTCCTTAACACCATACACAAAAATAAACTCAAAATGAATTAAAGACCTAAATGTAAGGCCAGACACTATAAAACTCCTAGAGGAAAACAGAGGCAGAACACTCTGTGACATAAATCACAGCAAAATCCTTTTTGACCTACCTCCTAGACAAATGGAAATAAAAACAAAAATAAACAAATGGGACCGAATGAAACTTAAAAGCTTTTGCACAGCAAAGGAAACCATAAACAAGATGAAAAGACAACCCTCAGAATAGGAGAAAATATTCGCAAATGAATCAACAGACAAAGGATTAATCTCCAAAATATATAAACGGCTCATGCAGCTCAATAATAAAAAAGCAAACAACCCAACCAACAAATGGACAGAAGACCTAAATAGACAGTTTTCCAAAGAAGGCATAGAGATGGCCAAGAGGCACATGAAAAGCTGTTCAACATCACTAATTATTAGAAATATGCAAATCAAAACTACAATGAGGTATCACCTCACACTGGTTAGAATGGGCATCATCAGAAAATCTACAAACAACAAATGCTAGAGAAGGTGTGGAGAAAAGGGAACCCTCTTGCACTGTTGGTGGGAATGTACATTGATACAGCCACTATGGAGAACAGTATGGAAGTTCCTTAAAAAACTAAAATAGAATTACCATATGACCCAGCAATCCCACTACTGGGCATATACCCAGAGAAACCATAATTCAAAAAGACACATGCACCCCCAATGTTCATTGCAGCACTATTTACAATATCCAGGTTATCGAAGCAAACCAAATGCCCATCGACAGATGAATGGATAAAGAAGATGTGGTACATATATACAATGGAATATTAACCATGAAAAGGAACAAAATTGGGTCATTGTAGAGACGTGGATGGACTTGTAGACTGTCATACAGAGTGATTAAATCAGAAAGAGAAAAACAATTATCGTATATTAACACGTATACATGGAATCTAGAAAAATGGTACTGAAGAACCATTTGCAAGACAGAAATAGAGACACAGATGTAGAGAACAAATGTATGGGCACCAAGCGGGGGAAGCGGGGTAGGGTGGTGGTGGGATTAACTGCGAGAGTGGGATTGACATATATACATTAATATGTATAAAATAGGTAACATAAAAACCTGCTGTAAAAGAAAAAGGAAAAAACGATATAATTGATATATAACGTTATATTAGTTTCAGGTATACAACATTATTCAATATTTGTATATAATGGGTAATGATCACCACAGTAGATCTAGTTAACATCTGTCACCACATATTATTAGAAATCATTTTTTCTTGTGATGAGAAATGTTAAGATTTACTGTCTTAGCAACTTTCAAGTATATAATATAGTATTATCAACTATAGTCACCATGCTATATATTACATGCTCACAACTTATTTTATAACTGGAAGTTTGTATCTTTTGGCCACCTTCACCCATTTCACCCACCTCCCATCACTTGCCTATGGCAAGCAATAATCTCTGTATTTATGAAATTGATTTTTTGGGCTGTTTTTTTGTTGTTTGTTTTTTTTCAGATTCCACTTAAGTGAGATCATATGGTATTTGTTTTTCTCTGTCTAACTTATTTCACTTAGCATAATGCCTTCAAGTCCTATCCATACTGTCACAAATGGCAAGTTTTCTTTTTTTATGGCTGAATAATATTCCATCCTCAACTTCGTTTGCCTCAAAAAGCTTTTATTTCACCTTTATTTTAAAGGCTATTTTTACTGCATGTAGAATTATTGGAATTATAGATTTTCTTCCCATCCCTTTGAAAATACAATTCTGTTGTCTTCTGGCTTGCATAGTTTCTGTTGAGAATTTGTATATTATCTTTGTTACTCTGTGCATGAGATCTTTATTCTTTGTTTGCATTTAAGATGTTCTCTTTATCACTGATATTTAGCAATTTGATGTTTACAGGCCTTTGAATGTTTTGTGTGTGTGTGTGTGTGTGTGTGTTCTGCTTGGGATTTGTTGTGTTTCTTGTGTCAGTGGGCTTAAAGTTTTAGTCAAATTTGGAAAAACGTCAGCCATTATTATTTTAATTTCTTCTGAGGCTACAATTACAAAGTACTGGACTACTTGATATTACTCCAGAGGCCACTAAAGCTCTGGTAATTTTATTTTCAACCTCGTATCTCTTAGTGTTTTGTTTTGGATAAATTCTATCTTAGTGCCTTCAAGTTTATTGACCTTTTGTTTTGCAATGTCTAATATGCTGTTAATCTCATTCAGTAAAATGTTCATTACAAATATTGTATTTTTAATCTCTAGACATTACATTAGGTTCATTTAAATAGCTTCCATGTCTCTCCTCATTATGTTCATGTTTTCCTGTAAATATTTGTATATAATGTTAATAGTTGCTTTAGCATCCTTGTCTATCATTCCTCAATCTCTGTCATTCCTGGGTTGGTGTCAATTCACAGATTTTCCCCCAATTATTTGTCACATTTCCTGCCCCTTAGCATATCTAGTAATTTTTTTTTACTGAAGATGCACATTGTGATACTATCTTATTGATTGTCTGGATCTTGTTGTCTTCCTCTAAAGAGTGATGGCTTTTTTTAGCAAGTAGTTAAGATTCTTGTAGATCAATATGCTCCTACTGAAACCTGTTTTTAAATTTCACTTAGGTATGTGTAGAGTAGACTTCACTCTAGAAATAGTTCATTTTTATCACTAAGGCATAGTCCCTCTGGTACCTCTATTAAATGCCCTTGGACTTTGCTTATATCAAAATATAGTTACCTATTGTACTATGGGCTCTATAATAATAGAGATGTGCTTTACTTTAGCTCTGTGAATTGTCTTCTATTATTAAGTTAATTTTGATTTTCTACCCCCCCCAACTTTTCTCTGTTTTCTTTCTTCAGCTCTGTTTTTTTTTGGGGGGGGGTGAAGTAGAAAAGGATAGGCTTATTTCTTTGCCAGGCAAAGGGGGACACAGTGGGCTCCTGACCTTGAAGAAAACAATGTTTGAATCTGCCCTTTGGAACTCAATGAAGGTCATGGAGGCTGGGATCTTGCCTACAAGAAATGGGGGACAAACGGGCCTCTATGCCCGGGAGCCCCATGGGGCCTCACTCAGTTTCATTCCACCCTTTTCTTTGATACTTCTCAATCTTGAGGACTGGTATTGGACAAGAAAGGGAACAATCATTTTGGATAGAGATGTTAATCATAAATGGAGGAACTCTCTGTTTTAGGGGGACTTGGTTTTAATCCCCACTTTGGTTTTTATCTTTCCCCAGATCTTTCAGGGAACTGGGCAATGACTGTTCTGACTACTTCCTGCTGATATGGGGGCACAGCCCTGCCTAATTTGGGGGGGAATAGATACCGAATTAAAAATACTTTAGTTTCACATCCTGGATCCAAGTCTTGTATGATTAAGATCTCAATTTCTTTGTCCAGTTGGAGGTAAGAGGAGTGACAATTGGAACTTTAGTAGACAGAATGGATCTCGTTTCCTTAGGAATTCAGGAGAATAAGTCTGAAGGCCAGTTTGGAACTGGTACTTAGGAGAGATTTGTTGTAGCCAGTTGTTTCCCAACCGTTCCTTGTATGGGGAAAACCCATCAAGGCAGTCCTGAAGACCTGGAAATAGGAAGCTGACCACATATCTAGCAGCTAGAATTATCAAAAGAGTCAGCATATGAGTCTATAGGTAGAAGGTATGAGAAAGGCTAAGAACAGAAATTTCATTCCGCTTGTCAGAACAAATACTTAAAGTTTCCCAAAGGGGAGACGTGCTCTTCTCGGGAGTCTGCTTGTTGGCTGTAGGCAGGCTTGACTGGTCAGTCTCTGGTAATCTTCTTACTCTGGTGTGATGTACCCGTGGTTCTTTCTTCAACTCTTATTAGACAAGTGTTGAAACTTTGGATCATCCCTCCATGCTCTAAACTTTTATAATATCCATCACATTCTTGTTTACATTGTTTTCTGGGAGAATTCCTTAGCTTAATCTTTGAAATTACTAATTTATTAATAGATGGCAGTATTTATTCTGCTATTCAGCCAATCTCTTGAGTTTGCTTCAAAGATTATAATTTGCCTTTTTTTTTTTTTTTTTTGCGGTACGCGGGCCTTTCACTATTGTGGCCTCTCCCGTTGTGGAGCACAGGCCCTGGACACACAGGCTCAGCAGCCATGGCTCATGGGCCCAGCCGCTCTGTGGCATGTAGGATCTTCCCAGACCAGGGCATGAACCCATGTCCCCTGCATCGGCAGGCGGACTCTCAACCACTGCGCCACCAGGGAAGCCCTATAATTTTTCATTTTTAAGATCTCTAACTGGTTCTTTTACATAATGACTTTTTCATATTTCATAGATATGATACCTTCTCTTGTTCTATTTGTTTATTCTATTAATTGTATCCTCAAGTGTTAACACTCCTATTTGTTGAGTTTGGTATTTTTTAAGGTGTTTGTTGAGTCTGTGTTTATGCTTCTTTCAGATTCCCTCCTATTTTTATATGGATGCTACTGTATATTGCAGTTACTTTCAGTTATTACAGGGGAGAGGTAAATTATTCAGCAGCTGGGCAGTATGTGCCAGTGGCTCATCTTCTGGGTAAGTGGGATTACCTCTCCCCCAGGATATAATTAGGCTCTCATCGGACTTCCCTGTCGTTTGGACCTAAGCACTTGTATTTCTTACTGCACCCTCAGAAGCAAAAGTCTACTGCTTATATCTTGTCCCAAGTAAGGGAATGAATGGATGGATAGAGAAAACTACTGTCATGGATGCTCTCTAAGTCTAGTGATCAGCAGACTCATCTTCTAGACACTATTCGTTATGTACATTGCTCTGCATTTGAAGTCTTGTAGACCCACTTCCAACTTATGCAAGTCTTCTTATGTTTAATTACAGAGTTGTGTTTACTTCCATTAATTCATTCCTTTTTGCTTTCTATATTTAAAGGGCTTCTGAACAAATTTGTTCTACCAATAAAATTTTCTTATTTTCTGGAGTGATTAAGATTTTCTTAATTTTTCTGTAATTTAATAATCAGGGGCTTCCCTGGTGGTGCAGTGGTTGAGAGTCTGCCTGCCGATGCAGGGGACATGGGTTCGTGCCCCGGTCCGGGAGGATCCCACATGCCATGGAGAGGCTGGGCCCGTGAGCCATGGCTGCTGGGCCTGTGCGTCCGGAGCCTGTGCTCCGCAGTGGGAGAGGCCACAGCAGTGAGAGGCCCACGTACCACAAAAAAAAAAAAAATCAGTATTTGAATTTCTTCTGTATTTTTATTATATATCTTCTTCATGTTTATTTGTTTACTTCTGTTTTCTTAGTAAAATTTGCCAGTATTTTATGTTCCATATTGTTGATTTCAAATAATCAACTTCTATGATTATTAATTTATTGATTTTTCTGTTTTCCAATTATACTGATTTCCTTAAGTTTTTTTCTTAATACCTTGTTCATTTATTTTCATTGTTTTCATTTAATAATAAAAATATTGAAATTAATAATTTCCCTCATTTATCAGTTTTAGCTATATCTCAAGTTTTGATTTCTAAGATTATTAAATTATTTTCTAAATTAAAAATGATAATTTGACTATTAAGTCAAAGATGAAATGGGAGAGCTTTGTAATTTCTAATTACTAAGATTTCAAAAAAGTTTTCTTTCTTGTAAGTCACAGCAAATATCTCAGCATATATCATTAATTCTGATTAAGTTTATGCTCATCTATAATCAAGTTATGAAGTCATCTCTGTGCTAATTATTGTGGTCAGAGTGATGAGAAATAAGACAATCTGGCTCAACTTAAAAGTATTTGATGGATAATGGGGGACGGGTGGTACACAAAAGACTGTTTACATGAATGGGGAAAGAGAAGAATGGATTCTGAATGGCAACCAAAAATATCCAGTGAAGTAGACATCGATTTTCCTTTTTTATTTTATTAAGAATGTCATAACAGCTGCAACATTATCTTAGCAAACACTACTAATGATACAGAAGTTAATAACAAAAATAACAATCATGTTTGCCTTTTAACTCAGTTTTAAAACTCATTTTCTCCTCATACCATCCATATGAAATAATTAGGATTTATATTATTGCTCTTATGTTGCAAATATGAAATCTGAGGCTTATAAAAATGAAATAACTTCTCCAATGATCTACACTTATTTTCACAGGAACTATTTATAGGGCCAGCCAAGAGAGCATACTTTCCAACTGCAAATTCAAGTAAACACCCTTTGTCTTCTTCACCTATATTCCAACAAGTTTTTCTCATTTTAAAATTGCCATATAATTTTTGGTTACAATTACCCCATTTTGAATTGCTACCAAAAAACCTATCATTTTCACTATATGATTACTTTTTCTTAGGGGTAAATTATATATAGCCTTAACCTCATAATTCTGGTTAAGCTGATGTGGGTAAATAATATGATGTTCTTTCCAATAGCATATTTGAAAATGCCATCACAATGTTTATAGCTTTTCTTTTTCTAGGTTTAATGGTTTAAAATCTTATTATTTTTTAAACCAATTTATATAGGTTGCATTTATATTTATTAAAATAGTGCTTCCTATAATCTCACAATTTGGTAACAGTATTCAGTCTTTTACATTATGACTCCCTAGTTTTCTACTGTTTAGTAGGGTCAAGAATTTTTTCAGTTGAAACTTTCAAGCAAGATACATGCTTGGTTTTTAATACTGTGATGTTACAGTGATAGGGCAATTTTCATTAAGGAATAGTTGCTTTAACTCTATTTTTTAGGCCTTAATTTTATTCCCTGCACTTACATACATTGTGATTTATAGTAGTTAGAATTTACAATAGCTTGACCATGTTTTGCATTTGGCATAAAAGTGCAAATCATTCATTACAAAGATTCATGATTTGATGCTCATGTTTTAGCTTAACACCATGACCAGAATCATTTAGTTCTCTATTTCTATTTCTAGCCAAACTCAAAATAGAAAAGACTAAATCAATGCCTTGGATATAATTCCTACTTTATCATACAATTACTGATCATATGGGACTGTCTCCTTTCTCTGAGAAACATCAGAATGTATTTCATTTTATCTGACTCAGAATATTGATATTAGGAGTATCACAAACTTATAAAATCCCTAATAATATGGAAGAAGTTGGGAATATGGGGCTGAGTTTTAATCTTGAAAAATGACTTATACTAAATTTTAAAATTTTATTAGAAGAGATATTTATTTCTTAACCTTTATATATGTAAAAAGAACAACGTGATATAGTAGAAAGATCTCTGGCTTTGGGTTTGGAAGGTTCTAGATCTATCTAGTATGGGCTCTCACATGAGGTAGCTGTGAACATTGAGCTGGATACTTGGTTTCTCTGAGTTTGTTTTCTCATGTATTTATGGTAATAATATTTGTTTGATCTTAAAGGGTAGTTGAGAGACTCAAATGAGATCACACATATGGAAGGAAACTGCCAAATGCAGTGCAACGTGGTGGCTGTATTAGCTTTGTGTACACATCTGTGCTTCAGGCCTGAATGTAAAAAACAATGCTCCACCAGCCCATGTAGGAAGTGAGAAAGGGGTGAAAACCTAAAGGAAGGGCCCCTTTATTTTAAAACATTCTTAATTCGGATTGGTCAACACACATCCTATTCTATACTGCAGAGGACAGCATCATCATGGCTATATCAGGATCATATCTGGTATTGTCCCTCTTGCTTCCATGAAATGATATTTTAGAAATTCTCAAGTGCTTGCTCATGACTCTGACACGCTATCAAATTGTAGTGCATCTTCCTGATATTTTAATTATGATTGTTACAAATACAATGTAATTCTTACACTGATTTTTGAAGCACTTAAAATATTTTTCATCTCTGACTTTATTTTTATATTTGTAACTACTTTTGATAAGCATATCAATTATTTTAGTCAAATTGTTATCATTCAAACGATTCATTCAGATTAATTATCTTAGTAACTTCATTGTGGAAACATTTATGTAACACTTAAGATATGGATAACTTCTGCGTACTGAGAGTAATACTAAATCAAATAAGGTAGAGTCTTCAGGCAACTTTATATTTAAGTTAGAACAATGGAGATCCACACAACTAACCCTAATAAAATGTGATAAGAGCTAAAAGTAGTGATATAAATAGAGTGATAAATAGAGCTTTAGCTTTGACTGGACACCAATGTACATTTTTTTAAAATTTGGTGGCCAAAGGTAGGGTGCAAACACCTGACATTTAAACACATCAAGTAATTCTTCTATTTATCTAGAGCAGAGTCCACAAACTGTTGTTTGTAGGCTAGATTTGTCTTGCATATGTTTTTGTGGGGTTTTTTTTTTGGCTCACAGAATATTTTAAAAATTTGAACCAACACAAAAACATTAGGAGATCTCATACAAAAGTCCAAATTTCCCAGTTTCTCCTGAAATTTTTTAAAGATTTGCCATTAGTCCTTAACTAATGTCTATAACATTAGTCCTGCTTTTGTACATGATGAAAGTAGATGGAGATGAATAGAACATGCCTACCCTAAATTGTCCAAGTGCTCTCAATTTCACCACTAGCTGTGCCACTTCACACACCCCTCTGCTTGTCATTTCTGAAACACCCACGCTGGCTCCCATCTCATGGCCTGTGCATTTGCTGATCTCTAGTCTGGAATCTTCTCTCTGTCCCTTCCCCCCCCCCCCCCCCCGCCCTGCCATGTACCTGTTAGCTCAGTTCCTCAATTCATTCAGGCCTCTGGTTAAAGATCACCTCATTATAGAGGCTTTCCCTGACCTCCCTCCCTAAAAGGACACTCTTATCTTATCACTGTCCCTTTATCCCACTTAACTATTCTTTGAGACACTTACAGCCATATTTTATATTTTTTATGTGTTTACTCGTTTATTAAATATGCCCCTCTAATGGAACATATGCTTTTTGAGAGCTGGGCCTTTGTTTTGTTTACCATGGTTTTCCCACCACCTATCACAGTGCATGGCACAGACAGCCAATAAATACGTGTTGAGTGAATGCTGTTGAATGAATCTGTTGAATGTATACACATGTGTATAATGTACATTACATCTAACATGTACAAAAATGTTAAAATCTTCAATATATATTATAATGATCTGAGAAACTGTTCTCAGGGTCTGACTACCTGCATAGTAAGTGAAGAACCTTGTTTGATCATGGGTGCTACAAATTCAAGAGGCTGCGGAATGCACATGATTTGGAACATACAGTTCATTTGGATCAAGCTGAATTTCTGAGCATTTTGTGGTTTTTCCTTAACACCTGATATATAACTCTCCTACCAGCATATTGTGCAGTTTTATTTCAGGTCATGTGAAAACCACAAAGTTATGGAAGCATGGGGGTGGGAAAGGGTTGTAGAAAATAACACATCTTATGGCTTTTTGTTTCTGAATTTTCATACTTCTTGTAGAGCTCTGCATTGGAAATAAAAATTTGTCAGGACTATCAGGGGAAAGAACTGAAGAAACGTTTGACAGGATAGATGAGAAGGAAATGGGGGAGGGAACATTTGAGTCCAGATGAGTTTTACCACAATGTAAAAATAAGCTCCCATAATCCCCTGTCCTCATTGTGCCCCCAGCAAATGACACAAACATGGAAAGATTTATGTAATTCAGTGGGTCTCACACTGTTAGAAAGAAATATTGGAACCAGGGAGTGAATGTCACCAGGAAACCCTTACCATGAACTTGGCTTTTCGCCAGCCTGACTCTGTGGTATGTGTGTGTTCCCCAAACAATTAAGAAGGATTTCACTTTGTTCCTTGGCAGGTCTGCCTCATTCCTATGCATTGCCACCTTCTATTCTTTATTCTTTTCTTACAACTCAAAGGAAAAGTATACACTCCCTGTTCAAGATTTCTTCCCCATCTATGACTTAATGGCTCCCCAAATGTGCTTTACTCTCTGTTTTATAATATAATTTTAAGGCATTCTCATTTATCCAGAGAGTGTTTATTGAGTGCCCACTAGTTCTAGGCGCTAGGGATACACAGTAGAATAACAGATAAAGCTTTCTGAACACTTTTTATGATCTGAGTGAGCTCCATGGGGAATTTTACAGATACTGGTTAAAAAATCCATCAAAGAAGGATGTTGAGAAAAAGTAAACAAAAGATGTTCCTTTCCTGCAAGAGATAGACACTTAATCCTGGTGTTCTGTGGAAAACCTTACTGTAAGATGTATAGGGAAGTATGTATGCCAATGGTTCTCTATCAAAATAACTACAAATTCTAACACCTGAGAAGAATGTCTCAGAAGAAGCCAGGTGCAGATGTTTCGAGATATATGCATAAACAGCACACAGGAACGTGCTTATGTATTTTATTAGCATTTCTTCTTCAGGCTGAGATGCCTAACCTAGAGATATAGGAAGAGTACGCCAACACCGTATAGAAAGTTCTCAAGCTCTATTGATGCTTAAAGATAGAAATATAAACATTAATTTGGAGACCAACTGAGTAGGTGGCCCCCTGGGTATGATGGGTATCTTTTTGGTGGGATGTTTTAATCAGCAAATTATTGAGATGACATCATATATTGTTTTTAGCTGAATTCTGTGGCAGAAAGTGTGTAAGAGAAACCACAGTCCTGTAGGAAAGTTAATGTCATTCAATATTTCCCATACTCTTTTAAACCAAGATTGGAACAGCAGTTTCCGTAGCAGAAATACTTGGTTTTGGGAAGAGTTTTCTTTGCTCCTCCATTGGCTCCATAAGTGGACCCTGTTGGGGTTTTTCATGAGTTGTGAATGTGGAAGTATAAAATGCACTCCTAGGCTGTGCTACCCATTTGGAGGGGGGAGGGTAGAAAAGTTCCTGGGAGCACAGCGGTGAGGTAGCCCTTTCTGCTTGCTCAGTTGAGGCAACTGAGCCTTTAGAGAAAAGGAAGTTCTGATATTTGATTTTCTGACTAACTCTTTTACTAAGAAAACTCTTACTTCTCATGCTTGGGAGTTGAAAATATTTCTAAGTCTGTTTACCTTCATTAGGAAATACTGTTTACAAACTGTAATGGAGCCTTTGGTCAAGGTTGAGGATCTCGCACCCTTGGGTGCCTACAGTGGAGATCATAACTGTGGTCTAAATGTAGAGGAGAGGACATTCCATAGATGTTGGATTTTGGACAAAATCTCTAACGAAAACTTGTGTGTTGCCTTTCTGAGAGCTAATAATTAATACTCTGGGTAGCTGAGCCCCTCAGATAAAAGCATTTTGAGAAGAAAGAGGCTCTCGGGAAGTTATTTCTAAGTTATGTAACTAGTAAGTGACAAGGGAATGATTCAAACACAAAGCCTTAAAGATAAACAAAACAATCCCATTTTATAAATAACTAAGTGGGACCCAGAGAAGTAGGTGAATCACTCAAAACCAGAGAACAGGTTAAAAGCAGAGACAGGCCAGGCCTCTGTCTACCAGGCTGACCTTCCTATCACACCATACATATTCCTGTATGCACAGCCCATCAGGGTCTCAAGAGCAGACCTGGGACATAGAGAATCCCTGCCATACCAGCTACAGCACAAACAGAACCTGGTCACTCTTTGGGGAAAGGCTTTTATGCTTCTCGCTATCATTTATCTGCCCTCCCCCTATATGTCCAGACTCTAGCAGGTTCGTTACTTCTGTGATCCTCACAACAACACTATGAGATGGTATTATCATTATGTTCACTTTACAGATGGGTAAACTAAGTCCCAGTTCCATTAAGGAACTTGTTCAGGGATGCATAGGTAGAAAGAGACTGAGTTGGGGTCCAAAATTTGGTCAATGGGACTTGAACCTATCCTCTTTCCACAACACACAGTGTCTTTCACTGTTGCTCTGGGGATGAGGGGAGAAGGTGCCTTGAGCAAACATCTCCTGCCCAACCCCAGAGATAACTGCCATGCTTGGCCAGGTGCCTGGCACCTGTGAGCTTGGAGCCAGCTGCAGCTAGACTTTGCAGGCATCAGAGCCTGGGCTGAGTGGGCATGTCACTCCCAACTGTGTGAATGAATGTTTGATTTGCCTTAGCTCACCACTGGGTGGGGTCCACTTTGGGCAGAACACTTAGTGGCTGAATAAACACTCAGAGCATCTTGGAAAGGCTGCATGGGCTGGTGGTTTGACACTGATTTGGGCTGTTTGGAGAGGCGCCACTTAAAGCCAGCTTTGACCACTGGTACACTCTTAAGAGACCTTGCCTTCTTAGCCTCTCACTGTCCTCGTTTCCTTGGAGGTCAACTGAGGACAAACAAATCCTATTAGTTCTGCTGAGTTTCTCTTCTCCAGACTGAGGACAGAGGCAGGAGACGCCTCTGAAATGCTGGACAAAGTAAACTAAAAGCCGCCGAAATGGAAGAGGCTGCTTTAGAACCTTACACCTGGGAGGGTGATAAAGACACACAACCCAGGGCACAGATGGAGGAAATTCTTTGTTTGTTATATTCTCAGAGGCCCTTGGAGCTGCCCTGTGAGGAGAGCTGTTTCCTTTTATCACAAGGACTCGGTTAGAGGCTTTGCAGAGCCTGTGCTGTTGGTTCCTTCCCTGGCTCTGACTTGGATATTAGAAGGGCGTGATTGCTATGACCATGAGCCTGAGAAAGGTGCAAAAGAATGGGAGTTCGTATGTGACTGTGAATGCTGCTGCATTAATGCTGGAGACGCATGCTCTCAATGGGCCAAAACAGCCAATTACGTGGAGGAAGTGGGGAAGCTCTGCTGTGAATTACTCAAACTTCAAGCTAGAGTGTGAACACTGGGGACTAATTCATAGTGTTTTCCTATAATCCATATAAAGATCTAATCTTCGCACTTAACGAAAACTCACAGGAGATCCCAAAACTAACCTAGAAAAGCGTCTTCGATATAGTAAATGTTCTTTGAGTATGTAAAATTGGTTTTTCCTTGACTGATTGAAATGAGGCACTTGGAGATTCAAGATGGTTGGTGAGATAATAAAATGCCATTGTGTCTTCAAAGAAGTAATGAGCAAGAATCAAAGAGGATAAAACCATCTGTGATAGGTATTATAGAAACTTCTGCTAAAAATATCCCAAAGGAGAGCCATCTCTGGAGCTTGAGAAGCATCGTTGACTTTTAAAATAGTCTCTTTTTCTAGTCCCTGTTGATCTTTACCCAAATAAAATAATCATACTTGAGTAAAGTATTTCTCACACTGTGTCTCACAGAGAACACTGAAATTACTGTGGAGCTGAAAAATTAGTGACAGACATAAGGGACGTGTTACTCTAAGTAGCCTGGAAAGGTGCCTAAACAGTTTAGTGACTTCGTGTGATTAATGAGCATGTGTGAGTCAACAGTGGAGGTGGGACCTCTGAGTTCAGTTTCCTTTCCTTCATGCTAATGAGCAAGGAATGGGGACTAGCTTAGATTTAGGAAGTTGATTTAGGGTCTGGATAATTGAGTCATGATAATGTAGCCGTAAATAAGAGTTTTGCCACCTTCAACCAAGTGCCAAGTTAGGCCTTTTTTATTGAGTGACTATTTGGTGGGGATAAGGGAAAATAGCATTAAAATAAATGCTGAAGACTTCTTGGAGAATAAAAAACAGATATTTAAGGGGAAAACAGCTACCTCTTCCTTATCTTTCAAGGGTTCAACTTGAATAACTGTAAATAACCATTCTCCCTGCCAGGAGGCCTCCCTTAACTTGTCTAAAAAGTTAGTCCCTGATCTTATAATTGCATAGCTCCTTGGACTTTTCACAATTGTAAATCTATAGTCACTTGTGTAATTATTTGTTCAGTATCTTTCTGGAGACAAGGGACTGTGTCCATTGTCTTCACCTCCATATTTCTAGCTCCTATCCCTGTATCTGGCACATAGTAGAAATTTAATAATATACGTAGAATGAATGAGTGAATGAATAGCTCCTTCAAAACTACTACTAAAATTTGTTGTTATAATCTCATTCTTTACACATTAAGATTGTTTGAAGCATTCACAGAGATATTGGTCTGATCAATATCTTTCAAAGGCTAGAAGTTCTCTAGATGAGCTACTGAAACTAAGGATACATTTTTCCAAAATAAATTCTGGATTTCCCGCTGAAAGTATCTATTCATAGCTGTTTTACAGCACTGAGCAACTCAACTGCATTGGGTTCATATTTCTGGAGGGGAATCCCCATATCAAAATGAGATTCCTCTTCTCTCACTTGTCAACAAGCCTTCATATTTCCTCATATGAATCAAGATTTATGAAAATACTATTGGGGAGGATTATCAGAGTTATGGAAGCCAAAGAATGATGGTCACTGGGTCTGTCTTACAGGTCATGACTAATGAGTCTTCACTGCAGTTCAAGTTGTAAGCCATTTCCATGGCCCTGATTTCCAGTAAGCAAAGATCTTGGTTCTTAACGTGGTACCAAACCTATAGAGTAAAAAGTTTCCTTAGAATCTCTCAGACTGCTTTCTTTTTTTACCCCTACTGATTTAGGAAGAAATTTCCAGAATAAATTTCAAAGAACCATAAGTAAACAAAGAAGAAAGTTATAAAATTGATGAACTGAGGAAAAATGTGCTTTCCCTCCCTGCTCTCTTTCAGGACATTGATAACAAGGTTTTGAAGGCAAGTTGTTAAATCAGGTGAAGGTACGAACTTTGACCTATCATATCTTCTCTGAGTCTAACTTTGTGTTTTCTCAAAAAGCATTTCTAACTTCACAGAGCCAATATGGGTGAGAGGAAGATGCTTAGGACTGCACAAAGTGCCCTTTGGAAGCATACGCCTTGCATAGCCTCTATGGAGGGCAGTATTCATCCCATGTGGACTCTAGTGAAGCGTATTTCCACACCTGAGATGACAACAGAATGTTGCTGTGAAAACAAGTTGATATTTTTCACTTCTGTTTCTATCTGGTTGACTTTGAAACGTCACTTTTCCAGTCAGAAAGCTGTTCACTCCACAGTTGTGGATGTGTGCCCATCCCTTCCACACAGCAATGAAATGCTTCACGGTTGATATAATGAAGTGAGGAATGATACAGTAGACTAGCACGGCGACTAGTCCCAGGTCCTAGTTCCAGTTTTGACACTATTTCACCTTAGGCTTCCTATTCTCTGAGTTTTGGGCATATATCTTGTTAAGCCTTAGTTTACTTATCTGGGAAAATGGGTAAACTGAATAGATCATCTGGTTTGATCTTTAGAAGCCTTGTGTTGTGTGAGTCTGCAATGGTCAGGCGAGTGGATGATCAGGTTCTTACAGACCATGGCTAAAGATACTAGATCACCCATGCCAAGGCCTGGCAATTTTAGCTGTTTCATCGGGGCATTTCATACACTCTCTCTCACTCTGTTCTCAATCTTACTCTACATCAATAAGAAATACAAAGAAGGAAAATACTGGGGCGCAAGAATGCATATAGTTTGCTTACATTTGCCTTTTATAGCCTGCACTAGTAGGTCTCAAATAGTACTGCTTTATACCATTTAGACAATTTAAACACTTTTCAGCAATTTTGATAATTCTAGACATGTCACTATTTAAGCACATTTTCCACTATCCAACCAAAGGTTTTTTTCCTTAGCTTGACACATCTGCTAGACTTCTAAAAAAGTACTCATTTGAACACAACAGTTTCTAAATTACAGTGTTGACTTTACTAACAATATGATAATAACAAATAGTTATAGAATGTTTTGCAGTTCATTTTGTCCTTAGAACACATCCCATTAGAGGTGTTCAAAAAAAATTACTGTTTCTCTCTAAGTTTGAAAGACAGTAGGCAAGCATGAATGTTGTATTGATGAAGAGGGAGCAGATCTTTAGTCACCAGTATCTCTCACTTTGGAAATACCCACTTTGTTTTTTTGCAACAATTTTCATTCATTTGAAAAGCAAAATTCAAATTTGGTTGAGCCCCAAAGTGGTGCTTCTAAAAACTCAGAATTTGATCTTGCTTGGCAGATATACAATTTAAAGAGAGAGAAAGAAAGCTATTCAGCTACAGAGGTGGATGTGTGCAGATCCCTCCTTTCATACAGAAAGCAGAGAAGGCTGCTTCACAGAGAGCAGAGAGGGCCATACTTGCCCCTACAGCAGTCCCACTCTTAGACCTAAGGAAGCACTTGAGCCTTTCTCCTCCAAGGGCTTCCGAGAATATCACTCCTCAATGACAAGTGGCCTTACCAATAGTGTCCTCTCTTGCAGTGTCCACCTGATGTACTGACAGCCTACTCTTCCAGGTCAGCCTTAAGCTGCCCAGGGTAAAGGAACAACATGTCTTGTGTGAATGGGACCACTCTTAACACTCTGCCCACAGGCTTTTCTTATCTTCCCTGTTGGTAGTAACGTGTGAAAGGCAGGGTATAGCCAACATTAAAAAGTTCATATTGCAGGAATGCAGAGGTTCCAGGCTAAAGAATACAGGAGAAGACATGGTTAGAAAATGTGTTGTTCTATGTTTATTCTATGAAATTCTAAACAGTAAATTTCATATGACCAGAAAACAAAGTGTTGTCCACATCAGCCTATGTATTCTGGGTAAGACTTGTATCTGTGCTCATTATCCATGAGCCAGTAACAACCTTGGAGGAAGTCTTTGGAAACCAGGATTCACATGGCTATGATGTAACCAGTATCAAATAAATGCAGGGGCAAGAGCTGTAATGTTTCAGTACATACAGACTCTGAAGAGCCATGGTTTTGCAAGTAATAGCAATACGGCTATTTATTGTCTCATGGTGGAAGACATGAAATTAGCAGCATGGGCATAATTGGCAATATAAACCCTAAAAAGATAGTTCCTGGACTTGAACAGGAAGCGGTGGCACCTAGATACCATGTGAGCTAATTGGACAACAAACAAGTATGTAAATACTCTTCCCTACCCATTACTCCATATCTTTATTGATAAATTACTATATCTCACATGGATCTATGATTTTATAACTTTTTAATTGAGGTTAAATTCATATAACATAAAATTAACTTCTAAAGTGTACAATTCAGTGGCATTTAGTACTTTCACGTGTTGTACAACCATCACCTCTATCTAAATCTAGAATATTTTTATGACACCAAAAGGAAACACTGTAACTACTAAACAGTCACTCCTCTTTCCTCTCTTTCCCCAACCCCGAGCAACCCTTAATCTGCTTTCTACCACTATGGATTTCCCTATTCTCGATATTTCATATAAATGGAATCATATGATATGTGGCCTTTTATGTCTAATCTAGAAAGAATTCATAGAGATGGTGATTGTCAAAGCAGTGATTTGAATGTGGGAAGAAGCAGGACTTTGCTGTGAAGGCAAAGTTGCTAGAATAGGGCAGAGAGATGAAGATAGGGCTTGTAGTGGGAAGAATTCATTTGTGGAAGGCCTCAATGACTGTAACTAGAGTTTGACAGTTGCAGAAGGCAACTGGGAATGCTTGTAGGATCATTAGAAGGGGGACAGGTGATTTTCACTGCTGTTTGCAGGAGTGAGTGCTGAAGTCAGGAAAGTTGTGATACAGGCTATGACCTAGTGCTATGCCAAAAAGGTTGAAAATAAAGAGGCAGAAGACAGGAATAAATAAGGTTCCCTCAAGGTATGTGGTTATAACTCTTTACTAGTTCTCTACTTAAAGTTTCTGCTAATTCAAGAAAGAATTGAGTATTCTAAGAATCCGTTAAAAAAAAAACATTCTAAGTGCATGGATGACTAAAGAAGCTCTCTATGCCTATAAAAGGTATCTGCTTATTCATAATTAACTACTCTCCAGAGTCTCTAATATTCAACAATTCCACACTTTCCTTCATTCAGATTTTCATTTATTCAACAAATATTTATTGAGCATGTACTTAAGATCATACAGAGGAGATTCAAGAAGCAAAGGTGTGTTTGGACTAGATTAGTGGTTTTCAACAGGTACAGTACCTCTATGGTGGGTTTTGGTACTTTGGGTGTATTTTTGGTTGTTGCAGTGATTGGAATGAACCAGTGGCTCATGGTGGAGGTCAGGGATGTTAAGTGGCCTGGTTGTTCCCAGAACAGTCCTGCACAATGAAGAATATCCATATCTACACACTTTCCTAATAGCTCAGACATTCAAGTAGGTGGAAACTCTGTTTATAATTATCCAACCAAAATCTAACTCAATATATATAATTTTCCAAACTTAGAACTTAAACTAACATATATATACACACACACAAATACTTCTTCATAGTTTGAAGAAGTATGAGACTTTCGAAGAATGGTCCTACTGTGTATATTGAAGGAAGATAGTGCTTTGTTTCATTCAGCACTTCACCAAGTATTGTTCACTATTTTGGAAAATGGCATCACCAATGGTAATACTGAACCTTGTGTTTGAGTCTTCATCAATCAGTCTGATATTCTAACTGCCATGTTTGTAATAATTCTACATATAATTATGTTGAAGGATAATATTTTCTACTTTGATTTGAACATTTTTATTTATTTTTTTAACATCTTTATTGGAGTATAATTGCTTAACAATGTTGTGTTAGTTTCTGCTGTATAACAAAGTGAATCAGCTATATGTATACATATATCCCCATTTCCCCTTCCTCTTGCATCTCCCTCCCACCCTCCCTATGCCATCCCTCTAGGTGGTCGCAAAGCACCGAGCTGATCTCCCTGTGCAATGCAGCTGCTTCTCACTAGCTATCTATTTTACATTCGGTAGTGTATGTATGTCAGTGCTACTCTCTCACTTCATCCCAGCTTACTCTTCCCTCTCCCTGAATCCTTACGTCCATTCTCTACGTCTGCATCTTTATTCCTGTCCTGCCCATAAGTTCTTCAGAACCATTTTTTTTTAGATTCCACATATATGTGTTAGCATATGGTATTTTTCTCTGATTTACTTCACTCTGTATGACGGATTCTAGGTCCATCCACCTCACTACAAATAACTCAATTTCATTTCTTTTTATGGCTGAGTAATATTCCATTGTATATATATACCACATCTTTAACCATTCATCTGTCGATGGACACTTAGGTTGCTTCCATGTGCTGGCTATTGTAAATAGTGCTGCAATGACCATTGTGGTACATATATCTTTTTGAATTATGGTTTTCTCAGGGTATATGCCCAGTAGTGGGATTGCAGGGTCATATGGTAGTTCTATTTTTAGTTTTTTAAGGAACCTCCATACTGTTCTCCATAGTGGCTGTATCAATTTACATTCCCACCAACAGTGCAAGTGGGTTTCCTTTTCTCCACACCCTCTCTAGCATTTATTGTTTGTAGATTTTTTGATGATGGCCATTCTGACTGGTGTGAGGGGATACCTCACTGTAGTTTTGATTTGCATTTCTCTAATGATTAATGATGTTGAGCATCCTTTCATGTGTTTGTTGGCAATCTGTATATCTTCTTTGGAGAAATGTCTGTTTAGGTCTTCTGCCCATTTTTGGATTGGGTTGTTTGTTTTTTTTGATATTGAGCTGCATGAGCTGCTTGTATTTTTTGGAGATTAATCCTTTGTCAGTTGCTTCATTTGCAAATATTTTCTCCCATTCTGAGGGTTGTCTTTTCATCTTGTTTATGGTTTCCTTTGCTGTGCAAAAGCTTTTAAGTTTCATTAGTTCCCATGTGTTTAATTTTGTTTTTATTTCCATTACTTTAGGAGGTGGGTCAAAAAGGATCTTGCTCTTATTTATGCCATGGGGTGTTCTGCCTCTGTTTTCCTCTAAGAGTTTTATAGTGTCTGACCTTACATTTAGGTCTTTAATCCATTTTGAGTTTATTTACGTGTATGGTGTTAGGGAGTGTTCTACTTTCATTCTTTTACATGTAGCTGTGCAGTTTTCCCAGCACCACTTATTGAAGAGGCTGTCATTTCTCCATTTTATATTCTTGCCTCCTTTATCAAAGATAAGGTGACCATATGTGCATGGGTTTATCTCTGGGCTTTCTATCCTGTACCATTGATCTATATTTCTGTATTTGTGCCAGTACCATAAAGTCTTGATTACTGAGAACTATAGTATAGTCTGAAGTCAGGGAGTCTGATTCCTCCAGCTCTGGTTTTCTTTCTCAATATTGCTTTGGCTGTTCGGGGTCTTTTGTGTTTCCATGCAAATTGTGAAATTTTTGGTTCTAGTTATGTGAAAAATGTCACTGGTAGTTTGAAGGGATTGCACTGCATCTGTAGATTGCTTTGTGTAGTACAGGCATTTTCACAATATTGCTTCTTCCAATCCAAAAACATGGTATATCTCTCCATCTGTTGGTATCATCTTTAATTTCTTTCATCAGTGTCTTATAGTTTTCTGCATACAGATGTTTTGTCTCCTTAGGTCGGTTTATTCCTAGGTATTTTATTCTTTTTTGTTGCAGTGGTAAATGGGAGTGTTTCCTTAATTTCTCTTTCAGATTTTTCATCATTAGTATATAGGTATGCAAGAGATTTCTGTGCATTAATTTTGTATCCTGCTACATTACCAAATTCATTGATTAGCTGTAGTAGTTTTCTGGTATCATCTTTAGGATTCTCTATGTATAGTATTATGTCATCTGCAAACACTGACAGTTTTACTTCTTTTCCAATTTGTATTCCTTTTATTTCCTTTCCTTCTCTGATTGCTGTGGCTAAAACTTCCAAAACTATGTTGAATAATAGTGGTAAGAGTGGGCATCCTTGTCTTGTTCCTGATCTTAGATTATATGTTTTCAGTTTTTCTCCATTGAGAATGATTTTGGCTATGGGTTTGTCATATATGGCCTTTATTATGTTGAGATAAGTTCCCCTATGCCTACATTCTTGAGAGTTTTTATCATAAATGGGTGTGGACTTTTGTGAAAAGCATTTTCTGCATCTATTGAGATTATCACATGGTTTTTATCCTTCATTTTGTTAATATGGTTTATCAAATTGATTGATTTGCATATATTGAAGAATCCTTGCATTCCTGGGATGAACCCCACTTGATCATGGTGTATGATCTTTTTAATGTGCTATTGGAGTCTGTTTGCTAGTATTTTGTTGAGGATTTTTGCATCTATGTTCATCAGTGATATTGGTCTGTAGTTTTCTTTTTTTGTGACATTTTTGTCTGCTTTTGGTATCAGGGTGAAGGTGGCTTTGTAGAATGAGTCTGGGCATGTTCCTCCCTCTGCTATATTTTGGAAGACTTTGAGAGGGATAGGTGTTAGCTCTTCTTTAAATGTTTGATAGAATTTGCCTGTGAAGCCATCTGGTCCTGGGCTTTGTTTGTTCAAAGATTTTTAATTACAGTTTCAATTTCAGTGCTTGTGTTTGGTCTGTTTATATTTTCTATTTCTTTCTGGTTCAGTCTCGGAAGGTTATGCTTTTCCAAGAATTTGTCCATTTCTTCCATGTTGTCCATTTTATTGGCATATAGCTGCTTGTAGTATCTCTCATGATCCTTGTATTTCTGTGGTGTCAGTTGTTACTTCTACTTTTTCATTTCTAATTCTGTTGATTTGAGTCTTTTCCCTTTTTTTCTTGATGAGTCTGGCTAATGGTTTGTCAATTTTGTTTATCTACTCAAAGAAGCAGCTTTTAGCTTTATTGATCTTTGCTATTATTTCCTTCATTTCTTTTTCACTTATTTCTGATCTGATCTTTATGATTTCTTTCCTTCTGCTAACTTTGGGACTTTTTTTGTTCTTCTTTCTCTAATTGCTTTAGGTGTAAGGTTAGGTTTTTTATTTGAGATGTTTCGTGTTCTTTGAGGTAGGATTGTATTGCTCTAAACTTCCCTCTTAGAACTGCTTTTGCTGCATCCCATTGCGTTTTCATCATCAATTGTTTCTAGGTGTTCTTTGATTTCCTCTTTGATATCTTCAGTGATCTCTTGGATATTTAGTAATGTATTGTTTAGCCTCCATATATTTGTATTTTTTACAGATTTTTTTCCTGCAATTGATATCTAGTCTCATAGCACTGTTGTCAGAAAAGGTACTTGACATGATTTCAATTTTCTTAAATTTACCAAGGCTTGATTTGTGACCCAAGATATGATCTATCCTGGAGAATGTTCCATGAGCACTTGAGAAGAAAGTGTATTCTGTTGTTTTTGGACGGAATGTCCTATAAATATCCATTAAGTCCATCTTGTTTAATGTGTCATTTAAAACTTTTGTTTCCTTAGTTATTTTAATTTTGGTTGATCTCTCCATTGGTGAAAGTGGGGTGTTAAACTCCCCTACTATGGTTGTGTTACTGTTGATTTCTCCTTTTATGGCTGTTAGCATTTGCCTTATGTATTGAGCTGCTCCTATGTTGGGTGCATAAACACTTAACAATTGTTATATCTTCTTCTTGGATTGATCCTTTTATCAGTATGTAGTGCCCTTCTTTGTATCTTGTAATAGTCTTTATTTTAAAGTCTATTTTTTGATATGAGAATTTGATATGAGAATTGGTACTCCAGCTTTCTTTTGATTTCCATTTTCCTGGAATATCTTTTTCCATCCCCTCACTTTTAGTCTGTACGTGTCCCTAGGTCTGAAGTGGGTCTCTTGTACACAGCATATATACAGGTCATGTTTTTGTATCCTTTCAGCCAGTCTTTGTCTTTTGGTTGGGGCATTCAATCCATTTACATTTAAGGCAATTATCGATATGTATGTTCCTATTACCATTTTCTTAATTGTTTTGGGTTTGTTTTCGTAGTCTTTTCCTTCTCTGTGTTTCCTGCCTAGAGAAGTTCCTTTAGCATTTGTTGTAAAGTTGGTTTGGTGGTGCTGAATTCTCTTAGCTTTTGCTTGTCTGTAAAGGTTTTAATTTCTCCGTCAAATCTGAATGAGATCCTTGCTGTGTAGAGTAATCTTCGTTGTAGGTCTTTCCCTTTCATCACTCTAAATATGTCCTGCCACTCCCTACTGGCTTGCAGAGTTTCTGCTGAAAGATCAGCTGTTAACCTTGTCGGGACTCCCTTGTATGTTATTTGTTGTTTTTCCCTTGCTGCTTTTAATATTTTTTCTTTGTATTTAATTTTCGATAGTTTGATTAATAAGTGTCTTGGCTTGTTTCTCCTTGGAATTATCCTGTATAGTACTTTCTGTGCTTCCTGGACTGGATTGACTATTTCTTTTCCCATGTTAGGGAAGTTTTCAACTATACTCTCTTCAAATGTTTTATCTGACCCTTTCTTTTTCTCTTCTTCTCCTTGGACCCTTATAATTCGAATGTTGGTGCATTTAATGTTGTCCCAGAGGTCTCTGAGATCGTCCTCAATTCTTTTCATTCTTTTTTCTGTATTCTGCTCTGCAGTAGTTATTTCCACTATTTTATCTTCCAGATCACTTACCCATTCTTCTGCCTCAGTTATTCTGCTATTGTTTCCTTCTAGAGAATTTTTAATTTCATTTATTGTGTTGTCCATCATTGTTTGCTTGCTCTTTAGTTGTTCTAGGTCCTGGTTAAATATTCTTTGTATATTCTCCATTCTATTTCCAAGATTTTGGATCAGCTTTACTATCATTACTCTGAATTCTTTTTCAGGTAGACTGCCTATTTCCTCTCCATTTGTTTGGTCTGGTGGTTTTTTACCTTGCTCCTTCATCTTCTGTGTATTTCTCTGTCTTCTCATTTTGCTTAACTTACTGTGTTTGGGGTCTTCTTTTCACGGACTACAGGTTTTTAGTTCCCATTGTTTTTGGTGTCTGCCCCCAGTGGGTAAGGTTGGTTCAGTGGGTTGTGTAGGCTTCCTGGTGTAGGGGACTGGTGCCTGTGTTCTGGTGGATGAGCCTGGATCTCATCTTTCTGGTGGGCAGGACCAAGTCCGGTGGTGTGTTTTGGGGTGTCTGTGAGCTTATTATGATTTTAGGCAGCCTCTCTGCTAAGGGGTGGGGTTGTATTCCTGTCTTTCTAGTTGTTTGGCTTGTGGCGTCTAGCACTGAAGCTTGCTGGACATTGGGTGGAGCTTGGTCTTAGCGTTGAGATGGAGATGTCTGGGAGAGCTCTCGCCAATTGGTGTCTGGTGGTCCAATGTCCTGAACTCAGCTCTCCTACCTCAGAGGCTCAGGCCTGACACCTGTCCAGAGCACCAAGACCCTTCTCACACGGCTCAGAAGAAAATGGAGAAAAAAAAAAGAAGAAGAAAAGATAAAATAAAAGTTATTAAAATAAATTTTTTAAAAAAAATTATTAAAATTAAAAAATTTTAAAAGTATTAAAAAAAAGAAGAGAGCAACCAAACCAATAACCAAATCCACCAATGATAACAAGTGCTAAAAGCTAAACTAAGATAAACATAAAAATTAGAAACTGGTTAGTCGCATACAGCAAACCCCAAGTCTACAGTTGCTCCCAAAGCACACCGCCTCAATTTTGGGATGATTCGTTGTCTATTCAGGTATTCCACAGATGCAGGTACATCAAGTTGACTGTGGAGATTTAATCCGCTGCTCCTGAGGCTGCTGGGAGAGATTTCCCTTTCTCTTCTTTGTTCACACAGCTCCCAGGGTTCAGCTTTGGATTTGGCCCCGCCTCTGCATGTAGGTCGCCTGAGGGTGTCTGTTCTTCGCTCAGACAGGGCGGGGTTAAAGGAGCAGCTGATTAGGGGGCTCTGGCTCACTCAGGCCAGGAGAGGGAGGGGTACCGAACGTGGGGCGAGTCTGCGGTGGCAGAGGCCGGCGTGACGTTGCAACAGCCTGAGGTGTGCCGTATGTTCTCCTGGGGAAGTTGCCCCTGGATCACAGGACCGTGGCAGTGGCGGGCTGCACAGGCTCCCGGGAGGGGAGGTGTGGACAGTGACCTGTGCTTGCACACAGGCTTCTTGGTGGCTGCAACAGTAACCTTAGCATTTCATGCCCATCTCTGGCGTCCGCGCTGATAGCCGTGGCTTGCGCCCATCTCTGAAGTTCATTTACGCAGTATTCTGAATCTCCTCTCCTTGCATACCCCAAAACAATGGTCTCTTGCATCTCTGCCAGGTCCAGACATTTTCCCGGACTCCCTCCCGGCTATCTGTGGCGCACTAGCCCCCTTCAGGCTGTGTTCACGCAGCCAACCCCTGTCCTCTCCCTGGGAACTGACCTCTGAAGCCTGAGCGTCAGCTCCCAGCCTGACCCCACCCCAGCGAGTGAGCAGACAAGCCTCTCGGGCTGGTGAGTGCTGGTTGGCACCGATCCTCTGTGCGGAAATCTCTCCGCTTTGCCCTCTGCACCCCAGTTGCTGCGCTCTCCTCCATGGCTCTGAAGCTTCCCTCCCACCACCCCTGTCTCCGCCTGTGAAGGGGCTTCCTAGTGTGTGGAAACCTTTCCTCCTTCACAGCTCCCTCCCACTGGTGCAGGTTCCGTCCCTATTCTTTTGTCTCTGTTTTTTCTTTTCTCTTTTGCCCTACCCAGGTACGTGGGGAGTTTCTTGCCTTTTGGGAAGTCTGAGGTCTTCTGCCAGCATTCAGTGGGTGTTCTGTAGGAGTTGTTCCACGTGTAGATGTATTTTTGATGTATTTGTGGGGAAGAAGGTGATCTCCATGTCTTACTCCTCCACCATCTTGAAGGTCCTCTGAAGGATAACTTTTGAAAGTGCTTGTAATTATGACTTTCATTCAGCTATAAAATGAGCCTGTGCAATGGTTAATTTAAACTTGACTAGGGTAAGGGATGTCCAGATATCTGGTAAAATATTTCTGGATGTGTCTGTTGAGGGTGTTTCTGGAGGAGATTAGCATTTGAATTGGTGAACTGAGTAAACAGATCATACTCACCAATGCAAGAAGGCATCATTCAGTCTGTTGAGGGCCTAAATAAAACAAGAGGAAGGGCAAATATGCCCCCTCTGATTGAGCCGAGACATCCAACTTCTCCTGCCCTGAGACATTGGTGCTCCTGGTTCTTGGGCATTCAGACATGGATATAGACTGAGACTTACACCATTGGCCCCCGGATTCTCAGGCCTTTGGACTTGGACTGAATTATACCACTAGCTTTCCTGTTTCACCAGCTTGCAGACAGCAGATCCTGGGACTTCTTGGCCTCCATAATCACATGAGCCAATTCCTATAATAAATGTCTTGTATATATTTGCATATATCCTACTGGTTCTATTTCCCTGGAGAGCCCTGATTAATATAGCCTGTGTCAAAGATTCTTATTTAACCCACCAATTAATAGAATGCTGAGATAAATTTGTAAATAGACAAATAGATGGAAACTGATTGGTATCCAAGGGAAATAGTCATTTATACTCTACTAGACACATTTTACTTGTCTATGGAAAAGAATCATTTGCAGGGCTGCCATTTGTTTTTTTTTTTACAGCATACAGAGTTGTTAGCTCAAACGCAATGAATGAATGATAAAGATATCCCAGAAAAGTGTGCGAAACAAGGCACTCAGTAATCTACACATTTTTTTGCCCATTGCAAAACCTTATTTTTTTTTCCTGATACTGTCATCTGGCTTTGTCTTCTAGAGTGGTTATGCCTGAATATTTACATAGGAAAATGCCAGCCTTTTAAAATTATAAATTATTTTCTTTTAATTTTAGTTTACATTTTAATTAGAGAAAGGTATTAATTATTTAAAAATTATGCATGTAGGTATAATATATTATCTGTGGAGTTCATTTTAGAATACTAAATGAGATGTTAGAAAATATTTGTTATAAAAAACGGGACATTGGTTCTGTTAGAGTTGAGGACAACTGGATTAAATAGTCTTTAAGGCCCCTTTCAACCTTGCAATACTTGCTGACATATTGATTTCAGGATGTCTAATTTTAAATTGTTTTCCATACAGTTTTTGTGTTGCAGTTGCTCATCATCTGATCTCATAAACCCCAATCTTCAGTAAAAGTCTGCTACTCTGGGGAGAGATGAAATGGGGAGGATGCCCAGCATAGGGGCATGTAGAGCAGAAAAGGGCCAGCCTACTTCAGGGGTAAGAAACAGACAAGAGAGAGGGAATTTAGGAGCAGAAAATCAGAGCCAGAAGTTGCACCAAGACCCAAGCTCCGTACCCCTGCCACTCCGGAGATATCGCAGAGCCTGCTGGATTCCCCACAAGCCTCTTTATTTATTAAAGAACAGGGTGCCCCTAACCTATTGCAAGACTTCAGAACTCCAGGAGGATGGCAAGCATATGTACCTGACCACTTAGAAGGGACAGAGCAAAACTTTCTGACGGAGGGCACACGTTCCCAATTAACTGGGTTTGGGGAAGAAATATAGAAGACAAACAGAGGACAGAGATGTGGGAAAGAAGTAGTGAGGAAGGAATGTGGGTGAAGGACAATAGGAAGGCCAGCTGGGCTCTTGATGTACTCCAGAGAACAACTCTGTTGTCAAGTTGTAGCTTTATTATGGTAATATTTTATGATTTACCAAAAAATCTAATTCATTCTTTGGGTTTTGTTGTTTATATTAGGTGCTTCCTCAATGTAGGAAAATAAGCTAGGTTCTTCATAAATTAACATCAGCAGAGCCTGATGTGGTTTTATTTCCACACAGTATGACTATTCCTTAGTTGAAGGATTTGCTTCTACTTTTGTGAAACCACAGAGCACTTCATCTCGGCAGCCGTCTTGAGTGTGCATCAGCTGTGTCAGCAGATATCTCTAAGACAGTATTGCTCCCCTGGGACTCCACGCAGGGATTTTCTTCTTTAAACCCCCCTTTTATTTAAGTGCTGGCAACGGGGTTATAATGAGGAACATATTTCAGAACCATTTTCTCCATCCCTATGTATTTCTGCAATCTTTATTTCAGTAAATAAAACCCAGGGTCCAAGTCCTGCTTTCCCAGGACCATTTCACCTCTCACACAATAGTGTGTTTCTAAAATATTAAATCAAGGGCTGTTGGGGGCAACCTCAGAGCGCAGAGCAGCACGAGTTGAAGCAAACATTTTCTTTATGGGGACTTTCATCTGTGTCCTTCTTCAGATATAACAGAGGAAAGGTCCAAAACGCTGCATTTTTCTTCACACAGACCCCAGGTTTTCTGACATCTGGAAAAAGTGGTTTGCTATAGGGACCTTCCAGTAAAATTCTCTTTCAGTTGGATTCACATAAGACTATACTGCTTGTTTATAGTCTGGATGATAGTGACACCTCTCCTTTCACTTGGCAGTGCTAGAAGCTATTTGGACAGAAATGAAAGTCCTTGAAAAAGCATTAAAGAAATTGCCATCCTCCTGCTGTAAAGGGGTGAGAGGTGAGATTGTCCTGGGGTACGGGGCAGCAGAGATGCAGGGGAGCCAGGTGTGCAGAGGAGAACCTGAGATGACAGCCCTTTTGGTTGGCTTAATAAGCGTCTGGGTAATGCAGAACAATTGTTGACCCCATTCTTAATCCTAATCCATCAGTCATCACTCCCTTCCCTTATCCTAGAAAGAGTTTTCCATAGCACAGGATTTTGTGGATCTGAGAGGGGGTTGGCAAAAGAATGGAAAAGAGAATGGGAGGAAACTGGAGAGAATAATCATAAAGATGAAAAATGGACAAGATATACGAAGGCAACCCATCCCTCGCCTGCTGCACAGCACTGCTCCCTGAGATATATTTACCAGCTCCTCGTACAGACTGGATTCAAATGAGGCAAATTAGCAGGCTGCCATCACTTTCTTTGAGAAACTGTCAACAGATTAATAGATCTTCCCAGTATAGTATTTGCCCTCAAAGTGAGCCTATATTTTCCATCACATCACTGAATTTATATTTTCCTTGGAGTAGCCTAAGCCTTTGTTTATGCCCTTTGAACGCTTGTTTCATATCCACCACTATCATATTTCACTTTAGCAGTGTGATCTCTTGGCCAGGTTATACAGAGTTAAGCCTTTGGAGTAAATCCTTCCAACCCATAATTATTTTCGTGCTGCTTTTCATATTTCCTCTGTGAACCATTGTGTTCTTGTGCTTTGGGGCTCTTCCCTGTGCAGGGATAATGGTAGTGGAGCTGTGCTTGAACCCTGGTGCCTGGAGCGGGTTTGGTACTTGGGGGTCTGCAGCTCTTTCTGGCTTCCACTCTTGCTTTATGACAAGTTATTAAACCTCTGGAAGTCTAAAATTTCTTACTGGTGACAAAAGTAATTTTTGCCTCTTCCCTCAATTCTTGGCCGCTAAGTTCCTTTTCATACTCTGTTAACCTCTACACCCAAGTCTGGAGGCGTCTCATTCTCAGAGTAATCCGTCCCCACCATGTCTTATGACCCTTTTGAATATGGGGACAAGATTAAGAGCACAGAGAAAAGAGAAAGGACAGGTTCTCCCACAAAAGGAGAGGGTATGAAGAAACACAAGTTGCAGTGTAGAATACAGACAGAATTTGATGTCAGTAGAGTGAGAATTTGAATTTCTTGGAACAGAACTGTTAACTAAATACAGTGTTTGCATCATGATGTACAGTCTCAAGAGGCTGCGCACAAGATCACCTTTTCTGCATCAGATTCAGTTGGTGCTTCATTTGCTCTCATCAGCTTGATTTTCTGCTGCTCTGTTCTTGATTTTTTTCTTTCACCAAACCTCAGGCTTTTGTACTATTTTTCTCCCATATTTGCTTAAATTTTTTTTAATTCATCTATATCCTTTGGTTTTATAGAGAGGTCTTGAGAAAACCTGAAAACCATTAGGACTTCGAAAGGCTGCTTGATTAAGATGCCATCCCCGCTCCCATTCTCTCATTTAAAGGAAAAGTTCTTCAAAGTCCTACAGCTACGAAGAACATATTTTTAGGATCCATTCTTGTGGTTACTTTAACGTCTGACCTTCCTTTGACATTGTGTCTGTGAAAGACAGGGGATATTGCCAGAGATAAAAATTTCAGCCCATGCCAAGTCCCAAACAGTTGACCCTGATTCATCTTGTTAGAGTGAAATGCCCCCCTTCATTCACTCACACCCCTTGAGTGGAGCAATACTCAGACCTTTTGGTGCCCCCCTTCCCCAACTCTCCCCACCTCCTCCCAGTTCATGGAAGCAGAAGTTGCTCCTGCATCAGGGAACTGAGCAGTCCTGACGAGGTCCTGCATTTTCCTGCCTGCTACCCTGATTTGCACTCTCTACTCTTCAATGCTGATGCCCTGGGAGTGAGGCCTGGCCCGGGCCCTGCTTTTGAGAAGGCTCCTCTGAGCTCCCCTCTGCCTACAGCTGCCCTCCAGGTACAGGGTCCATGAGCCTACTCAGAGCTTGCACAGCCTTTACTAGACTTCCCCTAGAGAGCTGGGACCCAGGACCCTTAACGGCTGCACAGCAGCCCAAGCCCCCTTCCAGGGCCCGTGTGCGATCTGGTATCTGGCCTTGAGGATGAGCCAGTGGGGTGCTGTGTGGGCAGTGAAGGCAGAGCTTGGAATCGAGGGCTGGGCTGTCAGCTCTCTGTGATGTTGGACAGAACCAAGGGAGGAAAGGGTAATAGGATGGATCACAGGCTAGGAGCTGGGTGACAGGGCGCAGCTTTCCTTAAGCCCCCATGTTCTGGAGTCTGTGAATTCAAAATGTGTACTAGGTCTTCCAGGTGTATTTATTAAGATGGAGGAGTAGACACATTTCACAGTTTATTAGCTTGCTGTGTCACTTTTAAATATCTAGACCTACACTAAGCGTTCCTCCATTTACATTTCTTGTCCTAGGCCTACTGGGACCCGTGTCAGGAGCAGGCCTGTTCAGGACTCAGCTTGGAGCAGTCTGATTTTGTTGCTCGGGGTGAAAACTATCAGAGAGAGATGCTTTCTGCTGAATAAAAAGGGAAGCTGGAGGCTGAATTCCCTAGCCCAGCCTTCCAGGGGTTCCTAGAGCTTTTCCATCGAAGTGTTTGCCCCCTCTAGGGAATGTGGCTCTCTGGGGAAAGAGCTGCGATAGTTCCAGAATCTGCCAGCTGTGGGGAGATATCACTGGCACATAGTTTCCTGGTGGCACATCAGTGACCTTGCAAAGCTGACTGGGCAGCAGAGGTGGGGTGCGGGGGCTGCTCTATTTTCTTACAGTCATCACTCAGACTGAACCAAGCACATCACTCTACACCTGTACAGTGTAGGGAACCAGCCTCCCTTTCTCTATTTAGCACAGACATTGGTGCTGTTTGATTCCCAAAGCACTGTTCATCTAAAGCCCAAGTCACTTGCATCCTTTGAGGAAAGGGTTAAATATCACCGTGGTCTTTTCCCTAAGTTAATCAAAAAGTAACATCTTCAAAATGGTGATTTCTTTTTTTGTAAAACCCCCAAATAATATTAAACATTTTCATGCTGATGAAATAAACTTTTCAAAGTAATATGGAAAAAATGATTTCATTTAAACACCTTTTAGCCAAAAAAACATATGCTGCTGGTTAAGCAGTGCAGGAGTAGAGACTTTTGCAGGGCTTCCCTGTGTATCTTGAGGTCTGTGGTTCAGCATGGGCTCTGACATTGACTTGGGACTTGGCTGGAGTAGAACCCAGCAAGCAGGTGGGCCCATGTGTCCTGGTAGGTCCCCAGAACGCATACAGGTTTGTACAGGAGAGCAGGGAAGTGACTGAGTGTACATGTGCACGGCTGTGCAAACGTCTCTCCAGAAGCAGCCTTCCAAGCCGCGCTGCAGCCTCTCAAGTCTTTAGGTGTCCAGAGCACTGACCGATTTATGACTAACGCACGCGTTTTTGTGTTCAGGCTACCCACAGATTCAGGACCATAAATACCTGCCAAAGAAGAAGAACCTTCTATCTTCTCAGTAATTGCTTCATTTTACAGTCTCAGGAAATCTCATCATAAGTAAGCAGTGTGCTAGGAACCTTAGCATTAGCTACTAAGATTTAGCTCCTTTGCAAATAAATAAGAGAAAGTGAAAATACAAACTCCTTCCAGCAACCCTGAATAGGCCTGTCTGAGAAAAAGTTATGCATTCATGTAATAAATATTTATTACGAGCCTACTATGTGCAATCAGTGAGGGCAAAAGGTGTGAACCAGAGGGATCAGAAGGGTGGGCTGAGCAGGGACAAATGGAATGCTGGCTTCTTGTCCTGGCTTTGGACATATTGATTCACCTAGTAACTGTCTTGATGAAAGTTACTTATATCCTCTTGCTTCTGTTTCCACCAACACAGTCATGTAGTTTAAGTGTGCTCAGTGTCTGCTGCACACACTGGTTATGAACAAAGACAACAAGACTCAACAAAGTTTAACACACTTTCTTTCGTTTAACAAACACTTATATAGCTCTTACCAAGCACTGTTCTAAGCACTTTACAAATATTCATTTAATCTTCATAACAACCCTGTGGGGCGGGTATTATTATTCTCTGCATCTTAAGCATGGAAAAACTGAAATACAGAGTAGCTAAGTATCTTGCTCAAGGTCACATAGCTAAGAAGTGGTGGAGCTGGAATTGAAACCTAGGCAGGGTGACCAGTCATCCTTATTTATCCAGTACTGATGGGTCTCTTAGAATGGAATTTTCAGTGCTAAAACTGGAATAGTCCTAGAACAAACAGAGACAATTGGTCACCCGAGAAGTCCAGCCTCAAATCCGTGTCAGTTGTTAGAACTCATTACTTCCTTAATTCTTCTGAAGTCATTTGTTAATGGTCAGTGTAATTTTCAAGGACTCCCATCTGGTTTCTGTTCCTGGAGGGTGGGGACATGAGACTGGGAGATGTGCGTGTGGCCTGTTGAGGTTCTGGGAAGGGAGAGACCCTGCATGTTTTGGAGCTGGCACTGTTTCCATCAGTTTTTCCCACATCAATGGGTCCAGATGTACTTGATCCTGAGACAAGTGTCTATACTGTTCTACTTTGCTTCTTTCAATCACAGAACAAAGGGAATAATGACTGAAAAGATAAATGTAATTGGTATTGGTCAGTTTTGATTAATTGCAAACTGTACTTTCAAATATACAGTCCTTCAGACCAGAAGTGATCCTTTCCAGAGATAGAGTCATCTTGGGCTGCCATAACAGGCAGAAATAAATAATAATTATTTCTCACAGTTCTGGAGTTTGGGAAGTCCAAGGTCAAGGTGCCAGCAGATCCAGTGTCTGGTGAGGACCCACTTTCTGGTTTGCAGATGGCCATCTTCTTGTTGTACCCTCACATGGTGGAGAGCAGGGAGAGGAAGCAAGCTCTCTCAAGTCTTGTCTTATAAGGGCACTAATCTCATCATGAGGGGTCCATCCTCATAACCTCATCTAAACCTAATTACCTCCCAAAGACCCCATCTCCATATACCATCACACTGGGGATTAGGATTTCAACATCTGAATTTTGAGGGGACAAGAACACTCAGTCCATAGCACCTTCCTGCCCCTTCCTCCCCAGCCAGTGCTAATGAGCAATCTGAAGAGGACAGTGCATTCTCTGACCAGACTACTTGTCCATTGTGGGCAAACATGTCCACACTGGACCCTACAGGGCTTTAGCTCTTTGTGATGGACAAGTTGCCCTCTCCAACCCATACCCAGGGCACAGACCCCTTGCTCTGCAGGCTTCACTGGTGCCATAGCATTAACAATGCCCAGAGGAGTTAGAGCAGAGCAGGATTTCAAATGTCCCAAATATTGTGCTCAAGAAAAGAATCATTGTCTGGTCATAAATTCCACATATGTTCTCAATAGATAACCATCTTCCTCTTATTTTCCAATGTTCTTTTGTGCATAGCACTCAGGCTCAGGTAGCCTTGGGTATGAATCCCAGTTCTCTCACTTACTGTTGTATGGTTCTAACTGAAGCTTAGTTTCCTTCTCTCTAAAATGGGGATATTCATGCCTACCTCACATGCCCAGCTATAATCTGGGCCATGCACCTAGCTTAGTGCCTGACCCATACCTGGTACTTAATACTTGGTACCGTGAGGAACTTCCATACAAGGATGAAGCCTGAGCATCCATTGGTAATCCATATGCACATTATGTTTAGCAATTAAAATGTAAATGTTTTTATTTGCTCTGTTACGGTAATATATTTGCATAGGAGAGGTATGTAACCATATACAGTGAAGTCTGTCTCTCAGCCATAGTTCCTAAACTCCCCTTAGTTTCTCTCTCCAGAAATAAATGTAGTCTTTTCAGAGCTATCTTTGGCTTACAAAAGCAAATACATACAATAGTCCCCCTTATCCGCGGTTTTGCTTTCCATGGTTTCAATTACTTGGGGTCAACAGAGGTCTGAAAATATTAAATGGAAAATTCCAGAAATGAAAAGTTCTTAAGTTTTAAATTGTGCGCCATTCTGAGTATTGTGATGAAGTCTCTCTCCTACCCTCTCTGTCCCACCTGGGATATGAATCATCCCTTTGTCCAGCATATCCTGCCTGTTAATCACTTAGTAGCTGTCTAGGTTATTAAGTTAACCATCTTGGTGTTACAGTGATTGTGTTCAAGAAACCTGCATTTTACTTAATAATGGCCCAAAGCACAGACGTAGTGATACTGGCAATTCGGAAATTCCAGAGAAACCGTAAAGTGCTTCCTTTAAGTGAAAAGGTGAAAGTTCTTGACTTATTAAGGAAAGAAAAAAAAATCTTATGCTGCGGTGGCTTAAATCTATAGTAAGATCAAATCTTCTAACCCTGAAATTGTGAAGAAGGAAAAAGAAACTCATGCTAGTTTTTACTGTCACTCCTCAAACTGCAAGTTATTGCCACGGTGTGTGACAAGTGCTTACTGAGGATGGAAAAGGCATTAAATCTGTGCTAAGATGTTTTGAGATAGAGACCACATTCACATAACTTGTATTACATTATATTGTTATAATTGTTCTATTTTATTATTAGTTATTGTTAATCTCTTATTGTGCCTAATTTATAAATTAAACTTTATCATGAGTGTGTATGTGTAGAGAGAAACAGAGTATATAAAGCATTTGGCACTTTCTGTGCTTTCAGGCATCCACTGGGGGTCTTGGAAGGTATCCCCTGCAGAAAGAGGGAAACTACCGTACATACTTTATGCTGTCTCCCCCTTTTGTACACACAGGTTTTTTTTTTTTTTTTTACTTAGAGTACCTTGGAGATTGTTGAGTGCAGAAACTGTATTTTTATTTATTTACAGCTCTGTGGTATTCCATGGTATGGATGGCATGCCTACAGTCTCCTATCTGTAATTTCTAACTTAAAAAAGAAAAAAACCTGAAACCAAAAGTTTTCCTAAGTTTGTGGCAAACTCATTTTGCCGGAAAAACATAATTGACATGAGTTGTTTCTCCCACTTTGTATGAATATTCATAGTTTTTCCACAGAAATATTAGTGGATTTGATTACTGAGTGTTGCCTAAGAATCCTCTGGGGTGTTACGTAATATATAGTACCTGCACTGTATTAACTTTCTGAATTTCAAAACATTCTGACATGCAAACCACATCAAACCCTAGGGTTTCAGATAAAGAATTGTGGAGCTGTACCATAATTCGTTTAGCCCCCTGTTGCCTGCCACTTGGATTTTTAAAATACTTTTTGCTATTGCAGTGTTATAGTAAATAACTTTGTACATATGTCATTTCACATGTGTAAAATAATATACATAGGAGAAATTCTTAGAATTGTGATTGCTGGGTCAAAGAATAAATGCATTTGCAATTTTGACAGATTTGGTTAAATTGTCCTCCATAGAAGTTGTACATCTTTTTACCCCCATCAGTCTATTTCCCCATTTTCCCAGAATATAGAATTATTCTTCTTCATTTTTCCCATTTGAATAAGAGTGAATATCTTCTCATACTAAATATGCAGGGCCATATTTAGTTCCTTTTCTGTGAATTGTTCATCTGTTTTGCTCATTTTTTTTACATTGGATTATTGGAATTTTTCTTATTGATTTGTTGGTGCTCTTTATATATAAAGGAAATGAACCCTTTCTGATATAATTCACAATTTAAAAAATTTTTTTTGAAATATAGTTGGTTTACAATGTTTGTTAGTTTCAGGTGTATAGCAAAGTGATTAAGTTAAATATATATATATTCTTTTTTTTACATTCTCTTTCATTATAGGTTATTACAAGATGTTGAGTATAGCTTCCTGTGCTATACAGTAGGTCCTTGTTGGTTATCTATTTTATATATAGTAATGTGTATATTTTAATCCCAAACTCCTAATATATCCCTCCCCCCTCCCCTTTGGTAACCATAAGTTTGTTTTCTATGACTGTGAGTCTATTTCTGCCTTGTAAATAAGTTCATTTGTATCATTCTTTTTAGATTCCACATATAAGCAATATCATATGATATTTGTCTGTCTCTGTCTGGCTTACTTCACTTAGTATGATAACGTCTAGGTCCATCCATCTTGCTTCAAATGGCATTATTTCATTCTTTTTTATGGCTGAGTAATATTCCATTGTGTGTGTGTGTGTGTGTGTGTGTGTGTGTGTGTGTGTATATTTTATCCATTCATCTGTGGATAGACACTTAGGTTGCTTCCATGTCTTGGCTATTGTAAATAATGCTGCTATGAACATTGGAGGTGCATGTATCTTTTCGAATTATGTTTTTTCTCCAGATATATGTGCAGGAGTGGGATTGCAGGATCATATGGTAGCTCTGTTTTTAGTGTTTTAAGGAACCTCCATACTGTTCTCTATTGATAATTCACAATTCTTTTCTGGGTTGTTTTTGTCTCTTGACTTTCCTTGTGATGGCTTCTGCTATTGGGTTTATTTATTTGTATATTCATTCATTTATTGATTCTCTCTCTCCACAAACAACTTTCCTTCAAGCTATGTGTTTTTATTCTGTATTTTGCATGATCTATTCCAATTTTTTTTTTTATCAGAAGGGAAAAGAGAAAAGGAGGGTGAACAGCTATCCATATGACTCAGATCTTAGGAGAATCAGGAAATTGATAGAAAACACTAAACATTTTCAATTCAGCGCTTAAACTGAGTGTCGTTTTTTTAAATTTTTGTATCTATTGTAACAATAGTAACTTTCATCAGTGCATAATAAGATACATTTTGGTTCTGAAAACAAATATTTATTTGTCTCAGAAAGTACAACTGTCTGAACATCCCGGAACCATGCCTGTCATCTGGCCCCTGCTTTTCTTTCTCAAAGCACATTCTGCTTGTATGTGTGCATGTGTGCATATGTTTTGTTTTCAAAAATGTCACTCCTGTCCTCATTTGCCTTTTGCAAAAGTCATTAAAGAGCAAATTTGATTGGTTATCCATGTATTTTATAACTATATCAGGCATTGAAGACTGTTTATCATATTTCCAAAGAAGAGACAAGTATTTGAAGCAAATACTTCAAGACAAATGAGACTTCTATTGAAATCATTGAATTTAACTCAGCTATTCAAATCAAAACATTAAAATTAAAGTGTGGTTAACCACCTGACATTTCAGCAATATTGTTACATATGCTGTAGTAAGGACATAAAACTGAAATTTAAGAGGGAATAGATCCTAGTATTAGCCTACAGAGGTGCCTATTTTATTAAGGTTCTGTTTTCTGCTCATCCTGTAGTTCAATTTGCATACACTTTGGGCTCATGTAGCCATCATCTTCTCTTTCATTTTAAACCTGTGGTTAATTTTCAAGTAAGGGGGCTCGAGGGGTGAGGCCCAAGAAGGGCTGGGGGTGGTCAGGAAGGGGCCCCTGCAGAAGGCAGCCCTCTGTTTATTCAGAGCGCAGGTGCAGGGAGGGTGGCGTGCCCCTGGGGCTTCCCCCAATCAATCACCCCACCTGGGCCACTGGGCATCCCCTCAGGGCTGCTGTGCACAAAATGTAGCCTTTCTCAGTGACATCCCAAACAGGCAGAGGGGTCAGAGTTCATGGAGAACAGGACTTTTACTACTTGGCTGTTTTTAAGATTTTATCCAAAAGTTAAATTGGGGATAGGGTCCCAAGTGGTAAAAATCTAAATAGTGTCTCTTTCCTTTCCACTTTCCCTTCTCCCTGGAGCTGTTCCAACGGTACCTTCGACTTCCTGCCTTGAGCCTCCCCACTCCATTTGAGGAGATCACTGTTGTTTTTTTCCTCCTGTGAAACTCCCGCTTAGCTTCCAGCCTGTGGAAGAAGTGCCTAATATTTTCAGCAGTGAAAACCTGTCTTTGCAAGCTTCAGAAATAGAATGTTCCTCTAGGAATAAAGAGGTGAGATCATAGCCTATTCTGAAGCTGGCAGCCTCTACCCAGATAGATGTCAGAGGAGGAAAAGGTGAAGAACTATGCAATATACTGCAGGGAACAAAGGAAGCTCTGAAAAATTATTAATTATATGCTTCCTCAGGGTAAAACACTGTATTAAGGATGGGGCAGAGAGAGAAAGAAGTAGAGATGCAGTTTCTACACTTCGGCTCACAATCTAGTTGGAGA